>NC_141874.1:240864306-242114306 GCF_056163025.1 Triticum urartu | reverse complement strand
TGTAGACTTGCGATCAACTTTGTCACCAGCATAATCAGCATCCGAGAATCCAACCAAATCAAACTCTGAGCCCTTTGTATACCATAATCCTAGAGTTGGGGTGTGAGACAAATATCAAAGAATTCGCTTAACAGCTAAGTGATGCGACTCCTTTGGTGCCGCTTGAAATCGAGCACACATGCAAACACTAAGCATAATATCTGGCCTAGATGCACATAAATAAAGTAAAGAACCAATCATGGAGCAGTATACCTTTTAATCGAACTCTTTACCATTGTCGTCAGGACCCAGATGATGTTTGGCTGGCATTGGTGTTGTGAAGCCTTTGCAGTCTTGCATACCAAACTTCTTCAGGCAATCTTTGAGATACTGCTCTTGAGATATGAAGATGCCATTGCGTTGTTGTCGTATTTGAAGACCAAGGAAGAACTTCAGCTCCCCCATCATGGACATCTGATATTGCTCTTGCATCATATATCCAAATCTTCACTGTACTTCTGATTGGTGCAGCCGAAGATAATGTCATCCACATATATTTGGCACACAAATAGTTCACCATCATATGTCTTCGTGAAAAGAGTGGGATCTAGGGAACCAGGTATGAAGCCTTTGCTCTTCAGGAAGTATTTGAGTGTGTCATACCAGGCCCTAGGGGCTTGTTTGAGGCCAGACAGTGCCTTGTTGAGCTTGTATACCATGTCAGGATGTTTTGGATTTTCAAAGCCAGGCGGTTGTGCAACATACACTTCTTCTTCAATCTTGCCATTGAGAAAGGCACTCTTCACATCCATTTGATATAGAAGTATGTTATGATGATTTGCATAGGCCAGCAGTATGCGTATGGCTTCAAGCCTAGCCACAGGAGCGAATGTTTCATCGAAGTCAATGCCTTCCACTTGAGTATATCCTTGAGCAACGAGACGAGCTTTGTTTCTAACAACTTGACCATGCTCATCTTGCTTGTTGCGGTATATCCATTTGGTGCCTATTATGTTGTGCGTCCGTGGATCAGGACGCTTAACCAGTTCCCATACATTATTCAGCTCAAACTGTTGAAGCTCTTCTTGCATAGCTTGAATCCATTCAGGTTCCATGAAGGCTTCTTCAACTTTCTTGGGTTCTGATATTGAGACGAATGCGAAGTGCCCACAGAAATTTGCTAGCTGAGTTGCCCTTGAACGAGTGAGTGGACCAGGTGCATTGATGCTGTCAATTATTCTGTCAATCTACACTTCATTGGCAACACGAGGATGTACAGGGCGAAGACTTTGCTCTTGCTGATCTGTGTTGTTGTTGGGAGGAATGTCTTCAGGCTGAGCATTGTCTTCATGTTGATCAGGTGCTGAGACGATAAGTTCTTCTTCAGGATGAGCTTCAGAAGGTATAATCTCTCCAGTTCCCATTAGCTTGATTGATTCACTAGCTGGAATTTCATCTAGCACATTTGGCAGTTGCTCTCTTGTGAACCATTTGTCTCATCGAACCGCACATCCACTGTTTCAACCACTTTGTAATGAAAGAGATTGAAGACTCTGTAGGAGTGCGAATCCTTTCCATATCCAAGCATAAAACCCTCATGTGCTTTTGGTGCAAACTTTGAGGTGTGGTGTGGGTCCTTGATCCAGCACTTTGCGCCAAATACTCTGAAGTAACTGACATTTGGCTTCTTGCCAGTTAGGAGTTCATAAGATGTCTTGTTCAGAAGCTTGTGAAGATAAACACGATTGATTGTATGGCATGCTGTGTCAATGGCTTCAGTCCAGAATTTTCTTGGAGTCTTGTATTCATCTAGCATCGTTCTGGCCATCTCAATGAGTGTTCTGTTCTTGCGTTCGACGATGCCATTCTGCTGTGGCGTGTACGGAGCTGAGAATTCATGTGTGATGCCCAAGGTATCAAGATATGTATCAAGGCCAGTGTTCTTGAATTCAGTGCCATTGTCACTTCTGATGTGCTTTATTTTGGCACCATAATTGTTCATAGCACGATTGGCGAAGCGTCTAAAGACATCCTGCACTTCAGTCTTGTAAAGAATTATGTGCACCCAAGTATATCTAGAATAATCATCAACAACAACGAAGCCATAGAGGCAAGCAGTGGTAGTAAAAGTTGAGTAGTGAGTGGGACCAAAAAGATCCATGTGAAGCAGTTCGAAGGGTCGAGTAGTGGTCATGATTGTCTTCGAGGGATGTTTTGCCCTCGTCATCTTCCCTGCTTCACAGGCACCGCATAGATGGTCTTTCTTGAACTTGACGCCCTCGATGCCTATGACATGCTTATTCTTCGCAAGGGTGTGGAGGTTCCTCATGCCAGCATGTCCAAGTCTCCGATGCCATAGCCAGCATTCTAAAGCCTTTGCTAGAAGACATACTGCAAGATGTGGCCCTGCTGAGAAATCTACCACGTACAAATCATCTTTCCGATACCCTTGAAACACTAGAGACTTGTCAGATTCCATTAGTACAAGGCAACAAAATTTTCCAAATATTACGACCATGTTCAAATCGCAAAGCATTGAGACAGACATTAAGTTGAAACCAAGGGATTCAACAAGCATGACTTTATCCATGTGTTGATCCTTTGAGATTGCAACTCTACCTAGACCCAATACCTTACTTTTACCAGTGTCAGCAAATGTGATGCGGTCCATTCCTGCAGTTAGTACCAATGTACCTGGCAAACACTTCACCATTCTGATTCTTAAACAGTATATAGTTTGCATGAAAGGATTCATCAATGATAATGGGGTTAGCACAAGTGAAGCCAGATAAATTGGATGGATCTGCTGAAGGTTCCTTTGCAGCAACCCACTTGGTTTTGGGGTACTACTCAGGTTTCCAGTAAGAGCCATCTACATTTATTTTCCTTACGAACCCAACACCCTCTTTCCTAGGGTTTCGGTTCAGAATCTGCTTCTTGAGGACATCACATAATGTCTGATGTCCTTTAAGACTTTTGTACATCCCTGTTTCAAGAAATGTCTTCAACCTAGCATTCTCATCAGCAATAGCAGTGGTATCCTCAGCAGAGGGGTTAGTTACCACATCAACAGTTGAAGATATTGCAATAGCAGTAGCAGTGGAACATTCAGCAACAGAAGTAGCATTATCACGCTCAATGCATTTAAGACATGGTGGTTCAAATCCTTCCTGAGCGGAATTGATCTGTTCAGCGCGAAGTGACTCGTTTTCCTTGTGAAGATCTTCATGAGCCGCTCTCAATTTCTCAAGTTCTTGCTTCCTTTGAAGATAATCATAGGAAAGCTTTTCATGAGTTGTTGAGAGAGTATCAAGACGATCTTCAAGTTTCTGATACTTAACGTGAAGATTTTTTATGTCTTCAATTAAGGATTCGGATCGAGGCATTTCAGCACCCAACAGATCATCGCTTCTGTCTAACAGTTTTTGAATATGTTCCATGGCCTTTTGTTGTTCAGTTGCAATTTTAGCAAGTGTTTTGTAGCTGGGTTTTGAATCACAATCAGAGTCATCGTCACTGGATGTTTGATAGCGAGTAGTGCGTGTGTTTACCTTGGCACCGCGTGCCATGAAGCAGTAGGTAGGAGTGGAGTCGTCCTTGTCATTTGCATCGGTGTCAGTGATGAAGTCATTGTCTTCAGTGTTGAAGATGGACTTGGCGACGTATGCTGTAGCCAGACTTGCAATGCCAGAATCAGACTCCTCCTCAGACTCCACCTCTGCCTCCTCAGAAGCGGACTCCTCCTCAGAATCCATTTCCTTGCCAACAAACGCACGTGCCTTGCTAGATGAGCTCTTTTTGTGTGATGAAGACTTTGAGGAAGACTTGGAAGAAGACTTTGAGTATTTCTTCTTCTTCTTGTCGTCAGAGTCATATTCCTTGCTCTTCTTCTTCCTTCTGTTCTCATTGTCCCACTGTGGACACTCAGAGATGAAGTGTCCAGTTTTCTTGCACTTGTGGCATGTTTTCTTCTTGTAGTCATGAGCAGAAGCTTCATCATTCCTTGAGCTCGATCATGAAGACTTTCTGAAGCCTTTCTTCTTGGTGAATTTTTGGAACTTCTTCACTAGCATTGCAAGTTCCCTTCCAATGTCTTCAGGATCATCAGAACTGCTGTCAGATTCTTCTTCAGATGAGGAAACAGCTTTTGCCTTCAAGGCACGAGTTCGCCCATAGTTTGGACCGTAGATATCTCTTTTCTTAGAAACTCATGTGTGTTGAGCCTCTCAAGTATGTCAGATGGATCGACTGTCTTGAAATTAGGACGTTCTTGAATCATCAGGGCTAGGATGTCAAACGAACTATCAAGTGATCTCAGCAGTGTCTTGACGACTTCATGTTTGGTGATCTCAGTAGCGCCGAGGGCTTAAAGCTCATTTGTGATGTCAGTGAGTCTGTCAAATGTGTGCTGGACATTCTCATTGTCATTTCGCTTGAAGCGGTTGAAGAGATTGCGAAGGACACTGATTCTTTGATCTCTCTGGGTTGAGATGCCTTCATTGACCTTGGAGAGCCAGTCCCAGACCAGCTTGGATGTCTTCAAGGCACTCACACGGCCATACTGTCCTTTGGTCAGATGACCGCAGATGATATTCTTGGCAGTAGAGTCCAGTTGAGTGAACTTCTTGACATCAGCAGCAGTGCCACCTTCTCCAGCCTTGGGAACGCCGTTCTCGACGACATACCATAGGTCGACGTCAATGGCTTCAAGATGCATGCGCATCTTATTCTTCCAGTAGGGATATTCAGTTCCGTCGAAGACGGGGCACGCAGCGAAGACTTTGA
The DNA here is from genome assembly GCF_056163025.1 of Triticum urartu. Lineage (NCBI taxonomy): Eukaryota > Viridiplantae > Streptophyta > Magnoliopsida > Poales > Poaceae > Triticum > Triticum urartu. The sequence continues at coordinate 242,109,542 of NC_141874.1, read as the reverse complement.
TTATCCCTACAGTCGACATAGCTAAAACTCCAGGTGGTTAAACCGAATCACACAGAACAAGGGAGCACCTTGCTCTGATACCAATTGAAAGTGCGTTATATCGACTAGAGGGGGGGGGGGTGAATAGGCGATTTTTATGAAAGTCTTCAAAACGTGGAAGTTATGAAGACAAACAGTAGAGATATGCCTATCACTATGCAGCGGAAGTTAGATTACACCAGGCAAGCCATGGTCAAGTATTCAATAGAGTGAAAGCACAATGACAAGTAGCTGCAGTGTAATAAGGATCAGGTAGGAAGAAGTTATGAAGCCAAACAAATCATACAGTTACGTTGTGAAGATAAAAGATATAGCAAGCATGCAATGGCTTCACAATGAGTAACAGTAAGTAAAAGGAAGTGAAGATGAAACCAGTGACTCGTTGAAGACAATGATGTGTTGGACCAGTTCCAGTTGCTGTGACAACTGTACGTCTGGTTGGAGCGACTAGGTATTTAAACCTTAGGACACACAGTCCCGGACACCCAGTCCTGAACACGCAGCTCAGGACACCAAGTCCTCACCGTATTCTCCTTGAGCTAAGGTCACATAGTCCTCGCCCAATCACTCAGGTAAGTCTTCAAGGTAGACTCCCAAACCTTCACAGACTTCGTTCACTGGCAATCCACAATGTCTCTTGGATGCTCTGAACGCGACGCCTAACCGTCTCGGGATGCACAGTCCTCAAGTGTAATAAGTCTTCAGATCACACAGACAAGAAGACCTAAGTGATGCCCAATGTTCTCTGGCTCTGGGTGGTTAGGGCTTTTCTCCTCGCTAGGAATTTTCTCTCAAAGGCTTCGAGGTGGGTTGCTCTCAAATGACAAAAGCCGTGCACTGAAATCTGAGCAGCCAACCGTTTATGGTTGTAGGGGGTGGGCTATTTATAGCCACTTGGCAACCCGACCTGATTTGTCCAAAATGACCCTGGGTCACTAAGGAACTGACACGTGTTCCAACGGTCAGATTTCAAACTCTCATGGCAACTTTACTTGAGCTACAAGAAAAGCTGACTTGTCCGGCTCTGGACAAGATTCGCTCTCATTGTCTTCACTCGAAGACATAGGTTTTTGGTTTAGGCATCACTTCAGTCATTCTGACTGGTTCTCCTGGACCCCACTTAACAGTACGGTGGTTCCTATGACTCAACACAAAAGAAAGAGAACTATAAAAGATCTAAGTCTTCGAGCTCCATAGGCTTCATAACGTGTCTTCTTATGTCATATGCTTCAATGTGAATATCTTCATATACCACCTTTGACTTCAATGTCTTCATACATTTTTAGGGGTCATCTCTGGTAGTAAAACCGAATCAATGAGGGACTTCTACCTGTGTTATCCTGCAATTCTCACAAACACATTAGTCCCTCAACTAGGTTTGTCGTCAATACTCCAAAACCAACTAGGGGTGGCACTAGATGCACTTACAGCATGGCAACGCCACGGTCACGCGGTGACCACGCGGCGGGCATGCGAGTTTACGCGCTCTAGAGTTGGGGCCCTCAGCCACTGCCCAAACCTCTACGTATCGCCACCAAACCATGTATTTATGATTAAATAGGTCCTTATGTAACTAGAAATGATTTTTGGAAAAAATAAATAGCAAACTATGAGGCAGCTGCAGTTCAAATTTAACCCGCTTCCTGCTGAATCGGTGGAAATTTGTCTTTTTCACGAGAGGTGGATCAAAAAAATTTACACCCAACCATTTTGTTAATTGTGCATTAAATATGGCCTAGTATTTTATAAAAATGATTTGGTCTAATTTTGCAACAATTATTTGGTAGTTCCTTCACAAAAAGACCTCCTTTTGGGCACTCGAAAAATGGAAAATGGTTTTTTCGTCCAACGAAAATGAAAACTTCCTTAGGCAACATTGTTTTCCATTCCAATATGCACCCTTGTGCACAATATGAGATCATTTGAACAAACTATGCCATGAATGTGGCCATAAGATTGATCATTTGGCTTGAAAGCAATTGATCTCCACACGTGATAGCTCATTTTCGAGAACACTTTTTTAAAATAATTGTTGTATTACAAGTTTGTTATTTTTCCTGAGAACTTGGCCACATATAATGACACAATGCGAAGGTTTCCCAATTTTTTGATTTTTTTTGAATTTTTTATGCCCGCTTCGAAATGCGGTGAAAACGGCGGGAATGACCGTTCCTAGCTAGTGGTTGAATCTTGGAATTTTTTTGGTGTTTCTCTGATTAAATAGATACTAGCTTATGTACCTAGAAATGATTTTTGGAAAAAATAAATAGCAAACTACAAGGCAGCTACAGTTCAAATTTGACCCGCTTCCAACTGAATCGGCGGGAATTTGTCTTTTTCACGAGAGGTGGATCAAAACTTTTTACACCCAACCATTTGGTCAATTGTACATTAAATATGACCTAGTATTTTAGAAAAATGATTTGGTCTAATTTTGCAACAATTATTTCGTAGGTTCTTCACAAAAAAACATCATTTGGGGCACTCGAAAAATGGAAAATGACTTTTTCGTCCAAAGAAAATGAAAATTTCCTTAGGCAACATTGTTTGCCATTCCAATATGCACCCTTGTGCATAATATGAGATCATTTGAACAAACTAGGCAATGAATGTGGCCATAATATTGATCATCTAGTTTGAAAGCCATTTATCTCCATAGATGGTAGCTTGTTTCTGAGAACACTTTTTTAAAAGAATTGCCGTATTACAATTTTATTATTTTTCCTGGTAACTTGGTCACATATGATGACACAATGCGAAGGTTTTCCAATTTTTTGATTTTTTTTGAATTTTTTATGCCCGTTTCAAAATGCGGTCAAAACGGCGGGAATGACCGTTCCTAGCTAGTGGTTGAATCTTGGAATTTTTTTGGTGTTTCTATGATTAAATAGATACTTTTGTACCTAGAAATGATTTTTGTAAAAAATAAATAGCAAACTATGAGGCAGCCGCAGTTCAAATTTGACCCGCTTCCAACTAAATCGGCAAAAAATTGTCTTTTTCATTAGAGGTGTATGAAAACTTTTTACACCCAATAATTTGGTCAATTGTGCATTAAATATGGCCTAGTATTTCAAAAAAATGATTTGGTCCAATTTTGCAACAAATATATTATAGGTCCTTTACAAAAAAACTCAGTTTGGACACTCGAAAAATGATTAAAAATAGGTAGAAAGATCAGAAATGCATACAAATTGGTGCTCATCCATAAAATGTGGTCTAACTTGAGTGAAAATTTGTATAATGCCCTTTTGAAAAATATTTTTGATAGTTGCTTCACAAAATAGCTCTATCTTTAGTACTTGGAAATTATTTTAAATCACAGATTCTCGAACCAATCAGAACACTTCTCACGGATCACCACACTCTATGTGATCTGAACCGTCCACACTAGGCGAATCCAACGTCTCTCGCTCACCTCTCAGCAGGCCAACCCAAACCATAACTCCACTCCTCTCCCCTCTATCCCCCGATTCAGATCCACTCGCAGCCGCTACCTACCTCCCGCCCCCGATTCAGATCCCGCCGCCCACGCCCGCACGCCACCACACTCCGCTGCCCGCGCCGCTCTTCCTCCGCCCGCCGACCCCACGCCGTCCCTGATGCCTCACTCGCCGCGCTCGTCCCGCCCTAACTCCACTCCCACTCCAGCCGCCGCTGCCCCCTTCTCCCTCCCACCCACGCCCCGCGCCCACGCCCCCAACCCCACCCCCTTCTCCTTCCCTCAGATCTCGATCTGCCGCCGCCCCCAACCCCACCGCCATTGCCACCATCGATGACCCTCGCCGTAGACGAGGTTGAGGCCGACCCAAGATCGAGCCCATGCCCAGAGCCGCCCCCAAGATTCGCAGGCAACCACACGCCAATCAGGACCTCGATCTGGATCGAGCAGGTGCTCTCCACCAACGGGGCTTGGGCAAGCGAGCCAACCGCAGTGGATTCAGCCCTCAGCTCCTCCGGTGGCCAGAAAGGCGCCGCGGAGGCTCGCGGAGCACGGGGACGTCGCTCGCCGCCCTCACCGCACCTCCATTCCCCTCCACCACCTTCCCTCCCTCCCTCTACACGGCCGTCTATATAAGGTACGCCTCCCTCTCCCCTCACCTCTCTCCCTGCGCTTCCGGAAGTCGGGGTCTAGGGTTTGGTGCGCCGGTGCGCTGATGGATCTGGCGGGGTTGCTGGTGTGCTGCAGGAGGGCGGCCGGATGTCGGTCGCGCCGGCGAGCCCGCCGGGCGGCGGCTTCAGCGGCGTCAGGGAGCAGGACAGGTTCCTGCCCATCGCCAACATCAGCAACATCATGAAGAAGGCCATCCTGGCCAACGGCAAGATCGCCAAGGACGCCAAGGAGACCGTGCGGGAGTGCATCTCGGAGTTCATTGCTTCATCGCCAGCGAGTGAGTGCCTCTGTTGACCGCTGCCGCTCCGTTTTGCCTCCCCGAATCAAGTGTGGTCTGGTGCTGACCTGTCGCTGTTTTGTCTTGTCTGTATTGTAGGGTGAGTGACAAGTGCCAGAGGGAGAAGTGCAAGACCATCAACATCGACGACCTACTCTGGGCGATGGCCACGCTAGGCTTTCAGGAGTACATTGAGCCCCCCAAGGTTTATCTGCAGAATTACAGAGAGGGGCATGCCCATTTAGCCATGTGGGATTTTTTTATCTGAACTAATTGGGGATGGATTAGTGCTTTGAGAGTTAGGTAGGTCCATGATAGTTTAATATGTTGCTGTTGTAGCCTGAAAAGCTCTGTTTGGCACTTTTGTTAGTCCTAGTTGGCAAATTTAAACACTCATGTTCAGCTTGGTGACTGATGAGACCCCACACTGCCTGGCACCAATCATCTTATTGTCCTTAGAACAAGTGTTGATTTATCCCTCCAATTACTACTGTCATTGAGATCTTCAATTCATTTCTGTACTATTAATTCAAATAACTGAATGATTTGAAGCACTAAGAATTGTCTCCAGAGTCCAACTATTAAACTGTTTAAGTAGCTACTGAATCTGCTTGCTTGGTTATGGTAGACATACATGTATTACAAATTCATTATTCTTGTTTGAAGCTAAGCTAGGCTACTGTAGTTCCAGCAAAAAACAGGGGAGCCGCTCTTTTTGTTCTTCACTAATAAATTCTTGTTTGAATGCATATCCTGGGGGTGGTGAAGCTGGGAGCTTTTCCTCCCCATAAAAATACTTTGCTCTTCATTATGAGCAATGCCCTTATATAATTAGCTCCTAGGAGTGTTTATATACTTGATCACCACACCTCTACTATTCTGGTTACTTTTGCTTTCTTCTCTGTAGTTGTCCAGGGCATAACAGTTTTATGTGTGGCTTGTTATTTTGTTACCAGCCTACTTTCTTGTGCTCCTGGTCGAGTCTTGTGGAGAAGCAGGGCGAATCGGGCATCATCTCACTTGTGCCTATGTGGTAAGAATAGAACACCACTCTCGCTTGATGTGCATGTATTAGTACAACAAAGCATTCTTACATGGTGATTGTTAGCGACACAACAATTATCTTGCAACATAGCTTGCCAAATTGCTTGCTTGCTTACTATATAACCTGTACTGCTAAACATGTTATCCCACTCCATGATGTTGTATCATTTGCAAATACTCCTGGACATCGGCTCCCATTAGCTATAGTCTGTACCTCTAAAAGAGGAGTATAAACTAGACTAATCTGTACTCTATTATGCTTGAGACTTGATCCAAGCCGTATTAATTGTTGCTAGTGATGTTATTATCTACTCTAATGGCTGATGAATCTGTACCTGCCATACCATGTGGAATGACTAATGAATTTGTACCCGAATACCATGTGTAATGATTGTTATTTTTGCATCATTTAAACATTTTTTCTGCTATATAGTTTCTCACTCATGATTGATCTACTGCAGGTGAATGAGGTTTTCAAATGTTGGAAGGAGGAGGACAATAGGAACTTCTGTTATGTCTTAGCATCTAAATTTTTGTTTTAATTTTCTTTGTTGTAGAATAGTTTTGTTTGGCAGTTACTGTTCCTGGGATGTAAAGATATCTTAGATATGTATTGCTGGAATGAATGGTTGTAACATAATAACATTGCACGTTGCCCAAGATAGCTTGTGGTGTGATGTGTTGTAATGTCAATGGCATAATAACTTCTTTTGTATTGGATCAATTTTTTCGGAACTGGGCTAGGCCCAAGTTATATTGGACAATTATTTTTGAGGGAAAAACATGAGAGGCCCAGCAAAGAAATGGCCCAGAAAAATACATGATCAAAAAGAAAATATGCTGTTAAAAGGGCCACATAAAGAAATCAATAAGGCTGAATTGTTGGGCCAGACCCATGTAGCTAATAAAAGCACAGGAAAAAAATACATTAAAAAGGCTGAATTGTTGGGCTAGGCCCATGTAGAAAATCGAATTGGACCGGGCTGAATCTTGTGCCACGTCAGATTGCCACGCTGGATGCCTAAGTGGCCTGGGGAGGTTGCTAGTGACCAAAACGCCACAATAGACGTATTTTGGTCATAAACGTCTTCGACCATTCCAGAAGAAATGTCGCTATAGTCAGTTTATGACGGCCAGCTTTTGACCTTATGTTTTTGGTCACAAAAAGGTCACAAATGAAAATTTGTGACCATTCAGTGACCAATAGTGGTGGTCACAAGTTGACATATTTCTTATAGCGAATTCCCCGCCTGCCTAAGCATGCCAAACCTCGCCACCATCTTCGTCTTAGCCCCATTAACTCTCCCCTGGCACTCGCCAACGCCGAAGCTCGCGGCAGCGAGCACGGGCACGGTCCGGCCAACGAAACAGTGCGGTGCATACTGTGCTCATCGTCACCCCAGTACCCCTGTGCTCGTCCCTGTTCGCCCACACTCCCCGCGTGAGCTCCGTCTCCTTCTCCCTCTCTTAGTGACGCCGCTCGTCGACGGGCGCCGTGTCCAGGTGTCCACCGGTGGAGCCCGAACCCCCCTCGATGCTCGGCTATAAATAGAGCACTCCCCCAGCCTCCTCGAGCATCATCCACCACTCTCAAACACTCCACAACCTAGTAGAAGACTGTAGCATGGCCGGGCAGGCCGCGGGCCGCCGTCCCCGAGATCGAGCTCGTCGGCGATCCCCTCGGGTCGTTCCCGTAGCTCCGGCCCCTCCCAGGCCTGGGCAACCCTTCCAGGGCCTCTGCCACTCTGCGGTGGTGCCGTTCCGCCCGGTTGGAACCCCTAGAGTCACTTCCTCTCGCCCTCGTCTTCGTCTCCGGCGAGCTCTGCTTCCTGTCTCCACTAGAGAGGAAGATCCCGACGCCGTCCGACCACCCCTAGCTACTCTACAGGTACGGGCAGGTGCGCCTCAGTCTCCTCTCTAGATCCCTTCCTCTCATTTTGGCCAGGGAGCCCTCGTCACCGGCGTTTGCTCCGGCGGAGCCGCACCACCCCCTTTCTCGTTTCCCCTCTCCCCTCATCTGACTAGCGGGCCCCGCTAGTCAGCCACTCACTACGCGCGCGAAGCGGTATGAGTGGTGGCGCCCCGAGGCTTTACGCCTTTGACGTCACCTCCCCTCCAGTCTGTTTTATTTAAATTCAAATTTCATTTATGGGAGCTTCAAACAGCTATAACTTCTCAACCATAAGTCCAAATGAATTGATTCTTTTTTGCATTGTGTTCTTTGCAAAGAAATCTAGCAGCTCACCAAAAATGGGATTTTTCCCTGCTGCCTAGATTTTCTGGTGAATTTCAGAAGGGTTCTTGATGATTTTTTTGTGTGTTTGTATTTGTTTTCAGATCAGTGAGGCTTGTCTTGAGGGTCACCACGAGGCTTGTGAACCTCATCTGCACTAAGGCAAGCCACATCAACATTTTCATGGTGCCATTGCAATATTTGTGATTTTCCTACTTGAATGAATGATTTAATCCATGCATATAGATCATTATTGTGTTATTCATATTCTGTTAAGTGCTAGTCCAAGTTAATATGCTTGTGTTACAGAAAGTTTAGAGCCAACTAAGTTGATAAAGAGACTAGAACTTATTTTTGCTATGGTAGAAATAATATGGTTATGGATATAAGTAATTAATTGAAGTTATTTTCTTGCATGATAATAATGATAAAACTTGTTAGAAAAGATTTTGTTTAGTGTGAGGTTTAATCTTGACTAGAGGAGTGTCAAGAGTTGTTGTTGGTTATGCTTAGTATGGATATAGTTGACTCAGTCTTTTCCGGTATTATGTGATGCATATGTTATTGTTGCACTTCATGGCATACTATGACACCGATTATTTTCAATTTAAGTTGAACCTGATAATAATACAACTCGAATATATCGTTGACCGGGTCATGGTGCCACTGAATCATGTTTTTCCCAGTGCAACCGCATTTGCTTGTATGGGAAGGCCTTTATTCGGTCCGTTGTCATGCCTCTGCTCGGTGCCTCCAACAAGGGAAGGTTATGGGCATGCGGTACCCTGGCCCGTAAGCAGACATAACCTTGTGTGTCGTTGTTAATATTTTTGGTATCGGTCCCCATGAGGGACGTTTGGCCACGACGGTGGTCGTTGTGTCTTTGGTAGACACGGGGCCACCCAGGACTTGCCCAGTTGGGAGTGGGTCTGAGTTGCCGAGAGAGTGTCATGGCAATGGAGTGATTTCATAGGAATGTCATTGGTCCACCCGAATGGGAGTACGAGTCCATGGGTTCCGTGGTGTGGGTACAGTGTGCTACCTCTGCAGAGTGTATTAATCTATCGATAGCCGAGTCCACGGTTACGGGCACACTCGAAAGTAGGTGACACCATGGGTCAACATTTAATAAAATTTGCACACTAAGTTATGAACTCTGCACTATTGATGATGGCGGGAAGGCCATTGGGTTGGACAGGATCAAGTGTTGGTCGTGGTTGTGATCGCCGGAAGGATCATTGTTTTAGACCTAGTATGGGTCGTGGTTGTGATCGCCGGACAGATCATTGTTTTAGACCTAGGATGGGTCGTGGTTGTGATCGCCGGAAGGATCATTGTTTTAGGCCATGTATGGGTCGTGGTTTTGATCGCCAGAAGGATCACGAGATATTCCTGGTTAAGATGTTGAGGTTGGTATGGTGGTGATCCAAGAAGTGATCACCGTTGGTAAGAGGAATTTTTCCTCACAAGGATATGATCACAGCATGTTGGATATAATGTTGCATTATTAAGAATTGGTTAAATAACATGATATTGTTTGTCATTATGTTTATGTCTGTTGTGAGCTTGCAAGTACATTCAATGTACTGACCTGACGTGTCATGCCAGATTTCAGGAAAAGCCTTGTTGGAGAGGAGTGCTGTCCGAGTCTAGATCGTGTCCACATTGGTGTCCCTATGCTATGGACCTTCCGCTACGACGTTGTTCCGCTGCCGCGTAGTTGTTATGATCGAGGCCTTTATGTTCAGTAAATAATGTACATATTTTCAGCCGCCCCGTGCGTGCTGCTTGGCCTCGCTACCTGTTGTAATGTAAACTTTGATCCGCTAGCATCAATAAAGCGGTTGTTTTCTATACCAAGATGTTGTGTGTTGCCAGAAGACATGGTCTCTGGGCTGGCAATGCATGGTAAACCGGTTGCTCTGAGCCGAGGTGCCACATTGGGGGACTAAAAATATCATCTTCATCAAATATAGCACCCCCAAGTTTATGGCTTTGCATACACTACTAGGGGAAACCTTATACATAGAATCTTAGCAGTAGCACGGTTTAAAAACAAACGCTACTGCTAATTAGCAGTAGCGAGCTTGAGAAAACCGTGGTACTAATAACCCGATAGTAGTAGCGTGGGTTTTTACCCCTCGCTACTACTAAGTGATTTCCATTGTGCCTCCCGGGACCAGTAGTAGTAGCGCGGGTTATAAACCCACAGTACTACTAAGTCGATAGTAGTAGCGCGGGTTATAAACTCCACGCTACCACCTGCATCTGCTCCCACCCCACCAACCACTCCACCATCCACCTGCCCACGTTTATCAAAAAAAAGTTCCACCCAAACCTCGATCCGAATCCCCTCCACCGCCGGCCTTCTTCCACCTCCTCTCCTCTCCCAATACACGAGTGTGTGCAGCCCCGAGCGCTGCAGCCGGCCGGCCAAGCCTCCGCACGACCACCGCCACCGCCACCCTAGCCCCTCCCCTCACTAGAAGACGATGAGAAGAGAATAGGTCAGGCGGTGGCTCTCAGTCCGAGATCCGCCAGGGGCTTGGACCTGGAGATCCACATCCATGGCCGACGGCTAGGACCTGGAGCTCCACCTCCATGGCGTTGGCCGCATCTCCCCAATCGCGAGCTCGCGCGCCTGGACAGGACCTCCATTTGTCCGTCTGCTTACGCTCCATTCGGCCGACGACGCCATGGCCGCCAAGGTACTATCTTGATCTACTTCCCTTTCCCTTTCCTTTTTTCCTTCCCTTCCCTCACTCATGCGCAGCTAGCTTTGGTTTGAACAGACGCATACGCACACACACAGCAGCATTGCTGACTTGTTGCGTGAGGCAGCAGGCGAGGTGAGGTGAGGCAGGAGAGGACTACCCCAAGAGCCTACAAGCCCTCCTTCCTCCACAACAATGAACAGATCCACCGGCCGTACCCACCTTCTTCTGATCCCCAATCTAATTTCTCTTCCTCTCTTGCAAAGGAAGGACAAATTTGATACTGTACCCGTCACTGTCGAGTCTCACAATCCCATATCAATTCATCTTCTCATCTATCTCAGTGGTGAATTACTACTATAATTATTATACATGTCATCCTGTAGTTAAATTGGACCTTAATTTTGGCCTAATGTATGTACTGTAGATCTGAAAGTCCGCTTCTCCAATTCTTCTTATTTAAATGAGGCCAACTTTGTTCAAAGTAGAGTTGAGTTGAATGAATCATTAGGTTCGCTGGGATTCCACCTATTTGTGGTGTCCTTCCTCTAGCTACTGACTATTATTGGGAATTATTACTAATTCATGAACTATTATTGAATGAATCATTAAGTAGTATGTGTGTGTATGACAGGCCTGTTGTTGTGTTCATGTGAATATCATCATACTGTCGTGTGGTAATTTCGTAGCGGATCAATGTGTTGGATGATGGATCAATCTCTATATATCTGCTGTTGAATGGCTGCCCTGTGAATGGTTCTATGCTCTGCGATGAACAGATCATTGCGCGGCATGCCTTGTCATCCTGTTCATGTAATGAGCTGTTGCTTGCCATAGCATATAGATCACTTATAAATGAAAATGGCTGATTTAACTCAGTTCAGTCCATTTTAACTCAGTTCATGCAATGTGTTTATTTTATCTTAATTCGGCATAGCATATAGAGGTTTATGTCTGGCCTATTCATGTAATGTGTTTATTTTAACTCAGATCAGTCCATTTTATTTTTTGCAGATAACGGATTGTAAACAATTTTGAGTTGCCCACAAGAGAAATAGAGGTTTGGAGTGACAATTGAAGCCGACACAAACTGAAACTACCACAGGTTGCATGTGAAAATCCACCTTATGCATATATTCATTTATTTTTAAGTTACTATTAAGAAAAACTCGAATATGAAAAAATCCACCTTCATATTAATATTCTGCACAACATTGGATCATAGTTCACTTGTCATTTTATAGTTGTTTGCTTTGTGCTATTTAAATTACATATTGTAGTAAACTGAAAGATGCTCTTTTCTGGTCCTTGAATAAAATTCCACTAGGCCTATGCGCCGTTGTACGGGGGTCATCCTCCTGTTCTAAAAAAATGCGCAGTTGGACTAGGTTTCCTTTTGTTCAGTTAGAATCTTGATGTTTTGTTTCCCTATAAGTTAGCTAACTTCCCTTTTATTGATGAAATTGTCAGGAGTGATGCTTTCTTCATATGTAATTCTATCAGAGATATGTTCGATGTTCATGCAGAGCCATGGACCATTCTATTCTCTATGACCCCGGCGACGGAGGCTGCCAGGACGGAGCCGATGGCTCCGGCCAGCGAAGGGAAGGTAGATGGCGAGTGGGTCAATGTATTTGGCTGAGGAAACCATGATGCTCTTCTTTACTTGTTTTTTGAGGAAGTTGTAGCCTCCCGCATGTGCATGGTAGATTCAGTTGTGCAAGTGGGTAGTATCTTGATTTCCACTAGACATGTTGCCATGGAGCTGAAAACAATTGATGCTTTGCATAGGTTTGGCCCTGCCATGTGCTTGCTCATGTCTATGTCCATGAGCAATAGCAAAATCAATCATTTAGTAGCATATCGTCTTAGACCTTTGTACTTGCCCTAGCAACTGGATATACCAGACTCTATAGTGCTAGTGCACATTCATTTTTGTTAAATTTGTACACCCTGCCTGAAAAAACAGTAGCCGTCACTTTGCTTTTTGTTGGGTGCCTTATATAGGATGCACTTCCTCTATTACCGGACGACATCCACTAGGTTGATGATCCTAAACAGCCTGGGAGAGTGAATGCTTCAATGCTCATCACATACGTGTATGTAGAGTCTGGACTAGTTCATAATCTGTTTTCAACATTTGTACTACTAGATAAGTAGTAATTCTGAACAACTTTGTGGCTTGCAAAAACCAGATTGGAAGTAATTCTTAACATCTTTGTAGCTTGCAAGAACATACTTGAAATCAGTTGACACATGACCCCCGCGACAGAAGGCACTGATTAATGCTAATGATTTATTAACTACAAATTTCTGTATTTTTCTTTGCCTTGTCCAGCCCAGCCATGTATTGTATTTGTCTTCCAAGACTGAACTTGGTGCCAAACATTGCGGCGCGAAGTAAACACATCACCCTGCTTGATGTGGTACTATATATATTGAATAACCCAACAAGAAATCTGCTAACACACAAAGTAATTTAGTTCACATATGCATTTCTGTGTTTCTTTTGGACTTTATGTTTTTCTCTGCATTTGCCAAATCTATATATTTAGTTTGAATAAGAAGTGAGGAATTAATCATATATATTCGGCATGAGCCCCTTTAAATTGCTAGATGATAAGGAATCTTAACTTAATGGGTCTTGTGAATTGTAATATACTATTTAGTTTAACTGATGCAATTTGCGTACTAACAAGTTTTCACTTTCCCGACGTGGGTGCAGCGGTGATCGACGCTGACTAGCGTGGCCCGGTGGGCGTTGTGCTCTTCAACCACTTAGAGGCGGACTTTGCTGTGAAGCACGGTGGCCACGTCGAACAGATGAACGTCCAGGTGATTTTGACACCGGAGGTCTTCGAGGTGGAGGTCCTCGACGCCATCGTCCGGGGGAAGGAGGATTCGGGTACATTGGCATCTGAACTCTAAGCCTTGGTAGATACATCTAGAGAAGTGATTTGTTTAGGTTGGTGGTGGACCACTAGGGGAGGTACTTCGATGATGGTTGTGTGTCTGATGTTAAATGGAATCCTGAGATGGTTCTGTGACGTTGGTTTGCTTTGCAATGGACGTATTACCTTTCATGAATACCACATCTAACTTTTATTTTTTTTAATTCCTAAATTGTTAGTAGTAGCGTGGGTTAAAAGTGAGCGCTACTAGTAGTTAGGTTAGTAGTAGTGTGGGTGTTAGCTTAGTAGTAGCGCGTGTGCACCCGTGCTACTACTAATCATTTAGTAGTAGCGCGGGTTTAGCCCACGCTACTAGTAACAGTTAGCTGTAGCGCCTTATTTGTAGCGCGGCTGTCCGCGTTGCTGATAGCCTAAAGACCCGCGCTGCTGCTAGCCTTTTTTCCCTAGTAGTGACCGTTAGCATCATGGATATTCAAAGAATTCATACTAGCAACATTGCAATCATCCTCATCATTTATGCCAAACATTTTATTGAATTCTTGTTCTATCAATTGAGCACAGTTTTCATTTCCATCATTTTCACAAAAGACATTATAAAGATGAATAATATGATGCAACCTCAATTCGATTTTCTGGTAGTTTTCTTTTACAAACCAAACTAGTGATAAAACAAGAAACTAAAAGATTCAATTGCAAGATCTAAAGATATACCTTCAAGCACTCACCTCCCCGGCAACAGCGCCAGAAAAGAGCTTGATGTCTACTACACAACTTTATTCTTGTAAACACGAGTTGGGCCTCCAAGCGCAGAGTTTTTTAGGACAGTAGCAATTTTTGCTCAAGTGGATGACCTAAGGTTTATCAATCCGTGGGAGGCATAGGATGAAGATAGTCTATCTTAAACAACCCTACAACCAAATAACAAAGAGTCTCTTCTGTCCCCAACACACCAAATACAAGGGTAATTTGTATAGGTGCACTAGCTTGGCGAAGAGATGGTAATAAAAGTGTAGTAATGGCAGTAGATATTAGTTTTTGTAATAATAACATTAAAAACAGCAAGGTAGCAAGTAAAGAAATTGAGCACAAATGGTATTGCAATGCTTGAAATTGATGCCTAGGGTCCGTATTTTTGGTAGTGCAATCTGTCAACAATGCTAATATAATTGGATCATATAACCATCCCTCGACGAGCAACGAGGAATCACGCCAAAGTTCTTATCTAGCGGAGAACATAAGAAGAAATTGTTTGTAGCTATTCTTTCCGATCGATCTATCAAGAGTTCATATTAAAATAACACCAAAGCAAATTTAGATTTAGAATACTCGATCCAACACACAGAATCTCAAAGAGTGCCCAAGATTTCTATCGGAGAAACAAAGACGACAACGTGCATCAACCCCTATGCATAGATTACCCCAATGTCACCTCGGGAATCCACGAGTTGTGTGCCAAAACATATATCAAGTGAATCAAAAAATACCCCATTGTCACCACGGGTATTCATATGCAAGACACATATCAAGTGCTCTGAAATCAATAAAAATATTAAATCCAATAAAATGAAATCTCAAAGGGAAAACTCAATTCATCACAACAATATAGAGAGGGGAAAACACCATATGATCCAACTATATTAACAAAGCCCGCAATACATCAAGATCGTGCCATCAAGAACACGAGAGAGAGAGAGAGAGATGAAACACATAGCTACTGGTAGAAACCCTCAGCCCCGAGGGTGGACTACTCCCTCCTCATCATGGTGGCCAAAGGGATCATGATGATGGCCTCCGATGATGATCTCCCCCTCTGGCAAGGTGCCAGAACGGGCTCCTGATTGGTTTTTCGTGGCTAAAGTGGCTTGCGGCGGCGGAACTTTCAATCTAGGGTTATCTTCGGGGGTTTTGGAATATTTGGCAATTTATAGGGCGAAGAGGCAGTGCGGGAGGCCACCGAGGTGGGCACAACCCACCTGGCACTTCTTTGACCCACTCGATGTCTTCTCGTCCAAAAAATCTCCAAAAAGTTTTGCTGCGTTTGAACTCCGTTGGGTATTGATTTTTGGTGATGTAAAAAAACAAGCAAAAAACCAGCAACTGGCACTGGGCACTATGTCAATAGGTTAGTCCCAAAAATGATATAAAGTTGCCATAAAATGATTGTAAAACATCCAATAATGATAATATAACAGCATGGAACAGGCAAAAATTATAGATATGTTGGAGACATATCAGTCGCTGGCCCTTTGCTGACGGTGATGGTGCGCCCGGCGCTCAGCCAGAGTCAGATTCGTTGTCCTACCGCTCGGCGACGTCGTCATCGCCTTCACTGTCCTCTTCGTTGCTGTCGCTCGAGGAGGAGATTTCGTTGTCGGTCGAGCTTTTCGTGCAGCACCCTAAGCAAGCACCCGAACGACTGAAGACCTTGATGGAGAGCAAGTTGGTGTCAATTAGCTTGCAATGGAGAACCTGCCCCACTGCCAAGCTATGGGCATGAGCGAAGGTTTTCTAGCCACACCGGAGAAGCATGGCATGAGGTGCGGGGAACTCCACGTCCGCCCGCATGCTTCCGTTACAACAGCCCCACAATTCTAACCTAAATCCCGGTGTCTATTCTTCCTCCATCACCCTTGTGAAAGGGGTGGGGAGTTGAAGGCGGCTGCGCAGAGGCCCGCGCAGCATGACGATGAACTACAATGGCTGGTCACCGACGTGGCCTTCAGTCAGGGCCAGGGTGGCTGGAGGAGGAGCGATTAGAGCACTACCATGCCTTCCTGGGCCCCGAGCGCCACGATGGCCACACCCTCGTCCCACCGTGCCACCTCATACGCTGGACTTTGCCCCTGCGTCCCCAGCAGGGGGAGGGAGGCGTTGTCGAGTAGAAGCCCTCGTCGCCGCTACTGGAGTATTACCACTTCCTCTTCCCCTCACCGTACTGGAATAGGGATGCGATGAGAAGAAGGAGATGTGTGTGGGGATGAGCACCTCACCCACGCCTCCTGTTATAGGAGAGCATGGCCGGGGGCTAGCTCCTCACCACCTAGGATACAACCGCCCCACTCCACCAATCCATTCCATATGTGTCACTGACGATGCTTGGAATCAGCGTCCGCCCTCCTACGCCAATCCACGGTGCTTGGTTTTCTTCCATGGCACTCATACCCGCGCCCTGCGCGCCCGCCACCAACCCTGCTCAATGCATGCTGACTACGTGGTGGAAACGACAAAGGTGGTGGGATGGGTAAGATGGCAGTTACCACCCCGGGAATGTGGGGCGTCGGTAGCCCGTGGTTCCTGGCTTAAACCACCCCACGTCGTCTCGCACAATGAATGGGAAAACTGGAAACTGATTCTGGTACAGGTTAATGAAGAAGCAAGGAAAGTATCAAGGAAGACATTGATCCCACTACGAGTGGGCCGAAGCATTTTCCTGTGTATCTGTTAGGGCCTACCTCAACGATGCCTGGCGACATGTATGAGCCAGACGGGGGGGCTCCTGTCGGTGCAACGAACAATCACGTTTGTTGCCCAGACTTATACACATGCACGATCGCACCCAATATACAACACCAACATCCAAGGCAAGGCTAAACCAGAAGAACCGCTCTTTGTGAGATCAAGGGGCGGATCAAGAAGACCAAGAATAATAAGATAGGAGAGCACTACGTTGGGAAAGCCTTCCTTGCTGGGGGGATGGACGGGGAGGCTTGTTGGGACCACCAAGGGAGAATCTCCCGCCAAGGCACCACCGCTCCACCGCTCCACCTCGTAGTGACACAAATCACTTATCAATGCGATGTTGAGCCCCAAGTTATTATGTGGCTTCCACTAAGCATGTGGCAGCCCTTTTTGGAGACAGATTTCCTTCACGTGACACCCGTCCAGAGGCGTGTGAAGCAGATAAGCAGAAGATAATTAAGCGGCACAACAGGCTTGCCGGGCTACATCCTCAGCATGACACCTAGAAGTGCATTTAATGCCCTTTGTCCTAACTACCAAAGTTAGGTATGATAGCACTATTCTCTATCTAATCACTAGATAATGATTGTTTTGGCACTGTGGTCACCCCTTGAGCCATAAAAGGAGGGCCATGGCAAAGTAGAGAAGGGATTCGGATCCTCTGGAATTGTACACGCGTAGCAACTCTTCCCCCGAGACAATCTTGCCGGGCTCGAGCGATGTGTGCCGTTGTGCTCTTCCACTCAATCCACCAAAGCAGGAGTAGAGTTTTACGCCTCACGATGGCCCAAACCTGGGTAAAAACCACATGTGGCATCGCCGTGGTGTTGCTTCATTGCCTCCACTCTTTGTGCAATGTAATCTTTCTTCTTGCCGAACCACAAGGGGATCATGGCCCCTTAGGTGATCGTGTCCACCCACGACACCTCTAGGGTCTTGGATTGAAAGTTACGAGCTGGCCATGGAGATTTTAGATGTCAAGAATGCAGTTTGTGCCAAATATTTCACCATGATGTTGGAAGGATTGGCTTGCACATGGCTGAAGAGTTTGCCCCTAACTCCATCAATACTTGGGCGGTGTTGAACGACAGCTTTATCAAGAACTTTCCAGGTACTTGCAAGAAGCCTTTGAAAATTGTTGATTTGGAGTACTTTGTGCAGTCAAAAGACGAGTCGGCTCATCATTGGGCTCGCTGGGTGGCAACCAGCATTCATTCTTCAGACAATATTTGGACGGATCAGGCTGTGCTGCTCTTGGAGCAGAACTATCACTTTGACCCCCTCAAGCAATAGCTAGGGTGGCTAAAGCGTAAGTGTATATATATGGGCAAGCTTATGGATGTACTTGCCATGTATGGTGACTCTCATACTACTAAAGATCCAAGTTCGGATGATGATAAATCGGGTAAGTGAAAGTGCGTTATATCGACTAGAGGGGGGGGGGGGGTGAATAGGCGATTTTTATGAAAGTCTTCAAAACGTGAGAGTTATGAAGACAAACAGTGAAGATTATGCCTATTACTATGCAGCGGAAGTTAGATTACACTAGTCCAGCCATGGTCATGTATTCAATAGAGTGAAAGCGCAGTGACAAACAGCTTCAGTGTAATAAGGATCAGGTAGGAAGAAGTTATGAAGCCAAACAGATCATACATTCATGTTGTGAAGACAAAAGATAAAGCAAGCATGCAATGGCTTCACAATGAATAACTGTAAGCGAAAGGAAGTGAAGATGAAACCAATGACACGTTGAAGACAATGATTTGTTGGACCAGTTCCAGTTGCTGTGACAATTGTACGTCTGGTTGGAGCGGCTAGGTATTTAAACCAAAGGACACACAGTCCCGGACACCCAGTCAAGGACACTTAGTCCAAGACACCCAGTCCTCACCGTTTTCTCCTTGAGCTAAGGTCACATAGACCTCGCCCAATCACTCAGGTAAGTCTTCAAGGTAGACTCCCAAACCTTCACAGACTTCGTTCACTGGCAATCCACAATTTCTCTTGGATGCTCTGAACGCGACGCCTAACCGTCTGGAGGATGCACAGTCCTCAAGTGTAATAAGTCTTCAAATCACACAGACACGAAGACTTAAGTGATGCCCAATTTACTCTGGCTCTGGGTGGTTAGGGCTTTTCTCCTCACTAGGAATTTTTCTTTCAAAGGCTTCGAGGTGGGTTGCTCTCAAACGACAAAAGCCGTGCACTGAAATCTGAGCAGCCAACCGTTTAAGGTTGTGGGGGGTGGACTATTTATAGCCACTTGGCAACCCGACCTGATCTGTTCGAAATGACCCTGGGTCACTAAGGAACTGACACGTGTACCAACGGTCAGATTTCGAACTCACACGGCAACTTTACTTGGGCTACAAGTAAAGCTGACTTGTCTGAGTCTGGACAAGATTTTCTCTCATAGGCTTCGCTCGAAGACATAGGATTTGAATTAGGCATCACTTCAGTCATTCTGACTGGTTCTCTTCGACCCCACTTAACAGTACGGTGGTTCCTATGACACAACATGAATGAAATAAAACTACGAAGGATCTAGGTCTTCGAGTTCCAAAAGCTTCATAGGGAGTCTTCTCATGTCATTGTCTTCAATATGAATATCTTCATAAACCACCATTGTCTTCAATGTCTTCGTACATTTTTAGGGGTCATCTCTGGTAGTAAAACCGAATCAATGAGGGACTTCTACCTGTGTTTTCCTGCAATTCTCACAAACACATTAGTCCCTCAACTAGGTTTGTCGTCAATACTCCAAAACCAACTAGGGGTGGCACTAGATGCACTTACAATCTCCCCCTTTTTGGTGATTGATGACAAACTAGTTGAAGTTTTCAACGGGGAACATAATTTATGAAATAGTAAAGGATTTTGTCTTCATAAGTTGCAAGGGCTCCCCCTGAAGATGTGCATATAAGTAATTTGCCTTTTGGATGCAAATGCACATGGCAGGTTGTACTTGTGGAGATCCACTTCAACTTATGATGACAATCCACTATGCATGTGAAAGTATATGAAGATAATGTCATGCATAATGGAAAATGGACGTCTGCAGTAAGAGATGAGTGCGGAATTTATCGTCGCACATGCGGAATTTATCTTCGCATAACGGAGTGACAAGCAGGTAGCAGACGGCCATCAAGGCTAAGTGTTACAACTCAAAGAAGCAAATGTAGCAAAAACGGGAGTTGCAAGCACGAAGCAAAATGTAGCAAAATATAGTGGCACCCGCCCAAAGTGACCCGCTTTAAGACTATAACCATCATATGCTTCTCCCCCTTTTGTCAGTGATGACCAAAAAGGTTTGAAGACATAGAGGTTTCTACGCGTTCCCAGGCGCAGCAGGGTCGGTGGAGTTGTTTGGCGGTGGTGCAGACGAGCTTGGTGCAGATTCGACGCGCGTTGAAGCAGGTGGAGATGATGTCGCGTCGTCTTCTTCTTCAATAATCCGGGCAGACACGGTGGCAACAGAAGAAGAGAACTCTGACTCTTCAAGTGATGGTGTGCTGCGCATCACCGCTCTTCTTGGAGGCGTGGAGTCAAATTTGAAGTGCTCAGTGAAGCCATCCTCATGCAGTTCAGCTTCAGGGCACATCATGGTGAGGCCCTTCCAAGTGCGGCGACAGGTCTCGTGTGTGACAAATGCATTCTTGGTTGCCATATTTCTGATGCGATTGACGTCTTGCATGATGCTTCTCATCTGCCTCTTGAGCCAGTCGTGATGCCTATCTTGCTTTTGGTGAAGAGCCACAAGAAGCTCTCTGTCATTGAGTGCACGAGCGCGCTTCTTGGGTCTCTTTGTTGCTGTGCTGTTGGTGGCTTCAGTTGATGCAGGGGCACGTGTGGTGCCAGCCATTGGATACACTCGGGAGAGAGCTTCAACACCTTCAATATTTTGAGTGAAGCTCTGGTGTTCTGCATTCTGAAGACTTAGTGGTTGCTTGGCCGGCTCTGGATATATTGCTTCAGCAGATGTGTCCACGTCTGGCAAAAATATCCTATGATTGCGGGCTGAGGGTTGATAGGAGATTGCAGAGTGAAGTTTGATCAGCCTCATAACCCAAGGAGCATAAAGCTTTAATCCAAACAGTTCTGAAGCAGATGCTGCAAATTGACGGATGAAGAGATCCTGTGTATTGAAGCATTTGCCGTGAAGAATGCAGAAGATGAGAGTCTTCATTGCACCATCAATCGTTGCATATCAAGAGTGTCCCTTGACTGGCCAGAGAGTCCGCCTTATGATGTGATATATTGTTCTGGGCAGGTACTCTAAGTCTTCAACGAAGAACCTAGTTGGATAGGGTGCATTTGGAGGAAATGGCTTCATCATTGAGAGCATCTGACTCATATCTGGCTCAGGACGCTGAAATATGCTCTCAATTGCTTCAGCATGGAGTTGGCACCCTTCTTCAAAGAATTCGCCAGGAGTGGGAAGGCCGGTAAGCTCAATTAGGTCGAAAGCATTGGCTTCATGATGGATATTGCCTGTCATCCACTCCAGGATCCATGTCTTCGGATCTCTGTTATAGCCTTTGATATGCAAAGTGGCATAGAACTGGAGCAGAAGCTCTTCGTTCCAGTGCTCTTCGTCAGTGATAAATGGCAGCAAACCCACTTGCTTGAAGCAATCCAGTGCTTCTTCCAGACCAGGCAGACCTGCAACAGCTTCAACCTCAAGGCGCTTATGAGGAAAGATACGGCCTTGGTTTTAGAGGATGCATGAATAATAGCTGCGCTGTTGATGGCTCCAGAACCTATCTGATACAATCCGTTCCCTTGAATAAGGGTTCTTGGAGCGGTCGAAAAACGTGTTATCTGCCCTGAAGCCGTTGATATTGAAGGAACCAGGAGCTGATGCAGGACCCGGGAACCTTGGTAGTCGTGGGATCGGCTTCTGGACCTGTGGCCTGTGCGCAATATGATAGTTGAATTGTGGTCCGGCAGCAGACTCAGGCACAGAATGTTCAGGAGCAGTAGGTTCTGTGTCTTCTGAAGCTGTTGTTGGGGAGGGCTCCACATTTGCTTCGGCGTTGTTTGTGGAAGCCTCAACATTTTCAGCTTCAGGCACGTTCTCCTTGAGAACTGCTTCTTGTTGGTGCGGGGGAGTTGGAGCTTGTGGTATTTCTGCTTGCTCTTCGGCTGATGCAGCCGGAATGTCTTCAGCAGCCTGAGCCCGTGGCCGTTTGCGAAGCCTATGGAGTGTAGGCGCTGGTGGAGTTGCAGTGGGTTGGGGCTCATCTTCCTCCTGTGGGAGATCTGCCCACGACGCATTTTGTGTGATTGGCGTGAATGGACGACCAATACTGATCTGTTCGCTTGTCTCAAGCTGAGGAAGGGCTGCATCACCTTGCACATTGTCTTGGGGACCAATGTCTTCAGCAGCATTGGGGTTGGCTGCTGGAATGTCTTCAGCGTGCGGAGCCTCTATGTAAGCAGGCTCATGCACTGTCAACTGACGATCTGCGTCAGGATAGCGGACGCAGAGTGGTTCAACTATCAGGGGCTCTGTGGGAGCAGCCCGAGATTTCTTGGTCTTGCGCTTCTTGATGATGGGTTCAGAAGGAGAGGCTTCAGAATGCTTTCTCTTCTTAGCTTCAGCCTCTGCAGTCCGTGTCTTCTTGTGCTGTGAGGCGGTTGATCGACTCTTTGGCTTCGAGCCAGTCGTTGCAGCGGGGAAGACAATCGGAGCATCAGGTTCTGACCTTGGCGCTTCAGGTTCGGGCACAGACGCCTTCTTTTTCTTCTTCGCGGCCATCCTGGGGTCAATGCCGGGACGCCCAAGTGCCTTGCGCTTTTCTGCCTCATTGTAGGCTTGCACGCAGCGATCAGCCAAAGTCTTCATGCGTTCTCGCGAGCCTTGAGCTTCGGCACGCGTCTTCAGGAAGTTCTCTTTCAGCTCGTGCAACATGATCTTGAAGTTTTTCACTTCTTGCACACTGAGCCTGGCCACGTGCTTCTTGAACTGAGCCTTTTCATGATCAATTTTCTGCTTCAGTTCTACAATTCGCTGGGCTATTGCAAGTTCTGAAGCGATTGCACCTTGAAAGGCAACGCTGAGGCCTATGGGTAGCTGCAGATCATTGAAGCTTATGTCTGGTGTGTCAAACCATTCATCGATGAAGTTGTGGATGATGGCGACGTCAAACAGAGGCAGATTGTTGAAGATTTCAGCCTCCTCCTTGCTCTTGATGAGCTGCTCAAGAGCATCATCTCCAAGATCTTCATCGCTTGAGAGATCAATGGCTTCGCAGCGCAGAATGTCAGCAGCTGTGAGCTCTTTGCCTGTGTGTGGCTGAGGCTTCTTGGCTTCTTGGGGCTTAGACACTCGTGATAAACCTTCTGACTGCACACTGGCTTCAGGAGGTGCAGTTGCTAAAGGCTTCACTCTTGCGATCTTGGGAGAAGCGGCTGGCTTTGAAGCTTTTGGAGCTTTTGGCTTCTTCTGCTTTGGCTTCAGAGCAGCAGGGGCGTCATCTGACTCAGTATCTGCTGGAGGGTCATTCACAGCAGCCCCTTGGACTAGGATGCGAGTGATGAGGCCTGCAAGATTGGCATACGGCCCGATGATATTGGGATCGGCGTTGCGTGTGCCATCTGCCCTTGGTGAGGAGGGACCAGGGTTGAAGTCAAGCCCAAATTTCTTCTTGTTTATCTTCGCTGACTGTTGTGCAAACTGAAAGTTGCTCTTGAAGAGATTATCATCGCGGCACCAGAGAAGTGATGACGGATGTGCCTCAGCTGGCTGTGGTCCTCTCACCATGCATGGATAGAAGCCTTGAGCAATGGCTTCGTCTCTGGACCTGGGTACGAGATTTTTGTATAATACATCTCCCCACGGTCTCTTGATGGCGCACTTCTCCGCATATTCCTGAGTGACGAAGCAGTAGTGGAACCATTGCTCTGCCCAATATCTTCGAATCCATAGGATTCGTGTCTTGCACTGACCATAGCTTTCTTCAGGATCAGTTTTGTACATCTCTGCCAATTCATCAGGCAGATCTTTGGACGTTTCACCACGTCGCTGTCTGCCTCCCTTCCTTGCTGCTGTTTCTGAAGCCATGAATAACTTGGAAGGCTTCAAGATGTTCAAAGGCTTCAAAGGCTTCCTTTTGCAAGAACTGGCTTCAGGCGAGTTGATGTGATGCTGCAAGTACTCACACTTGGAACTGCTAGACGAAGTGAGAGTTGAGGCCGAGCAGTTCGATCCTCCGTGCCCTAACTTGGCAACGGAAGACACCTACGGCGACGGCGGAGAGAGCGATGTCCGCTGTCGGCGTGAAAACGGCGTCGGAGAGGTTGCGGCAGTGAAGCGCTTCTTCGCCGGCGTCGTCGAGTGCTAGCGGTGGCGCTAGGGTTCGTGCGAGGGTGGAATAAGGAGATAATGACCGCAGTGAATCGTGTATTTATAGGGATAGAGGCGGCACTGCGCTATTACGCAGGTACCCCTGGCGGTTCGCATTTGGGGCACGCGTGGCCAGTTAGAGGAAGATTGGGATTTGTTCCATGTCCCACGCACGCCTAAATTGTCGGGCGGTCGTTCCTTCTTCTCCGGATCTTATGTGGAGGAATGAGCATTAAAAACAGACTTTTATGGTTGTCACTATGTCTTCAGCTGACAAGGACACAGTGAAGACATTTGACAGTTTCAACAGAATGCATATGACTTGGAGAGATAGAGTTTGAGATAGAAAGCATAGAGAGGTTAGGGTCCGATCACATTCACTTAGTTCAAGATTCAACCAAGAAGACATAGCTATAAGTGAATGCTGTAGAGGACAGAACATCAGTACATATATATCCATATAATCAACGCAGTGAAGATAATCATGAAGACATATTGAGAATGAAACCAAACCAATTGTGAAGACATTGAGAGGTAACGCCATGAGAGAAACACTTCAAAATGGAACGTTTGGTGGTGGCATTACCCACCGTATAGGAAGTATTAGACCCAGACACAGCGCACAATTATCGTGGCGCTCCGAAGTCAAATTCCACATTAATGTATTCACACTTAGAATGTATGTCTTCATTGTTTGAAGATATACGCTACTTCGTGTGTTGCACATCTAAGTCATCAATATGCTTAAGTGTTAGGATGTGTGCCTGATCACATGACATTTGAGGATTCCAAGATATTTAGCTCACACCGTAACTTGCAAAATCTCTTCTCATCCAAGGGCTTTGTGAAGATATCTGCCAATTGCTCTTCAGTGTTGACGTGTATGATATCAATGTCTTCCTTCACAACATGATCTCTGAGAAAGTGATGACGAATTTCAATGTGCTTTGTCTTCGAGTGCTGAACTGGGTTGTTGGCAATCTTGATGGCGCTTTCGTTGTCGCAGTAAAGTGGCACTTGCTTCAGATGAATGCCATAATCCTTGAGTGTTTGCTTCATCCACAGAAGCTGAGCGCAGCAAGATCCAGCAGCAATGTATTCAGATTCAGCAGTGGAGAGTGATACACAGTTCTGCTTCTTTGAAGACCAACATACAAGTGATCGTCCCAGAAAGTGACATGTGCCTGATGTAGACTTGCGATCAACTTTTTCACCAGCATAATCAGCATCCAAAAATCCAACTAAATCAAACTCTGAGCCCTTTGGATACCATAATCCTAGAGTTGGGGTGTGAGCCAAATATCGAAGAATTCGCTTCACAGCTAAGTGATGCGACTCCTTTGGTGCCGCTTGAAATCGAGCACATATGCAAACACTAAGCATGATATCTGACCTAGATGCACATAAATAAATCAAAGACCCAATCATGGAGCGGTATACCTTTTGATCGAACTCTTTACCATTGTCGTCGGGACCCAGATGATGCTTGGCTGGCATTGGTGTTGTGAAGCCTTTGCAGTCTTGCATACCGAACTTCTTCAGGCACTCTTTAAGATATTTCTCTTGTGATATGAAGATGCCGTTGCGTTGTTGCCGTATTTGAAGACCGAGGAAGAACTTCAGCTCACCCATCATGGACATCTGATATTGCTCTTGCATCATATATCCAAACTCTTCACTATACTTCTGATTGGTGCAGCCGAAGATAATGTCATCCACATATATTTGGCACACAAATAGTTCACCATCATATGTCTTCGTGAAAAGAGTGGGATCCAGGGAACCAGGTATGAAGCCTTTGCTCCTCAGAAAGTACTTGAGTGTATCATACCAGGCCCTAGGGGCTTGTTTGAGGCCATACAGTGCCTTGTTGAGCTTGTATACCATATCAGGATGTTTTGGATTTTCAAAGCCAGGTGGTTGTGCAACATACACTTCTTCTTCAATCTTGCCATTGAGAAAGGCACTTTTCACATCCATCTGATAGAGAAGTATGTTATGATGATTTGCATAGGCCAGCAGTATGCGTATGGATTCAAGCCTAGCCACAGGAGCAAATGTTTCATCGAAGTCAATGCCCTCCACTTGAGTATATCCTTGAGCAACTAGACGAGCTTTGTTTCTGACAACTTGACCATGCTCATCTTGCTTGTTGCGGTATATCCATTTGGTGCCTATTATGTTGTGCTTCCGTGGATCAGGACGCTTAACCAGTTCCCATACATTATTCAGCTCAAACTGTTGAAGCTCTTCTTGCATAGCTTGAATCCATTCAGGTTCCATGAAGGCTTCTTCAACTTTCTTGGGTTCTGATATTGAGACGAATGCGAAATGCCCACAGAAGTTTGTTAGCTGAGTTGCCCTTGAACGAGTGAGTGGACCGGGTGCATTGATGCTGTCCAGTATTTTGTCAATTTGTACTTCATTTGCAACACGAGGGTGTGTGGGGCGAAGACTTTGCTCTTGCTGATCTATGTGGTCATTTGAAGGTATATCTTCAGTCTGAGCATTGTCTTCATGTGGATCAGGTGCTGAGATGATAAGTTCTTCTTCAGGTTGAGCTTCAGAAGGTACAATTTCTCCAGTTCCCATAAGCTTGATTGATTCATTTGCTGGAACTTCATCTAGCACATTTGGCAATTGCTCTCTTTGTGATCCATTGGTTTCATCAAATCGCACATCCACTGTTTCAACCACTTTGTAGTGGAAGAGATTGAAGACTCTGTAGGAGTGCGAATCCTTTCCATATCCAAGCATGAAGCCTTCATGTGCTTTTGGTGCAAACTTTGAGGTGTGGTGTGGGTCCTTGATCCAGCATTTTGCGCCAAATACTCTGAAATAACTGACATTTGGCTTCTTGCCAGTTAGGAGTTCATAGGATGTCTTGTTAAGAAGCTTGTGAAGATAAACACGATTGATTGTATGGCATGCAGTATCAATGGCTTCAGTCCAGAATTTTCTTGGAGTCTTGTATTCATCTAGCATTGTTCTGGCCATCTCAATGAGTGTTCTGTTCTTGCGTTCGACGACGCCATTCTGCTGTGGCGTGTATGGAGCTGAGAATTCATGTGTGATGCCCAAGGTGTCCAGATATGTATCAAGACCAGTGTTCTTGAATTCAGTGCCATTGTCACTTCTGATGTGCTTTATGTTGGCGCCAAAATTGTTCATAGCTCGATTTGCGAAGCGTCTGAAGACATCCTGCACTTCAGTCTTGTAAAGGATTATGTGCACCCAAGTATATCTAGAATAATCATCAACAATTACGAAGCCATAGAGGCATGCAGAAGTAGTAAAAGTTGAGTAGTGAGTGGGACCAAAAAGATCCATGTGAAGCAGTTCAAAGGGTTGTGTAGTAGTCATGACTGTCTTCGAAGGATGTTTTGCCCTTGTCATCTTCCCTGCTTCACAGGCACCGCATAAGTGATCTTTCTTGAACTTGACGCCTTTGATGCCTATGACGTGCTTTTTCTTTGCAAGGGTGTGGAGGTTCCTCATGTCAGCATGCCCAAGCCTTCGATGCCAAAGCCAGCATTCTGAAGCTTTTGCAAGAAGACATACTGCAAGTTGTGGTCCTGCTGAGAAATATACCACATACAAATCACCTTTCCTATACCCTTCAAACACTAGAGATTTGTCAGATTCCATTAGCACCAGGCAACGATATTTGCCAAACATTACAATCATATTCAAATCGCAAAGCATTGAGATAGACATTAAGTTGAAGCCAAGGTATTCAACAAGCATGACTTTATCCATGTGTTGATCCTTTGAGATTGCAACTCTACCTAGACCCAATACCTTACTTTTACCAGTGTCAGCGAATGTAATGTGGCTCTTGTCGGATGGACGTAAAGTTGAGTCCATAAGAAGGCTTCTTCTGCCAGTCATGTGATTTGTACACCCACTGTCAATAATCCATTCTGAAGACTTTGAAGTCGCTGGTATCGTACCCTACAGTGCAGTTAGAGGGATAGGCTTCACGAAGAGTGTTGTGATGCATAAACATTTGACGAACCAGTGGGTTATAAAAACTTAGATCCAGATTAGGACTAATGGGGAGAGTAGCATGCAATTCAGGAACGAAGTACATAATGATGCCATTTGGGCATTTTATCTTGCGCCCCACAAGATTTTTATGGTCCCCAGCAATAGCATTAGAAGATTTTGTTTTTGTGCTGGAGACCTTTCCCTGCAAAGGAGAGTTAAGCTTTCTTAACCACCCACATCTTCAAGGGTGGCTTAGAAGCTATAAGTCTAAGTGCAGCATCTGAGAATTTTGGCTTTGAAACCTTAGCAAATAGTCTAGCAGGTGGACAATAATACTCATAGGAATAAGCAGAATAATTTTTGGTCATATGAACATGACGGTTCGATGAACCACTCTCATATTCATATGCCTGAGTATGGTTCCCCTGCAAAACATTTGCGTTAGTGCGACTCAGGTGAGTCCCCTGTTTGTATGAAGCATTTGGACCATATGAAGCCTTTGGTCTGAGGTTTGTCTTCTTCAAGTGAGGTGTCATGAAGACATTCACAGGAAGATTTTCCAGACATGTTTTCGGAACCCAGATCTTCTTCATAGGCGGTCCATTCCTGCAGTTAGTACCAATGTACCTGGCAAACACTTCATCATTCTGATTCTTAAATAGTTTATAGTTTGCATCAAAGGATTCATCAATGATAATTGGGTTAGCACAAGTGAAGCCAGACAGATTGGATGGATCTGCTGAGGATTCCTTTGCAGCAACCCATGTGGTTTTGGGGTACTGCTCAGGTTTCCAGTAAGACCCATCTGCATTAATTTTCCTCACGAACCCAACACCCTCTTTCCTAGGGTTTCGGTTCAGAATCTGCTTCTTAAGGACATCACATAATGTCTGATGCCCTTTCAGAATTTTGTACATCCCTGTTTCAAGCAATGTCTTCAACCTAGCATTCTCATCAGCAATAGCAGTGGTATCCTCAGCAGAGGGGTTAGTTACCACATCAACAGTTGAAGATATTGAAACAGTAGTAGCAGTGGAACATTCAGCAACAGAAGCAGCATTATCTCGCTCAATGCATTTAAGACATGGTGGTTCAAATCCTTCCTAAGCGGGACTGATCTGTTCAGCACGAAGTGACTCGTTTTCCTTTTGAAGATCTTCATGAGCCACCCTCAATTTCTCAAGTTCTTGCTTCCTTTGAAGATAATCATAGGAAAGCTTTTCATGAGTTGTTGAGAGAGTATCATGACGATCTTCAAGTTCCTGATACTTAACGTGAAGGTTTTTTATGTCTTCAATTAAGGATTCAGATTGAGTCATTTCAGCACCCAACAGATCATCGCTTCTGTCTAACAATTTTTGAATATGTTCCATAGCTTTCTGTTGTTCAGTTGCAATTTTAGCAAGTGTTTTGTAGCTAGGTTTTAAATCACATTCAGAGTCATCGTCACTAGTTGTTTCATAGCGAGTTTTGCGTGTGTTTACCTTGGCACCGCGTGCCATGAAGTAGTAGGTAGGAGTGGAGTCGTTCTTGTCATTTGCGTCGGTGTCGGTGATGCAGTCATTGTCTTCAGTATTGAAGATGGACTTGGCAACGTATGCTGTAGCCAGACTCGCAATGCCAGAATCAGACTCCTCCTCAGACTCCACCTCTGCCTCCTCAGATGCGGACTCCTCCTCTGAATCCATCTCCTTTCCAACAAACGCACGTGCCTTGCCAGATGAGCTCTTCTTGTGTGATGAAGACCTTGATGAAGTTTTGGAAGAAGACTTTGAGTATTTCTTCTTCTTCTTGTCGTCAGAATCATATTCCTTGCTCTTCTTCTTCCTTCTATTCTCATTGTCCCACTGTGGACACTCAGAGATGAAGTGTCCAGTTTTCTTGCACTTGTGACATGTTTTCTTCTTGTAGTCATGAGCAGAAGCTTCATCATTCCTTGAGCTTGATCGTGAAGATTTCCTGAAGCCTTTCTTCTTAGTGAATTTTTGGAACTTCTTCACTAGCATTGCAAGTTCTCTTCCAATGTCTTCAGGATCATCAGAACTGCAGTCAGATTCTTCTTCAGATGAGGAGACAGCTTTTGCCTTCAAGGCACGAGTTCGCCCATAGTTTGGACCGTAGATATCTCTTTTCTCAGAAAGCTGAAACTCATGTGTGTTGAGCCTCTCAAGTATGTCAGACGGATCGAGTGTCTTGAAATCAGGACGTTCTTGAATCATCAGGGCCAGAATGTCAAACGAACTATCAAGTGATCTCAGCAGCGTCTTGACGATTTCATGTTTGGTGATCTCAGTAGCGCCGAGGGCTTGAAGCTCATTTGTGATGTCAGTGAGCCGATCAAAGGTGTGCTGGACATTCTCATTGTCATTTCGTTTGAAGCAGTTGAAGAGATTGCGAAGGACACTGATTCTTTGATCTCTCTGGGTTGATATGCCTTCATTAACTTTGGAGAGCCAATCCCAGACCAGTTTGGATGTCTTCAAGGCACTCACACGGCCATACTGTCCTTTGGTCAGATGACCATAGATGATATTCTTGGCAGTAGAGTCCAGTTGAACGAACTTCTTGACATCAGCAGCAGTGACACCTTCTCCAGCCTTGGGAACGCCGTTTTCGACGACATACCATAGGTCGACGTCAATGGCTTCAAGATGCATGCGCATCTTATTCTTCCAGTAGGGATATTCAGTTCCATCGAAGACGGGACAAGCAGCGGAGACTTTGATTATCCCTGCAGTCGACATAGCTAAAACTCCAGGTGGTTAAACCGAATCACACAGAACAAGGGAGCACCTTGCTCTGATACCAATTGAAAGTGCGTTATATCGACTAGAGGGGGGGTGAATAGGCGATTTTTATGAAAGTCTTCAAAACGTGAGAGTTATGAAGACAAACAGTGAAGATTATGCCTATTACTATGCAACGGAAGTTAGATTACACTAGTCCAGCCATGGTCATGTATTCAATAGGGTGAAAGCGCAGTGACAAACAGCTTCAGTGTAATAAGGATCAGGTAGGAAGAAGTTATGAAGCCAAACAGATCATACATTCATGTTGTGAAGACAAAAGATAAAGCAAGCATGCAATGGCTTCACAATGAATAACTGTAAGCGAAAGGAAGTGAAGATGAAACCAGTGACATGTTGAAGACAATGATTTGTTGGACCAGTTCCAGTTGCTGTGACAACTGTACGTCTGGTTGTAGCGGCTAGGTATTTAAACCAAAGGACACACAGTCCCGGACACCCAGTCAAGGACACTTAGTCCAAGACACCCAGTCCTCACCGTTTTCTCCTTGAGCTAAGGTCACACAGACCTCGCCCAATCACTCAGGTAAGTCTTCAAGGTAGAATCCCAAACCTTCACAGACTTCGTTCACTGGCAATCCACAATTTCTCTTGGATGCTCTGAACGCGACGCCTAACCGTCTGGAGGATGCACAGTCCTCAAGTGTAATAAGTCTTCAAATCACACAGACACGAAGACTTAAGTGATGCCCAATTTACTCTGGCTCTGGGTGGTTAGGGCTTTTCTCCTCACTCGGAATTTTTCTTTCAAAGGCTTCGAGGTGGGTTGCTCTCAAATGACAAAAGCCGTGCACTGAAATCTGAGCAGCCAACCGTTTAAGGTTGTGGGGGGTGGACTATTTATAGCCACTTGGCAACCCGACCTGATCTGTCCGAAATGACCCTGGGTCACTAAGGAACTGACACGTGTACCAACGGTCGGATTTTGAACTCACACGGCAACTTTACTTGGGCTACAAGTAAAGCTGACTTGTCTGACTCTGGACAAGATTTTCTCTCATAGGCTTCGCTCGAAGACATAGGATTTGAATTAGGCATCACTTCAGTCATTCTGACTGGTTCTCTTCGACCCCACTTAACAGTACGGTGGTTCCTATGACACAACATGAATGAAATAAAACTACGAAGGATCTAGGTCTTCGAGTTCCAAAAGCTTCATAGGGAGTCTTCTCATGTCATTGTCTTCAATATGAATATCTTCATAAACCACCATTGTCTTCAATGTCTTCGTACATTTTTAGGGGTCATCTCTGGTAGTAAAACCGAATCAATGAGGGACTTCTACCTGTGTTTTCCTGCAATTCTCACAAACACATTAGTCCCTCAACTAGGTTTGTCGTCAATACTCCAAAACCAACTAGGGGTGGCACTAGATGCACTTACAGTAAGGGCAAGAAAAAGGAGGTGGCAAGGGCCAGCAACAACATGCCTCAGCTCAGCATGGCAATCAGCATAACCAAGGAACTGGAGGGAAGCGTAAATACTCTGACAGTGGGTCAGAAGTTTGTGGCTAATACCAATGCCGAGTCAAAGAATCAATGTCGCAATGGTAATGGCAAGCCATCATAGAGTCTTGAGGAAATGCTTAATGGTCCTTGTCCAAAGCACAATTACCCTAATAAGCTATCTCGTCACGCCTGGAAAGATTGTTATGTCATGCGGGTGTTTAAAAACCAGACTGTTGGGGATATAACCGGCCCTAATAGGGTCGGGTAAGATCATTGGCGACTTAAGGAGCTGGGCCTCTGATCACTACTAGGGAAAACCTTATACACAGAGCTATAGCAGTAGCGCTGGTCAGAGCAAAGCACTACTGCTACTTAGTAGTAGCACGTGTCAATAAAGCGCGCTACATCTACGGTTGTAGCAGTAGCGCGTCTGCACATAAAAAGCTCTACTCTTGTAATTCCCACACTATTGCTGATAGGCTAGAAATAGTAGTAGCGAGGCTGCAAAAAGAACGCTATCGCTAAGTGCCTTTTAGCAGCGCGTTTACTGTATAGAGCAATACTGCTAAATGGGAAAATAAAATGGAAAAGAAGTAGAAAAATAAATGAAAATGAAACAAGTAGAAAAAGGATAAATGAAAAAAATAATATAAAGATAAACAAAAGAAAAATAAGAATAAAGGAGAAAGGCATAACACTAGCACTTATTGCCACAAAGTGCTGTAGTTACTGTAGCAGTAGCGCGTATTATGGGCCCATGCTATGGTTACATTCCTTACATAAAAAGAAAACAAAAAAATAAAATAAATAACTACTTCCTATAGCAGTAGTGCGTTTTGGTAGAAAGTGCTATAGCTAAGTTAGCTATAGCACATTTTCCTAACAATGCTACTGCTACTTTGACTTACCTCGCCTGGGCTCAAAATTTTGCTAAGTCCTTTCCCCCAATCCCCATCGATCTCCTCCAATACCGCCTCTCCCTTGCCGCCCCTGCTCCCTCTCCACCGATGTTGCCTCATCGGCCCTACCCCACCGCAGCCATGCGTCACCGCCGCCACCGTAGCCGTGCGCCCTTGATGCCCATGCCTGGCTCACCGCCACTGCCTCTGTCACTGCCAACGGAGCCGCGCCCCCTCGCCGCTCCTGCCTCCATTGCCGAGCACCACCCCGCCACCGTCTCTCCCCTCTCTGTAAGCCCCCCACCCCTCCTCTCTCTTTGCATGTTCTTCCTTCCATGTTTTTTAGTAGTGGTAGATGTTAATTAGTAGTATGGTTAATAGATAATGTTTTGAGTAGTAGTAGTAGATGTTAATTAGTAGTAGTGGTGGTACTAGTTAACTAGGGCAGTAGGGTTAATAGTAGAAGTTTTTTAGTTAGGGTTATAATAGATGTTAACTAGTAGATAATTTAGATGTTAATTAGCTCAGTAGGGCTTAGTATTTTAATTGAGTTTGTTTAACCAGATGTTAATTAGGCAGTAGGGTTTAGTTTAGAGTACATTTTTGTTCAATAGTTAACAAAATATAATTTTTAGGAAAAAATTGTATATGCTTAACTAGGCCAGTAGGGTTAGGGTTGTAGGGTTTAATTACGAATGTTAGGAAAGTAAGGTTTAACTAGATGTTAACTAGGGTAGTAGGATTTAGTTTAGAGAAAAAAATCAATATATAAATATAAATTTCTATTACTGCTGCAAGTCCAGTAGGTTCTTAATTTTTAGTTAATTTTTATTAGGACAAAAATCTAGGACATATTTTGAGTTCTAGGGTTCATAATTTTTATTAGGACAGAAATTGAGTTTGAGGGTTCATAATTCTTATTAGGACATAATTTTTATTATGACAAAAATATGTAAAGGTTCTAGGTTTCTAGGGTTCATCCATCTATATTTGGTTTTTGAATTGAGTTTGAGAGAGCATGAGATTTGTGTTGATTTTCTTGAAGTGTCAAACACTAGGAGATGCAAATTTGAAGTGGTCATGTTCTATGCAAATTCCTCAATAGTGTTTGCTCATGTTTCTCTACTGTTGTAGTTGCTCATGTACATGTTCTAAGTGGTCCAGTTATATGCAACATTGAAGTGGTTCGATTGTGCCCAAGTGGTCTTTTGTTGTTTGGAGGGAATGATTCCGGGTGGCCTATGTTTTGCCGGAATTTGATTCATTTCCTTTCCGGCAAATTTCAGGCGCTCTATTTGTCCAATTTGTAGCAAAGGTCATGCGGAAGTTTTTCTTGAATTTCGGCATAACCTGTGCTACAAAATAGGACATATCGAGTGCCTGGGATTTGCCGCAACGAGAATTGTCGCGGGAAACCACGACCACCTATGGGACTAGGAGGCCCCTTGCTAGTTCGGCAGGGGGCAACGCGTTGCACAAAGAGCAGACAAGCATGGCGCAGCACGGCAGCGATCACGCAGGCAATTTTACCCAGGTTCAGGCCGCCTTGAGGCGTAAAACCCTACTCATGCTTTGGTGGATTGATGTTGGAAAGGTGGTGGAGGAGCGTAGTACACTTGCCCTGCAGGGTTGCCTCGAGGCACCAGTGGCTATGCGCGTACGGGGGTGTGAGTTATCCAATTTTCTAACCCTTTCTACAGTTGCCATGGTCCTCTTTTTATAGATCAAGGTTTTACCACAGTGGCAAAAGTAGTCATTACACACTGATAAGATAGCAAACAGTGCTATCATACCTAACTCTGCTTGCTGACAGGGCCCATTAAATGCACCTCTCAATGTCACATCATTGGTTACCCGTCAAGGCTTGCCGGGCTCTCTTGCTAGCTCTGCGCCTACTCGCTTGACATGTCACAGGGCGGGTATCGTCTGAGGGTTTCTCCTATAGAAAATGGCTTCCACTTAATCACTTTGGGGCTTGACACCTCACTGATCGATGATGTGGGTCATGGTAGAGTGGTTGGTGAGGTGGTTTTGCTTCCGTGAGTCCTGGGAGGCCCTGCCGGGGTGCTTTGTTCGTCTATTTCTGGGGGTGGCTTCGCTGGTTGCCGGGCTCGCCTGCCAGGCAAGGGAGGATTTTCTCTTGATGATATCCCGCTTCAATGGTTTGATCTTGGTCCCTCTGATCTGCATGTTGGTCCTTTGAATCTCTGGGGTTCTTGCACTCTAATCTGGGCTGGTACTCCAATCTTGTTCCCGTGCCTGTGCACATTCTGGGCAATAGATCCAGGGTTTGTTGCACCAACATAAGCCCCCGGGCCTTCCCTGAACGCACTTCCGAGCATCATTGGGGTAGGGCCTAATAAGTGCATAGGCGACAGTTGCTGAAGAGGCTGGTCTCTTGAGGTCTTCTTTGCTTCTTCATTAGCCTTGATCCCGAGCCAGTTTCCAGTTTCTCTGCGCGTCGCGTAATGCCAATAGTGGTGAGGTCACTCCAGTAATGGCCCGTGAATGACTTTAAAGCACAGGGTAGAAAATGACCAATTCACTCTTCCCACCACACCCTTATCCTTGGCCACGTATGATGCATGCATCGCGCGAGGTAGGTAATGGAGGCGCGCGACACGGGAGAGCATCAAGGTGAGAGCCCGGTCGTCTATGAATTAGTGGAGGAGGACGGTGCCCTCCCATTGATGGAGCAGCTCCCCTCCTTGCCCCGCCTATAAAAGGGAGGGGCGGAGGAGGATAGATTCACCAATCTTTGCATTCCTCCTCTTCTTATGTTCTACTTCTACCGGTTTATGTCGAAGGGAAGGGCCTGGGGCCAGCCCCCGGGCACTTGGTTGGGGTTAATGTCACCACATGCTAGTACTGATGCTCGGGGAGTGAGCCTGGTCCTTGGTGTGGCGACCTTCTTGGTTCCTTCGAGGTTCGACTGGGAGGCGGTTCTGGAGATCGTTGGCAATCCCAGCACTGCACCTCGTGGAAATCTTGGGGCTAATGTCAATGAGAGCCGCACCTTCTGGCCCTCCAAGGTGGGGAGTGGCACGCCTCAAGCCCCCTCACTAATACATGATGCTGCTAACGCGACACTACGATCAGAGACCCTTCGACGAAACTGTGTGCGATGCCATAATCGCAAATGGTGGTGTAATAAAACCGTCAAAAAAGGTGCAAACTGTTTGCGATGGAGGATGCATCAAACAAGGTTCAGAGTTTAGTTGCGTGTGCGATGCAGGGCATACAGTTCAACTCGATCAACCGTTTGAGATGAGGAGGAACAAAAGAAACGGGCAGACACATGAAGGTGCATGCGATGTACATCATACGGTTCACTCGGATGAACTGTTTGTGATTAGGCAACACAAAAGAAACGGTCAGCCAGATCAATGTGTGTACGATGTACAGTATTTGGTTCACTCGGATGAACTGTTTGCGTTGACATGGGAACAAAAACGGTTCAACTTAACAAGATGTGTGTGATACGCGGCAAACAGGTTTGTAATCAGAAATGTGTGCGAAGACCGATAATAACATAGATTATTGATTCTAATAAGACGTATGTGATATCCTCTGTCTACACAACATCTATTCACCATTGGGGGACGGGTGGTCATCTAGATACGCCATATAAGGATGCGAAGAGGCATCCTATATCAGCAAAGACTAGCTGTTCCACCAGTAGCTCATGTAAGAGAACTCTCAAGTTAAGTGTGCTCAAGGTGGAGCATCCATCGGATGGGTGACTGGATGGGAAGTTCTATTGATGTTAAATTAACTGATAGGATGGGTCATATTTGTCAAATTAAATGACTGATACGACCCATCCCATGATTTAATTTAACCTCGCGGTCCTTTTTTTGGACACATGTTAAAGAAGGTCTACCGCATTACTTTTTGATAATGTACGATACATGGCATAAAGTCGATTCATCCGGCCTGTTTGTGATGGAATAAGCCGTGTGTGTTGTGGGAAAACACTTGCTAGTATTCAACCATCTGCGATTGATGAATTCATCACCGACGGGTGCCCTAGTGTGGTCCGTGTTCATCTGATCATCATCTACTTCTTGTGCTAGCTCGATGTTCCTTATATACAAAGTTTCCATTAATTGATGGCGTTTTATGAAAACAGCACCATTTCCCGCCATTCCTCACCTGTTTCCCGTCACTCGGTGATATTGTGCATAAACCTAGGCAGCGCGCGATGCACGGAGGCGACAAGCGCAACCTATAGCACATCCTTTTCCAAGCATGCCAACCCACCAAAGCGCCGCCTCTACCATCAACCTCATCGACGAGGAAAATGAGCAGGCGCCTCGGCCCGGGCCGAGGCGCTCCCCGGCAACGCGATGGACGACGCCATGACGCACTTCTTCGCCTAAGTTGAGTAGACCTTTGGCGCATCGCGCTTGAGCGCCGCGGATCAAGATAGGAATGTCAGCGCCGACAGGCTGCAGCTCACCGCACAACATGATTGATGGCGCGCCGTAGAGCAAGCTAGGCGCGTCCGCTCCGATAAGTTGCAGCTCGCCGCACGGCGAGACCGTTGGAGCACCGCAGATCGAGAGGCACGGCGTGCTGCACCGCAAGAGCGGATCCATCGGCGCTTGCCTACTGTTGACACGACATCGCAGCTGGGTACACGTCCCGTTAGTACTACCATTCCTCGTCAGGAGTGGGCAGAGGCCCTCAGTGCCGTACTTGCACCAGAGGCCGGCTATGCCGTACTTGCACCGGACACCCGCTGCGCCGTTCACATGGGTGCCACTGTTCGCCTTGTCCGCGGCCTGCCGATTGCCAACACACTGGTCCGTAGGCTTGACCGCCACCTTGGCCCAGGTGTCCACCTGGGCGCAGTAGAGGAACATGGCTGTCGCATCCTCAAGCTGGTGATCTCTGATGAAATAGCCAACTTGGAGCTCGAGATCGCGCTCCAGATGTACCGCGAGCGTGTCGACCGCTTGGACGAACGCCTGCACAAGTTCATGCAGAGCCAAGAGCTACCGTAGGCAAGGGTTGCCGGTCATGGTCTCATGGACGCGTTTTATTTTGTTGAGTTGTTTCGACGTGGATAGCTATGTATTCACAACCATCATAGTATTGCACCTTTTATTCCTCTGTTTCAATGTGTGTACTCTGTTTCCGTTCTTATATGTTCTATTTCAATGTGTGTATATATGCTTTCCATTCTATATATGTGGATGGTAACAACTAGATTCAAATTAGTATACAAAAATAGATAGAAAATGGAATTCATAATATATATATATTATATATGTAATATCATCACATATACGTGATGATACTTAACTACTAGGTACAATGCATGAAACTAAAAACGAACAATACTAAAACTAATAATCCCTCCTGGGGCAAGTATTCCGGCAGCCCCTCGCCAGTAGCTCCCTGGTGCGCGACGTCTTCCCAATGCGGAGGCAGTACTTCGCCTCCTCCGCCTCGCAACGCTCGACGTACCGATCTACCTCATGCTGGCGAACGCGCACGAACAATCGTGCCATATCGTTCGGCACCCACCGGAGCTCCTTATCAGTGGCACGCTGTGACACCCCAAAATTTTAACCTTGTTTTACTAATTAAAATTTTGCCAGGAAAATTAAACTTTTCATTTTTCTGGGTTTTCTTTGATTTTAGTACCATCCTTTCTTGGATTTTTATGGAGTTTTATCCCAAGTGAAAGTTTCCAAATATATTACTGGACTTGTTTTCTCCCTCGAGAAAAAAAACATTTCTCTTAAAAGTGGATTTAATTGCATAACTAATTCTCCCTGAGATTTATTCCTTGAAATGATTTTTTTAAAGTTTCAGGACCCAATTTGCACTGCAACCTCTTGATATATTTATCTAAAATTCCAACCAAAATTTGGAGATGTCATGTGATGTTTTTAAATCACTTTTACGCAAAAATATATTTCATTCTTTTAATACTTTGAGCTCTACACCAATTTTTCAAATCTGGTCCAGTGGGCAATTTTGCACTACAAGCCATTTAAATATTTCTTTCTAGCCTCCACCAAACTTATGGGATGTTAATAGGAGTATATTATTCAACTTTATGCAAAAACCCAGTGGTGTTCTTTGAAAAATTTGAGTGAACCAACCTCTTTTGCTCTCTGGTTTAGTTTGGCTTTTTCTACAACAACCCTAGTTTAATTTGCTCTAGTACCCTTGAGTTTTCTCCTGCTTATAGACCACCTTGCAAAACCCTTAAGTCCAGAAGAAGGGACCCATTGGAAGATTTCTGGATCATGAAACAATGCCATTTACCTGTTGTCCAGAACTGAAGTTTTGCAGAACTTGCACTAACAAGTGTTTGTTTTTGTTAAACTAACCTCACCACCCTCTTACTCATCCAAGGAGACACTGATCTGGAGAATTTGGCCACCCCAAGAATTGCCTAGATGCCTTTGGCATTTTGTCAAACACCCTGTGTGTACAACCAGATTTGGCATGATTTCAAGTTTACATTGTGAACTTGATCCCCTGACTAGACCAGCATGTCACATGGATTTACCCAAGCCTATAGCCCCACCCTGCTAACTCCCTTGTGGATTGGAGCACCCTAGCATGCCCTGGCATTTGGTCGAACACGTCGCGTACGTGCTCTGGGCACGCCCAGAGCGCACGTTTTGCACGCGCGTGCACCGAGCCGCCGCATCACACTGCCGTCGCCTCGTGCTCGTTCTGAACCTTCCCCGCTCGTAGCCAACACCGCGCTCCATCCCCACGCCGCAGAGCCGCCCCTGGCGCCCTACAACACCGCCGTCAGGTCGGCAACGGCGGCTAGCAGGCGGCCACAGCAGCTTCTGCCATGGACGGCGCCGCCCGAGCCATCAGCGCTCGCCAGCTGCCCCCTTGAGCAGCTCAAGCTTATCCGCAACCTTGTCCGCAAGCCCTCGTCGCCGCCACGTCGCCTTGCAGCACAGTATGACGGTCGCCGGCGTTCTTATCCTCGGCCATCGACGGAACCGCCCCGATCGCTATATAAGGACCCCCCCCCCCCCCCGAGCTCACCAAACCCTCAAGCAACCTCAGACACTCCCTCACCGATCCGCCCGTAGCAGTAGAAAGACCAGAGATGTCGTCTTCCTCATCTCCGGCAACCACGGCCGCCGCCACTGTCTTGTTCACTCCGGCGCCACCAGGGCCTCCCCCACCCATCCAGCGCCACCGTCGACTTCCCCTCAACCTTGCGGAGCTGCCCGACCCCTCGAACACGATAAAAATCCACCATAACCCAAATCCCCAATCATGCTCGAAGCTCCCTCCGCCGCGGAGCTCGCCGTCGGTGATTCCCTCCGTCCCCGCCGACCAGTCGACCACTGGGAGGAACACCTAGGAGTGGCGGATCCATCCTTGGCCTCGGATGCCCTCGAGGAGCCCCCGTTCGCCAGCGACGAATGCCGGAGTCCCGCCCCCGCTCGGGCAGAGGAAAGGGGAGGGAGTGGAGACCAGTCAAACCTGACCAGTGGGCCCGCTGGACCCACTGTCAGTGACCACGAGCCGGTCCACGCTGGATAAGTGAAGACGTAAACCCCAGAGTACGTCTTCGCTACCCCGAAAGCGTATTCCTTTTGAAACGTTTTCTTTTCTGATTTATTTTAAAAATAGATTTGACCAAAGCTTTGACCGGCTATAACTTTTTAAATATAAGTCCAAATGAATTGATTCTTTTTCCTACCTCTCTCAAATTTCACCTAGTTTATTTTAAGATCTATTTCAAAAATAATTAGGACAACTTTTTGTACTGTTTTTAAAGTATGTGTTATTTTCCTATTTTCGAAATAGGATTTTGGAGAGAGAGAAGAGAGCTTTCAAAAAAATATTGGAGTGCACCTCACCTCTCCACACCTTGAAGGCAAGCATTTCTGAACTCATGCATAATATTACCGTGTGTTGTTTGATACCGTTACAACACCACCGTGACACGGAATATCCATTATGTGTTTGTGACGATATGATCATACGCTTTGAGTGCAAAGATGAAAATTTTTTCTGGTGGAAATGGACATACTTGTGATAGCAATCACCCTCATATGCCTCTCATGCCTACCGGGAAGGATCCGGGAAAGTCTCTGTCTTGGGTAGACACGAGCTTGTCCCTCGTCGAGACGGTTATGACCGGCGGGGCA
Source organism: Triticum urartu (assembly GCF_056163025.1). Taxonomy (NCBI): domain Eukaryota; kingdom Viridiplantae; phylum Streptophyta; class Magnoliopsida; order Poales; family Poaceae; genus Triticum; species Triticum urartu. Next base: position 242,068,108 of record NC_141874.1, on the reverse strand, counting down.
GGGGGAGATATGATGAGTGGTGGTTGTGTCTGATGGATGTGAAATATTATCCTTGAGCTAATCATGCAGGAAATACTTAAGCCTCCTGAGTCGGCCGTAGATCGAGTCTTGTTCCAGTAACCCCCATACTTGTTTCGTGCTGCCACTTGTCCCTGCCGTAGGTAGGGTATGGTTCAGTAAGTTGTCAACCCCTTCCTAGCACACACCGTATAGAGGGGCCGTGATGAGGGTTCCATGGCCCTGGATTAAAGCCAGTCATCCGGTCAAGGGGCATGGGTGTTTCGGTTGTAGCCGAAGGGGTAGCTCCCTTAGTTTGCGCGCGGTATAAATTTTGTGATCCCATTCTAGTCGAGGTTGTAGCCTCCCCGCTTAGAGTTTTGCTTAACAGGTGTCAAGGGTGATTCCAGACACCGGTAAGTTAGGCTGGTGTGTGCGGCTAGGGTGTTTTCAATTAAAAGACCATAGACGGAATTAGTCCCGATGGACTAAAGGAATTCGTTACTCGTGGGTAAAGAGTACACCCTCTGCAGAGATATTAAACCTATTCGAATAGCCGTGTCCATGGTTAAGGACTACAGTCTGGGATGGGTCAAGTGTCGGTCTTAGTGTCGGTCTTCGGAGGAGAAACTATTAAACCAGAATATTGATTATGACTTGTAATATATGATGGTTATGATTATTATCATTGTGGACTAACCGTTTGCATTTTTTGAAATAATGAATATCCCTGGGACGGCACTACCTCCTGGATATTCACTGTGAATATGTTTATATATAAGCCGTTTTTGTGGCGTCGCTCAGACGCCCGACTGTGGCATGTTTGTTATTTCATTTACTTATAAGCCCTTTATGTGGTGTCGCACAGACGCCCGACTGTGGCATGTCCGTTATTTCATTTACTTATAAGCCCTTTATGTGGTGTCGCACCGATGCCCGATTGTGGCATGCTTGTTATTCCTTTTATATATAAGCCCTTTCTGTGGTGTCGCTCAGACGCCCGACTGAGGCATGCTTCATATTATTATCCTTTCGAGGCATCGCTTCAGACACCCGATCGGTGCTTTATATTTTTACACCCTGATTGTTTACTCGTGATTTATTTAAATGATCTACTTGCGTGCATCATGAACCTGATTTCATAACTGATGAAGTGATCATAGAATATTTTAAAGCATGATTATCAGTGGCTATATTATACCCGTGTTCTTAATGTTTGCGAGTACATTCAAAGTACTCACTGGCTTGTCCCTGGCTATTGTCTTGGCCAGATTTCTTGCGTGGAAAGGAATGTTGCGATGACAGCCCCGGAACCTACGCAATGGAGATAGCAGCCTCGCGAAGATAGGAGTTATCCTGGTCAGCTGTTCCTGTGGGAAATGGAGTCCCATAGACGCTGATGATCCGCAAACCGCTTCTGCCATCAACCACTAGAAACCAATTGTTGTACCCATGTGCCAGAATGGTCTTGTACTACATATTTTGTAGTTTGCTTGGAGTTTCTCTAACAAGTTGGTGTCTCATCAGCTAACAGTAATCCTGGGGCTGGTGAGCACAAGGGCCACTTTTGGGAAATTAATATCCCGAAAAACCGGTCCTGACAAACTTGGTATCAGAGCCAGGCTGACCATTGGCTAATCCTATCTTAGACAGATCGATAAACCTAGGTAAACCAACCCACCAGACCCTAACCAAACCCCGGCCAAGCTTCCCATGCAAGATAGCCACGCAGTGAGCCCGACACCTTTTTGGCAGTCGGTGCCCAACCTATCAGCCTAACCTGTCAGTCACACGCCAGTGACCGGCCCCTGAATAGTCTTTTTCGCAAGCGTGCGAAGGAAGACTCCGTCCCCTTTTTCTATAAAAGGGCACGCTAGCCTCAACCCAGCACAGCACAGCCTCTAACCCCAAACCAAGCTAAATGCCAGGACCCATTGTTCACATCGAGACCACAACGACCAACCTTAGAGGTTTTGTGACCGTGCTAGCAAACCTCACCCGCCGCCTTTGCACTAGAAGAGCCCCCAGAATATGTTGTGTACCAAGGGTCCATGAGCGGTGAGAGCCGTCAATTTTGGGCCACTGTGCACGTCTATGGTAGGGGTCTATCACCAGAACGCCCCTACAGGTTCACCGGAAGGACAATTTCCTTTGAGCCACAAGCCATCCAACTAGCTGCTCGAGAAGCTATAGTTCAACTCCGGCACTTGTCGCCCAGAGTTAATTGTCGCTCCTTCTACTACTACCCCAGCCGTGACGGGTTTGGTAGACCACCCCAAGTTGCCAACGGGGACCATGAGACGGATCCTGCATTGTTGCATCTTGTGCGCTATGTAAGTGCACTAGAGGGGCTGTTCGATCAAATCACCCTTGATCTGATCGCAGCTCGTGGAGAACTGATCCGCCGAGCCCCAGCTAGAAGAGAAGATGAACCCGACGCCGACAACCCAGTCGTGCTGTTCGGACAACCGATCGAGACCTTGAGGTTAGCCCCAGCCATCAACCAAGATGCTTTGATGACCCCAGAAGTGCTTCGTCGCCTTTTGGGAACACACTCCAACGGGATTGTGGCCAACAATCCCCGCGATGGTCATCATCACTACCCCGACCCTGTAGTTCCTTAGCCACCTGCAGCTAACTCCGACGGTGAAGCCCGTGGAGAAGCCTCGACATCCGCAAGGCACGCCCGCTTAGATATAAACGAGGTGGACTAAGCCACTCGAGTAGTACCAAGTCTTAGTATACCCCACGCTCTGTAATTATGTGATCATGTATCGCCATATTGGAGGGCTACCTGCTTGTGCATCCCTATTTTGAATAGTGGCCATGCATGAGTGCGTTGGTGTACGACTGCTTTTTAATTCCGGGCGTAGCTGCCAAAACCAACCCTGACGGCACCCACAGTAACACGTCACTTTTGGGAGATGTGTGTATCTGTGGCTTTGACCCCGACCACCATGAGAGTAGAACCAGCAAGCTAGTACCCCTCACCGCGGTGAATAACCCAGCCTGGAGGCTATATAAATAACCACCTTGTGACCTTGCCGAGTACCCCTCATCTTGTGCGCAACCCTCACAACCATTTCTTGCCTTGCCGAGCCCTAGCATTTATCTGAGAACCCCAGATGCAACCCCAAGTAGCTTTGTTAAAATATTGTGGGACTTTACCTGCAGTACCATTGGTTCTACCCAGCCACCCCAGTACGAGTTGCTCAAGTCGAGGATCACCTCATCCGCCTCGAAATATTGGGCAGTAGTGCACATCCCTCCCGTAGACTCAAACCAAGACCCAACGGAAGTCTCCTTCCTGTGGAAATCTATGCCAACTCCGCAGATGGCCATAGAAGCGGCTGCACATGAAGCGATTGTTCGCCTTCGATTCACGGTACCCTATGCCAGCGAGCGAGGGTATTATTACTTTCCGAGCCGTGCAGCACCCGGAGAAGTAGCATCCTTCCCCGGTGGAAGAATTGAGAGGGACCCAGTACTAGCCAACCTTGTCCAGTATGTCATCGCTCAAGAGCGTTTGACCCAGCGAGTGATGGGTTATCTCCAGAGCCTCGCTGATTTAAATCCTCAGATCGCCATCGGCAGACCACTGAGGCCCGGCCAGGAGAGACGCGTTCATCGACTGATCAATCCACTTCTCCTGATCGAAGAAGAGTGCGCCCCAGTACCAGAGACGTTTTCTCGGGACCCCGTCCAGTTGCCGTTTTCATTCTAGACGTCACCGCTATGTTCTTTTATCCCTGCATTTAATTAAGTGTTGTAACTCATGCGTGTTTCACTAAATCTTGTGCGTTGAGATAAATATTTGGTTTCAATTGTTGTGAGTAGTTTTTGCCGTTGTAAATTTTGAGTAACTAAATTTCTCTCGCGAAAATCTTGGAGTGAGATTTCTTTTCCCTGAGCTGATGCAGCATATACCTCCTCACGACATGGATCTTTATTCACGCAGCACCACGGCAACAGACTCACAACCACAACCACTCGAACACATACACTACTTGCAACACCACGTAACCGTGTTGCATCTGGATAATCATCCCCCTAACCCACCACAGTCTCTGAAGGAGAGATTAGTGGATATTCATTCGGGTACAAGTTACCTCTCGCGCACCGACGACCGTTAGCACCCGACACCCCACCTACTCCTCGTGATCACCGCCACCGCGGAGAGCCAACACTCGAGCGGCAGCATCACGACGATCATCGAGGATCATCGCACACAGGAGCACGGAGAGCCCCAGCAATGCCGCCAGCCCTCCACACACCAGTATCACATACCAGTCCGGCATCACCTCCGCCATTAGAGCCTCACCCGAGCTTCTGTCAATGAAGATGAAGGAGGAAGAAGGGGAAGGAGAAGCGAGGCCAGATGTGATGAAGAAGAGAGGAACACTTCGGCCGTTTTATAGCTTGAGCTCGGTGTACGGTGGGCGAAGTTCACCAGCGCCGCTCGTCGCCCGATCGCCGGTGTTCGGAGGCGAATCCCCGAGCAGTGCCGACAGCATGCTGGCCCGCGAGGTGAGTGCATGCTGCACCGGCAGCTAGCACACCGCGCACTACCGCAGGTATGGCCTAGATGCCCTACGCGCTAAGCATCGCTGGTGGAGAACGCGCGGGAAAGCGCGCGGGAGAGAGGAAGGAGAGAGAGCCAGAGGAAGAAGAAGAGGCTGACAGTGGGCACCGGGTCCACCCGTCGGCCAGGGAGAGCACTGTGCTCTCGGGTACGACCAGCGTATTTTTAAATTTAGAATTTATTCTAAATTTACTGTATCCAACGTAGAAATCTCTCGTTTTTCCCCTAACCGTGGATTTTTCCACGCAGCGCCAGTGTTCCACATTGTGGTTTTACACCACTTATTGCCCTCTCACTATAGCCACATTTATTGCATATATTTTCTTAAAACAACTTTTAACAAATCTCGAGGACGAGATTTTTCTTAAGGGGGGTAGTGTTGTGACACCCCGAAATTTTAACCTTGTTTTACTAATTAAAATTTTGCCAGGAAAATTAAACTTTTCATTTTTCTGGGTTTTCTTTGATTTCAGTACCATCCTTTCTTGGATTTTTATGAAGTTTTAACCCAAGTGGAAGTTTCCAAATATATTACTAGACTTGTTTTCTCCCTCGAGAAAAAAAACATTTCTCTTAAAAGTGGATTTAATTGCATAACTAATTCTCCCTGAGATTTATTCCTTGAAATGATTTTTTTTAAAGTTTCAGGACCCAATTTGCACTGCAACCTCTTGATATATTTATCTAAAATTCCAACCAAAATTTGGAGATGTCATGTGATGTTTTGAAATCACTTTTACGCAAAAATATATTTCATTCTTTTAATATTTTGAGCTCTACACCAATTTTTCAAATCTGGTCCAGTGGGCAATTTTGCACTACAAGCCATTTAAATATTTCTTTCTAGCCTCCACCAAAATTATGGGATGTTAATAGGAGTATATTATTCAACTTTATCCAAAAACCCAGTGGTGTTCTTTGAAAAATTTGAGTGAACCAACCTCTTTTGCTCTCTGGTCCAGTTTGGCTTTTTCTACAGCAACCCTAGTTTAATTTGCTCTAGTACCCTTGAGTTTTTTGCTGCTTATAGCCCACCTTGCAAAACCCTTAAGTCCAGAAGAAGGGACCCATTGGAAGATTTCTGGATCATGAAACAATGCCATTTACCTATTGTCCAGAACTGAAGTTTTGCAGAACTTGCACTAACAAGTGTTTGTTTTTGTTAAACTAACCTCACCACCCTCTTACTCATCCAAGGAGACACTGATCTGGAGAATTTGGCCACCCCAAGAATTGCCTAGATGCCTTTGGCATTTTGTCAAACACCCTGTGTGCACAACCAGATTTGGCATGATTTCAAGTTTACATTGTGAACTTGATCCCCTGACTAGACCAGCATGTCACATGGATTTGCCCAAGCCTATAGCCCCACCCTGCTAATTCCCTTGTGGATTGGAGCCCCCTAGCATGCCCTGGCATTTGGTCGAACACGTCGCGTACATGCTCTGGGCACGCCCAGAGTGCACGTTTTGCACGCGCGTGCACCGAGCCGCCACATCGCACTGCCGTCGCCTCGCGCTCGTTCTGACCCTTCCCCGCTCGCAGCCAACACCACGCCCCTTCCCCTCGCCGCAGAGCCGCCCCTGGCGCCCTACAGCGCCGCCGTCAGGTCGGCAACGGCGGCTAGCGGGCAGCCACAACAGCTTCTGCCATGGACGGCGCCGCCCGAGCCACCAGCGCTCGCCAGCTGCCCCCTTGAGCAGCTCAAGCTTATCCGCAACCTTGTCCGCAAGCCCTCGTCGCCGCCACGTCGCCCTGCAGCACAGTATGACGGTTGCCGACGTTCTTATCCTCGGCCATCGACAGAACCGCCCCAATCGCTATATAAGGACCCCCTGAGCTCACCAAACCCTCAAGCAACCTCCCACACTCCCTCACCGATCCGCCCGTAGCAGTAGAAAGACCACAGAGGTCGTCTTCCTCATCTTTGGCAACCATGGCCGCCGCCATTGTCTTGTTCACTCCGGCGCCACCAGGGCCTCCCCCACCCATCCAGCGCCACCGTCGACTTCCCCTCGACCTTGCGGAGCTGCCCGACCCCTCGAACGCGATCAAAACCCACCATAACCCAAATCCCCAATCATGCCCGAAGCTCCCTCCGCCGCGGAGCTCGCCGCCGGCGATTCCCTCCGTCCCCGCCGGCCAGTCGACCACCGGGAGGACCGCCTAGGACTGGCGGATCCATCCCTGGCCTCGGATGCCCTCGAGGAGCCCCCGTTCGCCGGCGACGATCGCCGGAGTCCCGCCCCCGCTCAGGCAGAGGAAAGGGGAGGGGGTGGAGACCAGTCAAATCTGACCAGTGGGCCCGCTGGACCCACTGTCAGTGACCACGAGCCGGTCCACGCTGGATAAGTGAAGACATAAACCCCAGAGTACGTCTTCGCTACCCCGAAAGCGTATTCCTTTTGAAACGTTTTCTTTTCTGTTTTATTTTAAAAACAGATTTGACCAAAGCTTTAACTGGCTATAACTTTTTAAATATAAGTCCAAATGAATTGATTCTTTTTCCTACCTCTCTCAAATTTCACCTAGTTTATTTTAAGATTTATTTCAAAAATAATTAGGACAACTTTTTGTACTGTTTTTAAAGTATGTGTTATTTGCCTATTTTTGAAATAGGATTTTGGAGAGAGAGAAGAGAGCTTTAAAAAAAATATTGGAGTGCACCTCACCTCTCCACACCTTGAAGGCAAGCATTTCTGAACTCAGGCATAATATTATCGTGTGTTGTTTGATACAGTTACAACACCACCATGACACGGAGTATCCATTATGTGTTTGTGATGATATGATCATATGCTTTGAGTGCAAAGATGAAAATTTTTGCTGTTGGAAATGGACATACTTGTGATAGCAATCACCCTCATATGCCTCTCATGCCTACCGGGAAGGATCCGGGAAAGTCTCTGTCTTGGGTAGACACGAGCTTGTCCCTCGTCGAGACGGTTATGACCAGCGGGGCAGGGGGAGATATGATGAGTGGTGGTTGTGTCTGATGGATGTGAAATATTATCCTTGAGCTAATCATGCAGGAAATACTTAAGCCTCCTGAGTTGGCCGTAGATCGAGTCTTGTTCCAGTAACCCCCATACTTGTTTTGTGCTGCCACTTGTCCCTGCCGTAGGTAGGGTACGGTTTAGTAAGTTGTCAACCCCTTCCTAGCACACACCGTACAAAGGGGCCGCGATGAGGGTTCCATGGCCCTGGATTAAAGCCAGTCATCCGGTCAGGGGGCATGGGTGTTCCGCTTGTAGCCGAAGGGGTAGCTCCCCTAGTTTGGGCGCGATATAAATTTTGTGATCCCATGCTAGTCGAGGTTGTAGCCTCCCCGCTTAGAGTTTTGCTTAACAGGTGTCAAGGGTGATTCCAGACACTGGTAAGTTAGGCTGGTGTGTGCGGTTAGGGTGTTTTCAATTAAAAGACCGTAGACGGAATTAGTCCCGATGGACTAAAGGAATCCGTTACTCGTGGGTAAAGAGTACACCCTCTGCAGAGATATTAAACCTATTCGAATAGCCGTGTCCATGGTTAAAGACTACAGTCTGGGATGGGTCAAGTGTCGGTCTTAGTGTCGGTCTTCGGAGGAGAAACTATTAAACCAGAATATTGATTATGACTTGTAATATATGATGGTAATGATTATTATCATTGTGGACTAACCGTTTGCATTGTTTGAAATAATGAATATCCCTGGGACGGTACTACCTCCTGGATATTCACTGTGAATATGTTTATATATAAGCCCTTTTTGTGGCGTCGCTTAGACGCCCGACTGTGGCATGTTTGTTATTTCATTTACTTATAAGCCCTTTATGTGGTGTCGCACAGACGCCCGACTGTGGCATGTCCGTTATTTCATTTACTTATAAGCCCTTTATGTGGTGTTGCACCGACGCCCGATTGTGGCATGCTTGTTATTCCTTTTATATATAAGCCCTTTATGTGGTGTCGCTCAGACGCCCGACTGAGGCATGCTTCATATTATTATCCTTTAGAGGCGTCGCTTTAGACACCCGATCGGTGCTTTATATTTTTACACCCTGATTGTTTAGTCGTGATTTATTTAAATGATCTACCTGCGTGCATCATGAACCTTATTTCATAACTGACAAAGTGATCATAGAATATTTTAAAGCATGATTATCAGTGGCTATATTATACCTGTGTTCTTAATGTTTGCGAGTACATTCAAAGTACTCACTGGCTTGTCCCTGGCTATTGTCTTGGCCAGATTTCTTGCGTGGAAAGGAACGTTGCGATGAAAGCCCCGGAACCTACGCAATGGAGATAGCAGCCTCGCGAAGATAGGAGTTATCCTGGTCAGCTGTTCCTGTGGGAAATGGAGTCCCATAGACGCTGATGATCCGCAAACCGCTTCCGCCATCAACCACTAGAAACCAATTGTTGTACCCATAGGCCAGAATGGTCTTGTACTACATATTTTGTAGTTTGCTTGGAGTTTCTGTAACAAGTTGGTGTCTCATCAGCTAACAGTAATCCTGGGGCTGGTGAGCACAAGGGCCACTTTTGGGAAATTAATATCCCAAAAAACCGGTCCTGACACACGCCGGAGCTTATCGGCCCACCTCCACGCAGCAGCAAGGAGCCCGACACCTACGACCTTCCTCGCGAAGTACCCGTCTTCGTACACCTCATCGGCACGACAATGCGCCCGCCCCCAAAGCTCCGCCGCCTCCTTTTCCCAGGAGGCATCACGGGCTTCATAGGCCACCTGGTACCTCCTCCGCCATCTCCTTCTTGAACGCCACTTGCCTGGCTTTCTCAGCCGGCGGCAGCGACTTCCACAGACAAAGATTGTACTGGCTACAAAACCAATCCAAAGTTGGGGGGTCCGACGCAACCTCGTCAGGAGGCGTGTAAGGGTCCTCATCGCTGCTATTCAAGTGAGCGTCCTCAGGGGCGGCGACTCCTCGTCGGCACGTGGGCAGACTGGTGGCGCCATGGCAGCGATTTGTGAGAGAGAGGGCGAGTTAGGGGAGGATGTAGATGAGAATGTAGGCAGGATGACATGAGCAAGGGAGTATTTATTGGCGGCCGGAATCTAGATCGATGGGGACAGTACACATGCTGGTCGCCAAAATTTATGAGTACTATAGTTTGAAACACACATGATTCCCGCAGCAAAATCCGTGTGTGAACATAATAGCTGACGGTTTGCAATATAGAACCATGTCTGATTAATGATCCCCGCCACTCACCTACCAAACCTCGGGCTGCGAGATAGAGTGCCAATAATGTGGGGGGCGGTTGTCTTACCAGATCTTTATATTTTCGTTTTAGAACACCAGATCTTTACATTGTTTGATGATTTTTTAACTCGCATACAAGTACACAAAATATGATTTTTCAAACCATTATGGTTAGGCGTTGCATGTAGATGTAGTTCAAATTGGAATTACGGTCATTAAATGGTTAGAAAATCACTTAAATGTTTTTAAAAGGTCAAATGACCCCTGAAATTTTTCGAATTTTCACATGACAGTTGTATTAGTGCATGTTAAACATAGAATTTTCTTGAAGGCTATAAGAGGAAGCTATCTCCCATTCGTCATCAAACATGCATTGTTCCCTCTCGGAACCACGAACCTTCCAGTGAGTTGCTCCGGTTTGTGAGGGGTATGTTTCCAAACTTTCGTCAAACATGCCAGTTTTTCTACCACATCATCTTGGTGGCATGACATTAAATCAAGCAAGGTTTCATATTTTTTCTGATCATTTTTTATTTTTTTGGAATTAAAATGCCCTGGCACTCCGTGCATGTGCCCATGCCTTGAGACCAATATGTTTGAAAATTCTTTCTAATTTATTGCACATGGAATTAACTCGCACAAAATTACACAAAAATATGAATTTTCAAACTGTGTTTGTTAGGCGTTGCATGTAGATGTAGTTCAAATTTGAATTACGGTCATTAAATGGTTAGAAAATCACTTAAATATCTTTAAAAGGTCAAATGATCCCTGAAATTTTCCATATTTTCACATGACAGTTGTATTAGTGCACGTTAAACATAGGAAATTTTTTGAAGGCCGTAAGAGGAAGCTCTCTCCCGTTCGTCATCAAACATGCATTGTTCCGTCTCGGAACCATGAACCTTCTAGTGAGTTGCTCCGGTTTGCGAGGGGTGTGTGTCCAAACTTTCGTCAAACATGCCAATTTCTTTACCACATCATCTTGGTGGCATGACATTACATCAACCAAGGTTTCCTGTTTTTCTGATCATTTTTTAATTTTTTGGAATTGAAATGCCATGTCACTCCATGCATACGTATGCATGTGCCCATGCCTTGAGACCAATATGTTTTAAAATTCCTTCTAATTTGCTACACATGGAATTAACTCGCACACAAGTACACAGATATGATTTTTTCAAACCGTTTTGGTTAGGCTTTGCATGTAGATGTAGTTCAAATTTGAATTACGGCCATTAAATGGCTAGAAAATCACTTAAATGTCTTTAACAGGTCAAATGACCCCTATTATTTTCGAAAATTTCACATTACAACTGTAGTAGTGCATGTTAGACATAGAAAAAAATTGAAGGCCGTAAGAGGAAGCTATGTCCCGTTCGACATCAAACATGCATTGTTCCCTCTCGGAACCACGAGCCTTCTAGTGAGTTGCTCTAGTTTGTGAGGGGTGTGTGTCCAAACTTTCGACAAACATGCCAATTTCTTTACCACATCATCTTGGTGGTATGACATTACATCAACCAATGTTTCATGTGTTTCTAATTTTTTTTATTTTTTGGAATTAAGATTCCATATCACTCCATGCATACGTATGCATGTGTCCATGTCGTGAGACAAATATGTTTGAAAATTCCTTATAATTTACTGCACATGGAATTAACTCACATACACGAACACAAATATGATTTTTCAAACCGTTTTGGTTAGGCGTTGCATGTAGATGTAGTTCAAATTTGAATTACGGCCATTAAATGGCTAGAAAATCACTTAAATATCTTTAACAAGTCAAATGACCCCTATTATTTTCGAAAATTTCACATTACAGTTGTAGTAGTGCATGTTAGACATAGCAAAAAATTGAAGGTCGTAAGAGTAAGTTATGTCCTGTTCGACATCAAACATGCATTGTTCCCTCTCGGAACCACGGGCCTTCTAGTGAGTTGCTCCAGTTTATGAGGGGGGTGTGTCCAATCTTTCGACAAATATGCCAATTTTTTACCACATCATCTTGGTGGCATGACATTACATCAACCAAGGTTTCATGTGTTTCTAATTTTTTTTATTTTTTGGCATTAAGATGCCATATAACTCCATGCAGACGTATGCATGTGTCCATGTCGTGAGAGAAATATGTTTGAAAATTCCTTATAATTTACTGCACATGGAATTAACTCACACACACAAACACAAATATGATTTTTCAAACCGTTTTGGTTAGGTGTTGCATGTAGATGTAGTTCAATTTTGAATTACAGCCATTAAATGGCTAGAAAATCACTTAAATGTCTTTAACAGGTCAAATGACCCCTATTATTTTCGAAAATTTCACATTACAGTTGTAGTACTGCATGTTAGACATAGAAAAAAAATTTGAAGGCCTTAAGAGGAAGCTATGTCCCGTTCGACGACAAACATGCATTGTTCCATCTCGGAACCACGAGCCTTCTAGTGAGTTGCTCTACTTTGTGACGGGTGTGTGTCCAAAATTTCGACAAACATGCCAATTTCTTTACCACATCATCTTGGTGGTATGACATTACATCAACCAATGTTTCATGTGTTTCTAATTTTTTTATTTTTTGGAATTAAGATGCCATATCACTCCATGCATACGTATGCATGTGTCCATGTCGTGAGACAAATATGTTTGAAAATTCCTTATAATTTACTGCACATGGAATTAACTCACATACACGAACACAAATATGATTTTTCAAACCGTTTTGGTTAGGCGTTGCATGTAGATGTAGTTCAAATTTGAATTACGGCCATTAAATGGCTAGAAAATCACTTAAATATCTTTAACAAGTCAAATGACCCCTATTATTCTCGAAAATTTCACATTACAGCTGTAGTAGTGCATGTTAGACATAGAAAAAATTGAAGGTCGTAAGAGTAAGTTATGTCCCGTTCGACATCAAATATGCATTGTTCCCTCTCGGAACCACGAGCCTTCTAGTGAGTTGCTCCAGTTTATGAGGGGGGTGTGCCCAAACTTTCGACAAATATGCCAATTTCTTTACCACATCATCTTGGTGGCATGACATTACATCAACCAAGGTTTCATGTGTTTCTATTTTTTATTATTTTTTGGCATTAAGATGCCATATAAGTCCATGCATACGTATGCATGTGTCCATGTCGTGAGAGAAATATGTTCGAAAATTCCTTATAATTTACTGCACATGGAATTAACTCACACACACGAACACAGATCTGATTTTTCAAACCGTTTTGGTTAGGCGTTGCATGTAGATGTAGTTCAATTTTGAATTACGACCATTAAATGGCTAGAAAATCACTTAAATGTTTTTAACAGGTCAAATGACCCCAATTATTTTCGAAAATTTCACATTACAGTTGTAGTACTGCATGTTAGACATAGAAAAAAATTGAAGGCCTTAAGAGGAAGCTATGTCCCGTTCGACATCAAACATGCATTGTTCCCTCTCGGAACCACGAGCCTTCTAGTGAGTTGCTCTAGTTTGTGAGGGGCGTGTGTCCAAACTTTCGACAAACATGCCAATTTCTTTACCACATCATCTTGGTGGATTGACATTACATCAACCAATGTTTCATGTGTTTCTAATTTTTTTTATTTTTTGGAATTAAGATGCCATATCACTCCACGCATACGTATGCATGTGTCCATGTCGTGAGACAAATATATTTGAAAATTCCTTATAATTTACTTCACATGGAATTAACTCACATACACGAACACAAATATGATTTTTCAAACCATTTTGGTTAGGCGTTGCATGTAGATGTAGTTCAAATTTGAATTACGGCCATTAAATGGCTAGAAAATCACTTAAATATCTTTAACAAGTCAAATGACCCCTATTATTTTCGAAAATTTCACAATGCAGTTGTAGTAGTGCATGTTAGACATAGAAAAAAATTGAAGGTCGTAAGAGTAAGTTATGTCCCGTTCGACATCAAACATGCATTGTTCCCTCTCGGAACCACGAGCCTTCTAGTGAGTTGCTCCAGTTTATGAGGGGGGTGCGTCCAAACTTTCGACAAATATGCCAATTTCTTTACCACATCATCTTGGTGGCATGACATTACATCAACCAAGGTTTCATGTGTTTCTATTTTTTATTATTTTTTGGCATTAAGATGCCATATAACTCCATGCATACGTATGCATGTGTCCATGTCGTGAGAGAAATATGGTTGAAAATTCCTTATAATTTACTGCACATGGAATTAACTCACACACACGAACACAAATGTGATTTTTCAAAACCGTTTTGGTTAGGCTTTGCATGTAGATGTAGTTCAATTTTGAATTACGACCATTAAATGGCTAGAAAATCACTAAATGGCTTTAGCAGGTCAAATGACCCCTATTATTTTCGAAAATTTCACATTACAGCTATAGTAGTGCATGTTAGACATAGAAAAAAATTCAAGGTCGTAAGAGGAAGCTATGTCCCGTTCGACATCAAACATGCATTGTTCCCTCTCGGAACCACGAGCCTTCTAGTGAGTTGCTCCAGATTGTGAGGGGTGTGTGTCCAAACTTTTGACAAATATGCCAATTTCTTTACCACATCATCTTGGGGGCATGACATTACATAAACCAAGGTTTCATGTGTTTCTATTTTTTTTATTTTTTGGAATTAATATGCCATATCACTCCATGCATATGTATGCATGTGTCCATGTCGTGAGACAAATATGTTTGAAAATTCCTTATAATTTACTGCACATGGAATTAACTCACACACACGAACACAAATATGATTTTTCAAACCATTTTGGTTAGGCGTTGCATGTAGATGTAGTTCAAATTTGAATTACGGCCATTAAATGGCTAGAAAATCACTTATATGTCTTTAACAGGTCAAATGACCCCTATTATTTTCGAAAATTTCACATTACAGTTGTAGTACTGCATGTTAGACATAGAAAAAAATTGAAGGCCTTAAGAGGAAGCTATGTCCCGTTCGACATCAAACATGCATTGTTCCCTCTCGGAACCACGAGCCTTCTAGTGAGTTGCTCTAGTTTGTGAGGGGTGTGTGTCCAAACTTTCGACAAACATGTCAATTTCTTTACCACATCATCTTGGTGGTATGACATTACATCAACCAATGTTTCATGTGTTTCTAATTTTTTTATTTTTTGGAATTAAGATGCCATATCACTCCATGCATACGTATGCATGTGTCCATGTCGTGAGACAAATATGTTTGAAAATTCCTTATAATTTACTGCACATGGAATTAACTCACATACACGAACACAAATATGATTTTTCAAACCATTTTGGTTAGGCGTTGCATGTAGATGTAGTTCAAATTTGAATTACGGCCATCAAATGGCTAGAAAATCACTTAAATATCTTTAACAAGTCAAATGACCCCTATTATTTTCGAAAATTTCACATTACAGTTGTAGTAGTGCATGTTAGACATAGAAAAAAATTGAAGGTCGTAAGAGTAAGTTATGTCCCGTTCGACATCAAACATGCATTGTTCCCTCTCGGAACCACGAGCCTTCTAGTGAGTTGCTCTACTTTATGAGGGGGGTGTGTCCAAACTTTCGACAAATATGCCAATTTCTTTACCACATCATCTTGGTGGCATGACATTACATCAACCAAGGTTTCATGTGTTTCTATTTTTTTTATTTTTTGGCATTAAGACGCCATATAACTCCATATATACGTATGCATGTGTCCATGTCGTGAGAGAAATATGTTCGAAAATTCCTTATAATTTACTGCACATGGAATTAACTCTCACACACGAACACAAATATGATTTTTCAAACCGTTTTGGTTAGGCGTTGCATGTAGATGTAGTTCAATTTGGAATTACGACCATTAAATGGCTAGAAAATCACTTAAATGTATTTAACAGGTCAAATGACCCCTATTATTTTCAAAAATTTCACATTACAGCTATAGTAGTGCATGTTAGACATAGAAAAAAATTGAAGGTCGTAAAAGGAAGCTATGTCCCGTTCGACATCAAACATGCATTGTTCCCTCTCGCAACCACGAGCCTTCTAGTGAGTTGCTCCAGTTTGTGAGGGGTGTGTGTCCAAACTTTCGACAAATATGCCAATTTCTTTACCACATCATCTTGGTGGCATGACATTACATAAACCAAGGTTTCATGTGTTTCAAATTTTTTTATTTTTTGGAATTAAGATTCCATATCACTCCATGCATATGTATGCATGTGTCCATGTCGTGAGACAAATATGTTTGAAAATTCCTTATAATTTACTGCACATGGAATTAACTCAAACACATGAACACAAATATGATTTTTCAAACCATTTTGGTTAGGCGTTGCATGTAGATGTAGTTCAAATTTGAATTACGGCCATTAAATGGCTAGAAATCACTTATATGTCTTTAACAGGTCAAATGACCCCTATTATTTTCGAAAATTTCACATTACAGTTGTAGTACTGCATGTTAGACATAGAAAAAAATTGAAGGTCTTAAGAGGAAGCTATGTCCCGTTCGACATCAAACATGCATTGTTCCCTCTCGGAACCACGAGCCTTCTAGTGAGTTGCTCTAGTTTGTGAGGGGCGTGTGTCCAAACTTTCGACAAACATGCCAATTTCTTTACCACATCATCTTGGTGGATTGACATTACATCAACCAATGTTTCATGTGTTTCTAATTTTTTTTATTTTTTGGAATTAAGATGCCATATCACTCCATGCATACGTATGCATGTGTCCATGTCGTGAGACAAATATGTTTGAAAATTCCTTATAATTTACTGCACATGGAATTAACTCACATACACGAACACAAATATGATTTTTCAAACCATTTTGGTTAGGCGTTGCATGTAGATGTAGTTCAAATTTGAATTACGGCCATCAAATGGCTAGAAAATCACTTAAATATCTTTAACAAGTCAAATGACCCCTATTATTTTCGAAAATTTCACATTACAGTTGTAGTAGTGCATGTTAGACATAGAAAAAAATTGAAGGTCGTAAGAGTAAGTTATGTCCCGTTCGACATCAAACATGCATTGTTCCCTCTCGGAACCACGAGCCTTCTAGTGAGTTGCTCTACTTTATGAGGGGGGTGTGTCCAAACTTTCGACAAATATGCCAATTTCTTTACCACATCATCTTGGTGGCATGACATTACATCAACCAAGGTTTCATGTGTTTCTATTTTTTTTATTTTTTGGCATTAAGACGCCATATAACTCCATATATACATATGCATGTGTCCATGTCGTGAGAGAAATATGTTCGAAAATTCCTTATAATTTACTGCACATGGAATTAACTCTCACACACGAACACAAATATGATTTTTCAAACCGTTTTGGTTAGGCGTTGCATGTAGATGTAGTTCAATTTGGAATTACGACCATTAAATGGCTAGAAAATCACTTAAATGTATTTAACAGGTCAAATGACCCCTATTATTTTCAAAAATTTCACATTACAGCTATAGTAGTGCATGTTAGACATAGAAAAAAATTGAAGGTCGTAAAAGGAAGCTATGTCCCGTTCGACATCAAACATGCATTGTTCCCTCTCAGAACCACGAGCCTTCTAGTGAGTTGCTCCAGTTTGTGAGGGGTGTGTGTCCAAACTTTCGACAAATATGCCAATTTCTTTACCACATCATCTTGGTGGCATGACATTACATAAACCAAGGTTTCATGTGTTTCAAATTTTTTTATTTTTTGGAATTAAGATTCCATATCACTCCATGCATATGTATGCATGTGTCCATGTCGTGAGACAAATATGTTTGAAAATTCCTTATAATTTACTGCACATGGAATTAACTCACACACATGAACACAAATATGATTTTTCAAACCATTTTGGTTAGGCGTTGCATGTAGATGTAGTTCAAATTTGAATTACGGCCATTAAATGGCTAGAAATCACTTATATGTCTTTAACAGGTCAAATGACCCCTATTATTTTCGAAAATTTCACATTACAGTTGTAGTACTGCATGTTAGACATAGAAAAAAATTGAAGGCCTTAAGAGGAAGCTATGTCCCGTTCGACATCAAACATGCATTGTTCCCTCTCGGAACCACGAGCCTTCTAGTGAGTTGCTCTAGTTTGTGAGGGGCGTGTGTCCAAACTTTCGACAAACATGCCAATTTCTTTACCACATCATCTTGGTGGATTGACATTACATCAACCAATGTTTCATGTGTTTCTAATTTTTTTTATTTTTTGGAATTAAGATGCCATATCACTCCATGCATACGTATGCATGTGTCCATGTCGTGAGACAAATATATTTGAAAATTCCTTATAATTTACTTCACATGGAATTAACTCACATACACGAACACAAATATGATTTTTCAAACCATTTTGGTTAGGCGTTGCATGTAGATGTAGTTCAAATTTGAATTACGGCCATTAAATGGCTAGAAAATCACTTAAATGTCTTTAATAGGTCAAATGACCCCTATTATTTTCGAAAATTTCACAATGCAGTTGTAGTAGTGCATGTTAGACATAGAAAAAAATTGAAGGTCGTAAGAGTAAGTTATGTCCCGTTCGACATCAAACATGCATTGTTCCCTCTCGGAACCACGAGCCTTCTAGTGAGTTGCTCCAGTTTATGAGGGGGGTGCGTCCAAACTTTCGACAAATATGCCAATTTCTTTACCACATCATCTTGGTGGCATGACATTACATCAACCAAGGTTTCATGTGTTTCTATTTTTTATTATTTTTTGGCATTAAGATGCCATATAACTCCATGCATACGTATGCATGTGTCCATGTCGTGAGAGAAATATGTTTGGAAATTCCTTATAATTTACTGCACACGGAATTAACTCACACACACGAACACAAATGTGATTTTTCAAAACCGTTTTGGTTAGGCTTTGCATGTAGATGTAGTTCAATTTTGAATTACGACCATTAAATGGCTAGAAAATCACTAAATGGCTTTAGCAGGTCAAATGACCCCTATTATTTTCGAAAATTTCACATTACAGCTATAGTAGTGCATGTTAGACATAGAAAAAAATTCAAGGTCGTAAGAGGAAGCTATGTCCCGTTCGACATCAAACATGCATTGTTCCCTCTCGGAACCACGAGCCTTCTAGTGAGTTGCTCCAGATTGTGAGGGGTGTGTGTCCAAACTTTTGGCAAATATGCCAATTTCTTTACCACATCATCTTGGTGGCATGACATTACATAAACCAAGGTTTCATGTGTTTCTAATTTTTTTATTTTTTGGAATTAATATGCCATATCACTCCATGCATATGTATGCATGTGTCCATGTCGTGAGACAAATATGTTTGAAAATTCCTTATAATTTACTGCACATGGAATTAACTCACACACACGAACACAAATATGATTTTTCAAACCATTTTGGTTAGGCGTTGCATGTAGATGTAGTTCAAATTTGAATTACGACCATTAAATGGCTAGAAAATCACTTATATGTCTTTAACAGGTCAAATGACCCCTATTATTTTCGAAAATTTCACATTATAGTTGTAGTACTGCATGTTAGACATAGAAAAAAATTGAAGGCCTTAAGAGGAAGCTATGTCCCGTTCGACATCAAACATGCATTGTTCCCTCTCGGAACCACGAGCCTTCTAGTGAGTTGCTCTAGTTTGTGAGGGGTGTGTGTCCAAACTTTCGACAAACATGTCAATTTCTTTACCACATCATCTTGGTGGTATGACATTACATCAACCAATGTTTCATGTGTTTCTAATTTTTTTATTTTTTGGAATTAAGATGCCATATCACTCCATGCATACGTATGCATGTGTCCATGTCGTGAGACAAATATGTTTGAAAATTCCTTATAATTTACTGCACATGGAATTAACTCACATACACGAACACAAATATGATTTTTCAAACCATTTTGGTTAGGCGTTGCATGTAGATGTAGTTCAAATTTGAATTACGGCCATCAAATGGCTAGAAAATCACTTAAATATCTTTAACAAGTCAAATGACCCCTATTATTTTCGAAAATTTCACATTACAGTTGTAGTAGTGCATGTTAGACATAGAAAAAAATTGAAGGTCGTAAGAGTAAGTTATGTCCCGTTCGACATCAAACATGCATTGTTCCCTCTCGGAACCACGAGCCTTCTAGTGAGTTGCTCTACTTTATGAGGGGGGTGTGTCCAAACTTTCGACAAATATGCCAATTTCTTTACCACATCATCTTGGTGGCATGACATTACATCAACCAAGGTTTCATGTGTTTCTATTTTTTTTTTATTTTTTGGCATTAAGACGCCATATAACTCCATATATACGTATGCATGTGTCCATGTTGTGAGAGAAATATGTTCGAAAATTCCTTATAATTTACTGCACATGGAATTAACTCTCACACACGAACACAAATATGATTTTTCAAACCGTTTTGGTTAGGCGTTGCATGTAGATGTAGTTCAATTTGGAATTACGACCATTAAATGGCTAGAAAATCACTTAAATGTATTTAACAGGTCAAATGACCCCTATTATTTTCAAAAATTTCACATTACAGCTATAGTAGTGCATGTTAGACATAGAAAAAAATTGAAGGTCGTAAAAGGAAGCTATGTCCCGTTCGACATGAAACATGCATTGTTCCCTCTCGGAACCACGAGCCTTCTAGTGAGTTGCTCCAGTTTGTGAGGGGTGTGTGTCCAAACTTTCGACAAATATGCCAATTTCTTTACCACATCATCTTGGTGGCATGACATTACATAAACCAAGGTTTCATGTGTTTCAAATTTTTTTATTTTTTGGAATTAAGATTCCATATCACTCCATGCATATGTATGCATGTGTCCATGTCGTGAGACAAATATGTTTGAAAATTCCTTATAATTTACTGCACATGGAATTAACTCACACACATGAACACAAATATGATTTTTCAAACCATTTTGGTTAGGCGTTGCATGTAGATGTAGTTCAAATTTGAATTACGGCCATTAAATGGCTAGAAATCACTTATATGTCTTTAACAGGTCAAATGACCCCTATTATTTTCGAAAATTTCACATTACAGTTGTAGTACTGCATGTTAGACATAGAAAAAAATTGAAGGCCTTAAGAGGAAGCTATGTCCCGTTCGACATCAAACATGCATTGTTCCCTCTCGGAACCACGAGCCTTCTAGTGAGTTGCTCTAGTTTGTGAGGGGTGTGTGTCCAAACTTTCGACAAACATGCCAATTTCTTTACCACATCATCTTGGTGGTATGACATTACATAAACCAAGGTTTCATGTGTTTCTAATTTTTTTTATTTTTTGGAATTAAGATGCCATATCACTCCATGCATACGTATGCATGTGTCCATGTCGTGAGAGAAATATGTTTGAAAATTCCTTATAATTTACTACACATGGAATTAACTCACACACACGAACACAAATATGATTTTTCAAACCGTTTTGGTTAGGCGTTACATGTAGATGTAGTTCAATTTTGAATTACGGCCATTAAATGGCTAGAAAATCACTTAAATGTCTTTAACAGGTTAAATGACCCTTATTATTTTCGAAAATTTCACATTACAGCTATAGTAGTGCATGTTAGACATAGAAATAAATTGAAGGTCGTAAGAGGAAGCTATGTCCCGTTCGACATCAAACATGCCTTCTTCCCTCTCGGAACCACGAGCCTTCTAGTGAGTTGCTCCAGTTTGTGAGGGGTGTCTGTCCAAACTTTCGACAAATATGCCAATTTCTTTACCACATCAACTTGGTGGCATGACGCACGGTCGAACAGTGCGCCATTAGTAGTTTTGCAAAAAAAGGAATAAAAAATATAATAAAAAAACAACATTAGTGGCGCACTTTCTGACAGGTGCGCCATTACTAGTTACAACTAGTAATGGCGCACTGTGTCTGGATGCGCCATTAGTATGTTTGGACAGGCGCACTAGTTCAAAAAAAAATTGATACTAATGGCGCACCCTGGGCCAGGTGCACCATTAGTAGTTTCAACTCTAATGGCGTATCAGAAGGTGGTGCACCATTAGTATATACTAATGGCACACCGCTTGTCTGGTGCGCCATTAGTGTCAATCCCATCTATAGCCCTTTTTCTAGTAGTGCATGCATACGTATGCATGGAGTGATATGGCATCTTAATTCAAAAAATAAAAAAAATTAGAAACACATGAAACCTTGGTTTATGTAATGTCATGCCACCAAGTTGATGTGGTAAAGAAATTGGCATATTTGTCAAAAGTTTGGACACACACCCCTCACAAACTGGAGCAACTCACTAGAAGGCTCGTGGTTCCGAGAGGGAAGAAGGCATGTTTGATGTCGAACGGGACATAGCTTCCTCTTACGACCTTCAATTTTTTTCTATGTCTAACATGCCTACTATAGCTGTAATGTGAAATTTTTGAAAATAATAGGGGTCATTTGACCTGTTAAAGACATTTAAGTGATTTTCTAGCCATTTAATGGCCGTAATTCAAAATTGAACTACATCTACATGCAACGCCTAACCAAAACGGTTTGAAAAATCATATTTGTGTTCGTGTGTGTGAGTTAATTCCATGTGCAGTAAATTATAAGGAATTTTCAAACATATTTCTCTCACGACATGGACACATGCATACGTATGCATGGAGTTATATGGCATCTTAATTCAAAAAAAATAAAAAAATTAGAAACACATGAAACCTTGGTTTATGTAATGTCATGCCACCAAGTTGATGTGGTAAAGAAATTGGCATATTTGTCGAAAGTTTGGACAGACACCCCTCACAAACTGGAGCAACTCACTAGAAGGCTCGTGGTTCCGAGAGGGAAGAAGGCATGTTTGATGTCGAACGGGACATAGCTTCCTCTTACGACCTTCAATTTATTTCTATGTCTAACATGCACTACTATAGCTGTAATGTGAAATTTTCGAAAATAATAGGGGTCATTTAACCTGTTAAAGACATTTAAGTGATTTTCTAGCCATTTAATGGCCGTAATTCAAAATTGAACTACATCTACATGTAACGCCTAACCAAAACGGTTTGAAAAATCATATTTGTGTTCGTGTGTGTGAGTTAATTCCATGTGTAGTAAATTATAAGGAATTTTCAAACATATTTCTCTCACGACATGGACACATGCATACGTATGCATGGAGTGATATGGCATCTTAATTCCAAAAAATAAAAAAAATTAGAAACACATGAAACCTTGGTTTATGTAATGTCATACCACCAAGATGATGTGGTAAAGAAATTGGCATGTTTGTCGAAAGTTTGGACACACACCCCTCACAAACTAGAGCAACTCACTAGAAGGCTCGTGGTTCCGAGAGGGAACAATGCATGTTTGATGTCGAACGGGACATAGCTTCCTCTTAAGGCCTTCAATTTTTTTCTATGTCTAACATGCAGTACTACAACTGTAATGTGAAATTTTCGAAAATAATAGGGGTCATTTGACCTGTTAAAGACATATAAGTGATTTCTAGCCATTTAATGGCCGTAATTCAAATTTGAACTACATCTACATGCAACGCCTAACCAAAATGGTTTGAAAAATCATATTTGTGTTCATGTGTGTGAGTTAATTCCATGTGCAGTAAATTATAAGGAATTTTCAAACATATTTGTCTCACGACATGGACACATGCATACATATGCATGGAGTGATATGGAATCTCATATTCAAGAGCTGCTTCTCAAGCAGACGGATAACGCAAGAGTTGCCGCCCGAGAGAAAGCCAAGATGGATCAACTTGAGTTAGACGCGGTTACTCCATTGTATGAAGGATGCAGGCCCGAGGATACCCGCCTGAAAGTAACGCTCATGGCTCTGGAGATGAAGGTAAAACACAAAATGACCGACGCATGCTTCGATGAGAACATGTCATTCTGGCATGAACGTCTTCCCAAGGGGAACAAGTGCCCGACCAGTTTGGACGAGGTGAAGAAAATCGTGTGTCCTCTGGATTTACCGCACGTGAAATACCATGTGTGCATGAACAATTGCATCATTTATTGGGACGAGCACGCGGAGTCTACCATATGTCCGGTGTGCGGCGTCACTCGATACAAGAAGAGGAAGAAAGCTCCTCGAAAAGTGGTGTGGTACTTTCCGATCACTCCTCGTCTGCAGCGGTATTTCGCGGACCCTAAGGTAGCAAAGCCCCTACGTTGGCACGCGGATAGGGAGGAGAAGAAGCGAGAATATGACGCAAATGATCCGGAGATAGATAAAAAAGACAAGATGCTGAGTCACCCTAGGATGCGAGCCAGTGGCAAGAGTTGAACTTCGAAGACCCAGAATTTGGGAATGATCCAAGGAACATTGTGCTAGGCGCGAGCACCGATGGAGTCAATCCGTTTGGCAGCCAGAGAAGCACACATAGCACCTGGCCTGTGTTTGTGTGGATGTACAACCTTCCCCCCTGGTTGTGCATGAAGAGGAAGTACATTCACATGAGTATGCTAATTGAAGGACCGAAACAACCAGGGAACGACATCAATCTATATCTGGGGCTGCTGAAAGAGGAGCTTGACACGCTATGGAAAACGCCAGCCAATACGTGGGACGCCGCAGAGAAAGAATATTTCCCTATGAGAGCCGCGCTGATCACGACGGTGCACGACTATCTCGGTTACGGATATGTCGCGGGGCAGGTGGTCCACGGATTTTCTGGATGCGTCAGGTGCATGGATGACACAACGTATCGCCACCTAGATAGAGATCCCAGGTCTTCGAAAACCGTGTTCATGGGACATCGAAGGTGGCTTCGCGACGATGACCCATGGAGTAAACGCAAGGATCTGTTCGATGGTGAAACCGAACCCCGAGGACGCCCACGTACGAGGAACGGCGAGGAAATAGACGAGCTGTTGAAAAATTGGAAAGACTGCCCACTGCCGGGAAAGAAGCAAAAGGCGCCAGAGCCGCTGCTGAAGGTATGGAAAACGAGGTCTGTTTTCTAGGACTTGCCGTATTGGAAGATCCACCGTGTGCCTCACAGCCTTGATGTCATGCATATCACGAAGAACATGTGCGAGAGTCTGCTTGGTACCCTGCTCAACATGCCAGAGAGGACCAAAGATGGGCCGAAAGCAAGGGCAGACTTGAAATCAATGGGCATCAGGCAGGAGCTTCACGCTATATATGATGATGATGATGATGAGGCGAAGCAGGACACGGAAAGTCGTCGCAAAGGCAAAAAGGCCAAGAAGACCGGAAATGACTACCCTCCCGCGTGCTTCACTCTAAGTCAGGAGGAGATCGAGCAGTTTTTCACCTGCCTCGTAGGAGTAAAACTTCCTTACGGTTACGCGGGGAAGATAAGCAGATACCTAGACACAGCGAAGCTGAAGTTCAGCGGGATGAAGTCTCACGACTGTCACGTGCTGATGACGCAGATACTTCCAGTTGCAATCTGTGGGATCATGGACGCGCACGTCCGTGAAACCCTATTTGGCCTGTGCAACTTTTTCGACGCCATCTCTCGGAAGTCTGTTGGCGTGAGGCAACTCAGAAGGCTACAGGAAGAGATCGTGGTGATACTATGCGAGCTTGAGATGTACTTCCCGCCCGCATTCTTCGACGTTACGGTGCATCTGCTGGTCCATATCGTGGACGATATCATCCAACTCGGGCCGACGTTCCTGCACGGCATGATGCCGTTCGAAAGGATGAATGGTGTCATCAAAGGATACGTTCGCAACATGTCACGTCCAGAGGGAAGCATATCCAGGGGCTTTCTGACCGAAGAGTGCGTCTCCTACTGCACGAATTATTTAGGCATCGAGAACCCCGTTGGTCTGCCCGTCAACAGGCACCTCGGCAGGCTCGCTGGATGGGGTCACTGTGAGGGTCGCGGCGAAATGCATGTCGACTTTGAGGGTCGACTCGCCGACTTTGAAAGAGCAAACCTAGTCGCGCTACAACACATAGACGTGGTTGATCGTTGGGTGGTAGAGCACAAAACCTTTATTAAGAAGACGTACAATGACCGAGGCCAACAGAGGACGGACGGAGATATACTCAAAGAGCACAACTGATGTTTCACGCGTTGGTTCAAGCAGAAGCTTCTGTCGTACCCTTTACATGAGGATTCTTCCGCGGAAGAACAACTCATATTCGCCTTGTCACAGGGCGCCGAGCACAACCTGATGACCTATGAGGCGTACGATATCAACGGCTACACATTCTACACCGAGGCCGAGGACATGAAGAGCGATGGTTATCAGAACTCCGGGGTAACGATGGAATCCTACACCGGTAACGACAAGGACATATACTACGGAAGGATCGAGGAGATCTGGGAGCTGAGCTATGCTGGAGAGAAGGTCCCGATGTTCCGTGTCAGATGGGCCAAGAGCGTCCTAAAAGAAGACCGGTATTTCACCACCATGGTTATACTCGAAGCCAAATCCAAGACCGCGGGCGCAAACGTCACCGCGAAAAATGAGCCATGGGTACTGGCTTCCCAAGTGGACCAATGCTTCTTCATTACCGACCCGTCAAAGCCCAGTCGTGTTGTCGTGAGGAGAGGCAAAAGGAAGATCATCGGAATGGATGGAGTAGCCAATGAGCAAGACTTCGACAAGTACGGCGACCCGAGGATCGAACATGACAACGATGATGAAGTAGCAGCATACACCACAAGAAGAAGCAGGACCACCCTACCTAAAGGACGTCCGTTCCACAGAAGAACTCCATTTGCGAAAAAGAAGGGCAAGAAGATTGTGAACAGATAGCTAGCTAAGATCGATTGTATTTAAATCGTAGCCTTCATTTCTCGATTGTATTTCATGGGCACTTTTTGAACTATCATGAATATTTTTAAATTTTATGGACACTCGATCTCGATCCCCCTCCATCTCGATCGCTATCCCACCTCGCCAGATCCGGTCCCCCTCGCCGCCGAGCACCCCCCGGTCCACCGGCCGCCGCCGCCGACCCCCCGCACCCTCGATTCCCCTACTCAACCGCCGCCGCTGACCCCCCCGCACCCCTCCCCTACTCAACCGCCGCCGCCGACCCCCCGCACCCCGCGCACCCTCCCCCGCTCCACCGGCATTACTGTTTGATGATATTTTTTAAAAAATTATTAATATCTTATAAAAAAAATATTACTGTTATGATTTAAACAAGTTTGAACATATTTAAACACAAATAAGTATCAAACAACATTTTAAATGCATAAAAAAATTTGCGGAGCCTGGGAATCGAACCCAGGACCTCCTGGTGTGAGAACTGGCTGCTGCCAGTCGAGCTAGTAGAGGGAACTTGGTGTGGATCAGGTCAGGTGGAAGATAACCTGTCGGCTCGAGCAGAAATCAAAAAAAAATACTAATGGCGCACCAGGGTGAGGTGCGCCATTAGTATTGTGCCGCCCCATCCATATTTCCACCCCGGCCCAAACCTATCCCCTCTCTCTCCCTCGCCCTCGCCCTCGATCCCCTTCCCCTCTCCTCTCCCGACGCTGCTGCCCCACCGCCTCGACGCTGCCCCACCGCCGCCCCGACGCCGCCTCGACCCCGCCGCGACGTCTCCAACCACCGCCGCCTGAGGCCCCGACATCGGCGCCGCTCTCCCCGTCGCCCCACCTCATTGGACGCCATCGCCCCGCCGCCCTCGTCGCCGGCGGCCCGGATGCCGCCCCATCCACACCATCGTCGCCGGAGCACCACCACCACCCGGACCTCGTCGCCTCCTCCCTGCGTCGTCGTCGTCCCCGACATCCTCACCGCGCCCCACTGCCCTATCCCTACAGCCCCCGTGAGCTCCCCCTCCTCCTCTCCCCCTCTCCCCCTCGCGCGCACATGAATGTATTGTATGGATGTGCTATGCTGTGCTGTGCATGCATGCAAGGCAGAACTGAATGGATCTTTTGTGGTCATGTTCATACAGCAAATGTGAATTATCTAGGGATAGCATTACCATACAGTAATGAGTTTCTTGATGGCTGTTATTTCCAAAAAAAAGAGATCCATGGGCACTAGCACCCTGGACATATTTTTATAGAAGAAGCCCACCCGAGTGAGGCGTCAGAAATTCGTTCCGGACGGGATTCGGACTCTGGACGCAGGGTGCACCACTGTGAACCTTGGCACTAGGCTACTGCCTAGTTGTCAATTCGCTGTTATTTCTCATAGTGATGATTTGGATCATGTCAATGTGTTCTGCTTTGCTTAAATTGGGCTGAAGATTCAGATAGATTTACTATGTCTAGTAGGGTTAATTATACGTGTGAGTTCTTCAGATATATTATATAGATGAGTTGATGATGCACCTTTTCACAAGCTGTTGAGAGTTGTCACATGTCAGTCATGCTTCTACTGAATGCTACTAAAGAAGTAAACAACCTATAAATAGATATTAAGAATGTACAGTTTGACCTGTTAGTTTCTCAAGTAATAACGGTTTAGAGTTTCATTGCCAT
The DNA here is from genome assembly GCF_056163025.1 of Triticum urartu. Classification (NCBI taxonomy): domain Eukaryota; kingdom Viridiplantae; phylum Streptophyta; class Magnoliopsida; order Poales; family Poaceae; genus Triticum; species Triticum urartu. Next base: position 242,039,916 of record NC_141874.1, on the reverse strand, counting down.
GGGGTGCATGCCTATTTTGAATGGTACTGTAGTTGTATAGCAGAATTGGTTGCGCACAGCTTCTAGAATCTACATTAGTTTATATCATGATATGAACAGTAGTAATCAACGTATCCTAAAGGCGCCTATCTACCACGTGGCTAGTGGCACATGTTCATATCTGGAAAGAGAACTAGAGTGGAAAACAGCACCACACATGCAAGGTAAAATTAGTAACATGAGCATACTGGACAGGCACACAATGCCATACATGGGAATTGAACTCATATCCTTAGGAAATGGTGTGAAACAGAATATTGCCATTTTAGTCATATCCTTAGGAAATGGTGTAGGTTGTTTCCTAAGTTATGCCTATCGACACAATAGTTGTTCTAATGGTGTAGTGGGTGATTTGGGGATCTTTGCAAACCTGCCTCTGAACTGATTTTATTTGTTCATCATGCTTTTGTACTATTGGAGCTTCAGTTGGGTGGCTGCTGGATATGGGGTTTTAGTTTTCTTGGAATTGGGGATTGATATTTGGATATACAGATAGGATTGCAAATGCTGCCAGTAGGATTGACTACTGATAGGCACTGTGATATGTGATTATTTTCCAGCTTCTTACCTAGGTGCTTCTGTATTGTGATTATTTTGTTTCGAGGGACTATAAAAATGCTTCCATTTATCAACAAAATTCCGGTTCTGTTTTGAAAGTTGGCGACACAGAAGATGCATCAGCGTCTTGCTGCCATGCTTAGTTTGATGTTGTGATGGAGGCCTTTTTTGCCTTGTCCACCGGAGAGGCCCTTGAGTTTGCTGGAATGTCGATTAACTTCCGTTCCGGCAAATTCGGGTACTCCATATGTCCTATTTTCAGCAAAGGTCATGCTGAAATTTTCCGTGAATTTTAGCATGACTTTGCTAAAAATAGGACATATGGGGTACTTGTGACTAATGCATGGGCCGGGGTATCTTAGTAGTTAATTAAGTAGGATCAAGTGCCCCGGCGTACTTGTGACTAATGCATGGCTTTTAGGGTGCCTCGGTGTCGATAAAAACTGAAATGATGAAAGCTTAGGCTTTTAGGGTGCCTCGGCGTCGAAAAACCCTCAATGATAAAAGCTTAGCTTTTAGGATGCCTCGGTGTCAACAAACCATAAATGATGAGACCATGATCTTGTTCCTTGACAATAACCAACTTTTTGACCAAACTTTGTTCCTATTTAGAGAGAAACATGGCCAACAACGATGAGGCCGGGGGTTCGGGCGTCAAGGCATTCTAGGAGCTGTCCCAGGAGATGGAGGAACAACCTCACTTGTATGAGGACGCCGCCTTCCCCACCGATCCTGAGACCACTGATGGTACCGCCGAGGATGACCCCACTGATGCCACCACTGATGGTGCCGCCGAGGATGCCACCACTGATGATGGCGGCGCACACACAGATGGCAGCCAACCGAAGAGGCAACGGAAGGACCGGCGCCCGACCGTGCTCTGCACCCTCAAGGAGGAAGTTACTGAAGTGGACTCCGATGGGAATCCAATGGCGCCCGAACGAATAGTCAAGGGGTACTCGCTTTAGCTCGGGTGCATTCTCCGGAGCACCGTCTCGATCAACACCGAGAACCTGAGGCATCCTGACCGAGGGAATTTGCGCAACCTCCTCTTCACGAAGCTGCACGAACGATACAAGTTCCCCACTGAATTTGAAAACACAAGCCTCAAAGGGAATAAAGTGAACAATGTTGCCCTCACGAAGATGAGCAAGGCCCCTTCGTGAAGAGAATGATCGAGAAAGGTGAGAGTTATGAGAAGATCAAGGAGAAAAATCCTTCGATCACCGAAGATGACTACAACAACTTCAAGATCAATTGCTCGAGCACCGCAAACTCCGAATCAAGTAAGTGGGGGAAAGAAATGCGGGAGCTGAACTTAGGGGAACACACACTCGGTCCCAGCGGTTACAGAGTGGCGGAGCCTATATGGGACAAGGAGGAGGCGGACCGTGCCGAGCAAGGCCTACCGCCCCTCTTCGATAAATACGGTGACAAGCAGACCAGGAACTTTGTCAGGGCCCGGTACAAGAAGGACCCGAAAACAAAGGAGCTTACCACAGATCCGAAGACCAGGGTGCTTGAGCTTGTTCTGGTAAGGAATACACCCCCGTGTAATTAGCTCCATATGGTTGCATTCTAATTAATGAAGCCAAATTTCTAAATGGTTCACATTCCTTCCGCAGGCGACTGAAAGCAGTAGCGCGGGGTCGACTAAGAGCAACCCTTGGGACACCACTCTAAATAGGGCGTTGAATGTAATGAAGAACAAGGATAAGCTCAGTAAGCCGACGTCAGCTGGTCGTGTGGCCGGCAAAGGCTTGTCGACAAAATGGTCGTCATACTATAACACTGGTGGGCGAAAGGAGAAAAAGACCAGCTCGGAAAGCCAGGCGCGCGAGGTTCAAGAACTCAGGGCACAGGTGGCGCGGATTCCGGAGATTGTCCAAGAGCAAGTGGAACAACAACTCGGAAGGACGATCACCGCCATTGTGCCTACCTTGATCCAGGGGATTAGTGCGTGGATTGCGGGCGGCCAACAGGGGCCGCCCCCGATTCCTAGCTTCACGGCCAGCAACTCGCAGAACATGATGGCGGGGCCATTGGTGTCTCCGACGCTGGCACAGGAGCTTAATGCACCCGGGTGTACGCCGGCTGGCACCTCTGCAGCAAGCGGCCCCTCCGTCAACTGCATGCCCGCCATTGGCGGTGCCTCGACATTAGCCGAGCTCGACGCCATCATCACGGTAACTAATTAAGCCTCTCTCGGCCAAGGACTTCATCTCCTTGCCTTTGACTGGGCATCCCTGACGCCCTACATGTTTTCGCAGGGCACCGCCGACGTTCCGTGCACTCTCCTGCACTTCGTGAACAACGAGTTGGTCGATGTCGCCAAGGGCAAAATCATTCAACCGGGCAACCCCTTGTTCCACGGTACCCAGGTGCCACCCAACTTGTTTAGGGTTCAACTGGTTCGGGTGCTGCCAGGCTGCGACGAGTTGTTACCTCCGATTCGACCCGTCAGGGCCGACGATGATGACGTGATGACCCTCAGCGCCTGCCTGAGCTGGCCCCTGCTTTGGCCAAAGAGCCAGATTCGTTTGGGGGCGGGGGACACCACCCCAAAGACAACACCGCCAGTCGTGCCGGCACCAAGTCGGGCCCATGGCAAGACCGCCGCACCGGTGCCGGACATCCCTATGCCACTGGATCCAAACATGCATATGGCACAGGATCAGAACGACGACGACGACGATACATTTGCCAACGTCGATCAGTACTTTGCCGATCATGGGTACGGTGGCGACTTCATGGGGCCTCCTTCTCAAGAACCCAACCCAACAAAAGACGTGCGCGATCTAGCTGGTACCGCGGAGAAGCCAAGTTGCAACAGGCGTCGTCTGCCGTTCAGCTCTCAGGAGACGCCTCCAGCTGCCGACTTCACCGAGCCTCAGATAGGCGAGGTGCGAAATATTATCAGCCCCAACGCACTCAAGAAGGCGGTCTGTGAGCAGAACTCGGTCCCATTACAGGAGAAGAAGAAGGCACGCAAAAGAAAGACTAACAAGGGTGCGGGCCAGCCGGCACCGAGTATGATCCTTGCTCAGGACGGGCCACCTTCACCTGAGGATATCTCGAGGAGGGTGCATGTGGCGGGTAGGCCGATGCTACCGAGAAATATGCTCGATGCTGCAACCGGTGCTATGCGGAGTCTGCATGACAGTGTTCTTTCTTTGGAGAAGCGGCGTCTCGGAGAGAAGGATGTGGCATACCCGGTTTTTGCGGCAAAGGTGCCAGAGGGCAAGGGCTTTGTGGATAACTCCATCGGGGGTACGATCGTCCTGCGGTTTGATGACATCCACGCTATGTTGAACCTTCATCCGCTGCACTACACCTTCGTTCGGCTATTTTCGCTGAGTATGGAGATGCGGATCATTCGCGACAAGACCCCGGACATCGTGATAGTCGACCCCTTCTACATGCGTGCCAAGATCTTGGGCAGTGCTGGGGACCGGCAAGTCGCGACTTCTTACCTCGAAGGCGTCATTCTGGCAAACCAAGATAAGGATAACTTCCTCGTGCCTTACTTTCCCGAGTAAGTCCTCCCCTCAACCGCCCCGTAACATATGAATTCTTAGATTTCGATCGTTTTTCTTTTAACATTCCGTGTTTTCTGCAGTGACACACATTGCACGCTCATCCTCCTAAGCCCCAAATATTCCATGGCCACGTATTTCGACCCGGACCGTCAGTCGAATGTAGACTACACAAATGTCAAGAAGGTTCTTGATGATGTTCTCCCCGGCTACGTCAAATCTGGAGGCACCTTCACCAGGCCTATTCGTAAGTACGGCAAGCACGTGTTCTCCCACAATACGACGTTCTGCTGCGTCAAGCAGCCGCCTGGCGGTCAGAAGGGTGCCTACTACGCCATCCATCACATGCGGGCGATCGTACGGGACCATCATCAACTTCTGCTACCGAGTAAACTCAAAGATTGGGCCACGAGCGTGTCGGCAATCCAGGACGCGGACATCAGATAAGAATTCTTTCGCATCCAGTCGGAGTTTGCCGAAATCATCCATCAAGATGTCCTTCGTACCTCGGGGCAGTTCTACCTCAGAAATCAACCGTCCAACAGTGACATCGACACAATGCTACAAATGCAGGCTGACAACGACCGTTATTTCATGACTCCCATGATAGACGGCGGCTTCATCCACGCTCCGGTCCCTTGAGTCGAGTTGAAAGCAGTGATGCTGTGTCTAGTTCTGAAACATCGATTGGCTCATGTTGTAATTAAACTTTAATGAACTTGTAGTATGTCTCTTTGGTTTCGAGAGTCGTTCAACTTAGATGTAATCGATTCTATTAATGTCTTGCTTTTCTCTTCCGATCGTTCTGTTGCATACTTATATATTGCTTATGTATTGTCTGTGAATTGGTACTAACGTTTCGTTTGGCTACTGCATAGCGATGCCGTCGTATGTCGTGTACAAGGGTAAGGTTCCCGGAGTCTACGACGACTGGGAGGAGTGTCGGAGACAGGTTCATCGATTCAGCGGTAACAGTTACAGAGGGTACACCACTAGGGCCGAGGCCGAATCTAGATACGCCCGCTATCTAGCGGGAGAGGGGAGGGAGCGCTGGAGGAACCGGATGAAGACGAGTTTCATCGTGATGATGCTCATCGTGATGACCGCAGCTCTCTTCTATGTGATGGTAGTTTAGATGATCGATATCGACTTGTAATGTGAAGACAAACTCGCTACTCGCGGTCTCGAGACTTGTAATATAATGTTCTATCTTTGTTCGGTCTTTTCAATTCGGAGACTAATATGATGAATTGTATTCGGAGACTAATATGATGAATTGTATTCAGAGACTAATCTTCTATTGTATTCGATGAATCTGTTGTTGATGTGTGCTGTCTATATTTTGTCCAATTATACATTTTGTAACCTGTGCAAAAAACAAAAAATTAAAAAATAAAAAACTAATATTCATACTAATGGTGCATCACATCACAGTGCGCCATTAGTATGCCAAAGGATACTAATGGGGCATCATTAAACAGTGCGCCATTAGTATGCCGAAGTTACTAATGGTGCATCTTGTTGTTGTGCGCCATTAGTATGTCAAAGCACCTGGGTATACATGGCCCCCTGGGAGGCATACTAATGGCGCACTGTTGTATATACTAATGGCGCATCTGAGGTGCGCCATTAGTATACCAGATACTAATGGCGCACCTGTGGTGCACCATTAGTAAAATATACTAATGGCGTGGCACTAATGGCGCACCACTAATGCACCATTAATGGCCAAATTAGGTGCGCCATTAGTAGGCCTTTTCCTAGTAGTGATGTGTCCATGTCATGAGACAAATATGTTTGAAAATTCCTTATAATTTACTGCACATGGAATTAACTCACACACACGAACACAAATATGATTTTTCAAACCGTTTTGGTTAGGCGTTGCATGTAGATTTCGTTCAAATTTGAATTACGGCCATCAAATGGCTAGAAAATCACTTATATGTCTTTAATAGGTCAAATGACCCCTATTATTTTCGAAAATTTCACATTACAGTTGTAATACTGCATGTTAGACATAGAAAAAAATTGAAGGCCTTAAGAGGAAGCTATGTCCCGTTCGACATCAAACATGCAATGTTCCCTCTCGGAACCACGAGCCTTCTAGTGAGTTGCTCTAGTTTGTGAGGGGTGTGTGTCCAAAATTTCGACAAACATGCCAATTTCTTTACCACATCATCTTGGTGGCATGACATTACATAAACCAAGGTTTCATGTGTTTCTAATTTTTTTATTTTTTGGAATTAAGATGCCATATCACTCCATGCATACGTATGCATGTGTCCATGTCGTGAGACTAATATGTTTGAAAATTCCTTATAATTTACTACACATGGAATTAACTCACACACACGAACACAAATATGATTTTTCAAACCGTTTTGGTTTGGCGTTGCATGTAGATTTAGTTCAAATTTGAATTACGGTCATTAAATGGCTAGAAAATCACTTAAATGTCTTTAAAAGGACAAATGACCCCTAGAATTTTCAAAAATTTCAAATTATTGTTTTAGTAGTTCACGTTAGACGTAGAAAAAATTTGAAGGCCGTAAGAGGAAGCTATCTCCGGTTCGTCATCAAACATGCATTGTTCCCTCTTGGAACAACGAGCCTTCTAGTGAGTTGCTCCGGTTTGTGAGGGGTGTGTGTCCAAACTTTCGTCAAACATGCCAACGTTTTTACCACATCATCTTGGTGGCATGACATTACATCAACCAAGGTTTCCTGTTTTTCTGATTTTTTGTATTTTTTGGAATTAAAATGCCATGTCACTCCATGCTTAATTCTGTCATAGCTGTTAGACCAATATGTTTGAAAATTCCTTCCAATTGCACATGGAATTAAATCACACACAAGTGCACAAAATATGAGTTTTCAAACAGTTATGGTTAGTTGTTGTATGTACATGTAGTTCAAATTTCAATTACGTTCATTAAATGGCTAGAAAATCACTTAAATGTCTTAAAAGGTTAAATGACCCCTGAAATTTTGCAAAATTTGACATGACAGTTGTATTAGTACAACAAAATTTCTTGTTCATTTAAAACGCCATCCGTTGCCACTTTACACCAAATTCGTCTTTCACAGCTAATAAAAAATATCTACAACACCAGACACAGTTGTTTAGTAGGAACCGTTTGCAATGAAAATATTTGGGTCTATTTAAGTCTCCCTCCTTAAGATTCACCGGCTCGTCTGCTCTAGTGTCGGCAACCCCCGAATCCACGAATCCCAATCCCCATTCCCGCACCCCCTTCTTGCAAACATGACACCATGGAAACGCTTCGTAAAGGCCCGTACGATGGCCGCGTCCCCCGCCCCCCTCCCCCGAGCGACGCCGCCTATGCCGGGAGTGCCACTGCTTCTGCATTGAGCACGGACGCTTCCACCGAGAGGGCATCTGCAGCAGCCGAGACGGCTGCAGCTGCTGCTATGACGGCGGCTGCAAACGTCGAGAGTGCTCGAGCTGCCGTCCGTGCCGCCGATGTCGCCCTGGCCCGGGTCGAGGCCATCCACGCCAAGATCGAGGATGCACACGCCAACATATGCCAGGCCACATCAGACTCCAGCATGCAACCCGCGTCTGAAAAGGCGGCGATGGCCATGGAGCACCTGCTTCCTCATGAGGTCGCTGAGCGGGAGCTGGAGATGCAGGAGGCGGCGGAGATCGAGGAGCGCCGGGAGGAGGAGTTGCGCGTGGCCGAGGTAGAGGTATAGAAGAGTCCGTCTGTCGAGGAATCAGCGGTGGAGTACTACAACCTTGAGGGCGGCGCCGAGGACGAGGACAAGGACGTGGTTGACTTCAGCAGGGGGGACGTGGAGTCCACCAGCAGCGGCATGTCGCCAGGACAAGTCATCGATGTCTCATCTCACACCGGCGATGCATAGGCCGGCGCGGTGGCGGATTTGTTAAAATTATGCGTACTTATGCTTTCTTTTTCATGCTGGTCTTTTGTTAGAGCAATTTTTAGTTTTACTAGCTCTGTTTAATTACTATAATTGCTCGATTCAGTAAGTGTGGTCTGTCTGCTGTACGTTCTTTTTGTGTGCTCAAATTAGCAAGCAATGTTAAATTATGCAATGACGTACCCGGCGAAATTTCCACCAAAATTTGAATTATCAAACTCATCCCATGTGCGTAAAGTAGAAGAATAATTTGCGATGCACACAATCATTCAAATTGAATGGTCCGGCGGTACCGCGTGCAAAGTTCCCCTCCAGATTTGCAAAATTTTGGCCTACCGCAAAAATATCTACCCCCGCCCCCTTTCCCCCTTCCCCACGCCCTTTTCTCCTCGACCACAAGTCACATTTCCCATGTTTCCTCCTTCCTTCCTTCCTTCCTGAGCTATAGCCGCTTCCTCGCTCTCGCCGGCTCGCATCCTACCGTCGGGGTCGCCATAGTCTTCTTCAATGACCTCTCCAGCGGTTCCTCCTCCGGCGATGACCCCTTCACCACCCGGGTATTCCTCTGTTCTCTGTCTCGGGCTATGACTTGGAATGAAGGATTTTTACCCGATGGTCGATTTGAGTCATTTCTTCCTCTTGTAGCTCCCTAGGACCATCAGTGGCAATGAATGGAGCGGGGTGGCTGAAGAGCTATCTGCTCGTTGTCACCATCAATCTCCATGCGTGAAGCTAGATGCGTTTGAATTTGTGGACAGTGGGAGGAAGTTTCTAACATGTGCAGAGAAGGTTAGACCCTCTTTCGTTGTTACAAATCATTTGTTAGATGTGATTCGGACACTGCCACGGTCCCAACCCATTCATACCACACCTTCAACCAAACGCATCCTAAGATAGTGTCACAGTTTGTACCTAGTATCTTAAATTGTTGCCATCTCATTAGTGGTGCCATTAGAAAATTATTTGGCATCGCTTCAAGAGTTTTTGCAGCCAACTTTGGTCCACACATCCGAGCAGCCAAGCAGTAAAATACTAAATCTTTATGGCACGAAGGAACTAGGCATTAGAGCAACTACCACTAGTAGAAAACGAGCCTATTGTCTCAGTTCATAAGGGCCTTTTGTCCCGGTTCCTGAACCGGGACTAAAGGGTCGTTACTAATGCCCTGTCCCTTTAGTCCCGGTTCAGTCTAGAACCGGGACAGATGGGCCTCCACGTGGCCTGTGCGCGGAGCCCAGGCAGGAGGGCCTTTGGTCCCGGTTGGTGGCACCAACCGGGACCAATAGGCATCCACACGTCAGCATTTCTGTGGCTGGGGTTTTTGTTTTTTTGAAGGGGGGGTTTGTTGGTTTTGGGGGGTTAATTTAGGTGTTTCATATATTGTGTTAGCTAGCTATCATTAATAGAGAGAAGTGTCCTCTCTTATGTTCGTGCTTGGTCGACGCTACGTACTGTACATACGTATAGAGAGGACTAGACACGCTAGCTAGCTAGTAAGCAAACGAAGGAAACAGAAGATCGTCATGAACATATATGCATACAGAGAGAAGTGATATCGACCACCTCTCCTTCTCCGAGAGATTGGTCGAACAACAAGTTCTCGTATATCTATCCGACACTACCGGCTACATATATACAATAATTATCTCTTACAAATATAATCTCCATATATACGGACGCACGGTCTCCATATTTGTGCATGTACACACTTGTTAGTATCAATTTAATGTCATGCAAACATTGTCGCTATGCTGTTGCAATTATATTTACCTTCCTCGAAAAATGTTCAATTTGTTATTTATTGTACATGAGTAAGAACTTCTAGCGTCGTTGTAGTTAATTATAGCTTCTGATGTTCAAGAATTTGGTTGTTGTCTCAGTAGCAATTAATTCATTTGCACATTGATCTTTTTGAGAAGATATGTCATAATTAACATGTTTCTTCAGTTTTTCAAAATAAGAATTGGTGATTTTCTATGTTGCTATAAACCCATTTCCCCTACAATTGTTACTGATCCAGTTTTAAATATTATAGGATGAACGGAAGTGTTCTTACTTGGAGTGGGTTGATCAAGAGGGGCCACAGTCTTTGAAGATGTGCCTAGCGAAGCTCTGGAGCATATATGAGGAAGAGAACAGACGTAGGCTTAGAGAAACTGTTGTCAACGCTGAAGAATATTTGAAGATGCGGGATAAAAAGTTGAAGGTGGACAATGAGCTCAGATTTTTTAAATCAGACTTTGCTAAGATGGTGTTGGCGAATGAGGAGGCACTTTCCCAATTGGCCCGTGCAAAATAAGTTCTTACTGAACTGAAAGAAGAGGTGGATAAGACGAGCCTGGATGATCTTGACTACGGAAATGAATATATTGTTCTTATGAAGTTGAACTAACTATATTTTGTACTGTGTTGTTTTCATGTAGCTACCGTATTGTGATGTTATAATATATTTATGTGCCCAATATGAAATTGGCAAACAGTTGTTCGATATGAAATGTGAATTTGCGTAATACTGGAATTATTAATTGTAAACTAATAAACCTGCTAAATGTGTCATGGACCTTTGCAAACAGTTCTAGCAGTAAAAGCGCTTGTGATTGATAGCCCAATGCCACACATTTTTCTTCATCATGGCAGGCCAGGTGTGATATAGTTGATAAAAGCAAACAGTTAACCAAGGCAGACCGTGTGTGATAGTTACACCTTTCACATACGAGCCTACACATAAAACTGTGTGGGATGTACATACAAACGGAAACGTTTTCCGTCGATTGACTGTGTGGGATGTACATAAGAACGGAAACGTATTCCTTGGATTGACCATGTGGGATGTACATACCTATGGAAAATGATTTCCTGGGATTCACCATGTGGGATGTACATACCTCTGGAAATGTTTTTCTCGGATTACCGTGTGGGATGTGCATACCTACGGAAATGATTGGGTCCTGATGCCACACCCGACTGCACACGACCCCAGCTTGTGTCCCAGGAGGGCCTATCCCCGACGATTTTTGGGTCGTGTGGGAAGGACCCCCTATCGCCCACACTCACTTGGAGATGGTTCCAAATGTCGTCACGGAAAGGGGTTAAATACCATTTGTATAGCACCGACACGCACCAGTGCTTGGCTGTCTTGGCTGCTCGCTGTCTTCCCGGGGAAGGTGCCGGACTGGAGTCTTGGCGCTTCTCGGGAGCAGCAGTGGTGAGGAGGAAGTGAGGGAAGACGGGGAAGGCAGGTGGCAGGTGGTTAGGTCGTAGTACGATGGCGTGGATGCCTTCGCCTCCAACCGGTGACCTGCCGCCTGTCTTCCCGCTCTTCCCCTCCCTCCCCGGCTTCATCATCACCAGCCTCTTAAGGAGATAGCCAGGGAGGGATGTTCTCTTAGCGCCTTCTCCTCCCCTCTGGCAGTCTTTCGGATGAGCTTTGGTGGATGAATCCATCGGCGCTCAATCCGAGGCTTCTTGCTAGCTCTAGAGGTGGCGACCAGAGGGCGCCGCCTCGTCACCTATATTCCTCCTGCGCAGCCTCGCCACTCTCGATCTTGTTAGAGTGGGATCCTGCTTGGGCGCCCCTTTTCTCATCTTTTCCTCCTTCCACCGCAGTGCTTGAAGGAGAGTGTCGGCGTCCTGGGAATGGGGGTACCTAGACTTGCCTGCCTGCGGCCCACGGCGTGGCTCCATTAGCGGCCCGGTATGGCCCAGTCTCGGCAGCAACAACACGGGACCCTCATGAGGCAGACGACACCAAGACCTCCCTGGGGGCGGCCTCACTAGGCTGGCTCCCGAGGAGCGGAGATATCAATGCAAGGTGCACTTCGCGAGGTTCACATGACGTGAGCCATGACGACCAAGGCCAGGCGGGCGTCTACGGGCGTAGTGTACCAGTTTCCCCTTTGGTGCCAAGGAGGCAAGCGCAAGCGTGGAGTCCTGAGGAATCAGGCAAAGGTTTCCATATTGGTGCAACAAGACCAAAACCGCCAGGACGGCATGACGGAGGTCATCACGGAGCCCACTACAGCGTCACCACCAAAGCCTATGCAGGCGAAGACTACTTTTGTCAGGATAACTTTTACTAGTTGTCTCCCTTTAAATTTGGCCGTTGTTGGATCCCTTCCCGCCTACATTTGGGAAGAGGACCAAGGCCACTATAAAAAGGACTTAGCCACCACCCGAGAGAGGGATCGGGTCATTGAGACCATCCTCATTCCACTAGCTCATTGAGCTCAAGAACACCTCACCTCCTGAGGTTGTTCAACCACTATACTAGTTCATCCTTAGCCCCTCGAGGCAATCCACCACAAAGATGGAGCAGGGTATTACACCGCAAGGTGGCCCGAACCAGGATAAACAGCTATGTATCTTGTCCCTTGGGTTCGTTGAGATAGGCTATGGAATCGTTGGGCCAGCAGGTTGGGGAGAAGGAGTTCTTTGTACGCACCCCAGTGTTCGGACCTCTCAAGGATCTGCGGAGCCCAGAATCCGACATTTGGCGCGCCAGGTAGGGGTGCGTCAAAGTTTCTCTCTCGTCGAACGACTCGCTGCCGCTCCACCGTCTCCATGGCTAATGCTCACCGGGCCCATGCAGCTCTTGCCGCGCGCGTCGCCCAGACGACGCCCATCGGTGGGCCTCCTCGTCATTCTCCATCAGCTGCCGCCAACGCCATCACCGGCCCGGCGGGGCATGAGCAGCAAACTTCGTCGCAACACTCCTCCATGCAGCGGGACAGACGCACCGACACTCCGTCGCTGACTCCGGCCGGCTCATCGTCCCACGCTCGTCACGGTCAGGAGAACGCATAGGCTGCGTTGCTCATGGCGCATGAGCTCCGCGCGTTCGAGGACCTCTACGAAGACTAGTTGGACCACATCGCTGAGCTAGTTAGCGCGGCTGGGGGCTCGCCTACACCGTCCCTCTCGTTGTCTCGTCCACTGCCCGATGCGGGCGATGTAGCCCATGGAGCGCCTCCGCCACCTCCCCGTCAGGACGTCGCCCTCGGTCAAAGACACGCGGCCCTGCGGCATGACCCACCACGCCGAGCACCTGCGCACAAAGAAGAAAGCTGCCGGGAGGTCCAACGGCCACAAGAAGCTGCTCCACTACTCCCTCCACCTCCACGTCAAGACTGTGCGCCTCCTGCTGTGGTGGCGCGCGAGCACCAAGATCAGGTTCCCCCTCCACGATGGGCTTCGGTGACCACAGCGGGCTGCTGCACCTTCACCCCTGAGCTACACAACGTCGTCTGGCCAGGCAAGTTCAAGCCTGACCTGCCTCCATGTTACGACGGCACCCCCAACCTTGTGGAGTTCCTGCAGCTCTACGAGCTGACCATCGAGGTGGCCAGTGGCGACGAAAAGGTCATGGCGAACAAGTTCCCCATGGCCCTCATGGATGGCACGCACTCATGGCTCCGGAATCTGCCCGCGGGATCAATCTCCTCCTGGGGCAAGATGTGCGAGCATTTCGTCGCCAACTTTGAGGCCACTAGCGACCACCCGCCTACCGCGAGTGACATATGGCGCATCAAGCAGCCACCTGGGGAGACCCTGCAGAAGTACATCCAGCGCTTCAATAGTGTTCGTCTCAAGACCCCCAAGGATTCTGATGAAGCCATCATCTCAGCATTCTCCGATGGCGTCCACGATGTCAAGATGAAAGAGGAGCTCGCCATCCACGAGGACCTGTGCACGGCTCTGGAGATGTTCAACATGGCTACCAAGTGTGCGAAAGCTGAGGAGGGGCACCTCGCCCTCGTCGAGCTCCTAGCTGCCGACCTAGAAGATAAGAAGGCCAAAGTCAAGGATGTGAAACACAAGGGGGATCCCGTGCTCGCAGCCGAACCAGAGATGAAGCGCGGCTGCGACCACCTAGAGTCGTCCAAGAGCAACCGTCCATTTTGCGTTTTCCACAATGTACACAGCCACAACACCAATGGTTGTCAGGAGCTCAGGGTAACCGCAACAGGCGGCTCGGTCGATGCCCCGAGCACAACGATCAAGGCTATGAGCGCGGAGGAGACAGAAGTGGAGGGCGTTGGGACGACCGCGGCCCCCGCCAGGAGTGGCACAACCAGCCTTGTGAGGATCACTGGCATGGCCAGCCTCGCAAGGGCGCCTGGAGAGGCCAACCTCATGAGGACCATCCTCAGGGCAATGCCGGCCTCCCCCCGCTGCCACCACCACCAAGAAGGAATGACGACCACCACCAGGACGAGGGGGCTTGGCGCTTCCAGGACCCTCGTGCCATCGCCTGCATCTTGGGTGGTGCTTAGGTCCTAGCCTCCCACCGCTTCTTCAAGTACTTCTTTCGTAAGGTGAATGTGGCCCTCCCCAGGCTCGAGGCCACACGTCCGCTCACGTGGTCCAAGTGCACCATCACCTTCAGCTCGTCCGACCAACTAAAGTGCGCGGCAACTACCGGCGCCCTCCTGATGCTTTTATCGCCCGTCATCAGCAATGTCCTCCTCACCATGAGCCTCATCGATGGTGGTGTTGGGCTCAATGTTCTTTCCATCGAGACGTTCGACCGCCTCCAAGTGACGTATGATCAGTTGCAGCCCACCAAGCCCTTCTCAGGAGTGACCGACGGATCCACCACCCGAATAGGGCAGATTCGCCTCCCCGTCACCTTCGGCCAGTGATACGTCTCCAACGTCTCTATAATTTTTGATTGTTCCATGCTATTATATTATCTTTTTTGGATGTTAATGGGCTTTATTATACACTTTTATATTATTTTTGGGACTAACCTATTAATCGGAGGCCCAACCCAAATTGTTGTTTTCTTGCCTATTTCAGTGTTTCGAAGAAAAGGAATATCAAACGGAGTCCAAATGGAATGAAACCTTCGGGAGCGTGATTTTTGAAACGAACGTGATCTAGGAGACTTGGAGTTGAAGTCAAGGAAGCTTTGAGGTGGCCACGAGGCAGGGAGGCCCGCCTGCCCCCCTGGGCGTGCCCCCACCCTCGTGGGCCCCTCCTGGCTCCCCTGACCGACTTCTTTCGCCTATATATATATATCAATATACCCTAAAAACATCGAGTTCCGCCGCCAGAAGCCTCCGTAGCCACCAAAAACCAATCTGGACCCGTTCCGGTACCCTGCCGGAGGGGGGAATCCCTCTCCGGTGGCCATCTCCATCATCCCGGTGCTCTCCATGACAAGGAGGGAGTAGTTCTCCCTCGAGGCTCAGGGTATGTACCAGTAGCTATGTGTTTATCTCTCTCTCTCTCTCGGGTTCTTGAGGTGGTATAATCTTGATGTATCGCGAGCTTTGCTATTATAGTTGGATCTTATGATGTTTCTCCCCCTCTACTCTCTTGTGATGGATTGACTTTTCCCTTTGAAGTTATCTGATCAGATTGAGCCTGTAAGGATTTGAGAACACTTGATGTATGTCTTGCACGTGCTTATCTGTGGTGACAATGGGATATCATGTGATCCACTTGATGTATGTTTTGGTGATAAACTTGCGGGTTCCGCTCGTGAACTTATGCATAGGGGTTGGCACACTTTTTTGTCTTGACTCTCCGGTAGAAACTTTGGGGCACTCTTTGAAGTACTTTGTGTTGGTTGAATAGATGAATCTGAGATTGTTTGATGCATATCTTATAATCATACCCACGGATACTTGAGGTGACATTGGAGTATCTAGGTGACATTAGGGTTTTGGTTGATATGTGTCTTAAGGTGTTATTCTAGTACAAACTCTTGAATAGATCGATCCGAAAGAATAACTTTGAGGTGGTTTCGTACCCTACAATAATATCTTCGTTTGTTCTCCACTGTTAGTGGCTTTGGAGTGACTCTTTGTTGCATGTTGAGGGATATTTATATGATCCAATTATGTTATTATTGTTGAGAGAACTTGCACTAGTGAAAGTATGAACCCTAGGCCTTGTTTCCAAGCATTGCAATACCGTTTATGCTCACTTTTATCATACCTTGCTGTTTTTATAATTTCAGATTACAAAAACCTTTATCTACCATCCATATTGCACTTGTATCACCATCTCTTCGCCGAACTAGTACAGCTATACAATTTACCATTGTATTGGGTGTGTTGGGGACACAAGAGACTCTTTGTTATTTGGTTGCAGGGTTGTTTGAGAGACACCATCTTCATCCTACGCCTCCCACTAATTGATAAACCTCAGGTCATCCACTTGAGGGAAATTTGCTACTGTTCTACAAACCTTTGCACTTGGAGGCCCAACAACGTCTACAAGAAGAATGTTGTGTAGTAGACATCAAGCTCTTTTCTGGCGGCCGGGGAGGTTAGCGCTTGATGGTATATCTTTAGATCTTGCAATCGAATCTTTTTGTGTCTTGTTTTATCACTAGTATAGTTTATAAAAGAAAACTACAAAAAATATGGAATTGAGTTTGCCTCACACGCTTCACTTTTGTGAGAATGATGGAAAGGAAAATTGTGCTCAAGTTCTAGAATAGGAAGTCTACAAAATCTTTGGCACTAATTCTTTGAATGATGAGCATGATTGCAATGTTATTAGTATGAGCTCTTTGAATATCCATAGTACTAATGATGATTGCACTAGTCATGATGAAAATATCTCTTATAAGAATATCGATTTTTGTGGAGTGCGTAGAGTTTGCACGTACATACCAAACAGGGAAGATAGATTCTGCAAGAGGCATAAGTATTTGGAAACTAAATGGTTGCAAGAAAGGCTAGATGTTTGTGCTGAAAATTTAAACTTTCTTAGCCGTACTTGTGAACTTTGCAATGAACGTGATCATTTCAGTACCCAATGCAAATTGTTTCATGATCGTATCTTGTCCAAAAATTGTGATGACTTGATTTCCCTTGCACATCATAATGAACTTAGTTTGCTCTTGGGTTATGAAGAAATGAAACGTATATCTAAGGTTATTCCAGAATTTTCCATTGATAGAGATTCTTAATTTTGATCTAGAGGAAATTTATATGTATTGTGCGGTGAATTGCATTGAAAATCCTTATATGGCCAAGTATATAAAGAAAATAAAACAAATAGAGGATGAAGAGAATACTAATGAAAGGGAAGAGGCTTCCCAATATCCTCCTATTATTTCTTATGATAAATCAGGTAATGAGGAGCCTTCTATTCAACCAATCTCATTAATAAGGAGCTCAAAAAAGAGGTTTAAACCCACACATGTTGTGAAGAAGAAAAACAAAAGACGGAGAAGCAAAGGTAGAACGGTATCCCTCCCAAATGATGTTGCTCCTACTACTCATTGTGATGATGATAATTGCTATAAAATCGGTGCTATCCATACTATTAATGATGAGAGTGATTATGCTTATAATGTGAAAAGGCCCAAGCTTGGGGATGCTATGTTTGATGAGAATGACATGTTTGAGAATATATTTGCTGCAATTAATGTCTGTCGCAAGCTTGGGGATGCTACGTTTGATGAAGATGATATTTTTAGCCTCCCATGTTTTGATATGCAAATTTGTTATGATGATAGCATGCCTCCTACTTATGATGATTATATTGATGAAAGTGGGTTTGGAAGAGTGTCAACTTTAGGAAGTAGTAACCCCACTATTTTGGAGGTTGTTGAATCTTATTGTGATAATTATTAAATTGGATTTGGAGAGGTCATGACTTTATTTAGTAATGATTCCACTATCTTGGAAGAGGTTTCAATCGATTATGATGAGAACAAAGTTGCTACTTACGATAATTATTGTGATGATACATATGCTATAAAAAGTAGTGATGATTATATTTACAAAACTTGTCATGATTATGATTACATTTTTTTGAACATTACTCTTTTAATGTGGAAACAATTTATAGTATTCGAGTCTCTTATGATACTCCCACTATTCCGATTGAGAAGAATTTTGCTTATGTAGAGAGTAGTAAATTTTATATGCTTGTATATCATGAAAAGAATGCTTTAGGTGCTGATTATATTGTTGAATTCATTAATGATATGTAACACCCCAGATGTAATTTACCTTATATGTATCCCAACTCTTGCCGTTTTCGGCTCTAAGTTATATTATTTTCCTCGTTGTCGGGTTTTTGTCTCCGTGTGTTGTTGTCTTTGTCATGCATCTCATATCATGTCATCATGTGCATACGTGTTCGTCTCATGCATCCGAGCATTTTCCCCGTTGTCCGTTTTTCTTTCCGGCGCTCCTATGTCACCCGGTGTCCCTTTCTACCTCTTTTCATGTGTGGGGGTTAAACATTTTCGGATTGGACCGAGAGTTGTCATGCGGCCTTGGTTTACTAACGGTAGACCGCCTGTCAAGTTTTGTACCATTTCGACTTCGTTTGATACTCCAACGGTTAACCGAGGGACCGAAAAGGCCTCGTGTGTGTTGCAGCCCAACACCTTTCCAAACTGGCCCAAAACCCACCAAAACATGTTCCATCATCTAGAGCGTCCGATCACGATCGTGTGGCCACAAACCACACCTCATTTGGAGCTTTCTAGCTCCCTCTACCTCTATATAAAGGGCACCCCCTAAAAATTCGCGCATCATTTCGCACCCTAACCCTAAAAATCTGCTCCTCTCACCGCCGGACGTGTCCGAATTGGGCCGGACACGTCCGCCCGCCGCCGCCGACCAATGGGACGCCGCCACATCAGCCTGCAGCGCCCCACATCGCCGCCGCCGCCCGAGGCCCGCCAGTCCAGCGGGAAGCCCCCGCGGCCCATCCGCCTCCCCGCCGCCTGGGTCTTGCCGCGCCGCCTCCCCCACTCCTGCGCCGCCGCCCGGAGTTCCACGCCGGCCGCCGCGCACCATTGCCGCCGTCTTCTCCGGCGGACGTCGCCAACAGCCACCGTGCGCCGCCTCCAGCCACCGCGCGCCGCCTACAGTGCCCCGCGTCGCCGCCTCCTCGATCTGCCCAAGTCCGGCGACGCTCCTCGGCGACCGAGCCCCTCCGGTGAGGTCCATCCGTCTCCGGCCACCTCCTGCAGCTCCGGCGTCAACCCCGTCCCCGGTGAACCTCGGTTCACGCGCCGCTGCTACAGTACCGCCCGGCCAGATCCAGATCTGGGACATCTCCTTGGTTGACTATTTCATCCCGTAACCCTAATTTTTAGCATTTTTCCGCATGCCATAACTCTGCATCCGTAGCTCCGATTCGTGTGTTTAGCATATCAAAATGTTCGCCCCGACGAGTACATCATTTCATTTCATTGCATCATTTTCATTTGAGCTCATCTTGATGCCCGAAATGATGTTGGAAGAGGGATATGTGATGAATTTGTCAGATCTGTTTCGGCAAATGGCCTTTTGTCATTTTTGCCATGATTAATGTGTGCATGCTATGATCCTGAGCTCTACATGTGTTTTGTAGAATACCATGCCATCTTTACAGGGCTGTATGCCATGTATTTTTGTGATATTTGTGGTGACTAGCACAAGCATGCAAAGTAGCGTGATCGTTGATGCTGATTTCAGGGACTTAGTTTTTCACTAAGTCCTTGTCCTGAGTTTGTTGTTATGGTTCATGTTGTTTCCTAGTGATCCGTGCCTCTTTTGAGGATGATCATTAAGCATGTTTTGTTAATATTGTGGTTCTCTATCCATACATGTCTTTGTTTGCATTTATGGAGCACCCTAGCTTGAGTCAATCGAGCTCTACTTTTGCTATAAAATGATCCTGGCAGATTGTTGACATGTTTAGCGATTTTGCCGAGGATGTTGCTATTGATCCGTGCATGCTATGTTGTTGTTCTTGCCATGTATAGCTTCTATGACATGTCTTCTTGATGGGTGTATACTTAGTTTATCATGCCATGCTCTGTAGTGAGTGCATCGAGCTCGTAAACATGCCTACTCGTTAACTGTTTTGCATGCTCCAGTTTTTCACCAAGTCTGAATCTGTTTGTGTTTTTGCTATGTTCACATGCTTACAATTGTATTTTCTGATCCCTTTTGGCTCAAGGTCACTAAGGAACTTTTGTTAAGTGCGTTGAGTAACTTCATGCCATGCCTTGCTTTGCCATTTTAAGTTCCTATAGCTTGTAGTTTTCATGCTCTAAAGATTGCTTCTTGACGATAAATTCCAGACTTGAGTTAATTTCACTAAGTCTGAAACCTGTTATCATTTGCTCTTTTGCCATGCTTGTTTGAACCTGTTAATGGATGAATTAGCCGTAGCTCAGTGTTCATCTTTTGTCAACCTTCATGAGTGGATCCCTGCCATGTATTTCGTGGTCATGTTTGAGTGCTGTAGCATATTTATCTTGATGCACTTAGTTGGTCACTTGCTGATTATCGCAGACCGGTGCCATATTTGTTTTGCTTGCCATTTTCAAACCGTGCATCCGATTCCGGTGATCTTTATATTGATTTCAACCAAAGTCAACTCACCTTTCCAGTGGCACTCTTGGATTTACATGTTGAGGCCAGGTTCAATCATTCCTTTGCAAATCATGCCTATGCATCACATATCGCATCCCGCATAGCATACCATGTTTGCATCATGTTGCTTGAGCATTGCACGTGGTTGATTGTGTTCCTTTTGCTTGTTGTCTTGCTTTGGGTAGAGCCGGGAGACGAGTTTGTGAACGAGGAGCCCGTTGAGTTCGCTTACGAGGATCAAGGCAACTTTGAGTACTTTGCAGGAAAGATGACCATACCCTCGAAATCACGTCTATCTTTGCTTGCTAGATGCTCGCTCTTTTGCGATGCCTATGCTACGATACCTACCACTTGCTTATCATGCCTCCCAAATTTCCATGTCAAACCTCTAACCCACCATGTCCTAGCAAACCGTTGTTTGGTTATGTTACCGCTTTGCTCAGCCCCTCTTATAGCGTTGCTAGTTGCAGGTGAAGATTGGAGATTGTTCCTTATTGGAACATTGTTTATTGTTGGGATATCACCATATTATCTTGTTTATCTTAATGCACCTATATACCTGGTTAAGGGTGGAAGGCTCGGCCTTATGCCCAGTGTTTTGTTCCACTCTTGCCGCCCTAGTTTCCGTCATATCGGTGTTATGTTCCCGGATTTTGCGTTCCTTACACGGTTGGGTTATAATGGGAACCCCTTGACATTTCGCCTTGAATAAAACTCCTCCAGCAATGCCCAACCTTGGTTTTACCATTTGCCACCTAGCCTCTTTTTCCCTTGGGTTTCCGGAGCCCAAGGGTCATCTTTATTTAAACCCCCCTGGGCCAGTGCTCCTTTGAGTGTTGGTCCGACCGAGTAGACTGCGGGGCCACCTCGGGGCAACTTGAGGGTTGGTTTTACTCGTAGGATGTCTCATCTGAGTGTGCCATGAGAACGAGATATGTGCAGCTCCTATCGGGATTTGTCGGCACATTCGGGCGGTCTTGCTAGACTTGTTTTACCATTGTCGAGGATGTCTTGTAACCGGATGCCGAGTCTGATCGGATTGTCTTGGGATAAGGAATATCTTTCGTTGACCGTGAGAGCTTGTGATGGGCTAAGTGGGGACTCCCCTGTAGGGATTTGAACTTTCGAAAGCCATGCCCGCGGTTATGGGCAGATGGGAATTTGTTAATGTCTGGTTGTAGATAACGTGAAACTTAACTTAATTAAAATGCACCAACCACATGTGTAACCGTGATGGTCTCTTCTCGGCGGAGTCCGGGAAGTGAACACGGTGTTGGAGTAATGCTTGACCTAGGTTGTTCTAGGATCACTTCTTGATCATAGTTGTTCGACCGTGCTTTTGCCTTCTCTTCTCGCTCTCTTTTGCGAATAGGTTAGCCACCATATATGCTAGTCGCTTGTTGCAGCTCCACATCATACCTTGCCTTCCCTATAAGCTTATATAGTCTTGATCGCGAGGGTGTGAGATTGCTGAGTCCCCGTGACTCACAGTTTACTTCCAAAACCAGATGCAGAGACCGATGATACCACTCCAGACGATGCGCTTGAGCTCAAGTGGGAGTTCGATGAAGACTCTCGTTGTTACTATGTGCATTTCCCAGATGATCAGTTCTGGTGCCTAGTTGTGGCGATCGGGGACTTTGTCGCATTTGAGGGTTGATCTTTGTTTTGGTACCATAGTCGGACCATGAGTGTATTGGATGAATGTAATGCTATTTATGTATTTGTGTGATGTGGCGAGTGTAAGCCAACTATGTATCTTTTCCCCTTTATTTATATTACATGGGTTGTTTGCGAAGATTACCTCACTTGTGACATTTCTTTCAATGCGGTTATGCCTCTAAGTAGTGCTTCGACATGTAGGAGATATAGCCGCATAGAGGGTGTTACAAGTTGGTATCAGAGCCTTCCCCGACCTTAGGAGCCCCCTACTTAATCGAATCGTTGGCGTTGTTGAGTCTAGAAAAATGTTTTGAGTCATTTAGGATTATATATATCGGAGAGTTAGGAATTCTTTTTACTACTCAGTCCCTTCATCGCTTTGGTGAGGCATCCTGACGTAGAGTTTTGACTCTTCTCTTCTCAAATTTCACTAAAAAAATTTAGGATCACGCGGGTATCTTGGAATCGTTCTGATGGTTTTCTGACGAGAACATTGTTCATGGTGCCTCCTGACATTCAGGGGTTGTGGAAGTGTCCCGGGGAGTTGAGCTCCGAGGTGTTGTCATCACAATTTTATCATTGAGATTCTGGAATACTCGAGTTTCACCGACATCGAAAATCTCTTTTATGCAGTTGTTGGTGAGAGAACCTCGACGCCACCCAGTACTGGGGCGGGAGTTCGGGAGTATTGCCATAACTTGTATAATGGATGCTTTTTAAAGGTTGAGGTAGAGATTTCCGAAGGTTTCTCGGTTATGTGTTGAAGGATGGATACAGCTGGATGTAGGATTTGCTAGATTTGGGTGACATATTATGCTTCCCCTGTATCCCCAACACCTGATTGCATAACCGGAAAGGTTCGGGAGTTTCATAGGTGGGAATTCTTGTAGCTCTAGTTCTTGTTCCGCGGATATTTGGTTTGGGATTGGGTAATCCTCACCAAGTATTTGTTCTTGTCCGTACCTTGTTGTTTTATTCTTTTACCTCAATTCTAAGTGGCTTCTCAATTTATGGAAATGTGACCATTTCAATTGGAATGCATTCGTTCATTTTGTTCAGATGTGAAGACTTTATGTTGCAATTTCAACCCATTTGATTCAGCTTAAAGATTTGTCTGTCAATAAGCTAATGGATGTCACCCTCTTCAGGATGGCTCCTCCAACGCGCACGACTCCGAATCCTGATCTGCCACCACCACCTCCACCTCCGAAGGCATGGCAAGCTGTGATGGCCGCTACCAATTCAAACACGCAGCTGATCATGCAACTTCTTCAAGAGCGCAACCAAGGGAACCAGGGCCATGGCAACAATCAGAATCAGTTTGCTACACTCAACCAGTTCCTTGCTAACTAGCCAAAGACCTTCAGCAATTGTGTTGAGGCAACAGACACTGATGATTGGCTCGTGGACATATGCAAGCATTTCGAGTGCAGTAATGTCAGGCCTGAGG
Organism: Triticum urartu; assembly: GCF_056163025.1. Taxonomy (NCBI): domain Eukaryota; kingdom Viridiplantae; phylum Streptophyta; class Magnoliopsida; order Poales; family Poaceae; genus Triticum; species Triticum urartu. The sequence continues at coordinate 242,016,418 of NC_141874.1, read as the reverse complement.
ACTTTGTCAAGTTTGCCTCCTTCCAACTCAAAGACCAAGCTGCAGAATGGTTTCAGCAGTACAAAGATTCCAGACGAGGCCGTGTGATTACCTGGGATGAATTCCGTCAAGACTTCAAAGCTCATCATATTCCTCAAATTGTGGTTGAGAGCAAGAGTGAGGAATTCCGTAACCTGAAGCAAGGCACTATGTCTGTTTACCAGTACAACATCATGTTCAGAAGCTCGCCCGTTTTGCTAAGCAAGACGTCCCTGACGAGAAGAGCATGATATACCAGTTCAGGGGTGGTCTCAGAGAAGAACTCCAGCTAGCTCTCGTTCTTTTTGAGCCCAAGAAGTACGATGAGTTCCACAATATGGCAATGAAGCAAGAGACTGCTCAACTGAAGTGCAATGCTTCCAAGAAGCAAGTCAGAGATGCAACTCCTTCCTCAACTCAAGTGGCTAAGCAGCAAAAGTATTGGCTTCCTCCTCCTCCATTCCGTCAGCCTTATCAGCAGAAGAGCAAAGGTGGCAATGGATCTTCCCACCCACCCAACCCAGGCTTTTAGAATAAGACTTCGTCTCAAGCTCCAAGATTAAGTGCTCCGTATCACCGTCCGCCCTCGGAGGTCACTGCAACAAGTGCCAACGGAAGGGTCACTATGCCAACAAATGCTTCAATCAGAGGCGTCTTCCTCCTCCTCCTGTGAGATCGGCAAGTACAGCTGTGGTCAAGCATAACCCCAAGCACGCCAAGGTCAACTTGATGAATGCAGCTCAGGCAGAGGATTCGTCAGATGTCATTATGGGTAACCTTCATGTTAACGATATTCCAACAAAAGTACTTTTTGACACTGGTGCATCGCATTCTTTCTTGTCATTCCCATTTGCATCGAAGCACAATGTTGATACTGAGTTTATGCCCAAAGTCATGCAAGTTGTTTCTCCCGGCAAGCTTTTAACTTCTAGTTTGGTTGCTCCCGATGTCTCTATCACGTTGGGCGACTACAAGTTTCTGTCCTCTCCAGTGGTCCTTGGTAACCCGCATATTGATATTATTCTCGGAACGGATTGGCTTTCTAAGCACAAGGCTCATCTTGATTGTGCTGCCAGGCAGATTCAATTGACTCATTCGTCTGAGGATGTAATTGTCTTTGCCGCTCGTGATGATACCATCCGTATGTTTTTCTCTCAATGAGAAGGGTGAACTGGATGCCATCTCTCAAATTCCAGTTGTTTGCGAATATCAAGATGTATTTCTAGAAGAGCTTCCAGGAATGCCTCCGCACCGGCCAGTTGAATTCGTCATCGATCTTGAGCCTGGCACGAAACCTGTTTGCAAACGTCCTTACAAGCTTGGACCTGAAGAGTTGAAAGAGCTGAAGAAGCAACTCGATATTCAAGATAGAATGGGTCTCATCCGACCTAATTCTTCTCCGCGGGGTTGTGGAGTTCTTTTTGTGAAGAAGAAGGATGGAACGGAGCGACTCTGTGTCGACTACCGTCCATTGCACAAGAAGACTATAAAGAACAAGTACCCACTTCCCAACATCAACGAGCTGTTTGAACAACTCAAAGGTGCTCAAGTATTCTCCAAGCTTGATCTCCGTATGGGCTATCACCAGATTCGAATTCGTGAGCAAGATATCCCAAGACAGCATTCAGAACAAGTTATGGTTCATATGAATACACTATCATGTATTTTGGCCTCGTCAACGCTCCGCCAACATTCTCCCGCATGATGAATTTCATCTTCAACCCCTACACAAATGACTTCGTCTTGGTCTACCTCGATGATGTTTTGGTCTTTTCCAAGAACAAGGAAGATCATGCCAAGCACTTGCGTTTGGTGTTGGATAAGCTCAGAGAACATCAGTTCTATGCCAAGTTTTCAAAGTGCAAGTTTTGGCTCGATGAGGTTCTCTATCTTGGGTATATCATCTCTGCCAAGGGCATAGCGGTGAATCCTAAGAAGGTGTCTGCAACTGTGAATTGGGAACCACCTCAGAACGTGAAGCAACTCCACAACTTCCTTGGTCTCGCAAGCTATTGTCGAAGGTTCATTGAGAACTTTTCAAAGATCATGAAGCCTCTTTCCAACCTTCTCCAGAAGCACGTGATGTACGTTTGGTCTCCTGAATGTGACATCGCTTTCAACACCCTGAAAGAGAAATTAGTCACTGCTCCAGTTCTGTCTCCTCCTGATGAATCCAAACCGTTTGAGGTCTTTTGTGATGCCTCTCTTCAAGGTCTTGGTGCAGTGTTGATGCAAGAGAAGAAAGTTGTGTCTTATACCTCTCACCAGCTGAAGCCCAACGAGAAAAACTACCCCACTCATGACCTCGAGTTGGCGGGAGTTGTGCATGTTCTTTTGACTTGGAGACATCTCTTATTGGGAAGAAAAGTGGACATCTTCACTGACCACAAGAGTCTCAAGTACATCTTCACTCACCCTAATCTCAACCTCAGGTAGACTCGATGGGTCGAAATGATTCAAGAGTATGATCCGAGCATCGAATATACTCCAGGCAAGGCCAATGTAATTGCTGACACATTGAGCAGGAAGGCTTACTGCAACAGTTTGATTCTCAAGCCTTATCAACCCGAGATTTGTGAAGCTTTCCGCAAACTCAATCTGCAAGTTGTTCCTCAACGATTTCTCACAAACCTCCAAGTCTCGCCTACTTTGTTAGATCAGATTCGCGAGGCTCAACTTCTTGATGCTATGGTGAAGAAGGTGAAGATTGGGATTGCCAAGAGTCAACCCAAGTACAAGTGTTATCGCCTTGATGACAAGGATACTCTATTCTTCAAGGATTGCATTGTTGTGCCTAAGGGTGACCTTCGTAAAGTCATTGTGAACGAGGCTCACAATTCACTCCTCTCTATCCACCCTGGAAGTACAAAGATGTACCAGGAACTCAAGCAGTCGTATTGGTGGACTCGAATGAAGCACGAGATTGCTCAGTTCGTGAATGAATGTGATGTCTGCAGAAGAGTGAACGCAGAACACCAACGACCAACTGGTCTCCTCCAACCTCTTGCCATTCCAGAATGGAAGTTTGACCACATTGAGATGGACTTCGTGACGGGATTTCCAAAGTCTAAGCGTGGCAATGATGCTATATTCGTTGTCATCGACAGACTCACTAAAGTGGCTCACTTTCTGCCTATAAAAGAGTCTATCACAGCAACTCAATTGGCAGAGCTATATACCTCTCGGATTGTCTCTCTGCACGGCATTCCACAGTTGATATCTTTAGATCATGGTAGCATCTTCACCTCGAAGTTTTGGGATTCTTTTCAGAAGGCCATGGGCACCAACATCCATTTCAGCACAGCTTTTCATCCCCAAACTAGCGGCCAAGTCGAGCGTGTCAATCAGATTCTTGAAGATATGCTCAGGGCTTGCATTATCTCTTTCGGTATGAAGTGGGGAGATTGTCTTCCATGTGCTGAGTTCTCCTACAACAACAGCTTTCAAGCGAGTTCGGGCAAGGCCCCATTTGAAATTCTCTATGGCAGGAAGTGCCGTACTCCTCTTAACTGGTCAGAGACTGGTGAACGTGAACTTCTTGGAAATTAGTTGATCACAGAGGAAGAAGAGATGTGCAAAGTCATTCATGATAATCTCAAAGCAGCGCAATCGCGCCAGAAGAGCTACTATGATAGTAAGCACCGTGATTTGGCTTTCGAGATTGGAGATCATGTTTACCTCCGCGTCTCTCCAATGAAAGGTACTCGTCGCTTTAGTATCAAAGGGAAGCTTGCCCCTAGATACGTGGGTCCTTTCAAGATCGTCAGCAAGAGAGGCGATCTCGCCTATCAAATTGAGCTTCCCTCCAACTTCGCAAACATGCACGACGTGATCCACATGTCTCAACTCCGCAAGTGCTTCAAGACCCCTGACCGCACCTTCAACTTCGAAGACATTGATCTCCAAGAAGACCTTTCTTATCGTGAGCACCCCGTTGCTATCCTTGAAGAAACTGAGCGCAAGACTCGCAACAAGTCAATCAAATTCCTCAAAGTCAAGTGGTCACACCATTCCGACCGTGAAGCCACCTTTGAACGCGAGGATCACCTCCGTTCTGAGTACCCATAGTTTTTCCAGTCCTAGATCTCAGGACGAGATCCTTTCATAGTGGTGGAGTGTTGTAACACCCCGGATGTAATTTACCTTATATGTATCCCAACTGTCGGTGTCAAAACCGACGGATCTCGGGTAGGGGATCCCGAACTGTGCGTCTAGGCGGATGGTAACAGGAGATGAGGGACACGATGTTTTGACCCAGGTTCGGGCCCTCTTGAAGGAGGTAAAACCCTACGTCCTGCTTGATTAATATTAATAATATGGGTAGTGTAAGAGTAGATCTACCACGAGATCAGAGAGGCTAAACCCTAGACGCTAGCCTATGGTATGATTGTTGTCTGTCCTACGGACTAAAACCCTCTGGTTTATATAGACACCGGAGAGGGCTAGGGTTACACAGAGTCGGTTACAATGGTAGGAGATCTACATATCCGTATCGCCAAGCTTGCCTTCCACGCCAAGGAAAGTCCCTTCCGGACATGGGACGAAGTCTTCAATCTTGTATCTTCATAGTCCAGGAGTCTGGCCGAAGGTATAGTCCAGCTATCCGGACACCCCCTAATCTAGGACTCCCTCAGTAGCCCCTGAACCAGGCTTCAATGACGACGAGTCCGGCGCGCAGATTGTCTTCGGCATTGCAAGGCGGGTTCTCCTCCAAATTCTGTGTACCTGTTGAATAATGTCCGGTTTCTCTGTAAATGTAGCGCTCCTTGGATTCTACACCCAATAATGGCCGTCTTCCACGTGTCAAACGAATACAAAAAGTCAGGGTGTTTTTACATTTACACCCCTAGCCGCGTGAATGAGCCGCCTATTTAAGGGGACGAGGATTTAGATCCAAACCACACCTTCTCCCCTCCGCGAGTATTCAACAGAGCGTATCCGACAGAGGTCCATTCTATCATCGCCGGCCTCTGTAGCTCCTCCTCTCGCACCTCCAGCCCTTAGCCTGGAGATTGGGAGAGATGCTCCATCCTGCACAGCGAGCTAGTGCCGCTCCAGACCAAAGGATTTCTCCCCCCGGCCTATATGGTCCCGGTTCAAGCCGGACTTGCCACCTATAATGGCAGAGAGCAAGCTTAGAGCGCCCCCAATCCCTCCAAAGGAGAGCGGGTATGCCTTGTCCCTTACTTAATAAGAGGGCTCAGATTTCCAATTCATCCGTTTCTCCGGGGGCTCTTGGAGTTCTATGGCCTCCAGCTGCACAACCTCACGCGTGCCTCCATACTGCATATCGCGGGCTTCGTAGCCCTTTGCGAGCTGTTTTTGGGCTGCGAGGCTCATTTCGTGCTGTGGAAAAGGCTATTCTGCCTTGTGCCCCGTTCTCAAAAGGGGTCAATATATCAAGTGGGCGGAGCCGATGTGCAGCGCATCACCGGGACCGGATATCTATCCGGAACCCCAAAGAAGGCGTCTGAGGACTGGCCTTCGGAATGGTTTTATATGGAGGACGTCCCGCTGCCGGATCCTGTCCGGGTCGGCCTCCCTGAATTCGACAGTGCTCCCCTAAAGAAGCGCCTAAGCTGGCGTCCATGGAGCCCTTAGAGGGAAAGTGACAAGGACGTTCTTTACCCGATGGGCCGGATAAGATTGTTAGCTCATTCCGCACTGACCATGATCGGGGTCATGGCCACATGCATCATGCGAGGGGTGCAGCCGCTTCAGTATAGAGGCCACCCCATGTGGGACTTCAACGGGGAGGACGATGCCACCCGCCATGGCCGTAAGGGGCCGGATTCGGCTGTCGCTCTAATAAAGATCTTGTCCTCTTTGTACAAGGGAGAAGAGGAGGAATTTCTCCACGTCAACCCACAGGGTGGATTTTCTATGTACAATCCCCCAAGTTGGGTAAGTGGTCTCTTTTACTTGCCCATCCGTTTTATATTCCCATCGTTAAATATTCAGTCTAACGACTTCAACGCAGGAACTACGCCAGGCTGTTAAAGAAATAAACAACCCTCCTCCACAACCCGAGGATCCGGGACGGTCCCTCGACCCGACCTCTCAAGAGGATCTGGACTTATCTGTGGAGCTGATTGATGGGGTGTTTCATCAATTGAGCAAGGACAATGCCTTGGTGGCCGTTATAGCCGATTACCCGGGGCTACTCCCAGCCTCACAGGTACTGAGACCAAAGTCACAACACTTTGAAAAGGGATCTATCCTCGCGTGTTTTCGACTGCCGTATGACAACCGTGTTTTGCAGGGGAGGTCCTTGAGACGGGAGGCCGAGCCTGCACCGACTAGCCAACGAGGGGCGGCAAGGCACCGCGGGCTGAAAAGAAGTGCGGTCCGGACTGAGATGCTGGCGCAAAGGTACAGCACGCCATCTTATTCCCAGGTGTTATTCCTTCAAGGCATATTAATGCTCGTGCTCTCTTCAGGACGAAGAGACCTCGCCGGACTATATCCGGAGAGGTTGCCAATCGCGTCTCCACCAGCCAGGCTCCAAAGCTTGGTCCGGAAGCGGAGGCGAACACAAGGTGCGCACCAGACGCTCCTCCGACAGAGGATGCGGACAGGCTGTCTGCCACTAATTCCGAGGTGGAGAGTGACATGAACCACAGGCATCGCCGGACAGTTCTTCGCGACGCTTGTTTCTCCCCAGAGGCATTGGATGCCTTCAATTTGGGAGATGCGTACCTCCGTGCCGCTCAAAATGGTCTAGCGAGAGCCACGGAGCAATATGTAAAAGACATACGGGTAAGAAATTTTTGGTAATTATATATATATACCAGTAGCCCCCGAGACTTGAAATAGTTAGAGTAACTGATTTAAGGATCATTTGTTATGCAGGTTCTTACATAAAAGAATACCCTACTGTCCCAGGAGCTGGAAGAGTGCAAAGCCCAACTTGAGGCCGCACTAGCCACGGTAGGGGAGCCCAAGGAGACCCCCTCTAGTAATATACGCTTCAAAAGATAAGTATTTTGCGAAGTGCGGCGTGGGTGCAAATCTGACAAATGAAATTGCAGATGGCGCCGGATTAAATACGGAAAAGCAACAACTCCTACGTCAGCTGAAGGCTGGTGAGAGCGTGCTGACCAAGGTGAGGCGGGAGAAGAACGATCTTCAAGATGCCAACACCAAGATGGGCGTTGAACTGAACGATGTTCGTGCCCGGCTGTTGGACTCCGTTAAGGAGAATCAGCGGCTTCGACGCGGCATATTTAGTAAGTGCTTGAACGAACTTTGAAAAAAGAGTTCGGCGAGGAAGTCGACTAACAGAGTAATGTCTGTAGGTATGCTAACAGGTCGTCCTGCAGAGGAAATGCCCGGTTCTACGGGTGAACTTCTTCCCAAGCTCTCACAACTGCACAAGCGAGTTTGGTAGGTGATGCGAGGCGTCGCCCAGGCCCTATGGCCATCCGTCTCCATGCCCGAAGGCCTTGGAGAGCTTGTACAGAAGCTGAAGGGAGTGCGGCGGCGCTTCCGATTGTGGAAGATGTCGGCCTTCCGTCAAGGCGCCAGGTAGGCCTGGGCCATGGTGAAGACGCGGTACATGAAGGCTGACCCAAACCACATGGCCGAGGTCGGATCCATGGGGCCCGATGGGAAGGAGATCCCTGTGAGCTTAGTATACGGCCAAGTAGAATTGGCCGCAAAGTATTCACAACAGGACTACAAACTAGACAGCCTGTTAGACGATATTGAAGAGGAGTACAATCATTCAGATTGACTATGTAATTTTAATTGACATGTGTAATGCCTTCTAGCCGGATTGTAGATCGTTTGTCATGGCCGACCTTTTCGCTTCAACCTCGGGACCTGACGGTCCGGAGTGTGTCTGAATACCCTCGCAGTTATATAAGAACAGGGGTATGCATGGAGACCAGGCGTAGGGGTCATTAGTGGTTGAACAGACAAGTGCCCAACTAGTTATGTTATATTACATGGTTAGTAAGAAACATCTTCCAAGGAGAATAGTTCCGTTAGGGGTTCCTTTCCCTGGGAGGCATGCCCTAAAGTGCATGTCTATTCTGCAAAAAGAAACGCAGGAAAAACATCTGGTGGCGTATAGATAAATAAGTGAAAAAAAGATCATCTTTAGTTCATTGACCGAATATTCCCTTAAGAACGCTAGCTTTCGGCTTCACCCAGTCTGAGGTACACATCCGGCTGACCCGGCAGTAACAATCGCAGAGGTGCTCCCTTTACCACCTAGCCGAACAATCGGGAACGTAGGGGTAAGCACAGGAGCCAGGCAACCCAGCTTGGCCAAAACTTAAGTCATATCGATGCATATAAGGGTGAATAAAAGGTACATGCGGAAGTGTGACACATGTGTTGGGCATGAAGCCCGTATAAATAAGCTTCTGTTTAAAGAAGCCCCCAGGTTTAATGAGCACGGATAGCGCGTCACTTTATGAGATTTTAAAGGCTATAAGAGAGAGAGGGAGGGGGAGAAGGAGAGAAATGTAAGACAAAAAGTATATAAAAAATGGACAGAGGGAGGAGACGAACACAGAGTCCGGCGCTAGGCATAGAATCTTCGGAGACGGGCTGCGTTCCATGGGTTCGGCTCGAGTCGGTTATCCGATGCATCTCGCAGGCGGTACGCTCCACCAGTCAGGACTTGGTCAATTATGAAGGGACCTTCCCACTTGGGCTTGAGTTTGTCCTTTTTCTTGTCCGGCAGGCGTAGAACTAATTAGCCAACATTGTAATTTTTGGCCCGTACTTCTCTGCTTTGGTATCTTCGAGCCTACTGTTGATAGAATGCGGAACGGGCTTTTGCCACGTCACGTTCTTCCTCCAAGGCATCCAAATTGTGTCATGAATTATGTCGCAGGGCAAAACTGCCTCTGCAGCGTACACCATGAAGAATGGTGTGTATCCGGTGGTGCGATTCGGCATGGTCCACAGCCCCCAGAGTACGGAGTCGAGCTCCTCTACCCAGTGCGTATTAGATTCCTTAAGGGACCGCACTAATCTGGGTTTGATGCCGCTCATGATAAGACCATTTGCACGTTCGACCTGGCCGTTAGTTTGTGGGTGATAGACGGAAGCATAATCGAGCTTGATGCCCATGTTTTTGCACCAGAGTTTTACCTCGTCGGCCGTAAAGTTCGTGCCGTTATCAGTGATGATGCTGTGGGGGACACCGTAACAGTGTACAACCCCAGATATAAAGTCTATCACCGGTCCGGATTCAGCCGTCTTAACAGTCTTGCTTCTATCCATTTGGTGAACTTATCCACCATGACTAGTAAGTAATTTTTCTTGTGGGTTCCGCCTTTAAGGGGTCCAACCATGTCAAGCCCCCAGACCACGAAGGGACAAGTGATGGGGATAGTTTGGAGGGCGGTGGGTGGCATATGGCTTTGGTTTGCAAAAAGCTGGCAACCGACGCATCATTGGAATAAGTCCTGGGCGTCTGCCCGGGCCGTCGGCCAATAAAAGCCTGTACGGAAGGCCTTGCTTACAAGGGACCGAGCTGCAGCGTGATGACCGCCGAGTCTGGCATGAATTTCAGCCAGGAGATTCCGCCCTTCCACTTCGGAGATGCACCTTTGAAGGACTCCGGTAGTGCTTTTCTTATAAACCTCTCCCTCATGGACTTTATAGGCTTTAGATCGCCGCACTATGCAGCGTGCCTCATTTTGGTCCTCGAGGAGTTCCTGCCTAGTAAGGTAGGCGAGGAATGGTTCTGTCCACGGGGCGATGACGGCCATTATTACGTGGGCTGAAGGTGTTATTTCATTGGCAGAGCCTCCAATTATGTCAAAGTGTTCGGTGTCGGGCAGTGCGGTTGGTTCCGGGCTGTTATTGCCGGGTTCCCCTTCCCATACTATGGATGGCTTGAACAACCTTTCCAAGAAGATGTTGGGGGGGGGGGACTACATCGCGTTTTGCACCGATGCGTGCCAGGACATCTGCCGCCTGATTATTTTCCCGGGCTATATGGTGAAATTCGAGCCCTTCGAACCGAGCTGACATTTTTAGGACGGCATTGCGATAAGCTGCCATTTTTGGATCCTTGGCATCAAAGTCTCCATTTATTTGGGATATTGCGAGGTTCGAGTCCCCGCGCACCTCCAGGCATTGAATGCCATGGATACTGCCATCCGGAGACCATGTAAAAGGGCCTCATATTCGGCTGCATTGTTGGAGTCTGTGTACATTATCTGGAGTACGTATTGAACTGTGTCTCTTGTGGGGGACGTCAAAACGACGCCAGCCCCTAGACCGGCCAACATTTTAGAGCCGTCAAAGTGCATGACCTAGTTTGAATATGTGCCGTACTCTTTAGGGAGTTCGGCCTCCGTCCATTCTGCGACGAAGTCGGCCAAAACGTGCGACTTGATAGCTCGCCGTGGCTTGTAAGTTATGTCGAACAGGAGGAGCTCAATGGCCCATTTTGCGATCCGGCCCGTCGCGTCACGGTTGTTTATAATATCGTTAAGTCGCACTTCTGAGGCTACTGTTATTGAACACTCTTGAAAGTAGTGTCGCAGCTTCCGGGATGCCATAAATACCGCGTACGCGATCTTTTGATAATGCGGGTACCGAGACTTGCACGGAGTAAGGACAGTGGACACATAGTATACCGGCTTTTGAAGGGGGAATTTGTGTCCGTCCGTTTCTCGTTCGACGACGAGCACTGCGCTTACGACCTGATGGGTTTCTGCAATGTATAGTAGCATTGGTTCGCCAATGTTTGGCGCGGCCAGGACTGGGTTTGTTGCCAAGATGGCTTTTATTTCGTCGAGTCCGGCTGTGGCTGCATCCGTCCACTCGAAGTGCTCGGTGCACCGAAGGAGGCGGTTAAGGGGTAGGGCCTTTTCTCCCAAGCGGGAGATAAAGCGGCTTAGAGCCGCCACGCATCCGGTTATTTTTTGTATTTGTTTGAGGTCCTTCGGGATATCCAATTGTGACAGAGCTCGGATCTTGGCTGGATTTGCTTCAATTCCTCTACCGGATACAATGAAGCCCAAGAGCTTTCCGGCTGGAACGCCGAAAACGCATTTTTCCGGGTTGAGCTTGATGTCGTATGTTCGGAGGTTATCGAATGTTAGCCTCAAGTCGTCTACTAGAGATTCGACATGTCTTGTTTTAATGACCACATCATCTACGTATGCCTCCATGGTTTTGCCGATCTGGTTTGCCAGACATGTCTGAATCATGCGCTGATATGTTGCGCCGGCACTTTTGAGACCGAAGGGCATTGTGTTGAAGCAGAATGGGCCGTATGGTGTGATGAATGCCGTTGCGGCTTGGTCTGACTCTGCCATCTTTATTTGATGGTAGCCGGAGTATGCGTCGAGGAAACACAACAAATCGTGTCCTGCGGTAGCGTCGATAATTTGATCGATGCGGGGGAGGGGGAAGGGATCCTTTGGGCAAGCCTTGTTAAGGTCTTTAAAATCAACGCACAGGCGCCAGGATTTGTCCTTCTTTGGTACCATTACCAGGTTTGCTAGCCAGTCCGGGTGTTTTATATCTTTGATGAATCCGGCCTCCAATAGCTTGGCTAGTTCCTCTCCCATGGCCTGTCTCTTGGGTTCGGAAAAACGCCGAGAGCCTGTTTGACTGGCTTGAATCCTTTTAGCATATTTAAGCTGTGTTCGGCCAGCCTGCGTGGGATTCCTGGCATGTCTGAAGGGTGCCAGGCGAAAATGTCCCAGTTCTCTCGTAGGAACTCTCGCAGTGCGGCATCTACATCAGGGTTTAACTGTGCCCCGATGGAAGCTGTTTTATTGGGGTCCGTTGGATGGACCTGGAATTTGACTATTTCGTCTGCCGGTTTAAAGGAGGTGGACTTGGATCTTTTGTCAAGTATCACATCATCCCTATTCACTGTGGAGCGCAACTGTAACACCCCGGATGTAACTTTCCCAATTTGTACTCCAACTCTTGCCGTTTCGGCGTTAAGTTATTTTATTTTCTCGAGTTCGGGTCTTTGTCTCCGTGTGTTGTTATCGTTGTCATCCATCTCATATCATGTCATCATGTGCATTGCATTTGCATACGTGTTCGTCTCATGCATTCGAGCATTTTCCCCGTTGTCCGTTTTGCATTCCGGCGCTTCGTTCTCCTCCGGTGGTCAATTCTACCTTTCTTTCATGTGTGGGGATTAAACATTTCCGGATTGGACCGAGACTTGCCAAGCAGCCTTGGTTTACTACCGGTAGACCGCCTGTCAAGTTTCGTATCATTTGGACTTCGTTTGATACTCCAAGGGTTAACCGAGGGACCGAAAAGGCCTCGTGTGTGTTGCAGCCCAACACCCCTCCATTTTGGCCCAAAACCGACCTAACTCTGCTCCATCATCTAGAGCGTTCGATCACGATCGCGTGGCCGAAAACCGCACCTCATTTGGGCTCTCCTAGCTCCCTCTATGCCTATTTATACCTCCCCCATTTCCAAATCCAGATCTCTCCCCGTCCAACCCTAAAAAAAAAGATCTCCGCCGCCGCCGGACAACGTCCGCGCCAAGCCGGACGTGTCCGGATCCGCCGCCGCCTACCGCCGCCTGCCACGTGGCCATCGCCTGTCCCCGCCGCCGCCGCGGCCCGGGAGCCCGAGGCCGGCCCCCGCGGCCCACATCGCCGCCCGCCTCTGCCTCGCACCAGCTCCGCCACTCCGCCCGGCGCCCCCCTCTCCTCCGCCTCCGGCAGCCCGCGCCGCACCGCGCCCCTCGCTGGCGTCCGCCGCTCCGCTGCACCGGCGCCGCCTCGCCGTCGCCCGCTCCGCCCCGGCCCGCGCGCCTCGCCGGCCGCCGCCTCCATCGCGTCGCCCCGCGCCGGCCGAGTCCCCGGAGAGCACCACCATCAACTCCGGCGAGCTCCAAGCCCCTCCGGCCGTCCTCGAAGTCCGTGCATGAACAGTACCCGCGAGATCCCGATCTGGATCTAAAATATCTCAGGGTTGACTTTTGCCCGAAACCCTAGCCCAAGTGCTCGTGTTCGTAGCTCCGTAACTTTGCACCCGTAGCTCTGATTCATGCATATAGCATATCAAAATGTTCATCTCAGAGAACACATCATTTCATTCCATTGCGTCATTTTCATTTGAGCTCATCTTGATGCCTGAAATGCTGTTAGAAGAGGGCTACTTGAGATAATTGTCAGATCTGCTACTCCATTTAGCTTTTTGTCATTTTTGCCATGATTAATGTGTGCATGTTATGCCCTGATGCTCTACATGTGTTTTGTTAAGGGTTTTGTCATCTTTCCAGAGGTGCAACCCATGTATTTTTAGGATGTGTGTGGTGTCTTGTGAAAGCTTGCAAAGAGGTGCACTTGCTAATTCTGTTTTCAGGGACTTAATGATTTCACTAAGTCCTGGAGCTGTTTATCTCATGATGCCATATGTTCATGTTGTTTCCTAGTGATCCGTGCCTCTTTTGAGGATGATCAGTAAGGATGTTTTGTTAATATTATAGTGATCTCTCCATCCATGTCTTTTTTTGCATTTATGGAGTACCCTACCTTGAGTTAATCGAGCTCTACTTTTGCTACTTTGTGAATCTAGGCAGATTGTCAACTTGTTTGCAATTTTGCCGATGACGTTGTAGTTGATCCGTGCATGCTATGCTTTTATTCTTGCCATGTATAGCTTGCATTTTGTGCCTTCTTGATGGGTGTATGCTTGTCTTTCCATGACTTGCACCGTAGTGAGTGCATCGAGCTCGTAAACATGCCTACTTGAGTTATATTTCAGCATGTGCCAGTTTTCACTAAGTCTGAAAACTGATTATGTTTTTGCTATGTTCACATGCTTGCAATTGTATTTTTTGGTCCTTTTTGGCTCAAGGTCACTAAGGGACTTTTGTTAAGCTCTTTGAGTAGCTCCATGCCATGCTTTACTTTGCCATGTTCAGATCCTGTAGCATGTAGTTTTGTTGCTCCGAAGAGGGCTACCTGATCTGAAATTCCAGACAAGTGTTAATTTCACTAAGTCTGAGATCTGTTTGTCATTTGCATTTTTGCCATACTTGTTTGAACCTGTTAATGGATGAATTGGCCGTAGCTCAGTGCTAGACTTTTGTTAAGCATCTTGTAAGCATCCCTGCCATGTATTTTGTTGTCATGTTTGGGTGCTTTAGCATGTTCACCTCATTGCATTTAGATGCCTACTTGCTGTAAATTGCTGACCGGTGTCATTTTTGAATCGCTTGCCATTTCCAAACCGTAACTCCGATTCTGGCGTTCTTTATATCGTTTTCAAGCAATTTAATCTCATCTTTCTAGTGGCACACTTGGTTTTCCATGTTGAGGCCAGGTTCATGCATTCACTGTCATATCTTGCATTTTGCATCCCGCATCGCATTCCGCATACCATATCATCTTTGCATCGTGTTGTTTGAGTTTGCACGTGGTTGATTGTATCCTTGTTGCTTGTTTGTCTTGTTTGGGTAGAGCCGGGAGACGAGTTCGCTAACGAGGAGCCTGTTGAGTTTGCTTTTGAGGATCCAGTCAACTCTGACAACTGTCCAGGCAAGATGATCATACCCTCGATATCACTACTATCTTTGCTATGCTAGTTTGCTCGCTCTTTTGCTATGCCATTGCTACGATGGCTACCACTTGCTTGCAAGCCTCCCAAATTTCCATGTCAAACCTCTAACCCACCATGTCCTAGCAAACCGTTTATTGGCTATGTTACCGCTTTGCTCAGCCCCTCTTATAGCGTTGCTAGTTGCAGGTGAAGATTGGAGGCCGTTCCTTGTTGGAACATTTATTTACTTGTTGGGATATCATTATATTACTTTGTTATCTTAATGCATCTATATACTTGGTAAAGGGTGGAAGGCTCGGCCTCTCGCCTAGTGTTTTGTTCCACTCTTGCTGCCCTAGTTTCCGTCATATCGGTGTTATGTTCCCGGATTTTGCGTTCCTTACGCGGTTGGGTTATAATGGGAACCCCTTGACAGTCCGCCTTGAATAAAACTTCTCCAGCAATGCCCAACCTTGGTTTTACCATTTGCCACCTATCCATTTCCCTTGGGTTTCGCGGACTCAAGGGTCATCTTATTTTAACCCCCCCAGGCCAGTGCTCCTCTGAGTGTTGGTCCAACCTAGAGCACCGTGCGGGGCCGTCCCTTGGCAACTTGGGTTACGTTGGCTCCCGTACGCTTAGCTTATCCGGTGTGCCCTGAGAACGAGATATGTGCAGCTCCTATCGGGATTTGTCGGCACAGCGGGCGGTGTTGCTGGACTTGTTTTACCATTGTCGGAGTTGTCTTGAATTACCGAGATACCGAGTCTGATTGGAACGTCTTGGGAGGAGGTCTATTCCTTCGGTGACCGTGAGAGCTTGTCATGGGCTAAGTTGGGACTCCCCTGCAGGGATTGAACTTTCGAAAGACGTGCCCGCAGTTATGGGCAGATGGGAATTTGTTAATGTCCGGTTGTAGATAACTTGAACCTTAATTAATTAAAATGAATCAACTGAGTGTGTTACCGTGATGGCCTCTTGTCGACGGAGTCCGGGAAGTGGACAGGGTGTTGGAGTAATGTTTGCGCAGGTCGCTCTCTAGATTCTCGCTCGCGCTTTGCCTCCTCTTCTCGCTCTCTTTTGCGAATAAGTTAGCCACCATACTTGCTAGTCGCTTGCTGCAGCTCCACTCATATATTTACCTTGCCTTACCTATAAGCTTAAATAGTCTTGATCGCGAGGGTGCGAGATTGCTGAGTCCCTATGGCTCACAGATTACTATTACACCAGATGCAGGGCCTGATGATTCCGCTCCAGGAGACGCGTATGAGCTCAAGTGGGAGTTCAACGAGGACTCTCAATGTTACTATGTTTCCTTTCCCGATGATCAGTAGTGGTGCCTAGTTGGGGGTGATTGGGACCGTGTTGCATGTTGGGTTCTCTTTTATTTTGGCGCCATAGTCGGGCCATGAGTGTTTGGATGATGTAATGTTATTTATGTACTTGATTGACGTGGCGAGTGTAAGCCAACTATGTTATCTCCCCTTTTATTATCATATTACATGGGATGTTGTGAAGATTGCCTAACTTGCGACATATGCCTTCAATGCGATTACGTCTCTAAGTCGTGCCTCGACACATGGTAGCTATAGTCGCATCGAGGGTGTTATAGCAGCGCAGTCAGTTCCTCAGCCGCTAGGGCTTCGGATAGCGCCTCGAGGGCCAGTGCGGCTGTCTTGTTTTCGGCGCGGAGTGCTATGTCCGGATCACTAGCGAGAGTGATGATTCCGTTAGGCCCGGGCATCTTGAGCTTCATGTACCCGTAATGGGGTATTGCTTGGAAGATTGTAAACGCTTCCCGCCCTAGTAGAGCGTGATATCCGCTACTGAACGGGGCCACTTGGAACGTGACCTCTTCGGACCTGTAATTATCCGGCGTGCCGAACACCACATCTAGTGTGATTTTTCCTATACAGCGCGCTTCCCGACTGGGGATTATTCCTCTAAAGGTTGTGCTACTTCGCTCGATGCGGTTCCAGTCTATTTCCATTTTTTGAAGGGTTTCCTCATAAATGAGGTTCAATCCACTGCCGCCATCCATGAGTACCTTGGTAAGACGAAAGCCGTCCACTATTGGGCTGAGGACCAATGCGGCTGGTGCTCGGGCTGTTCGGAATTTAGGTTCATCACTGGCGTTAAAAGTAATTGCCGTGTCACTCCATGGGTTTATTGTTTCTACTTGGTAGACTTCGGCAAGGCTGCGGAGTGTTCTTTTTCGCATATTATTTGATGCGAAAGTCTCAAAGACTGTTAATACCGTACTGGTGTTTCCAGGGTGGCTTTCTGTGGCTTCTGGAATTAGAAGATGTTCACCAATTTTTGCCACCTGCCGGAGTATCCAACATGCTCTAAGGCTGTGAGTTGGTGTGGCGCTCTCTGCACTATGAATTTTATAGGCTCCATTAAGCCATCCTTCCAGTACGGTTCCGTGCCCTGTAGAGGGCTTTTGCTTTTTGGTGTTGAACCCGGGTGTCTGGCGATGATGCACCCTTTTATTTCGGACTGGGTTCGTATTCAGGGCCGGATTGTCCCAAAATTTCATTTCGGTTTTCCAGGCGCTTTCCATCGCACAGTACTTTTGTACTATGGACGCCAAGTCAGCGAAGCGTGTAATATCACAGCGACTTATGGCGTTGAGGATTCCCTTGACCGTGCAATTATTGCAGAAGAATGAAATTGCGTCGTCCTCGCGGCAGTCCTTTATCCTGTTCATAACCAGGAGGAATCTGGCCCAGTAATGATGTACTGTTTCTTCGGGCTCTTGCCTAATTTGGGATAGATCGCTTATGTACGGGTGGGTGGGTGGAATCAAATCCGAAACCTCACCCAATCTGAGACCCAGAGGCGAAGGAGTTTCCGAACTCGGAAGTTAGGATTCTTGGATGCTGTCCAATGAATCTAGCCCATCGCCTGACTTTAAGTTCATGTCTTGAGTGATGTCCTCCCCTCTGCGAGTATCTGGCTTGGAGGGATCGGAAATCTGGCATAGCTAGTCCTTAAGATAGATGAAGGGTCGCCACACTGTCCCTCTACCACGGCAACGTGATGGGTGACCTCGGGAGAGTTAATCTCTCTCAGATCGGGTTTAGGCCCAATCTGGTCGTAATCCGTAGCGACTCCCAGGGCGGTGATGCGATCCAAGAGCTCGTTTAGGGAAGAGAGCTCCATTGGATCCAGCTGCTTGGCGAATTCCGAGCTGGCGTGAAGATTGTTTTCGATGACCCGAGAGGTCATCATCGGCGCAGCAGCCGAACATGTGGTCATAAGGAAACCACCTAGCCGGAGAGTTTGGCCGACAGCCAAAGCTCCCTTAGCAACGGTGCCATCTTTAAAGACGGGATGATGCATCCTTCCTAATGGCGACAGCACAGAGGAACTCTCAATGAAAGCACCAATGTCGGTGTCAAAACCGGCGGATATCGGGTAGGGGGTCCCGAACTGTGCGTCTAGGCGGATGGTAACAGGAGACGAGGGACACGATGTTTTTACCCAGGTTCGGGCCCTCTTGAAGGAGGTAAAACCCTACGTCCTGCTTGATTAATATTGATAATATGGGTAGTACAAGAGTAGATCTACCATGAGATCAGAGAGGCTAAACCCTAGAAGCTAGCCTATGGTATGATTATTGTCTGTCCTACGGACTAAAACCCACCGGTTTATATAGACACCAGAGAGGGCTAGGGTTACACAGAGTCGGTTACAATGGTAGGAGATCTACATATCCGTATCGCCAAGATTGCCTTCCACGCCAAGGAAAGTCCCTTCCAGACACGGGACAAAGTCTTCAATCTTATATCTTCATAGTCCAGTAGTCCGGCCGAAGGTATAGTCCGGCTATCCGGACACCCCCTAATCCAGGAATCCCTCACCAACTCTTGCCCTTTCCGGCTCTAAGTTATATTATTTTCCTCGCTGTCGGGTTTTTTTTTCTCCATGTGTTGTTGTCTTTGTCATGCATCTCATATCATGTCATCATGTGCATTGCATTTTCATACGTGTTCGTCTCATGCATCCGAGCATTTTCCCCGTTGTCCGTTTTGCTTTCGGGCGCTCCGATGTCACTCGGTGTCCCTTTCTACCTCTTTTCGTGTGGGGGTTAAACGTTTTCAGATTGGACCGAGACTTGTCATGCGGCCTTGGTTTACTACCGGTAGACCGCCTGTCAAGTTTCGTACCATTTGGACTTCATTTGATACTCCAACGGTCAACCGAGGGACCGAAAACGTCTCATGTGTGTTGCAGCCCAACACCTTTCCAAACTGGCCCAAAACCCACCTAAACCAGTTCCATCATCTAGAGCGTTCGATCACGATTGAGTGGCCGCAAACCGCACCTCATTTGGAGCTTCCTAGCTCCCTCTACCTCTATATAAAGGGCACCCCCTAAAAATTCGCGGATCATTTCGCACCCTAACCCTAAAAATCTGCTCCTCTTGCCGCCGGACGTGTCCGAATTGGGCCGGAGACGTCCGCCCGCCGCCGCACCAATGGGACACTGCCACATCAGCCCGCGGCGCCCCACATCGCCGCCGCCGCCCGAGGCCCGCCAGGCCCGCGGGAAGCCCCCGCGGCCCATCCGCCTCCCCGCCGCCTGGGTGTTGCCGCGCCGCCTCCCCGACTCCTACGCCGCCGCCCGTAGTTCCACGCCGGCTGCCGCACGCCATTGCCACCGTCTTCTCTGGCGGACGTCGCCAACAGCCACCGCGCGCCGCCTCCAGTGCCCCGCGCCGCCGCCTCCTCGATCTGCCCAAGTCCGGCAACGCTCCTCGGCGACCGAGCCCCTCCGGCGAGGTCCCTCCGTCTCCGGCCACCTCCTGCAGCTCCGGCGTCAACCCCGTCCCTGGTGAACCTCGGTTCGCGCGCCACTGCTATAGTACCGCCCGGCCAGATCCAAATTTGGGACATCTCCTCAGTTGACTTTTTCATCCCGTAACCCTAATTTTTAGCATTTTTCCGCATGCAATAACTCTGCATCCGTACCTCCGGTTCGTGCGTGTAGCATGTCAAAATGTTCGCCTCGACGAGTACGTCATTTCATTTCATTGCATCATTTTCATTTGAGCTCATCTTGATGCTCGAAATGCTGTTGGAAGAGGGCTATGTGATGAATTTGTCAGATCTGTTTCATCAAATGGCCTTTTGTCATTTTTGCCAAGATTAATGTGTGCATGCTATGATCCTGAGCTCTACATGTGTTTTGTAGAATGCCATTCCATCTTTACAGGGGTGTATGTCATGTATTTTTTTTATATTTGTGGTGACTAGCACAAACATGCAAAGTAGCACAAGCATGCAAAGTAACAAAGTCCTTGTCCTAAGTTTGTTGTTATGCCATATGTTCATGTTGTTTCCTAGTGATCCGTGCCTCTTTTGAGGATGATCAGTAAGGATGTTTTGTTAATATTATGGTGCTATATCCATCCATGTCTTTGTTTGCATTTATGGAGCAACCTAGCTTCAGTCAATCGAGCTCTACTTTTGTTATAAAATGATCCTGGCAGATTGTTGACATGTTTAGCGATTTTGCCGAGGATGTTGCTATTGATCCGTGCATGCTATGTTGTTGTTCTTGCCATGTCTTTCTTCTATGCCATGTCTTCTTGATGGGTGTATGCTTAGTTTGTCATGCCCTGATTTGTAGTGAGTGCATCGAGCTCGTAAACATGCGTACTCGTTGCTTACAATTGTATTTTATGATCCCTTTTGTCTCAAGGTCACTAAGGGACTTTTGTTAAGTGCTTTTAGTATCTTCATTCCATGCCTTGATTTGCCTTGTTAAGTTCCTGTAGCTTGTAGTTTTCATGCTCTAAAGATTGCTTCCTAACGATAAATTCCAGACTTGTGTTAATTTCACTAAGTCTAAAACCTGTTATGATTTGCTATTTTGCCATGCTTGTTTGAACCTGTTAATGGATGAATTAGCCGTATCTCAGTGTTCATCTTTTGTAAAGCTTCACAAGTGGATCTCTGCCATGTATTTTTTGGTCATGTTTGAGTGCTGTAGCATATTTATCTTGATGCATTTAGTTGGTCACTTGCTGATTATCGCAGACCGGTGCCATATTTGTTTTGCTTGCCATTTCCAAACCGTGCATCCGATTCAGGTGATCTTTATATCGATTTCAACCGAAATCAACTCACCTTTCCAGTGGAACTCTTGGATTTCCAAGTTGAGGCCAGTTTCAATCATTCCTTTGCAAATCGTGCCTATGCATCACATATCGCATCGCGCATAGCATATCATGTTTGCATCATGTTGCTTGAGCATTGCACGTGGTTGATTGTGTTCCTTTTGCTTGTTGTATTGCTTTGGGTAGAGCCGGAAGACAAGTTCGTGAACAAGGAGCCCGTTGAGTTTGCTTACGAGGATCAAGGCAGCTCTGAGTACTTTGCAGGAAAGATGACCATACCCTCGAAATCACTTCTATCTTTGCTTGGTAGATGCTCGCTCTTTTGCTATGCCTATGCTATGATACCCACCACTTGCTTATCATGCCTCCCAAATTGCCATGTCAAACCTCTAACCCACCATGTCCTAGCAAACCGTTGTTTGGCTATGTTACCGCTTTGCTCAGCCCCTCTTATAGCGTTGCTAGTTGTAGGTGAAGATTGGAGATCGTTCCTTGTTGGAACATTGTTTATTGTTGGGATATCACCATATTATATTGTTTATCTTAATGCACCGATATACTTGGTAAAGGGTGGAAGGCTCAGCCTTATGCCTAGTGTTTTGTTCCACTCTTGCCGCCCTAGTTTCCGTCATATCGGTGTTACGTTCCCGGATTTTGCGTTCCTTACACGGTTGGGTTATAATGGGAACCCCTTGACAGTTCGCCTTGAATAAAACTCCTCCAGCAATGCCCAACCTTGGTTTTACCATTTGCCACCTAGCCTCTTTTTCCCTTGGTTTCCGGAGCCCAAGGGTCATCTTTATTTAAACCCCCTGGGCCAGTGCTCCTCTGAGTGTTGGTCCGACCGAGTAGACTGCGGGGCCACCTCGGGGCAACTTGAGGGTTGGTTTTACTCGTAGGATGTCTCATCTGAGTGTGCCATGAGAACGAGATATGTGCAGCTCCTATCGGGATTTGTCGGCACATTCGGGCGGTCTTGCTAGACTTGTTTTACCATTGTCGAGGATGTCTTGTAACCGGATGCCGAGTCTGATCGGATTGTCATGGGATAAGGAATATCTTTCGTTGACCGTGAGAGCTTGTGATGGGCTAAGTGGGGACTCCCCTGTAGGGATTTGAACTTTTGAAAGCCATGCCCGCGGTTATGGGCAGATGGGAATTTGTTAATGTCTGATTGTAGATAACGTGAAACTTAACTTAATTAAAATGCACCAACCACGTGTGTAACCGTGATGGTCTCTTCTCGGCGGAGTCCGGGAAGTGAACACGGTGTTGGAGTAATGCTTGACCTAGGTTGTTCTAGGATCACTTCTTGATCATAGTTGTTCGACCGTGCTTTTGCCTTCTCTTCTCGCTCTCTTTTGCGAATAGGTTAGCCACCATATATGCTAGTCGCTTGCTGCAGCTCCACATCATACCTTGCCTTGCCTATAAGCTTATATAGTCTTGATCGCGAGGGTGTGAGATTGCTGAGTCCCCGTGACTCACAGTTTACTTCCAAAACCAGATGCAGGGACCGATGATACCGCTACAGACGATGCGCTTGAGCTCAAGTGGGAGTTCGTTGAAGACTCTCATCGTTACTATGTGTCTTTCCTAGATGATCAGTAGTGGTGCCCAGTTGGGGCGATCGGGGACTTTGTCGCATTTGAGGGTTGATCTTTATTTTGGTACCGTAGTCGGACCATGAGTGTATTGGATGAATGTAATGCTATTTATGTATTTGTGTGTCGTGGCGAGTGTAAGCCAACTATGTATAATTTCCCCTTTATTTATATTACATGGGTTGTTTGCGAAGATTACCTCACTTGCGACATTGCTTTCAATGCGGTTATGCCTCTAAGTCGTGCTTCGACACGTAGGAGATATACCCGCATAGAGGGCGTTACATGATGCTACTGAAAATTATTATGAGAGAAGAATATATGCTTGTAGGAATTGCAATAATATAAAGTTTCCTCTGTATGTGCTTAAAGTTTTGAAGTTATGATTGTTTTGCCTTCCTATGCTAGTTGATTATTGTTCCTATAAATTGTTTGCTCACAAAATCCCTATGCATAGGAAGTGGGTTAGACTTAAATTTTCTATTAATATTCTTCATGATGCTCTCCTTATGTTTCAATTCTTATCTTTTATGTGAGCATCATTGAAATCATCATGCCTAACTAGGGGCGCTAAACGTTAGCGCTTGTTGGGAGGGAACCCAATTTTATTTTTGTTCCTTGCCTTTTGTTCCTGTTTAGTAATAAATTAATCATCTATCCTCTATTATGATCGTTTTTTTAATATTTTAATTAGTGTTTGTGCCAAGTAAAGCCTTTAGGATCTTCTTGGGTGATTTGTTATTTGATCTTGCTGTAAAAAAACAAAAAGTATGCGCTCATGAGAATAATTTTCATTTCTTACCAGAGAGCGATAAAATACCAATTCCACGTGCAATATATTAATAAACAAATTTCCTAGGACTTCCTAATTTCTTCGGATTTTTGGAGTTACATAAGTATTCGAAACATACAGATTACTTCAGACTGTTCTATTTTTGACAGATTCTGTTTTCTATGTGTTGTTTGCTTATTTTGATGAATCTATGAGTAGTATCGGAGGGTGTGAACCATGGAGAAGTTGGAATACAGTAGATATTACACCAATATGAATTTAGAATGAGTTCACAACAGTACCTATGTGGTGATTTATTTTCTTATACTAACGGAGCTTATGAGTTTTCTTTTAAGTTTTGTGTTGTGAAGTTTTCATGTTTTGGGTGAAGATTTGATGGACTATGGAATAAGGAGTGGCAAGAGCCTAAGATTGGGGATGCCCAAGGCACCCCAAGGTAATATTCAAGGACAAGCAAGAGCCTAAGCTTGGGGATGCCCCGGAAGGCATCCCCTCTTTCGTCTTCATTCATCTGTAACTTTACTTGAGGCTATATTTTTATTCACCACATGATATGTGTTTTTCTTGGAGCGTCATTTTATTTTGTTTTGCTTGCTTTTTTATTAAAATACCAAGATATGAAATTCTTAAATGTTAGAGAGACTTCAAATAGTTACATAATTATTCAACTACTCATTGATCTTCACTTATATCTTTCGGAGTAGTTTGTCATTTGCTCTAGTGCATCACTTATATCCTTTTAGAGCACGGCGGTGGTTTTATTTTGAAGAAATAGACGAACTCTCATGCTTCACTTATATTATTTTGGGAGTCTTTAGAACAGCATGGTAATTTGCTTTGGTTACGAAATTAGTCCTAAATATGATGGGCATCCAAGAGGGATATAATAAAACCTTTCATATAAAGTGCATTGAATACTATGAGAAGTTTGAAAATTGATGATTGTTTTGAGATATGAGGATGGTAATATTAGAGTCATGCTAGTGAGTAGTTGTGAATTTGAAAAATACTTGTGTTAAAGTTTGTGATTCCCGTAGCATGCATGTATGGTGAACCGTTATGTGAAGAAGTCGGAGCATGATTTATTTATTGATTGTCTTGCTTATGAGTGGCGGTCGGGGACGAGCGATGGCCTTTTCCTACCAATCTATCCTCCTAGGAGCATGCGCGTAGTACTTTGTTTTGATAAATAATAGATTTTTGCAATAAGTATGTGAGTTCTGTATGACTAATGTCGAATCCATGGATTATACGCACTCTCACCCTTCCACCATTGCTAGCCTCTCTAGTACCGCGCAACTTTTGCCGGTACCATAAACCCACCATATACCTTCCTAAAAACAGCCACCATACCTACCTATTATGGCATTTCCATAGCCATTCCGAGATATATTGCCATGCAACTTCCCACCGTTTCGTTATTATGACACGCTTCATCATTGTCATATTGCTTTGCATGATCATGTAGTTTACATTCTATTTGTGGAAAAGCCACCATTCATAATTCTTTCATAATTCACTCATGATTCATTGCATATCCCGGTACACCGTCGAAGGCATTCATATAGAGTCATATCTTGTTCTAAGTATTGAGTTGTAATTCTTGAGTTGTAAGTAAATAAAAGTGTGATGATCATCATTATTAGAGCATTGTCCCAGTGAGGAAAGGATGATGGAGACTATGATTCCCCCACAAGTTGGGATGAGACTCTGGACGAAAAAAAAGAAAAAAAGGCCAAAAAAAGTGAAGGCCCAAAAAAACAAAAAAATGAGAGAAAAAGAGAGAAGGGGCAATGCTACTATCCTTTTAGCACGCTTGTGCTTCAAAGTGGCACCATGATAGAGAGTCTCCTATGTTGTCACTTTCGTACACTAGTGGGAATCTTTCATTATAGAACTTGGCTTGTATATTCCAATGATGGCTTCCTCAAAATGCCCTAGGTCTTCGTGAGCAAGAAAGTTGGATGCACACCCACTTAGTTTCTTTTTGAGCTTTCATACACTTATAGCTATAGTGCATCTGTTGCATGGCAATCCCTACTCACTCACATTGATATCTATTAATGGGCATCTCCATAGCCTGTTGATACGCCTAGTTGATGTGAGACTATCTTCTCCTTTTTGTCTTCTCCACAACCACCATTCTATTCCACCTATAGTGCTATATCCATGGCTCATGCTCATGTATTGCGCGAAGATTGAAAAAGTTTGAGAACACCAAAAGTATGAAACAATTGCTTGGCTTATCATCGGCGTTGTTCAGGATTTAAATACTTTGTGTGGTGAAGATGGAGCATAGCCAGACTATATGATTTTGTAGGGATAGCTTGCTTTGGCCATGTTTTTTTGAGGAGACATGATTGCTTTATTAGTATGCTTGAAGTATTATTATTTTTATGTCAATATTAAACTTTTGTCTTGAATCTTATGGATCTGAACATTCGTGCCGCAATACAGAAAATTACATTGAGAAATATGTTAGGAAGCATTCCACATCAAAAATTCTGTTTTTATCATTTACCTACTCGAGGACGAGCGGGAATTAAGCTTGGGGATGCTTGATACGTCTCCAACGTATCTATAATTTTTGATTGTTCCATGCTATTATATTACCTGTTTTGGATGTTAATGGGCTTTATTATACACTTTCATATTATTTTTGGGACTAACCTACTAACCGGAGGCCTAGCCCAAATTGTTTTTTTCTTGCCTATTTCAGTGTTTCAAAGAAAAGGAATATCAAACGGATTCCAAACGGAATGAAACCTTTGGGAGCGTGATTTTTGGAACGAACGTGATCCAGGAGACTTGGAGTTGAAGTCAAGGAAGCTTCGAGGTGGCCATGAGGCAGGGAGGCGCGCCTGCCCCCCTGGGCACGCCTCCACCCTCGTGGGCCCCTCGTGGCTCCCCTGATCAATATACCCTAAAAACATCGAGGAGTAGAATAGATCGGGAGTTCCGTCGCCAGAAACCTTTGTAGCCACCGAAAACCAATCTAGACCCGTTCCGACACCCTGTCGAAGGGGGAACCCCTCTCTGGTGGCCATCTTCATCAAATCGGTGCTCTCCATGACGAGGAGGGAGTCGTTCTCCCTCAGGGCTGAGGGTATGTACCAGTAGCTATGTATTTGATCTCTCTCTCTCGTGTGCGTGAGGTGGTACGATCTTGATGTATCACGAGCTTTGCTATTATAGTTGGATCTTATGATGTTTCTTCCCCTCTACTCTCTTGTGATGGATTGAGTTTTCCCTTTGAAGTTATCTTATCGGATTGAGTCTTTAAGGATTTGAGAACACTTGATGTATGTCTTGCACGTGCTTACCTGTGGTGACAATGGGATATCATGTGATCCACTTGATGTATCTTTTGGTGATCAACTTGCGGGTTCCGCTCGTGAACTTATGCATAGGGGTTGGCACACGTTTTCATCTTGATTCTCTGGTAGAAACTTTGGGGCACTCTTTGAAGTACTTTGTGTAGGTTGAATAGATGAATCTAAGATTGTTTGATGCATATCGTATAATCATACCCATGGATACTTGAGGTGACATTGGAGTATCTAGGTTACATTAGGGTTTTGGTTGATATGTGTCCTAAGGTGTAATTCTAGTACGAACTCTTGAATAGATTGATCCGAAAGAATAACTTTGAGGTGGTTTCATACCCTACAATAATCTCTTCGTTTGTTCTCCGCTGTTAGTGGCTTTGGAGTGACACTTTGTTGCATGTTGAGGGATAGTTATATGATCCAAATATGTTATTATTGTTCAGAGAACTTGCACTAGTGAAAGTATGAACCCTAGGCCTTGTTTCCTAGCATTGCAATACCGTTTACGCTCACTTTTATCATTAGTTACCTTGCTGTTTTTATCATTTCAGATTACAAAACCCTTTTTCTACCATCCATATTGCACTTGTATCACCATCTCTTCGCCGAACTAGTGCACCTATACAATTTACCATTGTATTGGGTGTGTTGGGGACACAAGAGACTCTTTGTTATTTGCTTGCAGGGTTGTTTGAGAGAGACCATCTTCATCCTACGCCTCCCATGGATTGATAAACCTTAGGTCATCCACTTGAGGGAAATTTGCTACTGTCATACAAACCTCTGCACTTGGAGGCCCAACAACGTCTACAAGAAGAAGGTTGTGTAGTAGACATCAACCAGCGCGACAACTACCGCACCTAGCTCATCGACTTCGATGTCACTCACATCTGCCTCTCGTACAACACCATCCTTGGGTATCCGGCTCTGGCCAAGTTCATGGCAGTAACTCACCATGGCTACAATGTGCTTAGGATGCCAGGGAACTGCGACATCATCACGATCGCTTGCGACGTGAAGGACGCGGTGTGCTCCCTCGAGCATGCCTATCAGGCCGCGGCAACTGAAGACCTAGACAACGAAGGTGCCATCTACCATCCTGAGGCTGTTCCCAGGAAGAAGCAGCTACTCCGCCAAGAGCCTCAGGAGAGCGGTGTCTCTAGTGGCACCACCTTAGGATCTGCACCCACGGATGGGGCGCATCCCTCTCATGCATAGGAAGGCGCGCCTGATGCCCTCCTCAGGCTGGGCTTGGGAGCTCTCTTCTGGAGGGCCTTTGACTTAGCCGAGATCACAAGGGAGGCACTTGGGCACCACATGTAGGCATGTTTAATCGCACGCTTCCCTCATGAGGGCACAAGGCACAGGGTGCTAGGTGCTCAGGAGTTCAGCACCAAGAAAACCGAGGAGCTTCAAGAGGCAAGAGCCATGCGTGGAGACCATTGCCTACCACCTGGTGCGGCCCCTTGTCCTAGCAAGGACAACGAGTTGCGTGTCTGCATCAACATCCCAGGGCTTAACAGAGCCGCATCTGAGGAGCGCTTCTGGCCTTCGTGCGCTGGTCGGTGTGAGGGCCCACCTCATAGCAACTTTCGCATGCCCTTTGGCTTTCCGAACGTGCCTATCGCCTTCTAGCATCAACTGCGAACCATCGTGGCTGCTCAGGAGGCCAGGCAACACGTGGTCCTGGCAAAGGTGGAAACGGTTCTTCGCGAGCCTCCCGAGGTTTAGGGCCGACGCGACTCGTGAGGGTCAACCTTTTGAGCGTGCATCTTTAGCTACTTCGACACCTCTCCAGCAACGGCACCGGGTGAATTTTTCTAGTTTATTCAGTTGGGGGCACCCCTCGGGCTGCATTATCCCCAGGTCACATGGCCTGTCCCTGCGACACATATCCTTTTGCATCTTTGGTTTTCCTTGTTGGGGGCGCCCCTCGGGCTGCATCATCCCCATACCATGTGGGTCTGTCCCTGCGACATGTGTCATTCTTGCATCTATCTAGACTAGCTTTACCTCCTTCCATGAGATACTTTAATATTATTACATGCCTGTCCGGTACTTCGATACCATGAATGTTGTACGCCCTTGCAAGCCCACCCACGACCGCCTCATGATTAAGGACTAGCACGGTGTCTGTGCTCGGGTCCGTCCCTGCAATGTCGCTAAACCCAAGAGGCTGAGCTTTGTCTCGCATGGCCCTTGGTGCCTTGTTCTCGCATGAGCTAATTGCGGGCAGACGAGCCAAGGGAGCCGCGCACCGGTTGTCTTTCTTCATGATTTTCACATGAGAAGATTAGGCACGGCGTCTGTGCTCGGGTCTGTCCTTGCATGATCGTTAAACCCAACGACTGAGCTCTGTCTGGCAGGCCGGCCCCGTTCACGTCATGGCCTTCTCATGTGATCACCTCAGGAGATTCATTCGGTTCAGGTTGCCTAACCATCTCGCAGGGCCATCACAACTATCAAGAATTAAATTCAGGTGCAACATGCCTTAGGTAGGGCCTCGTGAGTCTCGCCCTGGCTCACGAGTGCCCAGACACACCTCGTCTAGCCCAGCCATGCAAGCCACGTGTCAAGGCGTGGTTGTACACGCCCCAGGAGCTCCACTCAGAGGGAGCTCTCACACACGCACTAGTGGAAGCACCATGTTGCGTGCTGACAGTCGACACGGTCGAGGAGCGGCTATGCCCGTGCAAGTGTGGAAGCGCCATGCTCCCTGCTGGTTATAAACAACTGAGGGCGGCCCCATGGCCGCATCAACCTCAGGGAGCCACCAGGCTTAGTGCTAGCCTCTTCGCAACACTTTCCCCTTGCGAGAGTCGCGCAAGGGGGCCTGGCATGGGGGCTATGCTCAGGTCACACCTAGCGTATGCCACCCTGGCAGGTCCCTCGACCTGGTCGTCGTGCGCCCCTCCCGAGTGGGACCTTGGTGAGAAAAGGTATGGAGGTCTGTTTGTACGTCAAGGGGGACACCTGAGCATCACGACTCAGGAGCCTAACTAGTCACATAGCCCCTCACCCCTTGGTCTCGTCCTGGTGACCTAGACGACCCAACGGCGGCTGAGGTATGCGCGGGGCCGAGCCCTGCCGATGCAGAACACTAAGGCCTACTCTCGCATCTACTTTTTGCGGGCCATTCGTTCGGCAAGGAGGACTCCTAAGCATCGTGACTCAGGAGCCTAACTAGTCACATAGCCCCTTACCCCTTGGTCTCGTCCTGGTGATCCGGACAACCCAACGGCGGCTGAGGTATGCGTGGGGCCGGGCCCTGCCGATGCAGAACGATAAGGCCTACTCTCGCATCTCCTTTCTATGGGACGTTCGTACGTCAAGGGGGACTCCTGAGCACCGCGAATCAGGAGCCTAACTGGTCACGTAGCCCCTCACCCCTTAGTCTTGTCCAGGTGATCCGGACGACCCAGCGGAGGCTGAGGTATGCGCAGGGCCGTGTCCTGCCGACGCAGAACACTAAGGCCAAATCTCGCATCTCCTTTCCGCGGGCCGTTCAAAGGTCAACGGGGACTCCTGAGCATCGTGACTCAGGAGCCTAACAGGTCACGTAGCCCCTCACCCCTTGGTCTCGCCCTGGTGATCCGGACGACCCAACGGTGGCTGAGTTATGCGCAGGGTCGGGTCCGTCCAACGCAGAACATCAGGCAAGCGGGAAGGAAATCGCAAAATCCTAGCAAATTATTACAAAAACGCTGTCTCTTAATAGCATGGACACATAAATTTTTAACGCATCCACGAGGCACGACACATGTTGCAGGAAATGAAAATGGAGGGAAGCACTACCTGGGAGCCCCTTCTTCAGCCTTGGGCACTGCCACCGCCTGCGAGGAGTGCCCCTTCGTCGACAACATCACCGCCACATGTACCATTGGTTGTGGCTATAGGTTCGGCGGTGCCATCAATCAGGGGCGCAGGGTCGATGGTGAGTAACTTCTGCAGCAGAGCCTCCACTTGGTCCTTCACGACTTCGGCGGCGACGGTGATGTGCACCTCGTCCACAGGCTCATGCAGGGCTCTGAAGTTGGTGTTGGGGTCACGAAGATGGAGGTGGCTGAAGACGCGCGTCATAGCTGAAGCAGAGAGCGCACGGGCTTCCCCCTCCACCATGGGTCCGACTCTGTCAGCAACGCCCTCGAGCGCCTCGACAAGCTGGGGGAGCAGCTCGGTGGGGCCTTCCTCAGTGGTCACCAGTGGCTTATTAAACCCCTTCCGTAGAGATCTCTCAGCGCCTTGCGGGACCTCTCCTCAAGAGAATCGAAGGCGGCATGATCGTTGGCAAGAATTTTTGTGTTGGCCTCCAGCCGGACCTTCTCCTCCTCCACCTACTTCTTCAGCTTCTCCAGGCGGTCGCGCTCTGCGGCCCGCTCTCGCGCTGACTGATCCAGCTCGGTGTCACAGC
The DNA here is from genome assembly GCF_056163025.1 of Triticum urartu. Taxonomy (NCBI): domain Eukaryota; kingdom Viridiplantae; phylum Streptophyta; class Magnoliopsida; order Poales; family Poaceae; genus Triticum; species Triticum urartu. The sequence goes on along the minus strand of NC_141874.1, from coordinate 241,985,634 downwards.
CAGCGACCGTGTCTTCCTGAGCCTTCAGTTCCTCCTCCCGCGCCTCGCGCTGACGAGCCTCACTGGCGCGCTCGTTGCGCAGGGTCTCCAGCTCGGCCTCTGCCATTCGGCAGCGCTCCTGCGCAGCCTTAGCATCCTTCAATGCCATGTCGCGAGCGGCCGCGGCTAGGCCGGCAACCTACTTACCTTCGTTAGAGGCCTCTAAGGTGTGGCTCCATGCCGGCCTGACGGGTGCGTCAGATCCCAGCCACCCCGAGATCAGCTCTAGGCGACTTGACGACAAGCGACGATCGACGCCCTGAAGATCGTCGCGAAGTTGGGTCAGCACAGAGAAAGCCTCCTCCAGAGTACCGGGCGAAGCAGAACATTAGAAAAAGACACATCCGTGACATTTTGGGCCGAATGAATTTTTTTCTGTCATACTTATGACACTTCTATGACGATAATTGTGACAAAACCTGGTATCATCATAGATGTGGTGGGCTCCTACTTCTATGACAAAAAATCATGACAGAAAATGGGCTTTTCGTCCTGGGCGGGCCGGAGATGCAACTGCATGACATTCATTGGGTCGTCCATGACAGAAAAAACCATGGTGGAAGCAAGGGCGAGGAAAATTTCGGGGAGTTCCCGGTTACGGTGGGTGGTCGGGGGCCAAGCGATGCGCGTTTCTCTCGTACACGTACGCGCGTGTGTGCGAGGCGTTGGTCTCTAACTGAACCCGAGCGAGGCGTTGGGCTCTAACTGAACCCGAGCGATTGCACTAGCTACAATATAGAACCCGAGTGATTCCTTCGCTACTGCTGCTAACTGAAGCCGATCGATGCTGCCTCTGGATGAACAGTGGAGCGTTGATGGGGGGGTTTGGATGAACAGTTCCCGGTGGGGGTGGATGAACAGGACCCCGTGGTGTTGCGTCTGGATGAATAGGACCCTGATCGATCGAGCCGGTTGGGGCTAGATGAACAGGACCCCGTGGAGGGCTGGATGAACAGGACCAGCCCGTGGAGGGCTTGATGAACAGTAGATGGTGGAGGGCTAGATGAACAGTAGACGGTGGAGGGCTAGATGAACAGTAGCCCATGGAGAGGGCTGGTTGAACAGTAGCCAGTGGAGTAGCGCACGGTGGAGGCTGGATGAACAGGAGTCGTGGATGAACAGTCGCAGGTGGAGGCTGGAGGAAGTCGATGGTGGATGAATAGTAGTCTGTGGAGGCTGGAGGGGGTCGACGGTGGAGATGAATAATATCCCGTGGAGTCCCATTTTGCGGTACACCACACCCCTCCCGATGAACAGGACCCCCGTATCGACCGTAGCTCTCGAACACAAGTCCGTTTCCTCTGTTTTGCAGTACGCCACACCCCTCCCGATCAATAGGACCCTGTTTCGACCGTAGGAGGTCCGTTTCCTCCATTTTGCAGTACGCCAGACCCCTCCGATGAACAGGATCCCGTTCCGAACGTGGCCGGTCGAACACAAGGCCGTTTCCTCCATTATGCGGTATGCCAGGCGTCGTTTCCATCGGCTGTTCCATCCAAGCCCTCCCGATGAACAGGACGACGCATTCCGTTCCGACCCAGCCGGTTGGCTCCCCATGAACACGACAACGACGCTGTTTCTCCATTCCGACCCAGCCATGTACACGAGCCGTAGCTGTATGTATGCGCGAGTAGGCGTCCGGGACCCTGCTCGTATGTACGTACGTGGCCTTATTTTCTTTCTTGCACAATGGTCGTTTTATGTACATGTACATGCTACGTGCGTGCCTCTACTACGACACGTGCGTGCCTCTACATGGACCAATATGTATGTACATGTTCACGACCAGAATGACAACGCTATGTACGCTTCGACCAGGTGGGTCCTGACTGTCAGGCACTTGCGTGCAAAGATGTAGCTGGTGGGTCCCAGCAGTCAGGAGGGCGAATCGTTTTTTTGCCCGGACGCACTTCCTTGCGTGTGAAGATGTAGTTGGTGGGTCCCAGCAGTCAGGGGGGAAACGTTTTTTTCACGAAATACGGGGGCCCGTCCGGTGGTTCCCTGCTGTCAGGTGGAGGAATAATTATTTTGCGCGTAATAAGGAGGCACTTCCTTGCGGCCGCCATGGACCCAGCTGTCAGCCTCTCCACGTGCAGTACTCATCCGATGGAAGTCGTTCCTTGACCACGTTGACCATGCCGCGCCGAGAGCACCAGGGCAGTGGACGACGGAAAGGCCTAGGAAGGGGACAACGCGGAGCCGGGGAAGACGCGGCAGTGGAAGCCCTCATGGAGAGGAGTACGAGGGTTCACTGGTTCGGCTGCGATGTGAGGCTGTCATTGCCGCAGAATAACAGGGGGTGTGGGTGAGTGGAGGGATGGCCTAGCCAGCGGTGGGAGTAGTAGGGGTCGGTGAGGCCTCCGCGGCAGCACAGACGGCCATGGGAGGCAGGAGCAGGCGGCACGACCGGCGCTGCTTTGGGCGGCTGGAGCAAGAAGACCAGAGATTGAAGAAGCACTATGGCCGTTGGATGGACGTACGGTCACTGCAGCTAGAATCGTTTATATTGACTAAGTTGACAAAGCCCTTGGTACACGTGAACTTAGTAGGCCCACAGGTCAGCCTCCGAAACGGTGCACCCCAGATGTCAAGGGGAGAAATCTTTTTTTGGGCGGCCGAAGCTAGAATATCCGAGATTGAAGAAGAAGCACGAAATCCGTTGGATAGACATCGAATGGCCACTGCTGCTAGAACCGTGTGTTGACTATAATAAGTTGACAAAGCCTTGCATACGGTTCAACTTCTTTTTTTAGGGGACGCGTCAACTTAGTAGGCCCACAAGTGTGTGGCAGAGAACTTATAGCCCATTTACGATTTGTAAGAATGTACAACCCATTTTTCAATTCTAATGGAATTTATAACAACCCATTTATATTTTGTTAAAAGTACAACCCATTTGCTAGCTAGGACAACAATTAATAATTTCAACCAACCGCTCAAGACATAATTCAATAAAATTTCCCACTTTTTGATGGGATCCGAAATATTTTTATCCCGAAATTCCTAGTCAGATTAAATATAAATTTGTATTACGTAAATATCCATCGAAACATTGTGCGCGCAACAATTAAAAATTAAGATTTTCAAAAAGCATAAATAATATTTTATAAACTAATTTCGTGTTTGGTGCATTTTTTATAGTTACTGCCTAGTTTTTATAATTACATCCCATTTATTATTTTTAAAGCCCATTTTCCTGTTAAGCCTAATGCATCCCTCCTAGGAAAGATTTGCAGCCCAGTGGGGCAGAGAATAACAAGTTGACCATGCCTGGGTATTCCTCAAAAAACGTATAGCTGGGCTAGCAATTTTCATCTTGAAAAAAACTAATATTTGGGCTGGATATCTTTCCTAGGCTAGACGGCGCACAGCCCGCCCAATTAATACCATGCTCTCCTCTGAACAAGAACGAAAACATCGCCAAGAAAAACTCTGTAGTGCTCATGCCTCAAAAACACAAATACTACTCGAGCTGCTTGGTCCCAGCTGTCGGCCGCACCTTGTGCAATTCTCTCATTTATATTGACTACATAGGTTGACAATGGTGGGGGACCGTGATGTCAGGAAACCAGGAGGAAGCAAAAAAATAGTTATACATAATAAGGAGGCACTTCCGTACGTACGGCTATGGCCCTAGTGGGTCCCTACAGTCATCCAGTCAAAATAAAGTCATCTCCTGAATCCTCATGTTCATTGACCAAGTTAACAATGCTCGGCGCCACGGCGAGCGCAACAACTCGAAGGATGATGGAGAGGGCCTCGCGGGCCCTACGAATGGTCTGATACAGCGCCCGCTGCTCATTCAGAAAGCCAGGATCATCGGACACCTATGAGCACCTTCGAGAGACTGAAACGGTAAGGCCGCGCTTGGGAGCTCTGGTTTATTTCACACCTGTATTAAGATACAAGTGTAATTTACTCGTCATCGGAAACAACGCGTAAAATACATGCATAATGAAACCGAGGGCCCGAGGTCTATAAGTAAAACCGGCGGGTTATGCATGCAATTTTAGAGACCAGTGTATATTTTACTCATTGAAATCAACCAACCAAGCGCTTCGCCCGAGACCATCTGCTTTTATTTACAAGCGTCAGTTTTACAAGCGATTTTGGTTGGAAAACGATGATCCAATCACAACCTATGATGATGAGTTGGTCGGAAGATCATATGGTTTCACGTCTAACCTACCCGACTTGTCGTATAGGCTATGAATGAAACATAAGACGATGAACTTCTTAAGCATGGAAACAACAGAAGAGGATGAAACATAAGATGATGAACTTCTTAACAAGCAAATCACTGGCATTAGATCGAGATGCAGAACAATACGAAGCATTATTCTCATGAGGCACGGTGAACAGCTCGTGATGCCGCATGCCACAACATTCCAAGCTCAACTTTGCAATCAAACACAAGGCCTGGCATTACATAGACAATATTCAGAAGAAACTCTTAAAATATCTTACAAAAGTTAACATTCATGTGACTATGCATCTCAGCAGAGTAAATATTTACTTCTAAACTAAAGACAGGAATAGGAAAAAATGATTGACGTTGCTCACAGCAAAGGGCGTCCCACTCAAAAATATCAAATGCATGTCTTATGGCTAACATCAATGAGCAAAAATTGACAAGGTTTTCCAATTCCAATATATTAAACTAATGTCAACTTTGACAAGCTTTTACCATTCAAAATATGTAATGTCTATGATTGTGGAACGGGCAGGGTTTGTCATCAGTTTGTCATATGATAGTCCGGTGGCTCAAGTTGACGACGAATCATTAGTGAACCATTCAATGTATTGTGCAAGATGAAGTATTATGGAGGACACGAACCATCTGAACATTTTGTGCAGTTCCACTAAAATCAAGCTGATCATCCCTGTGGATTTCGTATTTATATGCTGCCAGAAAACAAAGACACATCAGCACACACATGAATATTGGCCCAGTGTCAATCCACCAATTGGTGGACTAACAAACTGAAAGTACGGTAAACAAATTACCATACCCAGATGCCCCATCATTGTTGCTTAGAGTGACATTGACAGACTTGGAGTCCTGTCCTGGCTTCTTGGCACATGCTTGGGCACTTGTTTGCCAAGTGTTCCTCTGAACCACAAGTAAAGCAGCCATCTCCCTTTTTGTCTTTCTTCTTACCCTTCTTAATGGCCGACGCTGGCAGCACCATTCAAACATATTTTCCGGTGGCTCAAGGTGACGACGAATGATTAGAGAACCATTCGATGTATTGTGCATGATGAAGTATTATGGAGGACACAAACCATCTGGACATTTTATGCAGTTCCACTAAAATCAAGCTGAGTATCCCTATGGATATCGTATTTATATGCTGCAAGAAAACAAAGGTACAACAGCACACACATGAATATTGGCCCCAGTGTCAACCCACCAATTGGTGGACTAACAAACTGAAAGTACGGTAAACAGATTACCATACCCAAATGCCCCATCATTATTGCTTAGAATGACATTGACAGATTTGGAGTCCTGTCCTGGCTTCATGTACTTGTTTGGGCACTTTTGGCCTAGTGCACTCCACATGTTTTAGAGTTTCCTATGCTCTCTGTAGACTAGTCATGTCACCAGCGTCTACTAATACTCTGTGAAGCTTCTCGATCATTCCTTGTGTAATGTAGCGCAAACAATGACTGCTTCTTTCTGCAAAGTGGTAAGACCAACTTGACCCACTAATGCAGAAGTTTGCCTTAGACACATTGGCTTGTTTTGTGAAGTTCAACTAAAATCAAAGTCGGAATAGAACCAAGCTTTAATTTTGATATCCCTGTAAGAAACAATAGGTATAAGGGAAACAATTACTGATAAATAACGGTTGATGATTTGTACTCCTAGAAGAAACACATCTATTGATCTACCTTATCTTAATGGGAAACAAAGCAGGAGAGTAGCAATTCTCAATCAGTGTGATTCATTCATATTAACTAAGACATTATCTTAACAATGCCTTGTTTCAACATGTATAAAGAACGACAAAGAAGAAAAGTATCATTCCTAAAACAATGCGACTGATTCATTTTAACACAGACATTATCTTAACAATACCTTGGTTAAACATGTAGAAAGAACTACAAAGTAGGATAGTACCATTTGTAAAACACCGTAACTGATATATAATAACAGAGACATTACCTGAACAATACATTTCTTAAACATGTACTCCGGCCGATCCCTAACAGAAATGGTACTCCCACCGATACCTAACAAGTGTTGCAGTTTTGAACTAAGATTCAGTAGTTAATTCTGAGGAAAGTAGGTACTCACCTTTCAAGACCAAGATTTGAAACAACTCCTTAGGAAGATCTAAAATAGATCTCAACACATATATGGAAATCCGGACTCATTTTGTGCAGTTCCACCGAAATTAAGCGAAGCAAAATGTCGCAATAGCAACAAGTTGAATAGATATCCCTGTTTTAATAGAGGAAAAAAAAGAATCAATTACTGGCCAATAAAGGAGGATGAAACATGCGGCCTCAAAATGGTAATCCTGCCAATCCCTAACAAGTGTTGCAGTTTTGAAATAAGATTCAGTAGTTAATTTTAGAGTGGCATTGCTTAATTTTACCAGCGGCATTAGATTAACAAAAAGCATAAACAGTTCTAGGGGAGAGTGGGAGCAACAACAACATGTGCTTCCATCTACTTATAAATGGGTTATGCGGAGTTTGTTGTAACAAAGCAACAAGCATAATGTCTGGGTTGGTCCCATTTTTGTTCACTACTTAATGGGAAAATACAGCAATACAATAGCTTCAATTCAACATTTATTTAAAACAATACCAATACAAGTAGCACAACATCTCAAAACACACTGCACGATCATGTGGATGAAGGCAAGTACCAACCTGTCATGACGCACACAAGATCACGTACGAATCTGCCAACACGAATAGGAAATCCAATCTCGTTTTGTGCAGTTGCACTGAAATCAAGTAAAGTCGCCGGTGTGATATTTAATTTTGCTATAGCAACAAGTTGAATAGATATCCCTGATTTAACAGAGGCAAAATAGGAAACAATTACTGCCAATAAAGGAGGACGAAACATGCGGCCACAAAATGAAGAATCTACCTTATCTTGATGGAAAACAAAGTATAGGACAATAGCATTTCTAAAACGGTTGCATTGATTCATATTAACAGAGAAATTCTCTAAAAATAGTTCAGTAGTTAATTCTGAGAGTGGCATTGCTTAATTTTACCATCAGCATTAGATTAAGAAAAAGCATAAACAGTTACAGGGGCGAGTGGGCGCAACAACACCATGTGCTTCCATCTACTTATAAAGGGGGTGATGCAGAGTTTGTTGTAACAAAGCAACAAGCATCATGTCTGGGTTGGTACCATTTTTATTCACTACTTAATGGGAAAAGAGAGCAATACAATAGCTTCAATTCAACATTTATTTAAAACAATACCAATACAAGTAGCACAAAATCTCAAAACACACTGCACGATCATGTGGATGGGACATGGGACATGCCAGCACCATGTGCGTCCACACATATAAATGGGTGATGCAGAGTATGTAGCCAAGCACCATATCTACGTTGGTCCCATATTCATTCTCTTTGAAACTTTTTCCTATGTGAGGGCAGCAAATTTAGTCCTGCACAAACTACCCGGCCCCCTAGTTTCTTTCCCTTTTCAACAAAGAGTTCGGTTCCTTACACATGTGTGTACTGGGTCACCCCCTTTTTCCCTTTTCGACAAACAAAGCGGCTGGATAGCTAGTCTATACAACTTTCCCTCCCTCCTTTCCTCATTGAACCACGTCCTAGATTCATGTTCCACCCCACGTCACCCTTCTTTACTCATTGAACCAAGGCCTAGATTCGAATACAGAATTGAAAAAGGTCCGCATGCAGCTACACCAATGACGGTTTCAAAGAAACTTATACCTTAGTGTCGTCGAGATGTGGCAAGTCGTGCGGCGGGAGGTCGGATCTGCCCACACTACATACGACAGCGAGGAAGAATGGCTCGGTGGACCTCTTGCACATGCGCTGGATGAAAGAGAAAAGCGCAGCCGGCAGTGGATTGCCTCCCTCGCTGAAGGCAATAGAGTGAACGCTACACCTCCTCCCCTTCCCGGTGCGACGGGATCCGGCCGCCTCCTTCGCCAGTTGAGGGGGGTGAGAGAGACAGAGGCCACAATGCAGTCTTGTTTAGATCTAGTGAAGAGGGTGAGAGACTGTGAATATAGAAAACCCTAGCAAAGGAATGCTGAGCCTCCAGCGTGTATATATATATATATGTTGTGCGGCGAGAGTGTGGAGAGTGCAAACCCTAGCGAACACGCGCTGAGGCTCCAGCTTATATATATATATATATATATATATATATATATATATATATATAGGGTCACGCTATTCGTCACTCTGGGTGAGGTATAGTTATTCTTCACCCTCTCTCTAATTTGACATCAATGCAGCGTATTTTTACATTTCGTAAATTTTGTCTTATTTCATACATAAAAAGAGAACGTAAAAAAATATGTACTCGCCGTAAAAAATATTTTATGTTATGTAAAATTACAAATGTAAGAATATAGTGTAAGACATACATAAAATGTGATTTTTCCGGTCTTATAATCTATTTTTTTATTTTTTTACACCAAATTTTACATATTGAATCAATATGCATGTAACTATTTATATTGTAAACATAATTTATTTAGGAGACGATCGTAAGATTACCTTGGGTGAAGAATAATTTATTCTGCACCCTGGGTGATGAATAGTAACACTATATATATATACAGTAGTACGGACTGAGCTCCGGTGCCTTAACTACACCTGCTTTTGGCTGTATGACAGGTGGGCCAGCCACATTTTGGGCCCACCTGTCATAAACCCAAAGGCAGGTGCACTAAAGTCAATGAAGTTGCGTCCATATTGTACTCGTGTATACGACTAATTTATAGTGGAGTGGTTTTCTTATTCTCTCCATAACAATCGTTTTAAATTGTGTACGTATGAAACGAAACTCTTTATTTCACGTACCAGTGAAGAAAACTACTAGTACTTCCGATGAACTAATAATTATGGTTTGTTGTGTTCGGCCTAAACTTGGTCAGACTTTACAAAGTTTGACTTCAGTCAAATCTAATATGCGGAGTAAATAAAAATGGAGGGCTACTATGTCCATCTGGGTTTTTGTCCACACCATTTTTTAATCAAAGTTAATAGCTGGACAAATAAAATTACAGGGGAGATGGAGACAAAGTTGTGAGAAGCAAGGTTGTCAGAATCGTGATTCTGTTGTACAATTCTACGACTTTTCGATCCAAACTAACCCCTCTGATTCTACGATTTTGGTTCATAGAATCTACGTTTTTACGATCCAGATAGTGAAGATTCTATGATTTGCGATCCTGCCATTGGAGCTCCGATCCGATTCAGAATCGCAATTCTGACAACCTTGGTGAGAAGGCTTAGAAATCAATACAAAGCTTATGCTCTTAGTACCAACGTCAATCCTTCTTCGAGGAAACATTTGGTTCATAGCCAATTGTGTGATAAAATTGCACCAACGTGAAAGACGAATGCGTCTCCAAGGTAAGCAAGGTGAACAGATGAAGGATATCATCTTTGTGGGTAACAAGCAAAGAGCACTGATGGAAGACAACTTGTTTTTCGTTGAAAATCGATCAGCTTCACCAGCCGACGCAACCGTGAGGCACAACCATGAGCATCGATAGGTCATCGTGGTGATGCATCATCCATTTGGCATCAACTTTGGGTGAGGCACCTATGAAGTTCGACAAATCCTGACTGTGGTCTATTTCTTCTCAGTAATCAAGCTCGAGGAAGGAAGAACCACGTGGCAGAGGACAGTGAGGAGGAAGAACCATGGCCATCCAATTTTGTACGGTTCCACAAAAATTGAGGAAGACATGCCCGGGTATGGAGATACGCATCGCTGTTTCCGAAAATATAAAAAGGGATATAGTGTTGTTACTTTGTTTTACAAGATTAACAACAACATCTCAATTGTCAATAAGAAGAATGAAAAGTACACCAACAAATAGAAGCATCATGATTATCTTGATGGGAACTAAACCATGATACCCGAGAAAAAAACATTTCTTCATTTAACCAGTGACAGTATTAGATTAGCAGCAGCAATATGAGTATATGGACAATGACCGCACAACCACCATGTACTTTTTGTCGAAACAACATGTATACCTCTACCGAGGCATAAATCAGGCAACTTTTTGACTGGCATTTCCTCTATAATAGTAGGTGATGTTGGACCAGCCGATGAACCCTAGCTACTATACATGGGGAGCTGGGGAGTAGTCGCATAGAAGAAAACCTGCATGCAGTGACCTGGGGAGCAGGAACAGGACAAGAAGTGATACCTCAGGTGGGCGAGATGTCGCTTACGCGGGCGGGCGGGATCTGCCCACACGACGGCAGCTAACAAGGGCGCGGAGGACCTTAGTCCGCGCCAGTGCCACCTCCGAGAGGACGATGTGCATCGGCTTCCTCCATCGTCGACGGCGACAACGTCAACGCTGCACCTCCTCACCTCCCGCAGTGGACGGGATTCGGCCGGATCTGTGACCACCGATGAGGAGAGATATAGTGTGGACATTGTCATCTTGTTTTGATATGGAGAGGGTGAGAGAGTGAGACGCGAGAAACTCCATCAAACAAGAGGCTATAATGGAGCAAAAAAATCTCTCCATAGCAATGGTTTTAAATAGAATATGCGCGTTCCCAAAAAAACGAAGACTGGCGGAAATTTTTTTAATGTACCAAGAAAGAAAACTCGATCAAAAACACGCCCCTGCTTCTAGGTCGCGAGAGTCGTCGCACACACACACACATAGACATAGAAATGCATATCCGTGTTTACGTAAAATCCATTTCCATCTCCATCTCCAATCATATTTCTCCAATTGGCACAGAGGGAGTCCTGGATTAGGGGGTCTCCGAAAAGCCGGACTATATAAACCGGAGGGTTTTAGTCCATAGGACAACATACAATCATACCGTAGGCTAGCTTCTAGGGTTTAGCCTCTCCGATCTCGTGGTAGATCAACTCTTGTACTACTCATATTATCAAGAATAATCAAGCAGGACGTAGGGTTTTACCTCCATCAAGAGGGCCCGAACCTGGGTAAAACATCGTGTCCCCTGCCTCCTGTTACCATCTGCCTTAGACGCACAGTCCGGGACCCCCTACCCGAGATCCACCAGTTTTGACACCGACATTGGTGCTTTCATTGAGAGTTCCTCTGTGCCGTCACCATAAGGAAGGATGCCTCGTCTCATTGTTAAGAACAACATCACCGCCGGGGGAGCCCTGGCTGTCGGCCAAACTCTCCGGCTAGGCAGTTTCATCATGACCGCCCGTTCGGCTGCTGCCCCGACGATGTCTTCTTGGGTCATCGAAAACAACCTCCACGTCGGCTCAGAATTCGCCGAGCAGATGGATCCAATGGAGCTCTCTTCCCTAAACGAGCTCTTGGATCGCATCGCCGCCTTGGGAGTCGCTACGGACTATGATCGGATTGGGCTTAAACCCGACCAAAGGGAGATTAACTCTCCACCGGTCACCCACCATGTTACGCTGGTGGAGGAACAATGCGGCGATTCCTCTTCTATCTTGAGGACTAACTATGTCCGGATTCCTGAGCTCTCCGAGCCGGATACCCGCTTACGGGAGGACATCACCCAAGCCCTGAACCTAGAGTCAGGCAGCGGGCCAGACTTATCGGGCAACATACCGGAACCTGAAATTCCAATATTGGAAACACCTCAGCCCCTGGGTCTCAGATTGGGTAGGTTTTTGGACTCAATTCCACCCACCCACCCAGACACAAACGATCTTTCCCACGTCAGGCAAGAGCCCCATGAAACAGTACATCATTATTTGTCCAAATTCCTCCTTGTGATGAACACGGTTAAGGAGTGTCGCGAGGAAGACGCAGTCTCATTTTTCTGCAATAATTACATGGACAAGGGAATCCTTAACGCCTTAAGTCGCCGTGACATATCACGCTTCACTGACTTGGCGTCCATAGTACGAAAGTACTGTGCGATGGATATACACCCAATCCGAAGTAAAAGGGTGCACTATCATAGGACACCCGAGTTAGTTGCAAAGAAACAAAAACCCTCTACAGGGCATGGAACCGTATTGGAGGGATGGCTTAACAGACCTTGCAAAATTCATAGCACAGCGGATACCATACCAATGCACAACCTTAGAGCATGTTGGATACTCCGGCAGGTGGCCAAAAGTGGTGAGGATGTTCTTATCCCAAATGCCACATAGCACCATCCCGTGGATAACAATACAGTATTAACAGTTTTTGAAACCTTCGCATCAAATAATAGGCGCAAGCGAACACTCCGCAGCCTCGCCGAAATCTGCCACGTAGCAGCAATGAATCCATGGAGTGACACGGCTATTACCTTCAGCGCCAGTGACGAACCTAAATTCCGAACTGCTCGAGCACCAGCTGCATTGGTCCTCAGTCCAATTGTGGACGGCTTTCGACTCACCAAAGTACTCATGGACGGCGGCAGTGGATTAAACCTCATCTATGAGGAAACTCTTCAAAAATGGAAATAGACTGGAACCGCATTGAGCAAAGCAGCACAACCTTCAGAGGAATCATCCCCAGTAGGGAAGCACGCTGTGCTGGGAAAATCACACTAGATGTGGTATTCGGCATGCCGAAGAACTATAGGTCTGAAGAAATTACATTCCAATTGGCCCCGTTCAGTAGTGGATACCACGCCCTTTTAGGACGGGAGGCGTTCACGATCTTCCAAGCCATACCCCATTATGGGTACATGAAGCTCAAAATGCTCGGGCCCAACGGAATCATCACTCTCGCTAGTGATCCGGACACAGCACTCCGTGCCGAAAACAAAACAGCCGCATTGGCCCTCGAGGCATTATCCGAAGCCCTCTATGTCGAGGAATTAACAGCGCTACGTTCCACGGTGGACAGGGACGACGTAATACTTGACAAGAGATCCAAGTCCACCTCTTTTAAACCAGCAGACGAAATAGTCAAATTCCAAGTCCACCCAATGGACCCTACAAAAACAGCCTCCATCGGGGCACAGTTAAACCCCGTCGTGGACGCCGCACTACGAGAGTTCCTGAGCGAGAATTAGGACATATTCGCCTGGCACCCCTCAGATATGCCAGGAATCCCACGCAAGCTGGCCGAGCACAGCCTCAATATCCTAAAGGGATTCAAGCCGGTCAAGCAGGCTCTTCGGCATTTCTCTGAACCTAAGAGATAGGCTATGGGAGAGGAACTAGCCAAGTTATTGGAGGCCAGATTCATTATAAAACACCCGGACTGGCTAGCAAACCTAGTGATGGTACCAAAGAAGGACAAATCCTGGCGCCTATGTGTCGATTTCAAGGACCTCAACAAGGCTTTCCTAAAGGATCCCTTCCCCCTCCCCCGCATCGATCAAATTATCGATGCTACCGCAGGACATGAGTCATTGTGTTTCCTTGACACATAATCCGGCTACCACCAAATCAAGATGGTGGAGTCCGACCAAGCCGCAACGGCATTTATCACACCATATGGCCCCCTCTGTTTCAACATAATGCCTTTTGGGCTCAAAAACACCGGCGCAACATATCAGCGCATGATCCAAACATGTCTGAAGAAACAGATCGGCAAAATAGTAGAGGCATACGTAGATGATGTGGTCGTTAAAACCAAACACGTCGACTCTCTAATAGACGACTTGAGGCTCACATTCCACAACCTCCAAACATATTACATCAAGCTCAATCTGGAAAAATGCGTTTTCGGCGTACCAGCTGGAAAGCTCCTGGGCTTCATTGTCTCCAGTAGAGGAATTGAAGCTAATCCGGCCAAAATCCGAGCTCTGTCACAGTTGGCTATCCCAATGGACCTCAAACAAATCCAGAAACTAACTGGATGTGTGGCGGCTCTAAGCTGCTTTATCTCCCGCTTAGGAAAAAAGGCATTACCCCTTTATCGCCTCCTTCGGCGCACCGAAGACTTTGAGTGGACGGACGCCGCCACAGCCAGATTGGAAGAAATAAAAGCCATACTGGCAACCAACCCAATCCTGGCCGCGCCAAACATCGGCGAACCAATGTTGTTGTACATTGCGGCAACTCATCAAGTTGTAAGCGCAGTGCTCGTCGTCGAACAAGAAGCTGACGGACATAAATTCCCTCTTCAAAAGCCGGTATACTACGTATCCACTGTCCTCACACCATGAAAATCACGGTACCCACATTACCAAAAGATAGCCTATGCGGTATTCATGGCATCCCGGAAGCTGCGACACTACTTTCAAGAGTGTTCGATTACAGTAGCCTCGGAAGTGCCACTTAATGATATTATAAACAACCGCGACGCTACGGGCTGGATTGCCAAATGGGCCATTGAGCTCCTCCCGTTCGACATACTCGGTGAGCCAATAAATCGCAAGTATTGGCCGACTTTGTCGCCGACTGGACGGAAGCCGAACTCCCTAAAGAGTACGGCGCATACTCCAATTGGATCATGCACTTCGACGGCTCTAAAATGTTGGCGGGTCTAGGGGCTGTCGTCGTCCTGACGTCCCCAACCGGAGGTAGCATTCAGTACGTACTGCAGATACTGTATACAGACTCCAACAACGCAGCCGAATACGAAGCTCTGTTTCATGGTCTTTGGATCGCAGTCTCCATGGGCATTCAACACCTGGAGGTGCGTGGGGATTCAAACCTCGCAATATCCCAAATAAGACTTAGATGCCAAGGATCCAAAGAAGGCGGCCTATCGAAACGCCGTCCTAAAGATGTCAGCTCGGTTTGAGGGGCTCGAATTTTAGCACGTGGCTCGGGAAAACAATTAGGCGGCGGATATCCTCGCCCGTATCGGCGCAAAACGCGACGCGGTCCCCCCCAACATCTTTTTGGAGAGGTTGTTTAAGCCATCGGTGGTATGGGAAGGGGACACCGTTAACAATAGTCCGGACTCGGCCAAAATGCCCGATACCAAACACTCTGACATAATCGGAGACTCTGCCACCGAAATAACACCTTCATCCCATGTAATAATGGCCGTCATCACCCCGTGGACAAAACCATTCCTGGCCTACCTAACTAGGCAGGAACTTCCCAGGACCAAAATGAGGCACACTGCATAGTGCGGCGATCTAAAGCCTACAGGGTCCACGAGGGAGAGCTGTATAAGAAAAGTACTACCGGAGTCCTTGAAAGGTGCATCTCCGAAGAGGAAGGGCGGAAGCTTTTGGCAGAAATTCATACCGGACTCGGCGGTCACCACGCCGCATCCTGGGCCCTTGTAAGCAAGGCCTTCCGTACAGGTTTTTATTGGCCGACGTCCCGGACAGACGCGTAGGACTTGGTCCAACGCTGCGCCGTTTGCCAGCCGTTTGCAAACCCAATCCATATGCCACCAACCGCCCTCCAAACTATCCCCATTACCTGGCCTTTCGCGGTCTGGGGGCTTGACATGGTTGGACCCCTTAAAGGGGGAACCCATAAGAAAAAAATACTTATTGGTCATGGTGGATAAATTCACCAAATGGATAGAAGCCAAACCTGTTAAAAATAGCTGAATCCGGACCGGTGATAGACTTCATATCCGGGGTTGTACACCGTTATGGCGTCCCCCACAACATCATCACGGACAATGGCACAAACTTCACGCCCGACGAGGTAAAACTCTAGTGCAGCAACATGGGCATCAAGCTCGATTATGCTTCCGTCTATCACCCACAAACCAACGGCCAAGTTGAGCGAGCAAATGGTCTTATCATGAGCGGCATTAAACCCAGATTAGTGCGGTCCTTAAAGGAGTCTAACACGCACTGGGTAGAGGAGCTCGACTCCGTACTCTAGGGGCTGCAGACGACGCTGAATCGCACTACCGGATATACACCCTTCTTTATGGTGTACGGCGCAGAGGTAGTTTTGCCCTGCGACATAATTCATGACTCACCTCGAGTGCGCATGTATGAAGAAAGAGAAGCCGAGCTCGATCGGCAGGATAGTCTGGACACCCTGGAGGAGGAGCGCTATGTGGCAAAAGCCCGTTCCGCATTTTATCACCAACATGCTCGCAGATACCAAAGCAGAGAAGTACTGGCCAAAACTTATAACGTTGGCAAGTTAGTTCAACGCCTGCCGGAGAAGAAAAAGTCCAAGCTCGAGTCCAAATGGGAAGGTACCTTCATTATTGACCAAGTTCTGACCGGTGGAGCGTACCGTCTGCGGGATGCATTGAATAATCGACTTGAGCCGAACCCATGGAACGCAGCCAGGCTCCGAAGATTCTATGCCTAGCGCCGGACTCTATGTCCGTCTCCTTCCTCTGTCCATTTTTTCCATAATACATTATCTGTCTTTTTTCTCTTTCTTTCTTTTAATCTTTCTCTAGGCCTTCAAGGGCCACATTGTGCCTCGCTTGCACATTATAGATGCGCTAACCGCGCTCATTATACCTGGGGGCTTCTTACACAGAAGCTTAATTATCTATCTAGGCTTCACACCCCGCACATGTGTTATTCTTCCGCATGTACATTTTCTTCGCCACTATATGCATCGATATGACTTCAGTTTTGGCCAAGCTGGGTTGCCTGGCTCTTGTATTTATGCCCTACGTTCCCGTTAATTCGGCTAGGGCATAAGGGGAGCACCTCTGCGATTGTTACTGCCGGGTCAGCCGGATGTGTACCTCCGACTGGGTGAAGCCGAAAGCTAGCGTTCTTAAGGGAATATTCGGTCGGCGAACAAAAGATGATTTTTATTTATTTATTTTCCATATATGCCCCAGATGTTTTTTCCTGCATTTCCTCTCGCAGTCCGGACATGAACTTTAGGGCATGCGTACCGAGGAAAGGAACCCTTAACGGAACTATTCTCCCTGGAAGATGTTTCTTACTACCCCTGTAATATAACATAACTAGTTGGGCACTTGTCTGTTCAAGCACTAATGACCCCTACGCTTGATCTCCACGCATACCCTGGTTCTTATATAACTGAGCGGGTATTCGGATACACTCTGGACTATCGGGTCCCGAGGTTGAAGCGAAAAGGTCCGCCATGACAAATGATCTACATTCCGGCTAGAAGGCATTATACATGTCACTTTAATTACATAGTCATGTAGGCTGACTAAATTCCTCTTCTATACAATCCAACAGGCGGTCTAGCCTACAATCCTGTTGGGAATATTTTGCGGCTAATTCTACTTGCCCATAGACTAAGCTAACGGGGATCTCTTTCCCGTCCGGCCCCACAGGTCCGACCTCGGCCATGTGATTTGGGTCAGCCTTGGTATACCGCGTCTTCACCATGGCCCAGGCTTCCCTGGCACCTTGACGGCAGGCAGATATCTTCCATAATCAGAAGCTCCACCGTGCTCCCTTCAGCTTCTCCACAAGCTCTCCAACGCCTTCTGGCAGGGAGACGGATGGCCACAAGGCCTGGGCAATGCCTTGCATCACCTGCCGAACTTATTCGTGCAGTTGTGAGAGCTCGGATAGAAGATCACCCACAGACCCGGGCATCTCCTCCGCGGGATGACCCGTCAGCATACCTGCAGACATAACTCTGTTAGCCGAATTCTCCGCCGTCCCCTTTACTAAGGGTTCATTCAAGCACTTACTAAATATGTCGCGTCGAAGCCGCTTATTCTCCTTCTCGGAGTCCGCAAGCTGGGCTCGAACATCTTTCAATTCCATGCTCAGCCTGGTATTGGCGTCTTGGAGATTGTTTTTCTCCCGCATGACCTCAGTCAGCACGCGTTCGCCAGCCTTTAGCTGTCGTACGACGTGCTGCTCCTCCGGATTCTCTCCGGATTCATCGGCAAACATCTATTGTTAGACCTGCAGCCATTCCGCATGCTATACGGTACCTATCATTCTTTAAAAGAAATGTTACTAGCTAGGGACTTTTTCGGTTCCTTTAGTGCGGCAACAGTGGCCCAAAGTTGGGTATTGCATTCCTCCAGCTCCTGTGACAGTTGACTATTCTTCTCTGTAAGAACATGCACGATAAGATGATAATTAAATCCGTTCTGCTAACTGTTTCAAGTCTCAGGGGCTATTGATACATATAATCGTCAGATTTACTTACCCATACATCCTTTACATACTGGTCCGTGGCTCTGGCTAGACCATCTTGAGCAGCACGGAGGTACGCCTCTCCAGAATTGATGGCACACTACTAGGGAAAAGCCTAGCAGCAGCGCGGGTTTTGGGCCTATTAGCAGCGCGGGGGCCAGCGCTACTAATAAGGCGCTACAGCTAACGTATAGCAGCAGCGCGGGTGCCACCCGCGCTACTACTACGTCCGTTAGTAGTAGCGTGGGTAAAAACCTGCGCTACTACTAACCCGCGGAATTTTTTTTCTAATTTTTTGCGCGAACTTTCAAATTTCTGAATTATTTTAACTTCTAATCTCTAATCACCCTCATCGCTGCTCAATTTAATCTCTAATCACCCCTCATCATTCTAAATCATCTAACTTCCCGGACGGTCACCCATCCTCTCACTACTCCAGCTTGAGCACGCTTAACTTCCGGGTTCTATTCTCCCTCGATTTCAAGTCTGCACTTGTTGTTTTCCTGACAATAGTAAGATGTCAATCCTATTAACCCTCGGGAGTTTAGCTTGAGCATGAAGTCACACATTTCGCTGTTTGAGTTTAAAACTATTGTTCTAAAAAACAATAATTATTTAGTAACACTAATATTTCTTGAATAAGGAGTTTGACCACATTTTAACCAAAGTTTGACCATAGTTTGACCACATTTGAACAAAATTCCAAAAAACTGAAATAATTATTTAGTAACACTAATATTCTTGAATAATTATTTAGTAACACTAATACTTCTTGAATAAGTAGTTTGACCACAGTTTGACCCGATTTGACCAAAATTAAAAAAACTGAAATTTGAGCATAACTTTTTTTCCTTTTAGAATTTGAGGATTCTAAAAATTTGCAAACAGGCTGTAGGCGGTATCCATTGTATGCGGATTTTCGTGCTGAACATTTTGATATATTATACGTTTTTTCTGACATCGTATGCAAAAGTTATAGCATTTTCCCTACACTTTTTGCAAAACATGTCCAAATTTAAGTTTTTAAATTTTCCTAACTAGTAGATGTAGAAACATAACTACATCTCGAAGGATTTTAATTTTTGAAACATTTTGATATATTATACGTTTTTTTCTAACATCGTATGCAAAAGTTATAGCCGTTTTACATTTTCCCTACACTCTTTGCAAAACATGTCCAAATTTAAGTTTTTAAATTTTCCTAACTAGTAGATGTAGTAACATAACTACATCTCGAAGGATTTTAATTTTTGAAGTTTTTATCATTTTCTTTTGCTTTTTACAAAACCGAAAAGGCGATCCACGGGGGGGGGGGGGGGGTAGAGTTTCAAAATGGGACATTTAGTAGTAGCGAGGGATTTTACCCCTCGCTACTAGTATGGCATGTCCCGGAGGGGCACGGTTGAGACCTCTTAGTAGTAGCGAGGGGTAAAAACTTAGTAGTAGAGCGGGTTTATAACCCTCGCTGCTACTATGGCATGGCCTAGGGGCACGGTAGAGACCGCTTAGTAGTAGCGAGGGGTAAAAACCAGCGCTACTGCTATCAACTTAGTAGTAGCGAGGGTTAAAAACCTGCGCTACTACTATGGCATGTCCCGGGGGGCACGGTAGAGACCGCTTAGTAGTAGCGAGGGTAAAAAACCAGCGCTACTGCTATCAACTTAGTAGTAGCGAGGGTTAAAAACCCGCACTACTACTACTTAGCAGCAGCGCCTGATTTTAAAGCGCGCTGCTGGTAAGATTCTGTGTATAGGCTTTTCCCTAGTAGTGGCATCAAATGCCTCTGGTGAGAAGCAAGCGTCGCATAGTACTGCCCGGTGGCGCCTATGATTCATGGCGCTCTCCACTTCTGAATTTGTAGCGGATAGCCTATCCGCATCCTCTGTAGGGAGAGTATCCGACGTCCGCCCCATGTCGGCTTCTGCCTCTATGTCCGGTCCTGGAGCCCGACTGGTGGAAGCGTGATCGGCAGCCTCACCGGACATATTCCGGCGAGAGTTTTTTCTGTTAAATAAACATGGACGTCATTACATTTCAAGAAAAGCGACAACCACGGAGCGGGGTTTCTGTCATACCTCTGCGCCGGCGTGTCCGTCCTGACCGCCTTCCTTTTTGGTCTGGCCGGCCTCGGTGCCTCTTGTTGGCGAGTTGCTACGGGTTCGGCATGGCATCCCGAATGCCTTCCCTGTAAAACACCATATGTATATGGTAGGTGAAGTGTCTAAAAGGGGATCCTAGTTTTTGGAGTTGGGATTTTTGGTTTTCTTATGTGCGACGCAGGAAGTAGTCCGGGATAGTAGGCCGTAATGGCCACCATGGCGTCATCACAGCTTAATTGATAGAACTGCCAGTCTGTCAACTCCACGAATATGTCCGGATCTTCTTCGAGTCCGGGACCGAGGGCCCGGTCGGGGTCCTCTGGTTGTGGAGATGGGCTGCTGACCTCCCTTATGGCTCTTCGCAGTTCCTGCCGCAAAATGGCAAGGTGAGTACCTACGACAGAGAATGCAGGAAGAATGGGAGTAAGGAGATATAACTCACCCAGCTTGTAGGGTTGTACATGGAGAATCCATCCAGTGGCTTGATGCGGATGAACTCCTCTTCCTCTCCCTTGAATAGTTCGGACAGAATTTCTGCAAAGGCGGCAGTGTTGTCCGGACCCTTACGCCCGCAACGGGTGGCGTCATCTTCCCCGTTAAAACACCACAAGGGGTGCCCTCGATATTGAAGTGGTTGCACTCCCCGCATTATGCATATTGACATAACCTCGATTACTGTCAATCCTGATTGAGTCGGTGCTTTAATTCGGTTCATCAGGTAAAGGACTTCTCCGTTGTCTTCCTCCTGGGGGCTCCGCAGGCGCCAACTTCGGCGTTTCTTCAGAGGAGCATTGCTGAACTCAGGAAGACCCCGCCGAACAGGGTCCGGAAGGGGGACGTCCTCCATATAAAACCATTCCGAAGGCCAGCCTTCGGACGTCTTCTTCGGAGTACCGGACAGGTATCCAGTTTCGGCGATGCGCCATATTTTGGCTCCGCTCACTTGATAAAGTGACCCCTTCTGTGTGCGAGGGACGAGGCAAAATAACCTTTTCCACTGCTCGAAATGAGCCTCGCAGCCCAGGAATAACTCACAGAGGGCAACATAGCCGGTGATGTGTAAAATGGAAGCAGGGGTGAAATTATGCAGTTGGAGGCCGTAAAATTCCAGGAGCCCGTGGAGGAACGGATGAATCGGAAATCCGAGTCCCCTCAATAAGTAAGGGACAAGGCATACCCGCTCCCCCGTAGAGGGGCTGGGGAAGCTCTCCGCTTGCTCCCCGCCATTGTAGGTGGCGAGCCCGGCTCGGACGAGCACCATATACGCCGGAGGGAGAAATCCCTTAGTCTGCAGTTCGACTAATCGACTGTGTGGGACTGAACACCACTCCCAATCACCGGGCTTAGGGCAACGGGGGTGGGAGGAGGAGCTGCGGAGGTCAGCCATGCTGGAGTGGATCTTTCCGAAGCACGCTCCGATGGATTCTTGCTTGGGGAGGATGGTATGGATTGGATCTAATAATCCCCATCCCTTTAATAGACAATTTATTCATTCGACGCGTGGAAGATAGCCCTTATTGGGCGCAGTAGCCAAGAGGTTCAACATTTATGGGACCGGACACTGCTTAGCAAACGTTCGAAATTTGGAGAAGAACCCTCCTTGCAATGCCGAAGAGAACAATGCACGCCGGACTCATCGTCATTGAAGCCTGGTTTAGGGGTTACTGAGGGAGTCCTAGATTAGGGGGTCTCCGGACAGCCGGACTATATCCTTTGGCCGGACTGTTGGACTATGAAGATACAAGATTGAAGACTTCGTCCCGTGTCCAGATGGGACTCTACTTGGCGTGGAAGGCAAGCTAGGCGATACGGATATGTATATCTCCTGTTTTGTAACCGACCTTATGTAACCCTAGCCCCCTCCGGTGTCTATATAAACCGGAGGGTTTTAGTCCATAGGACAACATACAATCATACCATAGGCTAGCTTCTAGGGTTTAGCCTCTCCGATCTCGTGGTAGATCAACTCTTGTACTACTCATATTATCAAGAATAATCAAGCAGGACGTAGGGTTTTACCTCCATCAAGAGGGCCCGAGCCTGGGTAAAACATCGTGTCCCCTGCCTCCTGTTACCATCCGCCTTAGACGCACAGTCCGGGACTCCCTACCCGAGATCCGCCGGTTTTGACACCGACAGGAACATTATTTACGTTGTTAATTATATACGCGGCAATATTAACGTACATCATCTCTTGTTTGCCAGTGTCCGGACCACTGCCACGGCCGCTCCTGACCAACCCGAACCCTCTTCATCCCCCGCGCGTGCTTCCCTCCCGAAACGGTCAGTGCCGCATTCATGCCCGGCCAGAGCGGACGCGACCTCTCACTTGCACCGGCATTGAAGCGGCGCACCGGCCAAGAGAGCGTCGCCCGCGCCGCTTCCTGGTGCACGCGGCTGCTCCGCGTTCAAAGGTCGCAATAGCCGGCCACAACATGCATGTAAAAAGTTCTTGGGAGTCCATGCTACAACTAGTTGTCCTCCCCCAACTCGTCAATCTCTTCCAGTAGTACTAGTACTCCATGGCGCGATCCATCGACAAGCATGCGAGAAAGTTATCGTATACTCGGTTTGTGGTGAGTGTCATGCCGAGCGACCGTGTGGGGTCGAGCCGTGGAGGAGGGTGAGACATGAACGCGACAGACGTGATTTAAACATTGGTTTTGCTCGATGGCGCGATCCAACGAAACGAAACGTTGGTTTCTCTCTGTTTCCATTTTTTCTCCGGAAAAACGGAAACTTTCCACTCCATTTTCGTTCCTACTCCAAGGTTGCCCCCGTTACAACATTCCATAAAATACAAAGGAAAACTAACATTCATGCTGATGCATCTCAATGATTCACAAATCATAGCCAATATTTGCTTCACAACTAAAGACAAAAGTTGTGAGAGCGTGTACGAAAGAAAAACTACTGATGGGGTCACTAGGACTTAAACCCTAAACCCTAAACAGAATGTAATTTCCTGGCCAGGTAGAACCTATCTAAGGAAATATGGCTAGCACCCTTGGATCATACGATGCTTTTGTGCAATTCCACTAAAATCGAGCTGAGCATCCCTGATGGCAAAGATATTGAAGAAGTGTGATTAGAATAGTAGTACTGGCACTAGTTCATGAGACATAAACTCATCACAAGTAGAAGCCGGTAGAATTAGAGAAAGATCGACATGGAGGTGGAGCTACATGGGGAGCTGCGGCAGTGGAGCAAGCCGGCACCAAAAGGAAGATGGACTACCTGGGACATCAGGTTGTAGCTAGAAGGGCGATTGGGACGCGGCATCGGCCCATACCATGGTGACCCCCAATTGGGACACGCCGACTGTGGATTTTCTCCCCCGCCGATGTCGACCGCGTCTACGTAGAACATTATTCCCTTCCCCCGGCCCAGCTGCGGGATCAGGCCGGATATGTGACCAGCGGTGTGGCCACCGTCGTTCTATGCTTGTGAAGAGAGCAACCCAAGCAAGCAGGCTTGTAGCTTAGGCTCCTGCTAGTGTATATATAGTGGTTTTCTTTTTCTCTCCATATCAACGATTTTATATTGCATACGTGTCATTGAAGAGTGAAATGATGGTTGCTTCTTCCGACTAACTTACTTTGTGATTTGACTGCTCCTTTAGTGGCCCCTACACGTACTCCCCCTACGTGTATGAAACAGTCACACGTACACATGGACCTAAAAACGTGCGCGACGCCCTAATGCATGCATTTCCGAGCACACGACGGAACACACATGGTCACATTCAAGTGCTCAACCTACACGTGCATGCACACACATACTCAGCCAGGGTGAGCTAGTGACCGTATAAACACCGGAAAATGTATATATTGAGCACAATGAGCATATTATGAAGTCCACTGACCGCATTTTTACAAATATACAGTGATAGGCAGTGTATTTATCTCGTTTGAAATTAAGCCATATTAACCGGAGAGGAGGCATTATGGACTAGCATTACTTTGCTGTGTCCTATCAACTTGCCGAACAAGGAGAAGCTTGTAGGACGAGAAAAGCACGCATGAAGTGGCTCGCAGGACAAGGAGAAAATTTTGACTAATGCAAGCTCTCCCTCGCTCAGGCGGTGGACGTGCAACAGTTAATTCGGTGTCATATTGCCAGAAGCATACACTATACTAGTACTATTATTGTTCGACTTCCCGAAGAGGCGAATAGCCAAGCGCAAAAGTTTACTAGTACTAGTACTACTACTATAGTCTATAGAGGTATGTACTATACTAGTACTAGGAACTGGATGGAGGAGCGTCTGCACTCTTATTATATTTTTAAAATGTGATAAAGCAATCTTTAACACATTTGGTTCTCTTCGGGGGTTCTCGTATGTGATAATGGAAGTTGATTGCATGGAACACTCGCCACAATTCTCGCTTAATTCTAGCTCATATCCTGTTACAAATAGGAGCGCTCGGTAATTTTTCCTTATTTTTTGTTATTCAACATGTAAACATGTGAGCAAACCTTGCGGTGCATCTTTCTATGAACCATGCTTGCAGCACTTTGAATGTGGCCGAGAGTTGGCTTGATGAAACACCTCGCTTCATACTTCTATTTTGGCAGTACCTCGGTTCCTAGTGACCAGTGTCTTGGCTGATCGTCCTATGAATGCTTATATATGAATAAAGCTCTCTCATTTACCCGCAAAAAAGATTAAGCCATATTAACCGGAAAGGAGAGAGTATGGACTAGCACTACTTTTTGGTGTGTCTCGTCAACTCGCAGAACGAGGAGAAGCTTGCAGGACAAGGTGAAGCTCGCCTATGCCTTTTGACTAATGCAACCTACCCTCGCCCAGGCGGTGGACATGCATCAGTTCATTCGGTGTTAGATTGCCAGAGGCATACACTGTAGTAGCAAACATGCGGAGTACGATCATTGTTCGACTTCACAAAGGTGCGAAGAGCCAAGCGCAAGGTTTAGTAGTACGAGTAGTACTACTACTAGAACTGCATGGTGGAGCGTCTGTATTCTTATTTTTTCAATCTCTGGTAAAGTACACATTTATTCTGGAGAAGGGCAGAAAACGGTAGCCCAACATGTAATGATGATATCGATCAACCATGCTCGAATATATCTTGGCCTTCGTGCGAGCCTGTCTGTGTGTTCTTGCTCCTCGTATCTCTCAAGGAACGGCGGGTTGGCCATTTTGCCGTCAATTGAGATCGGTTTGCTCACACTCCGGTCCCACATGTCAGTGATATGCCAAGGGGAGGTTCATTGAACGACTGGCCATACACGTACTTGGTTTTGCACCTTCATACTACTCCTCTGTCCGTCACAGTTTACAGGGCGTGCTTCATTATGATGCATTTATCTCAATGCATTTCCACCACCAGAGAGACTTTAGACATGTTTGGTTTAATGCTCAACTAATTCAGGCGTGGTAACCGCAATCAAGTACACAATTTTCTCTCGATGTACTACGAAGTGGAGTAAGTGCATGCATGTGTGTACTCGGGTGGAAGCACTGCATGCATGTGTGTCCGCCTTATTTCCTCTAGTAATAGACGTCGTGCTATAACTACCAATGCTATTTTTCAGGCTGATCGCTAGTCGCCTTGGTCCCAGAGATTTTTTCTTTTTTTGAAGTGCGCTCTATAAATAGTGACGGATGGAGTAGTATGAGCGGATTCAAAGAAGAGTGTATTGATTGTTGCTTCTTCCGAGCAACTTATAGTGGGAAAGGTGGGGCTTATGATTTGACTGCTCATTACTCACTATTAATGCGTCGCAACGACTGGGCTGAGTCTCCCATGCGGCTCTGCACTACCCCCTCGGTTCTTAAATATACTTCGGAGTATTTGTCTTTCTAGAGATTTCAACAAGTGACTACTCAAATATTTGTCTTTTTAGAGATTCAAATGGACTATTACATACGA
Source organism: Triticum urartu (assembly GCF_056163025.1). Taxonomy (NCBI): domain Eukaryota; kingdom Viridiplantae; phylum Streptophyta; class Magnoliopsida; order Poales; family Poaceae; genus Triticum; species Triticum urartu. Next base: position 241,959,450 of record NC_141874.1, on the reverse strand, counting down.
ATGTATATAGATATATTTTAGAGTGTAGATTCACTCATTTTGCTTCATATGTAGCCACTTGTTGAAATCTCTGGAAAGACAAATATTTAGGAACGGAGGGAGTACACATACGAAGCAAAATGAGTGAATCTACACTCTAAAATATCCCCATTTGAAATTTGTAAAAAGACAAATATTTTGGAACGAAGGCGTATAATTTTGTGCATGGCACATGGACCCGGATGCCGAAGTGGCTTCTGGCGATGCTATCAAGCTTCCAGCATTTGTTTACATAATTGACGTACTATCCAAATAATTTTCCAGCGACATAAAATTTTACAATGGTGTGAGCTTTCAGCTTTTGTTTCGTCTATCTTGCCATCGATGCTCTTTCAGAAACAATAAAAAACTAACTTCCTTGCTAATGCATCTCAATTATTAGCAAATGAGAGTAATATTTACATCACAACTGAAGACAAAGTTGTGAGAAGGTGTTAAATTAAAATTGATCCATGCTTTCATTGGCAGCAACGTCCCCCCAGCTCTGTCTAAATCAACAAGGCATGTTGGGAAAAAAATTAGCTGTCGGGAGCATGCACCATTCCGATCATTTTGTGCAGTTCTACTAAAATAGAGTTGAGCGTCCCTGTTACAAAGTTATTAAGTGTGATTATGATAATAGAAGACTGTTGATGAAACAATAAACACACAAATAGAAGTCGTTCACCTTTGCAGTCTCTCTTAAGACTAACTAGTTGGAGAATATTAGGCTCGGAGTTGGATGAGGAGGATAGAGAAAAACCAATCTCCCTTTGTGAAGTCGCACTAAAATGTAGAGACGTTACCCATGTAACATTTTAGTACAACTGCACAAAACACTCTTAAGAAAAAAGTGATTTGTGTAGTTCACCAAAAGGTCGCAATAGCAACGAGGTGAAATGGATAGCCCTATTTGCAAAAAAGAGGTAGAAAGGAAACAATTACTGGCCAATAACAGTTGATGACACATGCGACGACAAAAAAGAAGCATATTCCTTGTCCCAAGGGAAGATAACAACACGGTTGTGTTTGTCTAAAACAGTGCGAGGACGAGATTGCAATATGGAAAGTACGCCGGACGAGCTACGTTTTTGGCAAAGAACTATGGAAGATCCACATGCAGCGACGTGGGAAGATGGGCAGTGGAGCAAGGCCGGAGGGGATACCTGGAGGTCGACGGGATGTAACTAGGTGAGCGGCGGCGGGCGGAATCTGCCCATACTGCGGCAGCGAGCAGGTGGCGTAGGCCCTACCGCGTTGGAGCTTGGTCAGAGAGAACGGCGTGTACCACAGATCGGGACGTGCTGCCTCGGCGCCGTTGAACAAAGAAACGATGCACGTCATCCCTTTCCGCAGGTGGACGGGATGCGGCCAGATCAGTGACCAATGGTGAGAGAGAGAAAGAGAGGCCACCGCAGCCTTGTGTGAGATACTTTCAAGAGAGACAAACCAGGCAGGCAGGCTCCATTGTATATAGTGGAGCGGACTACCTTTTTCTCCATAAAAATCATTTTATATTCTGTGTACATGCCATTGAGCGATATAACTTTATTTAAAAATAACGCGCCAACGCATCAAGTCGAACTTTGTTTCGTGCACGCATGGTACACGACCTCCGTAGGTAAACAACCGCTACACACGTTCAAATGAGCACGTGGGCTGCCATTTTGTATAGAAATGAGCTCCACTGTGTACCCGCGCGGGTGTGGCTGGGCAGGAAGTGTGAGTACGTGCACGGTGCACATATTGTCTTCTTGTATATGTACACCACCTACGCGGGGTTGTGTGAGAGAGATACAAACGTAGAGAGATATAGTGTGTGGGTTCGTGAGAGTTTTTTTTGGGTAACATATACAATGTGTGTGAAATAGAGTCCTGGATATCATATATATAGAGGGGATGATCCACGAGAAGAGAGTGGAGGTATCATCGGCTTGAGGTGTCCATAGAATTGAACAGAGGGATGATGTGTGTGTGTGCACGCGTGATCGATAAAGAGTGCCATTGAATTTGTGTGTGCCCACGTCAAAGATATAGAGTGGCTGGCCTACTGGAACGTGAGAGGCGACAGGTGCAGTTTGTCTCTGTGCCATGGATACCTACCTACAGCGCTCGACTATCAGTGTGTGGTGGGGGGAGGCCTAATTAACTATAGAGGTACAATGGCTGGTATATGTGTGGAAGAGGAGAGAGGCCTACCTCATGTATTAAGGGAGATTGATCTACGTCATGTATTAAGGGAGATCGATCGGCATCCATGCATATGTGTAGGAGAGGAATAAGGTTGGGAGAGAGACATAGCTACAGTGTAGGAGGGGGTGGTAGTGGCGTTGCTTCTAACAAATGGTAGGATAGGCTTGCTAGACAACCGGAGGGCACGCCTGCAATATCAATAAGAGAGGGGATGGCTTCATGTCTGTGCACATGCGTGTGAGAGATGGCTCAGGAGGCATGCACGAATGATGAGGGGGGGAGGGCGATATGGCTGTGGTAAGCAGACGTAACTACATAGGAAGATCAATCGTCCTTTGTCAGAGAAAGGAGAGACATAACTTGTGAGGTACGTCAATCGATGGGGGGGGGGAATAGTTAAAGTCGACCTAGGTATATGTTGGGAGATCGATCGGTATACATGCATGTGTGAGTTAGAAGCAAATGAGGCACGGGGAGAAGGATAGAGAGAGAGGGATGCATCTACGAGGTGGTGCGAGAGTCATACTATATCGAGGGGGAAGGAGTGTTCGAGTACGAGATCGATGAAAAGAGTGGTGCGAATGAGGAATGGACGGTGATAAGAGAAGAGAGGAAGCTTGTGTTTGTGCTAGGCACACCTGGCTAGAGAGGCATATCGATCGATGTGTGCCGCAAAGAAGGAGCTGGGCCTACACACACCATGGGTGAACGACCTAAAGTGAAAGACGAATTTGCGCGGTGGAGCTAGAGAATGCTGAGGGAGGGTGAGAGGGATGTAGGCGTGTGCATGCATGAGAGGAAGTTAGAGCTAGCTACAAAGATAAGAGGATTGTGTGGGTGTAAAAGACGAACAGAGATCATACTTCATTATAAAAAGCAAATTCGGATATTTGAAGAATTTATCATAGTGTTTTAAACCGACGCATGTGTGAATATATATAACGGTGATACAAATGGTGTGGTTATGAACATTTTATACTACATATAATATATTTTATCTCTACTCTTACAAAAGACAGAGTTGTTGATGATGGTGGGCCTGCCATCCTGCAATATAGGTCGCCCGATTTATATCTGATGGATAGGAAGGAAACTATGGCAATTTTGAAAAAAGATACCCACACCCCTCTCCATATTTGCAAATTAGGCCTCCCCTTGATCATGTTGATGTTCTGTGGAACGCATGGGCACCTTGCTAGCACTACGTATAATATATAGAACATTGATCATAATTTGGGCTAATGTGTGGCTTTTGCAGCTTGGGTCTAAATACTTGTCATAATGTAGGGGGCAGGGCACTATACTATGTGTGATAAACACGGTGTACGTATGGAACATGGTTTAGATTATGAATATATAGTTAGTACATCAAATGTACTATGATTTGGAATCAACATCAAGTGTATTCAAAAAATAGAATTCGAGTTCATGTAGTACACATAGTTCATATCTATCTCTATAGTAATCATGTGGTGTGTTATTAAGGTAATACACGAATGATGGTTGAAGTTGGCAACAATCATGATTGTAGATTCTTATTGAAATAGAGAAATGAATTCAAATTCAGTTCGAATTGCAGCGGTAGTATAGACAATTGGAATGAACTAAAATGTTGGTATGAGTAGGTTACATGCATCATACAACAAGCGAAAAAATTTAATTGGACATAACATGGATTCATACTCCCTCCTTCTTCCATCTATATAGGGTGTAATGTGTTTTTAAGACCGCCTTTGACTATTGACAAGATTAATAGCACATGACATGCACAATGTGAAAATTATATCATTGAAAGAACCTTTCACAGACGAATTTAATGGTGTGCTTTGTGTAAGTTGCATGTCATATATTATTGCTCAAATATTTGGTCAATGTTAGCATCGAAAAACACATTAGGCCCTATATAGATGGAAGGAGGGAGTAGCTTTGAATAGCATTTTTATAGTAAAACGAGGCAAGATTCTCTCTTTGTGTGGTGTGAATAGTTTTATTTTTCTCGTTTTCTTTTTGGTTGAGGGAAGTGCGAATTGATTTGGTACGTACAAGTACAATATAACACGTTAATCTCGTCCCTAAAATTCGACCCGCGCCTTGTTATATCCTGAAAATTCAGATATCGTGCTCCCAAAACCGGTGCCTTCACAACCCGTGCCTTGCTATCCTGAAATTACAACGCATGCGAAAACTCCCTCCAGCTGCCAAATCCCGACACGTGAAATCCCCCTTCTAACCCTGAGCTGAAAGGGCCGCTAGTTCAGATCGGTGGGGGGGTACTTTCATAACACACCCTACATTTTGGACAAGCGCGTCCCTAAGTCATGGCTCACCCCATCCCATTGCCTCCTTTTTGCCATTCGAAACCCCAGGCCGCCATAACCTCTCCGCTCCAGCCGCGAAACCCCACCCTCCTCTGTCCGCCACCTCACCGCTGCACAGCCAGAGCCTCTTCCTCGACGACGTCGTCCACCGCAACAGCTCGACGTCCCTCGTCCACCTCCCCGGATGAGGATCCGTCGTCCCGCTGGTCCAGCCGCCCCGTCCTCCACCACCATGGAGCTGCTCCGACGATCGCCTCGTCTGTCGCGGCTGCTCCATCCCCACAGCGCCGCCTTAACCTGCTCCAACAGAACCACATCATCCTCACCGACTCCTCGGATGAAGCCGAGGCCTACTCGGCGCCACCAAAGTTGTTGTACACTTATCGCATCGCACCTTCCCCATAACTCGACCTCCCGGCGCCGACGGTGCTCCATCCCGCACCCCCATGGAGCGGCTACCTTCAAGCCGGCGCCGTGGGCGACATCTCCATGGCCACTCTCCCCCAGTGCGAGGCCCCTTCAGCGGCGGCATCCATACCAGCCGGATATGCTGCTGCTCCGGCTCTCGCTCGCGCTGCTGCTGCTCTGGCTCTCGCTCAATCGCTCGCTCGCCCAGCTGCTGCTGCTCCGGCTCTCGCTCGCTCGCTCGCGCTGCTGCTGCTGCTCTCCACCTCGCTTGTGCTGCTGCTCTGCTCCGATTTAGCTACACTTCAATCGACTGAATCGACTTTCGGTTCAGTCGATTTTCAGGGGGTGGGGGGGATCGCCGGAGTTAAGGAAGAACCAACCGCAGCAGGGACAGGGGCTCGCTCGAGAGGTACCCCACTATCTACCTTAGGGTTCAGGGTGGGGGCGGGGGGCCTAGAGGGCTTGCCGGGGCGGCGGTGGACCGGTGGTGGGGAGTTGTTTCGAGGCGGCGAGGCAGCGCTGGGGCCGGCGGTTCGGCCGGTGGTGGCTGGTGGCTCAGGGGGGGTGCAGGTTGAAGATGAACTGCATGCCGTCCCTAAACTACATGTCAAGTGCCTCTCTGCTACCATTGTGTTCAGTTTCGACGGTAACATTCAGATTCCACAGTAAATTTCAGTTTTGACAGTTAAGTTCGGAGTCAACAGTTTTTACCTCATCTGTTGTAGTCAGGTGGTTTTTGGTGATGTAAATTTTACTTCTATTTTATATCATCTATTGGAGATGCTATTAGAATCCCACTTGGGATTGACGATGTCTGTCTTGTGCTGCTTCAACCTTGACATCATGTTCACCTCTTGGACTCCAAGTTAGGTCCAAATTAATGTTCAAACTTGAGTTCTAAATTAGCTGTGGGGCACATATCGAGGAAGCAATGAATAATATCTTTGTCTAATATCTGGTTCACCTAGGGTATCCCTATGTTGTTCATCTTGGGTGGGAAACAAATAGTAAAGCAATCCTCATTTTTCTTTTTATTAAATTAAAGCAATCATCAGCCTGCTATTATTATTTTTGAATCCATCCACTGGTTGTTACCATCAGTCTAAATTTCTGCATGCTATCAATACATAATCTCACCATATTTTTTTCGTATGCATGTCAGATATTGTACACAGTCATGCTGAACATGTAGAGAAAAAGAGAAGAGTTTTGTGTGACAATCGAATGTCATGCAGACATCACTCCATGGTGGGTTCAATGGCAAACCCTCCCAACCCCTCTTTAGATTGTAATCCAGAGGAAGATATCTGTTCTGAGGCGGATTCAAACACCGCTGACCACTCCTATTTACCCCCCAAGGTGTTTGCTCTACCTTTGCATGATGATGTTAGTCATATCATGCATATGTTGCCTTGCAGTGCCTACTTTTAACATCATATATGTCATCTGCTTAGTTTAGACATGTTCTGTAATGCCACTTGTTTAGTTTCTATATCATATATGGGAATTATGCAGTCTCATGTCTTTTAGCCAGCCATAATATATGTGAAATGTGCAATGCCACCCTGTTTAACTAGGCATCATATATTTGAATGATATCTTGCCCATCCTTTTCTTCATTACATTTCCATTTGTCGACAATGTTTCTACATTAAACTACTCTTCCTGTGAATCAGCCATTTGGGTGGGAGATTGAAAAATCTGGAGTGAAAACAAGGCCTTCAGAGCAGACAGTGCTACCTGTCAAAGCAGATCTCTTGTTGGGTCCCGATAGCTCCTCAGAGATGGATTCAGAGAAAGATGACCAGTCCTATTCCCCTACCGAGGTGTATGCTCTAACTTGGCACAGTTATACTACTCATATCATGCATATGGTGTCTTGCATTGCATAGTTTAGACATCATATACACAATATTCAACACCATGTTCTTAGTTCAGACATCATATCGAATGCCCTCTGTTTAGCATATAAATCACATATGTGCATTAAATGATGTGATCCTGATTACTAAGATAACATGTAGGTGAATTATGTCATGCGATCTTGTTTGGTTATTCTTCATATCTTTGAATTATGTTATGCTATGCTATCCAGTTTACATAGACATCATATATGTGAAATTGTGTCATGCTATTCGTTTTAGTTAAACAATATACATGTCAACTATTTAATGCCCTCTTTTTTCCACACTATCTATTGCATCTGTCTCTCATACAATGTCTGTACATTCAACTATGTTTCCTGTTTATCAGCCATTTGAATTGGAGCGGGTGATGCCAGTATCTAGTGGACTAAAAACACAGTCTTCAAATAAAACAGTGCTACCTCTTGGTGGAGATAGCACCCTGGTTGTACATGCACAAGAACCAGCCCTACCACACATAACCCAAACTCTCGCAGATTGTACCCCTACTGCGATGGACAGAGAACCAGCTTCACCCAATCTAACCCCAACCCCAGCAGATAGTAACCCAGTTCCTATTGACACAACACCATCTCCACCATAGAGCTGCCAAACAAGAGCAGTTAGTAAGGCAACTCCAGTGCCCAAAGGGCCAGTACTACCACGGCGAACCCCAACTCCACTAGTTAGTACGCCTATTCCTGTGGAGGAAGCACAACCAGCTAGTCATAGTTTAGCATCTATCGCATTTGATGTTGTTAAATCGTATGTGCATATCTTCCCATCTTGGAAATATTATACTAAAGATGAAGGAAAATGCCAGTTGCAGGTGTTTGTCCAGGAGTTATGTGCAAGTAATGTTATTCATGGCAATTACTTTGCTTTGTCCCATACATCCTACCTCCATGATGGTTATAATACAGCAAATTTTCCAATTTTTCTCTATAAAGAAGGACCGATTTGGAAACTCGGGATGAGGTAACCTGTGCTAATACCTCTGCTATCTTCAAAAATGCTTGGTGGCAGTATAGGAATTACCTGAAGAAAACATACTTCACTGGCAAAGAAACTCATCAAATTACCTTACGTTCTCCTGAGACACATTTACTGGACGATGAGTGGGAACGCCTTGTTCTGTACTGGTTCCAAACCAAGAATGTGGTAAGGTCTATGAGCTAGTTTTCTATTTGTAAGTACTATATTCTTGCGTCTTACTATACTCTGTTCATGTAGAACAAGTGCCTAAACCTGAATAACAACTGTTCTAATTTAAGATTCCATTGCTATCATAGTTAAAAAAGCGCTAGGCGTTAATTGTGCGTTTTGCCACCGCCTTGCGCTTTACTGACCAAAGCACATGCTTATGCGCAGTTATGCACAGATTAAGCGTAGTTATGCGCAATGCGTTTTGCCAACGCCTAGAGCCTAGGCGCGCTTAAGCGCTCGCTTAGGCGCGCCTTTTTTAACTATGATTGCTATAGTGCATAGTGCTTTGCACTTGTATCACTGTATTTACTCATACAAACTTATTTTTAAATTGAAGGATCCTATCAGAACTCCGATGGCATAGCATGTATGTTCATGCATGTTTCTTTAATAGGTTTGCTCTTATCAATAGCTCTGTTGATTTCAATTTCAATTGTGTATACAGTTCACTTCTCATATCATGCACATTCCTAGCATCACAACAGAGCCAATAGTGTTGTTGTACATGTAGACCCATGGTACCCATCTGAAATCTTGTTGTGCTGTGTAGTTTCCCACGCATTGTATTCTTTCACTGCTGCTTTGTCTTGAACTGATATGATTTGAACCATGTCTCTATTTTGATTTGGCAAGACAATGCAGTGACCATAGGACATAGATATATGTTTGTTTGGTGCTTTTATTATGTACTAGTACTTGGCAATCGAATACTTGGTAGTTTAATCCTGTCCACCTTACTAATGAACTGGTTCACCGAAATGAGTTTCATATACTAGTACATGCTAAACATGTTATGTGTCTGCTTGTTTGTTCTTTTAGAATGCTGACAGAATATTGGGGAAGAGTGCCTTATTAAGGAATGGTAAAGGAAGTAATGCAGATAAGGTTCAGGATAGTGACACATCCTTGTTGGTCTCCAACAAAGCTGATAAAATAGCTAAGGAAGACTATCTCAAAGACAGTGAGACAACCCCAAAGTCCTGTCTTGGTTTATTATTTGAGTGAATGGCGACTACCGCTTGCACAAGCTATTCAAACTCACTGTCTGAATCAGTTCGGTTTCCTGAGTCTCAACTACAAGCTGAAAGACATCGATCAGATGTGCTGCGACAAGAAGCGGAAGGACTGCGGAAGTTCAGATGCATACTTTCTGGTGCAACAGCAAGCGTTGGAGGATTTTAGCGCCAAACAGGACAAAGCTAATAATCTTTCTAAGCTTATTGCCAGCATGGTGGATACCCAGGATAACATTTCTTGAGCTCTTCTGAAGTTGTTTTAGTTATGCTCTTGTTTTGCTGCCGCATTTATCTGCACTGGTGGCCAATTTTGACGGCCAGTGCATGTAATATGCTGCTTTGTTCCCTACATTTTCACTGGCGGTGAACTTTGATGCCAAGTGGATGTAATATGTGTAATAGCATTAATAGGCTAGCGTTAATTGATTGCTTATTTATTTCATTATTGTCTTGTTTAGTTGTTTGCTTATAGTCACTGCAGTTCTTTTTCTGTGTTTTTCTAGTGGCCACAATAACCTATTTTTGGAAACTAGGCCAAAATAATCATGGCAACACTTAGACTGTTGTAACCATGGGCCTCCTGTGGGCCGTATGATACATGGGCCTTCTACGGGCCGTAGGATCCATTGGCCTTCTATACGGGCCATAAGATCCATGGGCCTTCTACGAGCCGTATGATCCATGGGCCTTCTACGGGTCGTACGATCCATGGGCCTTTTATGGGCCGTAGGACCATGGGCCTTGTATGGGGCGTATCATCATTTTGCCAATCATGGGCCGTACTATTCGTGGATCATAACGGGTCGTTAATATGCCATATTTGATAACTCTATGAAAATAGCCCAATGGGTTTTTTTGACATGAAAATGACCCAACATATTAACGGGCCACAAACGGGCCGACTGTAACCACGGGTTGAATTTGGCCCACAAGCAGAAAATGATAGTAACGGGCCATAAGTAACCAAATGCTAGAAATGAGCCCAAGAATAAATGGGCCCTGAGAAGGCCGGAAGATAACCTGGGCTGGAAACGGCTAATGGAATAATGGGTCCTTAATGGGTATGAAGTGATACACTATTCATTACGGGCCAGTTTCACCACGGGCCGTTAATGGGCCAAGAGTTATAAAGGGCCTCATATGGGTCGGAAGACGTCATGGGACATACATGGGCTGGAAGTTAAAATGGGATAGAATCATATTGGACGGCCCAGATGACGGTACTGGGCCTAATTCGGAGAGGTCGCAACGGTCCCTGGGTTAGCGGGTTGTAAATGGGTTATATGCGAACAGACCATTAATAGGCTTTTCGTGGGCCGGCCTGCCACCTTTTGACCAAGTCAAATAGGCCGGCCTTTTCACAGGAAAGGGCCTCTCTTGGGTCGTGCCACGTGTCGACGTATCATAGGCGCCTTGGGTCCAATGAGTGGATGACATCTATCCCAACGGTGAGCCGACATGTGTTTCCTCCAGCCAATGATGATTTTACACGTGGAAAATCCCCATTGGTCAGGGGTGTTAACGGGTTATCAGATCCAAAACCAGACCCGATAGCTTAACGGCGTTCCGTTACGGTGGATGCCACGTGTCGGTCACCCTTGACGAAAGCACTTCTGTGGTGCACAATTTATCGTCATGGAAGTGGACACTTCTATGATGATAATTTCGGTAATGTCATGGAACACTTCTATGACAGCACAAGTATGACTATTTTGATTATGTCATAAAATCGTCATGGATGTACATGCATGACAAAAAATGTGACCTACTGTGACAAACATGTATCATCATGAAAGTGTATTTTTTGTAGTGGAAGGTGGCGCCGACGTCTGGATAGGCAAGTTAGCAGCAGCAGCGGGGGTCGGCGGCTCTGGAGCCTTTGGGACCTCAGCAAGGACCTCCAGAGCCAGCCTGGCTATAGAAGCCAATTCCTCTTGAGGTTGGGCCCCCGGGTATCGCAAGGACAACCCTGTCGTAGGAGCACGAGGGTTGTCACCGCCCTTCTATGCGGGGGCGGTACGGCAACGGTAGGCTGCTAAGCTGCGAGAACCACAGTTGTCTCCTTCTTCTACACCACCGACGCGGGCCTAGCCATTGCAAAGGGGGCATCAAGATACTACAACAAGAGCAAAGAAGGAAGATCAGGGCACTGCACTTACTGATCCACAGCGGCGTAGTCTCTCGCCCTCTTCAGAAGCACCATGCCCTTGGTCTTCGCAAGCTGGGGCATGGGCGCCCGAGCCCCTGGAGCAGGCAGGGGCGTGGCGCCCGGGCTTGCGTCAGCGCCGGCCGGTGGCAAGTCGGAGGCGCCACCTCGGGGAATCGACACCGACCGGCTCTTCTTCGGGACCCCGGGTTGCTGCAGGGGGGAGACCTGCCCCATACCTTCCAAAGTCTCCTACGAATCTGACCCCCCTCCTTGTCGGACTCGCCGGAAGACACCACCATCGGGGAGCCCAGAGGACTGTTGGGTGCCAGCGGTACGAGCCCATGATCATTGAAGACTACCAAAGCAGCGGCGATCTTCGACCCATCAGGGTGATGGTACAACGGCAGATGGGTGTCCGGCAGGCAAGCCTGGTCCTTCCTAACCAGGAGGCGTAGTACCTTGTTCAGCTCATCCTCAGGCAGATCGTCCGGCCAGAGGCAGAGCACGCCACCCTCGCCCGCGAGCTCCCACAAGGGGCGTGAGCGTGCCTGCAGCGGAGCCGGGCACTGCGTCAGGAATTCCTTGATGATCATAGCCCCCGTTAGAGTCTCCACCTTTATGTAGTTAGGCCTCAGGTCAGCCACCATCCTCTCCATAACCTGCTCCACCCGGGGATCGTTGGGCATCTCATGATTCCATCCCTCGTGAGGCACTGGCATCCCGGTCGGTAGCATCTGCCGATGGGAAGAGCGCGAGGCACCCATGAGGACCCACTTGTTCCTGAGATCCTCTACCTTCATCCCGGCTCGTGAGATCACGTTGTTGCCATTGGCTGCCACAAAGTTGGCACATCCTGAGCACGGGCCTTCCTTGATCCGGAGAAATGGCGGAACAGCGCCACATACAGCATCACCCCCATGAATGCCTCGCAGTAAAAGGCAAAGATCGACAGAAGAAGGATGGAATTGGGATGAAGATGAAGGGCGTGGAGATTGTACTGGCGAAGGATAGCATAGAAGAAGTCGGAGAAGGTGGGGACCAGCCCCGCCAAGACGTTGTGTAAGAAGAAGGGATAGAAGGTACCGCCCATGGTTTCCGGCTTGGCAGAGCCGGCCCGGAGCACTATCTCTCCCTCTTGTTGCTGTCATCCGCCATCACTAGGAGCACGGTGGCGAGGTTCTTCTCCGTAACGGTGGACACGCTCAGGGCAGGCTCGAACCAGGAAGGCGAGCGCGCGGCCTTCGCCTTATTGGTGGCCATCAACTATAGGCTTGGGGGAGAGTTTCAGCGGATCTGGGGCTCTCTGGGCAAGGAGGAGAAGGGGATCTGGAGCAAGATGAAAGGAAGGCAATAAAAGCTCTGCAGCAAACACGAGCCCTTTTGGTAGCTAGGAACAGTTCCCGAGGCAGCATGGGGAAGCGAAGGCACCCATGTCTCATCAATCACCATGCGTCAACCAAGGCCGCAGGCAGTTAGGGCCTGTGGCGCTCCGCACTTGCCCTTTGGCTTCGCCTCGAAGCCAAAATCAAGCGTGCATTTGGTCCGGGGCCTACTGTTGGAGTCCTGGGAATGGGGGTACCTAGACATGCCTGCCTGCGGCGCACGGCATGGCTTCATCAGCGGCCCGGTACGGCCCATTTTCGGTAGCAACAACACAAGACCCTCGCGAGGGGCCAAGCCTCGCGAGGCAGACGATGCCAATACCTCCCTGGGGGGCAGCCTCACTAGGCTGGCTCCCGAGGAGTGGAGATATCAATGCAAGGTGCACCTCACGAGGCTCACATGACGTGAGCCATGACGACCAAGGCCATGCGAGCGCAGCGGGCGCAGTGTGTCAGTTTCCCCTTTGGTGCCAAGGAGGCAAGCGCAGGCGTGGAGTCCCGAGGAATCAGGCAAAGCTTTCCATATTGGTGCAACAAGACCAAGACCGCCAGGACGGTGGAGGTTATCGCGGAGTCTACTACAGCGTCACCACTAGAGCCTTTGCAGGCGAAGACTACTTTTGTCAGGATAACTTGTACTAGTTGTCTCCCTTTGAATTTGGTCGTTGTGGGATCCCTTCCCGTCTACATTTGGGAAGAGGACGAAGGCCACTATAAATATGACTTAGCCACCACCCGAGAGAGGGATCGGATCATTCAGACCATCCTCACGCCCTGCTCATTGAGATCAAGAACACCTCACCTCCTGAGGCCGTTCAACCACTGTACTAGTTCATCCTCAGCCCCTCGAGGCAATCCACCACAAAGCTAGATTGGGGTATTACACCGCAAGGTGGCTCGAACCAGGATAAACTACTATGTCTCTTGATCCTTAGGTCGTCGAGCTAGGCTGTGGAATCATTGGGCCAGCAGGTTGAGGAGAAGGAGTTATTCGTATGCACCCATTGTCCGAACCTCTCAAGGGTCTGCGGAGCCTAGGATCCAACAGAAGGAAAATGAAAAGAGGGGGTTACGGGCACTTATCTTTTTTCATTCTTGAATCTGCCGGCAGTTGCTAAATTTTCATTCAAATAATGTAATATCTCGAGTCCATGTCTGTGTTCTATAATTCTTGTACTTGTATTAGCATATTAATGCAAAATATGAGCCTTACCGGGAACCCGTGCATGTGTATGTCCATGTAGAGGCATGCTGCCTCTTTAATATAAATAAATGAGTTTTCCCCAATAGGCTATCCCGCCGGTACCCTTTTTGTCTGCCGGAGAGCTGCGTCTATCGGGTAACAGACAGAAGGACCAAACCCCCGCCGACTTCTTTTTACCAAAGGCCCCTGACCGAAGCAACGTTCAATTCATGGATGGGAGCACCCAAGTCTCAAAAGAGTGGCGAGGCTTTCTTATGCAAAAGTTATAGCTTACAGAACACTAACGGACAAGAGGTAGAACTTATCTGGCTAGCTTGCGGGAGATCGAAGCCAAGTCCACGGCAGGAACCTACAGCTTCATGCAGATGTGAATGAATACATGATGCGATCCTATCCATATGCATATGCAGATGTTCATGAAATGCTTATACAGTGGTCTCGGAATGCTCATGAATGCATGCAGATCTTGGTTGGGGGCCCCATGTCACTTCTTTATTTTCTCTTGCATAGGTTCATCACCCTGGCTTTGTACAAGGGGTTACATGCAGCTGAGGCAAGCCCTGTACAAAGGGTGGCTGCCGGGTAGGGCACGACAGCCGCACCTTATTGGTAGAACTTGCGGAGATGCTCATTGTTCCATGAGTTTTGCAACTGAGTGCCATCTCCAGTCTCCAGATGGACTGCACCCGGTCTAGTGACTGGTACTACCCGGTAAGGGCCTTCCCACTTAAGTGACAACTTGTTTCAACGTGCCTAAGGGCAAGGTCACGTTCCTCAAAACACCAGGCGTGAACCCTGTGGCTATGCTAACAGTGCAGGGCTTGCTGATAGCATGCAGCACGCGTTGCAGCCCGGAGACGGTTCTCCTCGAGAAGCATAGCGTCGTCACACCGGTGCTGATCTTGCACTACTTCATCATAGGCAAGCACTCGACGTGACCCATAAATGAGTTCCGTGGGGATAACTGCTTCTGCCCCATAGACCAGGGAGAAGGGAGTCTTCCTAGTAGCTCGGTTTGTTGTCATTCTGAGGGACAAGAGAACTACTGGCAACTCCTCGATCGACCGCCCACCATGCTTCTGCAGTGTATCAAGAGTTCTTGTCTTGAGTCTGCGCAGCACTTCAGCGTTCGCCCTCTCAGCTTGTCCATTGCTCAGGGGTGTGCCACAGAGGAAAATGAGATCTTCCATCCGAGGGCATGAACATATTGCATGAAGGTGCTGCTCGTGAACTGGGTGTCGTTGTCGGTGATGATCCTTGCCAGAACTCCAAAACGACACACCAATTCTTTCAAGAACTTGATAGCTGACTGAGGACTCAACTTTCTCACATCAGTCTCTTCTGGCCACTTTGTTAACTTGTTGATGGCAACAGACAATAATTCAAATCCCCCGATTGCTTTGGGGAAGGGGTCGAGGATACCAAGCCCCCAGACGGAAAATGGCCATGATAGAGGATTGTTTGAAGAGCTTGGGCAGGCAGGTCTGTTTTCTTGGAATGGAACTAGCGGGCTTCACATTTCGTAACTAGCTCGACCACATCTTGTAGGGCTGTGGGCCAATAGAATCCTTGCCGGAATGCTTTTCCAACTAATGTCCTTGATCCAATGTGGGAGCCACACATTCCTCTATGAATCCCAGCCTGCAGTTCCTTTCCTTCTTCCCGGCAGACACACTTCAATTTCACACCGTTGGGCCTCCTTCTGTACAGAGTGTCATCGACAAACTAATACATACCGGCCCTCCGGGCTACTTTTTCAGCATCATCTTGGTCGCTGGAGGCCCTCTGGTTTGGAGAAGGTGAACAATGTGCCTTGCCCAAGTTGGAGCCTGGTGCTCGAGAACAAGGACTAGCGGCACCTCCTCTACTGTGGGAGCACCAGCCTCGTTCGCGGGGTCCATTGCCCCTGCTGGAGGGGGTGGTCCGGCAAGATGTGAGGAGTTGGTTCGGCAGGGTCTCTACCGGGAGTGGACGGCTCTACCGGGAGAGGCTTACCGCATTCCAACTTTCTCCTCTTCTCGGCCATTATTGCTGGGGATACGGAGGGCTGAGTGAGATGGAGAACAAATGTCTCTGTTTCCACAAGAAGCTTCTGCGCAGCACACTTTGACAGATGATCAGCTATGTTGTTTTCCCCATGGGGTACATGCTGTGTTTGCAATCCATCAAAGCGCTCCTCCAATCTCCTCACTTCCACGAGGTATGCCTCCATCAATGGACTTTGAAAATCTTTGTTGACTTGTCTTACCACAAGCTGTGAATCTCGTCGAATGAACATCTTCCTAATTCCCAATTCAGCTGCAATCCTGAGCTCGGCAAGGAGCCCTTCATACTCAGTTGTATTGTTGGTGGCTTCTTCTGGGGAAAAATGAATTTGGACGACATACTTCAAGTGCTCGCCAGAGGCCGCGATAAGAAGCACGCCAGCTCCTGCACCTTGTAGGGAAAAAGCACCATCAAAATACATAATCCATTCTTGGGGCGACTCCTTGCCGGGGATAACTATCTCAGTCACTTCCACATCAGAGGTTGGCGTCCATTCCGCAATAAACTCTACCAATTCCCTACTCTAAATAGTTGATGTGCTCTCAAACTTCAAACCAAAGGTGGATAACTCCAAAGCCCACTCCACTATTCTGCTAGTAGGCTCAGGGTTTCGGAGTACCCTTTGCAATGGGAAACGCGTAATAACGGTGATCTCATGGGATTGGAAGTAATGACGAAGTCTCCTTGAGGCCATAACAAGACCAAAGATCAACTGCTACATGCTAGAGTACCTCAATCCAGCCCCCCGTAACAAGGAGCTGACGAAGTAAACTGGGCGCTGCATGACTTTCTTCCTTGCCGCGTCCTTGGGGTTGTTGTCATTGCCGTGCTCATTACTGTCCTGATCCTTGTCTGATTTTGCTGGTCTCTACTCACTTTCTGCCTCATCCACTTCTCGCTGCGCTACCAAGGACACACTGACCACTTGGTTGGTTGCTGCCAAGTATAGCAACACCGGCTCCTGGGGTTTGGGAGCAACCAAGGTAGGCACAAAGGACAAGTAGGCCTTTGACTTTTGCAAAGCTGCATATGCTTCTGGGGTCCACTTCACATGACCGGCCTTCTTCAAAAATTTGAAGAATGGCAGGGTGCACTCTGCAAACTTGGAGATGAATATGCTTAGCGCGGCAACACTCCGGCACGTCGTCAACGAGTGATGTGCACTCGGTGGGGGACGCTTCCCGGACCCTTTGCCGGAGCTCCTACAATCCCTCTTTTTTCGTTGTTTTCCTTGGCCGGAACTGCTGCTACCGTTGCATCCGCCGCAATTGCGTCTCGGTACATCTTGTCCACAGAAATAATTGCATCCTTCTCATCGGATGGGATGATGAGGGCTCCCAGTGGCCCAGGCATCTTCAAGGTGTTGTAGGCATAGTGGGACGCCAGCACAAACTTAGCCAGGGACGGGCGTCGAAGAATCCCATTGTACGACAGGGGGAGATCAACCACATCAAATACAGTCCTCTTAGTCCGGTAGTTCAGTTCTCCCCCAAACATTACCAGCAACGCGATCTTTCCCTTAGGTTAGCTCTTGCCGGGATTAACTCCTTGAAATGTGTCAGTAACCTCTAGCTCTAACTCTCCTATATGAAGTTTGCTGATAACTTCTGGGGAAATCATATTCAACCCGGCCCCGCCATCCACCAGCATCTTTGTGACATTGAAGTTGCGAATTGTTGGGGAGACCAACAAGGGGAAACACCCTACCAGAGTGCTATGGCTAGGATGGTCCTCCTCATCAAAGATGATGGGCGTGCGAGACCATTTGAGCGGCTTACCGGCATGTGGCTCTGGTTCGACGTCATTGAATTCTCATGCCCACCGTTTGAGCTGGCGGTGAGAAGTATGTAGAGATGGACCTCCGTTAATGCAGAGGGTGTCCGTAGCCTTTTGAAACTCCTGCTCACTTGTTTCCTCTTCATCCCCTCCATCACTCTCATCATGACAGGTTTCCTTCTCTCGACCTTTGGTGGGCTTTCCTTGGTTCCGAAAGGGTTTGCGGGGGCGATTTCCTTCACTTCCCCGATCCTTACCACCAGCAACATTCTGACCTTTTTCCTTATCACGCTTATCATACACCGCTCTTTGTATCTTGACAAGCTGCTTCACCTAATAACACTCTTGAAGGTCATGGCCATGGTCCGATGAATCTTGCAGTATGGCCCATCACCTTTCCAGCTTTCTCGGCAGTAGCGGCTTCCCGGTAGTCAGTGCAAATGGCAGCTTCCTTGCCAGGGGCCTCAACATTGGCCTTCTTGCCAGTACTAGGTATACTGATCCTTCAACAGTCATCACTGCCTTATCTCTCCGCTTCTTATTGTGCTTCTTGCTCTTCTTCTGACTAGCTGATTCATCCTCATCCTCTAAATCAACATTGGTGCAATCTTCCTCTCCGGGCAACTTCCTTCCTTCCTCCATCTGACCACACTTATCTACCAGAGTGTAAAGCTCCTTCGTAGTCCTAGGCAACCGTATGTTGATCTTGGAATGAATACGACGGTTGCGCACATTGGACTGGAAGGCAGGTATAACAGCTGCCGCGTAGATAATTGGGATATTTCTATGAACTTTGCTGAATCTTTGTAAATACTTATGGAGGGTTTCTCCTTCCTTCTATTGGACAAGCTGCAAGTTGCTGGGCCTGCCGGGTTCTTGATGGCTTCCCGTGAAGGCGCCAATGAACTCATGGCATAGGTCAGCCATGATGAAATGGAGTTCTCCGGTAGGTGCATCAGCCAAGACCGCACATTGGACTTGAGGGCCAAAGGGAAGAAATTGGCAAACACCTTCTCATCCCTTCCCCCGGCAGCCTGAATAATGATGGTGTAGATGCTCAGGAACTCTGCCGGGTTCAACCTCCCGTCGTACTTCTCGGGTATTTCTGGCTTGAACGTGCGAACGGACGGCCAATGGACTTGCTGCAGCTCACGAGTAAAGGCAGGGAAGCCAACCTCGAAAGGTAGGCACCCGCCAATACCAAGTGCCGGCTCATCGATGTCAGGGCTGTCGTACCTGTTGGTCTGGCGGAGGTTGTCACGGTGTCGGTCGACGATGACGCGAGTGTCTCCTCTCTGCCTATCCTCAGGGGCTCGTCGTTAGCTTGGACGGGGCCGAGGGTCAGAAGAGGCCATTGAGACGTCGCCAAGGTCTTGATTCTGTTGTGCTCGTGCTGGCTGCCGTGGCGGGACTGCACCGTGGGGATGGCCCCTTTCGTATGGTTAGCAACATGAGCTGTCGCTCGGGGAGGTTGCGGCGGGCCAACTCGCCGTGAGCCCCCAGATTCGGTGAAATGGAGCAGGCTTTGGATGGTGGCACGCCATTTGTTCATCTGCTCGGCCACTGGCGGAAACCTCAGTAGCAGTTGAGCCTGCGTCGTGGCCTCTGAAGCGTTACTTGGCATGGATGATGATGAAGTTGATCTTACCGCCGTTCTGCTCTTGACGGTGCCAGCAGCGGCAGCATTCCGCCCCTGGTGCTGTTGCGGGGCGACCACTTGGATGTGGTGTGGAGAATACGCTCGAGGGCCAGTGGCTCTGTCGGGCGTAGTGGCTTGGTCGACCTGTCCCGGAGGGGGTGCATGCATGGTGGCCGCACCCATGGTGGGAGCGGCCATAGGGCGGCAATTCGCCCCTGTCTGGGTGCCATTGTTGCGGTTGTGCCCGTGAGCCGTGAGCGGGGGAAAGGGGCACAGATAGAGTGGCCCCTTCACCTCTATCTTGGGGAGTGTGGCCGTCAGGGTGTTGTTGATGCTGCTCTCCTCTGGCGCCTCCTGCTGCTGCATCGGCTGCGGGGGAAGTGGTGACGGTGCCGCCTGATCCGACCACTCCCCCAACAGCATCCGCGTCCTTGGGTGCCTCCTCACCCCCCGCAGCGCTAGAGGCCGTGGGTGGTAGAGCCTTCGAGGTGGATGGGTGAGCCAAATGACCGGGTTTCTTCCTGGGCACCATGGTCGATGGTGTCGTCGAAGATGAAGATGGTGATGAAGTCGACGCACTGCATGCGCCTTCAGGTTCCCACAAGCGAGCCCCCAACCTGGCACGCAAAGAGGTAGCAGGAAACCACGGCCACCTAGGGACTAGGAGGCCCCTTGCTGGTTTGGCAAGGGGTCTCGCGTTGCACAAAGAGCAAAAGAACGTGCGGCAGCGCGGCAGCGATCACACAAGCGGTTTTACCCAGGTTCGGGCCGCCGTGAGGCATAAAACCCTACTCCTGCTTTTGTGGATTGATGGTGGAAGAATGATGGTGAGGCATAGTACACTGGCCGGTAGGTGTTGCCTCAGCGTGACAGTGGCTACGGGTGTATGGGGGTGTGAGTTATCAAATCTTCTAACCCTTTCTATGGTTGCCATGGGCCTCCTTTTATTGATCAACGGGTTACCACAGTGGCAAAGTAGTTATTACGCACTGATAAGATAGCAAACAGTGCTATCATACCTAACTCTGTGGGCTGACAGGGCACATTAAATGCACCTCTCAATGTCACAGCATTGGTTGCTGAGCAAGGCTTGCTGGGCTATCTTGCCAGCTCCGCGCCTGTTCGCTTGACACGTCGCAGGACGGGTGTCGTCTGAGGGTTTCTCCTGTAGAAAATGGCTTCCATGCGGCAAATGGCTGCCACTTAATCACTTTGTGGCTTGATACCGCATTGATCGACAATGTGGGTCGTGGTAGAGTGGTTGGTGAGGTGGTTTTGCTTTCGTGAGTCTCGGTAGGTCCTGCTGGGGCGCATTATTCGTCTGTTACTGGGGTGGACTTTCCCCTTGCCGACTTCTTGGGGAGCAGCTTGACTGGCGTTGTGTCAAATTCGGGACTCCGCAGAACCAAGATAGATTCAAACTCTGGGGGTGCGTGCGAAGAACTCAACATCCCCTGCCTGCCTACTCGACGATCTCACGGCCTAGCTCGATGAGCTGAGGAAGAACGGGACAAGGCAATTTACCTAGGCTCGGGCCACCTTGTGGTGTAAGACCCTACTACTGCTTTGTGGTGGATTAGCCTCGAGGTGGGCTGAGGATGAACTACTACAGTGGAAGAACAACCTCAGGAGGTGTGTTCTTGTGTTTGTGTGAGTTGGTGCGGGTGTGGATGATCTTGATCTGGATCCCTCTCTATGGTGATGGCTAGGCTATGTTTATAGTGGCCTTGCTCCTCTTCCCAAAATGAAGGCGGCAAGGGATCCCAGAATGGCCAGATTCGAAGGGAGACAACTAGTAAATCTTATCCTGACGAAAGGTGGTCTTCACCTACAAAGTCTCTGGTCTTGACGTCATGGTGGGCTCGGCGATGACCTCCGTCCTGCCATCCTGGCGGTCTTGGTCTTGTAGCATGGAAATGGAAACCTTTGGTTGATTCCTCGAGACTCCACGCCTGCGCTTGCCTCTTTAGCACCGAAGAGGAAACCTACTGTATTGCCCCCGCTGGCGCCCGCCTAGCCTTGGTCGTCATGGCTTGTGTCATTCGAACCTCACGAGGAGAGGGGTCGCATAGAAATCTTCGCTCCTCAGGACCCCAGTTCCCAGAATGCGGACAGTAGCCCCTAGGCCCAAAGCGCGCTCAGACTTGGCTTCAAGGCGAAGCCAAAGGGAAAGTGCGCAGCGCCGCAGGCCCCAACCGCCTGCGTGCCTAGTCGACGTGTGGCGCTTGATGGGACATGGGCATCTCCACTTCCCCATGCAGCCTCGACAACCGTTCGACTTGACAAGAGCCTGCTGCATGCAACAAAGATCACCATCACCAGAGATCATGGAGGCCAGCGGTTGGCCTCCCTCTAGCTATAAATGGGGGGAGGGGCGAAGCCCCCTGCTCATGTTCATCCTCCCGCTGCTTGCTCCTTCTTCTTACTTCTTGTCTCGCCGTCTTGCCAAAGCGTCCATGGTGCCGCCGAGGAGGTTTTCCGTGGCGGAGAAGGGCAAAGCCCCCAAGGAGGGGCCATGCTCACCGCCACCCAAGAGAGGCTGTGGCGGCCCTGGAAGCATGCGGCAACACCGACAGTGGCCCCTCGGTGGCGCGGGCGCACCTCTTCAGCAGCCAGCGATGCCTCCGGGAGTCAGGACAAGCTTCTTCCCACGGCAGCACGCGACCTCAGCGACGGGGGAAGGCGTGCGTCGATCGTCCAGCAGCCACGACCATGCTCCCGCACGGCCAATGTGTCCCGGAGTTTGTCGTGTGCATGGAGAGGCCAGCAGGCATGTGGCTCCGGCTTCCGTGCTCCTTGCGAGCGTGCAGCCGGCCGAAGGGCCTGGTGGCCTCTGGCTGCAGGCTGACAGTTGCTGTAACCATGCCTTGTGGGTGTATCTTGAAGTCACTGCCGCCGGCAATGTGTTCTTGAACAGCAGGTGGCAGCCGTTTGCCCGCGCGTGACCCTCTACGTCAGGGTCTTCGCGTAAAGCGACCTGCGCCTGGGGTGCTGCCCGGAGAGCGACAGCGATGACGATGTCAACGGCAACGGTGCCGCTGCTAGTGAGCTTTCCCTTGGCGACGGCTGCACTGACTCCAGCGAAGGGGCCTCCTCCTCGGGGCAGAGCACGAGCGATGGCGACTACGACGAGCCGTCACGCTGCTGGGCTCCGACCGGGGAGGGGGACAAGCCGCATCGCCGGCGCACCCCAGTGAAGCAAGAGGAAGACTCCGACTGAGCACGGGTGTCGCCTGGGCCGAGCCTTAGGAGTTGCCATAGTCGGGCGCCTCGCTTTTGTTTCTTCTTTCCTCCTGCATCGAAAAGAAGTAGAAGGACCTGCTGGGCTTGTAATGAACCATGTTACTTGCGCAGTTATGCTATGCTTATTTATATTATGCCGTGATATCTGTGTTTCCACTAGGTGCGGCCAGGGTAACTTAGTTCGCTTTGCTTGCCATCGACTCTTATGTCGCGGGGGTGTGCCTTTCTAGGGGCATCTTCCGGAGCTTCTTTCTTGAGGATTCGAGAGTCGTTGAACCTTATGAGACGTCGTGTAGCTATAGGGTTGGAAAGCCTTATGAGGTGTCTTAACATACCTTAGATAAGCTCCCGAGCATGGACTGGTTGTGGCTAGCGCACCACGTCGTGATGCCCGGAGGCACGGACTTAAGAGGGCGTGCATGTCCACGAGCTTGTTCGAGGGCGTCTCACGAGGATTAAGGGCGCCAAAGTTGGGGCGGCAAGGCGACGGCGAGGTGTGGTTGCCGGTGAGCCCAGGCGCGCACACCATACCTAGCCCACGCAGGCGGGACGCGCGAGGAAGAGCGATGGGAAACTGCCGCTCGTCTTGAGACAAAGTTGCAAAGGCGAACAAAACAAAAGGAGATAAATTTTCCAACCCTGGCGAACGAAAAGACACGAAAGCCCCAAATTTCATTCAAGAAGTTGCAAACCAGCTATAGGAAGTAAGCAAAAGAACAACCGCGTCGGGCACCTAGACTAGTGTTCTTGTCTTCCGACAAGTGCGGTGCATGGGGCCTCCACTAGGATGTGGGTGGGAGCCCCCGTGAGGCCCAGGGGCGGCACTCAGGAGACTCTGGGGCGTGTACAGGCCCAACTCATTATTACGTGAGAGTGTCACGAGCGGAGACCTTCACAGGCGCTTGGCCTTGCTTCTGGATGGGGATCTCGTCCTGCGTCTCGAAGCCCGCGGCGCCAAGCCTAGAGACACGGGCGATCCTGAACAGGCCCTCCCACATGGGCGAGAGCTTACGCAGCCCTTCCCTAGAGAGAACCCGCCTCAGGACGAGATCTCCCACCTCGAGCCTCCTGGAGAGGACGTTGTGGCAGTGGTACCGCCGCAGCGCTTGCTAGTACCTCGCTGCTCGGTGCGAGGCTTGGCGGCGGCGTTCCTCCCCAGCACGAGGTCCATCCCTTGGGAGGCGTCCTGACATGCCTCGTCAAACGCCAAGACCCACGTGGAGCAATGCCTGACCTCGTGAGGGATGTCGGCGTTCCGGGAACAGCGGTCCCCAGACTTGCCTTCCTGCGGCTCGCGGCGTGGCTAAGCCAGCGGGCCGTACGGCCCATCTTCGTCAACAAGGCATCCAAGACCCTCGCGAGGGGCCAAGCCTCGTGAGGCGGACGACACAAGACCTCCTCTGGAGTGGCCTAGCCGGACAGGCTCGCGAGGGGTGAAGATAACAAGGCGAGGCAAACCTCACGAGGCTCTCGTGACGTGAGCCATGATGATCGACACCAGGTGGGCGCCAGCGCGCGTAGCGTCCTTGTTTCCTCTTTGGTGCTAAGGAGCCCAGCGCAGGCGAGGAGTACTGAGGCATCAAGCAAAGGTTGCCATATCGATGCAACAAGACCAAGACCAGAAGGACGGCAAGACGGAGGTCATTGTGGAGCCCAAGACGGCGTCACCACCAGAGCCTTTCGCGGGCGGAGACCACCTTTGTCAGGATATCTTGTACTAGCTGCCCTCCTTCAAAATTGCCCGCTGTTGTTGGCTCCCTTCCCGCTCAATATTTGGGAAGAGAACCAGGGCCTCTATAAATAGGACTAGCCACCACCATAGGCCAGGGAGAGCCTGAAGATCATCCCCACACACACACAAGTTAGCCAAGCACGAGAACACCTCACTCTCAGGAGGCTGTTCTTCCCCTTGTATTGTTCATCATCAGCCCAAGAAGCAATCCACCACCACCACACTGGAATTGGGTATTACACCACAATGGTGGCCCGAGCCAGTATAAATCTTGTGTCTTTCTGTGTTGCGAGTTCGTCCGCGAGATCTTAGCGAGCTAGGGCGTAGATCGATGGGAGGAAAAGTCCTTGCGTGCACCCCAGTGTTCGAACCTTAAGGGTTTGCCGGAACCCCACATCTGACATTTCGCGCGTCGGGTAGGGGTGTGCCGTAGCTTCCCCTCCGTCAATCTGCGCTCCGTCGGCACCGCGCTTCGCCCACATGGCAGGTGCCCTGCCACCGACTCCGAAGGTCAGCGTTGACGATAGGGCCAGGGGGCTCCGAGCCTAGGCCCCCGCCCTGCGGCAGGTGCAGTGGCCGCCCAAGTTCAGGCCGGAGATGCCGCCGCGCTACGACGGTGCGGCGGACCCGTCAGCTTTCCCGCTGACGTACGAGGAGGCCGTCCCCGTAGCCGGGGGTGATGACAAGGTCATGGCCAACTAGCTTCCCATGGCCCTCGCCGGCGAGCCGCGTGCCTGGCTGCTCAACGTTCCCGGATCCATGGTGGCATCTTGGGAGGAGCTCCGCGACCTCTTCACTGCTCACTACGCGGTGCCGGCACACCACGCAGTCGCGGCCCTGCTGGGCGGCTCTCAAGCACCACCGTCAGACCGCCATGCCAAGCCGTTCCTCCTTCTGATCGAGGCCACCTCCAGGCGCCCGGGGGCTCCGCCGGGTTGGGCTGCGCCAGACACCGACCTCACTTTCGGCTCAAAAGACCACCTGACTCCACTTCCGGCTCCGAAATGCTCCCGATGCTTTGCACGCCCACCATCTGCAACGTGGCTCTCACCAAGACCTTCATCGACGGCGGTGCTGGCCTCAACTTGCTCTCTGTAGAAGCCTTCAGTCTTCTCCACATGCCACTCGAGTGCCTCGGCTTCAGCAAGTCCTTCTCGTCAGTGGGTGGTGGAGCTGCCCACTCCCTGGGGCGGATCCTCCTCCCTGTCACCTTCGGCACGCGCAACAACTATCGCACCGAGCTGGTGGACTTCGACATCGCTCCCATCGGTCTCTCATACAACGCCATCCTCGGGTACCCGGCTCTCGCTCAGTTCATGGCGGCGACTCACCCGGCTTACAACCTCATGAAGATGCCAGGGAGCAAGGGCGACCTCACCATCAAGGGAGACACTAAGGAGGCCGTGATGGCGCTCGGGCTCGCCTTCAAGACTGCAGCAACAGCACAACCCGCCGACGCCGGTGCCCCTGTGGCCACGGAGGCCGTGCCCACCAAGAAGAATAGCTATTCACCCAAGACAAGGCGGAAACCAAGCAGGTACCGGTCAGCAAGGACGGGTCTTCAGGAGCCACCTTCACCATAGGAGCCGGCCTTGACCCGGAACAAGAAGAAG
This sequence comes from Triticum urartu, assembly GCF_056163025.1. NCBI lineage: Eukaryota > Viridiplantae > Streptophyta > Magnoliopsida > Poales > Poaceae > Triticum > Triticum urartu. The sequence continues at coordinate 241,933,603 of NC_141874.1, read as the reverse complement.
CCCTGGTGAGGTTCTTGCGCGCGAACAAGGAGATATTCACGTGGGAGCCCAATCAGCTGGTAGGGGTCCCGAGGGAGGTGATCCAGCATCATCTAAGGGTGTGCCCCAACATCCGCCCCGTGAAGCAGCAAGCAAGACGGCAGTCCACTAAGAAGCAGGCCTTTATTGTCCAAGAGACACGCAGGCTGGAAGCGGCAGGTGCCATCCGGGAGGTCCGATACCCCGAATGGATGGCGAACCCAGTCGTAGTGCCGAAAAAAGGCGGGAAGGAACAGATGTGCGTCGACTTCACCAATCTTAACAAAGCCTGCTCCCAAGATCCGTTCCCACTCCCGCGCATCGACCAGATTGTTAACTCCACCGCCGAGTGTGACCTTCTGTGCTTCCTGGCTGCGTTCTCAGGGTATCATCAAATCAAGATGGCGGTGGAAGATGTGGAGAAGACGGCCTTACTGACACCATGTGGGGTGTACTGCTACACCTGCTTGCCCTTCGGGCTGCGGAACGCGGGCCTGAACTTTCAGCGGTTGATGCACATTGCTCTGGGACGGCAGCTTGAGAGAAACACATAGGCCTACGTCGATGACATAGTGGTCAAGTCTTGCGAGGCGAGGACATTGATTCAAGACTAAGAGGAGACCTTCAAGAGCCCGCGCCAAGTGAACTTGAGGCTCAACCCGGAGAAGTGCGTGTTCGGCGTCCCCTCCGGCAAGCTGCTGGGATTCCTCGTATACCACAGAGGGATCGAGGCTAACCTAGAGAAGATCAAGGCCATCGAGGACATGATCCCACCATAGACCCTCAAGGAGATGCAGAAGCTAGCTGGGCGGTTGACCACATTAGGGCGTATCATCTCCAAATTAGGAGAGCTCGCCTTACCTTTCTTCAAGCTCATGAAGAAGAAGGGCCCCTTCGAGTGGAACCCGGAGGCCGAACGGGCCTTCCAAGACATCAAGAAATAACTTACTAGCCCCCCGGTGATGGTGGCACCACGGTCCCTCGAGCCTCTGGTACTCTACCTTGCTTCCACCCCGTACTCCGCCAGCGCGGCGTTGGTGGCGGTTCGGGAGGAGTGCCAAGCCATGGGCGCACCGCGCCAAGCCAGGGCTGAAGTGGCGCGGGGCCAGGAAGGTGCACCAAAGGCATCAGCGGTAGAAGGTCAAGCTCAGCAGGGCGGCATCATAGAAGCCCCCAAGGACAATCAGTTCTCAGGGATCCTCCAACCTCGGGATATGCCCAATCTCTGCAAGACCCGAGCCTCGACAGTGTGCCGGCCCTCGTCGAACACCCGGTGTACTTTGTCAGCACTGTACTACGGGACACAAGGGCACACTACCCCATGCATCAGAAACTCCTGCTCGCACTCCTAGTGGCCTCATGCAAACTCCGACACTAATTCCAGGGCCACCCCATCAAGGTCGTCTCAGCCTACCCATTGGAGAGGGTGCTTAGGAGCCTTAACTCGGCCGAAAGGGTCGCTGAGTGGAACATCAAGTTGCAAGCATTCCAGTTGGAGTTCAGCACTACCAAGGTCATCAAGGGGGCTGCACTCGCTAACTTTGTGGCATAATGGACGGATGCCCCTACACATGAGGAAGGAGAAGACCGGTCCACCTCCCCAAGTGAGGCTCCGGACGGCTGTGTCATGTACATCGATGGCGCCTTCGCGCACTAGGGCGCGGGAGTTGGAGCTGTGCTCATCTGTCCCACCCAGGACAAGCTCTACTACGCCGTGCAACTCTGCTTTCAGCACGGCGAGAAGGTCTCCAACAATATCGCAAAATACGAAGGCCTCATAGCTGGCTTGAAGGTTGTGGTGGCTCTAGGGGTGAAGCGCCTCACCGTCAGAGGCGACTCACAACTCCTCGTCAACTTCTCCAACAAGGTGTACAAGCCGAAGGACGAGCATATGGAGGCCTACCTCGCGGAGGTGCGCAAGATGGAGAAACAGTTCTCGAGCCTGGAGCTGCAGCACGTACCACGGGGCACCAACAAGGAGGCCGACGACATCTCCAGGAGAGCATCCAAGCAGCAACCACAGGAGCCAGGCGTCTCTGAGGACCGGCTCTTCAAGCCATCAGTTGCGCCACCTCTTTCAAGCATGACTCAACCTCAGGAGGAGCTCCCCCAGCCTTCGGTCACAGGAGCCCCAGCCTGTGGCCCGACCTTAGGAGCTCGGCTGCTCTTGGCGCTCGAGCCCTAGGAGGAATGCTCGACCAAGGAATTCAAGGATTACTTAACACACGGGACGTTGCCGGAGAAGGAAGAGGAGGCGGAGCGCGTGGCCCGGCAAGCCACGACATACTGTATCCAAGATGACGAGTTATACAGGAAACGACCGAACGATGTCACGCTGTGCTGCATATCCAGCGATCAAGGAATGGAGTTGCTGATTGACATACACAGTGAGGACTGCGGGCACCACTCGTCATCACGGACCCTCGTCGGCAAGGTGTTCCGCAGTGGGTTCTACTGGCCTACAGCACTCAATGATGCGGCCGAGCTGGTGAAATCCTACGAAGCTTGCCAGTTCCACGCTAAGCAAATCCATCAGCCACCTCAGGGTCTTCAAACCATCCCACTCACATGGTCGTTCATGGTCTGGGGGCTGGATATCCTAGGCCCGTTCCCTCGGGCGCCAGGGGTCTACCGCTACCTCTACATCGCCATCGACAAGTTCAACAAGTGGGCAAAAGTGGAAGCCGTCTGTACCATCCCAGTCGGCTCTGCTGTGAAGTTCATCAAGGGCCTCGTAATCTGCTTCGAGGTCCCCAACAGCATCATCATAGATAACGGTTCGTAGTTTACTAGCAACTTCTTCAAAACCTATTGTGCTAACCTTGGAACGCAGATCTGGTACGCTTCGGTGGCCCACCCTAGGAGTAATGGACAGGCCGAACATGCTAACGTGGAGTTCCTGAGGGGCCTCAAGACCAGGACCTTCAAGAAGAAGATGGAGGCGTGCGGCAGGGGCTGGCACGACGAGCTCCAGTCCGTATTGTGGTCCATCCGAACCACCGCCACCAAGTCAACGGGAGAGACTCCATTATTCCTCGTCTACAGAGCTGAAGCATTCCTTCCTCACGAGGTCAAGCATCGCTCCACATGGGTCCTGGCGTGTGACGAAACACAGCAGGACGCCACACAGGGGATGGACCTCGTGCTGGGGGAGGAACGTCGCTGCGAAGCTGCGCTATGGGCGGCGAAGTACCAGCAAGGATTGCGGCGATACCACTGCCGCAACATCCGCTCCAGGACACTCGAGACAGGCGACCTAGTCCTGAGGCGGGTCCTCTCCAGGGAAGGGCTGCATAAGCTTTCACCAATGTGGGAGGGCCCGTTTAAGGTCGTCCACATCTCTAGGCCTGGCGCCGTGCGCCTGGAGACACAAGACGGAGTACCTCCAAAACGCCTGGAACATCCAACACCTCTGGAAGATCTACCCAAGAAACAAGGCCCAGAGCCTGTGAAGCAAGGCCCATAGCCTCTGAAGGAAGGCCAGAGCCTGTGAAGAAAGGCCCATAGCGTGTGAAGAAGGCCCAGTGCCTGTGAAGAATCGCCGCCCGTGACACTCTCACGTAATAATGAGTTGCGGCTGTACACGCCCCGGAGTCTCAGGGATGCCGGCCTCAGGCCCTGGGGCTCCCACCCACGCCTACTAGCAGCACTTAGCTCCGCACTGGTGAGAATACTTGAAGACTAGATTAGGTGCCGGACGCGGCTTTTCATTTTCTTTCCGTAGTTGGCTTGCTTTTCCTTAATCGAAGTTTGCTTTTGGCGTTCCTTGCTGATCTGACCCCCTCACCTCTCACTGCATTTTTTCGGCTCGAGTTCTCTCACGCGCTCTCTTTCTCTCTCTCATGCCTCGGGAGGGGCTAGGAAGGTGCCCTCGTGAGCATTTTCTTTCCCCTTCCCTGCCTTCTCGCGAGCCACACTCCTTCGAGCCCAAAAGCTGGCGTGCTTCTCCTAGTCCGTACCCCTCGAGTACCACGACACAAAGTTCCAGGTCAGGGCCAGGGTGATCGACAAATCTTTTAGCGCACTTCCTAATGAGTTTTTGAAGTTCTCGAGCTAATGCAGGCCGCAAAGGCAAGATGGACACGAGGAAATGAGCGCCTCGTGAGGATGAGGGCGTCCCAAACATACCAAGGACTTTTCAAGTCGTGCAGTTGTCGAGGCAGCTTTGGGAAGCGGAGGCGCCCACGTCTAATCAACCGCCACGCATCAATAGAGGCCGCAGGCATTTGGGGGCCCGCGGTGCTCCGCACTTGACCCTTGGCTTCGCCGCAAAGCCAATCCCGAGCGCACCTTGGGCCCGGGGGCCACTGTCGGTGTTCTGGGAACGGGGGTCCCAAGACTTGCCTTCCTGCGGCCCGCGCGTGGCTAAGCCAGCAGGCCGTACAGCCCATCTTTATCAACAAGGCATCCATGACCCTCGCGAGGGGCCAAGCCTTGCGAGGCGGACAACACAAGACCTCCTCTGGAGTGGCCTAGTCGGGCAGGCTCGCGAGGGGCGGAGATAACAAGGCGAGGCAAACCTCACGAGGCTCTCATGACGTGAGCCATGAAGATCGACACCAGGCAGGCGCCAGCGCGCGCAACGTCCTTGTTTCCTCTTTGGTGCTAAGGAGGCCAGCACAGGTGAGGAGTACCGAGGCATCACGCAAAGGTTGCCATATCAGTGCAACAGTACTAAGACTGGAAGGACGGCAAGACGGAGGTCATTATGGAGCCCAAGTCGGCGTCACCACCAGAGCCTTTCGCGGGAAGAGACCACCTTTGTCAGGATAGCTTGTACTAGCTATCCCCTTTCAAAATTGCCAACCGTTGTTGGCTCCCTTCGCGCTCAATATTTGGGAAGAGGACCAAGGCCTCTATAAATAAGACTAGCCACCACCATAGGCATGGGAGAGCCTGAAGATCATCCCCACACACACAAGTTAGCCAAGCACGAGAACAGCTCACTCTCAGGAGGTTGTTCTTCCCCTTGTATTGTTCATCATCAGCCCAAGAGGAAATCCACCACCACCACACTGGAGTAGGGTATTACACCACAACGGTGGCCCGAACTAGTATAAATCTTGTGTCTTTCTGTGTTGCGAGTTCGTCGAGTTCGTCCGCGAGATCTTAGCGAGCTAGGGTATAGATCGGTGGGAGGAAAAGACTTCGCGCGCACCCTAGTGTTGGAACCTTAAGGGTTTGCCGGAACCCCACATCCGACAAGGGAGAACCGCTTCAACTCCGTAGATGAGAAAGAGTGGAGTTTCGCCTGTTGGCTTGGTTGTAGTGGTGTGGATAGACCACATCACGGACTGGAGCTCGTCGAGCCAACCCCTGCCGCAGGCCTCAAGCTTCTTCTTGAAGGTCCTTGCCTCGAGGCCTCTCTGGACCACTACGTTGGCGCGTTCAGCCTGGCCGTTGCTCCAAGGGTGTGCCACCGAAGCATAGCATATCAGCATTCCAAGGTTAGCATAATATGTTTTGAAAAGGTTGCCGGTGAATTGCGAGCCATTGTCGGTGATGATGCGATTAGGGACCATGAAACGGCTCATGGGGCCCTTGATGAACTTGACGGCTGAGCTGGCTGGGATGGTGCGGACGACCTCTACCCCGGACCACTTGGTGAACTTGTCGATGGCGACGTAGATTTACCGGTAGCCCTCAGGAACTTGAGGGACCGGGCCAAGGATGTCCAGTCCCCAGACCGCGAACGGCCATGAGAGCGGGATGGTATGGAGGCCCTGAGCGGGCTGGTGGATCTGCTTGGCATGGAACAGACAGGCATCACAGGATCTTACCAGCTCGGTGGCATCATTAAGCGCCATGGGCTAGTAGAATCCATTGCGGAACGCCTTGCCCAGCAAGGTGCGTGACGAGGAGTGATGCCTGCAGTCCCCGCCATGTATGTTGGCTAGGGTGAGATGAGCACGGCTCTTGCCTTGCTGGAAGCAGAGCTGCACGACATAGTAGAGCTTGTCTCGGGTGGGCGAGATGAGCACGACTCCAGCCCCCGCACCTTGACACGCGAATGTGCCCTCGAAGTACATGACCCAACCATCCGGTGCTCCCTTCTCGGGTGAGAGGGAACTGTCCTCGCCCACTTCTCGGTCGCGAACGTCAGTCCATTCTGCCACGAAGTTGGCGAGGGCCGCTCCCTTGATGATCCTGGTGTTGCTGAACTCCAACTGGAACACCTGTAGTCCAATGTTCCATTCAGCGACCCTCCCCGCGGCATTAGTGCTCCATAGCACCCTATCTAGGGGGTAAGCTGAGACAACCTTGGTGGGGTAGCCTTGGAAGTAGTGGCGTAGCTTTTGGGAGGCAACAAGGAGCATGAGCAACAGCTTCTGCGGCATGGGGTAGCACGCCCACGCATCGCGCATCACCATGCCGACGAAGTACACCGGGTGTTCGACGAGGGTGGAGGCCTTGGCGGAGTCCTGTTCCTCCCGAGGCTGGGGGCCTCAGGAGCCTTGTCATCTGTCGGGTCTCCCACTGCATCGAGGGCGCCACCCCCAGGATCCCCGCCGACCGGTGGGGCGGCCGAGGCCTCAGGAGTGCCTTCCTAAGGCCGCGATGCCTCAACTGGGTGCGAGGTGCTGCACCGTGAGCCTTTGGTCGAGCGCTCCTCCCGGACTGCCACCAGCGCTGCGCTGCCAGAGTGAGGCGTGGGAGCCAAGTAGAGCACCAAAGGTTCAAGTGGGCGCGGCGCTACCATCACCGGCGGGCTGGTGAGGTACTTTTTGAGGCCTCGGAAGGCCGCGTCAGCCTCCAGAGTCCACTCGGACGGGCCCTTCTTTTTCATCAGCTTGAAGAAGGGGAGGTCGCGCTCCCCCAGCTTGGAGATGAAGCACCCGAGCGAGGTTACGTAGCCGTCTAAATTCTATATCTCCTTGAGGGTTTGTGGCGGGCTCATCCTTTCTATGGCTTTGACTTTCTTTGGGTTGGCCTTGATCCCTCTGTGCGACACCAGGAACCCCAGCAGTTTGCCAGACAGGACACCAAATATGCATTTCTCTGCATTGAGCCGTAGGTTTACCTTGCGCGGGCTGGCGAAAGTCTCCTCCAGATCCTCGATAAGCGTACTCACCTCCCGAGATTTCACCACTATGTCGTCGACGTACGCCTCGGCATTCCTCCCGAGCTACTGGCCCAATGCGATGTGCATCAGCCGCTGGAAGGTTGCTCCGGCATTGAGCAGCCCGAACGACATGCACGTGTAGCAGCACGAGGTCAGAAAAGCCGTCTTCTCAACATCCTGCACCGCCATATTGATTTTGTGATAGCCCGAGAAGGTGTCCAGGAAGCATAGTAAATCAGACTCGGTGGTGGAGTGGATGGTCTGGTCGATGCGGGGAGAGGGAAGGGGTCTTGAGTATATGCCTTGTTGAGGTTGGTGAAGTTAACGCACATGTGCTCCTTTCGGCCCTTCTTGGGGACGATAACCGGGTTCACGAGCCAATCTGGGTGCTGCACATCCCAAATGATGCCGGCTTCCTGCAGCTTGCAGGTCTCCTGGACGATGAATGACTGCTTCTCCGGGCCTTGCCTCTGTGCCTTCTGCTTTACAAGGCGTGCATTGGGGCACACCATCAGATGGTGCTCGATTACTTCGCGCGGGTCCCGACCAGCTCCACCGCTTCCCACACAAACGCGTCCCTGTTCGCGTGGAGGAAGCCGACCAGTGCCTCTCCTTGGTCTGGAGGGGGGCCGGCACCTATGGGGAAGGTAGAGCATAATCTCCCATGTTCATGGACCAGCACCTGTTTCGTTTTGGCCCAATCTTGAGAGAACAACTACTTCTTCTTTGCTGGTGCAGCCCCTGGGACCTCCGGGGCTCCCTCCCCACTTGGCCGCGGCCGCCGCGGCCTTGAAGGCGTCCTTGAGGGCCGAGAGTGCATCCTTCGTGTCCCCTGCCACGGTGAGAATGCCTCTACTTCCCGGCATCTTCATGAGGTTGTAGCCAGAATATGTTGTCGCCATGAACTTGGCCAAGGCCGAGTACCCAAGAATGGCGTTGTATGGCAGGCCGATGTGGGCGATGTTGAAGTCGATGAGCTCGGTGTGGTAGCTTTCGTGGGTGCCGAAGGTGATGGAGAGGCGGATCTGCCCCAAGGGGCAGGTGGAGCCGTCAGTGACCCCGAAGAAAGGCTTGGTGGGGTGGAGCCGGTCGTGGGGCACATGAAGCAGGCCGAATGCTTCCACAGAGAGGACACTTAGGCCGGAGCCTCCGTCGATGTTGGTCCTTGTGACCCCTACATTGCAGATGGTTGGAGTGCAGAGCATCGGAACCGCGCCAGCGCAGGGCGTGTGTAACACCCACAATGCGGCTATATCTCCCACGTGTCGGGGCACGACTTAGAGGCATAGCCGCATGGTAAGCATGTCGCAAGAGGGGTAATCTTTACACATCCCATGTACTGAATAAGAAAGGGATAAAGAGTTGGCTTACAATCGCCACTTCACACAATACATAAATATACCATACATCATCCAGAATACAAACAAGGTCCAACTATGGAACCAAAATAAAGAAAGACAACCCCAAATGCTAGATCCCCGATCACCCCAACTGGTCTCCTCTACTAATCATCCGAAAAAGAAACATAGTAAAGACCCGAATCCTCGTCAAACTCCCACTTGAGTTCGGTAGCATCCCCTGCACTGGCATCATCGGCACCTGCATCTGTTTGGAAGTATCTGTGAGTCACGGGGACTCAGCAATCTCACACCCGCGAGATCAAGACTATTTAAGCTTAAGGGTAAGAAAGGGTAGAGAGGTGGAGCTGTAGCAAGCACTAGCATATATGGTGGCTAACTTACGCAAAAGAGAGCGATAAGAGAAGGAAAGCACAGTCGAGAAGCTAAAAGTGATCAAGAAGTGATCCTGAAGCTACTTACGGTCAAGCATAACACGAGACCGTGCTCTCTTCCCGGAATCCGCCGAAAAGAGACCATCACGGCTACACACGTGGTTGATGCTTTTTAATTAAGTTATGTGTCAAGTTCTCGAGAACCGGACATTAACAAATTCCCGTCTGCTCATAACCGCGGGCACGCCTTTCAAAAGTTCAAAACCCTGTAGGGGTGTCCCAACTTAGCCCATCACAAGCTCTCATGGTCAACGAAGGATATTCCTTCTCGCGGGAAGACCCGATCAGTCTCGGAATCCCGGTTACAAGACATTTCGACAATGGTAAAACAAGACCAGCAAAGCCACCTGATGTGCCGACAAATCCCGATAGGAGTCGCACGTATCTCGTTCTCATGGCAACACCGGATGAGACTAGCTACGAGTAAAACCAACCCTCAAGTTTCCCCGAGGTGGCCCCGCAGGCATCTCGGTTCGGACCAACACTCAGAGGAGCACTAGCCTGAGGGGGGGGTTTAAAATAAAGTTGACCCTTGAGTCTGCAGAACCCAAGGGAAGGTATATGGTGGTAGGTAGGCAAATGGTAAAACCAAGGTTGGGCCTTGCTAGAGGAGTTTTATTTGAAGCGAACTGTCAAGGGGTTCCCATAACACCCAAACGCGTAAGGAACGCAAAATCAAGGAACATAACACCGGTATGACAGAAACTATGGCGGAAAGAGTGGAACAAAACACCAGGCATAAGGCCGAGCCTTCCACCCTTTACCAAGTATATAGATGCATTAAACTAAATAAGAGATAATAATGATATGCCAACAATATCCATGTTCCAACATGGAACAAACTTCATCTTCACCTGCAACTAGCAACGCTATAAGAGGGGCTGAGCAAAGCGGTAACATTGCCAAACAACAATTTGCTAGGAAAGGTGGGTTAGAGGCTTGACATGGAAATATGGGAGGCATGATAAAGCAAGTGGTAGAGCGAGCATAGCAAAAGAGCGAGCAACTAGCAAGCAAAGATAGAAGTGATTTCGAGGGTATGGTCATCTTGCCTGCAAAGTTCTCAGAGTTGTCGAAAGCTTGGTCCTCGTTAGCATACTCAACAGGTTCCTCGATCACGTACTCGTCTCCCGGCTCTAACCAAAGCAATAACACAAGCAAAGGACCAACAATCAATCACGGTGCAATGCACAAACAACATGATGCAAAACATGGCATGACATGTGGGATGTGATATGCAATGCATATGCGTGCTTCGGAAGAGAAAGAATGAACAAGGCATCAACTTGGCAAACCAAGGGTGCCACTGGAAAGCTGAGACGATTTCCATTGAAATCGATATAAAGATCACCGGAATCGGATGCACGGTTTGCAAATGGCAAGCAAAATAAGAATGGCACAATTCTGCGATTAACAGCACGATGCCATCTAGAATGCAACAAGAGACTAAGCTACTGAACTCCAACATAGCAACGAAGCATATGGCAGTGATTTACTCAAGATGGTTGACAAAACATGAACACTTAGCTATGGCTAAATCACACAAGAGCAGGTTCAAACAAGCATGGCAAAAGTGCAAAAGATATCAGCTTCACAAACTTAGTGAAAATACTAACATGCCAGGAATAACATCAGGAAGCCATGTTTAGAGCAATCAAACGACAAGCTAAAGGAACATATCATAGCAAACAAAGGCATAGCATGAATCTACTAAATGCGGAAAACAAAAGTCCCTTACTGATCATGAGCCAAAAAGCCACAGAAGATATGATGGCACCCATGTAAACATAGCAAGTTTTGTTAACAGTTAGCAGAAAACTGAGCATGGCATAAACAGAATTATGAGGGCATCTTTGTGAGCTCAAATCACTCATCATGAAGACTTTCATGACAAGATAAGCATACTAACAGCAAGAAGACATGTTCATTAAACTAACCATGGCAAGAGCAAGTTCATATCATGCATGGATCAACAAAAAAACCATGGCAAAATTGATTAACATGTAAACAATCTGCCAGGAACATTTTATAGCAAAAGTAGAGCAACATTAGGACATGCTAGGTCACTCCATAATTGCAAACAGGGCCATTGATGGATAGAGCATAACCATATGTCCAAAACATCCTTACTGAAGCAACTCAAAACAAGCATGGATCTCACTGTAGCAACATGTTTACATGGCATAAAAACAACAACAGGAAAAAAGGACTTTGTAAAATCCTAAGTCCCTGAAATTAGCAATATCATGAAAGCTACTTTGCATGCTTGTGCTAGTCACCACATTGATCACAAAAATACATGGCAAGCACCTATGTAAAGATGGAATGTAATAGATCAAAACACATGTAGAGCTCATGCCCATATGATGCACACAACAAATGTGACAAAAATGACAAATCACCGTAAACTGATAAGTAGCAGCAGTAAACATTTTATAGCACTCTTGCATCAACGATCTGGGCATCAATATGAACTCAAACAAGCATGCCACAATGTAATGATATGAGAACAATCTCACAGTGAACATTTTGATATATCGTGCGCATGAAACGGAGCTACAGTCATGGAGTAATGGCATGATGAACAAGGACCTAAAATATATGCAGGGAAAAGACTTTATCAAAAAATCAACCTCTCGGTTAAATCTAGGGTTTCGGGCACAGAAGCCGAGTATCGCTGGAGACGGCCGGAGTTCGTCGAAGCTGTGGAGACAGAGGTCGCCGGAGACGGATCTGGCCGGCTTCTCGCCGGATCCGGCCGCAGGCGGGGTCGGCGGCGAGGTGGGGCGAGGTGGCCGGCGGCGGGCGAGGTGACTGGTGGCGGCGAGCAGCACTGGGCGGCGCGGTGGCGCGCCGGCGAGGTGGATCGATGAGAGGTGGTGGCCGGCGCGCGAGGAGACGGCGGGCGCGACGGCGAACGGGCGGCGCGGCGCGGAGCCGACGGCGGCGGTGGCGCGCGGGGCCCACGCGGGCATGGCGGGTCAGCAGCAGTGGGAGCGCCTCGGGACAGGTGGCGCACCCTCACTAGCTCGGGGCTGTGGTGCGAAGCGTCCGGCGGGCGGCGAACATGTCCGGTGGCGGAGGAGGCTAGACTTGGGTTTCATCTGTGCGAAAAATCCTGGAGGGGCACATATTTATAGGTAGGAGGATGCAGGAGTGTCCAAATGGAGTGTAGTTTTCAACCACACAATCGTGATCCGACGACGGAGGACATGGGAGTGGTTTGGAAGGGTTATTGGGCCGTTTTGGAGGGGTGTTGGGCTGCAACACACACGAGGCCTTCTCGGTTACCCGGTTAACCGTTAGGTAGCAAACGGACTCGAAATGGCACGAAATTTGACAGGCGGTCTACCGGTGGTGTACCAAGGCTGCTTGGCAAATGTCGGTCCGTTCCAAGAATGTTTAACACCCGGTCACGAAAAGATACAAAAGGGGTACGCTGGTGCACGTAGGAGTGTCGGATTGTAAAACGGACAACGGGGAAAATGCTCGGATGCATGAGACGAACACGTATGCAAATGCGATGCACATGATGACATGATATGAAATGCATGACATGAACAAAATGCAAAATGAAGACAAAAACCCAACCACGAAGGGAAACTCATAACTTAAAGCCGAAAATGGCAGAGTCGGAGTACAAATATGGCAAGTTACATCCGGGGTGTTACAACACTCCACCACTACGAAAGGATCTCGTCCCGAGATCTAGGACTGAAAGAACTCCAGATATTCGGAACGGAGGTGATCCTCACGTTCCCAGGTGGCTTCTCGGTCGGAATGGTGTGACCACTTCACTTCCAGGAATTTGATAGACTTGTTGCGAGTCTTGCGCTCGGTTTCTTCAAGAATAGCAACGGGATGCTCATGATAAGACAGGTCTTCTTGGAGATCAATCTCTTCGAAGTTGACGGTGCGGTCAGGAGTCTTGAAGCACTTGCGAAGCTGTGACACATGAAACACGTCATGCACATTTGCGAAGTTGGACGGAAGCTCAAGTTGATAGGCGAGATCGCCTCGTTTGCCAATGATCTTGAAAGGACCCATGTATCGAGGAGCAATCTTCCCTTTGATACCGAAGCGACGAGTACGTTTCATTGGAGAGACACAGAGGTAGACATGGTCTCCGATCTCGAAAGCCAAGTCACGATGCTTGCTATCATAGTAACTCTTCTGGCGCGATTGCGCGGCTTTGAGATTTTCACGGATGACTTTGCACATTTCTTCGGCTTATGTGATCAAGTCATTGCCAAGAAGTTGGCGCTCACCAGTCTCTGACCAATTAAGACGAGTACGACATGTTCTGCCATAGAGAATCTCGAATGGCGCCTTGCCCGAACTCGCTTGGAAGCTGTTGTTGTAGGAGAACTCGGCATATGGAAGACAATCTTCCCACTTCATACCGAAGGAAATGACACAAGCCCTGAGCATATCTTCAAGGATTTGATTGACTCGCTCGACTTGGCCACTAGTTTGAGGATGGAAGGTTGTGCTGAAGCGAATGTTGGTGACCATGGCCTTCTGGAAGGAGTCCCATAACTTAGAAGTGAAGATGCTTCCACGATCTGAAGATATCAATTGCGGAATGCATGTAAAGAGACAATCCTGGAGGTGTATAGCTCTACCAACTGAGCTGCTGTGATAGATTCTTTGATTGGAAGGAAATGCGCCACTTTAGTAAGCTTGTCGATGACAACAAAGATAGCATCATTTCCACAATTGGACTTGGGAAAACCAGTCAGGAAGTCCATCTGAATATGGTCAAACTTCCATTCTGGAATAGCAAGAGGTTGGAGGAGACTAGCTGGCCGTTGGTGTTCTTCTTTCACCCTTCTGAAGACATCACATTCATTAATGAATTGAGCAATTTATCACTTCATTCGAGTCCACCAATACGACTGCTTGAGGTCATGGTACATCTTTGTACTTCCAGGATGAATGAATAGAAGGGAATCGTGAGCCTCGTTCATAATGAATTTCCTTAGATTGCCTTTAGGAACCACAATTCGATCCTCGAAGAAAAGAGTGTCTTTGTCATCGATGCAATAGCACTTGTACTTGGGTTGTCTCTTGGCAATCCCATTTTTCACCTTCTTCACCATGGCATCAAGAAGTTGTGCCTCATGAATTTGATCTTCCAAAGTAGGAGAGACTTGGAGGTTGGCAAGAGAGCCTTGAAGAACAACTTGGAGGTTCAGTTTGCGAAAAGCTTCACAAAGGTCTGGTTGGAAGGGCTTGAGAATTAAGCTGTTGTAGTAAGCCTTCCTGCTCAAAGCATCTGCAATGACATTGGCCTTGCCTAGAGTATATTCGATAAACGGATTGTATTCCTGAATCATTTCGGCCCAACGAGTCTGTCTGAGGTTGAGGTTGGGTTGAGTGAAGATGTACATGAGGCTCTTATGATACATGAAGATGTCCACTTTCCTTCCCAACAAGAGATGTCTCCATGTTAATAATGCATGGACAACTGCCGCCAACTCGAGGTCATGAGTGGGTTAGTTCTTTTCGTTGGGCTTCAACTGGCGAGAGGTATAAGCCACAACTTTCTTCTCTTGCATTAACACAGCACCGAGACCTTGCATGGAGGCATCACAGAAAACTTCAAATGGTTTGGATTCATTGGGAGGAGTCAAAACAGGAGCTGTGACTAACTTCTCTTTCAGGGTGTTGAAAGCAACGTCACATTCAGGCATCCAGACATACTTGACATGATTCTGGAGGAGGTTGGAAAGAGGCTTTGCAATCTTAGAGAAATTCTCAATGAATCTTCAACAATAGCTTGCAAGCCCAAGGAAACTTTGGAGCTGCTTGACATTCTGAGGCGGTTCCCAATTCCCAATTGCAGACACCTTCTCAGGATTAACAGCGATGCCCTTGGCGGAGATGATATGTCCAAGGTAAATAACTTCATCAAGATAGAACTCACACTTGGAAAACTTCACATAGAATTGGTGATCTCTGAGTTTGTCGATTACCAATCTCAAATGCTTGGCATGATCCTCCTTATTCTTGGAAAAGACCAAAATATCATCGAGATACACCAGGAGGAAATCATTTGTGTAACGGTTGAAGATGAAGTTCATCATGCGAGAGAATGTTGGAGGAGCATTGACAAGCTGAAAGACATGACAGTATATTCATAAGAACCATAGCTTGTTCTGAATGCTGTCTTGGGGATATCTTGTTCACGAATGCGAATCTGATGATAACCCATACGGAGGTCAAGCTTGGAGAAAAATTGAGCACCCTTGAGTTTCTCGAATAGCTCATTGATGTTGGGAAGTGGGTACTTGTTCTTTATTGTCTTCTTATTCAATGGGCAGTAGTCGACGCGAGTCATTCCGTTCCATCCTTCTTCTTGACAAAAAAACACCACAACCCCGTGGAGAAGAACTCGGTCTGATCAGACCCATGCACTCTTGTTCATCGAGTTGTTTCTTCAACTCCTTCAACTCTTCGGGTCCAAGCTTGTAGGGACGTTTGCAAACAGGTTCCGTGCCGGGCTCATGATCGGTAATGAATTCAACTGGCCGGTGAGGAGGCATTCACAGAAGCTCTTTTGGAAAGACGTCTTGATATTCACAAATGACTGGAATATGAGAGATGGCATTCAACTCGCCCTTCTCATTGAGAGAAAACAACCAAATTGTTTCGTCACGAGCGGCATAGGTGATCACTTCCTCAGAAGAGTGTGTCAATTGAATTTCTCTGGCAGCACAATCAAGCAGAGCCTTGTGCTTAGAAAGCCAGTCCATGGCAAGAATTAGATCAATATCCGAATCACCAAGAACAATTAGAGAAGCCATAAATCTATAGTCGCCCATCTCAATACCGACATTCGGAACCATCATGCTAGAACTCCAACGCTTAGCCAGAGAAACAACTTGCAATGCTTTAGGTAATGACTTAGTGTCAAAGTTGTGCTCCGATGCAAATGGGAATGACATGAAAGAATGCGAAACACCAGTATCAAGTAAGACTTTAGTAGGAATGGAGTTAACTGGAAGGTTACCCATGATCACTTCTGAAGAATCCTCTGCCTGAGCTGCGTTCATCATGTTGACCTTAGCATGCTTGGGATTATGCTTGACCACTTCATTGCTGGCATATCTCACAGGAGGAGGAGGCGGAAGGCGCCTTTGGTTGAAGCACTTGTTCGCATAGTGCCATTTTTGCTGACACTTGTTGCAAGTAACCTCTGAGAGCGGACGGCAATAAGGAGCACTTGACCTTGGAGTATGAGACTGAGCTTTGTTCTGATAGCCTGGGTTGGGTGGGTGGGAATATCAATTGCCACCTTTACTCTCCTGCTGATAAGGCTGACGAAACGGAGGAGGAGGAGGCAACCAGAACTGCTGTTGCTTAGCTGCCACTTGAGTTGAAGAAGAAGATTGAACTACATCCCTGACTCTGTTCTTAGAAGCATCACACTTGAGCTAAGCAGCTTCTTGCTTTAGTTCCATGTTGTAGAATTCATCATACTTAGTCGGCTCAAGAAGCACGAGAGCTAATTGCAGATCTTCTCTGAGGCCACCTCTGAATTGATAAATCATGCTCTTTTCATCAGGGACGTCCTGTTTAGCGAAGCGAGCAAGTTTCTGAAACTGGATATTGTATTGATACATGGACAAGCTGCCTTGCTTGAGATTGTGAACTTCTCACCCTTGGTCTTAGCAACACTTTGTGGAATGTGGTGAGCTTTGAAGTCTCGGCGGAAATCATCCCAGGTAATCACACGACCTTCTCTGGAATCTCTGTATTGTTGATACCACTCAGCAGCTTGGTCTTTGAGTTGAAACGAAGTAAACTTGACAAAGTCCTCAGGCCTGACATTGCTAAACTCAAAATGTTTGTAGATATCCACGAGCCAGTCGTTGGCGTCTGTGGCCTCGTCACAGTTGCTGAAGGACTTCAGCTGGTTTGCGAGGAACTGATTGAGGGTAGCAAACTGAGGCTGATTGTTGCCTTGTCCTTGATTTCCTTGCCCTTGGTTGCGCTCTTGCAATAGTTGCAAAATCATCTGAGTGTTGGCATTAGTGGCTCCCATGATAGCTTGCCATGCCTCCGGAGGTGGAGGCGGTGGCGGAGGGTTCGACTGTTCCCCATCATTGCAGTCTGGATTCTGACGCGTTGGAGGAGCCATCCAGAAGAGGTTGACATCCGTTACCATCTTGAAAGACATATATTCAAGCTAAATCAAAGGATCGAAATTGCAACATATGGCCTTAACATTCGAACACAGATGAACGAATGAATTGCAAAGTAAATCATCTCACTTCCATAAAGTTGAGAAGCCACTTAGATAAAGGTAGATGAATAAATCAACAAGGTACGGATATGAAAAAATAAGTGGTAAGGATTACCCAATCACAAACCAAATATTTGCAGGAAGAAATACTAGAGCTACTTGAATTCCCACCTATAAAACACCCGAAACTTTCTGGTTATGCAATCAGGTGTTGGCGATACAGGGGAAGCATAATATCTCACCCCAAAACTAGCAAATCCTACATCCAGGTGTATCCATCCTTCAACACATAACCAAGAAACCTTCGGAAATCATTTACCTCAACCTTCGAAAAGCATCTGTTCTATGAGTTATGGCAATACTCCTGAAATCCCGCCCCAGTACTGGGTGGCGTCGAGGTTATCTCACCAACAACTGCATAAAAGAGATTTTTGATGTCAGCGAACTCAGGCATTCCAGAACTGCAACGATAAAATTGTGACGACAACAACTCGGAGCTCAACTCCCCGGGACACTGCCAAAATCCCTAAATGTCAGGAGGCACCAAGAACAATGTTCTCATCACAAAACCATCGGAACGATTCCAAGATACCCGCGTGATCCTAACTTTTTTTTCGTGAAATTTGAGGAGAGAAGTGTCAAAACTCTACGTTAGGAGGCCTCACTAGAGCGACGAAGGGACTGAGGAGTAAAAAGAATCCTACTCTCTGATATATATAATCCTAAGCCCCAAAACAGTTTGTTCTAGACTCAACAACGTTAGCGATTCGATCAAGCAGGGGGGCTCCTAAGTCGGGGAAGGCTCTGATTACCAACTTGTAACACCCACAATGCGGCTATATCTCCCAGGTGTCAGGGCACGACTTAGAGACATAGCCGCATGGTAGGCATGTCGCAAGAGGGGTAATCTTTACACATCCCATGTACTGAATAAGAATGGGATAAAGAGTTGGATTACAATCGCCACTTCACATAATACATAAATATATGATACATCATCCAGAATACAAACAAGGTTCGACTACGGAACCAAAATAAAGAAAGACAACCCCAAATGCTAGATCCCCGATCGTCCCAACTAGGTTCCTCTACTGATCATCCGGAAAAGAAACATAGTAACGGCCCGAATCATCGTTAAACTCCCGCTTGAGTTCGGTAGCTTCCCCTGCACTGGCATCATCGGCACCTACATCTGTTTGGACGTATCTGTGAGTCGCGGGGACTCAACAATCTCACACCCGCGAGATCAAGACTATTTAAGATTAAAGGTAGGAAAGGGTAGTGAGGTGGAGCTGCAGCAAGCACTAGCATATATGGTGGCTAACTTACTCAAAAGAGAGCGAGAAGAGAAGCAAAGAATGGTCGAGAAGCTAAAAGTGATCAAGAAGTGATCCTGAAGCTACTTACGTTCAAGCATAACACGAGACCGTGTTCTCTTCCCAGACTCCGCCGAAAAGAGACCATCATGGCTACACACACGGTTGATTCATTTTACTTAAGTTATGTGTCAAGTTCTCTACAACCAGACATTAACAAATTCCCATATGCCCATAACCCCAGGCACGGCTTTCGAAAGTTCAAAACCCTGCAGGGGTGTCCCAACTTAGCCCATCACAAGCTCTCACGGTCAACGAAGGATATTCCTTCTCATGGAAAGACCCGATCAATCTTAGAATCCCGGTTACAAGACATTTCGACAATGGTAAAACAAGACCAGCAAGCCACCCGATGTGATGACAAATCTCGATAGGAGTCGCACGTATCTCGTTCTCATGGAAACACCGGATGAGACTAGCTACGAGTAAAACCAACCCTCAAGTTTCCCCAAGGTGGCCCCGTAGGCAGCTCAGTTCGGACCAACACTCAGAGGAGCACTGGCCCCGGGGGGGTTAAAATAAAGATGACCCTTGAGTCTGCAGAACCCAAGGGAAGGTCTATGGTGGTAGGTAGGCAAATGGTAAAACCAAGGTTGGGCCTTGCTGGAGAAGTTTTATTCAAAGCGAACTTTCAAGGGGTTCCCATAACACCCAACCGTGTAAGGAACGCAAAATCAAGGAACATAACACCGGTATGACAGAGCTAGGGCGGCAAGAGTGGAAAAAACACCAAGCATAAGGCCGAGCCTTCCACCCTTTACCAAGTATATAGATGCATTAAAGTAAATAAGAGATAATAATGATACCCCAGCAATATCCATGTTCCAACATGGAATAAACTTCATCTTCACCTGCAACTAGCAACGCTATAAGAGGGGCTGAGCAAAGCGGTAACATTGCCAAACAACGGTTTGCTAGGAAAGGTGGGTTAGAGGCTTGACATGGCAATATGGGAGGCATGATAAAGCAAGTGGTAGGTATCGCGGCATAGCAAAAGAGTGAGCAACTAGCAAGCAAAGATAGAAGTGATTTTGAGGGTATGGTCAACTTGCCTGCAAAGTTCTCAGAGTTGTCAAAAGCTTGATCCTCGTTAGCGTACTCAACAGGTTCCTCGATCACGTACTCGTCTCCCGGCTCTACCCAAAGCAAGAACACAAGCAAAGGACCAACAATCAATCACGGTGCAATGCACAAACAACATGATGCAAAACCGGCGAGGCGCCGGGGAATAGGGCGACGGCTCAGCCTCATCATCTAGAGCCGCCCCGCAGAGGCCAGACCCCACCTCAGCGTTTCGCAACACCGTCGAGTCACTTCTCAAACCCGGTGGATAACATGGTAGCAGCGGGTACACATCTCAATGAGCTCCCAATTACTAGTGAGTCGCCTATTGCGGTGGAAGCACGGAACGCCATTGAACTGCTACAAACGGCAATTGCACAACAGGAGAAATATTCATAGAGTCATGATTGTGTGCACTCAACTCCCCTTCTGAGCCTTAGTTACAGCCGTCATGTTGAGTTGCTCGCAGTCTCCAGCAGGGAGCAACGTTGTACCCCGCCCATGAACCAACCTGTGATAACCTGCTCCTGAACTTGAGGACTGCTGCTCAGGTGATTGTGGATGACGCCAGAGCCCGTTGTGAGGCGGTGGCAGTGGCTAACCAGAGGGCTCATCAGTGGCCTCAGGTGATCCCTTCAGCCTCGGTGGGAGTTGGGTCAAATTCCAGGACCATTGGGGTGCCGTGTCTCTTTCCGGTTTTGCACAATGAGCGTTTGCCCAAGGATTTCAATGTCCCTTGTAAGGTGCCTAATTACACGCTAGACCTCCCTCTAGAAGCTTGGATTAAAAGTTATCAACTGGCAACTAAGATGTTGGTTGGACTGGCTCGCACACGGCTGAAAAGCCTGCCCCCTAACTCCATTAATACTTGGGTAGAGTTGTAGGAGAGCTTTATCAAGAATTTTCAAGGAACTTGTAAGCAACCTTTAACAATTGTTGAATTGGAGCACAGTGTGCAACCATCATCCATTCTTCGGACAACCTGTGCTGCTTTTGGAGCACAAGTGTCACTTTGACCCCCTCAAGCAGAAACTCAGACTTCTTAAGTGTAAGTGTAAAGATATGGGCAAGCTTATGGATGTACTTACCAGATATGGTGACTCTGATACTACCAAGGATCCAGCTCTGATGATGATAAATCTGGTAAAGGAAAGAAAAACTATGGTGGCAAGGGCGAGCAGCAATACGCCTCGACTCAGCATGGTAACCAGAATAAACAGAAAAATGGATGAAGCGCAATTATTCTGATGTCGGGTCCAATTTTGTGGCTAATACCAATGCCGGATCTAAAAACTAGCGTCTCAATGGTAATGGCAAGCCGCCATTCAGTGGAGGAAAGCCTTTCAATCTTGAAGCAATGCTCAATGACCCCTGTCCAAAACACAGTTATCCTAACAAGCCATCGACTCATGATTGGAAGGATTGTTATATCATGCGGGAGTGCAGGAATCAAAGCTTTAACCAGTATCATGGTAACAACAATGGGCTTCTCGGTGGGTCAGGATGTGGTTTCCAGCGGTCCGGCTTTGGTAGTGGCAGCTCAAGTTCTGGCTATCAGGTTTAGGGTAACCATGGTGGTCATATTCAGTACGGTCAGGGTAATCAACAGAAAAACAATCAGTCAGGGTATCAGAGTAACCGAAGTAGCTTAACAGTGGTCAATATCACGTCTCCACTACAAATAGGTGCAAGCGTGACCGGAAGGTCCATAAGCGAGCACTCAACACAGTTGAGCCAGCAATGCCTCAGTATTTAAGGTGGTCAGAGCAGGTAATCACATGGAGCAGGGCACATCACCCGCCTCTAGTTGATGATATGGTTCATCTAGCCCTGGTAGTTGCTCCTCAGGTGGGGGTTAACAAATTTATGGAAGTACTCATGGATGGTGGCAGTAGCATCAATATATTGTATTATGATACTTTCCGTCAGATGAGTTTGACTGACAAGGACCTCAACCTGTCATCCACCATTTTTCATGGAGTGGTTCCTGGCAAGTCAGCTTAGCTTGTTGGGAAAATATCACCGGTAGTAGCTTTTGGTGACGAGAACAATTATAGAGCAGTGACACTATGGTTTGAGGTGGTCAAGATCATGAGCCTGTATCATGCCTTGTTTGGACGGCCGACTTATGCCAAGTTCATGGCTCATCTTTATTATGTCTATATGCAGCTCAAGATGCCAGGACCGGAGGGGAAGATCACAATTCATGGGAATCGCAAGCTCGCCCTGAAGTATGAAGAAAGAGATGCGACTTACGCAAAATCAGCTTGTGCACGGACGAGCTCAACTATTATAGGGATAACATTTACCCGGCCGATATGACCCCTCTGAAGAAGCCCACCACAGAGACAGACCGCCATTTAAGTTTAAGTCGCCCAACGATACACATCAAGTTGATTTTTTCCCTGGTGATTCTTCTCAGTAGTTTACCATTGGGACAGGGATGGATGCTAAATAGTAAAGCACGCTCATCGAATTCATGCATGAGAATTGAGACATCTTCGCATGGAAACCTTCTGACATGCCAGGTGTACTATGAGAGTTCACTGAGCACCGACTTAATATTGATCCTAAGATGAAACCTGTTCGCCAATCCCTTCGCCATTTTAATGAAGAGAGGTGTAAGGCTATTGGGGGAAGATGGCTCGGCTCCTAGCTGTCGGGTTCATAATTGTGGTGTTCCACACTCAGTGGTTGGCTAACCCTATGCTGGTGCTTAAAAAGAATAGCACTTGGCGCATGTGTGTTGACTAAATAGATCTTAACAAGGCATGCCAGGCTGATCCTTTCGCTCTCCCTTGTATTGACCAGATCATTGCTTCCATGGCGGGTTGTGAGGGTTTGTGTTTCCTGGGATATTCTGGTTATCATCAGATCAAGATGGCAGTGGAAGATCAGGAAAAGATAGCTTTCATCACCCCCTTTGGAGTTTTCTGTTATGTGTCTATGCCTTTTGGGCTCAAGAGTGCCTACGTGACTTACCAATGTTGTGTCTAGAATTTTTTTTCACAAGAAGATTGGCCAGAACGTTCATGCTTATGTGGTTGAGATTGTCGTTAAGTCCAGAAAGAAAGAAACTTTGCTTGATGACCCGAAGTAGACCTTTGACAATATTAGGGTGTACAAGCTGATGCTTAACCCGACCAAGTTTGTTTTTGGCGTGCCAGTTGGCAAGTAGCTAGGTTTCCTGGTCTCAGAGGGGGGCATTAAGGCTAACCCACAAAATATTGAGGCTATAACTTCTATTTATAAGCCGGCGTGTATCAACGATGTTCAGCACTTAGCGGGTCGCATCGCAGCCTTAAGCCGGTTCATAAGCCGCCTTGGAGAGAAAGCTATTACACTGTATCAGATGATGAAGAAAATTGATCACTTCGTCTAGAGGGATGCAACTAATGAGGCATTTGAGGCACTTAAGAAGTAGTTGGCTGATCCACCCATCTTGGCTTCTTCTATAGAAAAGAGCCTTTGCTCCTGTACGTGGTGGCTAATAATAAGGCGAGGCTGGTAAGGAGTACCCAGTTCAGTGGCTAGCTTCTTATGTCAGTGAAGTCCTTACGGAGTCCAAGCAAAGATAACCACATTGGCAGAAGCTGGTGTTTGGGGTGTTCATGGCAACCCGTAAAATTAAGCATTATTTACTTGGACATCCAATCAGAGTGGTCAGTTCTGCTCCACTTAGCGACATAATTCAAAACAGAGAGGCTACTGGCCGGGTTGCTAAGTGTGCAATTGAGCTTGGGCCTCATCATCTGAAGTATGTGCCTAGAATAGCTATCAAGTCTCAAGCTTTGGTGGATTTCATAAATGATTGGACGGAGCTGCAAAAACCCCGAGGGGAAGTGTCGCGGGAAACCACGACCACCAATGGGACCAGGAGGCCCCTTGCTGGTTCGGCAAGGGGGCGACGTGTTGCACAAAGAGCAGACGAGCATGGGCCAGCATGGCAGAGATCACGCATGCAATTTTACCCAGGTTCGGACTGCCGTGAGGCGTAAAACCCTACTCATGCTTTGGTGGATTGATGGTGGAAAGGTGGTGGTGGAGCGTAGTACACTTGCCTGGCAGGGTTGCCTCGAGACAGCAGTGGCTATGTAAGTACGGCGGTGTGAGTTGTCCAATCTTCTAACCCTTTCTTCGGTTGCCAAGGGCCTCCTTTTATAGATCAAGGGGTTACCACATTGGCAAAGTAGTCATTATGCACTGATAAGATAGCAAACAGTGCTATCATACCTAACTCTACAGGCTGACAGGGCACATTAAATGCACCGCTCAATGTCACATCGTTGGTTGCCCGACAAGGCTTGCCAGGCTATGCTGCCAGGTCAGCGCCTGCTCGCTTGACACGTCATAGGACGGGTGTCGTCTGAGGGTTTCTCCTATAGAAAATGGCTGCCATGTGGCGAATGGCTACCACTTAATCACTTTGCCGATTGACACCGCACTGATCAACGACGTGGGTCGTGGTAGAGTGGTTGATGAGGTGGTTTTGCTTCCGTGAGTCCTAGCAGGCCCTGCCGGGGCGCTTTGTTCATCTGTTTCTGGGGGTGGCGTCGTTCCTTTGCCGGGCTCGCCTGCCCAACAAGGGAGGTTTTTCTCTTGACAATATCCTGCTTCTCTGGTTTGATCTTGGTTGCTCTGATCTAAATGTTGGTCCTTCAAATCTCTGGGGTTCTTGCACTCTGATCTAAGCTGGTGCCTCAATCTTGTTCCCTTGCCTGTGCATAGTCTGAGCAAGAGACCCAGGGTTTGTTGCACCGACAGAAGCTCTCGAGCCTGCCACAAATGCGCTGCCGAGCGTCGTTGGGGTAGGGCCTAATAAGTGGACAACCGAGGGTTGCTGAAGAGGCTGGTCCCTTGAGGTCTTCTTTGCTTCTTCATTAGCCTTGATCCCGAGCCAGTTTCTGGTTTCTCCACACGTCGTGTGCAACGTTGTGGAAGAACATCGGTCGTGGCATGCGGATTCTCCTCGTCCACGATCACAGGGCGGAAACTGCCATCCCACTTCCCTCCCGTTTCGCACGCACCTGCCACGTGTTCTGCATGCATTGGACGTGGTAGCTGGTGGATGCAGAGGGCATGGGGAGGAGTGCCATGGTTGAAAACCGAGCGCCAATGGTTGGAACAGAGGGTCGGCCTCGACTCTCAAAGTCATAGAGGGTGCAGAGCTGCCGTATTGGAGGAGGGGGCAGCCATTTCCCGTATGAGGAGCCAGCCCCCTGCGCTGTCCCCCTATAAAAAGGGACAGGGGCGGCACTTCTCTACCCACACTTCTTCTTCTCCGCAACCCCTCCCTTCTAGCCATGGTGAGAGGGCGAGGGCGTATCAGTGTCCCGGCGGTGGCGACGAGGGCTTCTACAAGACAGCGCGTGCCTCCTCCCCTGGATGCTGTGGTGGCGGGACTGGCCGCGAGGGTAGGAGGAAGGGGGCGAGGCCGAGGTCCCCGCAATACTTGAGGATGAGGAGGGCGAGGTGGCCCGTTGGTGGCGCCTCCTCCGGCCACGTCAGGGACCAACCTAGGGAGTTCATCATTAGGCTATACAAGCCCTTGTGTGGTCATCTTCGCCTCCCAACTCCCTTCACGTGGGAGATGGAGCTCGAGCAACCACACACTCTGTGGCTGCACATGAGGGGTTTTGGGAATGGAGGTATGAGGGTGGACGTCGACTTCCCTGCACCTCATGTAATGTACCTCTGCCGTGGGTGGAAGACCTTTGCCCGTACCCACGGCTTCTCGGAGGGGCACGTTCTCCAGTTCAAATTAATGGAGAACGTCCTACTCTCCGTCAAGATATCCGGGTGCTCGGGAGGTCGCTTAGGGTGCTGCGCGAGTGAAATCGATGAGAAGGATAGTGGCGGCGATGACGACGGCAGCGGGCGGGGGCGCGACGACTCTGTGATAGAGGCTAAGGTGTCCCGATGTTTCGATGAGATGGTGGCTATCGTTTTCTGTGGGAGTCGACCTTGACGATCCGACTACGAACGTGCGAGACGTCGCGCCTTAGCAATCGCTAAACCAACTTCCGAGGGTTATTGACCACGCCGGAGCACGATCAACCTGACCACGAGGGTCTGTTTCCTGCGAGCAAACGAAGAACAAGCAAGAAACTGAGATTGCAATTGGGATATTGCGAATATAAGATGAAATCTTTATTAATCAAGGTGGGGTTCTGTGACGTCTTGGTCTGGTCGTTGGACACAAACGAAGTACGCGAAGTTGCAGCTATGGCGAACCTTTAATCTAAACAAAACCCAAAGTCTAAACGACGCCCTAAGGGCTGTATATATGGAGGAAGAGGGGGGAATTTCGTGGCCCTTGAGGGTGGGGTCCGAAACCAACCCTAACTCTTGTTTCCCCACACATACGGACTCTAAAAATAGCCTATACTTAAGTATTTCGAAATTACATGGGCCTGGCCCATTAATAAGGTGACGCAGCACCTAGAATAGCCTATGGACGAATATTATGAAGTGGCATCTTGTATATTTCGTCCAAGGCTTCATGCACTCCTTATGGCGGCTTCAAAGTCCTGAAATCATCACTTGTAACTCCGTTCTTGATCCCCTTGCGCATGCCATCAACTCCATGCGTGTTCTTGCTCCAATGTTCATCCTTCTCCAAGCTAGGCCCTTCATTTGTAAGCAAAACAAATGTATCCAATTTAGGCAGCATCATAATCTCATGAACATTAAAATCATTACCAAGAAACGAAAGTACCTAGTAATTTAATTGGCGTGCGCGAGCTCTAGTAATTGGTCCAGTATATGTAACAGTAGGGGCTGTGGGTGTAACAATGGTATTGATGTCCTCATCATCCTCCCCTTCTTGAAATGAAGTCGTCCTCGACGGAAGCGCATCTTCCTCACCCAAATAAGGCTTCAAATCTGCAATGTTAAAAGTGGGACTAACCCCAAAATCTACAGGTAGCTCAAGTTTATATGCATTATCATTTATTTTCTCTAACACCTTAAAAGGACCATCAGCACGTGGCATTAGCTTTGATTTGCGCAGATTAGGAAATCTATCTTTACGCAAATGTAACCAAACAAGATCTCCAGGCGCAAACACAACATGTTTTCTACCCTTATCTCCAGCAAGTTTATATTTAGCATTCATACGCTCAATGTTTTCCTTAGTTAACTCATGCATTTTTAAAATCAATTCAGAACGTTCTTTAGCATCAAAATTAACCTTCTCTGAAGATGGAAGAGGCAACAAATCAATAGGTGCACGAGGTAGGAAACCATACACAATTTCAAAAGGGCACATCTTAGTAGTAGAATGCAATGAGCGATTATAAGCAAATTCAATATGAGGCAAGCATTCTTCCCACATTTTCTTGTTATTCTTCAAAACAGCCCTAAGCATAGTAGACAATGTTCTATTGACTACTTCAGTTTGTCCATCAGTTTGGGGGTGACAAGTAGTACTAAAAAGCAGCTTAGTCCCCAACTTAGCCCATAAACATCTCCAAAAGTGGCTAAGAAATTTAGTATCACGATCTGAAACAATAGTATTTGGCACACCATGTAAGGGAATAATTTCACGAAAGAACAAATCAGCAACATTAACAGCATCATCGCTTTTATGACATGGTATAAAGTGTGCCATTTTCGAGAATCTATCCACGACAACAAATATGCTATCCCTCCCCTTCTTTGTTCGAGGTAAACCTAAAACAAAGTCCATAGATATATCCTCCCAAGGAACACTAGGTACTGGAAAAGGCATATATAAACCACAAGGATTGAGTCGTGACTTAGCTCTTTGACATGTAGTGCAGCGAGCAACAAAACGCTCAACATCCCGTCTCATCTTTGGCCAAAAGAAATGTGTAGCAAGTATATCCTCCGTCTTCTTGACACCAAAGTGTCCCATTAATCCTCCTCCATGCGCCTCCTGCAACAACAAAAGACGAACGGAGCTAGCTGGAATGCATAGCTTGTTAGCACGAAACACAAATCCATCGTTAAGAACGAACTTGTTCCAAGTTCTCCCTTCCTTACAATTCTGCAATACATCTTTAAATTCAGCATCATGAACATATTGATCTTTGATGGTCTCCAAACCAAATATTTTAAAGTCAAGTTGTGAAAGCATAGTATAACGATGAGACAAGGCATCAGCAATAACATTTTCTTTACCCTTCTTGTGTTTAATAACATAAGGGAAAGTCTCAATGAATTCAACCCATTTAGCATGTCTATGGTTCAGTTTTGCTTGACTTTTAATGTGTTTCAAAGATTCATGATCAGAATGTATAACAAATTCCTTGGGCCATAAATAATGTTGCCATGTTTCTAAGGTCCGAACAAGAGCATATAATTCTTTATCATAAGTAGAATAGTTCAGACTAGGCCCACTCAATTTTTCAGAAAAGTATGCAACAGGTTTTCCATCTTGTAATAACACACCTCCTAATCCAATTCCACTAGCATCACATTCAAGCTCAAAAGTCTTATTGAAATTAGGAAGTTGGAGTAAAGGAGCATGTGTCAACTTATCTTTCAAAACCATGAAGGCTTCTTCCTGTGCGGTACCCCAAACAAAAGGCACATCCTTCTTTGTAAGCTCGTTGAGAGGTGCAGCAATGGTGCTGAAATCTCTCACAAAACGCCTATAGAAACCAGCGAGGCCAAGGAAACTCCTCATTTGTGTGACCGTTTTGGGCTGCGGCCAACTCTCAATAGCTTCAATCTTGGCTTTATCAACTTCAATTCCCTGTGGAGTAACAACATAGCCAAGAAAAGATACTCGGTCGGTGCAAAAGGTGCACTTTCCAAGGTTTCCAAACAAACGTGCATCACGTAGAGCAATAAAAACAGCACGTAAATGTTCCAAATGTTCCTCCAAAGATTTGCTATAAATCAATATGTCATCAAAGTAAACTACCACAAATCGTCCAATGAAAGCACATAAAACTTCGTTCATTAACCTCATGAAAGTACTAGGTGCATTAGTTAACCCAAAAGGCATGACTAACCACTCATATAATCCAAACTTAGTTTTAAATGTTGTTTTCCATTCATCACCCAATTTCATACGAATTTGATGGTATCCACTACGCAAATCAACTTTGGAGAATATTGTAGAGCCACTCAATTCATCAAGCATATCATCTAGCCTAGGAATAGGATGACGATAACGAATAGTAATATTATTAATGCCTCTACAATCAACGCACATACGCGACGTACCATCCTTTTTCGGCACTAAAATGATAGGAACAGCACAAGGACTAAGGGATTCGCGTATATAACCTTTGTCGAGCAGTTCTTGTACTTGACGCATAATCTCCTTTGTCTCCTCTGGATTGGTACGGTATGGTGCACGGTTGGGTAGAGAAGCACCGGGAATTAAGTCAATTTGATGCTCAATCCCTCGAATAGGTGGTAATCCCGGTGGCACGTCTTGTGGAAAGACGTCAGTGAACTCCTGCAAAATGTTAGTGACAGCAGGGGGCAAAGAGGAAGGCACGTCCTCGAATGAAAATAATGCCTCTTTGCACACAAAAGCATAGCAAACAGATTTGCTGAAATCTAGCTCATCAATATCAGATTTGGTGGCAAGTAAACATGCACTTTTCAATTTAATTTCAGAAACAACAGTAGATGGTTTATTATTAGGCTTCATTTGGTGCTCAAATTCTTTTGCCACAATCTGATTTTCACTCTTATTTGTCTCCTGTTTTGCTTTATTAGCTCTATTAATATCATCTTTCAAAATGGAATCAGGAGTCATAGGAAGCAAAGTAATATTTTTATCGTTATGAACAAGAGTATACTGATTGTTTCTACCATGGTGTACAGAATTTTTATCAAATTGCCATGGTCTACCAAGTAATAAGGAACATGCTTGCATATGTACCACATCACAATCAACATAATCAGCATATGTAGAGATACTAAAATGCACACGAACAGTACGTGTTACCTTAACCTTGCCGCTGTTGTTGAACCATTGGATGTAGTAAGGATGTGGATGTGGTCTTGTGGTGAGAGATAGCTTCTCCACCATCTCCATGCTAGCCAAGTTATTGCAGCTCCCTCCATCTATGATCACGCGAACAGAACGTTCCTTCACAACTCCCTTTGTATGGAACAAATTATGCCTCTGATTTTGCTCAGCTTGTGTAACCTGCACACTCAAAACACATTGAGCAACTAAACTTTCATACCTGTCAGCATCTTCAGGAGCCATGTATTGCGTCTCATGATCAGAATCGTCTCCACCGTGTTCGTCACGTGTAATAAGAGCCAAAGTCTCCTCATCATAGTCACTAGCGGACTCATACCCACCATCCTCAGTAACAATCATCACACGCTTAGATGGGCATTCTCTCGCATAATGACCTCCACCCTTGCAACGTCGACAAATAATATCATGTGTTTGGCCTGTTGATGCCATGGATGAAGAAGAGCTCTTTGCAGGCCCAGAAGGTGTGCTCTTGGCAGATAGTGGTGATTGTGCCTGCTTTATTGTATCATGGTTGGAGGTGGTAGCCGACAGAGGCGCCGGTGTAGCAGAACGTGTGGAAGTAGATGATGCATGTGGTGTCCATGATGAAGGTCGACCTGCAGAAAAATTAGTCCGCGCCAATGCATGTCGATCCTGCACTTCACGTTTAGCTTTACAAGCAAGATGGAATAAACAAGTGATATTAGTATACTCCTTATACTCTAGAATCGTCTGAATCTCTCTATTTAATCCACCCATAAAACGTGCAAGCATAGCTTCATTCTCCTCAACAATACCACATCTAATCATGCCAGTTTGTAATTCCTGATAATATTCTTCTACAGAATTTTTTCCCTGTCTTAAGCGCTGCAATTTTTGAAGTAATTCACGTTGATAATATGGTGGAACCCAACGAGTACACATAGCAGTTTTCAAAGCAGCCCAAGTAGCCGGAATAGGATATAATCTACAATGCTCAGACCACCAAACACATGCAAAACTAGTGAAAGCACAAACAGCAGCAGGAACACGTCTCTCCTCGGGATATTGTAAACATGTAAATCGTTGTTCAGTTTCTAACTCCCAAGTAAGATATATATCAGGAACATATCTACCCTCAAATGGTGGAATATTCAATTTTAGTTTAGGGAGATGGTCATGATCTCGTACCTGAGGGTGAGCCCTACCATTGCCATTATTTGCATGTGGACGACCTGGTGGTTGCTGTGCTGTTGGTGGCACGTAGTTCTGATTTTGATCAACCTCATCCTCATAATCTCCCACATAAGCATCCTCCTCCACATTAGCAGTAGGAGCCACAGAAGTATCAACAGCAGCACCAGCAGTTTGGCCCGACTGAAGAGGGACACGGCTCGCTCGGCGGAGGGCTGTTTCCCGACGTGGAGGTAGTCGGTGTTGTTGCTGTTGTTGCAGAGGTGCGGCAGGAGCAGCCGGTGGTGGTGGTGGAAAACGCAAAAGCAATTCAGCAAACTTGTTATCGAGCTTTGTTTCAAACGTCTTCTCCATGCCATCTATCTTCTCCATGGCCTCTTCAAATCTATTTATCACATCTTGCACCTGTCCATTCATCATTTGCTGAAACGTATCATGAAGCTCCTTGTTCGTCAAGTTCTCCCAGTCAGTCTCGTCGGCTTGTGATCCTGGCATGGTTAGCAGCAATAGAAACACACAAGAATATGATCCTATAGACTACTAACAAGTGGTGGTGGTGGCGGGTGTCACAAATCCATCAAGCAAATCTCAAATTCTTACCGGTTCTTACCCAGCAGCAGGCGGTGATCGGCAACCGTTGTAGTCAAAACTCTCAAAAGCTTGGATAGAGCGATTGCCAGGGAGAGTCAAACCACGACGTAGATGTATGTGGAGCTGGGAAGGCTTATAGTATGGTAGCAAAAAGGGTCGGCAATAATCAATTCAGAGATGCAAAGTTGAATAAACGCTCAACGACGGTACTGTGTTGGTCCTAGGCTAGACCGTGCTAGAGACGCGAGCCTAGAACACTAACAAAATCACGGCGCTACACGTAAATAAGGGAAAAGCACACTCTGGAACTTTTTTTTCGCTCCTTTTTTTGCGCTCCTTTTTTTTGCGCTCCTCTTTTTTTTTGCGAAAAATCACTATAATGGCGAGTGTCTCAAAACTCTTCCCTCGTCAAACTGATAGGATGGGCACGAAAAAAAAATTCACTTTTTTTCGGAAATCAGGGCAGCGACGACGAAAAAGTGCGACAAAAAATCACTATGATGGCACGTGGCTCAAAAGACTCAGAAAAGCCTAAAAATAGGATAGGGAAAAAAAATTTGCCCGTGAAAATTTTGGCCTAAAAACTGCCCGGGGGTCTCCAGACTCTTTTTTTTCGAGACCTACGCAGGCAAGGAAACACGACTCGGAATTTAGATTTATCTCAAGAACAAACCTAATATGAGAAGAACTCGGATTGGTGGTGGATATATGGTTGTGGTATATGGCAGCGGTGGTGGTATATGGTAGCGGTGGTGGTATATGGATAGAGATTGGTGGTGGTATATGGATACGGATTGGTAGTGGTATATGGATATGGATTCAGAGTGGTGGCGGATAAGCAAAAGTGGTAGATGGGCGATGATGATGGTGCGGCGGCGGCGTGACAACTTATGACCAGAACTCGAAACTCTAAAAGACTAGACTCTAAGACCAGCAACTTGACACGACGATGCAACCGCAAATTCAATAAAGCAAAAACCCTAAAAAGATTATGCAAAGGCTCAGATTGGTTCGGATATGATGAACTAACCCTAATTTTTTTGTGTGGCTTTTTTTTCGTGGACTGTAGGTATGAAGAACAGACTCGATCTAATCTACGAAAAACTTTAAAAATCTCACCGAGCAACCTGGAAATCTGATACCACTTGATAGAGGCTAAGGTGTCCCGATGTTTCGATGAGATGGTGGCTATCGTTTTCTGTGGGAGTCGACCTTGAAGATCCGACTACGAATGTGCGAGACGTCGCGCCTTAGCAATCGCTAAACCAACTTCCGAGGGTTATTGACCACGCCGGAGCACGATCAACCTGACCACGAGGGTTTGTTTCCTGCGAGCAAACGAAGAACAAGCAAGAAACTGAGATTGCAATCGGGATATTCCGAATATAAGATGAAAGCTTTATTAATCAAGGTGGGGTTCTGTGACGTCTTGGTCTGGTCGTTGGACACAAACGAAGTACGCGAAGTTGCAGCTATGGCGAACCTTTAATCTAAACAAAACCCAAAGTCTAAACGACGCCCTAAGGGCTGTATATATGGAGGAAGAGGGGGGAATTTCGTGGCCCTTGAGGGTGGGGTCCGAAACCAACCCTAACTCTTGTTTCCCCACACATACGGACTCTAAAAATAGCCTATACTTAAGTATTTCGAAATTACATGGGCCTGGCCCATTAATAAGGTGACGCAGCACCTAGAATAGCCTATGGACGAATATTATGAAGTGGCATCTTGTATATTTCGTCCAAGGCTTCATGCACTCCTTATGGCGGCTTCAAAGTCCTGAAATCATCACTTGTAACTCCGTTCTTGATCCCCTTGCGCATGCCATCAACTCCATGCGTGTTCTTGCTCCAATGTTCATCCTTCTCCAAGCTAGGCCCTTCATTTGTAAGCAAAACAAATGTATCCAATTTAGGCAGCATCATAATCTCATGAACATTAGAATCATTACCAAGAAACGAAAGTACCTGGTAATTTAATTGGCGTGCGCGAGCTCTAGTAATTGGTCCAGTATATGTAACAGTAGGGGTTGTGGGTGTAACAATGGTATTGATGTCCTCATCACTCTGACTCTAGCTGTTCGCCACCCGCGCCATCTTCATCAGGAGGCAGCACCGTCATCTGCATCCGCATCTCCTCCCTGGCAATATGATTTGCCGGGAAGTTGGATGCAGAGGTGCGGATGGTGCTCCCGGGCTCCTCCAACAGGCCTCCAGCTGGACTCCTATAGGCTTCCTCTATGGCTGCAGTTCTGTTAGCCCTGCCAAGTCCTGCTGGCCTTGGTGGCGGTGGTCGACGAGGCCGCTTTCGCCGTGCTCTCCATCGAGGCGTTCCCTCGCGCTCATGTTGCCATCAGGCTACCTCTCCTGGAGCCCAAGGGGAGCGGGCTGGGCTCCCGCCCAGGCGCTCCTTTTGCCCTCCTCGCCTTCGACGGCCGTGCCTAGGAGGAGAGGGACAAGAAAGGACATTACGGAGCACTTATCTTATTTCGATCTTAAATCTGTCGGCACTTGCCAAATTTTAATTCAAATAATATAATCTCTCGAGTTCGTGTTTGTGTTTTGTAATGCTTGTACTTGTATTAGCATAATAATGAAAAAGATGAACCTTTCCAGTAACCCGTGCATGTGTATGTCCATGCAAAGGCGAGATTCCTCTTTACTATAAATAGACGAGTTTTCCCCGACGGGCTATCTGGTCGTACCCTTTTTGTCTGCTAGAGCGCTGCATGTGCCGGGGAACAGATAGAAGGACCAGCCCCCCGCCAACTTCTTTTTACCAAAGGCCACAAGGACCATCTTGACCGAAGCAACGTTCAAGTCATGGATGGGAGCACCTAACGGACAAAGAGGTCGAACTTATCTGGCTGGCTTGCCGGTGATCGCTGCGCCGGGCAATCTCCTCATCTCCTTGTCGAAGCCAAGTCCACGGTAGGAACATGCAGCTTCATGCAGATGAGAATGAATCCAGGATGCGATCCTATCTATATGCATATGCAGATGCTCATGAAATGCTTATGCATTGGCCTTGGAATGCTCATGCATGCATGTAGATCTTGGTCGGGGCCCCCACAATGCTTCTTTATTTTCTCTTACACAGGGTCATCGCCCTGGCTTTGTACAAGGGGTTACATGCAGCTGAGGCAAGGCCTGTACAAACGGGTGGTTGTCGGGCAAGGCCCGACAGTCGCGCCTTACGGGTAGAACTTGTGGAGATGCTTAATATTCCATGAGTTTTTTAACTGAGTGCCACCTCCAGTCTCTAGACGGACTGTGCCCGGTCTGGTGACTCGTACTACCCTGCAAGGGCCTTCCCACTTTGGTGACAACTTGTTTGTACCCTTGGAAGACTGAACGCGCGTAAGGACAAGGTCACCTTCCTCAAAACACTGGGCGTGAACCCTGTGGCTATGGTAGCGATGCAGGGCTTGCTGATAGCGTGCAGCACGCGTAGCAGCCTGGGGTTCTCCTTGAGTAGCACAGCGTCATCATGCCGGTGTTGATCTTGTGCTACTTCATCATAGGCAAGCGCTTGAGGTGACCCGTAAATGAGTTCCATGGGGATAACTTCTTCTGCCTCGTAGACCAGGGAGAAGGGAGTTTGCCCAGTAGCTCGGTTTGGTGTCATTCCGAGGGACCAAGGAACTACCGGCAGCTCTTCCATCCACCGCCTACCGTGCTTCTGCAGCGTATCAAAATTTCTTGTCTTGAGTCCACGCAGCACTTCCGCGTTTGCCCTCTCAGCTTGTCCATTTCTCCGGGGGTGTGCTACAGGGGCAAATGAGATCTTGCATCCGAGGGCTTGAACATATTGCATGAAGGCGAGGCTCGCTAAATCGGTGTCGTTGTCGGTGATGATCCTTGCCGGAACTCAAAAATGACACACCAATTCTTTCTAGAACTTGAGAGCTGACTGAGCAGTCACCTTTCTCACGGTAGTCACTTCCGACCACTTTGTAAACTTTTCGATGGCAATGAACAAGAATTCAAAGCCCGGTTGCTTGGGGGAAGGGGCCGAGGATATCGAGCCGCCAGACCAAAAATGGCCATGATAGAGGGATTGTTTGAAGAGCTTGTGTAGGCAGGTGTGTTTTCTTGGAATGGAACTGGCAGGCTTCACATTTCATGACTAGCTCGACCGCATCTCGGAGGGCTGTGGGCCAATAGAATCCTTGCATGAATGCTTTCTGAACTAATGCCCTTGATTCAATCTGGGAGCCGCACATTCTCCGTGAATCTCAACCAGTAGTTCCTTTCCTTCTTCCTGACATACACACTTCAATTTCACACTATAGGGCCTCCTTCTCTACAGAGTGTCATCCACAAACTGATACATACTGGCCCTTCAGGCTACTTTTTCAGCTTCATCTTGGTCGCCGGGAAGCTCTTTGGTTTGGAGAAAGTGGATTATGTGCCTTGCCCAAGTTGGAGCCTAGGGCTCGGCAATGAGGACTAGAGGCACCTCCTCTACTGTGGGAGCACCAGCCTCGTTCGCGGGGTCCATGGGCCCGGCTGGAGGGGGTGGTCCGATAGGCTGTGAGGAGTTGTTTCTGACAGGGTCTCTGCCGGGAGCGGATGACTCTACTGGGAGAGGCTTACCATAGTCCAACTTTCTCCTCTTCCGAGCCATTGTTGCCGAGGATACGGAGGGCTGAGTGAGATGGAGAACAAAAGTCCCTTGTTCCACGGGAAGCTTCTGGACATCACACATTGACAGATGATCAACTATGTTGTTTTCCGCATGGGGTACGTGCTCTGTTTGCAATCCGTCAAAGCACTCCTCCAATCTCCTGACTTCCTTGATGTATGCCTCCATCAATAGACTTTGATAACCTTTGCTGATTTGTCTCACCACAAGCTTTGAATCTCCTCGAATGATCAGCTTCTTAATTCCCAATTTAGCTGCAATCCCGAGCCCAGCAAAGAGCCCTTCATACTCAGCTCTATTGTTGGTGGCTTCTTCCTAGGCAAAATGCATTTGAACGACATACTTCAAGTACTTCCCGGAGGCGGCGACAAGAAACATGCCAGCTCCTGCACCTTGGAGGGAAAAAGCACCATCAAAATACATAATCCGTTCTTGGGGCGATTCCTTGATGGGGATAACGTCTCAGTCACTTCCTCATCAGGGGTTGGCATCTGTTCTCCAATAAACTCTGCCAAGGCCCTGCTCTCAATAGTGGATGTGCATTCAAACTTCAAACCAAAGTTGGATAACTCCAAAGCCCACTCCACTATTCTGCTGGTAGCTTCAGGGTTTCGGAGTATCCTTTGCAACGGGAAACGAGTAACAACCATAATCTCATGGGCTTGGAAGTAGTGGCGAAGTTTCCTTGAGGCCATAACGAGACAAAGATCATATTCTGCATGCCAGAGTACCTCGATCGAGCCCCTGTAACAAGGAGCTGACGAAGTACACTGGGCGCTGCACCACTTTCTTCCTTGTAGCATCCTTGGGGTTGTTCTTGTGGTCGTGCTCATTGCTGCCCTGATACTTCTTTGATTCTGCCGGTCTCTACTCACTTTCTGCCTCATCCACTTCTTGCTGCGCTACCAAGGCCACACTGACCACTTGGTTGGTGATAACCCACAAGTATAGGGGATCGCAACAGTTTTCGATGGTAGAGTATTCAACCCAAATTTATTGATTCGACACAAGGGGAGCCAAAGAATATTATCAAGTATTAGTAGCTGAGTTGTCAATTCAACCACACCTGGAAACTTAATATTTGCAGCAAAGTGTTTAGTAGCAAAGTAATATGATAGTAGTGGTAATGGTAGCAAAAGGTAACGGTAGCAAAACTAATATTTTTGGTGTTTTATAGTGATGATAACAATAGCAATGGAAAAGTAAATAAGAGAAGAACAATATATGGGAAGCTTGTAGGCAATGGATCCGTGATAGAGAATTATGCCGGATGTGGTTCATCATGTAACAGTCATAACCTAGGGTGACACAGAACTAGCTCCAGTTCATCAATGTAACGAAGGCATGTACTCAGAATATAGTCATACTTGCTTATGGAAAAGAACTTGCATGACATCTTTTGTCCTACCCTCCCATGGCAGCAGGGTCCTATTGGAAACTAAGGGGTATTAAGGCCTCCTTTTAATAGAGTACCGGACCAAAGCATTAACACATAGTGAATACATGAACTCCTCAAACTATGGTCATCACTGGGAGTGGTCCCGATTATTTTCACTTTGGGCTTGTCGGATCATAACACATAGTAGGTGACTATAGACTTGCAAGATAGGATCAAGAACTCTCATATATTGATGAAAACATAATAGGTTCAGATCTGAAATCATGGCACTCGGGCCCTAGTGACAAGCATTAAGCATAGCAAAGTCATAGCAACGTCAATCTCAGAACATAGTGGATACTAGGGATCAAACCCTAACAAAACTAACTCGATTACATGATAAATCTCATCCAACCCATCACCGTCCAGCAAGCCTGTGATGGAATTACTCACACGCGGCGGTGAGAATCATGAAATTGGTGATGGAGGATGGTTGATGATGACGATGGCGATGGATTCCCCTCTACGGAGCCCCGAACGGACTCCAGATCAGCCCTCCCGAGAGAGTTTAGAGCTTGGCGCCGGCTTCGTACCGTAAAACGTGATGAATCCTTCTCCCTGGTTTTTTCTCCCCAATAGTGAATATATGGAGTTAGGGTTGAGGTCTGTGGAGCGTCAGGGGGCCCACGAGGCAGGTGGGCGTGCCTAGGGGGGTAGGGCGCGCCCCCACCCTCGTGGACAGGTGGAGCCCCCCCTACCGTGGATCTTCCTTCCAGTATTTTTTATATATTCCAAAATAATTCTCCGTTGATTTTCAGGCCATTTCAAGAACTTCTATTTCTGCACAAAAATAACACCATGGCAATTCTGCTAAAAACAGTGTCAGTCCGGGTTAGTTCCGTTCAAATCATGCAAGTTAGAGTCCAAAACAAGGGCAAAAGTGTTTGCAAAAGTAGATACGAAAGAGATGTATCAACTCCCCCAAGCTTACATCTTTGCATGTCCTCAAGCAATTCAGTTGATAAACTGAAAGTGATAAAGAAAAACTTTTACAAACTCTGTTTTCTCTCATTGTTGTAAATATGTAAGGCCAGCATTCAAGTTTTCAGCAAAGATTATGAACTAACCATAGTCACAATAACATTTAGGTATCATGTTTACTTATATCAATGACATAATCAAATAGTGAGCAATAATAATAAATCTCGAATGGCAACACTTTCTCAAAACAATCATGATATGATATAGTATCTCGCTAGCCCTTTCTGAGACACAGAGCACCTTTAAAGATCAAGGACTGACTAGACATTGTAATTCATGGTAAAAGAGATCCAGTCAAGTCATACTCAATGTAAACTAACAGTAATGAATCCAAATGACAGTGGTGCTCTCCAACTGGTGCTTTTTAAAAAGAGGATGATGACTCAGCATAAAAGTAAATAGATAGGCCCTTCGTAGAGGGAAGCAGGGATTTGTAGAGGTGCCAGATCTCGGTTTTGAAATAGATATGAATAATATTTTGAGCGGTATACTTTCATTGTCAACATAACAACCAAGAGATGGCGATATCTTCCATGCTACACACATTATAGGCGGTTCCCAAACAGAATGGTAAATTGCTAAACTCAGATTTGTGAGGCTCACTAGTGCTGCCAAATTGTGGGAGTTTTCAAGC
Source organism: Triticum urartu (assembly GCF_056163025.1). Lineage (NCBI taxonomy): Eukaryota > Viridiplantae > Streptophyta > Magnoliopsida > Poales > Poaceae > Triticum > Triticum urartu. The sequence goes on along the minus strand of NC_141874.1, from coordinate 241,894,619 downwards.
AGTATTAAAATCCTCTAAGTCCATAGTATAAGAATTTTCATAAGGATCAAATAGGATAGTTTGAGAATTGCGTGATGATGAAAATTCAAACCTCCTCACAAAGGAATGAGTGAGATAGTGGTATTGGCAGCACTTATCTACCTCGAAGCTCTCAAGTTCGGCATTACGCACATACGCGTTAAATTCTTCCTTGATTTCTGCTCGATCCATAAAGTCCTCTGAAGGCCATTCACAAGCCCGCACTTGAGCTTCCCTCGGTGGTTCATCATCAGCATCACGTATTACGAGCCTGGGTCCTTGCTTCCTTGAAGGACCACCTTGGTACATTTTCCTAAACATATTTCTTCCTTTGAAAAATTTCTGAAATTTTAGTAACTTCAAAATAAAAGTGAACCGAACTCAACAATTTTGATAGCAACTACTCCTACAAGTGCCTAGAGGCAATATCATGCATCAAAACTACTTTTGACCATATAAATTTGACATGCAAGCTCAAGAATAGGGTCATCTAAGCAGCAAAAATATGCAATGAATAAAGAACTACAACAAAAGCTAATTGGACCATTGGAGGAGTCACATACCAAGGTACAATCCCCCAAAGCAGTTTTTTGAATGGAGCTTTGAGCAAGGAGATCGAAAATGGTAGCAAAATGAGCTTGGACTCGGGTTTGAGCTGGTTAGTGATGTTTGTGGGAGGAAGAAGGAGTGTGTGGTAGCTGGAATAAGTGGAGGCGAGCCACCATGGGCCCACGAGGCAGGGGCGCACCCAGGGAGGTAGGGCGGGCCCTCCACCCTCGTGGCCAGGTGCTTGCTCCCCCTGTTGTGTTCTCAGTGCCAGATATTCTCAAATATTCTAGAAAAAAACAAATTTAATTTTCAGAGCATTTGGAGAACTTTTATTTTCGGGGTATTTTTTATTGCATTGATAATTCAGAAGACAGACAGAAGTTATAATTTTTGCTTTATTTAATATAAATAACAGAAAGTAAAAAGAGGGTATAGAGAGTTGTGTTTTCTAAATTCATCCATCACATGCTCATCAAAAGGAATCCACTAACAAGGTTGATCAGGTCTTCTTAACAAACTCATTCCAAATAACATTGAACCAGAGAATTTTTGAATAACACTAGGTTACCTCAACGGGGATATGCACATCCCCAACAATAAGAATATCATATTTCTTCTTAATAGTAGGAAGAGGAAATTCATAACCTCCAAAAATAATCGATGGAATTTTTCCAATAGAGTTTATACTATGAACTTGAGGTTGTTTCCTCGGAAAGTGTATCATATGCTCATTGCCATTAACATGAAATGTGACATTGCCTTTGGTGCAATCAATAACAGCCCCTGCAGTATTCAAAAAGGGTCTTCCATGAATAATAGACATACTATCGTCCTCGGGAATATCAAGGATACCAACGTCCGTCCAAATAGTAACGTTTGCAACCACAACAGACACATCCTCACAAATACCGACATGTATAACAGTTGATTTATCAGCCATTTGCAAAGATATTTTAGTAGGTGTCAACTTATTCAAATCAAGTCTACGATATAAAGAGAGAGGCATAGCACTAACACTTGCTCCAAGATCACATAAAGTAGTTTTAACATAGTTTCTTTTAATGGAGCATGGTATAGTTGGTACTCCTGGATCTCCAAGTTTCTTTGGAATTCCACCCTTAAAAGTATAATTAGCAAGCTTCGTGGAAATTTCAGCTTCTGGTATCTTTCTTTTATTAGTAACAATTTATTTCATGTACTTTGCATAAGGATTCATTTTAAGCATATCAGTCAAACACATACGCAAGAAGATAGGTCTAATCATTTCAGCAAAGCACTCAAATCCTCATCATCCTTTTTCTTGGGTGGTTTAGGAGGAAAAGGCATGGGTTTCTGAACCCATGGTTCTCTTTCCTTACCGTGCTTCCTAGCAACAAAGTCTCTCTTATCATAACAATGGTTCTCTGATTGTGGGTTATCATGATCAACAACAGGATCAACTCTACTTCATTGTCATTACTAGGTTGAGCATCAACATGAAAATAATTATTAACATTTTCACTAGGTTCAGGCTCATTACCAGATTGTGTTTCAGCATCAGAAATAGAGATATCATTAGGATTCTTAGGTGTGTCAATAACAGGTTCACTAGAAGCATTCAAAGTCCTATCATTTTTCTTTTTCTTCCTTTTAGAAGGACTAGGTGCATCAATATTAGTTCTCTGAGAATCTTGCTCAATTCTCTTAGGATGGCCCTCAGGATACAAAGGTTCCTGAGTCATTTTACCACCTCTAGTCATAACTCTAACAGCATTCTCATTTTTCTTACTTCAATTCACTGAGCAAATCATTCTGAGCTTTGAGTACTTGTTAAACTTGATTGGTAACCATAGAAGCATGTTGACTAATAAGTTTTAGTTCACCTTTAATATTAGCCATATAATCACCCAAGTGATCAAGCATATCAGCATTGTGTTTTAATTGTCTACCAAAATAAGCATCGAAGTTTTCTTGCTTAACCATAAAGTTATCAAACTCATCCAAGCATGGGCTAGCAAACTTAGTAAATGGGATTTCAGCTTTATCATATCTATAGAGAGAATTTACCTTTACTACCTATATCGGGTTATCAAGACCATGTATTTCTTCAATAGGAGATAAATTAAGGCCATGTATTTCTTCAACAGGAGGTAAATTCTTAACATCTTTAGCTTTAATGACTTTTTCTTTCATAGATTTCTTTGCCTCTTGCATATCTTCAAGACTGAAAAATAGAATACCCCTTTTCTTAGGAGTTAGCTTAGGAGTTGGTTCAGGAATTGAATCAGGGATTGGATCAGGAAGTGTCCAATTATTTTCATTGGTCAACATATTATTCAATAAAATTTCAGCTTCATCTGGTGTTCTTTCCCTGAAAACACAACCAACACAACTATCCAGGTGGTCTCCGGAAGCATCGGTTAGTCCATTATAAAAGATATCAAGTATTTCATTTTTCTTAAGAGGGTGTTCAGGCAAAGCATTAAGTAATTGCAGAAGCCTCCCCCAAGCTTGTGGGAGACTCTCTTCTTCAATTTGCACAAAATTATATATTTCCCTTAAACCAGCTTGTTTCTTATGAGCGGGGAACTATTTAGCAGAGAAGTAATAAATCATATCCTGGGGATTACGCACACAACTAGGATCAACAGAATTAAACCATATCTTAGAATCACCCTTTAATGAGAATGGAAATAATTTAAGGATATAATAATATCGAGTTTTCTCATCATTAGTGAACAGGGTGGCTATATCATTTAATTTAGTAAGATGTGCCACAATAGTTTCAGATTCATAGCCATAGAAAGGATCAGATTCAACAAAAGTAATTATATCAGGGTCGATAGAGAATTCATAATCCTTATCAGTAACAAAGATAGGTGAAGTAGCATAAGTAGGATCATATTTCATTCTAGCATTCGGAGTTTTTTGTTTCAGCTTAGCCAATAATTTATTAAGATCACTCCTATCATTGCAAGCAAGAAAGTCTCTAGCAGTTTCTTCATCCATAACATAGCCCTTAGGCGCAACAGGTAATTCATATCTAGGGGGAGAGTCTTCATCATCACTTTCATCAATATTATCAGTTTCAATAATTTCATTCTCTCTAGCCCTAGCAAGTTGTTCATCAAGAAATTCACCAAGTGGCACAGTAGTATCAAGCATAGAAGTAGTATCATCATAAGTATCATGCATAGAAGAAGTGGCATCATCAATAACATGCGACTTATCAGAATTAATAGCAGAAGCAGGTTTGGGTGTCGCAAGCTTACTCAAAACAGAAGGTGAATCAAGCGTAGAGCTAGATGGCAGTTCCTTACTTCCCCTCGTAGTTGAGGGATAAATTTTGGTTCTTGGATCTTTCAAGTTCTTCATAATGATAAGCAGATATAAATCCCAAGTGACTCAAAGAATAGAGCTATGCTACCCGGCAACGGTGCCAGAAAATAGTCTTGATAACCCACAAGTATAGGGAATCACAACCGTTTTCGAGGGTAGAGTATTCAACCCAAATTTATTGATTCGACACAAGGGGAGCCAAAGAATATTCTCAAGTATTAGCAGCTGAGTTGTCAATTCAACCACACCTGGAAACTTAATATATGCAGCAAAGTGTTTAGTAGCAAAGTAATACGATAGTAGTGGTAATGGTAGCAAAAGTAATATTTTTGGTGTTTTATAGTGATGATAATAATAGAAACGGAAAAGTAAATAAGCGAAGAACAATATATGGAAAGCTCGTAGGCAATGGATCGGTGATAGAGAATTATGCCAGATGCGGTTCATCATGTAACAGTCATAACCTAGGGTGACACAGAACTAGCTCCAGTTCATCAATGTAATGTAGGCATGTATTCCGAATATAGTCATACGTGCTTATGGAAAAGAACTTGCATGACATCTTTTGTCCTACCCTCCCGTGGCAGCGGGGTCCTATTGGAAACTAAGGGGTATTAAGGCCTCCTTTTAATAGAGTACCGGACCAAAGCATTAACACATAGTGAATAAATGAACTCCTCAAACTATGGTCATCACTGGGAGTGGTCCCGATTATTTTCACTTCGGGCTTGCCGGATCATAACACATAGTAGGTGACTATAGACTTGCAAGATAGGATCATGAACTCTCATATATTGATGAAAACATAATAGGTTCAGATCTGAAATCATGGCACTCGGGCCCTAGTGACAAGCATTAAGCATAGCAAAGTCATAGCAACATCAATCTCAGAACATAGTGGATACTAGGGATCAAACCCTAACAAAACTAACTCGATTACATGATAAATCTCATCCAACCCATCACCGTCCAGCAAGCGTGCGATGGAATTACTCACACACGGCGGTGAGCATCATGAAATTGGTGATGGAGGATGGTTGATGATGACGATGGCGATGGATTCCCCTCTACGGAGCCCCGAACGGACTCCAGATCAGCCCTCCCGAGATAGTTTAGAGCTTGGCACCGGCTTCGTATCGTAAAACACGATGAATCCTTCTCCCTGGTTTTTTCTTCCCAAAAGTGAACATATGGAGTCAGGGTTGAGGTCGGTGGAGCATCAGGGGGCCCACGAGGCAGGGGCGCCCAGGTGGGTAGGGCGCACCCCCCTCCCTCGTGGACAGGTGGAGGCCCCCCTGACGTGGATCTTCCTTCTAGTATTTTTATATATTCCAAAATAATTCTCCATTGATTTTCAGGTTATTCTGAGAACTTTTATTTCTGCACAAAAATAACACCATGGCAATTCTGCTGAAAACAGCGTCAGTCCGGGTTAGTTCCATTCAAATCATGCAAGTTAGAGTCCAAAACAAGGGCAAAAGTGTTTGGAAAAGTAGATACGACGGAGACATATCAGTTGGTTGCTGCCAAGTATAGCAATAAGGGCTCCTGGTGTTTGGGAGCAACCAAGGTAGGCACAAAGGGTAAGTAGGCCTTTAACTCTTGCAAAATTTTGAAGAAAGACAGGGCGAGCTCGGCAGAGTTGGAGATGAATCTGCTTAGCGCGGCAACACACCCTGTCAGATGCCTCACATCCTTAACTGTCATTGGCCCTTGGATTTTCTCGATGGCCTTGATCTTGTCAGGGTTGACTTCGATCCCGCGATGGGATACAAAGAACCCAAGCAACTTGCCGGAGGGAACACCAAATACACACTTCTCCGAGTTGAGCTTCAGATTGATCGTGCACAGATTATCAAATGTGTCCTCCATATCCTAAATAAGGGTGGCACTATCCTTCGTATTGACCAAAGTATCATCCATATAGGCTTCTATGTTTCTATACAACTATGGATCAAAACAAATCTAGACTGGCCTTGCAAAGATGGACCTGGCACTCTTCAATCCGAATGGCATGCGGACAAAGCAGTACGTACCACATGGAGTAATGAACGACGTCTTCAATTCATCTTCCTTGGACATGAAGATTTGGTGATACCCAGAATATGCATCCAGAAAGGAGAGCTAAACACAACCTGAAGTTGAATCCACAATCTGGTCGATATGCGACAAGGGAAGTGGGTCTTTCGGGCAAGCCTTGTTGAGATCTGTGAAATCTATGCAAAGCCTCCACTTCCCGTTAGCCTTCTGGACTACTAGTGGATTTGCCAACCACGTGGGATGTAGCACTCCTCTGACCGAACCAGTTGCCTCAAGTTTCTTGATCTCTTCTGGAATGAACTATTGCCTCTCCAAGGCCTGCTTCCGGACTTTCTGCTTGACAAGTCAGGCATGTGGGCAGACAGCAAGGTGGTGCTCGATTACCTCCCTAGGAGCACCGGGGATATCAGATGGTTTCCAGGCAAACACATCGATATTCACCCACAGGAAGGCAATGAGCGCGCTTTCCTATTTGCCATTGAGGGTGGCGCTGATAGTGAAAGTACCATCAACGCCAGCCAGCCCTGGCGGGACCTTTTTCACTTGGGGTGTAGCAACTTTGGATCTCTTGCTGTTGGAACACTCGGTGGGGGCACGCTTCCTGGACTCTTTGCCGGAGCTCCTACAATCCTTCTATTTTCCTTGGTGGGAACTAATGTTGTCGCTACATCTGCCACAACTTCATCCCGATACAACTTGTCCACACAAATAATTGCATCCTTCTCATCTATTAGGATAGTGAGGACTCCCAGTGGCCCAGGCATCTTCAATGCGTTGTATGCATAATTTGATGCCGCCATGAACTTAGCCAGGGCCGGGGGTCCAAGAATCCCATTGTACAGCATGGGGAGATCAACCACAGCAAACACAATCCTCTCAGTCCGGTAGTCCAGTTCTCCCCCAGACGTTACAGGCAACATGATCTTTCCCTTAGGTTGGATCCTGCCGGGATTAACTCCTCGAAACATGCCGGTAACCTCTAGCTCTTCCTCTCCTATCTGAAGTTTGTTGATAACTACTTGGGAAATCAGATTCAACCCGGCACCGCCGTCCACCAACATCTTTGTGACCTTGAGGTTCCGAATTGTTGGGGAGACCAACAACGGCAAACACCCTACCACAGTGGTACGGTTGGGATGGTCCTCCTTGTCAAAGATGATGGGCGTGTGAGACTTGAGCGGCTTCCGGGCCTCAGGCGCTGGTTCCACAGAATTGACTTCTCGTGCCCACCGTTTGAGCTGGCGGTGAGAAGTGTGCAGTGATGCACCTCCGTCAATCCACAGGGCGTCCGTAGCCTTATGAAACTCCTGCTCACTGGTTTCCTCCTCATCCCCTCCATCATTCTCAGCATCACAGGTTATGTTCTCTCGACCTTTGGTGGGCTTTCATTGCTTCCGAAAGGGTTTGCCAGGGCGATTTACTTCACCGCCCCGACCCTTACCGCCAGCAACATTCTGACCTTTTTCCTTATCATGCTTCTCATACTCTGCTCTCTGTTTATTGACAAGCTGCTCAACCTGATAACATATTTGAAGGTCGTGGCCCTTGGTCCGATGAATCTTGCAGTATGGCCCATCACCTTTCCTGCCTTTTTTGGCAGCGGCGGCTTCCCGACAGTCAGTGCAAATGGCAGCTTCCTTTCCGCGGGCCTCGGCTTTGGCCTTCTTGCCGGTGCTAGGCGTACCCGATCCTTCAACAGTCATCACTGCCTTATCTCTCCGCTTCTTATGGTGCATCTTGCTCTCCTTCTGACTAGCTGGTTCATCCTCATCCTCAGAATCAACATTGGTGCAATCTTCCTCTCCGGGCAACTTCCTTCCTTCCTCCATCTGAGCAAACTTATCTACCAGAGTGTAAAGATCCTTTATAGTCTTCGGCAACCATACATTCATCTTGGAAGGAATATGATAGTTGCGCACGTAGGACTAGAAGGCAGCTATTACGGCTGCCGGATGGATATTTGGGATATTTCTATGAACTTTGCTGAATCTTTTAAATACTTACGGAGGGTTTCTCCTTCCTTCTATTGGAGAAATTGCAAGTCGCTGGGCCTACCGAGTTCTTGATGGCCGCCCATGAAGGCGCCAAGAACTCGTGGCACAGGTCTGCCGATGACGAAATGGACTTCTCCGGTAGGTGCATCAGCCAAGACCTCACATTGGACATGAGGGCCGAACGGAAGTAGTTGGCAAACACCTTCTCATATCTTCCCCCGGTAGCCTAAACAACGATGGTGCAGATGCTCAAGAACTAAGCCGGATTCAACCTCCCGTCGTACTTCTCGGGTATTTCTGGCTTGAACGTGCGAACGGACGGCCAACGGACTTGCCGCGGCTCACGAGTAAAGGCAGGGCAGCCAACCTCGAAAGGTAGGCACCTGCCAATACCGATCGCGGGCTCGTCGACGTCATGGCCGCTGTACCTGTCGGTCTGGCGGAGGTCATCATGGTGTTGCTTGACAATGACATGCGTGTCTCGTCTCCGCCTATCCTCTGGGGCTCGTCGTTGGCCTGGACGGGCTCGGGGGTCCGAAGAGGCCATTGAGACTTCGTCCGGGTCTTGATTCTGTTGCGCTCGCGTTGGTTGCCTTGGCGGGGACTGCACCGTGGGGATGGCCCCTTCCGTACGGTAAGCAGCATGAGTTGTTGCTATCGGTTGGGGAGGTCACGTCGGGCCAGCTCGCCGTGAGCCCCTAGCTTTCGCAAAACCGAGCAGGATTTGGATGGTGGCATGCCATTCATCCATCTTCTCGGCCGCTGGTGGGAACCTCAGTAGCAGCTAACCCCCCGCCATGGCCTCCAAAGCCGTACTTGGCCAAGATGATGATGAAGTCGATCGTACCGTCTCTCGGCTCCTGACGATGCCGGCGGCGGCAGAACTGCGCCCATGCTGCTGTTGTGGGGTGACCACTTGGACGTGGTGCGGCGAAGGCGCTTGAGGGCCAGCGGCTCCGTCGGGAGTAGCGTCTTGGTTGACCTGTCCCTGAGGGGGGTGCACGCATGGTGTCCGCACCAGTGGTGGGAGCGGCCGGGGGGCGGGGATTCACCCCGGTCCACGCGCCATTGCCGCGGCTGTGCCCGTCGGCGAGGGAGAGGGGCGGAGATGGAGTAACCCCTTTACCCGTACCTTGGGGAGCATGGCCGTCAGGGTGTTGTTGATGCTGCTCTCCTCTGGCGCCTCCTGCTCCTACGTCAGCTGCGGGGGAAGTGGTGACTGTGCCGCCTACTCGGACCACGCCACTAGCTGTGTCCGTGTCCTTGTTTGCGTCCAAACTCCTTGCGGCGCTGGAGGCCATGGGTGGCGGAGCCTTCGAGGTGGATGGGTGAGCCGAAGGACCATGTTTTTTCTTGGGCGCCATGGTCGATGGCGTCGTCGAAGATGAAGATGGTGATGAACTCGATGCGCTATACACACCTTCAGGTTCGCGCAAGAGAGCATCTACCTGGTGTGCCAAATATGTCTTGGGAAACCATGGCCACCTATTGGACCAAGAGGCCCCTTGCTGGTTCGGAAGGGGGCCAACGCATTGTGCAAAGAGCAGATGAGAATGGGGCAGCATTGCAGAGATCACGCAGGCAATTTCACCCAGGTTCGGGCCACCGTGAGGCGTAAAACCCTACTCCTGCTTTGGTGGATTGATGGTGGAAAGGTGGTGGCAGAGCATAGTGCACTTGCCCGGCAGGGTTGCCTCGAGGCAGCAGTGGCTACGCGCATACAGGGGCGTCAGTTATCCAATCATCTAACCCTTTCTCCAGTTGCCATGGGCCTCCTTTTATAGATCACAAGGGGTTACAACAGTGGCAAAGTAGTCATTACGCACTGATAAGATAGCAAACAGTGCTATCATTCCTAACTCTGCGGGCTGACAGGGCACATTAAATGCACCACTCAATGTTACATCGTTGGTTGCCCAACAAGGCTTGCCGGGCTATCTTGTCAGCTCCGCTCCTGCTCGCTTGACACGTCGCAGGACGGGTGTCGTCTGAGGGTTTCTCCAATAGAAAATGGCTGCCATGTGGCGAATGGCTTCCACTTAATCACTTTACGGCTTGGAACCACACTGGTCGATGACGTGGGTCGTGGTAGAGTGGTTGGTGAGGTGGTCTTGCTTCCGTGAGTGCTGGCAGGCCCTGCCGGGGCACTCAGTTCGTCCGTTTTTAGTGGTGGCCTCGCCCCTTGCTGGGCTCGCCTGCCCGGCAAGGGAGGCTTTTCTCTTGACGATATCCTGCTTCTCTGGTTTGATCTTGGTCCCTCTGATCTGCATGTTGGTCCTTCAAATCTCTAGGGTTCTTGCACTCTGATTTGGGCTGGTGCCTCAATCTTGTTCCCCTGCCTATGCATAGTCTAGGAAACAGACCCAGGGTTTGTTGCACCGATAAGAATCTTGGCAATACCTATTAGACTATACACTTAGATGGGTCCAGACAGTTGGAAGGCTCAGGGGCTGGAGTCATTTTGGAATTTCCACGAGGTGATAAAGTTTGTTATGTCTTAAGGCTCATGTTCCCTTGTGCTAACAATGCAGCCGAGTATGAAGCCTTCTCCATGGACTACGAATGGCCAAGGAGATGAACCTGAGCTGGGTCAGATGTTTGGGCGACTCAGACTTGGTGGCTCAGCAAGTCTTAGGAAAGTGGGATTCTAGAGACCCACTTATATATGGCGGCTTATCGTCAGGCAGTGGACAACATTGCTGGTCATTTTTAAAGGGTACCGAGTGTATCACATACACCGACGCAAGAACGAGGTGGCTGATGCACTATCTCGGCTTAGATCACAGCGTAAGCCGGTTCCCCCAATGTGGTCCTTGATGTGTTGCATAATCCTTCTGTCAAATTGCCTTCAGAGGATGATCTTGCTATTCCTGACCCAGAGGGATAGTTGGTGGCAGCTCTACGGCCTATTTCTAACTAGACGATGCCTTATATAACTTATTTGACCCAGGGAGAGTTACCAGACAATGAAAATCTGGCACGGCAAATCACAAGGTGGTCCAAGTCCATGACCATTGTTAATGGCACAGTTACACATATGTAGTGTGACTGGTGTTTCCCAACATTGTTTTTCTCCTGAAGAAGGACATGAGATTCTACATGAGATTCGTGCAGGTGATTGTGATCATCATGCCGGGTTATGATCTTTGGTGGCTAAACCTTTTCGTCATGAGTTTTTCTGGTTGATGGCTCATGCTGATTGATACGTCTCCGTCGTATCTGTAATTTTTGATTGTTCCATGCCAATATTCTACAACTTTCATATACTTTTGGCAACTTTTTATACTATTTTTGGGACTAACATATTGATCCAGTGCCCAGTGCCAGTTCCTGTTTGTTGCATGTTTTTGGTTTCGCAGAATATCCATATCAAACGGAGTACAAACGGGATAAAAACGGACAGAGATACTTTTTGGAATATTTGGAAAATTCCGGAAGAAAAATCCACGCGAGATGGTGCCCGAGGTTGTCACGAGGCAGGGGGCGCACCTGCCCCCCTGGGTGCGCCCCTACCCTCGTGAGCCACCTGTAAGGCGGTTGACCCTCTTCTTTTTCCGCAGGAAAGCTAATTTTCGGAAAAAAATCATGGCGAAGGTTTCAGGCCAATCGGAGTTACGGATCTCCATATATACACGAAACGGTGAAACAGAGCCATGGGAGAACGCAGAAACAGAGAGAGACAGAAAGACAGATCCAATCTTGGAGGGGCTCTCGCCCCTCCCGTGCCATGGAGGCCATGGACCAGAGGGGAAACCCTTCTCCCATCTAGGGAGGAGGTCAAGGAAGAAGAAGAAGGAGGGGGGCTCTCTCCCCCTCGCTTCCGGTGGCACCGGAGTGCCACCGGGGGGCCATCATCATCACCACGATCTAGACCAACACCTCCGCCATATTCACCAACATCTCCATCACCTTCCCCCCTCTATATACAGCGGTCCACTCTCCCTCAACCCGCCGTACCCTCTACTTGAACATGGTGCTTTATGCTTCATATTATTATCCAATGATGTGTTGCCATCCTATGATGTCTGAGTAGATTTTTGTTGTCCTATCGGTGGTTGATGAATTGCTATGATTGATTTAATTTGCTTGTGGTTATGTTGCTGTCCTTTGGTGCCCATCATATTATTGCGTGCGTGGATCACACCATAGGGTTAGTTGTATGTTGATAGGACTATGTATTGGAGGGAAAGAGTGACAGAAGCTTCAACCTAGCATAGAAATTGATGCATACGGGATTGAAGGGGGCCAATATATCTTAATGCTAGCAGTGGCCTCTCCCACATAATACTTGCTATCAGTCTAGTAAAGTAGTCAATTGCTTAGGGGCAATTTCACAACTCCTACCACCACTTTTCCACACTCTCTATATTTAATTTATTGTTTCTTTATCTATACAGCCCCTACTTTTTATTTATGTACTCTTTATTATCTTGCAAACCTATCCAACAACACCTACAAAGTACTTCTAGTTTCATACTTGTTCTAGGTAAAGCGAACGTCAAGCGTGCGTAGAGTTGTATAGGTGGTCGATAGAACTAGAGGGAATATTTGTCCTACCTTTAGCTCTTCGTTGGGTTCGGCACTCTTACTTATTGAAAACTGTTGCGATCCCCTATACTTGTGGGTTATCAAGACCTTTTTCTGGCGCCGTTGTCGGGGAGCAATAGCGTGGGGTGAATATTCTCGTGTGTGCTTGTTTGCTTTATCACTAAGTAATTTTTATTTGTTGTTCTTAGTTGTTCTTTATCTTTAGTTATGGATATGGAAAACGAAATACCAAAAAAAATTATGTGTACTTTCTTCTCATGGAGATGGGGAACCTCCTAAACCCTCGATGCTGGTTATGTGAAAGATATTATGTACTACTTTAATTATCCTGAGAAAACCTCATTCAATTATGTAATGGGAGTAACGTTGGATCAACGTGAATACTTTAGGGATTACCACTTGACACAGAAAGGGAAACTATTATGGGATCAAATTCATATATTGAAGTGGTATGCTCGGCAAGTATGCTTGAGTTATGATATTACTTGTTGCTCTAGGATGAAGGCTCCACACCTTCCCTTTTCATGTGAATTTAATGATAATGAAACCTTGGCTTCTTATGCTAGAGGTATATATGATTACTATGATGTGGAACAAATAGAAGAATTTGTTGCTTTTAAGGGTGCTTATGAAATTGAATCTTTGTTTGAAAAGAATGAAGCTTATGATGATGCTGTTTATAGATCTGAAAATTTAGCTATCCTCAAATATTGCTATGAGAATTATGAATACAATTACGAAATTAATGCACTTATTGAGAAAGTCTCCGCTGTCCAAGAAGAGACTAATATTTTGCAGGAATCTATGGAAGAAGAAATTGATGAAACTTTGAGCTCATTGGATGAAAAAGATGAGGAAGAGAGCGAAGAACAAAAGGAGGAAGAGCGGATTGATCACCCATGCCCACCTTCTAATGAGAGTAACTCTTCAACTCATACATTGTTTAATTTCCCTTCATGCTTACCGAAGGATGAATGCTATGATAATTGCTATGATCCCACCGATTCTTTTGAAATATCCCTTTTTCATGGTGCTTGCTATGCTTGTGGCCAAGATGCCAATATGAATTATGCTTATGGAGATGAACTTGCTATAGTTCCTTATGTTAAACATGAAATTTTTGCTATTGCACCCACGCATGATAGTCCTATTATCTTTTTGAATTCTCCCGACTACACTATATCAGAGAAGTTTGCACTTATTAAGGATTATATTGATGGGTTGCCTTTTACCGTTGCACATGATGATTTTGATGAATATAATATGCATGTGATTGCTGCTCCTACTTGCAATTATTATGAGAGAGGAACTATATCTCCACCTCTCTATGTTTCCAATATGACAAAATTGCAAGAAACTGTTTATACTATGCATTTGCCTTTAGTATGTGTGCATGAATTGTTCTTTTATGACATGCCGATGCATAGGAATAGAGTTAGACTTCGTTGTTACAAGATATATGTTACTTTGCGCTCACTACTAAATGCTAAATCATTGTTAATTAAAATTGTCTTTGATATACCTTGGGATCCGGGTGGATTCATTACTTGAGCACTATATGCCTAGCTTAATGGCTTTAAAGATAGCGCTGCCAGGGAGACAACCCAGAAGTTTTAGAGAGTCATTTATTTCTGTTGTGTGCTTTTATAAAGTTTAGAAATAAAAATAATGTGCCAAGGTTTGCCTTTAGGATGTTTACATTTGCTTGATGGTTTGTACGGTGCAGGACAGAAACTTTGGCTGTAGTGCATGATTTTACATTTTTAGCTGGAACGTCAAATAGTTCTGACTCCTTTTGCTCTATCTTCCTATACAAATTGTTTATTTTTCCTAATTTTGGTAGAATTTTTCAAGTACCATAAGTATGATGAATGTTCAGATTATTACAGACTGTTCTGTTTTGGACATATTCTGTTTTTGATGCATAGTTTGCTTGTTTTGATGAAACTATCAATTTATATTTGTGGATTAAGCCACGAAAAAGTTATATTACATTATACACAATGCAAAAACAAAATATGAATTGGTTTGCAATAGTACTTAGAGTAGTGATTTGCTTCATTATACTAACGGATCTTACCAAGTTTTCTGTTGAAGTTTTGTGTGGATGAAGTGTTCGATGATCGAGAAGGTCTCGATGTGAGAATAAGGAAGAGAGGCAAGAGCTCAAGCTTGGGGATGCCCGAGGCACCCAAGTAAATATTCAAGGAGACTCAAGCGTCTAAGCTTGGGGATGCCCCAGAAGGCATCCCCTCTTTCTTCAAACAAGTATCGGTATGTTTTCGGATTCGTTTCATTTATGCGATATGTGCAATCTTGGAGCATCTTTTGCATTTAGTTTTATTTTTTTTTCTTTTATGCACCATGCTGGTATGAGATAGTCCTTGGTTGATTTATAGAATGCTCTTTGCACTTCACTTATATCTTTTGAGTATGGCTTTATAGAATGCTTCATGTACTTCACTTATATCATTTGAAGTTTGGATTGCCTGTTTCTCTTTACATAGACAACCGCCATTTGTAGAATGCTCTTTTTCTTCACTTATATTTGTTAAAGCACGGGCATATCTTTTGTAGAAAGAGTTAAACTCTCTTGCTTCACTTATATCTATTTAGAGAGATGACAGGAATTGGTCATTCACATGGTTAGTCATAAAATCCTACATAAAACTTGTAGATCACTGAATATGATATGTTTGATTCCTTGCAATAGTTTTGCGATATAAAGATGGTGATATTAGAGTCATGCTTGCGGGTGGTTGTGAATTGTAGAAATACTTGTGTTGAGGTTTGTGATTCCCGTAGCATGCACGTATGGTGAACTGTTATGTAACGAAGTTGGAGCATGAGGTATTTATTGATTGTCTTCCTTATGAGTGGCGGTCGGGGACGAGCAATGGTCTTTTCCTACGAATCTATCCCCCTAGTAGCATGCACGTAGTACTTTGTTTTGATGACTAATAGATTTTTGCAATAAGTATGTGAGTTATTTATGACTAATGTTGAGTCGATGGATTATACGCACTCTCACCCTTCCATCATTGCTAGCCTCTCTAGTACCGCGCAACTTTCGCCGGTACCATATACCTTCCTCAAAACACCCACCATACCTACCTATCATGGCATTTCCATAGCCATTCCTAGATATATTGCCATGCAACTTTCATCGTCATCATATACATGACTTGAGCATTCATTGTCATATTGCTTTGCATGATCGTAAGATAGCTAGCATGATGTTTTCATGGCTTGTCTGTTTTTTGATGCCATTGCTATGCTAGATCATTGCACATCCCGGTACACCGCCGTAGGCATTCATATAGAGTCATATCTTTGTTCTAGATATCGAGTTGTAATATTGAGTTGTAAGTAAATAAAAGTGTGATGATCATCATTATTAGAACATTGTCCCATGTGAGGTTATCAAAATAAATGTGGCCAAAGAAGCCCCCCAAAGAGAGAGAGAGAGAGAGAGAGAGAGAGAGAGGCCAAAGAAGCCTACAAAAAACTGAGAGAAAAAGAGAGAAGGGGCAATGTTACTATCCTTTTACCACACTTGTGCTTCAAAGTAGCACCATGTTCTTCATATAGAGAGTCTCTTGAGTTATCACTTTCATATACTAGTGGGAATTTTCATTATATACCTTGGCTTGTATATTCCAACGATGGGCTTCCACAAATGCCCTAGGTCTTCATGAGCAAGCAGGTTGGATGCACACCCACTTAGTTTCAGTTTGATCTTTCATATACTTATAACTCTGGTGCATCCGTTGCATGGCAATCCCTACTCACTCACATTAATATCTATTGATGGGCATCTCCATAGCCCGTTGATACGCCTAGTTGATGTGAGACTATCTTCTCCTTTTTGTGTTCTCTACAACCACCATTCTATTCCACCTATAGTGCTATGTCCATGGCTCACGCTCATGTATTGCGTGAAAGTTGAAAAGGTTTGAGAACGTCAAAAGTATGAAACAATTGCTATCAGTCTAGTAAAGTAGTCAATTGCTTAGGAGCAATTTCACAACTACTACCACCACTTTTCCACACTCGCTATATTTAATTTATTGTTTCTTTATCTGAACAGCCCCTACTTTTTATTTACCTACTCTTTATTATCTTGCAAACCTATCCAACAACACCTCCAAAGTACTTCTAGTTTCATACTTGTTCTAGGTAAAGCGAACGTCAAGCGTGCGTAGAGTTGTATCGGTGGTCGATAGAACTGGAGGGAATATTTGTCCTACCTTTAGCTCCTCATTGGGTTCGGCACTCTTACTTATCGAAAACTGTTGCGATCCCCTATACTTGTGGGTTATCACTAATGCCGAAGACATTGTCAGCAAGTGGGATGGATGTCAGAAATCTGGAAGGCAAGCTCATGTGCCGGCTCAAGAGTTGCGTATGATCCCCATCACATGGCCATTTTCGCTATGGGGGCCTTATATGGTTGGACCGTTCGGAAGGTCTAAGGACAAGAAGACTCAACTTTTGGTGGCAGTTGAGAAGTTTACCAAGTGGGTTGAAGCAGAGGCAGTCAATAATTGTGAAGTAGCGACTGCAACTTAGTTTGATAAAAAGTTGATCTTCCACTTTGGTTATCCTCATAGTATCATAACCGATAATGGTACAAACCTGTCTAAGGGTGCTATGAAGGAGTTCTGTCAAAGAGAGCACATCCGTCTTGATGTTTCCTTGGTAGCTCATCCGCAATCCAATGGTCAGGAAGACGCACTAACCAGGAGATATTACGAGGGATCAAGCCCCGGCTGATGGTTCCCCTGGCATGAACACCGGGTTGTTGGGTTAAGGAGCTTCCTTCAGTTCTTCGGAGTATTAGGACCACCCCCAATAGTTCAACGCGTTACACGCCCTTCTTCATGGTTTACGGTGCTGAGGCAGTTCTCCCAAGTGATACTCATCATTACTCGCCTAGTGTGGTGGCTTATGCTGAGGCAGACAATGAGACAACATGTCAAAACGCATTAGCTCGCTCAACAATTTACCAACAAGACCTGCATCACTATCACAACCGCAGAGTTTGAAGCCAGACGTTCCAGGAGGGTGACTTAGTGCTCCGTTTGATTCAAGATCGGACAGGCGTGCATAAGTTATATCCCCCTTGGGAGGGGCCCTTTGTGGTTAGCAAAGACCTCAACAATGGATCTTATTATCTCATCGACATACGTGAACAGGATGAGCCACGTACCTCTGGGGAAGAGACCAACATTCCTTGGAACGCTTAAGCCATAGGCTCTTTTCATTGTACATAACTTTGTCAATGTATATATCTTTTTATGATCAACATAATAAAGCCGATGATGTCTACTACGCAACTTTATTCCTGTAGACACGTGTTGGGCCTCCAAGCGCAGAGTTTTGTAGGACAGTAGCAATTTTCACTCAAGTGGATGACCTAAGGTTTATCAATCCGTGGGAGGCATAGGATGAAGATGGCCTCTCTCAAACAACCCTGCAACCAAATAATAAAAAGTCTCTTGTGTCCCCAACACACCAAATACAATTGTAATTTGTATAGGTGCACTAGTTAGGCGAAGAGATGGTGATACAAATGTAATATGGATAGTAGATATTGATTTTTGTAATAGGAACAATAAGAAACAGCAAGGTAGCAAGTAACAAAAGTGAGCACAAACGGTGTTGCAATGCTTGAAAATGAGTCCTAGGATCCATACTTTCGCTAGTGCAATCTCTCAACAATGCTAATATAATTGGATCATATAACCATCCCTCAACATGTGATGAAGAATCACTCCAAAGTTCCTATCTAGCGGAGAACATAAGAAGAAATTGTTTGTAGCTATTCTTTCCGATCGATCTATCCAAGAGTTTGTACTAAAATAACAACAAGTTATTCTTTCCGACCGATCTATCAAGAGTTCATACTAAAATAACACTAAGTTATTCTTTTCGATCGATCTATCAAGAGTTCGTTCTAAAATAACACCAAAGCAAATTCAGATTCATAATACTCAATTCGACACAAAGAACCTCAAAGAGTGCCCCAAAGATTTCTAGCGGAGAAACAAAAGATGAGAACGTGCATCAACCACTACGCTTAAATTACCCCAATGTCACCTCGGGAATCCGCAAGTTGAGTGCCAAAACACATATCAAGTGAATCAATATGATACTCCATTGTCACCATGGGTATTCATAGCAAGACATACATCAAGTGCCCTCAAATCCCTAAAAGTATTCAATTTGATAAAACGAAATCTCAAATGGAAAACTCAATTTACAACAAGATAGAGAGGGGAAAACACCATATGATTCGACTATATTAACAAAGCCCATGATACATCAAGATCGTGACATCTCAAGGACACGAGAGAGAGAGAGAGATTAAACACATAGCTACTAGTACAAACCCTCATCCCCGAGAGTGGACTACTCCCTCCTCATCATGGTGGCCGCCGGGATGATTAAGATGGCCACCGGTGATGATTTCCCCCTCCGACAGGGTGCCGGAATGCGCTCCTGATTAATTTTTGGTGGCTACAGAGCCTTGCGGTGTCGCAACTTCTGATCTAGGGTTACCCCGAGTGTTTTTGGAATATTTGAGAATTTATAGGGCGAAGAGGCGGTGCAGGAGGCCACGAGGTGGGCACAACCCACCACGGCACGCCTGGGCCCCCAGGCGCGCCCAGGTGGGTTGTGCCCCCATCGGGACACCCCTGTGGTAGTTCTTTGGCCCACCCTGGGTGTTCTGGTTCATAAAAATTATCCAAAAAAATTCGCGGTGTTTGTACTCCTTTTGATATTGATTTCCTGCGAACTAAAAAACAAGCAAAAAGACATCAACTTGCACTAGGCACTATGTCAATAGGTTAGTCCCAAAAAATGATATAAAGTTGCTATACATTATTGTGAAACATCCAAGATGATAATATAACAACATGGAACAATAAAAAATTATAGATACATTAGAGACGTATCAACATCCCCAAGCTTAATTCCTGCTTGATCTCCTCATTCCTAGCTGATCTTTGCAAGTAGATTATGTATTAGCTATCCGCTCTTAAACTTCCACTTGACCGAGTACAGCCCCTTTGTGTGTGGTTGGAATGATGTATATATGATGTAAATGTGTAAACACCTACATTATATATGAAAACACCAGAGGGCTAAATGATAAAAACAGAATTTTTGATGTGGAATCTTGTCTATCATGTTCATCACATTCTTTTCTTTTGTAGAATGGACATATGGACTTTTATATGGTGCAAAGCAATAGTCTAGTTTTGACATGAAGATTTCAATACTCAAGCATATCAAATAGGAACCATGTCTTTCAAAATATCAAGACTAAAGCAAGTTATCCCTAGCCCATCATGCTCAATCATTGATCCATTCATGAAACAAACTCGCATATTAGCTACATCCAATGCTCAAGTACGATCATAGTGCCCCTTAGTTGGTGATTGTAAGAGGAGATGGAGACTCAAATAAAAACTAAAATTGCATAAAGTAAATAGGAAGGCCCTTCCTATAGGGAAGTAGGGATTTGTAGAGGTTCCAGAGCTCAAAGCTTAAATTGAGAGATAAAAGATTTTGGGAGGCACAATTTTCCCGTCAACGAAAATGACCGAGTAATTCCCAACACTTTCCATGCTAGATATATCATAGGCGGTTCCCAAATAGAAAATAAAGTTTATTCCTTTTCCACCATTCTTTCACAATCCATGGCTAACCGTATCCACGGGCGCCCTCCATACCAACACTTTCCAAGAAATTTATTATTTGACAACATAAAATAAATTCATGTTTCATTTTGGGACTGGGCATCCCTAATACCTTTGCCATACTCTCGTGCAATAACAAGTGAATAAACACTCATCTGGAGAATAACACATCTAGCATGGAAAATATTGGCCACCCCGTGCTGCTTCATGAGCGGTACGAGCACACAGAAAGGAAATAATTTTGAAATTTTAGATATGGCATATACAATTTTGCTTAGAACAGCACGGGAATGTCGCATATAGGTAGGTATGGTGGACTCATGTGGCAAAACTGGCTTGAAGGATTTTGGATGCACCAGTAGTATCTCTACTTACTACAAGTGAAGGTAGAAAAAAGATTGAGAAGCAACCAACCAAGAAACGAAAAATCACATAAGGGAGCATTAAGCATAACTAACACCGAATAATGCACCACAAGTAGGATATAATTTCATTGCATAACTATTGACTTCCATGCTTGCATAGGGAATCACTAACTTTAACATAAATTTTCTTACTAAAGCATAATTACTCACCAACATGACTCACATATCACTATCATCATATCTCAAAACTATTACAAAGAATCAAGTTTAATTTGTCCAATGATCTTAATGAAAGTTTTTATTATATCCCTCTTGAATATCAATCACTTCGGGACTAGTTTCATATGTTGCAATTGCTTTTGACAAGCTTCACCGAGGTCTTTCATTGAAAAATTCTTATTCAAGTATCCTTTTATGATATCCAGAAATTCTATATCATTTCCAATCAATAATAGGTCATCCACATATAATATTAGAAATGCTATGGAGCTCCCACTCACTTTCTTGTAAATACAGGCTTCTCCAAAAGTCTATATAAAACCATATGCTTTGATTACACGATCAAAGTGTATATTCCAACTCCGAGATGCTTGCACCTGTCCATAAATGGATCGATGTAGCTTGCACACTTTGTTAGCACCTTTAGGATCGACAAAACCTCCTGGTTGCATCAGATACAACTCTTCTTTGAAAAATCCATTAAGGAATGCAGTTTTGACGTCCATTTGCCAAATTTCATAATCATAAAATGCGGCAATTGCTAACATGATTCGGAAGCCTTAAGCATTGCTACAGGTGAGAAGGTCTCATCGTAGTCAATTCCTTGAACTTGTCGAAAACCTTTTGCAACAAGTCGAGCTTTGTAGATAGTAACATTACCATCAGGGTCAGTCTTCTTCTTGAAGATCCATTTATTCTCTATGGCTTGCCGATCATCGGGGAAGTCAACAAAACTTCATACTTTGTTCTCATAAATGGATCTCATCTAATATTTCATGGCCTCAAGCCATTTTGCGGAATCTGGGCTCAGCATCGCTTCCTCATAGTTTGTAGGTTCGTCATGGTCTAGCAACATGACTTCTAGAACAGGATTACCGTCCCACTCTGGTGCAGAACACACTCTGGTTGACCTATGAGGTTCGATAGTAGCTTGATCTGAAGTTTCTTGATCATCATCATTTACTTCCTCACAAGTTGGTGCCGGCATCACGGGAACAATTTTTTGTGATGAGCTACTTTCCAATTCAAGACGAGGTACAATTACCTCATCAAATTCTACTTTCCTCCCACTCACTTCTTTCGAGAGAAACTCCTTCTCTAGAAAGGATCCATTCTTAGCAACAAATATCATGCCTTCGGATCTGTGATAGAAGGTGTACCCAACAGTTTCTTTTGGGTATCCTATGAAGACGTACTTTTCTGATTTGGGTTCGAGCTTATCAGGCTGAAGCTTTTTCACATAAGCATCACAACCCCAAACTTTAAGAAATGAAAGCTTAGGTTTCTTGCCAAACCACAGTTCATACGGTGTCGTCTCAACGGATTTAGATGGTGCCCTATTTAACATGAATTCAGCTATCTCTAATGCATAACCCCAAAACGATAGTCGTAAATCAGCAAGAGACATCATAGATTGCATCATATCTAAAAAAGTATGGTGACAACATTCGGACACACCATTACGCTCTGCTGTTCTAGGTGGCGTGAGTTGTAAAACTATTCCACGTTGTTTTAAATGATGGCCAAACTCGTAACTCAAATATTCACCTCCACGATCAAATCGTAGAAACTTTTTTTCTTGTTATGATGATTCTCCACTTCACTCTGAAATTCTTTGAACTTTTCAAATGTTTCAGACTCATGTTTCATTAAGTAGATACACCCATATCTGCTCAAATCATCTTTGAAGGTCAGAAAATAACGATACCATTAGTAAGCCAGAGCACACTAGTGGGGCATCATCAACTAGTGCGCCATTAGTAAGCCAGAGCACATGGGTAAATATGGCCCCCTGGGAGGCACACTAATGGCGCACCATGGGTATACTAATGGCGCACTGCGTGGTGCACCATTAGTATACCAGATACTAATGGTGCACCCGTGGTGCGCCATTAGTAAAAAATTCTAATGGCGTGATGCTAGTGGCGCACCTGTGGTGCGCCATTAGTAGGCAAAATAGGTGTGCCACTAGCAGGCCTTTTCCTAGTAGTGCTCGAGGCCCCTGGCTTGTAATATGATGCTTGTATGACTTATTTTATTTGTAGAGTTGTGTTGTGATATCTTCCCGTGAGTCCCTGATCTTGATTAGTGTATGATTAGTGTATGGTCAAATCGGGGGCGTCACAAGTTGGTATCAGAGCCGACTTCCTGTAGGAATCCCCCTTCCACGCTCCTTGGCCGAAGTTGAGTCTAGTTGATGAAATATGCTTTACTAACATGGCTGTGCGGCCCATGGGCCCACGTCGCCTTTGGGTGGTAATATGATCTTTTATTCCTCGTCTATACTCTGGGATTCTGATTTCTCTTCTATTCGGGTGAAATGATTTTTACTAACTCTAACATTAGGGTCTCGTGATCACATCCACTCGGAGAGCCCCTTGTTACAGATGATCGCCTGCTGTATTGAAGGATTGCGAAGATACTCTCTGTTGTTCTCTTGAGACTTTGTGCCCATTTCTTTTGTCATCCCCCATCACCGAAATATCCCTATGGATAAATACCTACACCTGTCATCCTTTCTTTTACTCCTAGTTAATCTTGTTATTACAAGATACCCCGGAATTCTCTCTATTGTTCCAAAAATACTTTGTGCCCACTGCCCTTGCAGTTCTTTGCAACCTGAATACTCCTTCGAATAATTTCTCGCACTTATCAAGTATCCGCTCATCCCCAGTGGATACATGTATTTCACAAAAGTCTACGAAATACCATTTGATATCCGAAAATCCTCAACAGCCTATTGTTCTTGAATTCTTGCTTGCTTGCATTATGGTTAATACCATAAGTTTAGTAATCTTATTGTCATCCTTTGTCATTGTCATTTTGTGTGCGTTGATTCAATATGTTGCGAATGCTCACAATCATCAATCAGATCCTAGAATTCATCCTTCTGGCTCAGATGTCATTTTAACATGTGCTGGATCTCGACCAATAAAATCGCCATCGATTGTACCCCTAAGGCTATTCTACCTACCCATCACTAATCAGAGCATTGCTTTTGATCCCTTGTCTTGGAATTCATAATTCCTTTGCAATTGAGCTTTGAGTTAGTCAGTTGTTTCTATAATCTGATCTCCTTGCATTTTTTCTTCCTCTGGTTGAATACTGGTGCTCGCATCAGATCCCTTGAGGACCACCAGACCCTTTGTCGGATTTTATCCGACAACGTCCTTCATATTCAATAAGCTTGTGAGTCTTTCCTTGGATACATAATGCCTTTGGTAAATTGTATCCTATGCTTTCTCAAGCATGCTCTATTATCGAGCTTGTGTTAATTATTCTTGAAATTTATGGTATATGCTCCTAAGATGCCCCGATGGGTTGAACCTATGCCTTCCCCAAACTGTATGAACCAGAAAGTTTTTGCGAGTCATACTCTTCTGTTGTTTCGCCAGATAAAATTTCTACACTACAGCCTCATCAAAAGCGAGAAGTAAAATGAAAGGTTATGCATTGAATAAGTGGGAGTCGACCTTGAGCCCTTGTGTTCATGCCCATGGACACGGTGTGGAACTTATCATGAAAGCTTCTTGCAAGGATATTTAATCATTTGAATAATTCTTCCGGTATCGTAAATTGGATCCCTTGCAGTTATGGTCCCAACCATATTTCCTCCTTGACCCTGTTTACTGGGTAAATTAAAATTACTTATCCTCTACAAATCATTCCCCCGTCCAACCTCTACTCTGATTTACCTTCTGGCATTACACCTAGTACTTGATACTGGGAAGCTTTATACCCCATCACATCATTCCTAGCCTGATCGGCTATATTTTTATCATGTCAACTTTTTAACTGTGCTACCTGGTCCTTATGTCCGGAGCAACTTCCGACGATGAGCTAATCTTACGTCGATCTTCCTCATCTTATCATTTCACCTCGAACAACAAGCTTGACTTTGAGCTTGTGTCGAATCCGTGGTTCTCATAGCCTTTCACTTCATCCTTCCTTTTCTGCTCGGTGACATTTTCATGAAATCGCTCGACAAATGTGTCGTGATCATCATCAACATTCTGAGCTTTTCCAAGATATCAATTGAATGCATGGTAAGAAATACAATCCTTCCCCTTGATGATTTATGTCATCAGCGACAACATTCTTGCCTTCCCCAACACAAACTTGTTCATATCATTTTGGAAATACAACCTTTTTGGCATGTCGATGGATTGTGGCTGAGCCCGTCGGCCACACCCTCATCTTTTCACTGCTAAAATTGTAAGACTTATTTTCTAAGTTGTTTCCGATGGATCCTTGGTGTATCCAAAGTCTGACCTTTGCTGGAAACCATGTCAATGCTATCTCGAAGCATGTCTGTGGTAATTCGATATCTAATAAAAACATTTGAAGAACGATACTAAATTTTCTTTATCAATTATCCAAACACCGTTGTATGGGTAATGCCATGAATTTTCTTCCCCCTTACCTAAATGGTTTTATACTTCTATCATGTCATGGATATCATGCTCTGCTTGTCCTTGGGAAGGATATACCCCTGAAATATGTGTTGAAACACATTTTCCTTTCCATTGTTCTGTTTAATCTGACAATTACATTTTCCTTTCCATTAGTTTGTTTAAACCTTATTGTGATTTATATTATATAAGCAGTAATATTTCCCTGCTTATGTAAACACCTCGTTGTATCACTCTATCATTAAGACCCTATTACTATTGTTGATGACATTCCGGTAGCCACCGATGGACGAGAACTTTGCCTAATGGCCCGCCTCGTTCAACGAGCAGGAAAATGTTTCTCTTCGTCCCTTGCCCTTGGTACCGACGTTGTTGCCGACATAACTGACAGGCTACCCTCTGACATACCTTGCTATCATGACCGTGCAAGATGTCATCGCTCCTTCTATTTTAACCCACATGCTGGGCGCATAACCCACAGTTCCACAGGATCGGAACCTGACTCTCCTGTACAACCTTGATTCCGAAATATTCTTGCTACTCGGCTTCGTATGTAATACACGAGTTACCTTCCTCACCATGTTTTATTTTGGTATCAGAGGCAACATTATTCTTCTTTGCTCTGAACCCCCTTGATCACCTATTTTAGGCATCAGCTGGATGCCTACTTGGTTAAAACTAGTTGAATCTTTGTATAAAATCTCCTTCCTTGAGATAACTACCGGGTGCTGATCCTTTGAGACACTCATCTTTATAGATTCCCCCTTACTCCACCTCTTAAATTTTGGGACGAGATTTCTTGTAGTGGGGGAGATTTGTAATGACCGGATAATCAAGCTACAGTAATCCCCTCATAATGATGCCAAGTCATCACTGTTACTGTTTCTTATCTCACTTTGATTCAAAACCAATTCAAATTCAATTTTAAAATAAAGTAAAATAAATTATTTCTCCAAACAGTAAAACAAAAATGTTCGCTGGGTTGAAAATATTCACTAACTAAATGTCATGAGTGATACAACATCATTAGTGATAGCTAATTTCCCCTGGGAATTAAAGTAGTTCCAAATCAGCATTTTTAAATGCTTTTCCATTTGTGAAAAATCCAAATCAATTCAAACTCTTCCCAAACTTTTCGTAGCAGTAATAAATATTGCCCAGTATTTGTTTAGACCAGTTACATATTTTACAAAAGTCGTTTGTTGGTTCAAACAAATACAAAACATTAGCTAACTTAAATACATAAAAAGAAAAAGGAAACTGTAAAGCCTACACTGTGCACTTGGGCCTGCTGGCAATAGTGCAGGCCCAACCCAACTTCCCCTCCGTCTTCTTCTTTCCTGTTCACCGGTCACGGTGGACCTTTGTACATCGTCTATGTCCAGATCCTCCACGGGGCAGCCATCCCACGCCTCCCCATCGTCTCCCGCGCGGATAAGGCCGCGCCCTCGCCCCTGGAACGAACCCTAGCCGCCCCCCACTCACCCCTCTTCCTTGCCCGCTCTTCTCTCCCCGCGGCAAACCGCCGCCATGGTCACCAAGTCCGACCTCGACCGCGTGCTCTACGACCTCCCCGCCACCTAGGAACATGCCAAAAGCACCATCAACGTCCGCTGCTCCCTCTCTGTTCATGAGCTCGAGCTCGGAGTCCCTACATCGCGTGGATCGGGAGGCTTCATTGCCTATGGTTGCCGCTGCCTCGCCGCCGATCCACGCTCCAGCAAGCCCCCGACCCGTCCGAGCTCGCCATCAGCCATCCCCCGGTGAGCCTCCTCCATTCCTCCTTGCATCGACCTTGTTTTTCGCTGTATATCGCCGCCCCACCGCCGTGGCCGCGTCCGTCCGCCTCCACTCCTCACAGCACATCGAGGCCGCCCACTCGCGCGCTCCCCTGTAGCCGCCCCCGCACGCGTTCGCTGCTGCTGCTGCCTGATTGGATCTTTTGCCCCACTTTACTTGGGCATTAGATGATTTGCCCCATTTTACATAGGATTAGATCATTTGCCCCACTTTTCATTTTTCTTTTGATGATTTGCCTTTTTCAATTACTGTAATCATTTTTTATTTTGTATCCCTTTTTTCTCCATGCGAAAAGACACAATTGCCCCTGTGGCTAATTTACAATTTGACACCGCTGTTGGACTGACACTAAGTTGCATCGACGAGCTCACTGTTCCCCAGTTCAACGCATTTCCTCTGTTCTTCTTTACTCATACCAGAGGAGGCCGACCACGGCACCTTGGCCCCCATCTTGGCAGCAGCAGCCCGGCGCGGCAGCTCCCGCAGATGGTCGGCCGGCGCCGGCGGCTCCCGGGGCTCCCGCTGCGGCTCCTCGGCCTGGGGCGGCGGCTCCGGCCGCAGCTCGGCGGACCGGCGATTCCCGGGGCTCACGCCGCAGCTCGGCGGACCAGCGGGTTCCGTGGCTCCCGCTGCAGCTCCTCGGCCCGGGACGGCGGCTCCCGTTGCAGCTCGGCGGCCCGCCGCGGCGGCTCCCGCTCCAGCTCGGCGAACGGGCGGATTCCAGGGCTCCAGCTGCAGCTCGGCAGATGGTGCGCTCGTTGCTGGTAAAAACTACCTTCTTCCAATGATTAATGGATTTACAGTTTTGATGTGTGTCAGCTCGTTGGTCGGTAATAGCTATGGCTGGACGACAGTGTTGATAGTACTAATTACCCTAGCAGCTGGTACTGCTTCAATCATGGAGCTGGGTACATTATATAAAATGCTTTGTTTAGTTATCTCCTCCAGATGCTTCATACTTTAATTGTATCACTCAAAATATATATGCTTCATCTTTTGCTGGATCTACTTTAGTCACTGGTCAGAGATCTATATATATGATGTGCATCCTGGCATATGCATTTCGTTGGAAATTGGCAGCATATAACATCTTCATAGGAAAAAAAATAGACTGACAACATATGTTCACTTAGCACATGGAATTGAGAGAATATATCACACTGAAATCACGAACTGATGCCGCAAAAAGGTTTGCTTGGTTCAAGCGACATGATAAATTAATCCGAGTTTACATCAAGCAAAAAAGTATTTTTTCGAGCCAATATCTTTGAAATTGACAAATTTCAACACCTCTGCGAATTTAAAATAGAATTGAATGCACTAAAATGAGAGCTTCTTCCTCTTCGGGGTCAATTTTTTCTTGCATGCCGTAGAGCGTGAAGGGAAGTGAGAAGTAGGTGATGCTGTAGAATTAACAGTACTTGTCCCACATGGCTGTGATGCATCGTCTCCAGCTATGGCCATAGCAAGCCTCCTGCATGTTTACACACCAATGTTATAAAAGTAGGATTTTTCTTTTGCATGAATCAAATGTGCTTATGACAAATATAATAGGTACCTCCTTGTGATAGGCCCAGGGCTGTTATGAAGGCTGGGAGGCAGTGTGATTGTTGTTGTGCGTGTAGGTGTCGCAACAACAACTGGAGCGAGCTCGCGAGCAGACACATCACTAGAAAGTTTAGTCACACCGGATGTTAGAAATGGTATAATAGTACTAATTTGATACTAATATAAAGGAGATATTAGTGCATGGTTTACCTCTCTTTAGCTTCATTTTTTTTTGCAAGTTGCTTTCCTGTGCCCCAATATCCCACATTCTTTGCACCTATTTCTGCTGCCAAATCTCTTCTTTTCCTTTTCCTTCTCTTTGTCACCTCCTTCTTGGTCATTTGTTTTGCCATTATCATCTTTTTTCTTCCGTTTGCTGCCACCACCGTCTTCAAGGCAACTTTTGATTCTCTGCTTCCTCCGTCTCCCAACGGAGCTCTTTAAATCCAGTGGCACCATCTCAAAATCTAGATTAACATGAGGCCATTGAGACTTGTCCGTGATTGGTTCAATCTCTCCAGCATAGGCAGCCCGAAACCTACTCACGGAGTAGTACTCATGTACATATGGTTGAAAGTTCACATCTGCCGTCTCTATAAGGAATGCAAGTGCATGCTCACATGGCTTTCCAGTGTGTTGCCATTCTAGGCAGGTGCACTCACGGCTGCCTATCTTCACAACATGCCTAAGATTATTCTTGCTAGTGTCCTTGACCTCACAACTTTCTCCGGTTGATCTTCCAACAACCAAATGGTCAAGTTGCCTAGTTCTATTATTTATTTGTTGAATGATAGCAGGCAATATCTCTCCCTGGAGCATTTCCCCAATCCTTCTCCTTCTATAAACAAGTATCATAATTTTCTCTCTTATTGCATCGGCTAGCTCATCCATGGGCAGCTCCTTTGTTCCTTTGATCCAGCTATTGAAGCACTCAGCTAGATTGTTGTGAATGTAATCACATTTTATTTCTGTGTTGAAGTCACATCTCATCCACTTTAAGTTATGATAGGTACACAAGTAGGTACTCACTGCAGGTTCAGCTTCAAATATCTTGCCCATATGATAATTAAATGTTTCCAGATGATAAGCCTTGGCTGCTGGCCACATGCGACCAAAAACATCTCCGTGAAACTTCTTTTTGAAGTTTGCCATTAGATGCCTAAAGCATTCCCTTTGCTCAGCTTGAGGAAACACAATTTTAACTGCATTCTCTAACCCTTTGCATGCATCAGTACAAATAGCTAGAGTTTGAAGATGTCCTATTGCCCTATGCAGTTGTTGCATAAACCAAATCCAGTTACCCTCGGTCTCCGTACCAAAGAAACCAAATGCTAAAGGAAACATCCAATTTTGTCCATCTAGTGTTGTACATGCTGCTAATTGACCATTCCACTTTCCAGTCAAAAATGTGGAGTCTATACTGACATATGGTCTACAACCAGCCAAGAAGCCATCAATGCATGGCTTAAGTGCCATAAAAAATCTGCGGAAATGCACTTCACCTCCTTCCCTCTTGACATCAACCTCGACAATGCTACCAGGAGATCTTTTATCAATCTCAGCTTTGAAATTCAATAATGACTGAAAGCTTTTTCCCCAGGTCCCATATAAACTATTCTTGGCCCTTTCTTTTCCCTTGTCAACAGTATGATACCCAATAGTACATTTGTATTCGGCCTGTAGCTTTTTTCGGAGCTCGCTGGCACCAATGTTTGGTTCAGTTTGAAGATACCCCATTGCCTTTTCTGCCACCCATGCTTGGTCTGCCATGCTTGTAATCACTGCAGCGGTTGATGAACACTTATGAGGCTTTACTATCTTGTTTACCTGCAGAAAACACAATACCAACCATTAGTTGCAAGTAATTTATAAAAGATAGTTTTAACATAAAAGATGATTCATGTTAGATAAGTTTGTACCCTGACTGTTTTTCCATCTTCTATTGTCCTAGCAGTTATTCTCCAAGGACATGCATTTCCTTTAAAGTGACCCACAAATCTAGTAATGTCACTATCCTTGGTCTTGATGTCAAACTTGCCTCTAATAGCAAATGTTCTCATGAGCATCCTAAACTCGTTCATTGAACGAAACAAAGATCCTTCCTCTATCACAGGATGTTCCTTATCATACCAAAAGTGATCCTCTTCAGGCATATGGTCAGGCACAGGAAGAGCCGCATCAGCAAGTAAATCCTCATCAATATCAGCCACACATGCATCAACATCTGCAATGGAGGCTTTCATAGCTGCTTCAGATACAATTTTCCGATGCTCAGGTTCATCATTGATGCCAAGCACCGAGCACATGTTCTCTTCTGTTATAGGAACATCAATTTCTTCATCATTCATTGGTGCTATCTCAATCTTGGACCAATCAACACTTCCTTCCATAGTTGATACATATGTATCATTGCTAGCCACCGGCCGAGACCTACTTGGAGAACAAAAGATTTTCAGTTATGGAGGGGACATAAGGGCATCATCTAACTGTCATTTTGTTATGTTAGGAAACAATTAACAAATTGTTTAATATTCATTTTCCAGTAAAACTAAGTGTATGCCCATGTCATTGGATTCATGATCCTCGTAGAAGTATTCATCCACATGGTTTAAAGATTTGGATAATTTCAGAACTTTATACTCCTGAATCCTGATAATTATGTTTCCATCATATTGTTGCAGTTGCAGGGTTACTACAAGTGTAGCAGCGTTAGGGGCTGCCTAGCGAGGAGATGCCAAGAGGTTCAAACCCTGGATCCGTGTGGCACTGTGTGTGTTTGGCGTGGGGTGGGAGGAAGGGGAGATAATATACTGACCAATCTGGAGCAGATCGTGGTGATCCATGGACGCAACAGTCGCCTCCCTGTCCGGCAGTCTGTGGGATCGTCTCAGTTGTCATCTGTGTGAAGCCTCGCTGTGCAGGGGTCGTCGGAGTTGATGGCTTGGGGGCCGGCGGTGGATCCGCCTCTCCACTAGCCATGAACACCACGACACAACAAAATCAATCTATGATTTGTTAGTAGTTGGTTCCGTTGGATAAAGTCATGTAAAGAAAGTAATGTGATTTGTTCCCTGTTAATTAGTTGCTTCGGTTGGATACAGGCTTGTAAAGAAAAAAGATTTGTACAGTGTCAAATTGTAAATTAGCCACAGGGGCAATTGTGTCTTTTCACATGGAGAAAAAAGGGATACAAAATAAAAAATGATTACAGTAATTGAAAAGGGCAAATCATCAAAAGAAAAATGAAAAGTGGGGCAAATGATCTAATCCTATGTAAAATGGGGCAAATCATCTAATGCCCAAGTAAAATGGGGCAAAAGATCCAATCTCCCGCCATTATGTCTCACTACTGCTGCTCTCTACTACCGTTGCTCGTTCTTGCCACGCCCTTGGCCGCCCGTGCATGCCCTGCCGTTGCTCACGCCGTGCCTGCTTCCCGTCGTGCTCCGCCGCGACTCGCCCGCCCCTGCTTCCCCCGCTCGGCTCCGCTCGACCTGCCGCTGCTCTGCTCCCAGGACCCCCCCTTCAGCGTACGCTCACACCTGCACGAAACAACCGCCCTTGTCGCGCCTGGGCACCGTCCCCCTCGCCACCACCGCCGCCTTCCGCTGCTTCGTGTTGCGGCTGCAGCCGCCCGCCGCCCCCCTTGTAGTCCACCCCGGAGCCGGCCCTCCCCACTGTTGGGCGCGCCGCAACGGCCGCTGCCCAGCGGACCCCCCCCCCCCCGCGTGTCTAGCTGCGGCCGGAAACGCCCGGCGAGAGCTCCTCCGCCGCGCTGGATTAGCGCCGGCGTTGGTCGCGGACTAGGTGCTAACGTGGCCGGCTTATTTAGCACTAACCCAACCACTAATCCCCAATAACAGCCGGGCCCTGCACGTTTAATTTTGCTAATAAAAACATTTTGATTAAATAAATAACTAACTGGTAGGGCCCGCGTTCTTACTGTTCAAATGTATAAGATCCACTGAGTCAGCATGCTGACTCAGCATCGGGGCCCACCAGTCAGCCTCTGGATGACTAGTCTGTTGACCCTGTCAACATGGCCCACCAGTCAGCCCTTGTGTGTGCTAGCTGGGTACAATTCTGGGCACACATAGCTTTTTCTTAGTTAATGCGAATTAATAAATAATTTCATTGAGAAATCATAAAAAATAAACCGTAGCTCGGATGGAACAACTTTGTACATGAAAGTTGCTCAGAACGATGAGACGAACCCGGATACGCAGCCCGTTCATCCGCCACGCATCTCTAGCATAGCGAACTCGGAACTTTCCCCCTCCATTTCATCTGTCCAAAAACGCGAAACACCGGGGATATTTTCCCGAATGTTTCCCCCCTTCACTGGTGTCACCTCATACCATGTTAGGGCACTCCTAGCATCGCTACTTGTCTTGTCATGCATCGTTATGCTTCTGTGTGCATTATATTCATTGTTTCTTCCCCCTCTTCTCTCCGATAGACTACGAGACCGACACCGCTGCTACCCAGTACGAATACGGTGTTGACGACCCCTCTCTCTTGCCAGAGCAACCAGGCAAGCCCCCCCTTGATCACCAGATATCGCCTACTCTCTTTCTACTGCTTGCATTAGAGTAGTGTAGCATGTTACTGCTTTCCGCTAATCCTATTCTGATGCATAGCATGTCATTGTTGCTACAACTTTGATACATTACTTGCAGTCCTAAATGCTTATTATAGGATGCTAGATTATCATCAGTGGCCCTACATTCTTGTCAGTCTGCCATGCTATACTATCGGGCCGTGATCACGTCGGGTGATGATCACGGGTATATACTATACATACATGCTATACATGCTGTGACTAAAGTCGGGTTGGCTCGTTGAGTACCCGCAAGTGATTCTGATGTTGGGGGCTGAAGGGCCAGGTGCTTCCACCCAGGTAGTGGTGGGCCTAGGTTCCCGATGGGCCCCGACTGATACTTTCAGGCAGAGCGACAGGGCAGGTGGAGACCACCAAGGTGAGAGGTGGGCCTGGCCCTGGTCGGCGTTCGCGGTTACTTCAAAATAACACGCTTATCGAGATCTGGGTATTTAATATGAGTCTGTTGACTGGCCTATACGCACTAACCAACTACGCAGGAATAGTTATGGGCACTTGATGTCGTGGTATCAACTGAAGCCTTCGTGACGTCAGCGACTGAGCGGCGCGCGCCGGGTTGGACTGGAACGCCTGCTCTTGTATAAGGGAGGCTAGGTGTGCTCACCGGCCGCTTACGCAACGTGCAGGTGTGAAATGGGCGATGGGCCCAGACCCCTGCGCCATAGGATTTAGAGCGGCGTGCTGACCTCTCTGTTGTGCCTAGGTAGGGCTGCGACATGTTGATCTTCCGAGGCCGGACATGACCCAGAAAAGTGTGTCCGGACAAAGGGGATCGAGCCTGTTGGGAAATTTGGTGCAGCCCTGCAGGGAAGTTTATCTATTCGAATAGCCATGATATTCGGTAACAGGATGACTTGGAGTTGTACCTTGACCTTATGACAACTAGAACCGGATAGTTAATAAAATACACCCATCCAATTGCCAGATACAACTGGTGATCGCTCTCTCACAGGGTGACGAGGGGAGGATCATCGGTTAGGATTATGCTATGCGATGATACTTGGTGAACTTACCATCTACTCTCTTCTACATGCTACAAGATGGAGGCAGCCAGAAGCGTAGTCTTCGACAGGACTAGCTATCTCCCTCTTATTACGGCATTCTACAGTTCAGTCCACATATGCTACCCCTTGTTCCTTTGATACCAATGCATACATATGTAGTGTAGCTCCTTGCTTGCGAGTACTTTGGATGAGTAATCACGGTTGCTTTACTCCCCTTTTTCCCCTATCTATACCCGATTGTTGCGACCAGATGATGGAGTCCAGGAGCCAGAGGATCCAGCGGATGATTCTATGTCGAGTTTGGCTTTGAGGAGTAGTTAGGAGGTCCCAAGCAGGAGGCCTTGCCTTTTCCATCATTGCTACTTTTGTGCTAGCCATCTTATGGCAACTTGTTTAACTTATGTCTGTACTCAGATATTATTGCTTCCACTGACTCGTCTATGATCGAGCTCTTGTATTCGAGCCCTCGAGGCCCCTGGCTTGTAATATATGCTTGTATGACTTATTTTATTTGTAGAGTTGTGTTGTGATATCATCCCGTGAGTCCCTGATCTTGATCGTACATGTTTGCGTGTATGATTAGTGTACGGTCAAATCGGGGGCATCACACTTTCCCTTGCCCATTTTCTTGAAACTAGTGGTCTTTGTTAACCATCAACACTTGATGCTGCTTCTTGATTTCTACTTCCGCAGCTTTGAGCATAGCGAAGCGCTCGGGAATTGTCTTATCCATCCCTTGCATATTATAGTTCATCACGAAGCCTTTGTAGCTTGGTGTCAATGATTGAAGAACTCTGTCAATAACACAATCATCTGGAATATTAACTCCCAGCTAAGTTAAGTGGTTATGGTACCCAAACATTCTAAGTATGTGGTCACTAACAGAAGTGTTCTCCTCCATCTTGCTGCTATAGAACTTGTTCGAGACTTCATATCTCTCAACTTGGGCATTTGCTTGAAATATTAACTTCAACTCCTGGAACATCTCATATGGTCCATAACATTCAAAATGCCTTTGAAGTTCTGATTCTAAGCCGTAAAGCATGGCACACTGAACTATAGAGTAGTCATCAGATCGACCTTGCTAGACGTTCATAACATCAGTATCTGCTCCCGCAACAGGCCTTTCACCTAGCGGTCATCAAGGACATAATTCTTCTATGCAGCAATGAGGATAATCCCCAAGTTACAGACCCAGTCCATGTAGTTTCTACCATCATCTTTCAACTTAGCTTTCTCTAGGAACGCATTAAAATTCAAGGGAACGGTAGCATGGGCCATTGATCTACAACATAGATATGAAAAAACTATCAGGACTAAGTTCATGATAAAAATTAAGTTCAGTTAATCATATTACTTAAGAACTCCCACTTAGATAGACATCTCTCAAGTAATCTAAATGATCACGTGATCCATATCAACTAAACCATGTCCAATCATCATGTGAGATGGAGTAGTTTTCACTGGTGAACATCTCTATGTTGATCATATCTACCATATGATTAACGTTCGACCTTTCGGTCTCCAGTGTTCCGAGGCCGTGTCTGTACATGCTAGGCTCATTAGGTTTAACCCGAGTATTTTGCACGTGCAAAACTGTCTTGCAGCCGTTGTATGTGAACGTAGAGCTTATCACACTCGATCATCACGTGGTGTCTCGGCATAATGAATTGTCGCAACGGTGCATACTCAGGGAGAACACTTATACATTGAAATTTAGTGAGAGATTATCTTATAATGCTATTGCCGTACTAAGCAAAATAAGATGCATAAAAGATAAACATCACATGCAATCAAAATATGTGACATGCTATGGCCATCACCATCTTGTGTCCATCTCCAAAGCACCGTCATGATCTCCATCGTCACCGGCTTGACACCTTGATCTCCATCGTGGTGTCGTTGTCATGTCGCCAACTATTGCTTCTACAACTATCACTAACGCAAAGTGATAAAGTAAAGCAATTACATGGTGCTTGCATTTCATACAATAAAGCGACAACCATAAGGCTCCTGCTAGTTGCCGATAACTTTTACAAAACATGATCATCTCATACAATAACGTATATCACATCATGTCTTGACCATATCACATCACAACATGCCCTACAAAAACAAGTTAGACGTCCTCTACTTTGTTGTTGCAAGTTTTACGTGGCTGCTACAGGCGTCTAGTAAGAACCGTTCTTACCTACGCATCAAAACCACAACGGTGATTTATCAAGTTTGCTGTTTTAACCTTCAACAAGGACCAGCCGCAGTCAAATCTCATTCAACTAAAGTTGGAGAAACAGACACCCGCCAGCCACCTTTAGGCAAAACAAGTTGCATTTCTGTTGGTGGAACCAGTCTCATGAACGTGGTCATGCAAGGTTGGTCCGGGCCGCTTCATCCAACAATACCGTCGAATCAAAATAAGACATTGGTGGTAAGCAATATGACGATCACCGCCCGCAACTCTTTGTGTTCCACTCGTGCATATCATCTATGAATAGACCTGGCTCAGATACCACTATTGGCGAACGTAACATGCAATTTCAAAAAAAATTCCTATGATCATGCAAGATCTATCTAGGAGATGCGTAGCGACGAGAGGGGGAGAGTGTGTCGACGTACCCTTGTAGATGGAAAGTGGAAGCGTTAGTTTAATGCGGTTGATGTAGTCGAACATCTTATCGATTCAACCGATCAAGTACCGAATGTACGACACCTCCGAGTTCTGCACACGTTCAGCTCGATGACATCCCTCAAACTCTTAATCCAGCAAAGTTTCGAGGGAGAGTTTCGTCAGCACGACGGCGTGGTGACGGTGATGGTGAACTGAAGACTTACCACGGGTGATTGGGCGAGGTCTGTGTGACCTTAGCTCAAGGAGAATACGGTTAGGACTGTGTGTCCTCAGGTTGAAATACCTAGGCGCTCCGACCAGACGTACGACTGTCATAGTAGTTGGAACTGGTCTACCAAATCATCGTGTTCACCAAGCTATTGGTTCTATTTCATCAACCCCTTCATTTCCCCATTCATGCGTTGAAGTACTTGATCGTTACTGTTTGAAGAATTTGACCGAAGACTTTCTCAATTTGCTCAATCCTAATTCTCCAGTCACTTTGTCTTCAACCTGCTTATCATGTTTACACGCTACTTGTACTATGTGTTTGCTTTCATTTCATCATGATGACTGTGCTACTACTCTGTTACGCTTGCATATGATTATTTATTCGGCTGCTAGTTTTTCGTGACTTAGGCATTTCCTCACCGAGAAATTCCTCAGTGACGAATTTGTAAAAATCGCTTATTAACCCCCCTCTAGTCGATACAACACACTTTCAATTGGAATCAGAGCAAGGTAATCCCTTGCTCTGTGTGATTTTGGTTTAACCAGCTGGAGTTTTAGTTATGCCGACTGCAGGCATGATCAACGTCTCGGATAGGTGTCCTACCTTCAATGGGGCGGACTACCCCTACTGGAAGAATAAGATGCGAATGCATCTTGAGGCAATTGACAAAGATATCTGCTACGTTGTGGAAATGGCGTTCCCTCCGTCACTCCTACAATTAACACTACTAATGTGAAGAGATTCAAGCAACTCGACTCTCAAGCAAAGAATATCATATGTGGCCATCTGAGCAAAGGGCAGTATGGCAGAGTGAGTACTTTGGAGACAGCTAAGCTTATCTGGGATAGGATGTCCAAGGTCAATGAAGGAGTCTCAACACAATGTGACTCTCGAGTTGACGTTCTTCGCAATCTCTTCAACCGCTTCAAAGGACTAAAATGAAAATGTTCAGCAAACCTTCGATCGCCTCACTGACATCTCAAATGAGCTTCAAGCACTTTGTGCCACTGACATCACCAACCATGTGGTGGTGAAGAAATTGTTGAGATTGTTTGATTCCTCATTTGACACTCTTGCACTGATGATTCAAGAACATGTAGACAACAAGTCACTTGATCCTGCTGATATCCTCGAGAGGCTTAATACTCGTGAGTTTCAACTTGCTGAGAAGAGAGATCTCTACGGACCAAGCTACGGTCGATCTCGCGCACTGAAGGCCAAGGCAGTCTCTGACTCTAAAGATGAAGATTCTGGTAGAAGCCTTAGTGCTCTTGAAGAACCGACCCAGGAGCTAGCAATGCTCGTGAGGAAATACCAGAAACTCTCAATACGTGGTCGCTTTGGAAAATCTTCAAGGGGAGATGACATGAGATCAGATTCCACATTCGGTAACTACAAGAAGAGAACTTGCCACAAATGCAAGAAACATGGTCACTATATTGCTGATTGTCCTTAGTGGGAGAAGGAATCAAACAAGAAGAAATACAAAGGATGACAATTCTAATGACTCAAAGAAGAAGAAGAAATCTTAAAAGTCCTCATCATCAAAATCTTCAAAGTCTTCATCTCACAAGAAAAGCAGCTCCAAAAAGGCTCGGGTATTCATTGGCAAGGAAATGGACTCTGAAGCCGAATCTAAGGAAAATGAGGAAGAGGAGGCATCTGAGGAGTCAGACTATGGTGTGGTGAGCCTAGCCCTCCCTACTGATTTTGTTAGCATGTCCATTTTCAACTCTGAGGAAAATGACTTCCCCAACTCTGCTGACGACGGTGATGATGACTACGCTCCCACCTATTGCTTCATGGAAAAAGGTGCCAAGTTACTCAAATATCCCTCCTCTGAATCAAGTGAGGATGAATCTAATGAAAACCTCAATCCTAGTTATTCTAAACTTGCTAAGATTGTTGTGAAACAACAAAAGGCTTTTCAAAAGGTTTAAAATATGCTAGACAAAAGCGATGACCTGTTGGGTGAAGAAATGGATCAAATTCAAACTCCGACTGAAAATCTTCACAGACTTCAGTCTAAGTTTGATAACCATCAGAGTCATCATAACACTCTCTTGGCTGATCGTGAGAAGCTTTATTATGAATTTCTTCAAAGAAAGCAAGATCTTGAGAAGCTAAGGGTGATTTATGAAGATCTTCAGAAGGAACATGATTCATTGCTTGCTCAAAAGATCAGTTCTGCTCCAGTTGAATTCATTCCACCATGTTTGAAATGCATTGAATGTGAATCTACTAATTCTTCACTTGAAAGTTCAAATGCTTCTGTTGCTGCAAATTCTTCAACTGTCTTTGTTATCACATATTCCCCATCTGAAGATACCACTAGTATCACTGACAATGCAGGGTTGAAGGAATTGTATGTGACAGGCATGTACAAAAGCCTCAAAGGGCATTAGGCTCTTTGTGATGTGCTTAAAAAGCAGATGCTCAACAGGAACCTTAGGAAAGAGGGTATTGCCTTTGAGAGGAAACTCAATGCTGATGGGACCTACTGGAAACCTGAGTAGTATCCCAAAACCTCATGGGTTGCTGCAAAAGGACCTCCCGTAGATCCATCCAGTTTATCTGGCTTTACATGTGAATCATCATATTCTTATGATGAGTCATTTGACTCCAACTATAAACTGTTCAAAAATCAGAGTGGTGAAGTATTTGCTAGATATGTTGGAACTAACTGCAAGAACGGTCCCCCTATGAAGAAAATCTGGGTTCCCGAAAGGTGCCTTGAATGTGTTCAGGTGAATGCCATCATGACACCACCTGTGAAGAATAGGAACCCCAGATCAAATTCTTCATATGGACCAAAGTCTTCATATGGACCAAATTCCTCATGTGAATCAAATTCCTCATATGGATCCAGATCCTCATACGAAGTGGACTGGCTTCTATGCCTTCTTTCTCATATGGATCTTGTAGAATGATGAACTCTTTGCCACCCCTCCAGATGTGGGTGTTGAAGAAAAAGAACTAATCTCTTATGCAGGGTCAGGTCTCCAGACGAACTTAAACGTCTAAAGAAATTGCTGGAGACCTGAATGTGCTTGAAAGGACGCAAGCTAACATGAAGAAACGAATATTCATTTCTCACGTCCTTATATTGCTATTTCTGTTGTATTGTTTGATGACACTCAAATCTTATGAATTTGATGTCATATTCTTCACTGATGAAGTATATGAGTTCGTAAGATGCACTAATTCATCTAAAGGATGATCAACCCAAAGCTACTGAGTTGGCCCTCGACAGTGGATGTCCAAATCACATAACCGGTGACAAGAACTTATTGATGGATACTGCTTTATCTCAATCGCTTCTGAAGCATATCACCTACACTGACAAAGGCAAAAGCAAGATATTGGGTCTAGGTAGGGTTGCGATCTCAAAGGATCGACACATGGACAAAGTCATGCTTGTAGAGTCCTTAGGATTCAACCTCATGTCTGTCTGAATGCTTTGTGATCTGGATATGGTTGTTGTCTTTGGCAAGTATTGTTGTGTTGTGATCATGGAAGCTAACAATTCCAAAGTCTTCGAAGGCTTTGGGAGAGGAGACTTCTATATTGTTGATTTATCTATAGGACCACAATCTGCCAGATGTCTACTTGCAAAAGATTCAGAAGGCTGGTTATGGCATCGATGACTAGGTCATGCTGGCATGAGGAACTTGCACACACTCGTGAATAAGAAGCACGTCATTGGCATCGAGAGTGTCAAATTCCTCAAGGACCATCTATGTGGAGCTTGTGAGGCTGGAAAGATGACCAAGTCCAAGCATCCCTCAAAGACTATCATGACTACCACTCGTCCATTGGAATTGCTTCACATGGATCTCTTCGGCCCTACTCATTGTGCCACATTCACTAATGCTGCATCTTCATATGGCTTTGTTATTATTGATGACTATTCTTGTTACACATGGGCGCATATCATCACTTACAAAACTGAAGTGCAGGAAGTCTTCAAAAGATTTTCCTCGAGGGCTTCATCAAACTTCCGTGTGAAGATCAAACACATTAGAAGTGACAATTGGACTGAGTTCAAGAATACAGGTCTTGATGACTATCTTGATGAACTTGGTATTACTGACGAGTTATCTACTACTTATACTCCTCAGCAGAATGGCGTCGTGGAGCACAAGAACATGAATCTTGTTGAGATGGCTCGCACTATGCTTGATGAATACAAGACGCCTCCTCGCCTCTGGCCCGAGGCAATTGATATTGCGTGCCACATCATCAACAGGGTATATCTTAACAAATTCTTCAAAAAGACCTCATATGAACTCACTGAAAAGAAACCCAATGTGAGTTAATTCAAAGTCTTCGGTGCTAAATATTGGATTAGAGATACCCATCACAATTCTAAATTTGCACCGGAAGCACC
Organism: Triticum urartu; assembly: GCF_056163025.1. Taxonomy (NCBI): domain Eukaryota; kingdom Viridiplantae; phylum Streptophyta; class Magnoliopsida; order Poales; family Poaceae; genus Triticum; species Triticum urartu. The sequence continues at coordinate 241,853,244 of NC_141874.1, read as the reverse complement.
TAAAAGTTTTATGCTTGGTTATGAAAATGACTCGCACACCTACAAGTATTCAAAACCGTACACCACAAGGTTGTTGAAACTGTAGGTGTGCGGTTCGATGAAACTAATGGCTCGCAAAGAGAGCACCTACCTCCTGTGCTAGATGAAATGTCACCTAAGGAATACATCAAGTTCAAGGCTACTGAGGACGTCATACCTATCAAACAATCTGCTGAAGAAGTCATTCCAGAATGTGAAGAACATCATGCTGGCGCACCTGAGGAAAATGGCTCTGAAGAAAATGCTGAGCCCACTCAACGTCATCAACCCGCTCATCCTCGCGTTGCAAATGAAGTGTAGATTGAGAAAATCATCGACGGCATCAAAGCACCAGGCCCTCTCACACGCTCAAGGGCTTCACATTTGTCTAACTTTTGTGGGCACTTTGCTTTTGTCTCTATCACAGAGCCCGCCAAAGTAGATGAAGCATTTCTGGAGCCTGAGTGGATTCAAGCGATGCAAGAGGAACTACATCAATTCGAGCTCAACAATGCCTGGGAACTTGTCAAGCGACCAGACCCAAGCAAGCACAATATCATCGGTACCAAATGGATCTACCGCAATAAGCAAGATGAAAATGGCCTTGTGGTGAGGAATAAGGCTCGTTTTATAGCTCAATGTTATAGACAGGTTGAAGGAATTGATTTCGATGAAACTTTTTCACATGTTGCTAGACTTGATGCTATTTGCATATTACTGGCTTATGCTAGCCATCATAATACCATATTATATCAAATGGATGTGAAAAGTGCATTCCTCAATGGTAAGCTTGAGGGAGAACTATATGTTGCTCAACCCCCAGGTTTTGAAGATCCTAAGCATCCTGACAAAGTCTTCAAACTCAATAAGGCCCTCCGTGGACCCAGCTGTCAGCCTCTCCACGTAAAGTACTCTTCCGATGGAAGTCGTTCGTTGACCACATTGACCACGCTGCACTGAGAGCACCAGGGCGGTGGATGACAGCAAGGCCTAGGAAGGGGAAGACGCGGAGCTGGGGAATACGTGGCAGTGGATGCCTAGGGTTCACTAGTTTGGCTTTGGTGTGAGGCTACTGTCGCCGCAGAATAACAGGGGGTGTGGGTGAGTAGAGGGATGGCTTGTCCAGCGGTGGGAGTAGTAGGGGCGGTGAGGCCTCCGCGGCAACACAGCCGGCCACGAGAGGCAAGAGCAGGCTGCATGACCGGCGCTGGTTTGGGCGACTGGAGCAAGAAGACAAGAGGTTGAAGAAGCACTACGGCCGTTGGATGGACATCTTACGGTCACTTGAGCTAGAATTGTTCATATTGACTAAGTTGACAAAGCCCTCCATCCGCGTCAACTTAATAGGCCCACAAGTCAGCCTCCCATATGGTGGGTCCTACCTAGCAGGGGGATTATTCATTTTTTTTGTCTGTAATAAGGAGGCACTTCCTTGCGTCTAAAGATATAGCTGGTGGGTCCGAGCTGTCAGTGGGTGCAACGTTTTTTTCGCGAAATACAGGGGCCCTTCCGGTGGGTCCCAGCTGTCAGGTGGAGGAATCATTATTTTGTGTATAATAAGGAGACATTTCCTTGTGTGCGGCCGTGGACCCAGCTGTCAGCCTCTCCACATATAGTCCACTACCGATGGATTTCATTCGTTGACCATGTTGACCATGCCGCACCGAGAGCACCAGGGCGGCGGACGACAGCGAGGCCTACGAAGGGAACGACACAGAGGCGGGGAAGACATAGCAGTGGCTGCCCATGCGGTGGGGAGTACGAGGGTTGACTGGTTTGGCTGTCGTCGCTGGAAAATAACATGAGGTGTGGGTGAGTAGAGGGATAGCCAGGCCAAGGGTGTGAGTATGGTGGGGCCGTGAGGCCTGCCCAGCAGCACAGCCAGCCACGGGAGGCGGGAGCAGGTGGTTCAGCCGGCGCTGGTTTGGGCGGCTGGAGCAGGAAGATCAGAGACTGAAGAAGCACGATTGCCGTTAGATTAACATCTAACGATCTGCCGCTAGTAGATTCGATTTTTGACTAAGTTTTTTTAGAAACTTTTTGTACGCATGAACTTAGTAGGCCCACAAGTCAGCCTCCAAATCTGCGGCAGACAATTTAGAGCCCATTTGCTATTTCTTTAAAAATTTGCAGCCCATTTGCTAATTCTTAAGTAATTTATTACAGCCCATTTTCTACCCAGGACCACGGTAAAAAAGTTCAACCATACTTTCCATATTTTGGTGGAGTCTGAACTGTTGTAATCCCGAAATGATAAACATTTATTTTTTAAGAACTTATTGATTTGCCAAAAAATCGTTTTGTTTTTGTAACCAAATAAGACGTGGGACAATTGAGTTGGTTTAAGGGAAAACCAGTGGTAAAAAAATCAGCTCTGGGAGGGAAAACAACAACAAAAATAAGGATGTAAATATGAAAAGGGAACTTTATGTATTTTCAATATAATGATACGTGTATATGAACTAGTAAAACTATAGGTAGAGACTAGAAAACGGAAGTAGGACAAGGCGTTTCAAGAGGAATATAGAACTTGACTGTGTGTTTGATTCAGTAAAACAACTGCCTGCGGATGTTCTAAGACAAATTATAACTAACGCTGGCAGGCTAGAGGCCAGTAGATACCTGCTGGATCTTTCTGCCCTGTTGTCGTCATGGGTTGGGCCTATTCAAAACAAAACCAAGCCTGGGCAGTCTACAGCCTAGTTGAAACTTGCTCGACGTGAAAAAACAATATACCTGCTCAATAAATGAGAGAATTCTGCAAGTACAGACTGATAACTGGGATTCAGCAGGTATATTGTTCTTTCATCGTGATAATAAGTGCATGCACTTGTTTCAAAAAAAATTGGAGAACTGGGTGTCGGTGGGAACGACACCTATGGGACCACAAGAATCCCTACTATGGTTAGCGGGGCGCGGGGTCGTGAGAAGAGCGGATCTAACAGGTAGCACACGGTTTGTTTATCCAGGTTCGGGCTGCGAGGATGCGTAAAACCCTACTCCTACTTTGGTGGACTGTATATCTGTGTTCTTGAGCTAGCTATGGGGCGTGAGGAGCTCCAAAAAGCTGAATCCTTCTCCTGGTCGCCTCGGGCCTCCGTTTATAGAAAAAAGGGGTTGCCACAGTGGCACACAGGAGGTGGAAAGGGTACAGTGATGCGAGGTTATCCCTCGCATTACATGACAAGGCGCATTTAATGCGTCTTGCTTAGGTGTCCTTGCTTTATCGGGTACGGGGGAGAAACCTATCTCGTCCGTCGCCGCTCCTTCTTGTGTTGACACGCGCCCTGGCCAGCGACGCCTGCGATGCCACGTAGGTAGGCAAGCAGCTGAGGTGGTGCAATGGTGGGTCTTCATGAAGATCTGCATGCCGCCACGCAGGTGCCTGCCTAGCTGGTTGGCTCGGCAGCTGCGTGCATGCGGTGGTGGAGGTTTAGTCGGCGTGGGCCTGATGGTGGCCCTGCAGGTGTCCTCGGTAAGGGCCTTGCCGGGGCCCCGGCAAGGATCTTGCCGAGGCGCCTGCTGTCATCCCCGGCAAGGCGCTTGCCAGGGGCCTTGTGGTCTTCCTCGGCTAGGATCCCGCCAAGGGTTGTCGTCTCCTTAGTGCATATCTGATCTTGAATGTCTTCACGAAGATCTGCATGCCGCCACGGGGATGTCTCCCGAATCCTAGCCCTTTGGGGGCAGTGGACTCAAGGGCGATTTGCTCCGTAGGCGCGGGACGAGTCGCCGCGGCAAGGGTCTTACTGGGGCTGGTAGAACTGTCTCCCGGCAAGGATCTTGCCGGGGGAGTCCGCTTCGTCCCCTTTGCTCTTCATGGTCTTGGCGTTGTCGTCGTAGTTCTCTTGAGCTTCGGTCTTACCCTGGCTCACCTCCCTTGCCTTGCTTGGTGTGGTGGTGCTCGTGGCTCAGACTGCCCGTGCACAGTTATAGGGGTACAAAAAGTGTACCCCTCTTTTTGTACACCGACAAGAGCCCCCGGGCCTGGGCCACACATAAGCGCAACGCGTTGTTGGGCTAGGCCCAAAAACGGTGCACGGGCAGGCGGGGCGGTTTTTACCGCGGTAAGATTCTTCGCGCGCTGTGCTTCCCACGACTCCCGCGCATGGCGCGGCGTGGGGAGGTGCATGTGACGTGGGCAGCATGCGTGGGGTTGGTTCCTTCGGGCATGCGTCACACCACAGTTAATGTGAAAGGAGGCGGCCTGTGTTTTCCCCCATAAGAAAGGAATAACCGCGGGCGCGCTGCTCACTTTCTCCTCTTTCCTCGCGCCTTTTCCAATCTCAGAGACGTCGTTTCCTATCTTCCTTCCTTCCTAAGCTTCCGCCGTCGCCCACCGTCGTTGCTTTGCCATCCCCCTTCCTCAGCCCTCTAAACTTCTTGGTCGCCATGGCGCCCAAACCCGTCAAGGGCAAGGGGGTGGCTAAGGGCGCTGGGACTGTGGAGCCACCGGAGAGCGCGCTGTCGGGGGACCGGACGAAGTCCGCCTTTTTCTTCCCCTCGACGGTTGATGTTCAAGAGCTCCGGGCCTCCTTCAGGCCCCTATGGGGAGCGAAGACGGGGGGAGAGAATTCGGGACACCCGGCGACGCGCGTCATTCCTGCTACTTGCGCCGATCCCGCTCCAAATCGATATCCCTTTTTCGTCGATTATCTTTCTTGCGGGTTATGCCCCCTTTCTCCGATTTCTTCTACGACATTATGCACACCTTCGGCTTTCGCCTCTTGGATTTTACTCCGAATGCGGTGGCGTGCATGGCTTTCTTCGTGCATCTTTGCGAAGGCCGGGGTGCAGCCCAACACGACGCTCTTCCGCCATTACTTCTTCCCTCGGATCCAGCCGGGAGGTGCCGTCTTTGGTTGCGTCACCTGGATCCCAAGATCCAAGGGGGCATACCCAGATGGTGCCGTGAAGGAGAGGTGGGAGGAATGGCATGGCCGGTGGTGCTGGATTGATGATGAAAACCCGCCGGAATTCTACAAGGTCCGCCAAGTGCCGCCGGTCCGTGGCAGCGATTGGAGCGATGTCGATGCCGCCGACGGGAGGCTCACTGTTGCCACTACTAGGATTCTTCGGCTCACCCGGGCTGGACTCACCCTTGAGATGATCTGGGCGGACTTCATTCGTCGCTGGATCGCCCCGTTGCACAACAAGGGGAGGCCAGCTTGGCTCTTCACAAATCCGGCTGACATTATGCGACTCCGCCCCGGCCTCGATCACAACTTCACAGTGTTGGCGCATGCCCACTTCTGCCAGCGGCTTTTCCAGCTTTATGTGGGTCGCGATGGCGAGGTCGAACGGACCGGCAAGGCCGCGAGGGCTGCCGCAAAGGTTGGCAAGGCCCTCAAGGGGCCGTTTTTCAAGCTGCTAGTGGGGGTGGTCCCGTTGTGCAACAATTCACGTCGGTCCGAGATCATTTCTATCATGCCGGACTGTAACGCGCACGGCCCTGTCCCGAGCTGGAAGGAGCCGAAGGATGCTGATGTGCAGCAATTCTTCGACACCCTGATTGAGGTATATGTCAATGCCGACGCCGAGCGGTGGCTTGTCATGGACACCACCCAGGCAGAGCTGGACTACATCGCCACTAGGGCGAGGGAGGCACAACTTTCCATGGAGGCCGGCAGCGCCGGGGGTGTGGAGGACAAGGCCGCAACGGCTGCAGAGGAAGAGGAGCTCACCTGGTGGGCGGCAGCCTTCGGGGAGGTCAGCAGCGCCGACACTGGAGCTCCGCTCGTCGAAGACGTGGCCGACGAGTCGTCGTCGTCGGAGGACGTGGCGGCGGGCTCGACGCCAACCAGGGGAAGAGGGCGAATCATGCGGCGGGTTGGCTCCGGCGAGCCGGTCCGGCCCGGCAGGGCTACGCGGCCTCAATTGACCCTGGAGGGGTCTGGGCGTCACACGAGGGCCACGGCAGCCAAGAGGCTAACGAAGGCCGCTGAGAAGAAGACAACAACCCCTTCCTCATCTGGGCGTGCACAAACCCCGCCGTCTTTGCCTCCTCCGGTAGATGTTGACTCGGATGTTGACACAGAGGTCACTTTTGATCTCAGGCCTCTCAGCCCGAAGAGGAAAAGGAAAGTGGTGGAAGAGGAGGAGGTGGATGACGAGTAAGTACTCCATCCCTTACTGCCATTTCCATTCCTCTGAATTAAGTCACTCATCTTGATCCGTTTTTGCTTTTGCAGGGATGCAGAGACGTTGGCCCAGAGGGTGAAGAGGGCGAAGGCCTCGGCGAGTAGTCAGCCCCCAGCTGGGGCTTCAAAGACGCCACTGGTGTTGTTGAGCAGCCCGGACAGCAGCCCCCGGCACAGCCCCTAGTGTAAGTTCGTCACCCTCCTCTTATTCGACATGTGGTAGGCATTCGATGCTATGGTGTTGACCTTGTTGGGTTTGTAGGAGGGGAGCGGCAGCAGGAGGAGCCGCAGAGGGCTAACCCCAACACACCACCCCCATCGACTACGCCGCCGCGAGGGGCGTCCCCGGCAAGGGCATCAAGCACGGAGCCCACACCCATGGAGGAAGAGGTGAACTTGGGCGCTGGTGGCTCTGCCACGACGCCGGATGCTGGCGGGGAGGGGACTTCTGCTTCATAGCCTGGCACTGGTGAGTCGCTTGTCCTCCGTCTCTGTTTTTCCCTTATTCTTTTTCTTGGCTTCAATGCTCCCATTACTACCAGGCCCTCCTTCAATAGGTATGGAGGACGTGGATACTGTTGTTGGGAACATTGCTGAGGAGGCCGCCAGGGATGCTGACGAGGTCGCCGCTGATGAGGCCGCCAAGGATGCTGCCGAGGACACAGCTGTGGGGGCCGCCAAGGTGACCGGCGAGGCTTCTGCCGAGGGCGCCAACGGTGGGCCTGCTGGGGAAGCCGGCAAGGCCACTGCCGAGGAAGAGGTGGTTGATGATCAGCCTCCCTCCTCAACCTCAGGCCCCGGTAGATATCTGAAGGTGGGCGACGATCTTTTCGTCCATCTCCTAGGGGCGTCAAGTTCCCGGGCGCCCGCCGAAGGGGAAGTCTTTGACGGCGAGGTGCTTGCCGCCACCGGGCTCGAGGTTGTCAATGAGCCGGGCGTTGGCGATGATGGTTCTCCAGAAGAGCAGCTTTTCCGCGCTATGGGGGCCAACTTCCGAAAACTCCAGGCGCTCTACCGTGTCCGTCTGGACAAGGTTAAGTACAGGACATCAACGGTGGACCAGGCGAAGGTGGATTTCAAGGCGCGCGTTGCTAAGACGCAGACCTGGTTCCACCAGACTCGCGAGGAGCAGAGGGCCTTTCAGGAGGAATTGGCCAAGTGCAATGTCGAGCTCACCATGAAGATGGCTGACATCAAGAAGGCCCAGGAAAAGGCGGCGAACTTGGCGGCCGCGGCCGAGGCCGTCCGGAACCAGCATCAAGCCGCACAGGATTCCCAGGAAGAGGACCTCACCGTGGGTGAGGCAAAGCTTGCCGCAGCGCTCCGTGGCAAGGATGAGGAGCACGAGGCCCTTGTCGCGCGGCGGACTCGCGAGCTGGAGCAGAGGCACAAGGAGGCACTCGGTGCCTAGGCTCTGGCCCATGCCGGCAAAGTAAGGGAGTTGGAGGTGGCACAGGACAAGCTAAAGGAGCAGGCCCTCAAGCTGTCCAACGAGAAGAGCACGCTCAACAGCGCCTTGGTGGAGGCACAAGGAGCGGTCATCAACAGGGCTGGGGAGCTCTCCGAAGCTAAAAACTCCATCAGAGATCTCAAGCTGAAGCTGGAGGATCTCGAGAAGATGTTGTCGGAGAGCAGGGCTCGGGAGGAGACCTTGACCTGGAGTCTGGAGGAGGAGAAGCACCTGCGGGCGAACGAGGCCGCCTCCCACCAGGATTATGTGGCGGGTGAGAACAGATGGATCAGCCATCTGGAGGACGTCGCCGGCAGGGTCATCTCGCAGTTGGCCACCATGGGGATGCCAAACGTGAGGTACGCCCCTGAGCGCAGCAGGACCGTCAACACCAAGCTGACCCTGTTCTTCGAGGGCGTCCTTGGAGCCTTGGCTTATCTTCACTCCAACCGAGCGGCCACGTTGGCCGGGGAAGCCCGGCGACTTTGCTGGGGGGTCATGACCAAGGTCCTCACCAAGATGGCGTACTGGAATCCCGACCTCGACTTCGATGCCGCGATGGATAGCTTGCCGGATGGTATTGACCTCACGGTGCTCAAGGAGCGCATCAAGCCCGTCATCAGCAGCATCGACGAAATCATGAGGTTGGAAGGCCATCGCCGGGATTAGGCATCCCGTTCTTCACCGCGGCTGCAGGTTCACGACCAAGACAAATCTCATCTTTAGTTAGAACCGCATCAATGATGTGATGTAATATAACTTTGCAGTACTCTTAATTTCATGCACGTTATTTCCCCGTTCAATTCCTCTTTGTATGCGCGACCTACATCGATTGGGTAGGCTCGCCGGCGCGGAAGCCCCTAGCGGCGTTTTGGGGATGGATCCCCATGGGCCTGCCGGGTACGCATACCGCCGGACGAGCCACCTTTCCGTTCTGAACGCGGCCGCTCGAACTATCGAGCTTGACTCGAGTCAGAATCGAGAGCGTTGTTGATCGCGGAAGGCTACTCTGCCATTCTTGACGCAGCCGCTTGAGCTGTTGAGCGGACTCGAAACAGGGCAAGGGCGTTGCCGATCGTGGGAGAGCCCCCTGGCGTGCAGGTTTCTCATACAAAGGCGTGACATCTCTGGGGGGAATAACCTCATATAAGAAGGATAGAACAAATAAGGGTTCAGTGCAACTTAGCTTCTATTTGTAGTCGCTCGAGCGCTGATCTTCCGGCCTCCTTCCCTCTCCAAGAGCCACGAAGACGAAGGACTGCTGGGCTGATTGCTAGAGCCAATTCTCAAAACTGCGCCCCCTACCTGGCGCGCCAGAGATGTCGGTGGGAACGACACCTATGGGATCACAAGAATCCCTACTATGGTTAGCGGGGCGCGGGGTCGTGAGAAGAGCGGATCTAACAGGTAGCACATGGTTCGTTTATCCAGGTTCGGGCCGCGAGGATGCGTAAAACCCTAATCCTGCTTTGGTGGATTGTATATCCGTGTTCTTGAGCTAGCTATGGGGCGTGAGGAGCTCCAAAAAGCCGAATCCTTCTCCTGGTCACCTCGGGCCTCCTTTTATAGAAAAAAGGGGTTGCCACAGTGGCACACAGGAGGTGGAAAGGGTACAGTGATGCGAGGTTATCCCTCACATTACATGACAAGGCGCATTTAATGCGTCTTGCTTAGGTGTCCTTGCTTTATCGGGGACGGTGGAGAAACCTGTCTCGTCCGTCGTCGCTCCTTCTTGTGTCGACACGCGCCCTGGCCAGCGACGCCTGCGATGCCTCGTAGGTAGGCAGGTAGCTGAGGTGGCGCTGTGGTGGGTCTTCACGAAGATCTGCATGCCGCCACGCAGGTGCCTGCCCAGCTGGTTGGGTTGGCAGCTGCGTGCATGCGGTGGTGGAGGTTTAGTCGGCGTGGTCCTGATGGTGGCCCTGCAGGTGTCCTCGGTAAGGGCCTTGCCGGGGCCCCGGCAAGGGTCTTGCCGAGGCGCCTGCTGTCATCCCCGGCAAGGCGCTTGCCGGGGGCCTTGTGGTCTTCCTCGGCTGGGATCCCGCCAAGGGTTGTCGTCTCCTTAGAGCGTATCTGATCTTGAATGTCTTCACGAAGATCTGCATGCCTCCACGGGGATGTCTCCCGAATCCTTGCCCCTTTGGGGGCAGTGGACTCAAGGGAGATTTGCTCCGTAGGCGCGGGACGAGTCGCCGCGACAAGGGTCTTGCCGGGGCTGCTAGAACTGTCTCCCGGCAAGGATCTTGCCGGGGGAGTCCGCTCCCTTTGCTCTTCGTGGTCTTGGCCTTGGCGTCGTAGTTCTCTTGAGCTTCGGTCTTACCCTGGCTCACCTCCCTTGCCTTGCTTGGTGTGGTGGTGCCCGTGGCTCAGACTGCCCGTGCACAGTTATAGGGGTACAAAAAGTGTACCCCTCTTTTTGTACACCTACAAGGTATTGCCGGTCTTGTGCCACATCGCGTGCAGGCCGCACTCCGACTGTATCTTGCGACGCATCCACGTGCACCTTTTGAACGCCCTGGAGTTGCGCTGGAAGAAATGCTTGCTTAGGCCACTCAGTGTGATACCTGAAGTATTGTCAAATACAAGTTTTAGCTTATGTAATTGGCATTTTCATAACATTTTTTGCATGTTGAAGTCACTTGTTTCACTTTTTATTAACTGTAAAATTGCAATTGCTTCACTAGGTCTTTGTCTAAACAGAAAAATAGAGCTATAAACAAAGGAATATGTTTGTCCAAGTAGACGGCCGATCGGTGTCGTACCTAGAAGTTTCTCAGGATGGGTGTGGCATATGTCATGCTCGCTGTCGATGGTTGGTATGAACAAATCGAAGAGAGGGTGAGATATCCCGCTGTCAGCACTCACCTTGGCCTCAAGGTGCTCGATCAGCTCCTGATCCATGGGATTGAACTTGACGCCAACTGGCAGCACCGACCAATCCTTCTTGGACTTGCATCGGTTAATTCTAGTTATATGATACTCAATGTATGATCAATCGACTGTTTTAAGTGAATGATGAAAGATTTCGACAGATACGTGGTACTCAAAATCTGAAGTCCACAATACCCAAACATGCTGCCGAGACTCTTGTGTCACCGCACGCGCAGCGTGTTGTCACGTCAATTCAAAGTGAGGACATGATGAATATTTGACCGACGTATACTAGTACTGCTACTGTACTACTTACTAGTCGTATTTAGTGTCACATTTTAATCATAGGTTTAACTAACAAAATGTCAATGCATTTCACCGAAAATTATTCCATCGGAAACTATGTTCAAATACGAATAAAACGATATAGTTTTTTGGGACATGCATTAACATTTAGTTAGTGAAATTTATGGTCAAAATTTGACACACGTTACGAAGGGAACCAATAAACCAGGAGGGAGGTAGTAGTACGAGTAGCACAATATACGGTATAGAGGACTAGTACAAATTTAGAAATGGAGTAAGAAGTTGCATGGCTGTACAAACTTTGTAGGCTACATGAGTAATACAAAATATAATTCCCATTGGACAACAGTTTCACCAACAAGTACGCACTTGGAGCCGAATTGATATATATATATATATATGGCTTCTACACAACATCTCCATCATCATTATCAGTACATCCTACGCAGGTGAGTTAGGATGCACTTGATCCCAGAAAGGTATATATCCTTCAAACCAGAGGAGTGCTTCAAACTAACAACAGTACATAATATCCAACAAAAGAGGGTCTTGCTATAGCGGCAGGATACCTGGCTCAGTCTAGATATTAGTACGAATCAAGTTATCCATATTTGTTGTTGGCATGAACCACATCGTCACATGTCGGGTTTGCAAAAGCCATCCATCGCATGGAAGCTTCATGCCTTTCACACACTGAAGATTATCTGGCAACAAGCTGTGCCGATGGATCTCTAGATATGGTGATTCATGAAACCCATGGTACGATGTGTAAACACAGTTCCCCCTGGTGAATGGAAGTTGCATAGCATGGTAATCATCACCGGTGATATGATCGATGATTGGTTGGATGATCGGATAATTGAGCCCGATGAATATGGAGTGGTTTCCAAAGGTGTAAACCCGCCTCCAATTGAATATGTCTGGCACAACGGAGCTAGGATCTTTCTCAAACATGAAGCAGCCATAGTCGTCAATCTCACGAACGCCCCGGGAATTGTACTGCATGTGGTTTGATGTAACGGTTTGGTCAATTTGGTACGTGCGAGTGAGCATCAATTGACTGCCGTCAGTTGAACGAGCGATAAACCACCACCCATCGACTGGTATGATTCCAGGTCCTGGAATCATGAAGACCAGCGCATTTGCATGTGCTGCAACAATTCAAATTGGAGACCAAAAGGACAAAAATAAAAAATCATGTTCAGAGTATGTATGGAATTAAGATTATTATAATAGTGACACATATCATAGAGAGAGAATTGCAATGTCGTGGTCATAATCATACCCCAAGTTAAGAAAATAAGCCAATGGCTTTCATATTCTAGCAAGATGTCATGGTTCAAACATCATGTAACAATGAGAGAAAAAAGCTATGATAGGGCCTACTCATATTCTACAATAGCACTTACTACTGTTCTCATATCAATTCGAAGCAACAACATGCGTTGTTATAAAAATCCTGGAAATGAGAGTAACATATAGCAATCATGAGGTTATACTCATAATATCTATTATAACAATCATTAGATGCCAATTGTTCTCATATCAACTCTAACAATAACATGTGTGGTCATAAAAATCTAGGAAATGAGATGAACATATAGCAATGATGTGGTTATAGACATACTATCTATTCTAAATTTGAAGCAATGAACAAGCAGTCGTATTCATAAGGTAAAGATGAGATGAGATAGAAAAATTACACGATGATAGATTCCACCAGTATAGGCAGCCAATTTGTGCGTTGACCGCGTAAACGATGCCATCGTGCACTATAGCATCAGACAAAAATGTTGCGTCAACAGGATTGACGATGAGCCATAACCATGTATGGCGACCGGATTCCGGATAGACAAATCCCATGTTGAACAAGGTGATGAGCTTGTAATCCATGTAGTCTTCTGATGGTGTCGGCACTTCGCAGATTACAACTTTCAGCAAACAGAGGCTTGACGCGTCTCATCCGTAGTAGGCAGGAGTGTCCGGTGGGCCGCGAGGCTCGATGGCGGCGGTATCCAATGATGGAAGGGTGGTCTCTCACTGGGTTTAGATATCCACGAGAGGCCACGGACTACCGGAATGGTGGATAAGGACCATCCAGTTGGCCTACATGCCCGCCCATTAGTGGTCGTGCATGAAGGACATGTGGACGGGTAGTGGTAGTATGTCGACGGGCACCACGGCAACCCCCGTAGGATTTTCAAGTCGGTGTCTAGGCCACCTGTGAGGATCGGGCATCAGCAAGCAGGGTGTCTTGAAAAGAGCCGGCCGATTGCAAACGAGTAGACGGTACAAAGACACCAAGCATGCGGCCAGACGGACGGTGCTGAGCAGGTCCATACAATTACAGATTTGCTCCAAGAGAACATCGGTGAGGGAATTCCAATCGCGGCTCTGCGTGTCAGTCGGTTCTGCCATAGGGTTTTTTATGTTGTTGAGTGATTGGGGTTTTCGGTGCCTGCGAGCCAGCGGGGAAGTGAAATATGGCGTGTGTGGCCAAACAGTGAGTAGGGGGATATGGTACGCGCGAGCTACCAAGGAAGATGGCTCGAGCGGGCGAGCAGTGAGCGAGCAGAAATGGTGTGCGACCGATGATGGGGAAGAGAGGAGGAAGAAGAGTGAAAGACGGGGAAGAAAGTGCATTAAATCTCAATTCTACTAGTACTACTACCAGGATATACCGTCCTTCGGAGTGTAAATAGTTATGCCGATGACATGTGGGTCTACCTCAAGAGGGCCCATATGTTAGTTAATGGAGGAGAGAGGTGCATCGGCGTATTTACGGAAGCGTGCTCCACTGGCGAACATGATGACAGTACTGGGTAAGGCCGATTTAGTAACACCAACACGCTGGTTTAGCTTATTAATTAAGTGTCCCATCTGCTGCAGTGTGTATTGTCACTTCACTGTGAAGACTAGTTGAATAGTTCTCTCTGACCGAGATGGGGAATAATGGATCATGAAGACTTCCTATCTACAGTATCCCTATGCCTCTACGCTCATCCTGTCCAAGAAGATGAAACATTGGCCAAGGCACCCGGCGCCAATAATGTAGGAGTACTAGAACTATACCCGGCACCAAAAATCTCATCAACCAAGGTAGATGATGAGTGGTGGAATAATTTTTGTAGTTTGCAAAAACACTCAGTTAATGCACTCGTTTTCCTCAAAAAATTATGTTTACCAATGCATTAATTTTGTGTCAAAGTTTTACTATCTACTCCCTCCATCCAAGTGAATAAGTCATCTTTGGTTGTGCACCGTGACCAAGGAGGGAAAAACAGAGAACTTAATGTTTATTTTCTAATTAATAGCATTTCATGCAATGGACTAACAACTTCATGTCCTGTTTGGTAGTCTCGAGTCATTCAAAACATGAACGCCCACATCTCTTATTGGTTGATATGTTAAGAAATGAGGTGGGATTTAATGCACCGCGCCTAAGTGTTTTGGGATTATTTGGTTTTTGTAAAGTGACTTATACACCTAGATGGAGGGAGTATTTAACTACTAAAATGATAAACATTTCACCAAAAATCATATCAGTGGATTCGTATTTGAACATAGTTTTTAATGGTATAGTTTTTTATGACATGCATTGGCACTTTGTTAGTTAAATTTACGGTGAAAATTTTACAGTAAGTACGAAGGGGACCATTAAACCAGGACGGAGGTTTATATACAGGTCAATAAAAAAATCATCAACTAATGTAGTAGTAAATGATGAGTGCCCGAAGTTTTTTTTTGAAAGTACCACCTTCGTCTAGGTGAATGAGTCATTCACGTAGTTCTAGGTCATCGATTTGAATAATTAAATGTGTTTTATGTCATGAAAAGTATATCACTAGATTTCTACACATGTATAGTTTCTAAATACATATTTTTTGTCACATATAGTACATATTTAGATAGTTAAATCATCGACCTAGAACTACGCGAATGACTTATTCACCGAAATGGAGGGAGTACTCAATAATGGGCTCGTTTTCCTCAAGAAAATTGTGTTTACGAACGTATTAATTGGAATGCATGCGTGAGGAACAAATGACCAGAACTGTTACATGCATTGGTGAGTTATCTCTTAATTCTTGCATGCAACGTTTTAATGAAGCTTGAAATATGAACATGTCAATGGGAGGGAGTAAAAGCCTCATGCATGCATGCATGCAAGATGCAACACTCACACGTACACATGGACACACGCAACACTCACACACCCATTTGGCACACAGCACACGACGCAACACACACGCTGATGCTCAAGTGTTCAACCTACTTCCTATGTTCATGAAAGACTATACATTTAGAGATTTACACATTGACCAGGGCCTAATTAATGCCCAAAAGTAGCAGACTTATGTGTGGATGCAACCATTGAGAGAAGAAGATTAAATGAAGGTTGTTGCATGCTATAATTAAGGATAGACATGTAGCCTATAGCTAGAGAACAAGTTGGTGCATTAGTCAATCAGTATCGATTTAGATTAAAGGCCAAATGCATTGGAAGTGTAGATGTACACTCTTTATTTTTTAGCCTATGTACACTGTTTGTTGGAAGACCAAGGGAGTACACGCGCATGCACTCACATACACAGCAGGGTGGTTCACGCGCGAGGGTTGGACTCTTGTCGTGCCTGCGTAAAGTTTTGTTTAGCTGATTTCTTTGCTCTGCCAACTGACAGGTGGGACCCAGAAACTAGGTGACAATTTAACCTATCAACAAAGTGCCACCTCTACTATGTGACCGGTCAGTAGGGTGCAATACGGTGGTCTACGACGAGCTAGTGATCGTATAATCACCGTAAAACTATATAGTGACCCTAAAGAGCATATTGTTACATACGTTGACCGCTAGTGTATTTTCTTGTTTCAAATTTAGCCATATTAACCGGAAAGGACGCAGTATGGACTAGTACTAGTACTACTTTGATGTGTCCCGTCAACTCACCGAACGAGGAGATCTTGCTTAGAGCATCTCCAATAGCTTGTCTATATGGATGTCTATACTCGTTTTCCATGACGTGAGCCCAAAACAGGCGTCCAACAACTTGTCTATATGGTCGTCCAAATATACACAGCGTCTAAATCAACCTCAACAATGTCCATGCCTAGACAATGTGAATGCGTCGTCTAAACTCAGCTACAGTCATGATTTCTTCCTCTCCCTAGCGACGGCCCACCTATCATGGTCCCTATATATAGATGTTCTGATGCAAAACTGGACGTGTATATGAGGTAATATAATTACACCATTGTCTATGTGAATATATAGACATCCAAATATACACATGCTATTGGAGATGCTCTTAGGGCATGGCTAATAGAAGAGCCGGCAACGTGCTCTATACTAGTGCCATGTCACCTATAGTCTTCAAATAAAAAGTTTGATATAATAGGGCTGGCTATAGAGGAGCGGCTCATCAGCTATAGTAATTAATTTTTTGCATGCATGAATAAGGAGGGAGACACTCCTGATTGGAGGGGAGAACCAGTGCCAACCTTTAAGGGCTGCATGCAGCTCCTTGCTCTCGTGCATTGCACTACAGTCGGGCGATTAGCGAAGCGCCGGCTGCACTCTCCTTCCTCCCTTCTCTCCCTTCCATATGGGAATTTGCTGACTTGGAATGGCTTATAGCCTGCTGACTAGGACCTATTATACTTTCTCTTACTACGCCTCTCCCTCGCCCACACGCGCGATGGCTCGTAGGACGAGGAGAGGGTTTTGACTAGAGCGCCCCCTCCCTCTCCCTCGCCCTCTCCCTCGTAGTGGACATGCAGCAGTTCAATCGGTGTCAGACTGCCAGAAGCATATTATATTGTAGCATTGCTACCTCTTGAGCTTGCGTTGGATTTCCCCGAAGAGGAAAGGATGATGCAGCAGAGTAGCGTAAGTATTTCCCTCAGTTTTTGAGAACCAAGGTATCAATCCAGTAGGAGGCCACGCTCAAGTCCCTCGTACCTGCACAAAACGATAGCTACTTGCAACCAACGCGATTAGGGGTTGTCAATCCCTTCACGGTCACTTACGAGAGTGAGATCTGATAGATATAATATTTTTGGTATTTTTGGTATAGAGATCCAAAGTGAAAAGTAAAAGGCAAATTAAAAAGCAAAGCAAGATTAAAGTGATGGAGATTGATATGATGAGAATAGACCCGGGGGCCATAGGTTTCACTAGTGGCTTCTCTCAAGAGCATAAGTATTCTACGGTGGGTGAACAAATTACTGTTGAGCAATTGACAGAATTGAGCATAGTTATGAGAATATCTAGGCATGATCATGTATATAGGCATCACGTCCTTGACAAGTAGACCGAAACAATTCTGCATCTACTACTATTACTCCACTCATCGACCGCTATCCAGCATGCATCTAGAGTATTAAGTTAAAAACAGAGTAACGCTTTAAGCAAGATGACATGATGTAGAGAGATAAATTCATGCAATATGAAATAAACCCCATCTTGTTATCCTCGATGGCAACGATGCAATACGTGCCTTGCTGCCCCTTCTATCACTGGGAAATGACACCGCAAGATCGAACCCAAAGCTAAGCACTTCTCCCATGGAAAGAAAAACCAATCTAGTAGGCCAAACCAAACTGATAATTCGAAGAGACTTGCAAAGATAACCAATCATACATAAAAGAATTCAGAGAAGATTCAAATATTATTCATAGATAGACTTGATCATAAACCCACAATTCATCGGTCTCAAGAAACACACCGCAAAAAAAGAAGAAGATTACATCGAATAGACCTCCACAAGAGAGGGGGAGAACTTTGTATTGAGATCCAAAAAGAGAGAAGAAGCCATCTAGCTAATAACTATGGACCCGAAGGTCTGAGGTAAACTACTCACACTTCATCGGAGAGGCTATGATGATGGAGAAGCCCTCCGTGATGACGGCCCTCTCCGGCGGAGCTCCGGAACATGACCCAAGATGGGATCTCATGGATATAGAAAGTTGCGGCGGTGGAATTAGGTTTTTGGCTCCGTATCTGTTTGTTTGGGGGTACGTAGGTATATATAGGAGGAATAAGTACGTCAGTGGAGCTTTGGTGGGCCCACGAGGGTGGGGGGGTGCGCCTGGGGGTATAGGGCGCGCCCCCTACCTCGTGCCCACCTCGAAGCTTCCTTGGTGTAGGGTCCAAGTCTCCTGGGTCATATTCGGGAAGAAAATCACGTTCCATAAAGGTTTATTCCGTTTGGACTCCGTTTGATATTCCGTTTCTTCGAAACACTGAAATAGGCAAAAAAACAGCAATTCTGGGCTGGGCCTCCGGTTAATACGTTAGTACCAAAAATAATATAAAAGTGGAAAATAAAGCCCAATATAGTCCAAAATAGTAGATAATATAGCATGGAGCAATCAAAAATTATAGATACATTGGAGACGTATCAGGCATCCCCAAGCTTAATTCCTGCTCGTCCTCGAGTAGGTAAATGATAAAAAGAGAATTTTTGATGCGGAGTGCTACTTGGCGTAATTTCAATGCAAATCTTCTTAATTGTAGTATGAATATTCAGATTAGGAAGAGTCAAGATAAAACTTCATATTGACATAGAGAATAATAATACTTCAAGCAAACCAACAAAGCGATTGTGTTTTCTTAAAGTAACATGGCCAAAGAAAGTTCATCCCTACAAAATCATATAGTTTAGTCATGCTCCATTTTCGTCACATAAGAATGCTCTCATCATGCAAAACCCCGATGACAAGCCGAGCAATTGTTTCATACCTTAATAATTTCAAACTCATAAACTTTCACGCAATACATGAGCGTGAGACATGGATATAGCACTATGGGTGTAATAGAATAAAATGATGGGGATTATGTGGAGAAGACAAAAAGGAGAAAGTCTCACATCAACGAGGCTAATCAATGGGCTATGGAGATGCCCATCGATTGATGTTAATGCAAGGAGTAGGGATTGCCATGCAACGGATGCACTAGAGCTATAAATGTATGTAAGCTCAACAAAAGAAACTAAGTGGGTGTGCATCCAACTTGCTTGCTCACGAAGATCTAGGGCACTTGAGGAGGCCCATTGTTGGAATATACAAGCCAAGTTCTATAATGAAAATTCCCACTAGTATATGAAGGTGATAACTCAAGAGACTCTCTATATGAAGAACATGGTGCTACTTTGAAGCACAAGTGTGGAAAAAAAGGATAGTAGCATTGCCCCTTTTTATTTATTTTCTTTTTTTGGGCCTTTTTTTCTTTGGCCTTTCTCTCTCTTTTTTTGGGACAATGCTCTATTGAATGATGATCATCACACTTCTATTTATTTACAACTCAATGATTACAACTCGATAGTAGAACAAAGTATGACTCTATATGGATGCCTCCGGCAGTGTACCGGGATATGCAATGAATCAAGAGTGACAAGTATGAAAAATTTATGAACGGTGGCTTTGCCACAAATACTTATGTCAACTACATGATCATGCTAAGCAATATGGCAATGATGAATGTGTCATGATAAACTGGATGGTGGAAAGTTGCATGGCAATATATCTCGGAATGGCTATGGAAATGCCATAATAGGTAGGTATGGTGGCTGTTTTGAGGAAGATATAAGGAGGTTTATGTGTGAAAGAGCATATCATATCACAGGGTTTGGATGTATCGGCGAAGTTTGCACCAACTCTCGATGTGAGAAAGGGCAATGCACGGTACCGTAGAGGCTAGCAATGATGGAAGGGTGAGAGTGTGTATAATCCATGGACTCAACATTAGTCATAAAGAACTCATATACTTATTGCAAAAATCTACAAGCCATCAAAAACCAAAGTTTTACGTGCATGCTCCTAGGGGGATAGATTGGTAGGAAAGGACCATCGCTCGTCCCCGACCGCCACTCATAAGGAGGACAATCAAATAACACCTCATGTTTCAAATTTGTTGCATAACGTTTACCATACGTGCATGCTACGGGACATGCAAACTTTAACTCAAGCACTTCTCAAATTTACAATTACTCTACTAGCATGACTTTGATATTACTACCTCCATATCTCAAAACAATTATCAAGCATCCAACTTTTCTTAGTATTCAACACACTCAAAAGAAAGTTTCACAAATCCTGAATACCAAGCATGTTACTATTAAGAAAATTACCATGCTATTAAGACTCTCAAAATAATTTAAGTGAAGCATGAGAGATCAATAGTTTCTTTAAAAGAAATCCACCACCGTGCTCTAAAAGATCTAAGTGAAGCACATAGAGCAAAATTATAACTCTCAAAAGATATAAGTGAAGCACATAGAGCAAAACTACTTAGCTCAAAAAGATATAAGTGAAGCACATAGAGTATTCTATCAAATTCTAATTCATGTATGGATTTATCAAAAGGTGTGTACATCAAGGATGATTGTGGCACACTAACAACCAAAGACACAAATAATATAAGATGCTCCAAGCAAAACACATATCATGTTGGTGAATAAAAATATAGCTCCAAGTAAATTACCGATGGAATTGGACGAAAGAGGGGATGCCTTCCGGGGCATCCCCAAGCTTTGACTTTTTGGTTTCCTTGGATTATCTTGGGGGTGCCATGGGCATCCCCAAGCTTAGGCTCTTGCCACTCCTTGTTCCATAATCCATCACAAGAATTCACCCAAAACTTGAAAACTTCACAACACAAAACTCAATAGAAATCTCGTGAGCTCCATTAGAGAAAGAATACAAAAGACCACTTCAAGGTACTGTAATGAACTCATTCTTTATTTATATTTGTGTTAAACATACTGTATTCCAACTTCTCTATGGATTATAAACTATTTTTACTAACCATAGATTCATCAAAATAAGCAAACAACACACGAAAAACAGAATCTGTCAAAAACAGAACAGTCTGTAGTAATCTATAACTAACGCAAACTTCTGGAACTCCCAAACATCTACCAAAATTGGAAGACCAGACAATTTGTTTATTGATCAGCAGAAAATTGGAATCAGTATTTTATCACGTTCTGGTGATTTTTAACAATTCTGCCACTGAACGCGAAGTTTTTGGAAATTACAGCAAGATCAAATAACTATCATCCAAGAAGATCCAATAGGTCTAACTTGGCACAAACAATAATTAAAACACAAAACCACATCCAAACAGAAGGTAGATGGGTTATTTATTCCCTAACAGAAGAAAAACACAAAAAAATAAAAATAAAATTGGTTTGCCTCCCAACAAGCGCTATCGTTTAACGCCCCTAGCTAGGCATAAAAGCGAGGATAGATCTAGGTATTGCCATCTTTGGTAGGCAATCCATAAGTGGCTCTCATGATAGTTTCATATGGAAATTTTATTTTCTTTCTTGGAAAGTGTTCCATGCCCTTTTTTAATGGAAATTGAAATCTAATATTCCCTTCCTTCATATCAATAATCACACCAACCGTTCTAAGGAAAGGTCTACCAAGAATAATAGGGCAAGAAGGATTGCAATCTATATCAAGAACAATGAAATCTACGGGCACATAATTTCTATTTGCAACAATAAGAACATCATTAATTTTCCCATAGGTTTCTTAATAGTGGAATCCGCAAGATGCAAGTTTAGAGAGCAATCATCAAAATCGCGGAAATCTAGCAAATCACACAAAGTTTTGGGGATAGTGGAAACACTAGCACCCAAATCACACAAAAGCATAAAACTCATGATTTTTAGTTTTAATTTTAATAGTTGGTTCCCACTCATCATAGAGTTTTCTAGGGATAGAAACTTTCAACTCAAGCTTTTCTTCATAAGATTGCATCAAGGCATCAACAATATGTTCGGTAAAGGCTTTCTTTTGACTATAAGCATGTGGAGAATTTAGCACGGATTGCAACAAGGAAATATAATCAATTAAAGAGCAACTTTCATAATTAAATTCCTTGAAATCCAATATAGTGGGTTTAGCAACATCTAGATTTTTATTTCTTTCAATCCCACTTTCATCAATTTCATCATAGAGATCTAAATACTCCAAATTTTTGCAACGCCTTCTAGGTAAAGGAAGATCATATTCAGTTTTATCAAGATTCATATTGCAAAACAAAGATTTGATAGGGGACACATCAATAACTTTTAGATCTTCATCTTGATTTTCATAGGAATTGGAAGAACACGCTTTAATAAAGGCATCTTTGGAAGCACGCATCCTAGCGGTTCTTTCCTTGCACTCGTCAATGGAAATTCCCATGGCTTTGAGAGACTCATTGATATCATGCTTGGGAGGAATAGATCTAAGCTTTGAAGAATCAATCTCAAGATAAATTCTATCAACGTTCCTAGCCAAATCATCAACTTTAAGTAATTTCTCTTCAAGCAAAGCATTAAAAGTATTTTGTGAATGCATAAACTCTTTAACACTATTCTCAAATTCAGAGGGCATCTTATTATAATTTCCATAAGAGTTGTTGTAGGAATTTCCATAATTATTAGAAGGATTACTAGGATAAGGCCTAGGATTAAAAATTCCCTCTATACGCGTTGTTACCAAAATTATTCCTACCAACAAAATTCACATCCATAGATTCATTGTTATTCTCAATCAAAGTAGACAAAGGCATATCATTAGGATCAGAAGAAACACTCTTAGCAGCAAATAATTTCATAAGTTCATCCATCTTTCCACTCAAAACATTGATTTCTTCTATGGCATGCACTTTTTTATTAGAAGATCTTTCAGTATGCCATTGAGAATAATTAACCATAATATTATCTAGGAGTTTTGTAGCATCTCGTAAAGTGATTTCCATAAAAGTGCCTCCCGCGGCCGAATATAAAAGATTTCTAGAAGCAAAATTCAATCCGGCATAAAATTTTTGTATAACCATCCACAAATTCAAACCATGAGTAGGGCAATTACGTATCATTAATTTCATTATCTCCCAAGCTTGTGCAAGATGTTCATGATCAAGTTGCTTAAAGTTCATAATATCGTTTCTAAGAGAGATAATCTTAGCGTGAAGGAAATACTTAGAGATAAAAGCATCTTTGCACTTGTTCCAAGAATCAATACTATTTTTAGGCAAAGACGAAAACCAAGATTTAGCACGATATCTAAGCGAAAAAGGAAATAGCTTCAATTTAATTATCGACATCTTTTTTCTTTTGCATATCACATAAATCAAGGAAGCTATTCAGATGAGTAGCGGCATCTTCACTAGGAAGGACGACGAATTGATCTTTCATAACAAGATTCAACAAAGCAGTATTGATTTCACAAGATTTAGTATTGGCAAGAGGAGCAATCGGAGTGCTAAGGAAATCATTATCATTGGTATTGGTTAAGTCACACAATTTGGTAGTATCTTGAGCCATCGCGACAAACAAGCAATAAACACACGAGAAAACAAAAAGGCAAGCAGGAAAAAGGCAAACGGAGAAAGAGAAGGAGAAGGAGATCGAGAAAGAGAGGGCGAATAAAATGGCAAGGGTGAAGTGGGGGAGAGGAAAACGAGAGGCAAATGGCAACTAATGTAATGCGAGAGATAGGGATTGTGATGAGTACTTGGTATGTTGACTTTTGCGTAGACTCCTCGGCAACGGCGCCAGAAATTCTTCTTGCTACCTCTTGAGCTTGCCTTGGACTTCCCCGAAGAGGAAAGGATGACGCAGGAGAGTAGCGTAAGTATTTCCTTTAGTTTTTGAGAACCAAGGTATCAATCCAGTAGGAGGCCATGCTCAAGTGCCTCGTACCTGCACAAAACGATAGCTACTCGCAACCAACGCGATTAGGGGTTGTCAATCCCTTCACGGTCACTTACGAGAGTGAGATCTGATAGATATAATATTTTTGGTATTTTTGGTATTTTTGGTATAGAGATGCAAAGTGAAAAGTAAAAGGCAAAGTAAAAAGCAAAGCAAGATTAAAGTGATGGAGATTGATATGATGAGAATAGACCCGGGGGCCATAGGTTTCACAAGTGGCTTCTCTCAAGAGCATAAGTATTCTACGGTGGGTGAACAAATTACTGTTGAGCAATTGACAGAATTGAGCATAGTTATGAGAATATCTAGGCATGATCATGTATATAGGCATCACGTCCGTGACAAGTAGACCGAAATGATTCTGCATCTACTACTATTACTCCACTCATCGACCGCTATCCAGCATGCATATAGAGTATTAAGTTAAAAACAGAGTAACGCTTTAAGCAAGATGACATGATGTAGAGAGATAAATTCATGCAATATGAAATAAACCCCATCTTGTTATCCTCGATGGCAACGATGCAATACGTGCCTTGCTGCCCCTTCTGTCACTGGGAAAGGACACCGCAAGATCAAACCCAAAGCTAAGCACTTCTCCCATGGCAAGAAAAACCAATCTAGTAGGCCAAACCAAACTGATAATTCGAAGAGACTTGCAAAGATAACCAATCATACATAAAAGAATTTAGAGAAGATTCAAATATTATTCATAGATAGACTTGATCATAAACCCACAATTCATCGGTCTCAATAAACACACCGCAAAAAAAGAAGAATATTACATCGAATAGATCTCCACAAGAGAGGGGGAGAACATTGTATTGAGATCCAAAAGGAGAGAAGAAGCCATCTAGCTAATAACTATGGACCCGAAGGTCTGAGGTAAACTACTCACACTTCATCGGAGAGGCTATGATGATGTA
Organism: Triticum urartu; assembly: GCF_056163025.1. NCBI lineage: Eukaryota > Viridiplantae > Streptophyta > Magnoliopsida > Poales > Poaceae > Triticum > Triticum urartu. The sequence continues at coordinate 241,828,826 of NC_141874.1, read as the reverse complement.
GAAGCCCTCCGTGATGATGGCCCTCTCCGGCGGAGCTCCGGAACAGGCCCCAAGATGGGATCTTGTGGATACAGAAAGTTGCGGTGGTGGAATTAGGTTTTTGTCTCCGTATCTATTCGTTTGGGGGTACATAGGCTTATATAGGAGGAAGAAGTACGTCGGTGGAGCTTCGGTGGGGCGCGCCTAGGGGTATAGGGCGCGCCCCCCTACCTCGTGCCCACCTTGAAGCTTCCTTGGCGGAGGGTCCAAGTCTCCTGGGTCATATTCGGGAAGAAAATCACGTTCCAGAAAGGTTTATTCTGTTTGGACTCCGTTTGATATTCCGTTTCTTCGAAACACTGAAATAGGGAAAAAACAACAATTCTGGGCTGGGCCTCCGGTTAATAGGTTAGTCCCAAAAATAATATAAAAGTGGAAAATAAATCCCAATATAGTCCAAAACAGTAGATAATATAGCATGGAGCAATCAAAAATTATAGATACGTTGGAGACGTATCAAGTATCATCATTGTTGGACCTTCCTAAGAGGCAAAGAGCCAAGTGCAAGGTTCACACGAGTACGAACTGTTGAACCTCCCAAAGAGGCCATGAGCCAAGCTCAAGGTTTTATAGGAGTTGTCGTCCTAGTAGGTGTATACTACAACTATAGAGAATGATGATACTGTATGATGCCACCACGTCACCTATATCCAAAGCTATGCCACCTTTTTTTTCTCAAAGAGCATGTTGGAGCCCATGCAACAACCACACAAGCTGCACGTACACATAACACATTTACTAGTAATAAATTCTAAAGGACAAATGCGAGTATGCCACACAAGTTCATCTCCACTTCATGTCATAAATTTGTGCACAACTAGTCTACATATATTCACAGCACTACCGTTCACAATTTACCATACTCGAGTTACACTTTATAGATGGGCTACATGTCCGCCTCCAGGTTCTAGTCCCAGTCATGATCCATAGCGGTGGGCAATGGGAATCATTGTCGCATCTTTCTAGTCTAGTTCCACACGATGGAGACACGTCCAAGCTAAAGCGGCATAAATCAGGGATATCGTGTCCCAGCATGTCGTTCATCCGGCGGTGCACACTGATGACACAACCATTCTTCATGAACGGCATGCCTTCGGTGTCGTGCATGGAAGGTGGCATCCGCTTCACAATGGGGTAGTTGTCTCCAATGAAAAGCGAATACTCTCCAAGAGTGTTCCTCAGCACCCACGTAGCATCACGAGGGTCGAACTCGGCACTGCTCATCTGGTACAAGCGGCATCTCAGATCTGGACACATGGTGACGTACATAGTCAAGGTCCATGAATAATAATGTTGTGCCCAAATATGACGGTAAGTAATATTGTGCAGCAAGTAGCACTACTCCGGTATAGAGGAAGTAAAATAACAATGTTATTATATGTAGCCACTCTTGGCTACATGGATGAGATAGTAAGACATGGAAAACAAAAATGGTGGGAGCTAGTGGGTTCAAGTCTTCAAGGGCCTAGCTAGCTATACGCGTCCTCCAAGGTAAAAAGTACTCCTACTAGTACTACTAGTATGTACTAGTACAATGGTGAAAGAGAAGGCAAGAGGGTTAAAAAATATAATACTAAATGGAATACCTGGGTAGATGGTGATGGTCCTATCGTGGTAGATTGTGTGACCATGTTGCACATTAGTGGTACCATGGGTAACGAATGCTAAGATAGTTGATCCCAATAAGCCAAAGTCAGCTACAAGGTTCCAAGTTAGACCGAACCGTAGATGCAACTGCACATCTAGGATCGGCTATTTTATTTTGATCGGGGGATGACTGGTCCCTGCGAAATAATGGAGTACCGTTAGGGATGCAAATGATGGTTTTTGCATTCCGTTTGTAATCTCCCGTAGCGTAGGATGGCAACCAGATGAAACAAGTCCCCTGGCTTGTCACCGCGAAGATGGGGCCTAGATGGTGCATGGCATCTTCGAACGTGTAGGGGTACAAATCTGTCGCGGCCAACATGCGCCAGCTCTGCCGTTACTACCTCTTGCACTGATGGCAATCCTTATGTCGAACACCGCGATCAGATAGTAATCGTCGTAGCTGCGTCACTTTGTCGGCGGGTCCGCAATTTCTATCTTCTTCAATCTCACGTATTCAAGCCTAGCTAGTCCGAAGGCCGATCCCAATGGTGGAGAAGGGGTCTACGGGAATGGCTGCACTACTGTGGATGTTGTGCAAAATGATGGTGGTATCCGGCCAGAGGTATGCAAGCCAATCTTCATTGGCACCGACCCAGACCAACATATGAGACGGTGGGCAACAGAGAAATTATGGGATGGAAATTGAATAACTAAGTACTACATGATCAAACTCCCCGACTGACCTTCTCATGGGACAATATCTGACTACCTCTCAACGCTGGCAACTCTAGCAGAGTCAACGTGCAACCATGGCCAAGGAGCGGTGGACTGTTCGAAGGATTGTCCCATAGAAGAACCTTTTCCTCGAGGAGGCATGGAAGACCAACAAGCATGGCCTTATCCCAAGCCTGTTTAAGCTCCGTCATGAAAAAGTTGGTGCAGGAACCACCGAGTCTTGCGGCGGTGAGGATGCCGAAGTAGCATGCGCTTTCTCCCAAAGGATCGTCGTCCAAGATCTGCTAGCTCCGACGAGGAGGAGAACCGCCTGGCGATTCCATGGGAGCAACGATGAACTGCCTTCTCTGGGTGGGAGGGGAACATGCGAGGAGGAGATAAGAGCATAGTAACTGCAGGGCCTCATCCCTTCCAACTGTAGCTCCTCGATCGTTCCTTAGTGAAGGGGTGAGGCTATTATTTACCACGTACTCGTACAGTAGCAGTACTAGTACGGCTTTCTCAACTAGTAGTGCGATGTACTGTACTTCTAGTATAGTGCACCAGTTTTGAAGTCTTGAATCCCAGGGCCAAGGAGTTATAGTTGGAAGTGGAGGGTACTACTGTTCTCTAGAACCATCGTTGTACTATGAATCCATGGAAAGTACACCAGCGTAATGGATACTCTCTGTGCTTGATACATCTCCAACGTATCTATAATTTTTGATTGTTCCATGCTATTATATTATCAACCTTGGATGTTTTATATGCATTTATATGCTATTTTATATGATTTATGGGACTAACCTATTAACCCAGAGCCTAGTGCCAGTTTCTGTTTTTTTCTTGTTTTAGAGTATCGCAGAAAAGGAAAATCAAACGGAGTCCAATTGACCTGAAACTTCACAGAACTTATTTTTGGAAGGAAAGCAACCCAGGAGACATGGAGTCCACGTCAAGAAAGCAACGAGGAAGCCATGAGGCAGGGGGCGCGCCCACCCCCCCTAGGCGCGCCCTCCACTCCCGTGGGCCCCTCGTTGCTCCCCTGACGTACTTCTTCCTCCTATATATACCCATATACCCTAAAATGATCGGGGAGCACAATAGATCGGGAGTTCCGCCGCCAGAAGCCTCCGTAGCCACCGAAAGCCAATCTAGACCCGTTCCAGCACCCTGCCGAAGGGCGAATCCCTCTCTGGTGGCCATCTTCATCATCCCGGTGCTCTCCATGACGAGGGGGGAGTAGTTCTCCCTCGGGGCTGAGGATATGTACCAGTAGCTATGTGTTTGATCTCTCTCTCATGTTCTTGATTTGGCACGATCTTGATGTATCGCGAGGTTTGCTATTATAGTTGGATCTTATGTTTCTTCTCCCCCTCTACTCTCATGTAATGGATTGAGTTTTCCCCTTGAAGTAATCTTATCAGATTGAGTCTTTAATGATTTGAGAACACTTGATGTATGTCTTGCCGTGCGTATCTATGGTGACAATGGGATATCACGTGATTCACTTGATTTATGTTTTGGTGATCAACTTGAGGGTTCCGCCCATGAACTTATGCATAGGGGTTGGAACACGTTTTCGTCTTGACTCTCCGGTAGAAACTTTGGGGCACTCTTAGAGGTTCTATGTGTTGGTTGAATAGATGAATCTGAGATTGTGTGATGCATATCGTATAATCATACCCATGGATACTTGAGGTGACATTGGAGTATCTAGGTGACATTAGGGTTTTGGTTGATTTGTGTCTGAAGGTGTTATTCTAGTACGAACTCTAGGGCTGTTTGTGACACCTATAGGAATAGCCCAACGGATTGATTGGAAAGAATAATTTTGAGGTGGTTTCATACCCTACCATAATCTCTTCGTTTGTTCTCTGCTATTAGTGACTTTGGAGTGACTCTTTGTTGCATGTTGAGGGATAGTTATATGATCCAATTATGTTATTATTGTTGAGAGAACTTGCACTAGTGAAAGTGTGAACCCTAGGCCTTATTTCCTAGCATTGCAATACCGTTTACGCTCACTTTTATCATTAGTTACCTTGCTGTTTTTATATTTTCAGATTACAAATACCTTTATCTACCATCCATATACCACCTGCATCACCATCTCTTCGCCGAACTAGTGCACCTATACAATTTACCATTGTATTGGGTGTGTTGGGGACACAAGAGACTCTTTGTTATTTGATTGCAAGGTTGCTCGAGAGAGACCATCTTCATCCTACGCCTCCTACGGATTGATAAACCTTAGGTCATCCACTTGAGGGAAATCTGCTACTGTCCTACAAACCTCTGCACTTGGAGCCCCAACAACATCTAGAAGAAGAAGGTTGTGTAGTAGACATCGAGCTCTTTTCTGGCGCCGTTGCCGCGGAGGTGAGTGCTTGAAGGTATATCTTTAGATCTTGCAATCGAATATTTTTGTTTTTTGTTTTTGCACTAGTTTAGTTTATAAAAGAAAACTACAAAAAATGGAATTGAGTTTCTCTCATACGCTTCATCTTTTTAATATCTTTCGTGAGTATGATGGAACGGAAAATTGTGCCAAAGTGTTAGAAGAAGAATGCATTAAAATGTTTGGCACCAAATCTTTGAATGATGAGCATGATTGCAATGTTGTTAGTATGAACTCCTTGAATATCCATAGTACTAATGATAATTGCACTAGTTATGATGAAAATGTCTCCTATAAACATGTCAATTTTTGTGGAGTGCATTGGGTTTGCAAGTACACACCAAATATTGAAGATAGATATTGCAACAGGCATAAGTACTTAGAAACTAAATGGTTGCAAGAAAGGCTAGATGTTTGTGCTGAAAATTTAAATTTTCTTAGCCGTACTTGCAAGGTTGTCAGAATCGCGATTCTGAATCGGATCGGAGCTCCAATGGCAGGATCGCAAATCATAGAATCTTCACTATCAGGATCGTAAAAACGTAGATTCTATGAACCAAAATCGTAGAATCAGAGGGGTTAGTTTGGATCGTAAAGTCGTAGAATCATACAACAGAATCGCGATTCTGACAACCTTGTGTACTTGTGAACTTTGCAATGAACGTGATCATTTCATTACCCAATGCAAGTTGTTTCATGATCATATCATGTCCAAAAATTGTGATGAATTGATTTCCCTTGCACATCATAATGAACTTAGTTTGCTCTTGGGTTATGAAGAAATGAAATGTATAAATAAGGATATTCCAAAATTTGCCCTTGATAGAGTTCTTCATTTTGATCTAGAGGAAATTTATATGTATTGTGCGGTGAATTGCATTGAAAATACTTATATTGCCAACTACATAAAGAAAAGAAAACAAATAGAAGATGAAGAGAATACTAATGAAAGGGAAGAGACTTCCCAATACCCTCCTATTATTTCTTATGATGAATCAGGTAATGAGGAGGAGCCTCCTATTCAACCAATCTCATTAATAAGGAGCTCGAAAAAGAGGATTGAACCCACACATGATGTGTTGAAGAAGAAGAAAAGAAAAAGGAAGAGAGATAAAAAGATATCTCTCCCAAATAGTGCTGCTCCTATTACTATTGTGGCTCATGAAAATATAACTATGGAAGATAATGATACTTCTTATGATCTTGAAAATATTTTGGGTACTTGCTTGGAAGAATACCATAATTGCTATACTATTGGTGCTATCCATACTATTAATGATGAGAGTGATTATGCTTATGATATGAAAAGGCCCAAGCTTGGGGATGCTATGTTTGCTAAAGATGATGTTTTTGAGAATATATTTGCTGCAATTAATGTTTGTCCCAAGCTTGGGGAAGCTATGATTATTGAAGATGATATTTTTAGTCTCCCAAGTTTTGATATGCAAATTTATAATAATGATAGCATGCCTCCTACTTATGATTATTATTGTGATGATACTTATGCTATAAAAAGTAGTGATTATATTTATAAAACCTGTCATGATTATGGTTACCCCTTTTCTGAACATTACTCTTTTAATGTGGAAACAATTTATAATATTCGAGTCTCTTAAGATACTCCCACTATTCTGAATGAGAAGAATTTTGCTTATGTGGAGAGTAATAAAAATTATATGCTTGTAGATAATGAAAAGAATGCTTTAGGTGCTGGTTATATTGTTGAATTCATTCATGATGCTACTGAAAATTATTATGAGGGAGTAATATATGCTTGTAGGAATTGCAATAATATCAAGTTTCCCCTCTATGTGCTTGAAATTTTGAAGTTAGGCTTGTTTTACCTTCCTATGCAAGTTGATTCTTGTTCCCACAAGTTGTTTGCTCACAAAATCCCTATGCATAGGAAGTGGGTTAGACTTAAATGTGATATTCATATTCTTCATGATGCTCTCTTTATGTTTCAATTCTTATCCTTTATGTGAGCATCATTGAAATCATCATGCCTAGCTAGGGGCGTTAAACGATAGCGATTGTTGGGAGGCAACCCAACTTTATTTTTATTCCTTGCTTTTTGTTCCTGTTTCGTAATAAATAATTCATCTAGCCTCTGTTTAGATGTGGTTTTATACTTTTAATTAGTGTTTGTGCCAAGTAGAACCTTTGGGAAGACTTGGGGAAAGTCTTTGCGATCATGCTGTAAAAAACAGAATCTTCAGCGCTCACGAGAATTGCTGCCATTTTTTATTTGAGAGTGATATTTATCTAATTCTTTTTGTAGATGATTAATAGATAAATTCGTCACGTCCAGAAATTTATTTCAGAATTTTATGAGTTCCATAAGTATATGTTTGATCCAGATTACTACAGACTGTTTTGTTTTGACAGATTTTTTTTCGCTGTGTTGTTTTCTTATTTTGATGAATCTATGAGTAGTATCGGAGGGTATGAACCATAGATAAGTTGGAATACAGTAGATATTACACCAATATGAATTTAGAATGAGGTCACAACAGTACCTAAGTGGTGATTTATTTTCTTATACTAACGGAGCTTACGAGTTTTCTGTTAAGTTTTGTGTTGTGAAGTTCTCAAGTTTTGGGTAAAGATTCGATGGACTATGGAATAAGGAGTGGAAAGAGCCTAAGCTTGGGGATGCCCAAGGAACCCCAAGGTAATATTCAAGGACAACCAAGAGCCTAAGCTTGGGGATGCCCCAGAAGGCATCCCCTCTTTCGTCTTCGTTCATCGGTAACTTTACTTGGAGCTATATTTTTATTCACCACATGATATGTGTTTTGCTTGGAGCGTCATTTTATTTTCTTTTGTTTTGCTTGCTGTTTGAATAAAATAACAAGATCTGAAATTATTAAATGTTAGAGAGTCTTCACATAGTTGCATAATTATTCGATTACTCATTGATCTTCACTTATATCTTTCGGAGTAGTTTGTCATTTGCTCTAGTGCTTCACTTATATCTTTTTAAAGCATGGTGGTGGTTTTATTTTGAAGAAATAGATGAACTCTTGTGCTTCACTTTTATTATTTTGAGAGTATTTAGAACAGCATGGTTGTTTGCTTTGGTTATGAAACTAGTCCTAATATGATGGGCATCCAAGAGGGATATAATAAAAACTTTCATATAGAGTGCATTTAATACTATGAGAAGTTTGATACTTGATGATTGTTTTGAGATATGGAGATGGTGATATTAGAGTCATGATAGTTGAGCAGTTGTGAATTTGAGAAATACTTGTGTTGAAGTTTGTGATTCTCGTAGCATGCACGTATGGTGAACCGTTATGTGATGAAGTCGGAGCATGATTTTTTTATTGATTGTCTTCCTTATGAGTGGCGGTCGGGGACGAGCGATGGTATTTTCCTACCAATCTATCCCCCTAGGAGCATGCGCTTAGTACTTTGTTCCGATAACTAATAGATTTTTGCAATAAGTATGTGAGTTCCTTATGACTAATGTTGAGTCCATGGATTATACGCACTCTCACCCTTCCACCATTGGTAGTCTCTCTAGTACCGCGCAACTTACACCGGTACCCTAAACCCACCATATATCTTCCTCAAAACAGCCACCATACCTACATATTATGGCATTTCCATAGCCATTCCGAGATATATTGCCATGCAACTTTCCACCGTTCCGTTATTATGACATGCTCCATCATTGTCATATTGCTTTGCATGATCATGTAGTTGACATCGTATTTGTGGCAAAGCCACCGTTCATAATTCTTTCATACATGTCACTCATGAGTCATTGCACATCTCGGTACACCACCGGAGGAATTCATATAGAGTCATATTTTGTTCTAAGAATCGAGTTGTAATTCTTGAGTTGTAAGTAAATAAAAGTGTGATGATCATCATTATTAGAGCATTGTCCCAGTGAGGAAAGGATGATGGAGACTATGATTCCCCCACAAGTCGGGATGAGACTCCGGACGAAAAAAAGAGGCCAAAGAAGCCCAAATAAAAAAAGAGGCCATAAAAAGAGAAGGCCCAAATAAAAATAAAATAAAATAAATGATGAGAGAAAAAGAGAGAAGGGACAATGCTACTATCCTTTTACCACACTTGTGCTTCAAAGTAGCACCATAATCTTCATGATAGAGAGTCTCTTCTTTTGTAACTTTCATAGACTAGAGGTAATCTTTCATTATAGAACTTGGCTTGTATATTCCAATGATGGGCTTCCTAAAAATGCCCTAGGTCTTCGTGAGCAAGCAAGTTGGATGCACACCCACTAGTTTCTTTTGTTGAGCTTTCATACGTTTATAGCTCTAGTGCATCCGTTGCATGGCAATCCCTACTCACTCACATTGATATCTATTGATGGGCATCTCCATAGCCCGTTGATACGCCTAGTTGATGTGAGACTATCTTCTCCTTTTTGTCTTCTCCACAACCACCATTCTATTCCACCTATAGTGCTATATCCATGGCTCACGCTCATGTATTGTGTCAAGATTGAAAAAGTTTGAGAACATCAAAAGTATGAAACAATTGCTTGGCTTGTCATCGGGATTGTGCATGATTTAAATATGTTGTGTGGTGAAGATGGAGCATAGCCAGACTATATGATTTTGTAGGGATAGCTTTCTTTGGCCATGTTATTTTGAGAAGACATGATTGCTTTGTTAGTATGCTTGAGTATTATTATTTTTATGTCAATACTAAACTTTTTTCTTGAATCTTATGGATCTGAATATTCTTTCCACAATAAAGAGAACTACATGGATAAATATGTTAGGTAGCATTCCACATCAAAATTTTTGTTTTTATCATTTACCTACTCGAGGACGAGCAGGAATTAAGCTTGCGGATGCTGATACGTCTCCAATGTATCTATAATTTTTGATTGTTCCATGCTATTATATTATCAACCTTGGATGTTTTATATGCATTTATATGCTATTTTATATGATTTTTGGGACTAACCAATTAACCCAGAGCCCAGTGCCAGTTTCTGTTTTTTTCTTGTTTTAGAGTATCACAGAAAAGGAAAATCAAACGGAGTCCAATTGACCTGAAACTTCATGGAACTTATTTTTGGAAGCAAAGCAACCCGGGAGACTTGGAGTCCATGTCAAGAAAGCAACGAGGAAGCCACGAGGCAGGGGGCGCGCCCACCCCCCTGGGCGCGCCCTCCACCCTCGTGGGGCCCTCATGACTCCCCTGACGTACTTCTTCCTCCTATATATACCCATATACCCTAAAACGATCGGGGAGCACAATAGATCGGGAGTTCTGCCCCAGAAGCCTCCGTAGCCACCAAAAGCCAATCTAGACCTGTTCCGGCACCCTGCCGAAGGGCGAATCCCTCTCCGGTGGCCATCTTCATCATCCCGGTGCTCTCCATGACGAGGGGGAGTAGTTTTCCCTCGGGGCTGAGGGTATGTACCAGTAGCTATGTGTTTGATCTCTATCTCTCTCGTGTTCTTGATTTGGCACGATCTTGATGTATCGCGAGCTTTGCTATTATAGTTGGATCTTATGTTTCTTCTCCCCCCTACTCTCTTGTAATGGATTGAGTTTTCCCTTTGAAGTAATCTTATCGGATTGAGTCCTTAATGATTTGAGAACACTTGATGTATGTCTTGCCATGCGTATCTATGGTGACAATGGGATACCACGTGATTCACTTGATGTATGTTTTGGTGATCAACTTGCGGGTTCCGCCCATGAACTTATGCATAGGGGTTGGCACACGTTTTCGTCTTGGCTCTCCGATAGAAACTTTGGGGCACTCTTTGAGGTTCTATGTGTTGGTTGAATAGATGAATCTGAGATTGTGTGATGCGTATCGTATAATCATACCCACGGATACTTGAGGTGACATTGGAGTATCTAGCTGACATTAGGGTTTTGGTTGATTTGTGTCTTAAGGTGTTATTCTAGTACAAACTCTAAGGTTGTTTGTGACACCTATAGGAATAGCCCAACGGATTGATTGGAAATAATAACTTTGAGGTGGTTCCGTACCCTACCATAATCTCTTCGTTTGTTCTCCGCTATTAATGACTTTGGAGTGACTCTTTGTTGCATGTTGAGGGATAGTTATATGATCCAATTATGTTATTATTGTTGACAGAACTTGCACTAGTGAAAGTATGAACCCTAGGCCTTATTTCCTAGCATTGCAATACCGTTTACGCTCACTTTTATCATTAGTTACCTTGCTGTTTTTATATTTTCAGATTACAAATACCTTTATCTACCATCCATATACCACTTGTATCACCATCTCTTCGCCGAACTACTGCACCTATACAATTTACCATTGTATTGGGTGTGTTGGGGAAACAAGAGACTCTTTGTTATTTGGTTGCAGGGTTGCTCGAGAGAGACCATCATCATCCTACGCCTCCTATGGATTGATAAACCTTAGGTCATCCACTTGAGGGAAATTTGCTACTGTCCTTCAAACCTCTGCACTTGGAGGCCCAACAACGTCTACAAGAAGAAGGTTGTGTAGTAGACATCAGTGCTCTATTCAAGCGCGTAGCTGGCCTACTCAGCCACTCCTCTCACACATACACTAGTAGCCTGTCTATCGGCGATGGCTACTCCGGGGGCGGAACATTTGAGTTATTTGACTAGCAATGTGCCCGTGCGTTGCGACGGATCCAAAGTAGTAGAATAGTAGTACTTTTTCACAAACTTCAATTAAATCACTCTAGTTTTGATATACATATATACCACCAAAAATATATTACTTTTCACTCAAAATATATTTGTCAGGCTGTTTTGATGAGGTGAGGGAGGGATGTGGTTGCTTTCAAGATAATAAGGGGTTCTCTGCAGACTGGAGCAGAGAAGTGGGCTATGGTTGCAAAAATGCCACAACTTACCTCACAGCCATTAGATGCAGATCTAATGGTTAGAAATGGCGGTGCACACTGAGTCTTCTATAGGAGTATTTGATACACCGAGACTACGCTTTTCGCTTCCATTTGTGGAGGTGTAATGGATCTCGTTGAACTTTGTTAGTAGTTCCTTCTTTATGAATGAGATGAGGAAAAGCTTTTGCCTCCGTTTCAAAAGAAAAAAAATCACGTAAAGAGGAATTTATTTTATAGAGCCGATAATGGAGTGAAGTCCATGCGTGCAACACCACCAGCTACAGAGTAGTAGAGTACTAGCACTTTACGTACAGAGCAATATTGCAGAGTTCCCAATGCCGCGCCAGGCTTTCCCGGCTCCTCGGGCTTAAGTGGGAGGCGCTACTTTAAATATGTTAATAGCTGATGAGGAAGCTGCAAGCGAGGGCGGCTAGGGCGAGCACGCGAGCCACAAGATGACGGAAAGGAAAACCCGTTCACGTGGCTGGGCTATCCAGTGCACCCAGATTGTGGTGCGACATGTCCGTTCGACTTCAAAACTCAAACTACCAGTGTGCAATATTGGCTCGCAGCGAAGTTACTTTTAAAAAAAAAGGTCGCCGTGCATTTGGCCGGGATCGAACCCACAAAATGAGCTATACACTCCCGCGACCACTAGTAGTACTCGTTGGAGTACAACACAACCTAGAATCGCCTTTTTTTGCTACTACATTGTTCCTTACAAGAAACCACTAATTATGCCATGAAACCACTAACAATGCCAAGAAACTACTACTACTTGCATACGTGACGGACTTAAGATAAGACTACCTTATCAACCATTGTACATGCCCTTACCAACCAGCCCTACCAAGAAACGACTCTTCTACAAAGTGCCATTATAGGCGCGTTTCAACCCATGTCGCCCCATAAGTCAACGCCTTCTATTCGACCGACAAGTTAGGCGTTATGACTTGTGGTACCTACATGTCAGTCTGCACAAAAATCACCGAGTGACCTCCTACCTCCGGCCCGTCCACCTAGTTATCTTCGGCCATGGGACGCAGCTACCGCCGCCGGCAGAAGGCGAGGTCAAAACCGCCGGTGGTGTGGAGCCCGTCTTACGGCAGCCCAGACGCTAGCTCCATCTGGCGATCGCGGCTGCTAGCTAGCCAAGATAGCACACACCCTGCTGGATGCATCGAGCTGCTTGTCTGCAAGGTTTGCTAGCTAGATTGGCACGGCAGTGCGGCGGCTTGCTCGCGTGCACCGCGCTAAGGCCAACCATCTGGCACGAGCGACAGCCAGCGCGGAGGCTTACTCACGCGTGAGTCATGCTTGGGCCAGCCTGCCAGCCCGTGTGGAGGCAAAGGTGGCGTCCGGCCCGTCCGGCGGAGCGGCGGCCAACTCGCTTATCACCAACGCCACCGACGAACACGCATCAGTACTATTTGAAGTAATGTTCAGGAAAAATAAAGATTTGAGGGGGAATAATAGGATAGAAGGTCAGATGTGTGTCCCTCGTGTCAACGGTCAAACAAAATGTGTTGGTTTAAGCTGCCTCATCAGCACAGACGTGTGGGCCAACCCTTTCATAAACGGGCTTAAACGTGCCTAATCGGCACTAGGTAGTCGTTTTTAGCGCGGATTAAGAAATTTTGGGTATGTTTTTGCAATTTTTTGTACAATAGTTTCTTCCTAGGGCTCGTTGAAAGTGGTAGGTTTTTGTTAAATACTCTCCATACTGTAAGTAGGAGTGAAAGTTAAGCTTTGGAAGCCAATGAGCAAGGCTAGTTACATAGTGCCTATGTGTACATGATTGAAACTAAATATCAACCATGAGTGACTAATATCTTGATGGAAAACTCGAAACTATGGAAATACAAGCATTTTTTGCATGGTTGGAAATACTAGCAATGTTTACGTGCATTGCAACGGATTATAATTAGAATAATACTTATTCACAAACTTGATAGAAAACACTCTAATTTTGATATACATATATCACTAGATATATACTATGTTTCAATCAGAAGATATTCCTTGGGCTATATTGGTGAGGTGAGGGAGGGATGTGGTTGGTTTTAAGATACTAATTATGGGTTTTCTGCAAATTGGTAGAGAAGTGGGATGTTGGTGAGAAAAGGAAATAACTTACCTCATAGTCGTTAGATGTAGATCTAATGCTCAGAAATAACGGATGGCAAACACACCATCATCACCAAATAAGTCTTCTGTAGGAGTACTAGCAAGATGTCCGTGCATTGAACGGAACATCAAGATGCATTTTTTATAAAACACTTGTTGTGATTGACCCATGTGGGAGTAGTCCCATGTGAAAAACTAATGATATCTCGAGAAAGAGGAGATAACATGAAAAGGGGTGGGGTGTGGTGGTGATTGGTGGTTGGACTGAGCGGAGGCATGGGGATGGACGACGCCGGCAGTGACCACCATGCTAGTTTGTTCCAGAGGCTTCCTTTTTCAATTGCTCAGCAATGAGATTGTTGGACATAAGGATGAATGAGGGAAGGCCTTGTCTATAAATGTGGAGAGAGGTGCTGATATCTTTTAGTTTAATTCCTATCCATCAGATATAGATCGGAAGGTCTATATTGCAAGATGGCACGCATACCATCATCACCAACTCAGTTTTTTATAAGAGAATAAATATAAGTATCGAGATACAAACGTATTATTGATACTTGTTTCCGTAAACTAGGATCTACATTCTATTCAACGGCTCAGCATGTGGGGCCTTAGCACAATGACTTCTCGACTGTGTAAAACAAAGGTTTTCCCGTCACCGATAAGGAGGGGGTGACGGCGGCGCGCTTTCGGCTTGCTCTAGTCCTACTAGTCATACTAGGTTGTCTACGCACGTGTAGATTTATTCTTTTTCACGTCTCGTGTTCGCCGTACTACCACGACTGTTGATGAATAGACAGTGAGTTATTCACGGGGAAACCCTTGTTGAGCGTGTTTGCGAGAGAGAGAGAGACACTGTGCATGTGTCATATGTCTAGAGACTGAGGCAATGATAAGAGATTCTTTGTGTCTATGTGTGTTGAGGATAGAGAGAGACTGTACATGGGGCTTTGTGTTGTGTAACACGGAGACAAATAGACATAATTAGAGAGTGAGCGTATGAGATACACATGCAGACATGGGGAGAGATGTGTGAGTTAGAGAGATGGATAATTTTGGTGTGCATATGAGCTAGAGAGAGGGGGGATCTATACATACCTAGAGCTGGAGAGAATATGCAAGGGTGTGTGTCTTAAAAGAAGGATCCAGATAGATGGGTGTTTGTGCGTGTCTGTGTGTGTTTGTGCGCGCGTTTATGTGTGAGAGGGAGTGTGTGTATGTGGAGTAGAGGGACCACTAATGATGTAAACCTAGTAGAGGGAAGGGGGAATGGTGTGTGTAGCATCAAAAGTATGTCTAGAGGGGGGTGATTAGACTACTTGACCAAATAAAAATCTAGCCTTTTCCGAATTTTAGTTCTTGGCAGATTTTAGCAACTTCGGACAAGTCAAGCAATCTTAACACAATTCAAGCAAGCATGCAAAGAGTATATGAGCAGCGGAAAGTAAAGCATGCAACTTGCAAGAATGTAAAGGGAAGGGTTTGGAAGATTCAAACGCAATTGGAGACACGGATGTTTTTGTCGTGGTTCCGATAGGTGGTGCTATCGTACATCCACGTTGATGGAGACTTCAACCCACGAAGGGTAATGGTTGCGTGAGTCCATGGAGGGCTCCACCCACGAAGGGTCCGCGAAGAAGCAACCTTGTCTATCCCACCATGGCCATCGCCCACGAAGGACTTGCCTCACTAGCGGTAGATCTTCATGAAGTAGGCGATCTCCATGCCCTTACAAACTCCTTGGTTCAAGTCCACAATCTTTTCGGAAGCTCCCAAGTGACACCTAGCCAATCTAGGAGACACCACTCTCCAAGAAGTAACAAATGGTGTGCTGAGGATGAACTCCTTGCTCTTATGCTTCAAATGATAGCCTCCCCAACACTCAACTATCTCTCACAGGATTTGAATTTGGTGGAAAGAATAATTGAGTGGAAAGCAACTTGGGGAAGGCTAGAGATCAAGATTAATATGCTAGGAATGGAATATCTTGGTCTCAACACAAGTGTAGGTGGTTCTCTCTCAGAAAAAGTAAGTTGGAAGTGTAGGTTTGTTCTGATGGTTGTCTCCACAAGTGAAGATGTGGTGGAGGGGTATATATAGCCTCCACACAAAATCTAACTGTTACACACAACTTGCCAAACTCGGTGGGACCGAATGGTTAAACTCGGTCGGACCGATTCAGCAAAGCTAGTCACCGTTAGGGTTTTCGGTGGGACCAACATGCAACTCGGTAGGACCGATATGATTATGGTTAGGGCCTAACGTAATCTCGGTGAGACCGATTACACAAACTCGGTGGGACCGATTTTGGTAATAAACTAACCAGAGAGTTGGTCAGGTAAACTCGGTGGGACCGATCGCTCATTTCGGTGAGACTGAAACGTTACGAAGGGAAAACAGAGAGTTTACATAGAAATCTCGGTGGGACCGATCACTCATATCGGGGAGACCGAAATGTTATGAAGGGAAACAGAGAGATTACAACCCCATCTCGGTGAGACCGAGATACCTATCGATGAGACCGATTTTCCTAGGGTTTGTGGCAGTGGCTATGACATTTGAAACTCGGTGGCGCTGGATAGGAAGAATCGGTGGGGCCGAGTTTGACTTTTGGTTTAGGTCATATGTGGATGTGAGAAAGTAGTTGAGGGTTTTGAAGCATATCACTAAGCATTTTGAGCAAGAACCTAATTAAGCAGCACCTCATCCCTCCTTGATAGTATTGGCTTTTCCTATAGACTCAATGTGATCTTGGATCACTAAAATGGAAAATGTAGAGTCTTGAGCTTTGAGCTTGAGCCAATCCTTTGTCCTTAGAATTTTGAGGGGTCCACTTTTCTCATCCATGCCATGCCAATCATTGAGCTTTCCTGAGATATTAATCTTATAATAGCATTAGCTCAATGAGCTATATGTTGTTAGGAATTACCAAAACCACCTAGGGATAGTTGCACTTTCAATCTCCCCCCTTTTGGTAATTGATGACAACATATAAGATCAAAGCTTCGACAAATGATAATGAGAGTGAAAAACATTGTCGCTTTGAGAAGTATGTGAAAAGCAAGAGCTCCCCCTAAATTTGTGCATAGTTTAAGATTTGCTTTGGACTGTAATTGCACAAAGAGTTAGGATCATGGATTACTCTTCCATGTCACATACATCTTGGTGGAGCACTCAAAATGATAGTAATTAAAATACATGCACTCATCACCAAGAAAAGTGAGTGATCATATGGAATATAAAATGATAATGTCATCCAACATGCATAAAGGTAGCATATGATAAAACACATGATCATCCAAGTATCACACACAAGCATAATGTATAAAGTATATCAACCAAGCAAATAATAAAGCTCAACCACCAAGGAGAAACGCGAGAGAGAACAAAAGCAACACTCTCTCTTGAAGCCTATGATCTATACATTTTCTCCCCCTTTGGCAACAAGTTACCAAAAAGATCATAAAAATGCATAGTGCTAAATCGTCACTCAGGCTTGGTCTTTAGGTGGTGGTGTAGACAGAACTCCAAGGACGAAGGCGTCAGTCAATGTAGATGGAGCTGGTGGAGTAGGTGCTGGAGCTGGTGGCACTAAAGCTATAGCTGGGGCAGATGAAGCTGCTCTGGTGTCTGCAACAGGCACTGCACCAGATCTTTGTCCTCTGGGCACTTTAGCAAAAGCATCGGTGGTAGACTTGCCCTTCTTCTCCTTCACTTCATCCTAAAGTTGCTCAACGACTGACTCGATCTCAGTGACCTTCACATCTAAGTTATAGAACTTCCGCTCCACGATCCTCTCCAAGCTCTCCTAGTTTTGAGTCAGGGTAGACAATCCCTTCTCAATCCTCAGAGTGGAGGCAATCAAGTAGCCAAGCTGATCTTACTTGCTCTTCAGAAGATACTGAGATGCCTCATCCATGGTTGGCATCTTTGCAGCCTTTTCAGCCCTTTCCTTCTCCTTGGGTTGTGCATGCACAGAAGATGGTTCATTCTCATCCATCACCACAGTGTTGTCCTCAAAGTCTGGTTAGATGGGCAGGTGCTCCTTGTCTAGTAGATATGTGCCAGTGCCCATCTTGGAGTTGATTAGCTCCTGGATCTGTGGGGCATACCCACAACTCCTCTTCCGATTTGCAGCTGTCCTCTTTATGGTTTCCACAATTAGGCTCGTGACCTTGAACTTTTGAAGCACACCAAATATGTGAAGCAAGTTAATCGCATGGCCTATGATCATCTTGTGATCACCTGACTTTGGCAAGAGAGTGTGCCTGAGGGTCTAGTTGATTGATGGCAAGCCTGAGAGAAGGTAATGTACTGATCCAAACTTGTGTGTCTCAAGAGCAGCATCTAGGATCTCTATGTACATGTGTGCCATGGTATTGTGATCCTTCTTGTTCTTGGCATAGACATCCAATTCATCTTCTTGTTGTTCTGGGGTATTGATCAACTGAGCCCATTCTACAACTGTTGACTGGTACCTAGTACCTTCAGACATCCAGACAATTCTTCCATCTGGGTAGAAATGAGATGTGGAGTAGAAATGCATAATGAGCTCATCATTCAACTTTGTGAGCTTCTGAGCCACCAACTCATCGACTCCACATGCCTTGAAGCTGTCATATACACCAGGGAAGTGATCCTCATTTTCCTCAATGAATGTCCAATCGACCCATCTCATGTCACACACTATTGACTTCTTGTC
Organism: Triticum urartu; assembly: GCF_056163025.1. Lineage (NCBI taxonomy): Eukaryota > Viridiplantae > Streptophyta > Magnoliopsida > Poales > Poaceae > Triticum > Triticum urartu. The sequence goes on along the minus strand of NC_141874.1, from coordinate 241,810,393 downwards.
AAGCAACATTGTCTCATAGAAGTCCTGATGTTCCTTGGTATGGAACCTATAGTCCACAACAGTTCTTCTTCTGGTGGCATATGGATCTGATTCTCTCCATAGCCTCAATCGTGAATCCTTCCTTATCTTCATGTTCTCAGCTACTGGATGAGCATCATTGTGATCTGGCATTTTTGGCTTCAACTTCCTTAACATGTCAGAATCATCTTCATCTTCAGAACTTGAGGCACTGGGGCCTTGTTCTTCTCCTCAGCAGGGATGTTCCTGGTGCTCCTCTTTGGTTTTGGCTTTGGAGCTGGAGCAGCAGTCTTAGGAGCAGTCTTAGGCTTAGATGGAACATCCCCTGCCCTTATAGCATTTCCCATAAGCTTTTGATCTTTGGGTGCTGGTGCTGCATCCTCTTCCTCTTCCTCTTCTTCAGAGTCTTTCATTATTGAAGATCTCCCAAGCACTCTGGCAGTGGTCTTATTGACCCTCTCTTTCCTTTTCTTTTCTGCCACAACCTGATCTTTGGGTGCCGATCCCAAAGTCTCTTGAGTGGATGTTCTGGCTTTTGACATGGGATCTCTCTTGGCAGGAACCTTTTGCTTCATCCCTGGCTTAGTGATAGCAGCTGTGCCATATTCCTTTTTCAGGACTTTCCTCTTTGAGATGGCCTCTTCCTCAGCAGCCACATAGTCCTCATCCTCTGAATCTAAGGTTTTCTTCTTTCTTGTCCTGGTGGCTGCCTTAGGCATGTTACTGGGTGTGCTCCTGCTTCCATCATCTGAGCTACTGGAGGGACTAGTTCCCTCACTCATGTGAACCTGCTCCTTAGATTTGTTCTGACTGTCACTCTGATCTAACATGATGCAAACACTGACAGTAGACCCTGTGAATAGATTATAGATGAGGTAGAGTGGATGAGCATCACAAAGTGCAGAGGTTTTTGCAAAAGAATGAACCAAAAACTTAGTTTTAGTTTTCCACAGAAAGCATTTCGGACCTACCGATTTGAAATCTCAGTGATACCGAAGCAGCTGTTCACTACAAAAAAAAGACACATCCGTGGCATTTTGGGCCGAATGAATTTTTTTCTGTCATACATATGACACTTCTATGATGATAATTGTGACAAAACCCGGTATCATCATAGATGTGGTGGGCTCCTACTTCTATGACAAAAAATCATGACAGAAAATGGGCTTTTCGTCCTAGTCGGGCCGGAGACGAAGCTGCATGACATTCTTGGGGCCGTCCATGACGGAAAAAACCATGGTTGAAGCGAGGGGGAGGAAAATTGCGGGGAGTTCCTGGTTACGGTGGGAGGTCGGGGGCCGAGCGATGAGCGTTTCTCTCGTACACGTACGCGCGTGTGTGCGAGGCGTTGGCTCTAATTGAACCCGAGCGAGGCGTTGGGCTCTAACTGAACCCGAGCGATTGCACTACAGGCTACGCGTTACTGAACCCGAGCGATCGATTGATGGCTGTTAACAGAACCCGATCGAGCAATTCCTTCGCTACTCCTGCTAACTGAAGCCGATCGATGGGATGAACAGTGAGCGTTGCGGGGGGGGGGGGGGGGTTTGGATGAACAATGAGCGGTGGCGTTGCCTCTGGATGAACGGGACCCCGTGGTGTGGTGGAGGGCTGGATAAACAGTAGACGGTGGAGGGGTGCTCGTGGAGGGGTGGATGAACAGCACCCCGTGGTGTGGAGGGCTGGATGAACAGTAGACAGTGGAGGGGTGGTTGAACAGGACCCCGCAGTGTGGAGGGCTAGATGAACAGTAGACGGTGGTGGGGTGCCCGTGGAGGGGTGGTTGAACAGGACCCCATGGTGTGGAGGGCTGGATGAACAGTAGACGGTGGAGGGGTGGTTGAACAGTAGCCGGTGGAGTAGCGCGCGGTGGAGGCTGGATGAATAGGAGCCCGTGGAGGCTGGATAAACATGAGCCCGTGGAGGCTGGAGGAGGTCGACGGTGGAGATGAACAATATCCCATGGAGTCCTGTTTTGCGGTACGCCACACCCCTCTAGATGAACAGGACCCCCGTTTCGACCGTAGCGCTCCAACACAAGTCCGTTTCATTCGTTTTGTGGTACGCCACACCCCTCCCGATCAACAGGACCCCCGTTTCGAACATAGGAGGTCCGTTTCCTCCATTTTGCGGTATGCCAGACCCCTCTCGATGAACAGGATCCCGTTTTGAACGTGGCCGATCAAACACAAGCCCGTTTCCTCCGTTCTGCGGTACGCCAGCCCTCGTTTCCATCGCCTGTTCTGTCCAAGCCCTCCCGATGAACATGATGCATTCCGTTGCCTCCCCATGAACACGACGCATTCCGTTGCTTCCCCATGAACACGCCGCATTCCGTTGCCTCCCCATGAACACGAGGAAGACGCTGTTTCTCCATTCCGACCCAGCCATGTACACGAGCCATGGCCGTACGTATGCGCGAGTAGGCGTTCGAGACCCCGCCCGTATGTACACATACGTGGCCGTATTTTCTTTCTTGCACCCTGGCCGCTGTACATACGTGTACATGCTAAGTGCGCGCCTCTACTACAACACGTGCACGCCTCTACATCGACCAGTATATATGTACGTACACGTTCGCGACCAGAATGACAACGCTACATACGCTTCGACCAGGTGGGTCTCGACTGTCAGGCACTTCCTTGCGTGCGAAGATGTAGTTGGTGGGTCCCAGCAGTCAGGGGGGCAAAATACGGTGGCCCGTCCGGTGGGTCCCTGATGTCAGGTGGAGGAATAATTATTTTGCGCGTAATAAGGAGGCACTTCCTTGCTGCGGCCGTGGACCCAGCTGTCAGCCTCTCCACGTACAGTCCATGTCCGATGGAACCCGTTCCTTGACCACGTTGACCACGTCATGCCGAGAGCACTAGGGCGGTGTACGACGGAGAGTCCTAGGAAGGGGATGACGTAGAGCCGGGGAAGACGCGGTAGTGGATGCCCACGCGTAGATGAGTACAAGGGTTCACTGGTTCGCTGCGGTGTGAGGATGCCATCGCCGCAGAATAACAGGGGGTGTGGGTGAGTAGAGGGATGGTCTGGCCAGTGGTCGGGGTAGTAGGGGGTGGTGAGGCCTCCGCCGCATCGCAGCCGGCCACGGGAGGCAGGAGCACGAGGCACGACCGACGCTGGTTTGGGTGGCTGGAGCAAGAAGACCAGAGGTTGAAGAAGCACTACGGCCGTTGGATGGACATCGTACGGTCACTGGAGCTAGAATTGTGCATATTGACTAAGTTGACAAAGCCCTCCGTCCCCGTCAACTTAGTAGGCCCACAAGTCAGCCTCCCACCAAGGTGGGTCCCAGCTAGCAGGGGGGTATTCATTTTTTGAGCCTAATAAGGAGGCACTTCCTTGCGTGCGAAGATATAGCTGGTGGGTCCGAGCTGGCAGCGGCGGTAATGTTTTTTTCGTGAAATACAGAGGCCCTTTCGGTGGGTCCATGATGTCAGGTGGAGGAATCATTATTTTGCGCGTAATAAGGAGGCATTTCCTAGCGTGCGGCCATGGACCCAGCTGTCGGCCTCTCCACGTACAGTCCACTTCAGATGCATGTCGGTCGTTGACCACGTTGACCAGGCTGCGCCGAGAGCACCAGGGCGGTGTACGACGGCGAGGCCTAGGAAGGGAATGACACGGAGGTAGGGAAGACTCGGCTGTTGTTTCCCACGGGGAGGGGAGTACGACTGTACGAGGGTTTACTTGTTTGTCTGCCGTCGCCGGAGAATAACAGCATGTGTGGGTGAGTAGAGGGATGGCTAGGCCAGCGATGGGAGTACGGTGCAGCGGTGAGGCCTGCGCGGCAGCACAACTGGTCGCGGGGAGGAGGGAGCAGGTAGTCCCACCGACGCTTGTTTGAGCGGCTGGAGCAGGAAGAGCAGAGATTGAAGAAGCACGACGGTTGTTCGATGGGCATCCAACAATCACTGCTTGTGCATCAACCTTTTTTTTAGGAAAGCCTCAAATCTATGGAAAATAGTATACAACCCATCTGCCATTATTTCTAATAATTTACAGTGCATTTGCTAATTCTTAAGGTTTTTTTTGGAGCCCATATTCTTTTTGTTAGCATTACAGCCCATATTCTGGCCACGGTTAAAAAATTAACGAAATTTTGCATATTTCGGTGCGGTCCGAACTGTTTTTAATCCTGAAATTTTGACTCACATTCAAACTGATTTTAAAAATAAATGTATATCAATATAAAATCCAACAAATTCTCCACGCATAAATATTAATGTAATTTAAAATCTCAAAATGAAAAAAATATTTTAAACTAATTGCCGGTTTGATGTGTTTTAAAAATGTACAACCCATTTCTCATTACTGATGGGCCATTTTCTCGGCCAGCCGAATGAAGCTCTCCTCGTCTTGAAAGATTTGCAGCCCAACAGGCCTGAGAAAAGCGACTTACTTGGCAAATCACAAAAAAACTGGGCTGTCGCCGTGGACCTAGCCGTCAGCCTCTCCACGTACAATACTCTTCCGATGGAAGTCGGCCGTTAACCACATTAACCACGCCGCGCCGAGAGCACCAAGGTGGTGGACGACGGCGAGGCCTAGGAAGGGGACGACACGGAGCCGGGGAAGACGCGGCAGTGGATGCCCACGTGGAGAGGAGTACGAGGGTTCACTGGTTCGGCTGCGGCGTGAGGCTGCCGTCGCCGCAAAATAACATGGGGTGTGGGTGAGTAGAGGGATAGCATGGGCCAGCGGTGGGAGTAGTAGGGGGCGGTGAGGCCTCCGCGGCATCACAGTTGGCCATGAGAGGCAGGAGCACACGGCACGACTGGCATAGCTTTGGGCGGCTGTAGCAAGAAGACCAGAGGTTGAAGAAGCACTACGGCCGTTGGATGGACATCGTACGGTCACTGGAGCTAGAATCGTTCATATTGACTAAGTTGACAAAGCCCTCCATCCTCGTCAACTTAGTAGGCCCACAAGTCAGCCTTCCACCAGGTTGGTTCCCAGCTAGCAGGGGGAGTATTCATTTTTCTGTGCGTAATAAGGAGGCACTTCCGGTGGGTCCGAGCTGACAGCCGGGGGGGGAACGTTTTTTTGCGAAATACGGTGGTCCGTCCGGTGGGTCCCAGCAGTCAGGGGCAAACGTTTTTTTTCGCGAAATATGGCGGCCCATCCGGTGGGTCCCATCAGTCAGGGGGAAACGTTTTTTCCGTGAAATACTGGTGGCCCGTCCGGTGGGTCCCTGTTGTCAGGTGGAGGAATAATTATTTTGCGTGTAATAAGGAGGCACTTCCTTGCGGCTGCCATGGACCCAGCTGTCAGCCTGTCCACATACAATACTCTTCCGATGGAAGTCGGTCGTTGACCACATTGACCACGCCGCGCCGAGAGCACCATGGCGGTGAACGACGGTGAGGCCTAGGAAGGGGACGACGCAGAGCTGGGGAAGACGCGACAGTGTATGCCCACGCGGAGAGGAGTACGAGGGTTCACTAGTTCGGCTACGGTGTGAGGCTGCCGTCGCCGCAGAATAACAGGGGGAGTGGGTGAGTGGAGGGATGGCCTGGCCAGCGGTGGGAGTAGTATGGGGACGGTGAGGCCTCCACGGCACCACAGCCGACCACGCCGCGCTGTGGTGCTCTACGGCCGTTGGATGGACATTGTTGACCAGTAGTATGGGGGCGGCTGGGGCAAGAGGCCAGAGGTTGAAGAAGCACTATGGCCGTTGGATGGACATCGTTGACCACGCCGCGCCGAGAGCACCGGGGCGGTGGACGATGGCGAGGCCTACGAAGGGAACGACACGGAGCCGGGGAAGACACGGCAGTGGCTTCCCACGCGGTGGAGAGTACGAGGGTTGACTAGTTCGGCTGCCGTCGTCGGAAAATAGCAGGAGGTGTGGGTGAGTAGTGGGATAGACAGGCCAGGGATGCGAGTATGATGGGGCCGTGAGGCCTTCCCGGCAGCTCTGCCGGCCACGGGAGGCGGTAGCAGGCGGTTCCGACGGCGCTGGTTTGGGCGGCCGGGGCAGGAAGATCAGAGACTGAAGAAGCACGATTGCCGTTAGATTGACATCTAACAGTCTGACGCTGGTAGATTCAATTGTTGACTAAGTTTCTTTTTTGAGAAACCTTGTGTTCGCATGAACTTAGTAGGCCCATAAGTCAGCCTCCAAATCTGTGGAAGACAACATAAAGCCCATTTGCTATTTTTTATAATTTGCAGCCCATTTGCTAATTTTAAGTAATTTGTTACAGCCCATTTTCTGCCCAGGACCACGGTCAAAAAGTCCAACCTTATTTTGCATACTTCGGTGGAGTCCAAACTGTTGTAATCCCGAAATGATAAACATTTTTTAAGAACTTATTGATTTGCCAAAAAAATCATTTTGTTTTTGTAAGCAAATAAACCGTGGCACAATTTAGTTGGTTTAAGGGAAAACCAGTGGTAAAAAAATTTGCGCTGGGTGGGAAAAACAACAAAAATAAGGATGTAAATATGAAAAGGGAATTTTATTTGTTTTCAATATAATGATACGTGTATATGAACTAGTAAAACTATAGGTAGAGATTAGAAAACAGATGTAGGACATGCGTTTCAAGAGGAAAATAGAACTGGGCTGTGTGTTTGATTCAGTAAAAAAACTGCCTGCGGATGTTGTAAGACAAAATATAACTAACGCTGGCGGGCTAGAGGCCAGTAGATACCTGCTGGATCTTTGTGCCCCGTTTTCGTCATGGGCTGGGCCTGTTAGAAACAAAACAACCCTGGGTAATCTACAACCCAGTTGAAACTTGCTCGACCTGAAAAAACAATATACATGCTCAATAAACGAGACAATTCTGCAAGCACAGACTGATAACTGGGATGTAGCACGGATATTTTTTTTATCGTGATAATAAGTGCATGCACTTGTTTCGAAAAAATTGGAGAACTGGGAATTCGAACGGCGGGTGCTTATGCTACCCATCAAATAAAAATCAGGTGCCTGAAAATTCGTTTCAAAACAAATGATTCAGCTTTATATCCACATCGACCCTCGGCATGATGGTTGGAAGCAAATGCAAGTTCATACCAAAAGATTGTTAACAACAGTACCAACTTGCGGATGACAAGGTAGTACAACTACCAATACCAAACTAACTTATAATCTTTTTACTCCTGGCCCTAGTGTTCGTCTCGTAGAAAATCTTGCAGAGGACCATCTCCCGCTCCTTCTCTTGCTCCAGGTCCCCGAGGTGGTATTGGTGCATCACCCAGCTGGTCATCTGCTGGTCAAAGTTCTTGTTGGTGTGCAGCACCAGAACCTTTTTTGCTGCTCGTCTGCCGGCCGTTGACCATCACCGGCAAGGTATTGCTGGTCTTGTGCCACATCGCGTGCATGCCGCACTCTGACTGTATCTTGCGACGCGTCCGCGTGCCCCTTTTGAACGCCCTGGAATTGCGCTGGAAGAAATGCTTCCTTAGGCCACTCAGTGTGATACCTGCAGTATTGTGGAATACAGGTTTTAGTGTACCTAGATGGCATTTTCATAACATCTCTGGCATGTTGCAGTCACTTGTTTCACTTTTTATTAACTGTCAAATTGTAATTGCTTCACCAGGTCTGCGTCTAAAAAGAAAAATAGAGCTATAAACAAAGGAATATGTTTGTGCAAGTAGACAGTCGATCGGTGTCTTACCTAGAAGTTTCTTAGGTTGGGTGTAACATATGCCGTGCTCGCTGTCGATGGTTGGTATGAACAAATCGATGAGAGACTGAAATCTTGCGCTGTCAGCACTTACTTTGGCCTCAAGGTGCTCGATCAGCTCCTGATCCGTGGGATCGAACTTGACGCCAGCCGGCAGCACGGGCCAATCCTTCTTCGACTTGCATCGGTAATTCAAGTTATATGGTACTCAATGTATGATAAATCGATTGTTTTAAGTGAATGATGAAAGATTTCGACAGAAAAGTGGTACTCCAAATCTGAAGTCCAGAATACCCGAACACGCCGCCAGGATTCTTGTGTCACCTCACGTGCAGCGCGTTGTCACGTCAATTCAATGTGAGGACATGATGAATAATTTGACCGACGTATAATAGTACTGCTACTGTACTACTTACTAGTCGTATTTAGTGTCACAATTTATACATAGGTTTAACTAACAAGTACGCACTTGAAGCCTAACTGATATATATATATATATGGCTTCTGCACAGCATCTGCATCATCATTATCAGTACATCCTACGCAGTTGAGTTTGGATGCACTTGATCCCAGGAAGGTATCTATCCTTCAAACCAGAGGAGTGCTTCAAACTAACAACAGTACATAATATCCAACAAAAGAGGGTCGTGCTATAGCAGCAGAATACATGGCTCAGTCTAGATATCAGCACGAATCAAGTTGTGCATATTTGCTATTGGCATGAACCACATCGCCGCATGTCGGGTTTGCAAAAGCCATCCATCGCATGGAAGCTTGATGCCTTTCACACACTGAAGATTATCTGGCAACAAGCTGTGTCGACGAATCTCTGGATATGGTGATTCATGAAACCCATGGTATGATGTGTAAACACAGCCCCCCCTCGCGAATGGAAGTTGCATAGCACAATAATCATCGTCGGTGATATGATCGATGATTGGTTGGATGATCGGATAATTGAGCCTGAGGAACAAGGAGTGGTTGCCAAGGCTGTAAACCTGCCTCCAGTTGAATACGCCTGGCCCAAACGGAGCTGGGATCTTTCTCGAACACGAAGCAGCCATAGCCATCAATGTCACGAATGCCCCACGCATTGTACTACATGTGGTTTGATGTAACGGTTTGGTCAATTCGGTACGTGCGAATGAGCATCAAATGACCGTCGTCAGCTGAACGAGCGATAAACCACCACCCATCGGCTGGTATGATTCCAGGTGCTGGAATCATGAAGGCCAGTGCATTTGTGTCTACTGCAACAATTCAAATTGGAGACCAAAAGGACAAAAATAAACAATCATATTCAGAGTATGTGTGGAATTAAGATTATTATAACAGTGACACATATCATAGACAGAGAATTGCAATGCCGTGGTCATAATCATACCCAAGTTAAAAAAATAAACCAATGGCTTTCATATTCTAGCAATATGTCATGGTTCAAACATCATGTAACAATGAGAGGAAAACAACTATGACAGCGCGTACTCATATTCTACCATAGCACTTACTACTACTGTTCTCATATCAACTCTAAGCAATAACATGCGTTGTTATAAAAATCTTGTAAGCGAGAGTAACATATAGCAATCATGATGTTATGCTCATAATATGTATTCTAACAATCATTAGATGCCAATTGTTCTCATATCAACTCTAACAATAACATGTGTGGTCATAAAAATCTAGAAGTGAGAGGAACATATAGCAATGATGTGGTTATAGACATGCTATGCATTCTAAATTTGTAACAAATGAATAGGCAGTCGTATTCATAAGGTAAAGATGACATGAGATAGAACAATTACACGACGATAGATTCCACCAATATAGGTAGCCAATCTGTGCGTCGACCGTGTAAATGATGCCATCGTGCACTATAGCATCAGACAGAAATGTTTCCTCAACAGGATTGATGATGAGCCATAACCATGTATGGCAACCAGATTCCAGATAGACTAATCCCTTGTTGAACAAGGCAATGAGCTTATAATCCATGTAGTCTTCTGATGGTGTGGGCACTTCGTAGATTACAACTTTCTGCAAACAGAGGTCGAGCAAAAAGCTTGACGCGTCTCGTGCGTAGTAAGCAGGAGTGTCCGGCGGGCCCGAGGTTCGATGGTGGTGGAATCCAACGATGGAAGGGTGATCTCTCGCTGGGTGTAGATATCCATGAGACTCCGCGGACTACCGGTGTGGTGGATGAGGATGATCCAGTTGGCCTTCATGCCCGCCTAGTAGTGGCCGCGCATGAAGGACAGGTGGACGGGTAGTGGTAGCATGTCGAGGGGCACCATGGCAACCTCCGTAGGATCGTCAAGTCGGTGTCTGGGCCACCTGCGAGGATCGGGCATCAGCAAGCAGGGTGTCTTGAAAAGAGCCGGCCGGTTGCAGACGAGTAGACGGTACAAAGACACCGAGCATGCGGCCAGACGGACGGTGCTGAGTAGGTCCATACGACTACAAATCTGCTCCAAGAGAACATCGGTGAGGGAATTCCAATCGCGGCTCTGCGTGTCAGTCGGTTCTACCATTGGGGTTTTCGGTGCCTGCGAGCCAGCGGGGAAGTGGAATCGGGCGGGCATGCGAAGAAGCTTCTCCTCGTGTGTCCGAGCAGTGAGTGGGGGGATATGGTTGGTGCGAGCTACCAAGGAAGATGGCGCGGGCGGGCGAGCAGTGAGCGGGGGTAAATGGTGTGCGGCCGACGATGGGGAAGAGAGGAGGAAGAAGAAGAGACTAGTTGAATAGTTCTCTCTGACCGAGATGGGGAATAAATGGATCGTGAGGACTTCCTTTCTACAGTATCCCTATGCCTCTACGCTCACTTCACTCATTTTGCTCCGTACCTAGTCACTTGTTGAAATCTGTAGAAAGACAAATACTCCGTATTTGGGAACAGAGGGAGGCTTTTACTCCAAACTATTTGGGAACAGAGGGAGTATCACCATATGGAGGGAACAGAGGAAGCTTGAAATATGAACATGTCAATGGGAGGGAGTAAGATGCATGCATGCAACATGTAACACTCACACGTACACATGGAGGCACGCAACAGTCATGCACCCATGCGGCACACAACACACGACGCAACACACACGCTCACGCTCAAGTGCTCAACCTACTCCCTACGTCCGTGAAAGACTATACATTTAGAGATTTACACATTGACCAGGGCATAATTAACGCCCAAAAGTAGTAGACTTATGTGTGCATGCGACCATTGAGATAAGAAGATTAAATGAAGGCCGTTGCACTGTAATTGAGGATAGACTTGTAGCCTATACCTACAGCACAAGTTGGTGCATTAGTCAATCAATATTTGTAACACCCCGGACATGATTTACCCAATATGTAATCCAGCTCTGTAACACCCCGGATATAAGTTATTTTATTTTCTCGGGTTCGGGTTTTTGTCTCCGTGTGTTGTTGTTGTTGTCATGCATCTCATATCATGTCATCATGTGCTTTGCAATTGCATACGTGTTCATCTCATGCATCCGAGCTTTTTCCCCGTTCTCCATTTTGCATTCCGGCGCTCCATTCCCCTCCGGTGGTCATTTCTACCTTTCTTTCGTGTGTGGGGATTAAACATTTCTGGATTGGACAGAGACTTGCCAAGCGGCCTTGGTCTACTATCGATAGACCGTCTGTCAAGTTTCGTACCATTTGGACTTCGTTTGATGCTCCAACGGTTAACCGAGGGACCGAAAAGGCCTCATGTGTGTTGCAGCCCAACACCCCTCCATTTTGGCCCAAAATCCACCAAAACCCTCTCCATCATCTAGAGCGTTCTATCACGATCGCGTGGCCGAAAACCGCACCTCATTTGGACTCTCCTAGCTCCCTCTATGCCTATAAATACACCCCCTCCGAAATTCCCGTTTCCCCTACCCCAAAACCCTAGTTTCACTTCATCTGCCGCCGCCGGACAAAATCGCCGGGCCGGACATTGTCCGTCCCGCGCCGCCGCCGCCGCCACGTGTCAGCCACCAGTTGGTCCGCGCCGCCGCCCCACTTCATCGCCGCTGCCAGCCCGGGAGGCCCAGGAGGGGCCCCCGAGGCCCATCTCCTCCCGCCGCCGCCCGGGGTCCTCTTCCCCGAGGCCGGCCACGTCGCCGGTCGCCGCCGCCGACGCGCCCCCGCACCGATGCGAGCTCGCCGCCACCTTAGCTCGCCGGCGCTCGCCCGGCCGCCCGCCGGTGCCCGCACCTCGCCCCTCGTCGGCCGACGCTGCCAACCGCCGCCTCCTCTACGCCCGCGCCTCCTCCGGCCGCTCCTCTTTTTCTGGCAAACAGGAATCTCCGGCGTTCCTCGTTTTCCATGCGGCTGGATCTGGATCTGAGTTACCCCCTCGGTTGACTTTCTCCCGAAACCCTAATTTTATTGCTATGTTCATCGCGCCGTACCTTTGCATCCGTAGATCCATTTCGGGCATATAGCATATCAAAATGTTCGTCTCAGAGAGCACATCATTTCATCTCACTGCATCATTTTCATTTGAGTTCATCTTGATGCCCGAAATTCTGTTGGAAGAGTGCTATTTGAGATAATTGTCAGATCTGCTGCTCCAATTAGCCTTTTTTCATTTTTGCCATGATTATTGTGTGCATGATCTGCCCATGAGCTCTACATATGTTTTGTTATATGCTTTGTCATCTTTCCAGAGGTGCCATCCATGTATTTTTTTGATGTGTGTGGTGACTAGCACAAGCTTGGAAAGTGGTGCATTCGTTAATGCTGATTTCAGGGACTTAGCAATTCCACCAAGTCCTTGATCTGTTTTTATCAATATGCCATATGTTCATGTTGTTTCCTAGTGATCCGTACCTCTTTTGAGGATGATCAGTAAGGATGATTTGTTAATCTTGTAGTGCTCTATGCATCCATGCCATTGTTTGCAATTATGGACCACCCTAGCTTGAGTCAATCGAGCTCTAGTTTTATCATTTCGTGAATCTGGGCAGATTGTCTACTTGTTCGCGATTTTGCCGAGGATGTTGTAGTTGATCCGTGCATGCTATGTTATTGTTCTTTCCATGTCTAGCTTGTATAATGTATATTCTTGATGGTTGTATGCTTAGATTGTCATGCCATGCTCTGTAGTAAGTGCATCGAGCTCATAAACATGCCTACTCGATATCTGTTTTGCATGCTCCAGTTTTACACCAAGTCTGTGATCTGTCTATCTTTTTGCCATGTTCACATGCTTGCAATTGTATTTTCTGATCCCTTTTGGCTCAAGGTCACTAAGGGACTTTTGTAAGATCTTTGATTAACTCCGTGCCATGCTTTACTTTGCCATGTTCAGGCCTTGTAGCATATAGTTTTCATGCTCCAAAGTGTGCTACCTGATCTAAATTCCAGACAAGTGTTAATTTCACTAAGTCTGAGATCTGTTTACCAATTGCATTTTTGCCATGCTTGTTTGAACCTGTTAATGGATGAATTGTCCATACCTCAGTGTTCATATTTTGTTAAGCATCATGAATGGATCCCTGCCATGTATTTTGTTGCCATGTTTGAGTGCTGTAGCATGTTTGTCTTGTTGCATTTAGATGGCTACTTGGTGTATATCGCAGACCGGTTCCATATTTGTTTTGCTTGCCATTTCCAAACCGTGTCTCCAATTCCGGCGATCTTTATATCGTTTTCAAGCGGAATCATCTCATCTTTCCAGTGGCACACTTGGATTTCGAAGTTGGGGCCAGGTTCTTACATCTCTTGTCAAATCTTGCATATGCATCACATATCGCATCCCGCATAGCATACCATGTTTCCATCATGTTGTTTGGAACTTTGCACGTGGTTGATTGTGGTCTTGTTGCTTGTTTATCTTGTTTAGGTAGATCCGGGAGACGAGTTCGCTAACGAGGAGCCCGTTGAATTTGCTTTTGAGGATCCAGTCAACTCTGACAACTTTGGAGGCAAGATGATCATACCCTCGAAATCACTTCTATCTTTGCTTTGCTAGATGCTCGCTCTTTTGCTATGCCTATGCTGCGATGCCTACCACTTGCTTATCATGCCTCCCAAATTGCCATGTCAAACCTCTAACCCACCATGTCCTAGCAACCCGTTGATTGGCTATGTTACCGCTTTGCGCAGCCCCTCTTATAGCGTTGCTAGTTGCAGGTGAAGATTGGAGACCGTTCCTTGTTGGAACATTATTTTCTTGTTGGGATATCATTATATTATATTGTTATCTTAATGCATCTATATACTTGGTAAAGGGTGGAAGGCTCGGCCTCTCGCCTGGTGTTTTGTTCCACTCTTGCCGCCCTAGTTTCCGTCATATCGGTGTTATGTTCCCGGATTTTGCGTTCCTTACGCGGTTGGGTGATAATGGGAACCCCTTGACAGTCCGTCTTGAATAAAACTCCTCCAGCAATGCCCAACCTTAGTTTTACCATTTGCCACCTAGCCTTTTTTCCCTTTGGTTTCGCGGACTCAAGGGTCATCTTTATTTAAACCCCCGGGCAAGTGCTCCTCTGAGCGTTGGTCCAACCTAGAGCACCATGTGGGGCCGTCCCTTGGAAACTTGGGTTACGTTGGCTCCCATACGCTTAGCTTATCCGGTGTGCCCTGAGAACGAGATATGTGCAGCTCCTATCGGGATTTGTCGGCACAGTGGGTGGTGTTGCTGGACTTGTTTTACCATTATCGGAGTTGTCTTGTAGAACCAGGATACCGAGTCTGATCGGAACGTCTCGGGAGAAGGTATATCCTTCGTTGACCGTGAGAGCTTGTCATGGGCTAAGTTGGGACCCCCTGCAGGGATTTGAACTTTCAAAAGCCGTGCCCGCGGTTATGGGCAGGTGGGAATTTGTTAATGTCCGGTTGTAGATAACTTGAACCTTAACTTAATTAAAACGAATCAACTGTGTGAGTTACCGTGATGGTCACTTCTCGGCGGAGTCCGGGAAGCGAACACGGTGTTGGAGTAATGCTTGCTGCAGGTTGTTCTCTAGTTATTCGTTCGCGCTTTGCCTTTCTCTTCTCGCTCTCTTTTGCGAATAGGTTAGCCACCATACATGCTAGTCGCTTGCGCAGCTCCACATACTTTACCTTGCCTTTCCTATAAGCTTAAATAGTCTTGATCGCGAGGGTGCGAGATTGCTGAGTCCCTGTGGCTCACAGTTTACTTCCAAACCAGATGCAAGGCCAGACGACTCCGTTCCAGATGATGCGTTAGAGCTCAAGTGGGAGTTCGACGAGGACACACGCCGTTACTATGTATCTTTCACTGATGATCAGTAGTGGTGCCCAATTGGGGCGATCGGGGCCGTGTCGCATGTTGGGTTGGTCTTTTATTTTGGCACCGTAGTCGGGCCATGAGTGATTGGATGATGTAATGCTATTTATGTACTTTGATTGACATGGCGAGTGTAAGCCAACTATGTTCCTTCCCCTTTTATTATCTATATTACATGGGATGTTGTGAAGATTGCCTAACTTGCGACATTGCTTTCAATGCGGTTATGCCTCTAAGTCGTGCCTCGACACGTAGGAGATATAGCCGCATCGAGGGCGTTACAAGTTGGTAATCAGAGCCTTCCCGACCTTAGGAGCCCCATTGCTTGATCGTTTTTAGTGGCCGAGTTGAGTCTAGAAAAAATGTTTTGAGTCATTTAGGAATTATATGTCGGAGAGTTTAGGAATTCTTTTTACTCCCCAGTCCCTTCATCGCTCTGGTAAGGCATCCTGACATAGAGTTTTATCTCTTCTCTTCTCAAATTTCACTAAAATTTTTTTAGGATCACGCGGGTATCTTGGAATCGTTCCGATGGTTTTGTGACGAGAAAATTGTTCTTGGTGCCTCCTGTCTTTAGGGGTTGTGGCAGTGTCCCGGGGAGTTGAGCTAAGAGGTGTTGTCGTCACAATTTTATCGTTGTAGTTCTGGAATACCTGAGTTTAGTACGCCGACATCGAAAATCTCTTTTATGCAGTTGTTGGTGAGATAACCTCGACGCCACCTAGTACTGGGGCGGGAGTACGGGAATATTGCCATAACTTGTATAACGGATGCTTTTTGAAGGTTGAGGTAGATGGTTTCCGAAGTTTTTCTCGGTTATGTGTTGAAGGATGGATACAGCTGGATGTAGGATTTGCTAGATTTGGGTGAGATATTATGCTTCCTCTATATCCCCAACACCTGATTGCATAACCTGAAAGGTTTGGGAGTATCATAGGTGGGAATTCTTGTAGCTCTAGCTCTTCTTCCACGGATATTTGGTTGGAGATTGGGATTTCTTACCGTGTATTCGTTCTTGCTGCGTACCTTGTTGATTTATTCCTCTACCTAAATTCTAAGTGGCTTCTCAATTTATGGATATGTGACCATTTCAAGTGGAATGCATTCGTTCATTTTGTTCGGATGTGAAGACGATTTATTGCATTTTCATTCCGTTGGATTCAGCTTCAATATTTGTCTGTCAATGTGCAAATGGATGTCAACCTCTTCAGGATGGCTCCTCCAACGCGCACGACTCCGAATCCTGATCCGCCACCACCTCCCCCTCCTCCGGAGGCATGGCAAGCTGTGATGGCCGCTACCAATGCAAACACGCAGTTGATCATGCAAATTCTTCAAGAGCGCAATCAAGCGAACCAAGGCAACCAAGGCAACAATCAGAATCACTTTGCTACACTCAACCAGTTCCTTGCTAACGGGCCAAAGACTTTCAGCAATTGTGTTGAGGCAACTGATGCTGACGATTGGCTCGTGGGCTTGTGCAAGCATTTCGAGTGTAGTAACGTCAGGCCTGAGGAATTTGTCAAGTTCGCTTCCTTCCAACTCAAAGACCAAGCTGCAGAATGGTTCCAGCAGTACAAGGATTCCATAGGAGGCCGTGTGATTACCTGGGATGAATTCCGTCAAGACTTCAAAGCTCATCATATTCCTCAGAGCATGGTTGAAAGCAAGCGTGAGGAATTCCACAACCTGAAGCAAGGCTCTTTGTCTGTCTATGACTACAACAAGTTGTTTCAGAAGCTCGCCCGCTTTGCTAAGCAGGATGTCCCTGATGAGAAGAGCATGATATACCAGTTCAGGGGTGGTCTCAGAGAAGAAATCCAGCTAGCTCTTGTTCTCTTTGAGCCCTTGAGGTACGATGAGTTCTACAACATGGCATTGAAGCAAGAGGCTGCTCAACTGAAGTGTGATGCTTCCAAGAAGCGAGTCCGAGATGCTACTCCGTCTTCCTCTACTCAAGTGGCCAAGCAGTAGAAGTATTGGCTTCCTCTTCCTCCGTTTCGTCAGCCGTATCAGCAAAAGAGCAAAGGTGGCAGTGGATCTTCCCATCCACCCAACCCTGGCTTTCAGAACAAGACTTCGTCTCAAGCTCCAAGATCGAGTGCTCCGTACCACCATCCGCTTTTAGAGGTCACGTGTAACAAGTGCCAACAGAAGGGTCACTATGCCAACAAATGCTTCAATCATAGGCGTCTCCCTCCTCCTCCTCCTGTGAGATCGGCAAGTACAGCTGTGGTCAAGCATAACCCCAAGCACGCCAAGGTCAACTTGCTGAATGCAGCTCAGGTAGAGGACTCGTCAGATGTCATCATGGGTAACTTTCTAGTTAACTCTTTTCTAGCAAAATTCCTTTTTGACACTGGTGCATCGCATTGTTTCATGTCAAGATCATTTGTTTCCCAGCATGACTTCGTTACGCAAATGTTGGGTAAACCTATGGGAGTGGTTTCTCCGGCTAAGTCTATGAGGGCTACTTCAATAGTCCCGGATGTTTCTATCATGAAGGGTGATTTCAAGTTTCTTTCTTCTCCAATGGTCCTTGGTAACTCGGATATTGATCTTATTCTCGGAATGGATTGGCTTTCTAAGCACAAGGCTCAGCTTGATTGTGCTGCCAGGCAGATTCAATTGACTCATTCGTTTGAGGATGTAATTGTCTTTGCCTGTAATGACGACACCATCCGTCTGTTTTCTCTCAATGAGAAGGGTGAACTCGATGCCATCTCGCAAATTCCAGTCGTTTGCGAATATCAAGACGTCTTTCCAGAAGAGCTTCCAGGAATGCCTCCGCACCGGCCAGTTGAATTCGTCATCGATCTTGAGCCTGGCACGGAACCTGTGTGTAAACGTCCTTACAAGCTCGGACCTGAAGAGTTGAAGGAGCTGAAGAAGCAACTCGATATTCAAGAGAGAATGGGTGTCATCCGACCTAGTTCTTCTCCGTGGGGTTGTGGAGTTCTTTTTGTGAAGAAGAAGGATGGAACAGACTGACTTTGTGTTGATTACCGTCCATTGAACAAGACTATCAAGAACAAGTACCCACTTCCCAACATCAACGAGCTGTTCAAACAACTCAAAGGTTCCCAAGTATTCTCCAAGCTTGATCTCCGCATGGGTTATGACCAGATTCGAATCCGTGAGCAAGATATTCCCAAGACGGCATTCAGAACAAGCTATGGTTCATATGAATACACTGTCATGTCTTTTGGCCTCATCAACGCTCCTCCGACTTTCTCTCGCATGATGAACTTCATCTTCAACGCCTACACCAATGACTTTGTTTTGGTCTATCTCGATGACATTCTGGTCTTTTCGAAGAACAAGGAAGATCATGCCAAGCACTTGCGTTTGGTTCTCCATAAACTCAGGGAACATCAGTTCTACGCGAAGTTCTCAAAGTGCGAGTTTTGGCTCGATGAGGTTCTTTATCTTGGGCATATCATCTCTGCCAAGGGCATTGCGGTGAATCCTAAGAAGGTGTCTGCAATTGTGAATTGGGAACCACCTTAGAACGTGAAGCAACTCCGTAGCTTCCTCGGTCTCGCAAGCTATTGTCGAAGGTTCGTGGAGAACTTTTCTAAGATTGCGAAGCCTCTCTCAAATCTTCTCCAGAATCACGTCAAGTACGTTTGGTCTCCGGAGTGTGACATTGCTTTCAACACTTTGAAAGAGAAATTGGTCACTGCTCTAGTTCTGACTCCTCCTGATGAATCCAAACCGTTCGAGGTCTTTTGTGATGCCTCTCTTCAAGGTCTTGGTGCAGTGTTGATGCAAGAGAAGAAAGTTGTGGCTTATACCTCTCGTCAGTTGAAGCCCAATGAGAAGAACTACCCCACTCATGACCTCGAGTTGGCGGCAGCTGTGCATGCTCTTTTGACTTGGAGACATCTCTTATTGGGAAGAAAAGTGGACATCTTCACTGACCACAAGAGTCTCAAGTACATCTTCACTCAGCCTAATCTCAACCTCAGGCAGACTCGATGGGTCGAAATGATTCAAGAGTATAATCCGAGTATCGAGTACACTCTAGGCAAGGCCAATGTGATTGCTGACGCTTTGAGCAGGAAGGCTTACTGCAACAGTCTGATTCTCAAGCCTTATCAACCCGAGCTTTGTGAAGCTTTCCGCAAACTCAATCTGCAAGTTGTTCCTCAAGGTTTCCTCGCCAACCTTCAAGTCTCTCCTACCTTGGAAGATCAGATTCATGAGGCTCAGCTTCTTGATGCTATGGTGAAGAAGGTGAAGATTGGGATCGCCAAGAGTCAACCCAAGTACAAGTGCCACCGCCTTGATGACAAGGATACTCTCTTCTTTGAGGATCGTATTGTCGTGCCCAAAGGTGACCTTCGCAAAGTGATCATGAACGAGGCTCACAATTCACTCCTCTCCATCCACCCTGGGAGCACGAAGATGTATCAGGACCTCAAGCAAGCTTATTGGTGGACTCGAATGAAGCGCGAGATTGCTCAGTTCATGAATGAGTGTGATGTCTGCAGAAGAGTGAAGGCAGAACACCAAAGGCCAGCTGGTCTCCTCCAACCTCTTGCCATTCTAGAATGGAAGTTTGACCACATTGAGATGGACTTCGTGACTGGGTTTCCAAAGTCCAAGCGTGGCAATGATGCTATATTCCTCGTCATCGACAAACTCACTAAAGTGGCTCACTTTCTGCCTATCAAAGAGTCTATCACTGCAGCTCAATTGGCGGAGCTCTATACCTCTCGGATTGTCTCGCTGCACGATATTCCACATGTTATCTCTTCAGACCGTGGCAGCATCTTTACCTCAAAGTTTTGGGATTCTTTTCAGAAGGCCATGGGCACCAACATCCGCTTCAGCACTGCTTTCCACCCCCAACTAGCGGTCAAGTCAAGCGTGTCAATCAGATTCTTGAAGATATGCTCAGGGCATGTGTGATCTCCTTCGGCATGAAGTGGGAAGACTGTCTTCCATATGCTGAATTCTCCTACAACAACAGTTTTCAAGCAAGTTCGGGCAAGGCCCCATTCGAAATTCTGTATGGCAGGAAGTGTCGTACCCCTCTCAACTGGTCCGAAACCGGTGAACGTCAGCTTCTAGGAAATGACTTAATCACAGAGGCAGAGGAGATGTGTAAAGTCATTCGAGATAACCTCAAAGCAGCGCAATCGCGCCAGAAGAGCTACTATGATAGTAAGCACCGTGATTTCGTTTTCGAGATCGGAGATCATGTTTACCTCCGCGTCTCTCCAATGAAAGGTACTCGTCGCTTCGGTATCAAAGGGAAGCTTTCCCCTAGATACGTGGGACCTTTCAAGATCGTCAGCAAGAGAGGCGATCTCCCCTATCAACTCGAGCTTCCTTCAAACTTTGCAAATGTGCATGACGTGTTCCATGTCTCTCAGCTCTGCAAGTGCTTCAAGACTCCTGAACGCACCATCAACTTCGAAGACATTGAGCTCCAAGAAGATCTCTCTTATCGTGAGCACCTAGTTGCTATTCTTGAAGAGACAGGATGCAAGACTCGCAATAAGTCAATCAAATTCCTCAAAGTCAACTGGTCACACCATTCTGACCGTGAAGCCACCTGGGAACGCGAGGATCACCTCCGTTCTGAGTACCCGGCGTTCTTCCAGTCCTTGATCTCGGGACGAGATCCTTTCGTAGTGGTGGAGTGTTGTAACACCCCGGATATGATTTACCTAATATTTAATCCAACTCTTGCCGTTTCTGGCATTAGGTTATTTTATTTTCTCGGGTTCGGGTTTTTGTCTCCGTGTGTTGTTGTTGTTGTCATGCATCTCATATCATGTCATCATGTGCTTTGCAATTGCATATGTGTTCATCTCATGCATCCGAGCTTTTTCCCCATTGTCCGTTTTGCATTCCGGCGCTCCGTTCTCCTCCGGTGGTCATTTCTACCTTTCTTTCGTGTGTGGGGATTAAACATTTCCGGATTGGACCGAGACTTGCCAAGCGGCCTTGGTTTACTATCGGTAGACCACCTGTCAAGTTTCGTACCATTTGGACTTCGTTTGATGCTCCAACGGTTAACCGAGGGACCGAAAAGGCCTCGTGGGTGTTGCAGCGCAACACCCCTCCATTTTGGCCCAAAACCCACCAAAACCCGCTCCATCATCTAGAGCGTTCGATCACGATCGCGTGGACAAAAACCGCACCTCATTTGGACTCTCCTAACTCCCTCTATGCCTATAAATACACCCCCTCCGAAATTCCCGTTTCCCCTTCCCCGAGA
The DNA here is from genome assembly GCF_056163025.1 of Triticum urartu. Taxonomy (NCBI): domain Eukaryota; kingdom Viridiplantae; phylum Streptophyta; class Magnoliopsida; order Poales; family Poaceae; genus Triticum; species Triticum urartu. The sequence continues at coordinate 241,789,242 of NC_141874.1, read as the reverse complement.
CCCTAGTTTCACTTTATCCACCGCCGCCGGACAAAATCGCCGGGCCGGACATTGTTCGACCCACCCCGCCGCCGCCACGTGTCAGCCGCCAGTTGGTCCACGCCGCCGCCCCACTTCATCGCCGCCGCCGGCCCGGGAGGCCCAGGAGGGGCCCCCGAGGCCCATCTCCTCCCGCCGCTGCCCGGGGTCCTCTTCCCCAAGGCCGGCCATGTCACCGGTCGCCCCTGCCGACACGCCCCCACGTCGACGCGAGCTCGCTGCCACCTCAGCTCGCCGGCGCTCGCCCCGACGCCCGCCGGTGCCCGCGCCTCGCCCCTCGTCGGCCGGCGCCGCCAGTCGCCGCCTCCTCTACGCCCGCGCCTCCTCCGGCCGCTCCTCTTTTTTTGGTGAATAGGAATCTCTGGCATTCCTCGTTTTCCGTGCGGCTGAATCTGGATCTGAGTTACCCCCTCGTTTGACTTTCTCCCAAAACCCTAATTTTATTGCTATGTTCATCATGTCGTAACTTTGCATCCGTAGATCCGTTTCGGGCATATAGCATATCAAAATGTTCATCTCAGAGAGCACATCATTTCATCTCATTGCATTATTTTCATTTGAGTTCATCTTGATGCCAGAAATGATGTTGGAAGAGTGCTATTTGAGATAATTGTCAGATCTGCTGCTCCAATTAGCTTTTTGTCATTTTTGCCATGATTATTGTGTGCATGATCTGCCCATGAGCTCTACATATGTTTTGTTATATGCTTTGTCATCCTTCCAGAGGTGCCATCCATGTATTTTTTTGATGTGTGTGGTGACTAGAACAAGCTTGCAAAGTGGTGCATTCGTTAATGCTGATTTCAGGGACTTAGCAATTCCACCAAGTCCTTGATCTGTTTTTATCAAGATGCCATATGTTCATGTTGTTTCCTAGTGATCCGTACCTCTTTTGAGGATGATCAGTAAGGATGATTTGTTAATCTTGTAGTGCTCTATGAATCCATGCCTTTGTTTTCAATTATGGATCTCCCTAGCTCGAGACAATCGAGCTCTACTTTTGTCATTTCGTGAATCTGGGCAGATTGTCTACTTGTTAGCGATTTTGCCGAGGATGTTGTAGTTGATCCGTGCATGCTATGTTATTGTTCTTGCCATGTCTAGCTTGTATAATGTCTATTCTTGATGGGTGTATGCTTAGATTTTCATGCCATGCTTTGTAGTGAGTGCATCAAGCTCGTAAACATGCCTACTCGATATCTGTTTTGCATGCTCCAGTTTTTCACCAAGTCTGTGATCTGTCTATCTTTTTGCCATGTTCACATGCTTGCAATTGTATTTTCTGATCCCTTTTGGCTCAAGGTCACTAAGGGACTTTTGTAAGATCTTTGATTAACTCCGTGCCATGCTTTACTTTGCCATGTTCAGGCCTTGTAGCATATAGTTTTCATGCTCCAAAGTGTGCTACCTGATCTGAAATTCCAGACAAGTGTTAATTTCACTAAGTCTGAGATCTGTTTACCAATTGCATTTTTGCCATGCTTGTTTGAACCTGTTAATGGATGAATTGTCCATACCTCAGTGTTCATATTTTGTTAATCATCATGAATGGATCCCTGCCATGTATTTTGTTGCCACGTTTGAGTGTTGTAGCATGTTTGTCTTGTTGCATTTAGATGGCTACTTGCTGTATATCGCAGACCGGTGCCATATTTGTTTTGCTTGCCATTTCCAACCGTGTCTCCGATTCCGGTGATCTTTATATCGTTTTCAAGCGGAATCATCTCACCTTTCTAGTGGCACATTTGAATTTCCAAGTTGAGGCCAGGTTCTTTCATCTCTTGTCAAATCTTGCATATGCATCACATATCGCATCCCGCATAGCATACCATGTTTGCATCATGCTGTTTGGAGCTTTGCACGTGGTTGATTTTGTTCTTGTTGCTTGTTTGTATTGTTTGGGTAGAGCCGAGAGACGAGTTCGCTAACGAGGAGCCCGTTGAATTTTCTTTCGAGGATCCAGTCAACTCTGACAACTTTGTAGGCAAGATGATCATACCCTCGAAATCACTTCTATCTTTGCTTTGCTAGATGCTCGCTCTTTTGCTATTCCTATGCTGCGATGCCTACCACTTGCTTATCATGCCTCCCAAATTGCCATGTCAAACCTCTAACCCACCATGTCGTAGCAAACCGTTGATTGGCTATGTTACCGCTTTGCTCAGCCCCTCTTATAGCATTGCTAGTTGCAGGTGAAGATTGGAGGCCGTTCCTTGTTGGAACATTTATTTACTTGTTGGGATATCATTATATTGCCATGTTATCTTAATGCATCTATATACTTGGTAAAGGGTGGAAGGCTCGGCCTCTCGCCTAGTGTTTTGTTCCACTCTTGCCGCCCTAGTTTCCGTCATATCGGAGTTATGTTCCCGGATTTTGCGTTCCTTATGCGGTTAGGTGATATTGGGAACCCCTTGACAGTCTGCCTTGAATAAAACTCCTCCAGCAATGCCAAACCTTGGTTTTACCATTTGCCACCTAGCCTTTTTTCCCTTGGGTTTCGCAGACTCAAGGGTCATCTTTATTTAAACCCTCGGGCGAGTGCTCCTCTGAGCGTTGGTCCAACCTAGAGCACCGTGCGGGGCCGTCCCTTGGCAACTTGGGTTACGTTGGCTCCCGTACGCTTAGCTTATCCGGTGTGCCCTGAGAACGAGATATGTGTAGCTCCTATCGGGATTTATCGGCACAGCAGCTGGTGTTGCTGGACTTGTTTTACCATTGTCGGAGTTGTCTTGTAGAACCGGGATACCGAGTCTGATCGGAACATCTCGGGAGAAGGTATATCCTTCGTTGACCGTGAGAGCTTGTCATGGGCTAAGTTGGGACCCCCTGCAGGGATTTGAACTTTCGAAAGTCGTGCCCGCGGTTATGGGCAGATGGGAATTTGTTAATGTCCTGTTGTAGATAACTTGAACCTTAACTTAATTAAAATGAATCAACTGTGTGAGTTACCGTGATGGTCACTTCTCGGCGTAGTCCGGGAAGCGAACACTGTGTTGGAGTAATGATTGCCGCAAGTTGTTCTCTAGTTATTCGTTCGCGCTTTTCCTTTCTCTTCTCGCTCTCTTTTGCGAATAGGTTAGCCACCATACATGCTAGTCGCTTGCCGCAGCTCCACATATTTTACCTTGCCTTTCCTATAAGCTTAAATAGTCTTGATCGCGAGGGTGCGAGATTGCTGAGTCCCTGTGGCTCAGAGTTTACTTCCAAACCAGATGCAGGGCCAGACGACTCCGTTCCAGATGACGTGTTAGAGCTCAAGTGGGAGTTCGACGAGGACTCACGCCTTTACTATGTATCTTTCCCTGATGATCAGTAGTGGTGCCCAGTTGGGGCGATCGGGACCGTGTCGCATGTTGGGTTGGTCATTTCTTTTGGCACCGTAGTCGGGCCATGAGTGATTGGATGATGTAATGCTATTTATGTACTTTGATTGACACGGCGAGTGTAAGCCAACTATGTTCCTTCCCCTTTTATTATCTATATTACATGAGATGTTGTGAAGATTGCCTAACTTGCGACATTGCTTTCAATGCGATTATGCCTCTAAGTCGTGCCTCGACACGTAGGAGATATAGCCGCATCGAGGGCGTTACAATATCGATTTAGATTAAAGGCTAAACACATTGGAAGTGTAGATGTACATCATGTAGTACACTCTTTGTTGGAAGACCGAGGGAGGACACGTGCATGCACTCACATACATAGCCACGGCGGTTCGCGCGCAAGGGTTGGACTCGTGTCGCGCCTGCATAAAGTTTTGTTTAACTGATTTCTTTTCTCTACCAACTGACAGGTGGGACCCAGAAACCAGGTGAAAATTTAACCAGTCAACAAAGTGCCACGTCGACTATGTGGCCGGTCAGTAGGGTGCAATATGATGCTCTACGATGACCTATTGATCGCATAACCGCCGCAAAACTATATATAGTGACCGTAAAGAGCGTACTGTTACATACGTTGACCACCGGTGTATTTTTCTCGTTTCAAATTAAGCCATATTAATCGGAAAGGACGCAGTATGGAGTACTACTACTAGTACTAGTACTGCTTTGATGTGTCCCGTCAACTCGCCGAACGAGGAGAAGCTTGCTTACTACGCCTCTCCCTCGCCCACGCGCGCGGTGGTTCACAGGACGAGGAGATGGTTTTGACTACAGCGCCCTCTCCCTCTCCCTCGCCCTCGCCCTCGCGGTGGACGTGCAACAGTTCAATCGGTGTCAGATTGCTAGAAACATATTGTACTGCAGTATCATCATTGTTGGACCTTCCGAAGAGGCGAAGAACCAAGTGCAAGGTTCACACGAGTACGAACTGTTGAACCTCCCGAAGAGGCAAAGAGCCAAGCGCAAGGTTTTATAGGAGTTGTCGTCCTAGTAGGAGTGTACTAGTACAACTATAGCGAACGATGCTACTGTATGATGCCGCCACGTCACGTATATCCAAAGTTGTGCCACCTTTTTTTCTCAAAGAGCATGTTGGAGCCCGTGTAACAACCACACAAGTTGCACGTACACATAACACATTTACTAGTAATAAATTATAAAGGACAAATGCCAGTATGCCACACAAGTTCATCTCCAACTCATGTGATAAATTTGTGCACGACTAGTCTACATATATTCATAGCGCTACCGTTCAGAATTACCGTACTCCACTTACACGTTATAGATGGGCTACATGTCCTCTTCCAGGTTCCAGTCCCAGGTGTTCTTCATGGATGGCACGATCCATAGCGGTGGGCTACGGGTATCATTGTCGCAGCTTTCTAGTCCGGTTCCACACGACGGAGACTCATCCAAGCTGAAGCGGCATAAATCAGGGATAGCGTGTCCCAACATGTCGTTCATCCGGCTGTGCGCACTGAAGACACAACCATGCTTCATGAACGGTAGGCCTTCCGTGTCGTGCATGGAAGGTGGCATCCGTTTGACAATGGGGTAGCTGTCCCCGATGAAAAGCAAGTACTCTCCAAGAGTGTTCCTTGGCACCCACGTAGCATCACGGGGGGCGAACTCGGCGCCGTTCATCTGGTACACGCGGCATCCCAGATTTGGACACATGGTGACGTACATAGTCAAGGTCCATGCATAATAATGTTGTGCTCAAATGTGGCGGCCAGTAATACTGTGCAGCAAATAGTACTACTCCACTCTTGGCTACATGGATGAGATAGTAAGACATGGAAAAACAAAAATGGTGGAAGCTAGTGGGTTCAAATCTTCAAGGGCCTAGCTAGCTATACGCGTCCTCCAAGGTAAAAAGTACTCCTAGTACTACAAAGTATACTACTAGTACAACAATGAAAGAGAAGGCGAGAGGGTTAAAAAATGGAATACCTGGGTAGATGGTGACAGTCCGATCATGGTAGATTATGTGAACATGTTGCACACGAGTGGTACCATGGGTAACGACTGCTAAGATAGTTGATCCCAATAAGCCAAAGTCAGCTACAAGGTTCCAAGTTAGACTGAACCGTAGATGCAACTGCACATCTAGGATCGGCTATTTTATTTTGATCGGGGGATGACTGGTCCCTGCAAAATAATGGAGTACCGTTAGGGATGCAAATGATGGTTTTTGCATTCCGTTTGTAATCTCCCGTAGCATAGGATGGAAACCAGATGAAACAAGTCCCCTGGCTTGTCACCATGAAGATGGGGCCTAGATGGTGCATGGCATCTTCGAACGTGTAGGGGTACAAATCTGTCGCGGCCAACATGCGCCAGCTCTGCTGTTACTACCTCTTGCACTGATGGCAATCCTTATGTCGAACACCGCGATCAGATAGTAATCGTCGTAGCTGCGTCACTTTGTCGGCGGGTCCGCAATTTCTATCTTCTTCAATCTCATGTATTCAAGCCTAGCTAGTCCGGAAGGCCGATCCCAATGGTGGAGAAGGGGTCTACGGGAATGGCTGCACTACTGTGGATGTTGTGCAAAATGATGGTGGTATCCGGCCAGAGGTATGCAAGCCAATCTTCATTGGCACCGACCCAGACCAACATATGAGACGGTGGGCAACAGAGAAATTATGGGATGGAAATTGAATAACTAAGTACTACATGATCAAACTCCCTGACTGACCTGCTCATCAGATAATATCTGACTACCTCTCAACGTTGGCAACTCTAGCAGAATCAACGTGCAACCATGGCCAAGGAGCGGTGGACTGTTCGAAGGATTGTCCCATAGAAGAACCTTTTCCTCGAGGAGGCATGGAAGACCAACAAGCATGGCCTTATCCCAAGCCTGTTTAAGCTCCATCATGAAAAAGTTGGTGCAGGAACCACCGAGTCTTGCGGCGGTGAGGATGCCGAAGTGGCATGCGCTTTCTCCCAAAGGATCGTCGTCCAAGGTCTGCTAGCTCCGACGAGGAGGAGAACCGCCTGGCGATTCCATGGGAGCAACGATGAACTGCCTTCTCTGGGTGGGAGGGGAACATGCGAGGAGGAGATAAGAGCATAGTAACCGCAGGGCCTCATCCCTTCCAACTGTAGATCCTCGATCGTTCCTTAGTGAAGGGGTGAGGCTATTATTTACCACGTACTCGTACAGTAGCAGTACTAGTACGGCTTTCTCAACTAGTAGTGCGATGTACTGTACTTCTAGTATACTGCACCAGTTTTGAAGTCTTGAATCCCAGGGCCAAGGAGTTATAGTTGGAAGTGGAGGGTATTCTTGCCCAGCCAGTCCGGAAGGCCGATCCCAATGGTGGAGAAGGGGTCTACCGGAACGGCCGCACTGCTATGGATGTTGTGCAAAATGATGGTGGTATCCGGCCAGAGGTATGCAAGCCAATCTTTGTTGGCACCGACCCAGACCTATATATGAGACGGTGGGCAGCGGAGAAATTACGAAATGGAAATGGAATAACTATGTACTAGATGATCAAACTCCATTACTGACCTGCTCATCGGACAAAATCTAGCGGAGTCAACATGCAACCATGTCCAGGGAGCGGTGGACTATTCGAAGGATTGTCCCATAGAAGAACCTTCTCCTCAAGGATGCATGGAAGACCAACAAGCATGGCCTGTTTAAGAAGCGTCTGGAAAAAGTTGGTGCAGGAAGCACCGAGTCTTGCGGCGGTGAGGACGTCGGAGCGGCGTGTGATTTCTCCCACAGGATTGTCGTCCAAGGTCTCCCAGCCCCGACGAGGAGGAGAACCGCCTGGCGAATCCATGGGAGCAGCGACGAACTGCCTTCTCTTCGGGGGGAGGGGAACTGGCGAGGAGGAGATAAGAGCGTAGTAACCGCAGGGCCTCGTCCCTTCCAACTGTAGATCATTCCTCAGCGAAGGGGTGAGGCTATTATTTACTACTAGTACTTCCTCTAATTCTTTTTACTCTGCGCATAAGAGTAGACCCGGATACCAAGGCAGGGGCTCGCTGCATGCTTTCTGCACGGAAATACCCCTGGCGCATGCATGGTAGGAGTTAGCAGCTATAAATGCCCCATGCAGCCCATTGGCTGTCCTCCCACGTTCTCCTCGCTCTGCATGCTGCATGGATGTCTCCCTCTCTCTCACATGACTGCATGTGATGGTGTTGGCCTATGAGAAGCTCGTGTGGAGATAGCAATCTTCTCACCAGAAGTGATTTTTTTGAAATAAAGGGATTATGGAACGTTATGGGATTGCATTATACTGTAAATAATAGCACTAGTAAGAAATTTTTGGCACTAGGTAGTAGTTTTTGGCGTGGATTAAGAAATTTTGGGTATGTTTTTGCCATTTTTTGTACACGCCAACTAGTGTCAAAAAACATCTTACATTATGTGACGGAGGAGTATGTACTCGTACTATAGCAATACTAGTACTACTTTTCTCAACTAGTAGTGCGATGTACTGTACTTCTAGTCTAGTCTAGTATAGTGCACCAGTTTTGAACTCTTGAATCTCAGGGCCAAGGAGCTACACTTGGAAGTGGAGGGTATTACTGTTCTCTAGAACCATCGCTCTACTATCAATGCAGGGGAAGTACACCTGCGTAGTGGCCTAGTGGGTACTCTCGGTGCTCTATTCAGCCGCTCCTCTCACGTAGCTGGCCTACTCAGCCACTCCTCTCACGCACACACTAGCAGCCTATTTATCAGCGACGGTTACTGCGGGGGCAGAACATTTGAGTTATTTGATATAGCGAGACTAGGCTTTTCGCTTCCATTTGTGGAGGTGTAATGGATCTAGTCGAACTTTGTTAGTAGTTCCTTCTTTATGAATGAGATGAAGCAAAGCTTTTGCCTCCATTTCAAACAAAAACACGACAAGAGGAATTTCTTTTATAGTAGAGCCGATAATGGAGTGAAGTCCATGCATGCAACACCACAAGCTACAGAGTTGTAGTAGAGCACTTTACGTACAGAGCCATATTGCACAGTTCCCAATGCCCCACCAGGCTTTTCTGGCTCCTCGGGCTTAATTGGGAGGCGCTAGTTTAAATATGCTACTAGCTGGAAGCTGCAAGCGAGGTGCGGCTAGGGCGAGCATGCGAGCCACGTGATGCTCGGAAGGAAAACCCGTTCACGTGGCTAGGCTGTCCAGTGCACCCAGATTGTGGGGCCGCATATCCGTTTCACTTCAAAACTCAAACTACCCGTGTAAAATATTGGCTCGCAGCGAAGTGTAGTAGTACTATTTTAAAAAAAGGCCACCGTGCGTTCGGCCGGGATCAAACCCACAAAACGAGGTATACACTCCCGCGACCACTAGTAGTACTCGTTGGAGTACAAAGCAACCTAGAATCGCCTTTTGTCGCTAATAGTACATACATTGTTCCTTACAAGAAACCCCTAAGAGCATGGTTAATAGTATAGCCAGCTGCTGGCTATAAGCCAGTGCCAGGTCATCTACAGCCCATCTTATAGCCAACATGTAGTAGTAGTTAATTTCTTATAGCCCGCTGACTCAGCTCTATTGTACTTGCTCTAATAATGCAAGAAACCACTAAAATGCCAAGAAACTACCACCACTTGCATACGTGGCAGACTTAAGATAAGACTACCTTATCAACCATTGTACATGCTCTTACCAAAAAAAATCCTCGAGTGACCTCCTACCTCCGGCCCGTCCACCTAGTCATCCTCAGCCATGGATCGCAGCTACCGCCGCCAGCAGAAGGCGAGGTCAAAACCGCTGGCGGTGCGAAGCCCATGTTGTGGCAGCACGGATGCCAGCTCCATCCGGTGCTCGCGGCCGCTAGCTAGCCAAGATAGCTCCGTCCAGCTGCTTGTCTGCAAGGTTTGCTAGCTAGATTGGCAAGGCAGCGCGGCGGCTTGCTCGCGCACGCTGCGCTAAGGCCAGCCATCTGGCTCGAGCGAAGGCCAGCGCGGCGGCTTGCTCGCTCGTGAGTCATGCTCGGCCCAGCCTGCCAACCCGTGCGGAGGCCAGCGCGGCGTCCGGCCCGTCCGGCTGAGCGGCGGCCAACTCGCTCATCACCAGCGCCACCGACAAACACGCATCAGTACTGTTTGAAGTAATGTTCAGGAAAAATAACGATTTGAGGGGGAATAACAGGATAGAAGGTCAGATGTGGGTCCCTCGTGTCAACGGTCAAACAAAATGTGTTGGTTTAAGCTGCCTCGTCAGCACGGACATGTGGGCCAACCCTGTCATAAATGGGTTTAAACGAACCTAATCGGTAGGAGTACTAGGTAGTTTTTGGCGTGGATTAAGAAATTTTGGGTATGTTTTTGCTATTTTTTGTACAGTAGATTCCTCCTAGGGCTGGTTGAAAGTTGTAGTTTTTTGTTAAATACTCTACATATTGTAAGTAGGAGTGAAAGTTAAGATTTGGAAGCCAACAAGCAAGGCTAGTTACATAGTGCATATCTGTACATGATTGAAAGTAAATATCAACCATGAGTGACTAATATCTTGATGGAAAACTCGAAACTATGGAATACTAGGAAAAGAAATGCATGGTTGGAAATACTAGCAATGTTCATGTCCGTTGCAACAAATCATAATTAGAATAATACTTATTCACAAACTTGGTACAAAGCACTCTAATTTTGATATACATATGTCACTAGAGATATATTATGTTTCAATTAGAATATATTCCTTGGGCTGTTTTGGTGAGGTCAGGGAGGGATGTGGTCGGTTTTAAGATACTAATTATGGGTTTTTCTGCAAATTGGTAGACAAGTGGGATGTTGGTGAGAAAAGGCAACAACTTACCTCACAATCGTTAGATGTAGATCTAATGGTCAGAAACGACGGATGGCAGACACACCAGCATCACCAATTTAGTCTTGTGTAGGAGTACTAGCAAGATCCGTGCATTGCACGGAACATCAAGATGCATTTTTTTATAAAAAAGTTGTTGTGATTGACCCTTGCGGGAGTAATCCCATGTGTAAAAACTAATGATATCTCGAGAAATATGAGATAAGGTGAAGAGGAGTGGGGTGTGGTGGTGGTTGGTGGTCGAACTGAGCAGAGGCATGGGGATTGATGACGCTGGCAGCGGCCACCAGGCCAGTTTGTTCTAGAGGCTTCCTTTCTTAATTTCTCAACAATGAGGTTTGTTGGAGATAAGGATGAACGAGGGAAGGCCTTGTTTGCAAACGTGGAGAGGGGTGCGGGTATCTTTTAGTTTAATTTCCATCCATCAGATATAGATCGGACGGTCTATATTGCAAGAAGGCACACATACCATCATCACCAACTTGGTTTTTTATAAGAGAAGAAATATAAGTATAGAGATACAAACGTATTATCGATACTTGCTTCCGTAAACTAGCACCTACATTCTATTCAACGCCTCTGCATGTGGGGCCTTAGCACAATGACTTCTCGACTGTGTAAAACGAAGATTTTCTCGTCGCCGATAAGGAGGGGGTGACGGCGGCGCGCTTTTTGGCTTGCTCTAGTCCTAGTAGTCATACTAGGTGGTCTAAGCACGTGTAGATTTATTCTTTTTCACGTCTCGCGATCGTCGTACTGCCCCGACTGTTCATGAATAGACGGTAAGTTATTCACGGGGAAACCCTTGTTGAGCGTGTTTGCGATAGAGAGAGAGTGCGTGTGTGATATGTTAGAGACTGAGGCAATGATAATAGATTCTTTGTGTCTATGTGTGTGGAGGATAGAGAGAGACATGTACATGGGGCTTTGTGTTGTGTAACGTGGAGACACATATACATAATTAGAGAGTGAGTGTGTGAGATACACATGAAAACATGAGGAGAGATGAGGATCCAGGTAAATGGGTGTTTGTCCGTGTCTGTGTGTGTTTGTGCATGCGTTTGTGTGTGAGAGGGAGAGAGTGTATGTGGAGTAGAGAGACCACGCTAATGATGTAAACCTAGTATAAGGGAAGGGGGAATGGTGTGACATGTGTAGTAGCGAGATAGCACGGGTGCGGGCGGGGGGAGCAGACTATTTGGAAGAGACATCGAGTGTGTGTGGGGGAGAGGGGTGTGAGAGCGAGAGAAAGAGAGGGCTAGCGCCGTAGAGAGAGAGAGAGAGAGAGAGAGAGAGAGAGAGAGAGAGGAAGAGAGGGGGCGAGAGGGGTCGTTTGCGTCCATAAATGGCGTATAGATAGGGAGAGAATGTTGATGTTGTCCGAAATTGGCCTATGAACGGAGAAGCAAGGGAAGCGAGTCATCGTGTGTGTGATAGGGACTTCATGAGAGAGCTAGAATAGATGGTGTAGAGAACAATGTGCGAAATTGAGAACGATTATACATTAGGCAGCTATGCAAAGAGTCACGACATATATGTATACAGGGAAGGAGCTGGGGCAGGTCCGCATGTGGGAGAGATAGAAAGAGGAGAGTGGTGAACAAGGAGACAAAGTGTGCTTGTTTGCAGTGGGGGTGGTTTGTGAGGTGAGTGCGCGAGAACCACATAACTAGGGAGATAGATGTTTGGGGGCGACGTTTTGTGTGTATAGGAAATGTACACTCTACATAGTGTGTGTGCTTGGGTAAGAGAGATAGCGGGAGACCTAGAGAGTGAGGGAAGAGATGTGTGCATGCCCGAGAGACAAAGTGATAGAGACCTATGTTGGGGTCCGGACTTTACAAGAGAGAGGGGTGTTAATGTGCTTCTGTCTTGGTGTTTGGGGGGAGAGAACGACTTCTCTGTGTGTGTGTGTGTGGGGAGGGTTGACATCAGATAAAGAGTGAGTTGTCTATATTTGAGGGACTTTAGTGTAATTGAGATATTGTGCACTCATGGTTGATCAATTTGTTTCACAGTTTGTACTGTGAGATAATGATACTTTTGAACATGTGTGATATACCTTGATGTGCCAGAACTACAAGCCTAAGATTGGAATTTTGGAATTCGACTCCATTAGCTTTTGTAATTCATTTAAATGGAGGTACATTTTTTGAACCGGGATTTCGTGATTTCAAATTCATATATCAAACCTAGAGATATACACATACGGGCATGTTCAAACTTTATAATCATCCACTTTTTTCATACACATACACATTTTTGCTTTTGTCATCATATTTAGGCGCCAAAACAAACAAATTGTCGGCCATGATATCATAGTCAGCCGTATGAGAGCGGAATACTTATAATTTTAGGCGCCAAAAGCTTTCAAACTTCCCGCTCACATCGAAATATCACGCGCCCGAAAGTTTAGCCCTGCGATATTCCTGTTTTACCCCTGCCACATGAACGGAAAAGGGCTGCTTTGGTAACTCCATTGTTTTCCCCACTTTGCCCCCAACATTCTTCCTCAGAGCCCCTCCCCTTCCCTCCCCGAGCCCCCCAACCACGGCAAGCCGCCGAATCTAGTCCTCCGTCGCAGCGGTGGACCTCACACCCCGCCGGATCTACCTTCCGCACCTTGGAACCCCCAACTGCCAACTCACCACTTCACCGGAGCCGCTTCAGCGACTGGCTTATCCACCGCTCTAGATCTCCTTGACCGCCATCATGGTCCACCGCACCGGATCTGCTTAACCGGCGCCCTCATCCACCACAGCGTAGGCCCTTCACTGACTCCCTCGTCCGCCGCTTCGCTGGCCCTTCATACAAGCCCTCGTCCGCTGCAACAGATCTGCCTCACCGAAAGCACTGTACAACGCGCCCGCCGAAGCCTTCGTCCACTACACCGGACCCGCTCCACGGACGCCATATTCAACTCCAACGGCCCTGCTTTATCAACGCCGCAGCCTCATCAGGTTATTTCAATTTGTACTCCTTCGGTTTTTCTCTTTGCCGTGCAATTGTTCACTTACCACAGATAAGCTTTCTTGTATGTCGACAGGCGCCGCAACCGTAGCACCGGAGCCAGTTCAGCGATGGCGACAGCCGGCCCAAACTCAACCGCAACACGAGCACCATCGATGATCCTTAGCTATCAATTATGACAACGATACCCATACGCCGCCGAGAATCAGGTATTATTATCCAACGGCCGGCGCCTACGTTCACTTTCCTAGCATAAGCACCGCACCTTTGAATTTCTTTAGGGCATCATTCAGTTTTTCATGAGACGCGTTATTATGCTTGCACCTGTAGGGCCATACTTCTGGCAGTGAACATGTTACATGTGCTAAATTACATACTAGTGCACATATAGTTAATATGCTTTAGTTTTATTCTGATGCCACCTGTTGGTTCCATCAGACTGCTTAATGTTCTCTATGCTTTATTACACATCAGCAAACTAGCATGTGGTTCCGCTGCTTTTTATTCATTTTACCCTACATTTTCTGATGCTAGCTATAACAGCACTGCTCCAAGCCTCTGTTCATTACTTTTTTGTGTGTTCTTGATCTTCCCAAGTTGCATGACTAATTTGATGCTTCTATTAATTATAGAGCTGCCAACCCCATCAAGCAAAATATTTGTTCTTTTGGGGCTGGCACCTTGAACAAGCATAAAAATAGAGGGAAGCAGATATACTCCCTCCGATTGTATTTACTCTGCGCATAACTCTTGACCCGCATACCAAGGAGGGCACTTGTTTAATTTTTCTGGACTAATTTTCCAATTAATTAGGGCAGAGGCGGATGGGGCGGGGCACAAAAGGAAACCAGCACTAGGAATCGGCAGCGTGCAGACTAATACGAGAAAACTGAGAAAATGTTATACGCAAAGTAAAAAGAATCAGAGGGAGTATTGTCGTGTATGCACACACCCTTCTTTCATTAGTTTAGATGAACCATTGATGATCAATTCGGACCAGTGCATGAGATTAAAATTAATTTTACCTAAATAGATGGTGCAGAATAAACTACAACAACTAGATTTGCAACCACGGGATGCTGACGATATCTTCAAAGAACATTGCGACAGCAGCTAGGCTTCAGAGCAACATATGGTAAGCCAGTGTGTTTTAGTACATGTGAAATGTAATGCGAGTGGGCTTCTTTCTTGGCTTGTGCCCTCAACGTGTAATCCTACCGAATTACAAATAGTTTAGTTGTCTGCTTTGCTGTATTGCTTGATTCGAATGCTTATTTGTTATTACGCTATAGCTGAGTTGGCCAATATGTCAGCAGTGCCTGCTGTACTATTGTAAAGAAATGCATGCCTATTTCATTTGAGTCCTTAACTTTTCCTCTCAACTTCATCACAAGACTGTCTTCGTAGTTTATATGAGGCCACACTGTTAAGTGCTTTCTCAGATTATTTTAACTTCTTAGATGACTTGGCAACTTAGATGCCTTTCAACTAGGGATGTCAACTGGGTCCGATTTAATCCTGATTAAAGTCCACTAGTGGTATGATAGTTCCAAAGAGTTTTTGTTTTTTTTGAGGAAGATGAACTAGGGAGGTAGCAAAAACTAACTAGATGGGACTGGCGGATTTTGTTTATTTGCCACTTACATCCCTAGTTTCATTTTACCATTTTAATTTCTTTTCGGCTGATGCTGCTTCGAACCATTTAAATATAGTTTGCCATGCTCGGAAATAATTCGTCCGTCGTTTACCATGTAAGCTTACTACCTGGATCATACAATAATTATCTCTTACTGATGTCCAGCGGAAACTTTTCAGGGTGCCGTTCAGACTAGGACACAATGTACAACCCTAGAATCTATTTGTGGATGCAGTGCGCCATCCATGTTACCAGATGGTAGCAGTTCAGAGGCAACAACACCAGAGAATAGTCTAAGTACAGATATTATAGTGCCTGAGGCTCTACTAGAGGCAGAAAGAGATGGTGTGGCTGCCATGAATGAGGTAATATTTATATTGAGGGTGGAAATTACGGAATTAGCGGCACGCATTATGCAAGCAACCCAAGAATTGGAGGAAGTAAGAATGTTGTATTTGAAGACGGAGGAGGTCCTGCTGTTTCTGCTATTTGAAGCCCAAGATAATCCCGGTTCTTCTTTAGATACCAGTTGAAATTTTCATTAGATTATTGTACTTGCATGTTGTGTCATGTATCTGAATGGATTATGTTGCAAGACCCCCTATGTTGTCCATGTGTTGTAATGATCCGAATTTTTTAGGCGAGGTAATCCTCAGAACTTGTATGATTGACATAAGGTGAACTGTTTGTCGTGTGAGCATATTGTATTGGATGAAATAATTGTTTGACTCAGAGTGTATCCAACCTACTGAATTCGAAGATCACGGTATTTCTAAATCATAATCATATATAAAGGTGGAATAAATCTTTGTTGTGGTGTTGAAGAAATAAATAACAAAACGTATAATTATCTATGGATATTCATAATTGAATACAAATTGGATTTGAATTTAGTTTGCCAGGTCCCAGGGCAAATGTGAATGCTAATTCTCCCGAGTTTTGAATGAGGCGGCTAAACACCGACTATAATTTGTGGGCTGCTCGAAGCAAGTGTTTGCGAGATGGAAATTACTGTCCACCCCTGACACTTGACATCCTTATCGACAGGATTTACACTGCTGTCGATAGGGGTAGACTAGTAACTTCAATCAGACGTGACACGACAGCCTCTGAGCCCATTCAGACACGGTGGGCGCCAAACGTGGGCGGCAAAACACATTTGATTCAAGCTCATCCGAAAGACATGTGTCTGTTCCTCTATTTTGCCATTCATACACGGTGGGCGGCAAAACAAACTCTCCTCGTCCGAAATCGATGTAGGCTTATATTTTTAAATAGGGGTAGATGTGTAACTTCCATCAGACGTGACACAACCGCCCTACCTGTCAGCCCCGTTCATACACCGTGGGCGCCAACTGTCGGTGGCAAAACACCCTCTCCTCGCCCGAAATTGAAGTAGGTTAATATTTTAAATATGGGTAGATGTGTAACTTCCATCAGATGTGACACAACCGCCCTACATGTCAGCCCGTTCATACACCGTGGGCGCCAACCGTGGGCGGCAAAACACCCTCTCCTCGCCCGAAATAGTTACCGGCAAATATTTGGGAGATGCGAGATTACCGTCCTATCCCCAACCGTCGCGATGTCTGAAATTTTAAACGGGGGATAAGTTCGTAACTTTCCCCCATTTCAGAGAAGCGCGTCCCAAAGTTTGAGATCCCCCCCTCCCCTCCATTTCCATATTGATACACCATCGGCGGCACGACAACCTCCGCACTGCGGCCAGCCTCCTCCGTCCGCCACCCCATCCTCCACCTTGCCGGAGCCGCTACCCTACCCCGTCGTCCACTGCAAGAGATGGACGTCTCTCACCCATGGCGCTGGACCAGCATCCTTTCATCGCCTCCTCTCGCTTCATTGGCGCCGTCGTCCACCTTGCCGTTGCCGCTCCTACGACCACCTCGTCCACGGCAACAGGATATATCCCCCGACCCGGCCGTCTGCCGTCTATAGTCTTCTTCCCCGCCGCCGACAGCAATCGCACCCGCAGCACCCTCAACGTATCAGCATAGGCCTACACGGCGTCGCAAGAGAGATGGTACTCTTCCATCTGTGCTTAAGCTATTGATCTCACCCAGAAAATAGATCGTTGTTTACTGTACTTTTCTTGTCCGTACCAAATCGTAGTGGCTAGTTGAAAGCAAACATTGGTTGCGAAGTAGCTTTGTCTGGTTTGCACCTTTAGATCCGCCATGGCACGGGCACTATACTCGTAAAGCTTATGGTTTCCCCCCTTTATATTCACTAGCATCATCGTAGGTGCTTTGTGTCGTGCTAGCACTACTCCTCAAGACCTCAACCCAAAGCTTACGTGTTGAAATACGAATCTGATATGATGCTCATATCACTAAAACAGAGAACGTTTAATTGACCACCTAATGTTCCTATATTCGTTTCAAAAAGCATGTGTGCCACCCACTGGTCCAGCTAGTTCCACTTTCCTGATTTTTCTCTTGATGCTTAGGGTTTCCCCCTTTTAGCTAAACAACACAATACTCAGAATTCAAAAGCTTAGTTGTTCAAATATGATTGTGATGTGATACTGATATTAGTTAACCGACACATTTAATTGGTTAGCTAAAGGTCCCACTTGAGTTTCCAAATGCATGTCGCGACATATAGAGAGACAGCATAATTACATTTCTTTGTCACTTGTTGACCGCACTTTCTTGTCCATACCAAATCTTAGTTGTTATTTCAAAGCAAACATCGGTTTCTAACTACCCTTTGCGTGGTTTGCAGCTTCAAATCTGCCATCCCACTGCCACGGTCAACACTGTACTCATCATGATTATGTTTTCCCCATTTTATGATGACCACAATCAGCCTACATGGTTCGTGTCGTAATAGCACTGCTCCACCCATCGAGCTAAACAAGCTTAGTTGTACAAATTCATATCTGATATTATTGTTGATATTAGTAAAACTGAGAGATGTTTAATTGGTTAGCTAAATGTTCCTACTTTAGTTTTGAAATGCATGTGAGCCACATATGGAGAGACCGAAAATAATAGTATTTCTCTGTGCGCTCTGGTTCATCATGGGTGGCCAACCGACATTGTACTAAAAGACTTGTAATATCTTCAATCTGCTTGCTCTTCTGCTCTTCTATAAGATGATACTCTTCTCTTGCGGTCGACTGGTCAGGTCGAGTTGTTCTCCCTTAGTATATTTTGAATCTATCAGGTCAGGTCGACTTGTTCTTCTTTACTATATGTTGAAGCTATCATCTGCGAAGTGGCATCACTTCTAGAGCTCTCATATTTTGAGCAGTAGGCCACATTATATTAATGCACACAACAAATTACAGCATGCATGGCATCTTTTAAAAGAATTGCAGAGATAGCACAAAGAGGTTTACAGGGGGGCAGTATTGGATTAGAATCACTTCTGCATTACAAAGAAAATCTCACTTGTTTTTATGTTTTCATGCATGTCAGATATTGATCATTATCAAAATGAATATGAGAATGGGCACACGAGAGGAATATTGCGGAATGATCCACTGCCTAACAAACTTGGCATGGTGGAGGATGGACTATCTTATTCACCCATCAAGGTGCTTGCTCTAACTTTGAAAAGTTGTATTGGTCGCACAAAATTTGCTTCTGACCTCTTGCATTACTTCTACTTTGTTACACCATCTGCTTAGTTTAAGCATCATATATGAGTATATGCCATACCTATCCATTTTCTGTACCTATTCCATGTGTCGTCACACTATGTTTTCCCAGTCAAATGTTGTTCTTTCGTAATAGGTGTCCAAAAGGAAGAGGGTGAGTGCAGGTCGTCAAGGAGTACAAACTAGGTATTTGGAAAAGGTAGTGATACCTGTTAAATCAGATAGATCAGCAGCCACAGAAAACACAGGCCCAACTGTACCACACTTTACCCCTACTCCAGTGGCCAAACCCCTATTAGAACTGCTGGGAGCCTAGCGTCAGGTACTGTCTATGATATCAATTCAAAATTTGAAGTCCTAAATTTGTTCTGGTGCCTTACCTTCTCTCTTGTATGAAAACTAATTTTAGATGAATCTCCTTGCTCAAAGGATCGTACGATCTCAAAACAATAATGGGCTCTGCATTGCTCTTGTCAGTACCTCTCTCATTTTTGCCTTGTAACGCTGTACTTAATTAATTGCTATTTGATTATGTATCATCAGTCTGCACCTGAGCTTCATTATCCTCTGTTTCTTCCAATATTATTTGATCTATATTTACTCTTTGCAAAATGTAGAATAATGGCAACGCTTATAAAGAATTTTCTTTGGGGAATTTATTGAATTATCCTTCCATCAACATGGAGAAGGGCTTTGTCCAGCCCGTGTTAACATGTAATGTAAGTTCATCCTTCTCAAGCCTTCAAACTTTGTTCTAGTATAGATTTGGATAGGTATCATTTCCTCCACTATTGTTTGCTTTGCTGTTTACATATGATTGGATGTTTGCAACAACTACCAGTTTCAAATTGTAGTTGTAAAAACATGTTCGTTATGCAAAACAGATCCATTTATTTGCTTATATAATTGTGAAACCTGTTACATGTCTCCTTGTTTCTCTTTTAGACTCGTATCTCTTACGCCAGGCAGAACTTTAGGGAAGATAGTGAGCCAAACCATCTTGAGGATAGCGAGATGACCCCAAGGTCCTGTCTTGATGAAGACAATGAGTTGAAGCTACTCACCAGCAGGTGTGAGACAACCTCAGTGCAGTCGCTGCCTCAATCAGTTCGACTTCTTCAGTATGGACTTAAAGCGGAAAGGCTTGCTTTAGCTCAGCTCGGACTAGAAGTCAAAGATGCAATGAAGATGTCAGAGGACTGCCGTGCGCACCATCATGCCTTAAATCTAGTGTTGATGCATCTATCGTTGACACAACTGAGGTCTACTTAGCTTCTTCAGCTGTTTGGGGGGGCGACTTGGCCAAGCATAGTGCCTTCTGAAGTGCTCTCAGTTTTGTATATTCTTTTGTCGGCGCGTTTATTTGCACTGGTGGCGAACTTTGATGCCCAGTGGATGTAATATGTGTGATAGCCGTGATAGCCTAGCGTAAGTTGCTTGCTTATTTATTTCCTTGTTGTCTTGTTTATTTGTTTGCTTCTAGTCATTGCAGTTCTTTTTCTGCGGTTTGCTAGTGGCTGCAATAACCATGGGCTAATATTTACTGTAGTGACACTGGGCCTCCTACGGGCCGTAGAAACAGTGGGCCTTCTACGGGACGTAGAAACAGTGGGCCTTCTACGGGCCGTAGAAACAGTGGGCCTTCTACAAGCCGTATCATCAATGGGCCTTATACGGGCAGTATGATCGATGGCCAAACATGGGCCAATAACAGGCCGCATTATGGCCGTAAACGGGCTAGAGTTGGAATCGTCCGTTCATGGGCCGACCATAACGGGCCATCGTTAATAGGCTGTATTTGATGACACTACAAAAACGGCCCAATGTATTAACGGACCACAAACGGGCCGACTGTAACCACGGCCTGAATTTGGCCCACAAGCAGAAAATGACAGTAACGGGCCGTAAGTAAACGAATGCTGGAAATGAGCCCAAGAATAAATGGGCTCTGAGAAGGCCAAAAGATAACATGGGCTGGAAACGGCCCAACGGAATAACGGGCCGTTAATGGGTATAAAGTGATACACTGTTCATTACGGGCCAGTTTCACCACGGGTCGTTAATGGGTGTAAAGTGATACACTGTTCATTACGGGCCAGTTTCACCACGGGCCGTTAATAGGTCAAGAGTTACATAGGGCCACATATGGGCCGAAAGACGTCATGGGCCATACATGGGCCAGGAGTGAAAATGGGCTGGAATCATATTGGATGGCCCAGATGACGCTACTGGGCCTAATTTGGATAGGGCGTAATGGGCCTTGGGTTAGCGGGCTGTAAATGGGCTATATGCGAACAGGTCGTTAACAGGCTTTCCTTGGGCCAGCCCACCACCTTTTGACCAAGTCAAATGGGCCGGCCTTTTCATAGGAATGGGCCTCTATTGGGCCATGCCACGTGTTGACGTACCATAGGCACCTTCTGTCCAATGAGTGGATGACATCTGTCCCGACGATGGGCCGACACGTGTTTCCTCCAGCCAACGATGATTTTACACATGGAAAATCCCCATTGGTCGGGGCTGTTAACGGGTTATCGGATCCAAAACCCGCCCCGATAGCTTAACAGCGTTCCGTTATGGTGGATGCCACGTGTCGGTCACCCTTGACGAAAGCACTTCTGTGACGTGCGATTTATCATCATGGAAGTGGACACTTCCGAGATGATAATTTTGGTAATGTCATGGAACACTTCTACGACAGCACAGGTATGACTATCTTGATTCTGTCATAAATTTTTCATGGATGTACATGCATGACAAAAAAAGCGACCTACTGTGACAAACACGTATCATCACGGAAGTGTATTTTTTTGTAGTGGTTGGAACCTAAACTAATGAACTTGGTCAGACCGAGTCACGGTTCGGTGGCACCGAGACTGCTAGGGTTTCAAAAAGACTCGAACTCGGTCACACCGATTTGCAATTCTCGGTCAGACCAAGAATCACATGTGGAATGGCCTGAGCCAAATCGGTGGAACCGATTTCAACAACTCGGTCGGTCCGAGATGGTTTCGGCGGAAACCTAACCCTAAATTTTCAATCCACAACTAAACTACATAGTGTTTTCATTGGATAAAGTGATCTCAATCGTGGCAAGATACATGGCAAAACAATGTGCTGGGGAATCGGAGTGAGAAAAGCACAAAGATCATGTCCATACCCTAGTTCGGCGATGGACCTGC
The DNA here is from genome assembly GCF_056163025.1 of Triticum urartu. NCBI lineage: Eukaryota > Viridiplantae > Streptophyta > Magnoliopsida > Poales > Poaceae > Triticum > Triticum urartu. Next base: position 241,767,601 of record NC_141874.1, on the reverse strand, counting down.
TACGGCGGCAACGGCGGAGACGATCCTGTTGACGGCGGCGGAGACCAGTGACTGGAGGCGGCTGGTGATGAGGAGGACGATCGGGTGACCCAGGGAGGTTGAGCAGGCTGAGCGTGGGCGAAGATGTTCCGAAAGTTTTCCAAATTTTGGCCCATGGGTATAGATAGCCTGACCATGTCGGTGTGACCGAGTGGAACAACTCGGTGGCACCGAGATGCATAACTACAAGCAGTTACTGCAACTCGGTGTGACCGAAAAGTTCAAATCGGTTGCACCGAGATTAAAAACCTAGATCGACTTAGTGATCTCGGTATGACCCAAATGGATGAATCGGTCAGACCGAAACGCACAAAGAAGTTTTGGAAGTTTAAGTCTATGACGAATCGGGGACTCCGAGTGCTCCTCACACAGAGTGGTTCGAATATAACTTGATCAAACTTTGTTATGCAACATGAATAGAGTTTGAGACGAGAAGAGCATAGATAGCTAGAGAAGGTTCTTAGGCATTCTTGTGCATCCACTTGGCAAGAGAAAAATAAACCAACCAATCGAAACAACAAGAGGATGTCCTCGAATGAGTAAATTATGCAACCAACATGCTCACACAATAAAATGACAAATGAAATATGTGGCAAAGCATGCACAAACAATTCTAGCATCTATCAAGCAATTGGCGACGACTAGGTCATCTATATATGAGTATATTGACTTAGGAGTCAAATGAGAACATTTGATCATAGGTCATACTCAACGTTTAAGCACAAGTGGGGTTACCACTTTTACATAAAGCGTTGTTGTGTTCACACCATTAGAGTTGCTTTAGCTCAATTCTTAGAGTAAAGCTCCCCCTAGACATGAGATCCCCCCTAAGAGGGATGAACTAACCTTGGGTTTTGTTGACGATGACTTCCTGTAGGTGTTGAAGATGTGGATGCTCTAAGTTGATGTAGATCATTCGGAGCTATCCTTTGGAGTGAGTTGCTGTCGGTGTCAAAACCGGCAGAACTCGGGTAGGGGGTCCCGAACTGTGCGTGTAGGCGGATGGTAACAGGAGGCAGGGGACACGAAGTTTTACTCAGGTTCGGGCCCTCTTGATGGAGGTAAAACCCTACGTCCTGCTTGATTAATATTGATGATATGGGTAGTACAAGAGTAGATCTACCACGAGATCAGAGAGGCTAAACCCTAGAAGCTAGCCTATGGTAAGATTGACTATTGTCCTACGGACTAAAACCCTCCGGTTTATATAGATACCGGAGAAGGCTAGGGTTACAAAAGGACAGTTACAAAGGAGGAGATATGCATATTCGTATTGCCTAGCTTGCCTTCCACGCCAAGTAGAGTCCCATCCGGACACGAGACAAAGTCTTCAATCTTGTATCTTCATAGTCTAACAGTCCGGCCAAAGAATATAATCCGGCTGTCCAGAGACCCCCTAATCCAGGACTCCCTAAGTAGCCCCTGAACCAGGCTTCAATGACGATGAGTCCGGCGCGCAGTATTGTCTTCGACATTGCAAGGCGGGTTCCTCCTCCGAATACATCATAGAAGAATTTGAATACAAGGATAGTGTACAACCCTTCAAAAATAAGTTCCACATACCACCGTAGAGAGAATTGTTTCCACAAATCTAATCTATTGACACGTTTTGGCAACACGACATTATGCCATGGCCTGGTAATTATTCGAACCATTTTTCTTCAACCAGCTCCACACATAACGCGAGGCAGTTTCTTGACACGTCTTGTCAAAGCAGAGATCGTGTTCCCCTAATTACGAGATTCTCATCAATATGGTCGTGGGTAACCCAACCGTATCTAGGACTCCTAGATTATAGGCAAGTCCCAAACGGCTGCGGAGAGGACGCTTGATATTCACCCTGTTTATAAAGGGACAAGGCTTTTACTTTTTCCCTCCCATGCTCAATCGAATCCTTCCCCCGCCTCGTGTTCTAACACCCAAAGCCCAGGTCAGGTGCTCCGGACCTTCAATCATGTCCGGATCTAGCCTTCAAGGACGGTGGATGCCCTCCTCCATTACAGAAGAAGATATCAAGAAGTTGAGGGAGGGCAGATACCTGACCGCCGAGGTTTCGCATTGGCTGCCCGCCCGAGGGCAGGTCGTCCCTACTCCTGAACCCAACGAAGACGTCGTGTTCATCTCCCACTTCCTCCGAGGTCTAGGCCTCACTCTGGATCCCTTCGTTAGGGGGCGGATGTTTTATTACGGGCAAGATTTCCACGATCTAGCCCCGGACTCCTTTCTCCACATCTCAGCATTTATTGTTGTATGTGAGGCTTTCCTCCGCATTACTCCTCACTTCGGCCTGTGGCTCAAGACCTTTGACGTGAAGCCGAAGATGGTCGAGGGGCAGCATGTAGCGTGCAGAGGCGCATTAATAAGCAAGATCGCTGGAGCTCCATGGCCAAAGGGTTCTATTCCAGAGGTGTCTAGATTATGGCAACGGGAGTGGTTTTACATCACAGCTCCTAGAAGTGCCAAGTGGGCGGCTGCCCCTGCTTTCCGCTTAGGCCCTCCACCACAACTGATGTCATGGATTAGCAGAGGGCTGAGCTGGGGTCCACCCAAGGACGTGCCTGTACTGCAGAGCCGCATTCAAGATATCTTCGAAGGAGATTTTAGTTTGATCGTGGTGATGCAAGTCATGCTGGTTCGACGAATCCAGCCATGCAAACGCTGGCCCCTTTGCATGTGGGAGTTCAACCCAGAAGGACCGCGCGCTATTCAGAATTTCCTCAGCTTAATGCACGAGGAGATGTATAGATCATTCTTCGGACCCCAGATAGAGTGTATGGATACTACCGAGGACGTGGGCCTGAGCAGCAACCGCACAGCCGACCAAGTAAGTTATCCTCTAGCCGAACACACCGTCTTTCATTTATAATCACATTATTCTGACAAATTGCTCTTTGACCAGGACTGGATAACAAAGGCGAAGATGATCTGGTGTTCGGCCCCCCTTCCGGAAGGCTTGGAGAATCCGGTACTGGAATAGATACTCGAGCTAACACCAAGGGGAGGAGAAAGCGGACCTCCACCGCTACCCATTCCGACTGAGGGAACGGGCATCTCCGTAAGGGAGGATAACCAAGGGGAGGAAACTGGCATTCTCTCACCCCGGGGAAGGAAGAGGACTACTCCTGAAGATCCGGAAACCAAGGTTTCCAAACTGGAGAAGAAGTCTCCACCAGAGGGTCCTGCCTTGGAGGGTGCTCTTGCCGCACAAAGTCCGCACGGGGATTTGCCTTCTAACAAGCCGTAAGTAATCAAAAAGTGCTTTAATAGTGAAGATATACTACTTTGCCTTTGAGGAAAATAACCGAAGCATTTATCTTGCAATTCGGATCTTAGCCCTTCTCAGCAGAGCTCGTCTTCGGGGGATCTTCTTTCCGGAGATGATGGAGAGCAAAACGCCTCCCCCGGACTCCCCCGCTCAAGAAGCGGGCGACCTTGAAGTGTCGTCACGGAGGGCCTCTCCGGATCTGTTGAGGCCAGAATATAATCCTTTAGTCACCCGAAGTCCTCCACGTTTGGCTCTTGAAGAGAGCAAACAAAAGAGTCCGGCACCGTCTGGTATGCGGTCAGACGTACTGAGGGAGCTGTTGGAGTGAGCGGCCATCTCAGAAGAACATCGTACGTTAATGGGTACGGTGATGGAAAGAATTTCGTCCGCCGAAAGCGGATTGCATGAAGCCTTTATGAGTCTACTGAGAGGCTTTGAGGTACGAGATACTTTTTGATAGTACCGCACATTTTTAGGTGTGCCCTGTGTAGATAGTAGCCCTTGAGACTCTGGTTGTCGCCGAGAACGGCGGCGAACAGAGGATCGTAGTCCCAGGTAGTAACCAAACCGCCTTTATGTGCAGGTGGTGGAAACTCCGGTGGCTAGCCGGACTAATGAGTTTGCCGAAGTAAAGCGGCAACTGGATGCGGCAGATGCCGACATCGAGCTTGTTAACATGCGGCTTGACGAGGCACAGGGTAAGTAATGCTTTCTGGTGAATGTCACATAGTAAGAGCAGCATGATGCTAGTATCTTTAATATGTTGTGACTGCAGATGGAGCTGCCACCGTGGAGACCCTGCGGGTGGAACTTGCCCGAGCCAAAGAACAAGCAAGGAGGAGTAATGCGGCTGCTTTGAAGGTGGCCGAAGAGTTGAGGGCCGAGAAGGCCGCGCATTCCGAGAGCAAAGAGAAAATGGCCAAGATGGCTGTAAAGTTAAAATACACTGTCAACCGTTGCCAGTTCCTTGAAGAAGAAAACCGACTGAAGGCGACAGACCTTGAAAAGGCCATGATGACGACCAAAGACACCCGCTCTGCTATGAGAGCGAAGAAGGAGGAGCTGCGTGAAGCCGGGGATATTGCGGCTGGGAAGCCCTTCATGCTGCGGAGGAAGTTCAGAGATCCACGGTATGCCCCTCTGGATCGGCTGTAGAGTTTGGCAGACGCATATATGGACTTGGCGGCGAGCGCTGTCGATGCGGCCAAATACTTCCGAGATCAAACAGATCATGAAGTGGACAAGTTGTTCTGGTCGCAATTTAACATTCCAGAGCGTCCGCTTCCATTGACTGATCAGCTAGCCGAATGGGCCGAACTCAATACGTTGTCCGGACTCGCCATGAGGTCTGTCGTGGATCAGCTGTGGTCGGGGAAGCCGAAGCTGAACAGCTAGTTCAGCTTAGTGGAGCAGTTCCTTGGTGAGGTGCCGCGCACCAATGCGATGAAGAGGTCGGCATGCATAGAAGGCTCGCGAATGGCCCTTGCCCGTGTTAAAGCATACTGGGCGGAGATGGATGCTACCACTGTTGCGGCGCGGGGTTCGGCCATAGGCCGAGTGGATGCCGAGCACTATTTCGAAGAGGTTCTCGAGGGTGCTCGTTTGATAGAGGCCCAGTGCTCGAAGAATATTATGTTTGAGTGACATGTATTCCCATTGTAAACATAATGTTTTTATGAAATTTATTAAGGCTGTGTTTATACTTTTGCCTCAAAGTAATATGATGCCTCCTGTGCGGCCGTTTATGTATACATGTGTATAACCTAAAAGATTGCAGTCGTCGGCTTTAGCCCCCACAGATATAATGCAGAGGTGTTCGCAGAAGACGCGTGTTCACACTTAACCCAACGTCTTGGCCCTATTAAGGAGGTGATAGTGCAGCGAACGAGGCAACCGGACTATAATGCTTTAACACTTTCACTTAGCCATAGGAGTTTGACGGTGGGGCTACTATATAGCCCCTGGTTGCTCCGCACTCTCCCGAATTCGGGGTGCATACATGCCTGGCTGGGAAACGACCCTTCGTTAAGATGGAGGAATTCTAACATTCCGATAGGTCATCGAGTGGTTGACCAGTCTCATGCTATATCATGACAGTCAGTTTTCGGCTTTCTCTACTTAGGCGCTCGTCCGGATGACCGGGGGCACAATTGCAGTAGTTCTCCTAGTGCTATCTTAGCCGATAGAGCGGAACATAAGGTACCAAAACATAGGAGCCGGACAAACCCAACATTTGACCAAAGACATGATTAGGAGCTGATGCATATAAGGCCAAACTCGCGACGCCGAACACTCCCTAAGGTATTCGGTCTTTATGGTATAAACCGGGCCTAAACAATGCCCTTTGTAAGAAGCCCCTGGTGTCCAGGTATGTGCATTATTCTAACATGGCCACATGCCAAGACGCCAGCATCCTTCTCAATTATACTGAGAATCCGAGGGATGTGTATCAACAAGAGACAATAAAAAAGGTTGACGCAGGGTCTTAATCTAAATAGAATCCTTGGGACGGGTCCCTGCTGCACGTCTGCGCCTGTGTCTTCGTTGTGCCGTATCCTGGACGGGTGTAGCACAGTGGTCATCTGTAAAAGAGAGGAACTTAGGTGAAAAGTTGTCGTGTAAAAAGGTAGGTTTTAAAGAAACCATTTAAATTTGTGACAGAGGTGAAAAATTGCCACTTGTCTGTGCGCGTTGAGCCCCTTGTATTTGTGACAGGGGTGTGGCCATCAATCCTGTATGAATAACATATAGCTGCGCCGGACTCGTCTAACTGTGTCCATGGTCTTGACGACCTATCGAATACTTTAGTTGGTGAGGCCGTTTTAGTGTGCGGCTGCTGAGGCAGCCGCACCCTCCTCGGCGCGCAGGGATCGCTCAATATTTCCATTTACTGTAATGATGCCACGTGGACCGGGCATCTTAAGCGTGAGGGAAGCGTAATGCGGTATTGCATTAAAGTGAGCGAACGCTTCGCGTCCAAGTATTGCTTGATAGCCACATTGGAACGGAGCAATGTGGAAGGTTAAATTTTCACTATGGAAGTTATCGGGGAAGCCGAATATAACTTCTAGTAGCAGGGAGCCCGTGCAATGAGCCCCTGGGCCTGGCGTTACTCCTTTAACGGTAGTATTGCTGAGGCAAATTTTCGTTGGGTCTATCCCCATTTTGTGGATTGTGTCCTAATATATTAGGTTTAGACTGCTGCCACCGTCCATCGGGACTCGTGTGAAGTGGTATCCGTCAATTATTGCGTGTAATACCAAGGTAGCTTGTCCTGCACGCCGGATACTTGCTGAGTAATCCCGATGGTCAAAGGTGATCGGTTGAGACGACCAGTGGCAGGACTCCGCGATGATAGGCCCTTGGGCATATTTCTCTGGGAGTGCCGCTTTGTTTCTCCCCTTGGTCACGTGTAACACGTTTACTGTTTTGACATCTGGTGGAAATTTCTTTTGTTCACCAGTGTATTGCTTGAGAGGCTCATCCTCGTCTTCGCTTGGTGTATGCTGCCCCTTTTGTACGGCGTTTAGCTTGCCGGACTTCTTGAAAACCCAACATTCTCTGTGGGTGTGATTAGCGGGTTTACCAGGGGTGCTATGGATCTGACATATTTGGTCCAGTATTTTATTTAAGCTGGATAGTTCGTCTCTCGCGCCTTTAGAGGGCGGCTTTTGCTGACCTAGCCGAGATCTTCTGAATTCGGCGTTTACCGCGGTGCTCTTCGGTCTGTCTTATTTATTCCGGCACTTATTATCTTTACTGCGTTGTGATTTCCCGTTTTCATCTCTCACTTCGGATCTCCTTGGGTCGCTGGTGCTGCATCTGGCTAGCCAGCTGTCCTCACCCATGCAAAAGCGGGTCATGAGGCTTGTTAATGCTGCCATTGTTCTCGACTTTTCTTGGCCGAGGTGTCTGGCAAGCCATTCGTCGCGGACGCTATGCTTAAAAGCTGGAAAGTTTCGGCATCCGGACAGTCAACTATTTGGTTCTTTTTAGTAAGGAACCTGTTCCAAAGCTTTCGGGCTGACTTTCCGGGCTGTTGAGTTATATGACTCAAATCGTCCACATCCAGAGGTCGGACATAAGTCCCTTGAAGATTTGCCCAAAAAGTGTCTTCGAGCTCTTCCCAGCTTCCAATGGAGTTTTCCGGGAGGCTTTTAAGCCAGTGCCGAGCTGGCCCTTTGAGCTTGAGGGGTAAGTACTTGATGGCATGGAGACCATCTCCTTGAGCCATATGGATATGGAGGATATAGTCCTCAATCCAGACCCCAAGGTCTGTTGTTCCGTCGTATGCCTCTATGTTTACGGGTTTGAATCCCTCTGGAAATTCATGGTCCAGCACCTCATCGGTGAAACATAGGGCATGTGCGGCACCCCTGTATCTGGGTGTACCGCATTGTTCGGATGTTTGTTGTGTTGCGTCGTATGCTGGAGCACGCTTGCGTGGTCCATAGATGGATCTGGTTGCGCCGTCCTTTTGATTAGAGCCCTCGCGTGGATCGCGTATTGGCTTATGTGCAGCGTTGTTTGCCACTCTATGTTGGCCGTGAGGTCGTCTATCCGGCTAGGTGGCCATTTTAATTTTTGGTTGCGGGGGGGCTAAGGCCTCCTCATCGAATTCCGGTAGCAACTTCCGCTGCGGGTTGCTCTTGGTGGGGAAATTACCGCCGTACTTCGCTGCTGTGTTGAGTACTTTACTCCATCTGATTTTAAGTGTGTCTTGCGCAGCCTTGAGCCTTTGCTTTTGCTTTTTAAGATACCTTGCGGTGGCAACGAGCCTTTGCCGGGCATTCTGTTGCTCCGGGTGTCTATCTGGTGTCATGTCGTCCGGACTATTATCTTTGATAGAACCGGGTTGTTCGGTTTGATTCTCAGTGTTGCCGTGGTCCGGCGATGGTTCACCCTGCTCTAACGCTGGGTCTGTATGATCGTTGTTTCTGCCGAGGCGGGATTTGGAGCGGCGCTTACGCCGCCGCTTTGACTGCTTCTCGAGGGGACAACCCTTCGTTGCGTCCTTCTGGTCCCCGTCGTCGTTTTCTTTTGGTGTGTCCACCATGTATACGTCATGTTATGAAGTGGGCGTCCGGTGCCCTGTGGGCAGTGGTTCCTATTCGTCTCCTGCATCATCATCCATACCATCGATGTCTTCGGAGTCGAAGTCGAGCATGTCGGTTAGGTCATCGACAGTGGCTACTAAGTGGGTGGGCGGTAAATTTTATCCACATCCCAATCCTGTCGGACATAGTTCGGCCAGGATTCTCCTGACAAGGAGAGAGACCTTAATGAGTTCAGTATGTCGCCATGGGGCGAGTGCTGAAAAATATCTACAGAGGTAAACTCCATGATCGGTGCCCAATCGGATTCGCTAGGAACGGGCGCAGGCGGTTCGGAGTCCGTGGCCGCAGAAGAATCCGGCAGTTTAGCAACACGGCTCTCGTGCAGGGTAAGGTCGATGTTTGGCTCGATCGTCGCTGAGGGTAAGGCCTTCGTGGCGGGGTCCATCCACCCGTCCATGGAAGGCGCAACTGGCTCCGAATTAAGGGTCGGAGTGGCTGCCGGTGCGATCTCCTGAACACTGTCTGATGGTAGAGCTAAATCGTACTCATCATGATCGCGTGACGCACAAGGCAGAGGCTTGAATCTGTCGAAGATCAAGTCTCTGCGGATATCGTCCATGTAGTTTAAGCTTCTGAACCTGACATGATGGCCAGGGGCGTAGCTTTCAATCTGCTCCAGATGGCCAAGAGAATTGGCCCGCAGTGCAAAGCCGCCGAATACAAAAATCTGTCACGGGAGGAAAGTCTCACCCTGGACTGCATCGCTATCGATGATAGAAGGGGCCATCAAGCCTAACAGCGACGACACAGAGGAACTCTCAATGAAAGCACCAATGTCGGTGTCAAAACCGGCGGATCTCGGGTAGGGGGTCCCGAACTGTGCGTCTAGGCGGATGGTAACAGGAGGTAGGGGACACGAAGTTTTACCCAGGTTCGGGCCCTCTTGATGGAGGTAAAACCCTCCGTCCTGCTTGATTAATATTGATGATATGGGTAGTACAAGAGTAGATCTACCACGAGATCAGAGAGGCTAAACCCTAGAAGCTAGCCTATGGTATGATTGTCTATTGTCCTACGGACTAAAACCCTCTGGTTTATATAGACACCGGAGAGGACTAGGGTTACACAAGGTCGGTTACAAAGGAGGAGATATGCATATCCGTATTGCCTAGCTTGCCTTCCACACCAAGTAGAGTCCCATCCGGACACGAGACGAAGTCTTCAATCTTGTATCTTCATAGTCTAACAGTTCGGCCAAAGAATATAATCCGGCTGTCCGGAGACCCCCTAATCCAGGACTCCCTCAGTTGCACTTGTCCCTTGTCTTACCAACAAGAGGGTTTGTGACTCCTTGAACTAGTGCAAGATGTGGAAGTTCATTGCACTTGTTCTTGCCAAAATGATAAGAGTGAAGTATGTTGGCGGAGTCACCCTCAAGAACTCTCTAGTTCTTCTTCTTCGGGATCCACATCATCTTGATGGGAATCCTCGGGGTTGTAGTTGTACTTGATGAAGTGGAACTTGATGTAGTCTTGGGAACCCACTTGACCAAGGCCTTAGGAGCTTCTTCAAATGCATCAATTTCCTCTTGAAGCTTGTCCTTGCCTTTTTCCTTGTGGTCTTGTGGTGGAAGATCATCTTGAGCTTGTGTCCCTTTGAAAGAAGTAGGATCATACTTCTCTTGTTGAGGAACAAACTTCGTCTTGGGGTATTGATCTTCTTCCCACTCAACTCCATTGGCATTGAACTTTCGTTCCAAACCAATACCTTGATTCTTCCGGTGCCTTCCTTGCTTGCGTACAATTTCCTCGAATTGCTTACTCCTGGCAAGGCTCTTGTAAACACCTTTCTCTATGATTCCCTTCAATAAGCTATTTTCTTGCTCAAGTGTAACTTGGCTAAGAGAATCATTAGTGGAATCAAGAGAACTACTAGAAGCAACAATATTGGATTTAACATGATTATTGTTACTACTAGAGGAAGAATCCTTCTTGTTCTTGTTACTAGACTTGACTTGAGGCATGTAAGTGGATAGGAGTAAACGCTTGGCAATGTAAGAAGAACTTTTCTTGCGAAGATCATCATTGATTGCCTTTAAGAACTCATGCTCTTGATCAATATTGAGCTTCTCAAAACGTAATTTCTCATGAGTCCTTAAAAGTTCTCGATGATCTCCTAAGATAGTTTCATGAGCTAACTTAAGAGTGTTTAGTTCTTTAGTTAGAAACTAAATTTTCTCCTTATCATTGTCATTCATTTTATCTTGATTAGCATGATTAATTGATGTTTCATCATAGTATTCATCACTAGAGTTGTCAACAAGTAAATCATCATCACCTAACAAGTCATCTTCATCACTATTGAAATCAACATACTCGGGGTGTGATACCTTTGGACCTTTGGCCATGAAGCATCTTCCAATTCCTTCATTTGGTGAATCAAATATGTCGTAGGAGTTGGTTCACACAAGTGCTAGACCGGAAACACCTTCATCTTGAGTATATTCGGAGTCGGAGTGATAGCTTCTCTCGGAGTGATTGTCGGAGTCGGAGCCGGATACCCATTCACCAACATGAGCTTGATGTCTTCGTTTTGTGTAGCTCCTTGATGACTTGTCCTTCCTTTCCGAATCCTTGCTTCTTCGAGATGTTCTTTGTTCATAACGATCATACCTACTCCTTATCTCCCTTTATGGTGATTCTTCTCTTCTACTTCTTCTTTTGGGAGAATCTTCTCTTCTCTTGTAGGGGGCCTTACACTCATTTGAGTAGTGTCTGGGTCTTCCACAATTTTAGCAGTTTCGCTCTCGACTAGAAGATCTTTTGTCATTGTAGGACCTTGACTTGGAACATCTCTCTTTGCTTCTACTCTTGTAGAACTTGTTGAAGTTCTTCACCATTAGGCTCAATTCTTCATTGAAGGTTTGTTTCTCACTTGATGATGTGGGAGATTCACATGAGGCTTTGTAAGCACCACTTGACTTGTTATGGAGCTCCTCCTTATCCTTGAGTGACATATCATGAGCAACAATTCTTCCAATGACTTCCGTTGGCTTGAGATCTTTGTAATTTGGGATCATTTGGATCTATGTGCATACGGTATCATATTTTCCATCCAAGGCTCTTAGGATCTTCTTGATGATGAATTTGTCGGTCATCTCTTCACTTCCTAAGCCGTCAATCTCATTTGTGATAAGAGCAAGCCTAGAGTACATTTCAGCGACACCTTCACCATCCTTCATTTTGAACTTGTCAAGTTGACTTTGAAGCACATCCAACTTGGATTCCTTGATGGAGTTGGTACCTTCGTGCATATCAATCAAAGTATCCCAAATTTCCTTTGCATTCTCAAGACGGCTGAATTTCTTGAATTCTTCGGGGCACAATCCGTTGAAGAGGATATCACAAGCTTGAGCATTGTATTGTAGCATCTTCAACTCTTCCGCGGTAGCTTCACGGTTCGGTTCTTTCCCATCAAAGAATTCACCTTGCAAGCCAATACACACAATAGCCCAAACGGCGGGGTTATGTCCAAGCATATGCATTTTCATCTTATGCTTCCAACTAGCAAAATTAGTACCATCAAAGTAAGGACCCCTACGGTGGTAATTTCCCTCGCTAGACGCCATACTCTTCTAAGTTGTGAAACCAAGGCTATGACCACCAAAATCTATGGAAATCAAAGCAAATGGAGACCAAAGCTCTGATACCACTTGTAGGATTGAAAGTATGTATAGAGGGGGGTGATTGGACTACTTGACCAAATAAAAATCTAGCCTTTTCCCAATTTTAGTTCTTGGCAGATTTTAGCAATTTGGACAAGTCAAGCAATCTTAACACAATTCAAGCAAGCATGCAAAGAGTATATGAGCAGCGGAAAGTAAAGCATGCAACTTGCAAGAATGTAAAGGGAAGGGCTTGGAGGATTCAAACGCAATTGGAGACACGAATGTTTTTGTTGTGGTTCCCATAGGTGGTGTTATCGTACATCCACGTTGATGGAGACTTCAACCCACGAAGGGTAACGGTTGCGCGAGTCCATGGAGGGCTCCACCCACGAAGGGTCCACGAAGAAGCAACCTTGTCTATCCCACCATGGCCATCGCCCACGAAGGACTTGCCTCACTAGTGGTAGATCTTCACGAAGTAGGCGATCTCCTTGCCCTTACAAACTCCTTGCTTCAACTCCACAATCTTGTCGGAGGCTCCCAAGTGACACCTAGCCAATCTAGGAGACACCACTCTCCAAGAAGTAACAAATGGTGTGTTGATGATGAACTCCTTGCTCTTGTGCTTCAATTGATAGTCTCCCCAACACTCAACTCTCTCTCACATGATTTGGATTTGGTGGAAAGAAGATTTGAGTGGAAAGCAACTTGGGGAAGGCTAGAGATCAAGATTCATATGGTAGGAATGGAATATCTTGGTCTCAACACAAGTGTAGGTGGTTCTCTCTTAGAAAAAGTAAGTTGGAAGTGTAGGTTCGTTCTGATGGCTCTCTCCACAAAGGAAGAGGTGGTGGAGGGCTATATATATCCCCCACACAAAATCTAACCATTACACACAACTTGCCAAACTCGGTCGGACCGATTCAGCAAATCTTGTGACCGTTAGGGTTTTTGGTGTGACCGACATGCAACTCGGTAGGACCGATATGATTAGGGTTAGGGCATAACGTAATCTCGGAGAGACCTATTACACAAACTCGGTGGGGCCGATTTTGGTAATAAGCTAACCAGAGAGTTGGTTAGGTAAACTCGGTGGGACCGATCGCTCATTTCGGTGAGACCGAAATGTTACGAAGGGAAAACAGAGAGTTTACATTGCAATCTCGGTGGGACCGATCGCTCATCTCGGTGAGACCGAAATGTTACGAAGGGAAATAGAGAGATTACAACCCCATCTCGGTGAGACTGAGATCCCTATCGGTGAGACCGATTTGCCTAGGGTTTGTGGCAGTGGCTATGACATTTGAAACTCGGTGGCGCCGGATAGGAAGAATCGGTGGGGCCGAGTTTGAATTTTGGTTTAGGTCATATGTGGATGTGAGAAAGTAGTTGATGGTTTTGGAGCATATCACTAAGCATTTTGAGCAAGAACCTGATTAAGCAACACCTCATCCCTCCTTGATAGTATTGGCTTTTCCTATAGACTCAATGTGATCTTGGATCACTAAAATGGAAAATGTAGAGTCTTGAACTTTGAGCTTGAGCCAATCCTTTGTCCTTAGCATTTTGAGGGGTCCACTTTTCTCATCCATGCCATGCCAAGCATTGAGCTTTCCTGAGATATTAATCTTGAAATAGCATTAGCTCAATGTGCTATATGTTGTTAGGAATTACCAAAACCACCTAGGGATAGTCACACTTTCAGTGTGACATGTGTGTCAAAGAGAGACAAAGGCATGTGTAGTAGTGGGATAGCATGGGTGTGGGCGGGGAGCAGACTATTTGGAAGAGACATCGAGTGTGTGTGGGATAGGGGTGTGAGAGCGAGAGAGCGAGAGAGAGAGAGAGCTAGCGACAGAGAGAGGGAGAGGAAGAGAGGGGGAGAGGGAGGGTTCGTTTGTGTGCAGATGTGGCGTATAGAGTGGGAGACAATGTTGATTATCTTCGAAAGTGGACTATGTACGAAGACGCGAGGGAAGCGAGTCATCATGTGTGTGATAAGGCCTTCATCAGAGATCTAGAATAGATGGTGCAGAGAACAACATGCAAGATTGAGAACGATTTTACATTAGGGAGCTATCAAAAATATTCACGGCATATATGTATATAGGGAAGGAGGTAGGGCGGGTCCACATGTGGGAGAGATAGAAAGAGGAGAGTGGTGCACAAGGAGACAAAGTGTGCTTGTTTAAAGTGGGGGTGGTGTGTGAGGTGAGTGTGCGAGGACCACATAACTAGGCAGACAGACGTTTGGGGGCGACGTTTTGTGTGTATGGGTAAGATACACTCTACATGGTGCGTGTGCTTAGGAAAGAGAGATGTCGAGAGACCTAGAGAGTGGGGGAAAAGATGTGTGCATGCCCGAGAGACAAAGTGATAGAGACCTATATTGGGGTCCGGAATTTAGAAGAGAGGGGGGTGTTAATGTGCTCGTGTGTTCGTGTCTGGGGGAGAGAACGACTTGTGTGTGTGTTGGGGGGGGGGGTTGGCCTCAGATAAAGAGTGAGGTGTCTATATTTGAGGGACTTTAGCGTAAATGAGATATATATGGTCAATGGTGTGTGCACTCATGGTTGATAAATTTGTTTCATAGTCTGGACTATGAGACAACGATACTTTTGAACATGTGTGATATACCTTGATGTACCAGAATTACAAACCTAAGATTGGAATTTTGGAATTCGACTCCATCATTAGCTTTTGTAATTCATTTAAATGGAGGTACATTTTTTAAGCCGGGAATTCATGATTTCAAATTCATATATCAAACCTAGAGATATACACATACAGGCATGTTCAAACTTTATAATCATCCACTTTATTCATACACATACACATTTTTGCTTTTGTCATCATATTTCGAATAAACACAATTGGAATTTCATTTGAATTGGACCATATGATGGTATTTGCTTGTATGAGCTCAAAGATCCATATTTGAATTGAAGGACAATCTAAATCTCGAGTTGGAGACATTGACACTTGTTTGCGTGCAAAACAAATAAATTCTCGATCTTGATATCATAGTCGACCGTACAAGAGCAGAACACTTATAATTCCAGGCGCCAAAAGCTTTCAAACTTCCCGCTCACATCGAAATATCTCACGCCCGAAAGTTTAGCCCTGCGATATTCCTGTTTTACCACTGCCACATGAATGGAAAAGGGTTGCTTTGGTAACTCCATTGTTTTCCCCTCTTTGCACCCAACATTCCTCCCACCTCCACCCCACCCTCGCCGTTAGGCTCTCCGGTGATCTCCCTCTATAGCCACTAAATTCCCAAACCAATCCACTCATCCTCTCCGGCATCTCCTCCTCTAGACGAGGAACACCATCTTCAATGGATCAGTGTTCTGGTTCGACCCTTAGCTTGGATTTCTCCAAGGGTTTGGTTTTTGCAAATGAGATCTATAGATCTTGTGGTGTCACTGTTCACCCTTCGGATGGCATGGGATCTTTCATCATGGTTGTGTCTTTTAGTAGGCATGATTTTCGCCTCTCTGATGATTCAGTGGCAGCAGCATTAGAAGAAGCTATTGGTGGATCGGCGACCGAGTTCATGGTTTCCAATATTCGTGACAAGGTATTCTCCTTTCATGTTTCATGCAAAAAAGTTGGTCTCTACTTCTCTCTCTTCGATGTTTTGCTTGTGAGCACTTTAAGTGTTACTTACTCATCTGGGGACATGGTGGTCCTAATTGGAGGCGCGAGGTTTTGATTTGGAGAAAAGAATGTGATGCTGAATGGGTTTTTGTTACCCCTACCAAGCGTCATGCTAAGATCGGCATGATAACCATGCATAAGCGTCCGGCCAAATCTTCTCTGAAGTCTGGATCCAGTTGCAGGAAGAAACTTTCGTTTACCATGTTTCAAAATTATCCTGCATGCAAACGATATAGATACCCTGCCACACAAACCTGCATTGATACTGTTCTAGATGCGAGTTATGTTATTAGTCCGCGCGAGCGTGCTATTATTCATTCTTTGCCGGCGTCGGAGCTCTGGTGGATGGTGGCTGCCCTTGCGATCTGTTTTGGTATTGTCCCAATGCAAATTTCTCGGTCAAAGGAAATCTCGCCTCAGTTGGATCATCATGCATTATCCTCGGAGCGAACGTTGGGTGGTTCTGGGATTTTTTCAAATCATAGCCCTTCTGATCCACTTCCTATTGTTGGGCCTATTGATCAACCTACCATATCTAGCACCAAGACTTCCCTGGTTAGCCCATCTACTGCACCTTATGTCAGCCCACCAACTCCAGTCAATGCTGAATCTCCCAATGCATGGCAAGTCAATCAGGATCATAACTTATCGCCCACCGGGATTTTGGGCTATTCTGTTGAAGATTTGGAGGGATTTTCTTCTATGGTTGATGAAATTGCGTTTTGGGTTTGGAAATGCCAAAACTGTTTTTTCAATGGCACATATCACCTCTAGTTGCACCAGTGAAACGCGTTGTCGTCGATGTTTTCGGCAAGGCCATAGGGAAAAATCTTGCACAGGATCAACACCTAACGGGCGTTTTAGATGGGTCCCACGCGTCATTGAGAGTCCATCTGCCAACTAGCTTGACAACCCACTACCGATTTTGCCGCTTGACGCCTCAAGTTCCCTCCAATCTGCCGCTGTGGCTTGCTCATTGATACATCCCGTCGGGGATTCATAATCAGCTTCTTCATTAGAGCCTACCACACCACCACCTGCATTACCATAGCCACCTTCAGCTCCACCGTCCATCCCACGGCCAGAAACACCACCACCCCCATCATCGTCACCATCACCACCATTGCCACAAATTCCTGCATCGCCATCACCGGTTGAGATGGCCAAATTTGAGCTAGATCCCATGATGTACGTCCCGCCGGGCTTTGAGATCATTGATGGAGGGCCACTTCGTCTCCCTCGCAACTTCTTCTCTCCAGCTACTGCACCTGACAAGAGGCACGAGGAGTATGCCATTGGCATCGTCGAGCTGGGGCCGCTGCCGGCGGAGATCCCCCTCTACCGCAACATGGTTAGTGATTTCGTTGTCAATCAGTTGGGAAGAGATTTCCTTGATGCTTAGCCATGGATTCAGGGGTTTGGACTGTTCCTTTTTTGCAGTGCAGTTGCTAGGCAAGTTCTGATGGATCACCCCCTTTTGATTTGGGCTACGACCGCTTTGTTCGTTTTATTCCGGATGATGAATGGATTAATTGTAGAGCTTCTTAGGGCTTTCGCTATGGTTGGGTCATGCTTTTTGGTGTTCCTCTAGATTGTGGTCAGACTCAATCCATTGCAGATGTGATTAGCACTTTTGGGTGTTTTCATGTTTGGCACCAGACTGATCAGCTAATGGTGCGGACTTGTAACACCCCATTTGTAACATTTCCCAATATTGGCAATATAACCATCTTGTTCTTCATCAATCCCAAGTGGTTTCGTCCTTGTTGTTTTCATTCTGGGGATTTGCCTTGTTTATTTTCCTTTGTCTTGTCATATTTCTTTTTGCCATTTAGTGTTTCATCTTGGCCTCATCATAGTGTTGCACTTGTGCTTCTTGTCATGTTGCATTTCATCATGTTAATCATGTGCATTGTGTGTTTCATGCATGTTATATTATTTCTTGCCCATGTGTGATCCATGCATGACCACCTCCTTGCATCACCTTCTTTTCCTTCTACCTCCTTCCTTCTTGCAAGTGCCATTATTCCCTCCTCCATTAATGTTCATTTGTTCCCTATAAATCTTATCCCATGTCCTTACCCTCTCTATAAATTTTCAGATCTTTTGAAGTTGATTTGGTTGGGTTCAAAAAATGGCTAAAGTTTGAACTTCGTTCAAACATGGATTATTTTTCTACCTCTAAAAATGCCTAACCCAATTTTATCAAATAGAGTGTAGTTACAGGAGCTTGAGGTTATTTTCATTTTTGAAAATATCCTCTCCTAGGCCCCTGACCTTTTCCTTTTCTTCAGATGATTATTTAAATGAGTAAAAAGTTCTAAAAAGGAAAAGGGCCTCACCTGGGTTGACCTCCCTGCGCTGTAGTCGCCGCATCCCAGCTAGCGGGCCCAGTGAGGCGCCCCGTAGCCCACCTGGACCCCGCGGCCTCCTCCTCCCTGGCTTTTCTCACTTGCGCACGCACACACCTGGCTCGCTCCCTCACACGTGGCCTATCTGGCCCGGCTAGTCAGCGAGCCCCTGTAACCCGCAACTGCTTTTCGCCCTCTTCTCACCGTCGCCATGGGGACCGCACAGCCGAGAATGCGTGAGCTTGCGCCGCTCGCCCTAGCCCCTATTAAGACCCCTCTCCTTGCCCTACCTATCCGATAGGGTTCCCTCTCCCCCTCACCGCCGCCGCCAAGCCACCGAACCAACAGATCCGCTGGACTCCGTCGTGCCCGAGCGCGTCCAGGAGTACGTGCTCGTCGCTGGCATGCTCTCTATCGCCCTCCACCCAGCGAACCCTGTCCGTCTGCTTCCTTGACGTCATCTACATCCTCTACGTCCACTACTTCACCCAGGGACGCGAAGACTTCGCCGCCTTCTTCCTCTTCTTCACCGTCGGCCTCTACATCATCTCCTGGAAGATTCCGGCATCCCCGACCTCGTTGCTTCCGTTCGAATGCGCGTGCGTGTTCGTGGTGAGCACCCGCGTCATCCCGTGCCCTTCTCCCTTGTTTTGCATGCTCTGGCGCCGTGAGCTCCCGAACCCATTGCCTCTGAACCTCGCTCCCGCGAGTGCTCCGACCGCCGTAGGCCCTCTGCGCATGTCCTTCATGTTTGCCGAAACGCGTTGTCGAGGATATACCCCGCGCTGTGACCCGGTCGGAGATATAACCCGGCTGGGACTTGATGTTTCATTGTTGACCCGGCAGACTATAAGCCGGCGGGAACAGTTAAGCAGGTTAAGCCGGCGAGAATAGTTAAGCAGGTTAAGTCGGCGAACATAGTTAAGAATTGTAAGCCGGTAGACGCAGTCATGTAAGCCGAAAAACACAGTCATGTAAGCCCGCAGACGCAGTCATGTAAGCCGGAAGACACAGTCATGTAAGCTGGCAGACATAGTCATGTAAGCCAGACAGTTAAGCCAGATTGTAAGCCGGATTGTAAACCAACTTACATTAAGAAGCCCAAGACGTTAAGAAGCCCATGGTAAGATGTCAAAATAGGTTAAGTCCTAATCCGAGTTTTACTCTACATGTAACCCACCCCTTCAACTTATATAAGGAGGGGCGGGGCACCCCAAGAGGGGGGCAAGAAAAAGAATCATTAAGGCAAGACACAAAGAGAGGAGAGACGGATTTACGGCGTCTCCCTCATGAGCATAATGAGACCTAGCCACAAACAGTATGTAGGGTTGTTACCGGATGATGTTTCCCGGGGCCCGAAGCTGTCTAAACCCTTGTATTGTGTTGCGTCTCTCGATTCCGATCAACACCTCTCAAGCTATCACATAGATGCATTGGACTCACGACTAAGTCCTCACACTAGGACATCTGCCGTGACAAATCCATGACACGCATAGTGTAGATAAGTGCATGCAGCTCCTCGCCAAGACTTTTCCATGCCGCGTTCGTCCCCGTCGTCGCCGTCTCTGTCACCTCATCGCTCCCGTCGTCGTACGGCGTCGTTCTTGTCATGCGTGTGTGTGGGATCCCCTAGCGACCCAGTTGCGCATCTCTGCCGCTCATTCTGGCCACCGGAGCATCCCCGGTGAGCCTTCCGCCACACTTTTCCCATCGCCGATGCCCTCCCCTGTTTCCTCTGCTCGGGCACCGTTTGGGACCACGCGGGCCCCACCAGTCAGCGACACACAAGCCGGACCCACCAGTCAGCCTCTCAGGGGACCAGGTCCCACCTGTCATCCCGTCTCCCCTTATGTTATTTTCTTTTATTTTAATTCCAGGGAATATTCCATTTCATTAGGTGGAATCTTTCCATTTCGGGATAGTCCATTTCTGGACATTTCCAGTATTCGAAAATGCCATTTCTATCTATAGTCATTTTAGGCGGGGTTTCACTTAATGCATTTGTGGTGATTTTTCTGTGGTGACCTAGACATATTATATATGTTTTTGGGCTAGAAAAATCCAATGGATCCATTGGTGGCATCCATTTCATCATATGAGAAAGTTTGCACACATGTCATTTTACATCATGTTGTTGTTTTGTCTTTTATGTGTATATTTATGCAAACATGCTATGTAGTGTTTTGGCACATGTGTAGCTTCCTTTTCATGTCTACTCCATGCTAGATTTTATTAAATGCCAGGACATGCTTTGTATTGAGTGCCACAAGCTTGCAAAGTGTTGGAGATATGCCCTAGAGGCAATCATGTATGATGATATTTCCTATGTATTTATGAATAAAGATAGTCCTTGGATATTATCAATGATGTGTATCAGCAAGTATGTGACATGTTTGTGGGACTATGCATTGTATGATGACTGTCCTAAAAGGTCCCTAGTCGAAAGGGTTGTGTGGAAGCGCAGCCAACTAGACTAGCATATGACACGGTCGATGGCTTGGTCTCACTAGCCATGGAGCATTGGATGCTAACCGGATAATATGGACTTGGAAGGATCTGGTCAGATTCGACCTAGTCGGATCCGGGTCGAGATAAGGTCCGAGTCAGACAGACCCAACTATGAGACGCAGCGATATGTCATCTGTGAGTCTCTAGTACAACATATGTTCTATGTCCTAAGAACCAAGCTGACGCATGTACTTAGGATGGTGACAGACTTGCTTTGGGCCGACCAAATGCTACTCTGAAACTGGGTAGTTATAAAGGTAGGTTTTGGGTTTGTCCAGAACCATGCTACGACACGTGGTCGAGCAAGATGGGATTTTCCCCTCCGATTAGGAGAGATATACACTGGGCCCCTCGTGTGATCCGACCAGGATAAGCAGAGCCATGTGACAAGGATTATGAGATAATCCGGTTTGTGGTCGGCATCATTGGAACGAGAAAGAGGTCGGGCTAGCACAAGGATGACAGACCCGCCTTGAACCCGACAACATATATCGTGTGGCAAAAGGAATGGAAGTATGATGTACATGTTCGCCTAACCAGCTTCATAGTCTGTTTGGTGTTCGGCATGCCTTGCTAGAGGCCGCCACCAACTGCGCAGTTCGGAGGAGATCCGAACTGCGACCAAGCCGGCTTGAACCTAAGGGGTCGCGCGCTTAAGGGAAGGAACCTATGGGCTCGGATCCGAGGACACTGGTCGGATGTGATCCAAGCTGTATTGGATTGTGGCCGAGTAGACTTATGGGCTTTAGGGTCCGTGCGAGGCCCAAGTGTTGAGCCCGCGTCGGACGCCTATATAAAGTGGAGGTGCCGCACACTCATGCGGTTGATCGCTTCGGCGCTGTCACTAGGGTTTGCATGTGTTACGAATACACACCTCCACTCACCGCCAACTATGTGATCAGACCTAGCAGTCCGCGCACGGTGTTCCTCGTGCACGCGAGGATACCATTAGAGGCAGTGTACTTGCGCCTCTCTGGCGAACCTGTACGTGGGAACCGACTACCGGCTATACGAGGGAGATCAGATTTGGAGGAGACGATAAACACGGATGCGCTGCCCCAACTCTTCTTTCGCTGCACGACAGTGTGCGTCTAGTGGTAACTTACTGTGATCCATCTCCGGTAGCATGTTCTTGGTTGGTCTGCACGTAGGAAATTTTTAATTAGCAGTCGACGCACCCTACCGTAGCTCCCAACAGTGGAATCAGAGCCTCTTCTATAGGATTTGGATTCATATCGTATGCAAATTAGATATGTGGAGGCGATAGATGATGTCTGTTGTCGTTGATGAGATCGGCTGTGTGCACGATTGATGAGATCAACTGCACATGGGAATCGATGTGGCTATGTTTTCTGATGATCGGAGTCGATGAGGTCGTGACACAACCTACCCCTACCAGTCAGTATCTGACATCGGGGTTAACAGTGAAACGTAAAATCCGAATCGGGCTTGCGTTGATCGATAAGATCGGTCAGATCAGAGAATTCGGCGTGATCGGAGTTCCGATGTGGCCGTCGTGTGCGTAGCGCCTTCTATTTCGTACACGATCACTCAAACCGGTAGAATGCGATTCTATGAGTAACTTTGTTTTGCAGGTTTGATGTGAATAGTATGGCTCATGTGTATGTGATGCATGTGTGTAAATTATACATGGCCTGCATGTCATGTTTGTCAGTCGGCATGAGCCAAAGTGTTGTCATTATATTGTATAACGACCTGCGTGCCGACTTGTGAATCTATGTAAAATTCATTACTAGCTGTAGTAGTTGGATAATAGAGATCAGGTTGGCGGCTTGGTGTCCCGACGTGACAAACAAGATGGAGTTTCTAGATGGTCATCGGAGTTGGTGCCGACCTAGAAGAACATCCATGAAGGAGCCATGCTATTTCACAGTATATGTTTTATTTGTGATTGTTATGCTTCTTGTTTTCTATGCATGTTAGAATAATAGAAAAATCCCTCGTTAATATCAAGAAATTTTCCATTCCCGATGTTGCACCTTCGCACGTCAAGTACGTCTAGTAGTGGGATCATAAAATTGGGGTGCTGCTAGGTGTCCTTGAACTGAAGGGTTTGTCACAGCCCTAGCTTTGGCCTTTGCTTGTCTTTGCATATGCATCCATGCATCATCTTAAATTCAAGGAAATTGAATTGAGGGAATTCTCAAGCCTCAGAAATCTTTTAAAAATGATCAATATTAAAATATTTTCAAATGAGCCCAACAAAATGTTCCTCCTAATCTCTGAAAATATTGGCAAGAGCTAAAACTCGAACCAATATTTTTGGAATCACAGAAATAATTATTCTTGGGCGTTTGAATTAATTCACTAGCTATTTGAATTGGGTTTATATTAACTACAAAATAGATATAAGCCCAATAATTTTGAAAGTTTGCATGTGGATCTGAACTAGTTTCCTAATTCCACATAATAATTTTCAGAAGCATAAAAATCGGTTTGGTTTGAAAACCAAACTCAAAACAAACTTCAAAAGAAATAGAAAACAGAAACAAACAGAATAGAAGAGAGAGAGAGAGAGTTTACTTGGGAGCCCACTTACCTGGCCCAACTCCTCTAGCCGGCCCAACCTACCTGGATATGCCAGTCGTCCTCAACCTCGTGCCAGAGGGCACGAGGGCATGTGCCCACCGCCTGCGCGTACGCGCCGCGCCACCTCCTGGTTGCCTGCTTCTCTTGGCCTCCTGTAACGTTGCCAGGCACACCCCTTCGACCCCTCTCACTCTCCCCCATGGCCCTCCTCTCCTCTGCTCCCTCTCTCTCGCCCTGACCGAACGCGCCCGTCGCTGCCGTCCAAATATCAGCGCTAGCCACCGTTGTCGTCTCGCCTCCACCAGCTTTCCAAAAGCTTCGCCAAGCCCCGATTAACCTCTCCACCGAAGGACGCGAGCTCGAAGGCCCCGCATCGACGCCACCAACGCCGTCTCCGAGATCTACTCTGCCGGATGCCACGGCATGGTTCGTCGTCTCTAGTTCATCCCCGAGCCTAACGAGACCTCCATACGACTCCCTGTGAGCCCCTCTCCCTTTCCCCTCGTACCCTGTGGTGGATTTGGTCCGCTAGCTCGATTCCCGCCATCGCCGAGAGCTTTCGCCGTCGTGTCTCATCGCCACCGTGGCATGAGCTCGATCTGCTCATGTCCGAGCACGTGGTAGTGCTCCAGGAGCTCCCCTGGCGCTCCTGCGCCGCTCAAACTGCTCGCAAGCAAGCTGCAGCCCCGCGCCCCGGCCAAGCCAGAGCATCTCCGCCGCAAAGCTTATCGTCGGTGTCGCTATATCCCGCATCAGCTCCAGCCACCACCACCATCGTACGCGCCCTGCTACGGGTGTCCGAACGCACCCGGCCGCGTGACCTCCCGCCGCCGGAGTTGGCCGGACGAGCGACCTCGCCGTGCCCTGTTTACGCCGGCGGCTAAATGCCAATTAGAGCTAACGTGGAGCATTAGGTTACGTGCTAATCACTCGGTTAATTAACCCCTAGTGTATGACATGTGGGACCACTACTGTTTAAAACACGAGTTAAGTTAAATAACCCCCTGTTAACACTCTATCTCATTGACATGTGGGCCATGGTGTCAGGTTTGACCTGGACCGGCCCCTGTTGACTTGCTTACGTCACACTGAGGTCATGCTGATGCAATTAATCATTTGCTGGATTAAAAACAATCCACGAAATGCCAGAAAATAGTTAAAACATCTAAAATTCATAGTAATTCAACCATAGCTCCAAATGAAATAAATTATATATGAAAAATGATCAGACAAATTCAAGGAATCCATCTGTACCATTTCCATGCATGTTTGAACATTGTTTGTCCTATGTTTTGGACATAACAAATAAAGGGCATTTAAATAATCATATATGGAGATGGAATTTGAATCATGTATCCAAACCAACTTCATTTAAATCATAGCTAGATGCATTAGCTCAAATAACAACATATTCCCATGTCATGATCATGCATCATATTGTGGCATTGCATTGATTGTGTTCTTTCTCAGTTGCCAGTGTTTGTCCCCTCTCGGTAGATGTGTACCGACGACGAGAACGATGACACCGATGAAGTGTGTTCCTCTTCAGAAGTGTCAGGCAAGCAAAACCCCCTTGCTCATTCCGATACAATCCGACTCTCTCGCTCCTGCTCTCTTTTAATGCATTAGGACAACACCGATTCAACTGTTACATGTTGCGGTAGTTGAACCCCTTTCCTCTTCATGATCTGTCATTGCCATGGTAGATAGATGAAACCCGCTAGCATGAGTAGGAGTTGTTTGAGCCCTGATGTGCCTACTCATTCATGCTTGTTGTCATGCCTATTGTTGCTTAGAGTTGAGTCAGGTCTGATTCATCGGGGATGAATTAGAGGTGTGAGAACATGTCCTACTGTTGTGAGCTAAGTGTGTGAACACGATTTGGTAAAGTTAACGGTGAGAGGCCATGTAGGAGTACATGGTGGGTTGTCTCATTGAAGCCGTCCTTAGGAACTGAGTTCTGTGTTTGTGATCCATGAACAGCTACTACCATGCATTAGAATGCTTAAGTGCCCCTCTTGACTTATTAATCAACCTGATCTCTGTCGAGGAGTTGCAACTAGTTTTTGGTGTTTGTAGGTTGTGTTAGTAGTCTACCAAGTGGCACCCGGTATAGGTGGGCTTGGGACAGACTAGGCACAGTGGCACGGTGTACCAAGTGGCACCCGGATGGTGGGCTTGGGAACCCTGCTCACATCGTTTGGGGCCGTGAGCGACACCCCGGTCGGATCTCCTTGCGGATGGAACCCGAATAGGCGATAAACCTGGACTAGAGACTTGTCGGTTTGTCAGGTCGTGGCCGACTACCTCGCCAGGCTTCCGCTTGAACGTTGCCGAGATACACGATGTGTACATGGTGATAAGTGGCGAGAGCGTATGTGATGAAGTACACCCCTGCAGGGTTATCATTATCTATTCGAATAGCCGGATTCCTCGGATATGGAAACTTGGACCCCTTGCATCGTTCATAGACAAGTGAAAGTGGATACTCTAAAATGCGCAAGATAAGCGTGAGTGCAGTGGATGGCCTTCTTGTAGGAAGACGGGAGTGGATCCATAGTGGTGTATTGATATGGTGAATATGTGGACTCGGGTGCGCCACCTCAAAAGAGTTACTTGCAGTCATAGTTTCGGATAGCCACTGAGTCAAAGACGGCTTGCTGCAGTCAAACTCCACCACCCCCTTTGTTGATACTGATGCATATGTAGCTAGTTCTGATGTAAGTCTTGTTGGGTACATTTGTACTCACGTTTGCCTATTTTATGTTTTGTAGAGAGACGTCAGTCTCGCTAGTAGTTCCGTGTGGACTTCGACGTTTAGCTTGATACCTCAGCTACGATCTTGTGCCCTCAGCAGGATCTGGTAGATAGTCAAGCTTCTCAACCTTTTTCATTTGTAGAAGTCTGTACTCAGACATGTTAAGCTTCCGCATGTGCTTTGACTTGTATGCTCTGAATGTTGGGTCGTGAGACCCATGTTTGTATCATCTGGCTCTTCGGAGCCTAATGAATAAATACTTGAGTCGTAGAGTTATGTTGTGATGCCATGTTGTATTTACACATATCGAGCATATTGTGTGTATGATTGAAATGCTTGGTATGTGCGGGATCCGACAACCTAGTTGTTCATCCTTGGTAGCCTCTCTTATGGGGAAATGTAGTCTTGTGCTTCCATGAGCCATAGTAGTACGCTACAGCCCGGTTCACTGGAGTCCTGCTAGCCCAGCACTACTGCTATGGAACACTTAGACTGGCCGGCATGTGATTCACTTTGTTCCTGTGTCTGTCCCTTCGGGGAAATGTCACGCGGTGACATTCGGAGTCCTGCTAGCTTGCTACAGCCCTGATTCACACGCTGCTGACCGACATGCTCGATGTTGATTCATGTATGCCTGTCCCCGTAAGTTAGTGCCACTTTGGGTTCACGACTAGTCATGTCGGCCCGGGTTCTCTGTCATATGGATGCTAGCGACACTATCATATACGTGAGCCAAAAGGCGCAAACGGTCCCGGGCCATGGTAAGGCGACACCCGTGGGGATACCGTGCGTGAGGCTGCAAAGTGATATGAGGTGTTAAAGGATAGATCGATGTGACTTAGAATCGGGGTCCTGACAGCTTTGGTATCAGAGCCTGACTGCCTGTAGGATTACCAAGCCAAGATGGTCGAAGTCATGTCTAGAAATGCTTTAGTTATATAAGGGAATTGATTGTGGATGGGAACGTAAGGCTCTTTTTACTCCTTATCCTCAAGACCTTCTGATCTCAGTCATCTTATCTTCTCTACGGGGTTAAGAACTAGGCTTCTCTTCTATCTCCCAGGATGACATGTTACTAAACTGTAGTTACCTAGGATTGTTGAGTTCAAGCCTCGGTTCAGTTCCTACTACTTCCATATGTTCATAGCTAGCCTCAGAACCTTGATATTGTGATGTTGAGTGGTTATGCCACCATTTTGCAGGATGTCTCAAATCATTTTGAGCATTTACAGCCGTTATGCTGTCCGAGTCATCCCAAGTTTCTAAACAGTCTGATGCATCTGCAAATCCCTTCCTCCTGTTCCTGATTTCCTTTCGGGCCAGATTAAGCACACTAATCGGTGAGTTGAGGTACTCTATTGCCTCGACATATATGTTGGAGTTGTTATTATGACACTAGGGTATCTTAGAGTTGGTAATCTAGCCATGTTTGGTGTTCCCAGTACGATGATTCTGGCCCCCATTCTCGCAATCATCTCGTGATGTTATTTAGTTAGTAGGTATTCTACCCCTGGGTTCTTGACCCAAGATCCACTCCACTTACCTCCTTTTGATAGTGTTTGCTAGTTCCTTAGGATATTAGTAACCTTTGCGATAGTCCTCGAGGTCCATGGTATTTCCTTCTTCCAAGTACCATGAACTGCTTATCGCAGAAGTTCTTTTGAACCAAAAGATCACAACCAGGGTGCTCTTGAGGAGTACTCCATTCATATTGTGACTCTGCCAGTTCCATCATTCTGCATGGGTTATCTGGAAGAAATATGTTGAACTCGTTTGACATACTAACCCATGAATCCACAACTCAGAAAAGTTATATGTTCCTTGAGTTGTTCTCTTTAGTTGTATTCTGACCCCCATCTATCATTTGATTGTCAAGAGTATGCATTCATTCGCTGTCGATGCCTATTATTCTTGTGGTCTATCAAGCTATTCTATTTCGGAATGACTGGGAGAAACAAACTCCAATACCTTGTCCATTTCTAGGATTGGGTCAAAGCAATTGTACTTCGTAGATCAAAATGCCAATCCAACTTTTGCTCTGTTCTACCCTGTAGTATTACCCCCTTTATGTCTGGATTGTCATGAGAACTGCACCATCTCTTATGAATTCTTAACGCAGTGATACTTCTCACCATCATTGCCTCATCCCACAGTTTCGTGTTATTGTAACCAGAATGCTGACAAGTGAACTGTGATGCGTGAAATCAGTACTCCTAGCAAGTCCGTTGCTTGGTAGTTATTGGACAATATTCTCATCCTTAGCGTGCTGGTTATTGAATCATCATTCTAAGACAGATTGTGCTACCTAGTCCTTATTTCTGGTGCACTCTTCGCTCAAGAGTTAGGATTGTATCAATCCCTTTCTTATTTAGCTATATCATCTTGCCCTGAAAAGCAAGACTGTTCTTGAGCTTAGAGACATTTCGGTGGTTCGTGATTTTCCGGACATCTTCACGAAAGTATCACCAGGTCGTCCCCTGACCGATATGTTGAGTTCGTGATCAGGTTGGTTTTCCTCTAAACCACCCCTTCTCCAAGAATCTGTGTTGAATACCCTGAGCTAGTTGGTTGAGCTAAACAACAACTTGGAGAGTTGGAAGATAAAAAGCTTTGCCAAGTTTGGGTCATTCTGAAGGGATATCTTTGTGTGTGTGTGTTGATGAGAGATGATATGTTCATCGATTGTTCCTCGTGATCGGTTGTTGAATCTATCGTCTTGTCCAAACCTTGATTTGAGTGTGGGCTATCGTCAAATCAAGTTAGAATCAACGATATTCATAATGTTTTTTTTACTCGTGGTTGTTCCTCGAGCATACACCATTACATCCTTTGGTCTGACCAATACTATCACATTGTTCACATGATGGTGGAAGTCCAGTGATATGGAAATTCCGATGAGTTGTTGTTAAGCCCATCAGCGACATCTTGTCTCCTCCATGATTCATGTTGAACATTGAGCTAGTGTTGGAAACTCTGTAAGCATTGCCTTCGTGTTCCGCTCATGAGGTATATGTTTTGGTGAAAGAAGTGACTTTCTCCAAGTTCACGTGCATTAGTTGTAAGTTGCCGCCATGAATTTGAGAAATGTTTGTTTTGTTTCCTTTGGAATCATCCCAAATCAGTCAGGCATACATGCTAAGTATTCTATTGTTTGGTAGATTAATTACCTCCACTCCATATGTATTCCCTAGCACACCAAGCCACTGATTGACTTGTTCAAGGAAAAGGAGTTGTTGTGCTAATCCTAGGTCATGCACAAGACTTTGTTACCAAGATGATGGTTCCCAACCAGAACTCGGTAGTGCTTGTTGTAAGACTACTATGAGGTCATGCTTTTCTTGGACAGCGTGTTCACAGGTATGTAGCAGAACCAGCTCATGTTTTGGAGCTTGCTATCATAGTTCATCTCCGAAGAATCTCGCAACATCATCTTGTCAACTTGTGTTGCAACTCTTCTTTTCAAACATGTTGAGTCTAAAGTATCCTGTTTCTAACCAGATCTGAATCTCAGGCCGATATGATGGCTTGAACATTTCCAAGATCTATGATGTAGGTTCTGACAAGGTTGATGTTCTGGCCGACACACCTAGCCGGAAGATCTATTATTGTAGTATCTTGAACGAGCAATTCGACCATCTTCTCCATGAGGATTTGGTATGACTTATTCCACAAGTTGTTCCTTATGGATTTTTGTGCTCCCAAAGTCCGACCTTTACTTGATGGCCATGTTGATGCTTTTAAGCATTGACCGTGGTACCTAGTACATCAAGGAGAACATTAGAAGCAGAGTGCTAAATGTCTCTCGGTCGATCATCCAGATTTGCTTCTTTGGCATTGCTAAGGAAAAATCTGAGAAAGTGATGTCCTCCTTTGCATCTGCATCCTCCATCACCGTTTATCATGGTAGTATGATGTGTTGCCAGGATCCTTGGCACGGATGTTGGTAAAACCTTGGTGAATACAGAAATGCTCAAGTTCTTGAGAGCACGCTCGGTCATTGGATTATATCCTCGGTATCAATTGGAATGTGCCTTCCGTTGCCGAGTTGTCCTATAACTCTAGTTTCCTCTCCAAACTGAGTATGCCATTCTTTCGAATTCATTCAAATGATAAATTCTGATTTTCCTTAGGCTGGTATAGAGAGTTTCAATGATCTCTGTATCAAAAGTAATTCTTTTTGCCACTTAAGGGAATAATTCTACGAGTCACCTTCCCCGAGGTGTCCCGTTATGGTATCATGGGCAACTTAACTCCTCGCTACTTTGAAACCCCCCTCACCATCTATTTAAGCGTCGAATTGTTGCCTACCAATTTGAACCTTTGTCATATGTTTCTCATCCATCATCTCTGATGTGTGTTTTGCGTCTCAGCTCAAGGGATGTTTCTACGTCTCATTCCATGAGTTGATCTTGTGTTCATTAAGATCGATGATCCATTCTTGTGAGGTTGTCTTGCTCTCTTGTCACCATGTTGGATGAAGTTCTCGAAGGAAAGGATGTCATAATCAATATGATGTAGCGGATCAACATCTCCGAGAAGAGCAGTTGGATCATGAAGATCGTGTTATTAGCTTTGTGTCCCCTCTGTCATCTTACCTCATGTCTTGAATCTCGGGACGAGATTCTTGTTTAGTGGGGGTGAGTTGTCACAGCCCTAGCTTAGGCCTTTGCTTGTCTTTGCATATGCATCCATGCATCATCTTAAATTCAAGGAAATTGAATTGAGGGAATTCTCAAGCCTCAGAAATCTTTTAAAAATGATCAACATTAAAATATTTTCAAATGAGCCCAACAAAATTTTCCTGCTAATCTCTGAAAATATTGGCAAGAGCTAAAACTCAAACCAATATTTTTGGAATCACACAAATAATTATTGTTGGGCCTTTGAATTAATTCACTAGCTATTTGAATTGGGTTTATATTTACTATAAAATAGATATAAGCCCAATAATTTTGAAAGTTTGCATGTGGCTCTGAACTAGTTTCCTAAGTCCACATAATAATTTTCAGAAGCATAAAAATCGGTTTGGTTTGAAACCCAAACTCAAAAGAAACTTCAAACAAAATAGAAAACAGAAACAAACAGAATAGAAGAGAGAGAGAGCGAGTTCACCTCGCAGCCCACTTACCTGGCCCAACTCCTCTAGCCGGCACGAGGGCGTGTGCCCACCGCCCGCGCGTACGCGCCGCGCCACCTCCTGGTTGCGTGCTTCCCCTGGCCTCCTGTAACGTCGCCACGTATACCCCTCCGACCCCTCTCACTCTCCCCCATGGCCCACCTCTTCTCTGCTCCCTCTCTCTCGCCCGGACCGAACGCGCCCGTCGCCGCCGTCCAAATATCAGCTGTGGCCACCATCGTCGTCTCGCCTCCACCAGCTTTCCAAAAGGTTCGCCAAGCCCCGATTAACCTCTCCACCGAAGGACACGAGCCTGAAGGCCCCGCATCGACACCACCATCGCCGTCTCCGAGCTCTGCTCCGCCGGATGCCACCGCCCGATTCGTCGTCTGTAGTTTGTCCCCGAGCCTGATGAGACCTCCATACGACTCCCTGTGAGCCCCTCTCCCTTTCCCCTCATACCCCGTGGTGGATTTGTTCCGCTAGCTCGATTCCCACCATCGCCGAGAGCATCCACCATCGTGTCTCCTCGCCGCCGTGGCCTGAGCTCGATCTGCTCACGTCGGAGCACGCGGTAGTGCTCCAGGAGCTCCCCTGGTGCTCCTACGCCGCTCAACCTGCTCGCTAGCAAGCTGTAGCCCCGCGCCCCGGCCAAGCCCAAGCATCTCCGCCGCAAATCTCATCGCCGGCGCCGCTACAGCCCGCATCAGCTCCAGCCACCACCACCATCGTATGCGCCCTGCTGCGAATGTTCCAACGTACACGGCCGCGCGACCTCTTGTGGCCGGAGTTGGCCGGACGAGCGACCTCGTCGGGCCCTGTTTACGCCGGCGGCTAAACAACGATTAGAGCTGACGTGGAGCATTAGGTTAGGTGCTAATCACTCGGTTAATTAACCCCTAATGTATGACATATGGGACCACTGCTGTTTAAAACACGAGTTAAGTTAAATAACCCCCTGTTAACTCTCTATCTCACTGACATGTGGGCCACGGTGTCAGGTTTGACCTGGACCGGCCCCTGTTGACTTGCTTACGTCACACTGAGGTCATGCTAATGCAGTTAATCATTTGCTGGATTAAAAACAATCTAGGAAATGCCAAAAAATAGTTAAAACTTATAAAATTCATAGTAATTCAACCGTAGCTCCAAATGAAAAAAATTATATATGAAAAATGATCAGAAAAATTCAAGGAACCCATCTGTATCATTTCCATGCATGTTTGAACAATGTTTGTCCTCGGTTTTTGGCAAAACAAATAAAGGGCATTTAAATAATCATATATGGAGTTGGAATTTGAATCATGTATCCAAACCAACTTCATTTAAATCATAGCTAGATGCATTAGCTCAAATCACAGCATATTTCCATGTCATGATCATGCATCATATTGTGGCATTGCATTGATTGTGTTCTTTCTCAGTTGCCGGTGTTTGTCCCCTCTTGGTAGATGTGTACCGACGACGAGAACAATGACACCGATGAAGTGTGTTCCTCTTCAGAAGTGTCAGGCAAGCAAAACCCCCTTGTTCATTCCGATACAATCCCACTCTCTCGCTCCTGCTCTCTTTTAATGCATTAGGACAACACCGATTCAACCGTTACATGTTGCGGTAGTTGAACCCCTTTCCTCTTCATGACCTGTCATTGCCATAGTAGATAGATGAAACCCACTAGCATGAGTAGGAGTTGTTTGAGCCCTGATGTGCCTACTCATTCATGCTTGTTGTCATGTCTTCTACTGCTTAGAGTTGAGTCAGGTCTGATTCATCGGGTATGAGTTAGAGGTGTGAGAACATGTCCTACTGTTGTGAGCTAAGTGTGTGAACACGATTTGGTAAAGTTAACGGTGAGAGGCCATGTAGGAGTACATGGTGGGTTGTCTCATTGAAGCCGTCCTTAGGAACTGAGTTCTGTGTTTGTGATCCATGAACAGCTACTACAACGCATTGGAATGCTTAAGTGCCCCTCTTGACTTATTAATCAACCTGATCTCTGTCGAGGAGTTGCAACTAGTTTTTGGTGTTTGTAGGTTGTGTTAGTAGTCTACCAAGTGGCACCCGGTATAGGTGGGCTGGGGACAGACTAGGCACAGTGGCACGGTGTACCAAGTGGCACCCGGATGGTGGGCTTGGGAACCCTGCTCACATCGTTTGGGGCCGTGAGCGACACCCCGGTCGGATCTCCTTGCGGATGGAACCCGAATAGGCGATAAACCTGGACTAGAGACTTGTCGGTTTGTCAGGTCGTGGCCGACTACCTCACTAGGCTTCCGCTTGAACGTTGCCGAGATACACGATGTGTACATGGTGGTAAGTGGCGAGAGCGTGTGTGACGAAGTACACCCCTGCAGGGTTATCATTATCTATTCGAATAGCCGGATTCCTCGGATATGGAAACTTGGACCCCTTGCATCGTTCATAGACAAGTGAAAGTGGATACTCTAAAATGCGCAAGATAAGCGTGAGTGCAATGGATGGCCTTCTCGTAGGAAGACGGGAGTGGATCCATAGTGGTGTATTGATATGGTGAATATGTGGACTCGGGTGCGCCACCTCAAAAGAGTTACTTGCAGTCATAGTTTCGGATAGCCATTGAGTCAAAGACGGCTTGCTGCAGTCAAACTCCACCACCCCCTTTGTTGATACTGATGCATATGTAGCTAGTTCTGATGTAAGTCTTGTTAGGTACATTTGTACTCACGTTTGCCTATTTTATGTTTTGTAGAGAGACGTCAGTCTCGCTAGTAGTTCCGTGTGGACTTCGACGTTTAGCTTGATACCTCAGCTACGATCTTGTGCCCTCAGCAGGATCTGGTAGATAGTCAAGCTTCTCAACCTTTTTCATTTGTAGAAGTCTGTACTCAGACATGTTAAGCTTCCGCATGTGCTTTGACTTGTATGCTCTGAATGTTGGGTCATGAGACCCATGTTTGTATCATCTGGCTCTTCGGAGCCTAATGAATAAATACTTGAGTCGTAGAGTTATGTTGTGATGCCATGTTGTATTTACACATATCGAGCATATTGTGTGTATGATTGAAATGCTTGGTATGTGCGGGCTCCGACAACCTAGTTGTTCATCCTTGGTAGCCTCTCTTATGGGGAAATGTAGTCTTGTGCTTCCATGAGCCATAGTAGTACGCTACAGTCCGGTTCACTGGAGTCCTGCTAGGCCAGCACTACTGCTCCGGAACACTTAGACTGGCCGGCATGTGATTCACTTCGTTCCTGTGTCTGTCCCTTCGGGGAAATGTCACGCAGTGACATCCGGAGTCCTGCTAGCCTGCTACACCCCGAGGTCCCGTAGTCCTGTTAGCCCTGTTGCTACAGCCCGGATTCACACGCTACTGACCGACATGCTCGATGTTGATTCATGTATGCCTGTCCCCATAAGTTAGTGCCACTCTAGGTTCACGACTAGTCATGTCGGACCGGGTTCTCTGTCATATGGATGCTAGCGACACTATCATATACGTGAGCCAAAAGGCGCAAATGGTCCCGGGCCATGGTAAGGCGACACCCGTGGGGATACCGTGCGTGAGGCCGCAAAGTGATATGAGGTGTTAAAGGCTAGATTGGGGTGACTTAGAATCAGGGTCCTAACAGGGTTCGTGTCGGACACGGACATGCACTGCATTAGGTTAACTTGACAAGGCTATCAAAACGCTTTTGGGCCTTGTGGCAAAAGAGGTTGGGAGCCGCGGAATGAGATACCTACCCGACTGATAGGAGTCGCATAGAGATACGATTAGCAAGGAGTTGCTTACTGGATAGGAATGTTTCCTAGCAGTGATGCTAAAGCTCACTAGTCGCATGTGCTAGTCGGATCCTGAATGACTGAGAGTTTGTGCAGGAATGCTGACTTCAGTGGGAGTATTTCTGTTTAAGGCTAGAATTACTCTACCTAAACACATTGCTTAGTGATTGCATATTTTCTGTTGTAGATCAATGGCACCACCTGCTCAACCAAACTTTGCATTGAAATCAATTTTGGAAAAGGATAAACTAAATGGAACAAACTTTACCACCTGGTATAGAAATCTGAGAATTGTTCTCAAGCATGATAAAAAGGAAAATATTCTAGAGGATCTGCTTCCAGAGGGACCTGCCGATAATGCTAGTACCACAACCAAGAATGCCTACTAGAAACTCTTTGATGAATCAAACAAGATGAGCTGCCTCATGCTTGCTTGTATGGAGCTCTATTTGCAGCATCATTTCGAAGATGTTGGGGCTTTCGATATGATCGAGAGTCTCAAGAGCATGTTTTAGGTGCAGGCTAGGACCAAAAGGTTCAACGTGTGGTGATCCTTGATGGATTGTAAGCTGAAGGAAGGTGATCCACTAAGCCCGCATGTGATCAAGATGATAGGATATGTGCAAGCTTTGGATTGGTTGGGCTTCCCGCTCTTGGATGAGCTGGCTACTGATCCAGTTCTGGATTCTCTTCTCCCTAGCTATGGGACGTTCATCTCGAACTATCATATGCATGGCATGGATAAGAAGCTCACTGAATTGCATGGGATGCTCAAAGTGGTAGAGCAGGATATTAAGAAAGGCACACATCAAGTGTTGATGGTGCATAAATCGGCTAAGTTCAAGAAGAGTTGGTCCAAGAAAAAGGGTAAGGAAAAGGGCACAGAGACGGTAACCTCCGCCACTGCGCCGATGTCTGGACCGGACTCAAAGACCATTTGCTATCATTGCAAGAAAACTGGTCACTGGAACAGGAACTGTAGCAAGTGGCTTGCAGAGCATGGCAAGACGGCCGAGAATGCTGCTTCAGGCAAAGGTACACTTGTTGCATATGTTATAGACATTTACCTTGTTGACATACCTAGCAGCTCTTGGGTATTTGATACCGGATCGGTTGTTCACATTTGCAACTCGATGTAGGGGCTGGTAAGAACTATGCGTGTGGCACAAGGGGAAATTGACATCAGGGTCGACAACAAAGCAAGAGTTGCTGCGTTGGAGGTCGGCACGATGCAGCTCCATCTTCCTTCTGGATTTATTTTGGAATTGAGTAATTGTTATTACATTCCTGCACTTAGTCGGAACATTATTTCTGCCTCATGCTTGCTGAGTCAGGGTTATGAATTCAATTTAAAGGACAATGGTTGTTTGATTTTTTTGAATGGTATGTTCCATGGCTACGCACCCATTGTTGATGGGTTATTTATATTGAATCTGGAACAGGAACCGGTCTATAACGTGAATGTCAAGAGGCATAAGCCTAATGAGATAAATCTGACATACTTCTGGCATTGCCGGCTTGGACACATTAGTATGAAACGCATGAAGAAGCTCCATGATGATGGACTCCAAACTTCGACCGACTTTGGGTCGTTCGAGACATGCAAATCATGCTTGCTCGGCAAGATGACTAAGTCCCCTTTCGCAAAGAGTTGTGAGAGGGCATCCGAGCTGTTGGAACTAATACACAGTGATGTGTGTGGACCAAGGAGCACAACTGCCAGAGGTGGATATCAGTACTTCGTGACTTTTACCGATGACTTGAGTAGATATGGATATATCTATTTGATGAGGCACAAGTCGGAAACTTTTGAAAAGTTGAAAGAGTTTTAGAACGAGGTTGAGAATCAGCTCGGCGAGACAACCTTCTACGATTTGATCGTGGAGGTGAGTACATGAGCTAGGAGTTTGATGATCATATGAAAAGTAGAGGTATAGTACCTCAACTCACACCTCCAGGCATGCCACAGAGAAATGGTGTATCGGAACAGAGGAATCGTACCTTGTTGGACATGGTTCGATTTATGATGAGCAAATCGGATTTACCCTTGACATTCTGGGGATACGCTCTAGAAACTGCAGCTTTCACACTTAACAGGGTACCATCAAAATCCGTAGACAAGAAACCACATGAGATGTGGACCGGGAAGAGTCCCAGTTTGTCTTTTCTAAAGATTTGGGGTTGTGAAGCATTTGTCAAGAAACTTATGTCAGACAAGCTTACACCCAAGTCAGATAAATGCATATTCGTGGGATATCTGAGGGAAACCTTGGGATATAGCTTCTACAACCGGGAAGAGAACAAAGTGTTTGTTGCTCGGAACAGGGTTTTCCTTGAGAAAGAGTTTCTCAGTCGGGAGGCTAGTGGGAGGACAGTCCGACTCGAAGAAATTCGAGGACCACTTAGGGACGGCTCGGCTGGTGATGAGATCATACTGGAGTCAGTCAGGGAACCCGTAGTGGAAGCGGCACCGGAACTATGGAAGTCGGAAAGATTGCGCAGGGTGCTTGATGTATTGTTGCTAGAAATTGATGAGCCGGCGACATATGCGGAAACAATGGCGAGCCAAGATTCCGAGGCATGGATGGAGGCCATGAGATCTGAGTTAAAGTCCATGGATGAGAATCAATTCTGGGACTTGGTTGATCTGCTGCCTGGCGTGATAGCCATTGGTTGCAAATGGGTCTTTAAGAAGAAAACCAATGTGGATGGAAATGTTCACATCCACAAAGCTCGGCTTGTCGCTAAGGGTTATGGACAAGTTCAAGGAATTGACTATGATGAGACTTACTCGCCGGTAGCGATGCTGAAGTCGGTGAGGATCGTACTAGCTATAGCTGTATATTTTGATTACGAGATATGGAAGATGGATGTCAAGACGGCTTTCCTTCATAGAAATTTAACCGAGGATGTGTATATGATACAGCCCGAGGGTTTTGTCGATCCGACTAGCACTAGTAAGGTATGCAAGCTCAAGAGACCCATTTATGGGTTGAGGCAAGCATCTCAGAGCTGGAACATTTGTTTTCATGAGGTCGTCACTAGTTTCGGTTTCATCGAAAGCAAAGAGTACTCTTGTTCATACAAGAGGTTAAGTGCGAGCTTGATAGTGTTTTTGATCTTGTATGTGTATGACATACTACTGATCGGAAATGATGTTTTGATGTGAACTCGGTCAAGGAATCATTGAATGGCAAGTTTTCAATGAAGTACCTTGGTGAGGCAGTTTACATTTTAGGCATCAAGATCTATAGAGATAGGTCGAGGAGGCTGCCTGGCTTGAGCCAAAGCACGTACATAGATAAAGTGTTGAAGCAGTTCAACATGAGTGAGGCCAAGAAAGGGTTCTTGCTTGTCTCACATGGTATAAGGCTAAGCGAGACTTAGAGTCCTTTGACATCTGATGAGTGAAGCAGGATGAGTAGGATTCCGTATGCCTCGGCAATCGGATCCATCATGTATGCCATGATATGTACGCGTCCCGATGTTGCTTTTGCAATAAGCCTAATAAGTAGATACCAGGGCAACCCAGGTGAGAGTCACTGGGCAGCGGTAAAGCCTATTTTGAAGTACCTAAAAAGGACTAAAGAGATGTTCCTAGTTTATGGAGGTGAGGAAGAGCTCGTCGTAAGGGGTTACGCCGATGCTAGTTTCCAAAACGACAGAGAGGAGCGGTGAGCTGGATGAGTTCCAAGCAAGATACGGTGGCCGATTCTACTACAGAAGCTGAATACATTGCGGCTTGTGAAGCTGCAAAGGATGGTGTCTGGATCCGGAACTTTCTGGATGATCTTGGTATTTTCCCAGCCTCTCTAAAATCGTTGGACCTTTATTGTGATAATTCTAGTGCCATCGCACAAGCCAAGGAGCCGAGGAATCACCACAAGGTCAGACACATAGATCGGAAATATCACCTGATATGAAAGATCGTAAAGAGTGGTGATGTAGAGTTATGCAAAATTCACACGGATGCAAATGTTGCTGATCCGTTGACTAAGCCGCTTCCACAACCCAAGCATGAGGGGCAGGTTAGAGCTATGGGCATTTGATGTCTATTTGATTGACTCTAGTGCAAGTGGGAGACTGTTGGAGATATGCCCTAGAGGCAATCATGTATGATGATATTTCCTATGTGTTTATGAATAAAGATAGTCCTTGGACATTATCAATGATGTGTATCAGCAAGTACGTGACTTGTTTGTGGGACTATGCATTGTATGATGACTGTCCTAAAAAGTCCCTAGTCGAAAGGGCTGTGTGGAAGCGCAACCAACTATACCAGCATATGCCACGGTCGATGGCTTGGCCTCACTAGCCATGGAGCATTGGATGCTAACCGGATAATATGGACTTGGAAGGATCTGGTTGGATTCGACGTAGTCGGATCCAAGTCGAGATAAGGTCCGAGTCGGACAGACCCACTATGAGACGCAGCGATATGTCATCTGTGAGTCTCTAGTACAACATATGTTCTTTGTCCTAAGACCTGAGCTGACGCGTGTACTCAGGATGGTGACAGACTTCCTTTGGGCCGACCAAATGCTACTCCATAACTGGGTAGTTATAAAGGTAGGTTTCGGGTTTTTCCAGAACCATGCTACGAGACGTGGTCAAGCAAGATGGGATTTTACCTTCCGATCAGGAGACATATACTCTAGGCCCCTCATGTGATCTGACCAGGATAAGCATGGCCATGCGACAAGGATTATGAGATAATCTGGTTTGTGGTTGGTATCATTGGAATGAGAAAGAGGTCAGGCTAGCACAAGGATGACAGACTCGCCTTGAACCCGACAACATATATCGTGTGGCAAAAGTAATGGAAGTATGATGTACAGGTTCGCCTAACCAGCTTCATAGTCTGTTTGGTGTCGGGATGCCTTGCTAGAGACCACTACCAAATATGTAGTTTGGAGGTGATCTGAACTACGATGAAGCCGTCTTGAACCTAAGGGGCCGCACGCTTAAGTGAAGGAACCTACGAGGTCAGATCTGAGGACACTGGTCGGATGTGATCCGAGCTGTATTTGGATTGTGGTCGAGTAGACTTATGGGCTTTAGGGTCCGTGCGAGGCCCAAGTGTTGAGCCCGCGACGGACGCCAATATGAAGTGAAGGTGCCGCACAATCACGCAGTTGATCGCTTCGGTGTTGTCACTAGGGTTTGCATGTGTTGCGAATAGACACCTCCACTCGCCGCTGACTATGTGATCGGACCTAGTAGTCGGCCGCACGGTGTTCCTCCTGCATGCATGGATACCGTTATAGGCGGTGCACTTGCGTCGCTTCGGCGAACCTGTATGTGGGAACCGACTACCGGCTGTACGAGGGAGATTGGATGAGGAGGAGACGATACACGCGGACGCACTGCCCCAACTCTTCTTCTGCTGCACAGCACTGCGCGTCTAGTGGTAACGAACTATGATCCATGTCCCGTAGCATGTTCTTGGTTGTTTCGCGCATAAGAAAATTTTAATTTGCAGTTGACGCACCCTACCGTAGATTCCAACACAAATTTGCTATGATGAATTTGTTTCTGCCATGCATGAATTTCCTCCAAGTCTGAAACCTGTACATATCACTTGCCACGTTTGCATTGATGCTATCATCTTTTCTATAGTTCTTTGGAACAAGTTCAGTAAGGGAGTTTTGTTAAGTGCATTTAGGGCTAGCATGCCATGCTAAAGTTTGCCATGATGTGTCCCTGTAGCATGTAGTTTACTAGCTCTAAACATTGCTACCTGATGTTTCCGTAATGCTCAGTGAATTTCTGCTAAGTCTGTTAAACTGTTGTCATTTGCATTTTTGCCATGCTGTTTTAGACCTGTTGTAGTGAGTTCTAGCAGTAGCTTAGTTTTCATGATTTGTAGAGATTCACTTGTAATTTACTGCCATGTCTTTTGTTTCCATGTTTGGGTGTTGTAGCATATATAAACATTGCATCTAAGTTGCCATGCTACTGTTTTCAACATATTGCATTGTATCTTGCTTTGCTCGTCATTTGCAAACCGTGCATCTGTTTCCGATGATCTTCATATCGATTTCATTCGAAATCTTTCAATGTTTTCCGTAGCATGCTTGGGTTACCAAGGTTCTGCCCATATCGTTCATGACTCCACTGTTACCTTCTCGTTGTTCGTCTCCTTCGTTCCGATAGATCCATAACTCCGTGCATACCATTCTTGTTATGCATCCTCGTTAGACTTGCATGTAGAACATGTTCCTGCCATGAGTGGTTGTTTATTGTATGCTTGTATTTTCTTTGGGTAGTTCTGAGAGACGAGTTTGAGTACGAGGACTGAGGGAGTCCTGGATTAGGGGGTGTTCGGGTAGCCGGACTATACCTTTAGCCGGACTCCTGGACTATGAAGATACAAGATTGAAGACTTCGTCCCGTGTCCGGATGGGACTTTCCTTGGCGTGGAAGGCAATCTTGGCGATGCGGATATTCAAGATCTCCTACCATTGTAACCGACTTTATGTAACCCTAACCCTATCCGGTGTCTATATAAACCGGAGGGTTGTAGTCCATAGGCAATCAACTCCATACACAACAATCATACCATAGGCTTGCTTCTAGGGTTTAGCCTCCTTGATCTCGTGGTAGATCTACTCTTGTACTACCCATATCATCAATATTAATCAAGCAGGACGTAGGGTTTTACCTCCATCAAGAGGGCCCGAACCTGGGTAAAACATCATGTTCCCTGCCTCCTGTTACCATCCGGACTAGACGCACAGTTCGGGACCCCCTACCCGAGATCCACCGGTTTTAACACCGACATTGGTGCTTTCATTGAGGGTTCCTCTGTGTCGTCGCCTTTAGGCCCGATGGCTCCTTTGATCATCAACAACGATACGGTCCAGGGTGAGACTTTTCTCCCCGGACAGATCTTCGTCTTCGGCGGCTTCGCTCTGCAGGCCAATTCGCTCGGCCACCTAGAGCAGATCGAAAGCTACGCCCCTGGCCATCAAGTTAGGTTTGGAAGCTTAAACTACACGGCTGACATCCGCGGAGACTTGATCTTCGACGGGTTCGAGCCACGGCCAAGCGCGCCACACTATCTCGAGGGACATGATCTAGCTCTGCCCCCGGACAGTGTCCTGGAGGCCGCACACGCATTGGTTCCGACCCCTAACTCGGAGCCTATTGCACCAATCGAGGATGAGCGGTTGGACGTCACCTCGGGGGCTGCGATCCCAAAAGCGATCGAGCCGAATGCTAGCCCCGCACTCTGCACGACCCGTGACTCTGAGGATCCGGACTCCTCTCCGGACTCCGAACGCCCCACGCCCCTGCCGATCGAATCCGATTGGGCGCCAATAATGGAGTTCACCGCCACAGACATCTTTCAGCATTCGCCTTTTGGTGACATCCTGAATTCTCTTAAGTCTCTCTCTTTATCAGGAGAGCCCTGGCCGGACTACGGTCGGCGAGGGTGGGATACGGACGATAAGGAAATTCAAGTCCCACCCACCACCCACTTTGTAGCCACTGTCGACGATCTAACCGACATGCTTGACTTCAGCTCCGAAGACATCGACGGCATGGACGACGATGTAGGAGACGAACAAGAACCAGCACCTGTAGGGCGCTGGAAGGCCACCTCGTCATATGACATATATATGGTGGATACTCCAAAAGATGGAGATGGCGATGGAACAGTGGGGGATGACGCCCCCAAGAAACAGCCAAAGCGCCGGCGTCAGCGGCGCCGCTCCAAATCCCGCCAAAGCAAAAACGGTGATTCCGGCACGGGAGACAATACTACCCCGGATAGTGCCGAAGAACACCCACCTCAGCAAGATTCGGCACAGGAAGATGGAGAAGCCAGCCCTCATGAGAGAGCGGAAGACCGAGAGGTCGAGGATGATAACCATACGCCTCCCTCCGAAGATGAGGCAAGCCTCGATGATGACGAATTCGTCATACCATCAGACCCCGCCGAACAAGAGCGTTTTAAACACAGGCTTTTAGCCACGGCAAGCAGCCTCAAGAAAAAGCAGCAACAGCTTAAAGCTGCCCAAGATTTGCTAGCTGACAGATGGACTGAAGTCCTTGCGGCCGAAGAGTATGAACTCGAACGCCCCTCCAAGAGTTACCCGAAGCACAGGCCGCTACCCCGATCAAAGGAGGAAGCACCTACATCACCAGTGCATGACATGGCAGACCGGCCACCTCGCGGCCGCGATAGAGAGGCCTCTCGGCCCTCCACCCAAGCCATGCCCCGATGCTACTCAACTAAGGCACGGGAAAATGCGCCCGACCTGCGAGACATACTGGAGGATAAGGCAAGACAAACAAGATCGATCTACGGATCGCGCAGGCGCCCTACGGCATGTGACAATGATCTTTACTCCGAATACAACAAATCCGGCCAGGCCAAAAACAACAGACATAGCTCTTCCGAGCTGCGTTGTGATATAGCCCAGTACAGAGGCGCCGCACACCTGCTATGCTTCACGAATGAAGTAATGGATCATAAAATCCCAGAGGGTTTCAAACCCGTAAACATTGAATCATACGATGGCACAACAGATCCGACGGTATGGATCGAGGATTATCTCCTCCACATCCACATGGCACGCGGCGATGATCTACACGCCATCAAATACCTCCCGCTCAAACTTAAAGGACCGGCCCGGCATTGGCTTAACAGCTTGCCAGCAGACTCAATCGGTTCTTGGGAGGACCTGGAAGCCGCATTCCTCGACAACTTCCATGGCACTTACGTGCGACCGCCAGATGCCGACGACTTAAGCCACATAATTCAGCAGCCAGAGGAATCGGCCAGACAATTCTGGACACGGTTCCTAACAAAGAAAACCAGATAGTCGACTGTCCGGACGCAGAGGCCCTAGCAGCCTTCAAGCATAACATCCACGACAAGTGGCTTTCCCGGCACTTGGGACAGGAAAAGCCGAAATCCATGGCAGCCCTCACGATACCAAGGACAGCTGGCTAGCTCGCAGTAACAACTTATCAAAGAACCCTGGTAATTCAGAATAAGCAAAAGCGCCACATTAACAGCGACAGCAATGAAGACACGACAGTCAATGTCGGATTCAAAGGCT
Organism: Triticum urartu; assembly: GCF_056163025.1. NCBI lineage: Eukaryota > Viridiplantae > Streptophyta > Magnoliopsida > Poales > Poaceae > Triticum > Triticum urartu. The sequence goes on along the minus strand of NC_141874.1, from coordinate 241,723,793 downwards.
ATAAATCCGGTCAGCGGAAAAAGCCATTCAAAAAGAATACTCAGGGCCCGTCCAGTTTGGACCGAATACTCGATCGCTTGTGCCAGATACATGGCACCCCCGAAAGGCCAGCCAATCACACTAACAGGGATTGTTGGGTGTTCAAGCAGGCAGGCAAGTTAAGGGCCGAAAATAGAGACAAGGGGCTGCACAGCGACGACGAGGAGCCCAAGCCGCCGAACAACAATGGACAGAAGGGCTTTCCCCCACAAGTGCGGACGGTGAACATGATATACACAACCCACATTCCCAAGCGGGAGCGGAAGCGTGCGCTACGGGACATATACGCGATAGAGCCAGTCGCCCCAAAGTTCAACCCATGGTCCTCCTTCCCGATCACTTTTGATCGAAGGGACCATCCCACTAGCATCCGTCATGGCGGCTTCGCCGCATTGGTTCTCGACCCAATCATCGACGGATTTCACCTCACAAGAGTCCTCATGGACGGCGGCAGTAGCCTGAACCTGCTTTATCAGAATACAGTGTGGAAAATGGGCATAGATCCCTCAAGGATTAAGCCCACAAGAACGACCTTTAAAGGCGTTATACCAGGTGTAGAAGCCAACTGTACAGGCTCAGTAACACTTGACGTGGTCTTCGGATCCCCGGACAATTTCTGAAGCGAAGAGTTAATCTTTGATATAGTCCCGTTTCGCAGTGGCTATCACGCCCTGCTCGGACGAACCGCATTCGCAAAGTTCAATGTGGTGCTGCACTACGCATATCTCAAGCTCAAGATGCCAGGCCCTCGAGGAGTAATTACGGTCAGCGGAAACACCGAACGCTCCCTCCGTACGGAGGAGCATACGGCGGCTCTCGCAGCGGAGGTACAAAGTAGCCTTCTCAGGCAATTCTCCAGTCCGGCCATTAAAAAGCCAGACACTGCCAAGTGCGCCCGGAGTAACCCATAGCAGGACCGCCTGGCACACTCTGAGCAAGCGTAGCAATGTGGCCCCAACCCCAGCTTTCGCGACATAGCGAAACCTGTACCTCGCATACATAACTACGCCCTTGAAATACCATGGGCACATGGGAAGGGGCACAATAACGGCACGCCCAGAATACGGCTTAAAACGTACTAGGGGCTGCTGGATTCTTTTTTTAATTTTTTCTTACTTTAAGGACTCCATACTTCGGACGACCTGTTCGGCAATTCGACTACCGCACAAACGATGCAAGATCCAGGGAGGCAGACAAACCATGCCGCATTATGGAACTCCCAGGTGGTCTCTGCTACGAGCGGTATACCTGTTTTAAATACAATTCCGCGGCCTGCCCCTGGTCAGGACATACTGAATAGTCCAATATCTTTTGCTTACTGCACTATTTGTATCATTCGGCTTTGATAAATAGCCTCTCTATAAACAATGCTTAGCTTCTTGTCTATTTTCTGCATTACCCTCTTTTATATATGTTCATTAATGACATGTTGCACCCGTACACTGTGGTACGACAAGTACGCTAGGGGCTTCAGTACCCTTTAATATGGTGTGAGAAGTCCGTACACTTTCACAAGTGCGGCACCCCGAACTTATAGCACTATATGCATCGGCTCTGAATCATGATTTGGGTCAATAGTTGGGTTTGCCCGGCTCCTATGTTTTGGTGCCTTACGTTCCGCTATATCGGCTAAGGTAGCACTAGGAGAACCACTGCGATTGTGCCCCGGTTGAGCTGGGTTAAGCACCTCAGTGGAGAAAGCTAAAACTGACTGTCATGATGAGGCGAGAGACCGGTCGCTGTTCGAGAGGTTTTTCGAGTCCCTAAAGACTTATGCCGCATCGAGCGAGGAGCCGGATTTGTCCTGCCAAGGCGTGGATAGCGCTCCGAACTCGGTCTTCCGAACTAGGGGCTTCACCGAAATTTAAAATTATAAAGTTCTATGGCTAAGTGAGAGTGTTCAAGCATTATAGTCCGATTGCCTGGTTCGTTGTGCTGAGCGCCTCCCTCGAAGGACCCAACTATGGGAAAAAGAGCGCTCAGGTTTATCCCGAACACCCCAACACTAGTGGCATGGGGGCAGAAGCCGATGACTGGCCATCTCTCAATTTTTTGATAAACGGCCGCACAGAAAATAATATTTTAAATTCAACAAGCATTGCTTAAGCGCCTATGAACAAGTTTTCAGCGCACAGGATAAAAACGAGCGAGTTTATTCAAAAATTACATTCTTGGTACATTCATCCGCCACAAGGCGGGCACCCGCAAGAACATCCTTGTAATAGTTCTCGGGCTTGCGATGCTCCTTCCCCGGCGGCGGCCCGTCCTTCACAAGCTTCTCACCATCCAGCTTACCCCAGTGCACCTTTGCACGGGCAAGGGCCCGACGGGCACCTTCGATGCAGACGGAGCGCTTGATGACCTCGAGCCTTGGACAGGCCTCCACCAGCCGCCGCACCAGCCCGAAGTAGCTCCCAAGCAGGGCCTCTCCGGGCCACAGCCGAACTATGAAGCCCTTCATGGCCTGTTCGGCCGCCTTGTGGAGCTCGACCAGCTGTTTCAGCTGGTCTCTCAAGGGCACAGGGTGTCCGGCCTCAGCATACTGAGACTAGAACACCTTCTCCGTCGAGCTTCCCTCTTCAGCTCGATAGAATGCGGCGGCATCGGATACGCTGCGGGGAATATCTGCGAATGCCCCTGGAGAACTCCGGATTCGGGTAAGTAACAAGTAGTTTACTTTTATATTTCTGCTTTGCATAAAGAATGCCTTACCCGCTGCTATCTTCTTCATCTCCTCCAACTCTTGGAGGGCCTTTTGTGCTTCAGCCTTGGCAGACTTGGCAGTCTCAAGGGCCGCCGCGATCTCGGACGCTTGGGTCTTTGACTCAAGCTCCAAACACTCATGTTTTTTCATCAGAGCCTGAAGCTCTTGCTGCACCTCGCCGACCTGAGCCCCAAGTATCTCTCGCTCGGTGCGCTCCGTGGCCGTTTTCTTTTTGGCCTCGGACAGCGCCTGCTTGAGGGTCGCCACCTCAGTCGTGGCCCCTATAATAAGCAGTGCAATCCTGTTATTTTTTGCAATCACGCCTCTCTATAGGCACTTTTTCTGTAAGGTATTTCCTACCTTCTTTTTCCTCGAGCTGCCGCTTGGCAAGGCCGAGCTCTTGCTCGGTCCGCTTGAGGTCCTGTTTCAGGACACCCACCTCCGCAGTCAGTGTGGCGGTGGATAGCAGCGAAGCCTGCACACGCATATTGACTCTTTATTGTTAGACTCCTGCGAAATTTACTAGATCCTCTATTCGGCTTTTCTTTCCGAACGCCAAACAGAGCATCAGGGGCTACTGTCTATGCGATACTATTTTTATATATTTTTACTTACCTCGAAGCCTGTTAGAAGGCTAGCGCAAGCTTCAGTCAGTCCGCTCTTGGCGGACTGAACCTTCTGGATCACCGTACTCATAATTGTACGGTGCTCCTCATCGATGGAGGCGCCGTCAAGCACCTCAAGCAGATTGTCCGGCACCTCCGGTTGGACGAAGGCCGCCGGCTTAGAAGGCTTGCTCCTCTTAGAAGGAGTTCGCCTACCGCGGTCCGGAACTGTTGAAGATTCCGGCGCGGTGTCCGGCACGAAGCCGGACTCGGAGCCCTGGGGGGTCTTGTCCCCTTTACTCCTGGGGTCCGAGAGGTCGCCTTGCGGCTCCTCCAGGACCACCTCCTCCTGACCCGGAGCTCATTGCGACGCCACTTCGGCGTCATCCGCAGTGCGGGGGGAGACAGCGGGCGGAACTGAGTGCACGTCCGAAGAATCCAGGGAGCCGCTCGATGACTCGTTGAGTTCTGCCCGGGGCAGGCTGCATACTTATGTTCGACATTAGGGAAAGCTGTGCGACAAAGGAACGTCATGAGTTACTCTGATATCCGAATACTTATGATCTCGCCGGACGCTTGGCCCTATCTGGCCACTCCTCTTCGTCCTCTTCGGCATCGAGGGAGTAGTTCGGCGGAGGGGTCTTCCTCTTCCTGGACCTTTCGGCCTCCCCTGTTGGGGCGGCCTTCCTTTTCTTCCCTCCCCCCGCTGGAGGGGGAGAGTTTTCTTCTTCCTCCTCCTCGTTCTCATGGGAGAAGAGAGTCTCGGACTCGTCGGATGACGAGTCCGACACCACCACATTACGGGCACTCTTTCGAGTCCCCGTGGCCTTCTTCTTCTTGGCCTTCTTCTCCGGCACCACATAAGGCGCCGGAACCAGCAGCTTCACTAGGAGAGCAGGGGCTGGGTCTTCGGGCAAGGGAACCGACAGTTAATCGATCCGGACTGCGCCTGCCAAGCCTGTCAAAGGTGAGGGAGTTTAGATCCCGCATAGAGTCAAACTATGAAAAAACTTAACATCCTGTAAAAGGTGAAAATAGCTTACCTCGCTAGCATGACGCCGCGAGCTGTATCCGCGGTCCTCGGAAGTGGATGTGGGAGCCTCGGCGCCTTTGGTTAGCACCTTCCAAATGTCTTCATACGTCGTGTCGAAGAGCCTGTTAAGGGTTTGGTGCTGCGCCGGGTCGAACTCTCACAGATTAAAGTCCCGTTGTTGACACGGGAGGATCCGGCGGACGAGCATAACCTGGACTACATTGACGAGCTTGATCGGCTTGCTCACCAGGGACTGGATGCATGTCTGCAGTCCGGTCACCTCTTTTTTGTCGCCCCACGACAGGCCCGTCTCTTTCCAGGACGTAAGCCATGTGGGGGGTCTGGATCGGAACTCGGGGGCTGCGATCCATTTTGGATCGCGCGGCTCGGTGATGTAAAACCACCACGATTGCCACCCCTTCAGGGTCTCCACGAAGGAGCCCTCGAGCCATAGGACGTTGGCCATCTTGCCCGCCATGGCGCCTCTGCACTCCGCCTGGCTTCCACGCACCACCTTGGGCTTGACGTTGAAGGTCTTGAGCCAGAGCCCGAAATGGGGGCGGATGCGGAGGAAAGCCTCGCACACGACGATAAACGCCGAGATGTTGAGGACGAAGTTCGGGGCCAGATCGTGGAAATCCAGGCCATAGTAAAACATGAGCCCCCGGACAAATGGGTGGAGTGGAAAACCCAGTCCGCGGAGGAAGTGGGGAAGGAATACTACCCTCTCATGGGGCCTTGAGGTGGGGAGAAGCTGCCCCTCCTCGGGAAGCCGGTGCGCGATGTCTTTGGACAAGTATCCAGCCTTCCTTAGCTTTTTGACATGGCCCTCCGTGACGGAGGAGACCATCCACTTGCCTCCCGCTTCGGACATTGCTAGAGAAGGTTGAGTTGGGAAGTGCGGACTTGGGCGCTGGAGCTCGAGTGCGCGGGAGATGGACAGGCAAAGGAGGAAGAAGGCGTAGGTAAAAAGGTGGATCCTTATCCCCTTATATGGGCGGATGCGGTTGTGCGTCCCCACCAGCCTAGTAAAAATCGCTTGCCTCCCAAGCGCCGTGATAAGTGGCGCGGTTGGGTTACCCACGTCCGTATTGATGAGAATCCCGCAAAAGGGGTACACGATCTCTGCTTTGACAAGACGTGCCAAGGAAACCGCCTCGCAAAACATGCTGAGGTGGAAAAGTAAAAACGATTCGAGTAAAGGACTTGGCCGTAGTGTGATGACGCACTGCGGAATACGTCGGCAGATTTGATTTGTGTCAATATTATTCTCTCTATGGCAATATGTGGAAACTTATTTTGCAGAGCCGGACACTACTCTTGGTGTTTACAATCTTCTATGAAGGACTTGGAGGAGGAACCTGCCTTGCAATGCCGAAGACAATTTGCGCGCCGGACTCGTCGTCATTGAAGCCTGGTTCAGGGGCTACTGAGGGAGTCCTGGATTAAGGGGTGTTCGGGTAGCCGGACTATACCTTCAGCCGGACTCCTGGACTATGAAGATACAAGATTGAAGACTTCATCCCGTGTCCGGATGAGAGTTTCCTTGGCGTGGAAGGCAAGCTTGGCGATACGGATATTCAAGATCTTCTACCATTGTAACCGACTTTATGTAACCCTAACCCTATCCGATATCTATATAAACCGGAGGGTTGTAGTCCGTAGGCAATCAACTCCATACACAACAATCATACCATACCCTAGCTTCTAGGGTTTAGCCTCCTTGATCTCGTGGTAGATCTACTCTTGTACTACCCATATCATCAATATTAATCAAGCAGGACGTAGGGTTTTACCTCCATCAAGAGGGCCCGAACCTGGGTAAAACATCGTGTTCCCTGCCTCCTATTACCATCCGGCCTAGACGCACAGTTCGGGACCCCCTACCCGAGATCCGCTGGTTTTGACACCGACAAGGACCCTTTCGAGTACGTTCACGAGGAGCAAGCTTCCGACAACCCTGTAAAAATTGCAGGCAAGATGATCTTTACCCCCAATATCACTTCTATCTTTGCTTGCTAGTTGTTCGTTCTATCGCTATGACGCGCTACCTACCACTTGTTTATCAAGCCTCCCTTATTGCAATGTCAAGCCTCTAACCCACCTTCCTAGCAAACCGTTGTTTGGCTATGTTACCACATTTGCTCAGCCCCTCTTATAGTGTTGCTAGTTGCAGGTGAAGTGGAGGTTGTTCCATGTTGGAACATGGATATGTTGGGATATCACAATATATCTTATTTAATTAATGCATATATATACTTGGTAAAGGGTGGAAGGCTTGGCCTTTTGCTTGGTGTTTTCTTCCACTCTTTCCGCCGTAGTTTCCATCATACCGGTGTTATGTTCCTTGAATTTTGCGTTCCTAACACGTTCGGGGTGTTATGGGCCCCCCTTGTCTCTTCGCCTAAAGTAAAGCTTTCCCGAAGAGATCCAACATTGGTTTTACCATTTGCCTAATAACAACTAAAATTTTGCATAGGGAGTAATTAACCTGAGGATTCTTAATCAACCCCCGGGCCAGTGCTCAACATGAGTGTTGGTCCACCTACCTAGCAGTCGGCGGTGCTGCCCTTTGGCTATCATCCACTTCACATAGACGAATGAGTCCGTAGATGGAGAGCGCGCAGATCTGGACACGGATCTGACTCACCGGGAGATCTCCTTGGGATAGTTTTCCATTCTTCGAAGAGCTTGTGCACCGGGATTCCGAGAATACTCGGGGTGTCCCACGATGGAGGATTGTCTCCTTGGATCGTGAGCTTGTCATGGGCTAAGTTGGGACACCCCTGCAGGGTTTTATCTTTCGAAAGTCGTGCCCACGGTTATGTGGCAGATGGGAGTTTTTAATATCCAGTTGTAGTGAACTTGAAACGAGACTCCATTAAAACAAACCAACCGTGTGCATAACCATGATGGTCTCTTTCCGACAAGGTTCAGGAAGAGAACACGGTGGGGTTATGTTTGAACGTAAGTAGTTCAAGGTCACTTCTTGATCAACCGTTGTGTAGTTTCTCATCTTATTCTTGTATGCGTAAGCTAGCCACCATACAATGCTTAGTGCTTGCTACAACTCCACCTTCTATCCATACCTTACCTTTAAGCTTTGATAGTCTTGACACCGTGGGTAATGGAATTGCTAAGTCCCCGTGGCTCATAGTATACTACAAACACAGTTGCAGGTGCCGATGATACCGATGTAGGTGATGCCACCGAGCTCAAGTGGTAGTTCGACCAAGACCTTGGCCGTTCCTATGTTTCCTTTCCGGATGATCAGTAGTGGTGCCCAGTAGGGACGATCGGGACTTAGCATGGGTGGTTGTATTTTATTCGTTTGATTTCATCCATAGTCAGACTTTGTGTTCATCTTGAATGATTTATAACTTGATGATATTATGTGACATTGTGGCGATTGTAAGCCAAAGCTCGTATTCTATCTATTCAGTACATGAAATGAGCAAACATACAACCACTCTTGCGACCATACCAATATGCGCTTATGCCCCAAGTCGTGCCTCGCTCGACACGTATGGAGTATAGCCGCATATTGGGCATTATAGGACTCTAGCTTATGTTTCCTTCCCTGCACCTTCCATGGTTCCTCGTGATGTGGTTTACCATGAATATGGAGATTTTGGTGCTATTAGGGTTTCTTGGACTGCTCCGGTTTATGTTCTCTCAGCTGATTTTGCGGATGTGTTGCCTGTCAGTGAGGACCCAATGCCTTTTGATGGGAATCCACACCCCCTTCCTGGCCAAATGCATTTCAATAATCATAACTAGGTAATGCCTGAATTCCCTGAGTTAGGATGGAATGATGTGCCTCCTCCTGCTACTGGCAATGAGCATGTGCAGGATGAAGCTACCGAAATCCATGGCAATGTTGCACAAGAAGTGCAACCTGAAGGGCCCGTTCAGTCACAGGAGTCTATGGTGTTGCAAGTTTCTGATGAGTCTATTAATAATGACAATGCTCATGTTGTTTTTCCTAAAGTAGCTATTGTTCCTTTTCAACCACATGATGATCACCCCCCACCTCAGCAGGTCCTGCACGTTGGACAAGTTCTAACTGTCTTTGGGCCAGTTCTACCCCCTTAGATGCAATGGACTCGTACTTTCTACAGGCTGATGCACCACTTTTACTCTGCATTCATTTTCAAGCCTTTGCAGATGCCTCTGTTTTCACTTCTTAAGCGGTATTGGGATCATTGCTTCTCTAATGGAGTTCTAGAGATCAATCTGATGTTACCCTCAACTGCTCCTAAGACTGTTCGTAAGTTTTCACCAGTTAAACGACCGGTTTCTCGAGCTCTCTGCTTCGATGGACCCTCTAAACTTTCTAAACCTATGACAGAGAAGTTTTAGTTTTCTGCTATGCCTACCACTACAAGCAAGAGAGCTCATAAATATGGCTATGTACGACCTGTTTTGGTTGATTCTCAGGTTTGTCGCGGTGCAAGACTTAGTGCTTTGCATGATGGCTTCTATAAGGCGTCGCCAAGGTCACCCAGCCCGCAACATGTGATGCGCTCCAAGAAGCCTGGAACCAACACTCAGCCTGCCACCCCGGCACAGTCTGCTCACAATGAGACTATGGTGCCTCCTCCAACGGCCATCTCTGATCTTCAGCGCATTGGACCACGGCTGCGTATTCCCCTGAGAAGATCATGGCTGATCCTTCTGGTGCTAGCTCAAGCAAGAGTTCTGATGATAAGTGAAGTTTGTAGCAGCTTGGGTCTCTCTCTCGAACCCGTTCAATCGCCACTTATCTTTACTTTTGTTTTTTTATGTTGAACTCTATGGTCTTGTTAGTTGGATGTTGTAGGTCTTCACTTTTGCTTTTATCTCCTATGGTTTGTAATGAATCGAACAACCTTTAGAGACCGGAAGATCCTGTGTTGGTATGTGCATGGTCTTAATTCAGAAGCGCGACAACTTGAAGTTAAACATAAGATAGATGAAAGTGGGTGTTCTATTGTCTGTTTGCAAGAAACCAAATGCATGCATATTGATCAGCATTTTCTTGGGAAATTTTGTCCTCGAGCCTTTGATAATTTTGTGTATATGCCATCATCTAGTGCTTCCGCTGGTCTTGTGATTATTTGGAACTCTGCTTTCTTCTCTGGTAAATTAATTGATGCTCATTCTTGTGGAGTTTACTTCCACACACACATATGAAGTTTGGACATTGGTGTCAGTTTATGGTCCGTGTCAGAATCCAACCTGAGATGATTTTGCTCAGTGCTTGTACAATCTGAACATACAATTTGAAGAGAAATGGTTACTGCTTGGTGATTTTAACTTTACGTGCTCTTTGGAAAACCGAAACTTGCCTGGGGGTAATGTAAATGACATCTTTCATTTCAATGAAATAATTGGTCATCTAGGGCTGGTGGAGCTGGCAATCAAAGGAAGATAGTATACTTGGTCCAATATGCAAACAAATCCCCTTCTCAAGCTAATTGATTGGTTTTTCACCTCGGTTTCGTGGACATGTGATCGTCCTAATACTATGGTCATGCCTCTTGCACGGACAGCATCGGATCATGTTCCATGTGTGGTTTTTGTTGTCACTTCTATTGCAAAAGCCAAAGTCTTCCGTCTTGAGAACTATTGGGTGAACCTGCCAGGCATTTTAGAATGTGTATCTAACATTTGGAATAAAACCTGTACTGAAGAGTTCTGATGCTGGTAAAATCTCGACCAAATTCAAAGCTCTGTGTTATGCTATTAAGAGGTGGCTTATGAGTCTGTCCAAGGTTAAAAACCTAACCGTGGACTGTAACAAGGTGATACTATATTTTGATGGTTTGGAAGAGCTTAGAGCACTTACTTGGCCGAAGCTGAATTTTAGAAAGATTGTCAAACTTTATTTGGAGGAAATTCTTTGTTTGCAATTTATTTATTGGAAGCAGCAATGTACTATCTAATCCATCAAAGTGGGCGAGGAAAACACCAAATTTTTTCATGCCATGGCTACTGAACGATATCGTAGGAATACCATCTCCTCCATTATAAATGCTGCAGGCAATGTGGTGTCTGACCATCAACTGTTAGCCTCCATGTTTTGGGTTGACTTCAAGCTGCACATGGGTCAATCCAAGGGCATTTGCATGGGTATTGACCTTGACAGTCTTCTGGCTAGAGTTGATGGACTTGATGATGTATCTGAAGATGAGATGGACGAGGTGATCAAGCATATGCCCGCAGACCGTGCACCTGGGCCGGATGGGTTTACAGGCCTCTTTATGAAGAGGTGTTGGAGTGTTCTCAAGGACGATTTTATGGAGTTGGTTAAGGTATTTAATGATAGAAAATGTGATTTCAAGTGTCTTAACACTTCCCTTACTGCTCTCATACAAAAGAAGTTAAGCCCTGAATTTGTTGGTGATTTTCGGCCAATCTCACTAGCAAATACATGTTTAAAGTTCCTAACCAAGCTCTTGGAAAATCGTTTCTGAAATCATTTCTGAAAGTAATTCTACAATGCATCCACCATAATCAGTATGGGTTTCTGAAATGTTGCTCTATACAGGACTTCCTCGCGTGGTGTTTTGAATATATACACCAATGTAAAGCTTCAAAGAGACCTATTGTCTAATTGAAGTTGGATTTCACTAAAGCTTTTGATATGATCGAACATGAAGCCATACTCAGAATTCTACGATGCAGGGGTTTTCATGATCGATGGAATGGTTAGGTCAGTGTCGGGTGGTAGGTGCGACATATGCCAACGGGTGGCTTATCATTGTGGGAGCCAGTAAAACATCGCCGGTGCCTGGAAACGGGATGAGGCGAAGACATGCACACCGGCGAATCTTACCCAGCTTCGGGGATCTCCGTGGAGATAACACCCCTATTGCTGCTCTGCGGGGTCTCCGCATGATCACTAGATGAACAAGTAGCTACACGATGCTCCTTGAGCTGTTTGGCGTGAGGAGGAAGAAGGGCTCTTCTTGCTCTCTTCTCCTCCCTACGAGGTGTCTAAAACTAGCAGGGATCCATCCCTTTGCATGGGTGTCCCGGGGGGTTTATATAGGCCTACCCCCCGGGGGTACAATGGTAATCCGGCTGGGCATGGGGCCCAGCCGTCTGTGTGTTCGCTCTCCGGCTTCTGCGCCGGCTGCTGGGGCCCGCCGGCTAGTGGGTCCCGCAGGCTCCCGGTCCTTGGTCAACAGGTAGGCCCCACTGTCCAGGGCCTTGTCGGTGGCTGGTTACTGTTGCTCAATCTTGATGACGAGGGCTTCGCCGAGGTAAGCGTGGCTACAGTGCTGCCGTCCGGCGGGTGACCACTGTAGCCTCACCGCGTCTTGTCTCCTTAATGGGGCGTCTCCTTCGAGGGGGTGGCAAGCCGGCTGGAGAGAGCCGGCTCCGTCTTGGGCCGACGGGGGGAGGCCAGGCCGCCTTCGGGTGTCTCTCTGCCCGAAGGGGCCCACCGTCCGTGGGCCGTACTGGTAGCCCATCGTGGATGACATCAGGGTCAACGTGGCAACAGTGCTACGCCGGACGGGTCATGGCCACCCGTACGGCGCACTGTGCCAGGCGCGCTCCGGGATTCGGGGGTGGCAGGCTTCACTGTAGCCATGCCCCATCACATCGCCGTTATGTGGAAGCAGACTTTGAGGGTACGGTCTTGAACGCTTTATGGGAGCTGGCTCCTCGGAGTCGGCCTTCTCGCAGCCGGCTCCTCGGAGCCGGCCCTCCCGCGGCTTTCTTCATGAGGGCTGAAGTCGGGCCGCCTTCCAATAGCCGGCCTGGGAGATAGCCGGCTAGGGGAAGGCGGCCCCATGTCTCGGGTTCTTGAGAGCCGGATCGGCTCGTAATTTTTGCAGAAAGGCCAAGGGGAGCCGGCTAGGCTACCCGTGGTCACTTGCTCCGACAGTAGTCCCCGAAGCTGAGCGAGCTTCGAGGCTGATAAAGGGACGAGAAGCTTGGTCAGCTTCCTATCCTGAGGGGCCGGCTTTGCTTGTGCGCGCCGACTTCGGTCAGCTTCCTATCCTGAGGGGCCACGTGGCGAGGAAATCCTGCCAACGTACGCGCGCGACGGGACGCCGCCGTAGGCCCGGGCCCGCCACTCGCAGGCCTTGGTCTGAGCGCGAATCTTCCGCGGCCCACATGGACCGCTCGCCTTCTCGCGGCGGTTTTATTCTGCCATCAAGGCACAATAATCGCGGGACGTGGGGGAGTGGGCGCAGTTGATCCCCACGTTCCCCCACGCCGTGCCTCCTCGGCTTCGCCGCGCGGTCTATAAGTAGTAGGAGGAGGGGGAGCGGCAGAGGCTCGCGCGCTCTCCCTCACTCCGCCCCTTCTCGCCCTCCTTCTTTCCTTCCCGCCGCTGCAGTAACTCTTTGCCGCGCCGCTCTGCCGCCGCATCATCTTACTTCTCGCCGCGCTGCCCCATGGCGCTGTCAAGCTCGTGGGATGGCTCCAACGTCCATGAGGACCACGTCGAGTTCCTCCTCCAGACGCGACGCCTGCCCGGCGAGGACTTCGTTCGGGTTCGTCTAGCGCCGGAGAGGGAGATTTCGCCAGCACCGGAGGAGGGCGAGCGGGTGATCTTCCGCTCGCACTGCCTGCGCGGCTTCGGCCTTCCGGCGAGCGGGTTCCTCCGAGCCTTCCTCGAATTCTACAACCTCCAGCCGCATCACGTCACGCCCAACGCGGTGATGCTGCTGTTGGCCTTCATCATGCTGTGCGAAGGCTTCCTTGGGGTCCTCCCCACGCTCGAGCTCTGGGCGGAATTCTTCCAAAGCAAGCTCGGCACCGTCGTCGCAGGCGTGCCCGCCCCTTGCGGAGCCTTTATTGCCATGAGGCGGCCGAGCGAGAACAACCCGTTCCCGCCCATCCCGCTGATCCAGTCGGTGAAGCTCTGGCAGAAGTCATACTTTTACGTGAAGAATGTCGCGCAGCAAGGCGACTACGTCAACCTGCCGGCTTATGAAGCCAGCCTGTCGGCTGGGAGGCGACCCCCGTGTAGCTACCGGGCCAGGTCATTGTCTCAGGCCGGGAACGCAGCCGTCTCCCGGCTTCGGGTGATGATCCAGTCAGAGGGCCTGACTGGAGCCGACTTGGTGGCCGCCTTCGTGGAGCGCCGGGTTCTTCCCCTCCAAAGCCGGCCTCACATCATTTGTCAGATGAGCGGCCGCTTCGACCCAAGCCGGCTGTGCACCAGGGAGATGCCTCATGCGGAGGTCTCCTACATGGTGAACTATATCTCCAATTGTAAGCTCGCCGAGGATTGGCGGTACGGCAAGGGGCCGTACTCTCGCGCCAACCATCCGCCCGTCGTAAGTTCTTTCTTCTTTTCTTCCTTTGGTAGCCGGCCTCATGATAGACGACTCTTTGATCAATTGGTTTTCCTTTTGCAGAACCCTCTTCTCCCGCCGACAGCCTGGGCCGCGCGGGTAGAGCGCCGGCTCCTCCCCGACCGCACGGTGGACGACGCCGATGATCCGGACCTGGGAGCGGCCGCCATGGAAGACGCCATCGTGGGGGAAGGCGACGAGGCCGGAGGCGCGGGGCTCACGGCCGGCTTCGAGGACTGGCTGGATGATGCCGAGGTCGAAGTCGCCCCGCGCCGCCAGCCGGCGCCTGATCATCAAGGCGCGAGCTCGTCCGCCGCGCCGGCTGCTGGCTGTGGCGCCCAGAAGCGCAGGGCCGTGTCGATCCTCTTCGGCAGCCGGCCGAAGAAGACCAATGCTTCCACAGCGGCGACCAAGCGAGATGAGGCGGCCGCGAAGGCGGCCCGCTTCCGCAAGGCGGTGAAGCAGCCGCAGGCGATCTCAGCGTAAGTCATCGAATGCTTGGATACATATTTTTTGTTGTTCTTCTTTTTGATTGAAAACTCTTGTAAACCTTTCTTTGCTCGCCGGACAGGGCGCCGCTTTCCCTTGAGCGGGGTCTGGGCAGCTCTGTACTCGGGCCGACTGGAGGGTCTTCAGGCTCCCGCTGCGTGGATCCCCAAGCCGACCTCAGGGAGGCCACGGAGCGGAACGCACGAGAGGTGCGGGAGGCTGCGGAGCGAAGGGCCGCCCAGGCGACGAAGGAGCAGGCCGATGCAGCAGCCAAGGCCCGGGCGGAGGCGGCAGCTGCGGAGACGGAGGCGGAGGCTTCGCACAACCAGCCTCCGCTGCTAGCCATTCCCCTCCGCACCGTGGCCCCCAACATTCCTGTGCTTCCGCTGGAGGAGGTCGACCAAGAACCGCCGGTGATGGAGCGGAGGGAGGACTCCGTGATCTTTGTGGAGAGGGCGCCGCCGGCAGCGCCAACTGGAGCGGGCCAAGGCGGCCAGTCGGCTGTGGCGCCAGAGCAGCCGGCTGGGGGTGAGCCGGAAGCAGGAGCTGGCCTCGAGGTGCAGCCGGCAATGCGCCGGCGCACAGGGGGAGGCAGCGCTGCGCCGGAGCCGCACCGAGCTACGGGTGCCAGCCAGACGGCGGAGGCCTTGGAGGCGGCCAGTACCGGCACGTCCGAGTGGACTCCCAGCGGCGGGACGGGCAAGCTGAATGTGGCGGCCCAAGAGGTTCGGAACCGGCTTCAGGCCCAAGCCGCCTCGCTGCAGCAATACACCCAGGAGTTCCTTGCGACACAGGCCGTCATCCGGGTGAGTCTTCTATTTTTGGTTGTTTTGTTCTCTTGATTTCTTCCGTGGGGGCGCGTCAGCGCACCCACTGGGTGTAGTCCCCGAGATTCGGGCCGACTGCCGAGCAGTCGGGTCGGATCTTCCTTGACGACTACCTTATTCTCGCCTCCTGTCTAATCTTCCAGGAGTATCATAACCTCCGCGCTACCACCTTCAACTCCCAGGCTCAGGAGCTGGGTCGGAGAACCGAAGACCTGATCAGCAGCCGGAGTACGTACTTGGTTTCGTTCATCTCCTGTGGGGGCGCGTCAGCGCACCCACTGGGCGTAGTCCCTGAGATTCGGGCCGACTGCTGAGCAGTCGGGTCGGATCTTTCCTGACGACTTCACCTTACTGGTTTTTCTTTTGTCTTTCGTGCTCGCAGTAGCCAATGCCGACTTAAGGGTGCAGCTCAGCGAGGCGCAGGCCGCCCTTCGTGCCAAGGAAACCGAGTACCACGCCTTGGTCCTGGAGCGTGACCGCCTGGCCAAGAAGCTGGCTGACTAGGAAGAGAGCCACAAGGCGGCTCTGAAGAAGGGGCAGGATAACGAAGCCGCCCTGAAGGCCGAGTTCAAGACTGAAGCGGCGGGCTGGGCTGAGACCAGGCAAGCGCTGAATGAAGGCTTCGGCCGTATTGAGGATTTGATCGACGGTAAGCTGCCTTCCTCGCTCCTTGCCTGCCCCTTGCCGCCTAACTTGTGTTCTGAGTTGAGATGCCTTTTATTCTCTGTGCAGACTACTTGCCTGGCTACTCCGTCTTCGCCGCCCAAACCATCGAGGCCCATCGCGAAGCGCGCCGGCAGGCGGGGGCTGAAGTCGCGCCGGACGCGAGTCAGTCGCTCGAAGAGCAACTCTTGGCGGTCCAAGCGCGGCTGCAGCCGGCTCATCGTATGCTCCGCCGCCTCCAGCGCGCCGGAGCGCAGGTGTTGGTCGCCCTCGGGCCAAGCAAGACAATTCCCCGCACCCTGAGTCAGACTGCCGACTGGCTGGAGGTTGCGGTTGGCCGCTTCGAGGCCTGGAAGGCGTTGGCGGCCTGGCTGGGAGCTGGGCGGGCGCTGGAGTTCGTCCGAGCTTGGTATCCGGGGCTGAACCTGGACCAGCTGCCCACCTGGCGGCTGGAGGCCGACGAAGAGCTAGCGGAGGTGCGGCCGGCTATCGGCCAACGCGCATCGACAATCACCGAGTGTACTGACATCAGCGTCTTCGCTCCCGAGATTAATGATGACGGTGTTGCCCAGCCAGAGGAGTGGTTCAGGCTGGACCCGGCAGCGGGTGAAGACTCGGCAGAAGAGATCGCCTCCAGCGACGAAGGCGAAGACGACGAGGGAAAGGAAAGCGAAGACGTCGAGCCGGCCGGTGGAACAGCCAGCCAGCCTCCAGCAACGAGGCGCGTGCAAGCGCGCCTTCTATGGGAGGCGGTGATCATGCCGAGGTTCACCAGCCGGCCACTCCTCCAGCCGGCATTGCCGTCTCCACCGACCTGCCCGGCTCGTCAGTCGCTCCGCCGGCTTAATCTGCCGTCCTTGTTTTTTCCTGCTTGTTGCCTTCTGAACAATTTTATTAAGCTTCCGCAGTTCCACCCACTGGGGGTGTATCCAAACTATGTTGAATGCTGGCCTTTTGAAGGTCTTTTATGTAAATATTATCGTGTGCATGTTTGGTTTCCGTTCACGTATGCTTTTTATCCTTAGGCTGTTTCCTTTGCCGCCTTCCCCTTCTGGGAAGGCAAGTACTCGAGCTTTCTTAGATTGGAGCGAAGTGAATGGAAGCCGGCCGGCCGGCTACTCTGGTAGCCGGTCGGCGGTGGGAGAAAAACCGGATTTTGTTATATTAGTCCGTTAGTCCCTAGCTGTTTTTCGTGTGGGCACCCGTTCCTGCCCTTAACTCTTGCCAGCCGGACAGCCGGTTCTTCGAACTGCGACTTTTGGCAAGAGAAGGCTTGGGAGCCGGGACACTACTTGTCTGGCTGCGGGTAGGACTTCTAATATAACTCCAGGCGGCCAGTCCCCGGGCCGACTAGTCGAACCCGGTGCCGGACGGAAAAAAGTGAATGCAATGACAAGGCCATAAGCATGATACTTTTCATTTATAGACAAAAGATGGCAGTCCCCGAGCTCTCCTCGGGGGCCCTATTGTCTCGTACTTAGTACAAAATTTAGCATGATACATACTACATTTCAGCTGTAAAACCTTCGGAGGAGGTTGGCGTTCCATGGTCGTTCCGACTCCTTGCCGGAGTCGTCTCTCTGTTGTGCCTTCGGCTTCTGCGCATCGATCAGGTAGTAGGAGTCGTTGCCTAAGGCTTTGCTGATGACGAAGGGGCCCTCCCAAGGGGCCGAGAGCTTGTGCTGGCCGGCTGTTTGCTGGATCAGCCGGAGCACAAGATCGCCCTCTTGGAAGGATCTTGGCTTGACCTTCCGGCTGTGGTAGCGGCGCAGGCCCTGCTGATAGATGGCGGACCGGCTGAGGGCTAACAGCCGGCTTTCTTCCAGCGGGTCGACGCTGTCTTCTCGTGCTTCCTTGGCCTCCGCTTCCGTGTACATGGTTACTCGAGGCGAGTCGAACTCGATGTCAGTTGGGATGACCGCCTCGGCACCATACACGAGGAAGAAAGGGGTGAAGCCGGTTGACTTGTTTGGTGTAGTGCGCAGACTCCAGAGGACAGCCGGCAGCTCATCGAGCCAACAGCCGGCTGAACGCTCCAGTGGTACTATCAATCGGGGCTTGATGCCGGAAAGGATGAGGCCGTTGGCTCGCTCGACCTGGCCATTTGACTGCGGGTGGGCGACGGATGCTAGATCCAACCGGATGCCTTGCATCGCGCAGAAACGTGCCAAGGCTCCCTTGGTGAAATTTGTGCCATTGTCGGTTATGATGCTGTGTGGCACACCGTACCGACTTGTTATATCTGCGATAAATGTGACGGCAGTCGGCCCATTCAGCTTCTTGATCGGCTTTGCTTCAATCCATTCGGTGAATTTGTCCACGGCGACAAGCAAATGTGTCATGCCGCCGCGCGCCGTCTTGAATGGGCCCACCATGTCCAGTCCCCAAACGGCGAAGGGCCAAGTGAGGGGAATGGTCTTGAGTGCTGAAGCCGGCATGTGTTGCTTGGAGCTGAAGAGTTGGCACCCTTTGCAATGTTTAACTAACTCCTTGGCGTCATCCAAAGCAGTCGGCCAAAAGAAACCATGGCGGAAGGCTTTGGCGACGAGTGATCTGGAGGCCGCATGGTGGCCGCATTCTCCTTGGTGGATGTCTCTGAGGATTGCAATGCCCTTCTCTTGCTCGACGCATCGCTGGAGGACTCCAGTGACACTGCGCTTGACGAGCTCTCTGTTGACAATTGTGTATGCTCCGGCTCGGCGTTGGACTTGTCTTGCCTCTACTTCGTCAGCCGGCAGATCTTGGTTTATTAGGAAGTTGAGGATGGATTGAGCCCATGACGGAGCTGCGACTTCTTCTAATGCCAAAACGGCTACTGCGACCAGGGCGGGCGGGCTGGGCAGTGAAATGCTGGAGTCGGCCGCCGCCTGTTGTGTTGGTGTAGTCTCCGGGCCAACTACCGCAGTCCCCGAGCCGGGTGAGGCAGTCCCCGGGTCGGGCGTAACTACGAAAGTCCCCGAGCTGCCTGCTGATACCCCCTGGCCGACTATCGAAGTCCCCGGGCCACCTGCTTGGTTCTTCGAGCCGGACCCGGCCGCGTCGGGGTCAGGCGGCACGAAGATGGAATCGGACTCTGGAGACGGCTTGATAGACGCCTTGAGGAGGCGTTGTAGAGAGACGCCGGTTGGTATTGCTTGCCGGGTGGAGCCTATTCGAGCCAGAGCATCAGCTGGCTCGTTGTCGGCTCGCGGTACGTGGAGGAACTCGCATCCTTCAAAATACCCACCGATCTGCTGAACGAGGAAGTGATAGCTTGCCATATTTGTGTCCTTGGCGTCCCAGTCGCCGGATGATTGCTGGACCACCAAGTCCGTGTCGCCATAACATAGGATCCGGCGAATGCCGAGCTCTTTGGCAAGTCGGAGCCCGTGTATGAGCGCCTCGTACTCGGCTACATTGTTTGAGGCGGCAAAGTGGATTTGCAGCGTGTATCTGAGTTTGTCGCCTTTGGGAGAGGTGAGGACGATGCCAGCTCCCAAGCCGGTGCGCATCTTGGACCCATCGAAGTGCATGCGCCAATGAGTGGAGTCGGGAGCCGGCGGCAGGTACTGGGTCTCGACCCAGTCGACGAGGAATTCGGTCAATGCTTGGGATTTGATGGTGGTGTGAGGCTAGTAGAAGATCACGTAAGGGGCTAGCTCGATGGCCCATTTCGCCACCCGGCCGGATGCATACAACCGTGATGGGATGCTCTTGGAAGTAAGGCTTCAGCTTCATGGCAGCGAAGTACACGCCGTAGCACATCTTCTGGTAGTGCGGGTAGTTCTGCTTCGAGGTAGACAGCACCTCGCTCAAATAGTACACTGGCCTCTGGACCGGCTGGGCTCGGCCTTCTTCTAGGCATTGGACTACGATGACAGTGCTGATCACCCGACTGGTTGCGGCAATGTAGAGGAGCATGGGCTCTTTCTCAGTCGGCGCCGCCAGGACTGGCGGTGTGGCCAGCATCTTCTTCAGCTCGTGGAAAGCTTGGTCAGCTTGGTCATTCCACTCGAAGTGAGTGGTCTTCTTCATGAAGCGGTAGAGGGGGAGAGCTTTCTCTCCGAGCCGGCTGATGAAGCGGTTTAGGGAGGCCAAGCACCCGGTGAACTTCTAGATGTCTCGAAGCTTGGTGGGAACCGCCATTCTCTCAATGGCCTTGATCTTTACTGGGTTGCATTTGATGCCGCGTTCGGAGACCAGGAAGCGTAGGAGCTGGCCGGCTGGTACTCCGAACACGCATTTCTCGGGGTTAAGCTTGATTTGGAACCGGCGTAGGTTCTCAAATGTTTCCTTGAGGTCTTCCAGCAAGGTGCCGCGCTTCTCCGTCTTCACCACAATGTCGTCTACGTAGACGTGGGCATTTTTGCCGAGTTGCTTGAGGAGGCACTTCTGCATGCAACGCCGAAAAGTGGCACCGGCATTTCTCAAGCCGAATGTCATAGTCAGGTAGCAGAAGGCTCCGGATGGCGTGATGAAGGTGGTCTTCAGGCGGTCTGCCGGATCTAACTTTATCTGGTGATACCCTGAGTAAGCATCCAAGAAACTCAACAGCTCGCATCCAGCCGTGGAGTCTATCACTTGGTCAATCCTTGGCAGGGCAAAGGGATCTTTGGGGCAGGCCTTGTTGAGGCTCGTGTAGTCTATACACATGCGCCGCTTGCTGTTCTTCTTTAGCACGAGGACCGGGTTGGCGAGCCACTTCGGAAAGAAAACTTCCATAATGAAGTCGGCTGCCAGAAGCCGGGCTATCTCCTCTCCCACAATCCCGCGTTTCTCCTCTGACAGTCGGCAGAGGGGTTGTTTGACTGGCTTTGCGTCTTCTCGGACGTGTAGTTTGTGCTCGGCGAATTCCTTCGGAATGCCCGGCATGTCCTTGGGGGACCATGCAAAGATGTCCCGATTCTCACGGAGGAAATCGGCGAGCTCGCCTTCCTATTTGCTGTTTAGGTTTGCCCCGATGACTGAAACCTCTCTGGGTGCTTGGGGTCAAGAGGTATCTTCTTCGTCTCCTTGGTCGGCTGGAAAGATCCTTGAGCATCATGCTCCTTGGGATCGGGGGACAAGGCCGACTGCTTGCCGGCTATGGCCATGACTCGGTCCAACATCTTCTTTTCTTCGGCAATCACAAGGGACTCGGCCAGCCGGCTGCTGGCTGCTGCGCACTCAGAGGACTTCTTGTAATCGCCGGCTACGGTGATGACGCCTTTGGTGCTTGGTATCTTCATCTTGAGGTATGCATAGTGGGGAACTGCCATGAATTTGGCCAAGGCAGGTCGGCCAAGCAATGCATGGTAAGGGCTCTCCAGGTCCACCACTTCAAACCAGATCGCTTCCCGGCGGAAATGCTCCTTGTCCCCAAAGAGTACATCAATCTTGATCTTGCCAATGGGGGTGCAGGACAGGCCGGGTACGATGCCATGGAACACTGTCCGAATAGGCATGAGTTGCTTTGTCTTGACGTTCAGCTTCTCCAGGGTGTCGTGGTACAAGATGTTGATGCTGCTCCCGCCGTCTATCAACACAAGGGAGAAGCGGGCGGCGCGTCTGTCCATTGCAAGGTTGGCATCCAGAACCAACGCATAAGAGCCAGGAGATGGCATCACCTCTGGGTGGTCGGCCCGGCTCCAGCTGATAGGTTTTTCTGACCAGTGCATGTGCTCGGCGGGGTTGGCAGCAACCATGCAGACTTCCTGGTTCTCTCGGCGTTTGCTGCGCCGGTCTTCGGGCTGGCTTGTAAAGACGATATAGGCGGCATGCTCGTCGGGGAACTCATCATGCACGGCTCCGACTGCGGGCCGAGCGGCCGGTGGCGGCGGAACCGGAGGCGGCGGACCGGCAGGCGGAGGCGGCGCGAGCCCTTCGCCTTTGGAGATTCGGGTGAGCCAATGGCACTTCCGGGTTGTGTGGTTGGACGGCTTCGCGCCGCTGTGGAACTTGCACGGGGCATCGAGAGTTTGCTCGTAGCAGAAGGCCGACTGCCAAGCCGGCCTGCCGCCCTTGGGTTTCTTGGGCGCGGGCCACCCTTCGGGCGGCACGTCTTCGACTGTGGCCACCTGCCGACTGGCGGGAGGCGGCGCGGGGCCCTTGCGCTTGTGGTCGTTCGAGTGTGGGCGTCGGCCGGAATCCCCAGCCGGCGTCTTGGGCGCCGGGTTGAGTACTTTTCCGGACGCGTCTACCCGGAGCTCGGTCTTCATTGAGGAGTCGGCGATGGCGTACTTGTCCGCTATGTCCAGAAGCTCGTCGAGGGTAGTCGGCTCGTCGCAGAGAAGCTTGTGCTTGAGGAGGGTGCCTTCTTGGCACCCGGCTATGAAGTATTCTATGGCTTGCACCTCGTGCACCCCTTCGCAAGAGTTGTGGAGCTCGGCCCAACGCGTGAGGTAGTCGCGAGTTGACTCGGCGGGGCCTTGTACGCACAAGGAGAGCTGTCTGGGCTTGGGAGCCCGCTTGTAGGTGCTGGTGAAATTGCGGACGAAAGCTACTGTGAAATCTAGCCAGCTGTTGATGCTGTGTGGTTTGAGGCTGTTGAGCCAGGTCCACGCCGTGCCTTGCAGCATGACGGGCACGTACTTCATGGCAATGCGCCGGTTGCCGTTGGCTATGCTAACCGCCGTGGAGTAGTCGATCAACCAATCTTCCGGCTTCACGGAGCCGTTGTACTTGGGCGTTTCTCTTGGGAGCGAGAACCCTTTGGGGAAGGGCTCGTCGCGGATGCGTGGGCCGAAGCAAGGCGGACCGACATCGTCTTCTTCTTCCAGCGCCAGGGATCGCGCCAGGCTGTCGATCCGATGGCGGGCGTCGTTTTCGCCGACTCCTTCGCGGCGACCTAGTCGACCGCTGAGATCGGATGCGCCACAGGCGGAGGGGTGGGATATCTCTCTCCACGGGGCCGAGGCGGAGGCGGGTTGCCCCGCCACTCCACGGCCCGAGGGTGGCCTTCTGCGTCTCGCTCGATGGAGATCCGGGTTTGGCTTCGGCTGGCAGCCGGCTCTTTCTCGCGCCGCGCTCGGTCTCTACCCGCAGTCGGCGTCCGGGACGTCGCGCCATGATCTCGGCGCGGGGGAGGGCTTTCCGCGCGGGCGTCGGCTTCGTGCCGCTCCGCGGCTGCATCGATCAGCTGCTGGATGTGTCGGGTCATGTGGGGGAGTTCTTCGGCCCCCAGTCCGTCTAGCTCGTCTACGGCCGCCTGGGCGACGCGCAGGTTCTCGAGTGGAGTGGCGTAGATTGGGCGGTTGACTCCTAACGTGTCGGCAACGACAGCGCCACGCAGTCTGACAACGCCGACCCGGCTGGGCCCGCCTGGGGGTGGCGTGCCAAAGGCGGCGCGGTCGGCTTCGCGTCGGTGGGCCTCAGCGAGGCGTCTCATGGAAACCAACTTCCGGCCCTCCGCGAGGAGGGCGAGGCGGCGAGCCTCCAGTGCTTCAGCGTCGGCGTCGGCCGGGAGGGGGATGGACAAGTCATGGAACGCCGCGTGCGGGGCGTCGTGGGCACTCACGTCAGCAGCGCCGTCGTGGCCGATGACCATCACCTCGGTGGTGACAGCGTCGCAGCCATCTGCTCGGGGAAGCGGGTCGTTGTAGATCGTGACGTTGGTGGGGAAGGTGTCGAATGAGGCCGTGTCGGAGTCGACAGGCATCGGATCGGTGGAGCCAACCGACTCCAAGTCCATAGCAGGCTCGTCGGAGATGTGGAGCTGGCCGAGGAGGTTGACGAGGTGGTCGGTGCCCGCGTCGGAAGCGAGCTCGTCGGAGATGAGAGTCTTGTCGAGGGGATCAGCGAGGCTGCTCGCCGCGCAGGCGTTGGTGACGCCTTGCAGCGCGTCGTGGCAAGCGCCATCGGGCGTGCCGGGCTGGCTACACTCGCGGGGGAGGAAGAGGGTTCCCGTCCAGAACAGGTCTCCGGACGACGGTGCACCTGCCCCCACGGTGGGCGCCAAATGTCGGGTGGTAGGTGCGAATATGCCAACGAGTGGCTTATCATTGTGGGAGCCAGTAAAACATCGCCATTGCCTGGAAAACGGGATGAGGCGAAGACATGCACGCCGCCGAATCTTACCCAGCTTCGGGGCTCTCCGTGGAGATAACACCCCTACTGTTGCTCTGCGGGGTCTCCGCATGATCACTAGATGAACAAGTAGCTACACGATGCTCCTTGAGCTATTTGGCGTGAGGAGGAAGAAGGGCTCTGCTTGCTCTCTTCTCCTCCCTACGTGGTGTCTAAAACTAGCAGGGATCCATCCCTTTGCATGGGTGTCCCGGGGGGTTTTTATAGGCCTACCCCCGGGGGTACAATGGTAATCCGGCTGGGCATGGGGCCCAGCTGTCTGTGTCTTCGCTCTCCGGCTTCTGCGCCGACTGCTGGGGCCTGCTGGCTGGTGGGTCCCGCCGGCTACCGTCTCCTTGGTCGACAGGCAGGCTCCACTGTCCAGGGCCTTGTCGGTGGCTGGTTACTGTTGCTCAATCTTGGTGACGAGGGCTTCGCCGAGGTAAGCGTGGCTACAGTGCTGACGTCCGGCGGGTGACCACTGTAGCCTCATCGCGTCTTGTCTCCTTAATGGGGCATCTCCTTCGAGGGGGTGGCAAGCCGGCTGGAGATAGCCGGCTCCGTCTTGGGCCGACTGGGGGAGGCCAGGCCGCCTTTGGGTGTCTCTCTGCCCGAAGGGGCCCACCGCCCGTGGGCCGTACTGGTAGCCCGTCGTGGATGACATCAGGGTCAACGTGGCAACAGTGCTGCGCCGGACGGGTCATGGCCACCCGTACGGCGCACTGTGCCAGGCACGCTCCGGGATTCGGGGGTGGCAGGCTTCACTATAGCCACGCCTCGTCACATCGCCGTTATGTGGATGCAGACTTCGAGGGTATGTTCTTGACCGCTTTATGGGAGCCGGCTCCTTGGAGTCGGCCTTCTCGCAGCCGGCTCCTCGGAGCCGGCCCTCCCGCGGCTTTCTTCATGAGGGATGAAGTTGGGCCGCCTTCCAATAGCCGCCCTGGGAGACAGCCGGCCAGGGGAAGGCGGCCCCATGTCTCGGGTTCTTGAGAGCCGGATCGGCTCGTAATTTTTGCAGAAAGGCCAGGGGGAGCCGGCTAGGCTACCCGTGGTCACTTACTCCGACAGTCAGCAACCGTCGGTGTACAAAATTAGGGGCTCTCCTTTTGCACCCCTTTACTTGTGCACGGGCAGTCAGAGCCGCGCCCATGACCACACTTAGCAGGGCAGAGGAGGGATGCCGGAGCGCAAGACAGCCAGAGCAATGCCAAGACTAGAGGCGCAAAGAGAGCAAAAGGGCAAGATGGACTCCCTCAGCAAGACTCTTGTCGGGGGGGCTTCCGCAGCCGCCTGACGCCAGCAGAGCGTGCCACCCTTGAGCCCAGGGGTTTCCGACTCCATCAGCCAAATCGAAACCAAGGCTCAGGAGGCACCTCCATGGTGGCATGCAGATATTTGTAAGATCATAAATACGTAAGATCGGGTGAGAACCAGAAGACGACGATCCTTGGCGAGATCCCTGCCAAGGAAATCCCAGGCCCACGTCTGCCAAGACTCCATCGCCGCTCCCATGCAGCTGCTAGCTCAACCAGTTGGGCGGGCATCTGCGTGGCAGCGTGCGGCCTCCACACTGACCCAGCAAGCACCTGCGTGGTGGCATGCAGATCTTCACGAAGGCTCCACCATCACGCCAGCCCAGCAGCCAGCCAATGTGGCGCTACTACGCCTCGTCAGCTCGGACGCGTGTCAGAGACAGGCGAGGTGGCGACAGCTGGGACAAGCTTCCTTGCCCCCCCCCGATAAAGCAAGAGGGGCACGTTGGCAGCGCAGTAGATGTGTTTGTCTGACGGAGTGAAAGGATAGACTCCGCCGCGATGCACCTTTCCACCTCTTGTGTACCACTGTGGCGACCCCTTTTGTCTATAAAAGGAGGCCCAAGGCGTACTGGAGGGGGATTCGGATACTGGAAACTAGACACGCACCATAGCTAGTTCAAGAACTCAAGAACACTCAAATATACATCAAAGCAGGACTAGGGTTTTACGCGTCTCAACGGCCCGAACCTAGGTAAACGATTTGTGTGCTGACTGCCAGACCCGCTCTTTGCACAACCCCATGCCCACCAACCGTAGAAGGGATCCCAATGACCCCATAGGTGTCGTTTCCCACCGGCATCTCTGGCGCGCCAGGTAGGAGGTGTGCAGTAGTGAAAATCCGGTCTAGCAGTTAGTTTAGCAGTTCTCCATCGTCATGGCTCCCAAGAAGAAGACGATCATAGCGATCGGTTCGTCGGGGGCCGAACGGCCCGTACCAGTGCGGGCGAGTGGTGGGGCAGTCGCGGATGGAAGCCGAGGTGCGGCCCGCGAACACCCGCATCGCTCTGGCAGCCAAAGTGTGGCGAGCGGTGTCGCTCGTGCGCGAGACGACGGGCCGCACGCCACCAAATCCAAAGACGGAGCCGGGCTCCTCGCAGGTGGTGCGGGGCCCTCCAAGGGCGGCACAGTGACTTCCGAGACACCTACACCGGCGCCTGCGACGCAATCCTCCCAGGTTGCGCGCGACGAGCAGCGTCACCACGCTGGTGACCCTGGGCGCCGGCGTGGGAAGAGTCCTGTGCATCATTCACGGGACGTAGAAGGCCAGCATGCACGTCGAGATGCTGGGAAGACGGTGCACGGCCGCCAGGCCGTGATAGAGCTCCTTCTAACGTGGTTAGAAGTCGGAGCGTGTCACGGTCCGCGCAGCTTTCGCCACCACCCACAACAGCGGAATCTCTGCCACGCGCGCAGTTGCTCCTCGACATTCCTCCGGCTGCGAAAAAGCTTGACGAGTGGAGAGCTACCATCTGGAGCCTCGTTGGGGTTGCCAAGAAAGATGAGCCGCAACCAGCGGGGCCCTTAGGCCGGCGCTCCGTCGAGCAATCGCATGCCAGTGGTGGAAGGGCCGGGGGTGCTGTGGCCACGGTACACTCTCCTCCTCCACGGCAGCCATCGCGGGTGCCGGTCCATCGTGATGATTCTTGTGATAACATCTCCATCACTACAAAAAAATACACTTCTGTGATGATACGTGTTTGTCACAGTAGGTCACATTTTCTGTCATGCATGTACAACCATGACAATTTTATGACAGAATCAATATAGTCATACATGTGATGTCATACAAGTGTTACATGACATTACCAAAATTATCATCACGGAAGTGTCCACTTCCATGAAGATAAATCACGCATCACAGAAGTGCTTTCGTCAAGGGTGACCGACACGTGGCATCCACCATAACGGAATGTCGTTAAGCTATCGGGTCCGGTTTTGGATCTGATAACCCGTTAACAGCCCGGACCAATGGGGATTTTCCACGTGTAAAATTCGGATTGGTTGACGGAAACACATGTCAGCTCGGTGTTGGCACAGGTGTCACTCATCCAATGGGCGAGATGCGCCTATGATATGTTGACACATGGACCGGCCCAAAAGTTGCCCATGAAGGTTAAATGGGCCGGCCCAACTAAAGGCCCGCAAGATTTTGCAGACCGTAATGGGCCGGCCCAGCTAAAGGCCCACGAGATTTCGTGGACCATAATGGGCTGACCCAGCTAAAGTCCCACAATATTTTGCGGGCCATAATGGGCCGACCCAGGTAAAGGACCACAAGATTTTTGTGGGCCATAATCGGTGGGCCCAGGTGAAGGACCGCAAGATTTTTGTGGACCATAATGGGCCGACATAGCTAAAGGCCCACGAGATTTCTCTGACATTAATGGGCCGGCCCAGCTGTAGGCCCACAAGATTTTGAGGACCCTCGTAGGCCGGCCCATTAACTGGCTGCCATGTTTTGAGCCAAATGCTGGCCCATATTTGATCCGGTCCATTAATGGCCTGCCGCATTCCGAGCCTAACAATGGCCCATATGAGATCCGGCCCGTTAAAAGCCTACCACGTTCTGGGCCAAATTACGGCCCAGATCAGGTCCGGCCCTTTAAGAGGCCTTGGGCTAAATTATGGCCCATATCATATTCGGCCCGTCAACTGGACGCTATGCTTTCAGGCCCACTTGCTAAAGTCCCATTTAGTAATTCGGCCTGATATTAGTTTCGTCCTGTTAAGGGCCCGTTTAACATTTCGGCGCTATATTAATTCCATCCTGTTAAAAGCCTGTCATATAGTTGGGCCTAACTACGACCCGATTTGCATCTGGCCTGCTCGCAGCCGATAATCCGATTGGGCCAAACAAGGACCAAGATAATTTTGGCCTGTTAAAAGCCCGTGATTTGATCGGCACAATCATGGGCCGGGGTCCATTTCGGGTTGCTGCTGACCCATGAGCTGTTCGGCACGTTTCAGGCCTTCTAACGGACCAAGATGATGGGGCCCATGATGCGGATCATATATCGTGATTGCATGACGGCCCAATCATGTACCATAATTTTACGGTTTGGCCGGTTTACTGCGAAGACAGGATATATATACAGTAAAATAACTGTAGCATCGTGAATAAGAAAAAAAACCTAGACTATACAATAAAGAAATTACAGCATATTACATCCACTGGGCATCAATGTTCGCCACTATTAGAATAAAGCACAAGCCGACAGTAGATTATGTACACGGGGCATCAAAGATCGCCACCAGTGCCACTAAATACGCCTACAAAATAATATACAAAACCGACTGCACTTCAATAGAGTTCAAGAAAGGTTAGCCCTGCTGGGGAGCTGCAGCGCAAGCAGCTGAGCAAGCTGATGAGACTGCGCTTGGTTAACACTTATATCCTCCTCACTCTGAAAGATAAACAAGCAGACAGATGACAGGTTTTGCACATAAAAGTATCAGTGTTGACAATTCATCACATTTCTTACTAACCAATAAAGTGAAACCGTTTAAAATTGCATTAACACAATATGGTATTGTTCAAGTCAGGACATGGCAGGAAATGACATTGTGAAGGAGTTGGCAGCTTCATGACACCACTCGATTACAGATCAAGAACTCATAAGTATCAATGGTTAGTGTGTTATCAATTTATCCCATTTCAGATTGGCAAATAAAGAGACGGTTTAAATACTAGTAGAATGATATGACATTGTTCATAGTTAAGACATTGCAGAATATGACATTGTGCCGTAGTGGTTAGGTTCACCACACCACTGGATTACGGATGAAGAACAGAAGCATACATGCAGTTTAAAAGAAGATCACTTGCTCTGTATAGTTTAATTTACATGGTATGAAGAAGGAACTTGGTTGTACAACTGAAAACATAAATTGAGAAGGACAAAGTTTTGTTTATTAACTACATAATAAACTTTAAACATGCAATTTAATGCAAACACCAAAAATAAACAGTTGTTGCAGTCATGCCTAACCAAATATACACAACAAAGTTTGAAGGCTTGAGAAGAACAAACATTCATTATTGGTGAAGGCAGGCTCTATATGTCGGATTTCGGGTTCCGACAGACCCTGGAGGTTCGAACACTAGGGTGCGCGCGGAGATTTCACCTTCTACCTACCTGCACTCCACCGCCTCGCTAAGATCTAAGCTATGGAAAGAACAACACAAGAGACACAGGGTTTATACTGGTTCGGGCCACCGTTGTGGTGTAATACCCTACTCCAGTGTGGTTTGGTGGATTGCCTCTTGGGATGATGATGATGAGTAATACAAGGAAGAACAGCCTCGCGAGGGTCTGTTCTAGGCTGGGGCGATGAACTTCTAGGAGGAGTTCAGTCACCCTTCTCTCTCTCTCTCTTGCTGATCTGATCTTCTCCTCCTTGGTCTCCCCCCATCCCCTGGGGGTGGCTAGTCCTATTTATAGGCAAAGGCCCTGGGCCTCTTCCCAAATATTGAGCGGGAAGGGCGCCAACAATTTGCCATTTTGAAGGGGAACATCGGGTACACTTATCCTGACTAAAGTTGGTCCTCGCCTGCCAAAGACTCTAGTGGTGACATTGCCTTGGGCTCCACAATGACTTCCTCCCTGCCGTTGGGCTGGTCTTGGTCTCGTTGCACTGAAACGGGTGCCTTTGCTTGATGCTCTCGCCTGCGCTTGCTCCCTTTGCACCAAAGAGGAAAGGAGGACATTGCGCCGGCTAGCGCCCGCCTGGCACCCTTGGTCGTCATGGCTTGCGTCACGGGCACCTCGTGAGGTACCCCGCCTTGTTCTTTGCACGTCCTCGCGAGCCAGCCTAATGAGGCTGTGCCTGAGGAAGCTCCGTGTCGTCCGCCCCGCGAGGCTTGGCCCCTCGCGAGGGTCTTGGGTCTGTGTTGATGAAGATGGGCCGTGCTGGGCCCCCCTTTGAGCCACGCCGCAGGCCGCAGGCAGGCAAGTCTGGGCACCCCCGTTCCCAGAACGCCGACAGTAGCCCCCGGGCCCAAGGCGCGCCCAGACTTGGCCGTGCTGGGTGGTGAAAGGGCAAGAGCGAAGCGCCGCGGGCCCTAACAGCCTGCGGCCTTGGGCGCTGTGTGGCGGTTGATTGGACGTGGGCGTCTCCACTTCCCCATGGCGCCTTGGCAACTGCACGGACCGGACAAGTCCCTGCATGCAAAGCGGGTCATGAATACCTGCGATCGTGGAGACCGATGGTTGGCCTTCGCCGGCTATAAGTACGAAGCGGCACGCGCCCTTCCAGTCCATCTCTTCTTGCTTCTCCTTCTTCTCGGTCCTTGCTCCGTCTTGCTGCGATGGCTCCGATCCGCCGGTTCTCGGCGGCAGAGAAGGGAAAGGCTCCCCGGGAGGAACCAGACCTGCTCCCGCCGAAGAAACGGCTCGCCCCCTGCCGCCGGGACGAGGGGGCCCATCAGGTAGTGTCGAGGCCCTGGTGCGAGCGGCCACCGCCGGGGTTCCCGCTTCCCTTGTATGCCCACATCCAGGGCTTTGAAGGAGTCGATGCTGATCGCCACGGGCGGCGCCGCCGTCGGCGCCGACGGGTCACGAAGGTTTGGGTCGTCCCCCCTGGAGTCCACACCGAGGGCTCCTCCCGAGAGTTCGTGCTCCACGCCGCCATGCCTCCTCAGTCTTGGATTCTCCTTCCTCCCTTCTTCGCCTCCATCATCCCGCAGGGAGAGCTACTAGAGCTTTGGCTGCAGCACGCCAGCTGCAGCACCCTCGCGACCGAGGCAGAGGTCGCGGTCGTTGCCCCGGGCGAGGTCTTCATGACTCGAGGCTGGGGCGAAATAGCCCGGGTTTGCAGGACGAGAGGCACCTTCGCAATCCACTTGGAGTACGACGGTGCTTCGGTGATGTTCTTCAAGGTCTTCGATGCGAACGGGCGCCGGCTGGAGTGCTACCCCGGGAGAGGTGGTCGGGACCCTGCTACGGCGAGGACTAGGCCCGCCGACCGCTCCCTTGGTGGCTCCTCAGGCGTCGGAGGCGTCGGAGGATCCAGCGACTCCGGCAAGCTCTTCGCGACTCCGGAGACGAGCGACGACAGCTACGAGCCCCCGAGCCGGCGCCGCTCCTGGAGCAGGGCGGGCTCGTCAGGCAGTCGCCGACTCTGATCTGGATGGGGTTGGCGCCGGTGCTTGACGGCTCACTGTTGATGATGGCGTCTTTTGTAGGGGCGCATGTAGTTAGCGTCCTTTTAGGATCTGTTCCCTGCGAGGAATCAAAGATGCGTCCCATGGGGGCTTGTAAGGTGCCTGTGATCCTGTTTGTTAATATAACCCTTGTCGTAGAATTGTGCGAGTTGCTCATTCCGTCTTAGCTCAGTTCTCCCTTTCGAACCTCACGAGGGCTTGGTGCTCTGCGCCAACAGGTCCCAGTCCCAAGGCGGCTTCAGCCGTCGCTGGTATGCCAGGTCGCGATGCCGTGGTCAAGGCCAGGAGGTGAGCGACCCGGGGTCCGGTAAGAGCCCCTGAGTCGTGATGCTCAGGTGGTCCCCTTTGGCGCTCAAGCAGCCGTCGTTCGGTGAGAAAGGAGAGCGGCGTCGCTAACACGGGATTGCATTAGGTGCGGGGATGGTGCCACGGTAGCTGGTGCTTCCGGGTGGTGACTTATCTTGAGAATCAGGGACCGCTCCCTGGTGTGTCGCCGGGTCCGTGCATCGGCAGGCGTGAGGTTGCTTGGCGAGGTCCTCGCCTGTCCCTCCGCTCTCGTCTTTGCTCCCCTTTCTGCTCTACGTCCTCGGGTCTCGGCCCTCAAGCGAGTCTCAGCCGTCGCTGGTATGCCAGGTCGCGATGCCGTGGACAAGGCCAGAGGGTGAGGGCTGGAGAGCCAGTAGGAGCCCTGAGTCGCGATGCTCAAGCACCCTCCCCCTTTAACGTGCAAGCGGTTCGCGCGGATGAGAGTGGAGGAGACACCGCATGGGCCTCGCTTGACGCAGCTCCTTTAGGATATCCTGTAGACCCATCATAGAAAGAACAAGGGGTTGCCATGACAATTGACAGTCAGTCATTGGTTGCTTCCAAGAGGCGATGAGGCACTGAAGGCTTGACGAGGTGGCGCCATGCGGGGCTGCCGCGACCAGAACTCAGCCATTTAGGTTTCTCGGCGTTGCAGGGACGGACCCATGAGCAAGCGCCGTGCCATTTTGGGAGCTGCTACGTCTGTTGGCGTCAGTTGAGCGGGCAATTAGGTCAAACACATTAGCCGCGAGGGAGTGGATTCATTCAAATAGATGCTGGGAAGGCGGACATCACTGGGTCAGGCCCGAGCGACTTGGGGATGATGCAGCCCGAGGGGCGCCCCCAACAAAGTAAGCTAACAACCTGAAATAAAAGGGATACATGTCGCAGGAACGGACCCACACGGCCAGGGAATAATGCAGCCCTGGGTGGCACTCCCAGCTGGAAATGTAACTTGAAAGATGTCGCCTGATGATGTTGAGGACGAAGCAGCGTTGGTGTAGCAGACTCGGTGGGCTGCGGAAGCCGATCCTCACGAGCCCCCAGGCCCAGGGGCCTCGGGAGGCTCCGGAGGCGCTGGTGGCTCCTCGCAGACCATCTCCATCTCCGCCAGGGCTGCGGAGCGCCTGGCCTCTTGAGCCTCCATGATGCCCCTCATGAGGCGCTAGTACGTGGCAGCCGCGCTCGGCAGGCCGTAAGGCATGCGAACGTAGTTGTGCGGTGGACCTTCGCAGCGCCCCACTCGCGAGGGCCAGAGGCGCTCCAGAGAGGCGACTCGATTGAGCCCTGGTATGTCAATGCAGACACGCAGCCCACCATCCTCGCCTGGATGGGGGGCCACAGCTGGTAGGCGGTGGCCGCCTCTCACGACTCTTGACTCCTGTAGCTCCTGAATGGCCTTGCTGACGAACTCCTGAGGGTCTGGCCCTCCTTGCCTTACTCCTTGAGGGAAACGTGCTTCGAAACACGCCTCCATGTGGTGCCCAAGTGCCTCCCTCGTGACCTTAGCTAGGTCGGTGGCCCTCCAGGGGAGAGCCCCCGAGCCCTTCCTGAGGAGGGCGCCAGGCGCGCTTTCCTATGCGATGGAAGGAGGTTCCCCCTGGGCAGGCGCGGGCCCTGAGGGTCCTGCCTCCTGAGGAGCCGGGCTGGACGATGTCTTCTTCTTCTTGGGGGTGGCCTTGGGAAGCCTCCTGCTTCTGCGATCCAGGTCTTCCAGTGATGCGGCCTGAAAGGCTCGTTCCAGGGAACACACCGCGTCCTTCTCTTCACAGGGCACCGTGATGACTCCGCCACTTCCTGGCATCTTGAGGACGTTGTAGCCGTGGTGAGTTACGGCCATGAACTTGGCCAGCGCTGGGTACCCGAGGATGGCGTTGTACGGCAGGTGAATGTGAGCGACGTCGAAGTCGATGAGCTCGGTGCGGTAGCTATTGCGCCCCCCGAAGGTGACAGGGAGGCGGACCTGCCCAATCAGGACCGTGGAGCCGTCGGTGACTCCGGAGAATGGCTTGGTTGGCTGAAGCTAGTTGTAGGGCACTTGGAGATTGTTGAATGTTTCCACGGACAGGACGTTGAGCCCTGCCCCGCCATCGATGAGGGTCCTGGTGACCAGCACGTTGCTGATGATTGGGGAACAAAGCATCGGGAGGACTCCGGCCGTGGCCGCACACTTGAGCTGATCCGCCGAGCTGAACGTGATGGCGCACGCTGACAACCTGAGAGGGCACGTGACTTCGAGCTTGGGGAGGACTGCATTCACTTCGCGGGCGAACTGCTTGAAGATGCGCTGAGAGGCTGGGGCCTGAGCCCCGCCTAGGATGCAGGCGATCGCGCGTGGCTCCTGGAAGCCCCCAGCCCCCTCGTCCTGATGGCGGTCCTCGTTTCTCCTTGGCTGTGGCGGCAGCGGAGGGAGGCCTGCGTTGCCTTGCGGGCGATCCTCGCGAGGCTGATCCCTCCAGTCTCCCTCGCGAGGCAGGTCTTGCCAGCGATCCTCGCGAGGTCGATCGCTCCACCCTTGGCGCGGGCAGCGGTCTCCCCAGCGTCCTGCGTTTCTTCCTCCTCCTCGACCGTAGCCCCGGTCACCACGGTCGGGCCGACGGCCGATCCTTCCTTCTCGCATGGCTCGGAGCTCTTGACATTCGTTGGTGTTGTGGCTGTGGAGGTCGTGGTACACACAGTACCGACTGCCCTTGGAAGATTCGGGCTGATCTCTGCCCCGCTTGGTGTCTGGTTCTACCGCGAGCACGGCAGCCCCCTTGCACTTCACATCCTTGGCCTTGGGCTTCTTCTCTTCTGGGTCTACGGCAGGTAGCTCGAGGAGGGAGAGACGCCCTTCCTCAGCCCTGGCGCACTTGGTCGCCAAGTTGAACAACTCCAAGGAAGTGCACAGGTCTTCATGCATCGCCAGCTCCTCCTTCATCTGGACGTCGCGCACGCCGTCGGAGAAGGCTGAGATGATGGCCTCCTCGGTCACCTTGGGAATCTTGAGGCGTGCGTTGTTGAAGCGCTGGATGTACTTCTGCAGGGTCTCTCCGGGTTGTTGCTTGATGCGGCGCATGTCGCTCATGGCGGGTGGCCGGTCGCGAGTACCTTGGAAGTTGGCGATGAAGCGGGTGCGCATCTCGTCCCATGAGGAGATCGTGCCTGGAGCTAGGTTCAGGAGCCAGGTGCGGGCCCCGTCCTTGAGCGCCATGGGAAACCAGTTTGCCATGACCTTCTCGTCTCCGTTGGCAGCTTCGATGCCCAGCTCATAGAGCTGGAGGAACTCCGCAGGGTCGGTCGTGCCGTCGTAACGAGGAGGCAGGTCTGGCTTGAACTTGCCAGGCCACGCGACGCTGCGCAGCTCGGTGGTGAAGGCACGGCAGCCTGCTGTGGCCACAGGAGGCCTTGGGTGACGGAGAGCTTGGTCTTGCAGGTCCCCACGCGCTGCAGCTGGGAGCAGCGCGTGGTCTTGACGTGCGGGAGCAGGAGCATGGTCGCGACGTGTTGGAGCAGGGAGCGCCCGGGCAGCTTCTTGTGGGCGAGGGATTTCTTGGCAGCTCTGCTCTTGCCGCGCCGGCACCTGACGGAGTGGGTTCCGCCCAGGGGCCACGCGCCTTGGGGCCTGGGCGCCTTCTTGAGGAGGAGGCGGCTGGGGCGCCCCCGGAGCTTCGTCGCCCGCGTAGGGCGGGGTGCGGTGCAGCGGAACGGACAGCGCATGAGAGCCCCCTGCGGCGCGGACGAGCTCGGCGATGCGGTCGAGCCACTCTTCGTAGACGTCGACGACGGGACGGTAGCGCAGGAGCTCGTTTGCCGCGATGAGCGCAGCTCGAGCCTCCATGGGTGCGCGGAGCGCGCGGGACGAAGAACCAGCTGGGGTGAGCGAGGGAGTAGCGGTGCGGCCGTCTTGCCGCACGGACGGGTGCTGATACGACGCTTGCTACTCGTTTCCCGCCGGGCCGGTGGCGGCGTTGACGGCAGGTTACGGGGAACGGCGAGGACGCCCGCCGATGGGAGCCGTCTGGGCGACGCGGGAGGCTAGAGTGGTTCGACGCTCGGCGCGGGCCCGACGAGTGTCAGACATGGACGCGATGGTCGGAGGAGTACGGGGCGGTGGAAGACGAATTCTGGCGCACCCCTACCTGGCGCGCCAAATGTCGGATATCGGGTTCCGGCACACCCTTAAGGTTTGAACACTGGGGTGCGTGCGGAGATTTCGCCTTCTACCTACCTGCACCCCACCGGCTCGCTAAGATCTAAGCTATGGAAAGAACAACACAAGAGACACAGGGTTTATACTGGTTCGGGCCACCGTTCTGGTGTAATACCCTACTCCAGTGTGCTTTGGTGGATTGCCTCTTGGGCTGATGATGATGAGTAATACAAGGAAGAACAGCCTCGCGTGGGTCTGTTCTTGGCTGGGGCGATGAACTGCTAGGAGGAGTTCAGTCACCCTTCTCTCTCTCTCTCTTGCTGATCTGATCTTCTCCTCCTTGGTCTCCCCCCATCCCGTGGGGGTGGCTAGTCCTATTTATAGGCAAAGGCCCTGGGCCTCTTCCCAAATATTGAGCGGGAAGGGTGCCAACAAGTGGCCATTTTGAAGGGGAACATCGGGTGCACTTATCCTGACTAAAGTTGGTCCTCGCCTGCCAGAGACTCTAGTGCTGACACTGGCTTGGGCTCCACAATGACTTCCTCCCTGCCGTTGGGCTGGTCTTGGTCTCGTTGCACCAAAACGGGTGCCTTTGCTTGATGATCTCGCCTGCTCTTGCTCCCTTTGCACCAAAGAGGAAAGGAGGACACTGCGTGGGCTGGCGCCCGCCTGGCACCCTTTGTCGTCATGGCTTGCGTCACGGGCACCTCGTGAGGTACCCCGCCTTGTTCTTTCCGCCTCCTCACGAGCCAGCCAGATGAGGCTGTGCCTGAGGAAGCTCCATGTCATCCGCCCGCGAGGCTTGGCCCCTCGCGTGGGTCTTGGGTCTATGTTGATGAAGATGGGCCGTGCTGGGCCCCCCTTTGAGCCACGCCGCAGGCCGCAGGCAGGCAAGTCTGGGGACCCCCGTTCCTAGAGCGCCGACACTATAAAGCCCTTGTCCATGCTGATGGATGGAGGCAATTCAAGAAGTTTACCACATAATCTTCTTCATAAGCATTGCCTTTATTCTAAAATTTGTTAAGAGTAAATATAGACGTGATAATATAAGAAAAAATAGAGAATATTTAAGATAAGATGAAGAGTGATGCTACATAACCAAGTAGCTATAAATGTAAGTACGGCGATACAGGCAAAAGGTACAGCAAATAGCAATGTAGAGCTAAACTTCTTCGGTACCATCGGTGTTATCCAACCTTATGGTAAGATTAAATATAGATCTTTTGTGTAGAAAATGGAGGGCAAAGGAAAATAAGCTATAGAGTTATGGTACGTGAACAACTACCTGTCAATATAAGTACACTGATAAAGGGCAGCATGTACTTACAAGAACATTGCAGAGCTAAAATTTTCATTGGCATTGGATATATTCTACATAATGTAACCATTCATACAGATCAAATAATTTGGAGAGAACAATTGATAAGCAAGCTATCATGCATACTACTGTCACATAATGAACCAGGTATGTACCCAAGTACAGTGATACAGGACAACATGTACTAATAAGAGCAAAGCAGCTGGCAGCATATTTGCGATATCCTATCGTTCTTTTCAAACCAGAATTCTTTTTCGAGCAAATTTCCTGCAAAAAACATCCGTAAGGCACATGCGAAAAAGTAGAAGTTCAAATTGTCATGTGATATCATAGACAGTACCTCATGCTCGGAACGAGACCAGTGCATAACAAGGTTTTTCCATTCAATGTCTTCTAAATTTAGCTCAGGAGACTTCACCAGAAATTCGTTTATAGACTTGCCATTAAAGTGTGATTTCCTCCGGTAACACCAATACTGCTGCAATGCTTCCTTGAAAAGAACAAGCAAGCTTTTCTCATCATGACTATCCAAATTGACCATCGCCTACTTACAACAATGTAATGTAAATAATTGATGTGTTCAATCAGCAGAAAACAGGAAAATAATCACCATGAATAATAGCACTTACACGTAAGTGGGACAGAAAGATGTGAAAATGGTGTTTGTCTTCACTATAATCTTCCCATGATGGGAATATATGCACGTAGTCCCTAACAACATTGAAAGCATTGTC
The DNA here is from genome assembly GCF_056163025.1 of Triticum urartu. Taxonomy (NCBI): domain Eukaryota; kingdom Viridiplantae; phylum Streptophyta; class Magnoliopsida; order Poales; family Poaceae; genus Triticum; species Triticum urartu. The sequence continues at coordinate 241,686,137 of NC_141874.1, read as the reverse complement.
TTTTAAACCGGGAATAACTGGAATGGGGTTCCAATCTGCAGAAATTGGCCGTCTCTGCAGTTGGGATAGGTCTTCGGCCGGTGGACTTGTTGTACTTTTTGCTGGAGTGGGATTTTTCTGCTAGAGTGCAGGTCCTGTGTGGTGCGGCTAGTGGTGTTGCCAGTGAAGTATGGGTACAGTCTGCTGGAGTCGGTCCTACGTTTTGTGTCACTGGTTGTACAGCCAATATAAGTGGGGTGATGTCTGATTTCTCCAGCACAATCACGTTTTACAAGGACTTTGCTGGTGCTCCTTCAGGTTCGACAATCACCCTCTTCCTTTTTGATGTCTGATGCACAAGAACAGGATTTGAGTGAAAAAACATGGTATGGTGGCGGATGGAAAATGTATTGATAATGGATGGGCATGGCATCTCGACACATATGATGAGTAATCTAAGCAGATGGCGGTGCAATAAAGTAGAAGAAATGCAAGGCAACATATGCAAGATATGCGAAATCAATAAAACCTTGCCAAATTAGAATAGGCACTACCTTTGACTCCTCGAGATTAGAATAGTCATTAGGATCATATTCTGAACAAGAATCAACAGGTGGGGAGCGTATGAGTTTCATTTCATCCAGAATGGCACTTAATGCCTTGGTGCCAATTTTGTAAGTCATTGCGGTGTTTAGCTTCAAGAGTGGACTGCTGCTAGTGCGACACAAAGCAGCAACACAGATCATAGTGTAGATATAACAGGAAAACCGTAAGCATCAGAGTAAAATCCGCAAAGTGGAACTTGCTGGAATATATGTGCTAGTATTGCCGGTACGGCTAGAAAGGCTTCGGTTACCAGCTCTCTTCAAATGCGGTACTATTAATATTAGTGTAACTCTCAAGGCGACACAGGTCCCCGCATTTCCTTGCTATTCTTATAGGATTCAAGTGGGCAGGCCACTACAAATCCTATTCCCATGTTTACAAAATCCTACGAATCTAAGAGGCCCGAAGAGTTCAAAGTGTCCATACAAACCAACCGTATAGACCTCTACACTGCAAATGTCCCTGCTCATCTTCACTACAAGGAACATACTGTACTACTACCATACGCTGTCCGTTCCAAAATATAAGTCTTGGTAGAGATTTCCACTATGAATCACATACAGATGTACCCAGATACATTTTAGAGTGTAGATTCACTCATTTTGCTCCATATGTAGTCCATGGTGGAATCTATACAATTGCTTGTATTTAGGAACGGAGAGAGTACTTATTAAAGAAGAACGGAAGAGGAACATGCTAAAGAAGAGCAAGCAGATTTTGGATAATAAAATGTTCGTTGCGCAGTGCCCACACATGATGAACCAGAGCGCATTAAGAAAGCAACTCCCTGCTGTCTCTCTATATGTGGTGCACGTGCTTTTTCAAAAGTAAAGTAGGAACATTAGCTGACCAATTAAATGTTATCTGTTTTAGTCATATCAGCTTCATATCAGATTCGCACTTGAGCAACAAGATTGGAATTATGAGTGGCACATTGTTTAGCCTGATGGATTCAGGAGCAGTGCTAAGCAGGTACGATGGTGATACTGAATATAAAGGCATGTCTGCATGCAAATCACGTGACTTCTGTCATTTGGGTTAGTCGACCATTTCAGGCCGTTGGATGAAGATCCTACGTCTCCTAACCCATCTTCTTCCTCGTCTCCGATTCTTCCCATACAGAACACCGCATGGGCCGCTGGCCGGACCACCGGCCCCCACTGCATGTGTTCCTCCACCACCCCACCCTCGCCCCCACATGCGTCGAGTTTTCTTCGTTCGGTGAGGCCCCACCACCGCCCCTGCCCACAACCAAAGTCCCTACCCGAGACCCTTCGTTCGCATCGAAGAACTTCGACGAGCTCTGAAAAATCGACTGACCCAATTTTGAAATTTAGTCTACTGTGATTTAACTAGTGTGGAATATAAAAGGGGAAAACCATAAGCATTGGGAGGATAGTGTTGAGCGTGCCATGGCAGATCGGAAGGTGCAAACCGGACAAAGGCAACTTCGCAACCAATGTTTGCTTTCAACTAGCAAGTAAGTGATGGACAAGAAATCAGAGTAAAGCAGTGGCGATCTATTTTCTTGCTGCGATAAATAAGTTGAGCAGATACGAAAGAGTACCGCCTTTGCTGCGGCGCCGTGTATGCATCTACTGAGAATTTGACGGTGCTGCGGTAGCGATGGCTATCGGCGGCATGGAGGCAGATCTAGGAGGGTAGACGGTGGCGGCGAGGCGCGGTGGACGAGACGGTCGTAGGAGCGGCGCCGGCAAGGTGGACGACAGCGTGGATGAAGCGAGAGGACGGGATGCAAGGATCCCCGTCCGAAGCCATGGATGAGAGAGGTCGATCTCTTGTAATTGACGGTGACTTCGGGGTATCAGCTCCGGCATGGTGGAGGAGGATGGCGGTGGATGGGGTGGCGGATGGAGGAGGCTGGGGTGGAGAGGGTGTTTTGGGGCCCACGGAGTATGAATGGGGAAATGGAGGTCGAGAGGAAGGGGGAACCATGTCTTCAAGGCGCGCTTGTCTCAAATGCGAGGAAATTTACAAACTTAGCCCCCGTTTCAAATTTCCTACATCACAGCAATATTAGTCGGTTGGGGATAGGACGGTAATCTCGCATACACCGAATATTTGCCGACGAGAGTTTGTTTTTGGCGCCCACCGTGTATGAATCGGGGAGGGAGTCGATTTCGGCCGAGGACACGCTGTGTTTTGGCACCCATCGTGTATGAATCCGGGTGAGAGGCAGTTATGTCATGTTTGAGTGAAATTACAAACCTACCCCTATCGAAACCTATAGAAACCGAGCAGATAGGCTTTGCATGGCAGGGATAGGCAGTACTAATTTCCATCTCGCAGATTTTGGTTTCGGGCGGTTACCGCGACTTTCCTCGCTTTGTTCAAATTTTGCAGAGTGCACATTTACCGTGCCAACTCAATTTGAATCCCGTTTGTATTCTATTTTTTTCGGGTGGGATCCATTTTCGTTTGGAATAAAATTCTATATACATCATTTTTATATATACTTTCAAAAGCTCAACAAAGAATTATGCTCCTTTATATGTATAATATGATTTACAAATACAATGATCTCAAAATCATAAGGTTGAATTCAAAAAATTAAACCAAATTATGTTCTACTAAAATGTATGGATTAGTAATATCTACATATTAAATTACATAGATGCGCGTGAATTCATATGAGTATGCATGTTTGATAGATCAATTTTGGTTTGAGTATGGATTACATGTATCATCATCTTGAATTGAAATATTTGAATCCCTTTTATGTTCACTTCTTTCACGCACATCTCTCTCGCATGCATGCTCCTTCATGCAGCTATCACTCTCTTTTCTCCAACTCACCCACACGCTCACTTCATGTTTCTCCTATCCTCGCAAACATGGTCTCTCGACGTCTCCCTTGAGAAGTGTCACACTCTGCCTATCATTATACATTACACGGTTTTCATTATCTCTCACGTCTCTACCATTCTCTCGTATCACTAGGCACCTAAGCTTTCTTTTTCACCGCCACACACACAGTCTCCACTCGTCTTTCACATTGTCTATCTCTCTATGGGATTCTCTCACACACCCTATATGTGTCTAGATATGAATCATACCACTAAAATTACTCTCTCTCTCTCCTGTAGACACAACATTTGTTGCGGTCTCCTTTTCGTCTCCATCCCAGACTGACATTATTCATTTGTTTACCAATCAGACAAACTCCCCCCCTCTCTCTCACACACACACATACAACTCCTACTTCCACTCCCCTTCCCGACTACCGTCTCGCTCTCACACACACAAAACTCTCGCTTTCGCACCCCCAACTCATATTTCTCTCACAAACATTTATCGACTAGCCTCTAGATAGGTTTATACACCCGCACACTCGTGCTTCCACTATCGCATACATGTCTGTCTCCTGCTCCGTGTATCTATTTAGATTTTCTTCCCTTCTTGAGACACACCCTCTCAATCATGCGCACACACACACTATCGCCTCATTTTAAGCTGATACCTCTCGCACACACACTCTTTGTGTCTTTGTCACACATGCACTCCGTCCTCCTCCTCTCTCCCTCTCTCTCACACACACATAGCCTTTTTGCAACAACTAGCGAGATGCCCATGCGTTGCACGGAACATGAAGATACATTTGTATGAGTAGTTTATCTTGTGGGAGAAAAGGATGAACAAGGGAAGGCCTTATTTGCATGTGTGGAGAGGGGTGTGGGTATCTTTTTGCAAAATTGCCATAGTTTCCTTCCTACCCGTCAGATATAGATCGTATGGCCTATAATGTAGGATGGCAGGCACACGATCATCACCAACTATGCTTTTTATAAGAGTAGGGATAAAAAATAGAGTTGGTGATGACGGTGGGCCTGCCATCCTCCAATATAGGCCATCCGATTTATATCTGACGGATAGGAACGAAACTATGGAAATTTACCCGCACTCCTCTCCACATTTGCAGATAAGGCCTTCCCTCATTCATCCTTTTCTCCCACAAGATCTTGATGTTCCGTGCAACGCACGGGCATCTTGCTATTAAGAGTAGAAATTAGACATATACCACTTCTCGAATCTTGAAACCAACAACATTCCTCCCTTATCTCATCAAAACCACCAAAGAATATATTGTTAGTGAAACATAACATTTTTTAGTGATATACGTATTTCAAAACTAGACTTTTTTCTATCAAATCGATGAATATGTATTAATCTACTCTGATCGTGCGGCAATGCATTAGAACATTGCTAGTAGTTGTTATAATTTTTTGGACACCAGACAAACGGTGGATTACGTATATGAAGAGAAGAGGCGCACGCATGCAGTCGATCTCTCGCTGTCTCGCAGACATGAGTGTTATGTAAAGGCAACATTAAAAAATAAACCCTAAAACCCTAGGTGCATGATTGCTGCATTCGCAGGTACCGGGTATGTGGTGGAGCGCACCTTTGTAGGAATAGTCAGCTCGCGTGATAATCTGATACGTAGGAGTTGATGGTCGGGACCATAGGTGAACGACTTGGAGGCGGTGGCTCGCCAGTTGCCACAGATCAAGTAGCCATGTTTAAAATATCATTTTTAGCAGGTTAAGAGTTCCGATTTTCAATGGCGCGTTATAAGTACTAAGTAGTTTTTAGAACGATTGGTATGGAGCGAAAATGGAATTCATAGTACTACGTAGCTCCTGGGCATATGGTTGTATGGGTTTATGTTGCAAGATGTTGAACCTGGTAGTTCTAGGGCAAATACTATGGTTTAGATTTAGATGTTGGTTTTTAGTAATGAAAATCGGAAGGGGGAAACCCTTCTTTGATTAAAAAAACTACTACCTCCGTTCTGGTTTACTAGTCCCGATCGTATTTTGGGTTAAAGTTTGTCCACGAATTTTACTTGTAAAATGTGAATGGAAAATGAGATTTTGTTATATGCAAACAAGAAAGGACTAGAGGGACTGATGGATCTGACACGGATGCGACCTCTCATAGCGCAGGCATTGAAACAGCGCGCCGGCCAAGAGGCCCCACTCGCTGCAGGCCCGGCTGAACACGCCTCCTCGCCGCATGCAACCGGCTTCAGACTTCCCCGCCTGCCTTCATTGAATCTGCGCGTGTGCCGGCAACACGTCTTTCCACGAGCCGGCCGGCATTTTTGAACACAAAAAATGACCAAAATATAATTAATTACGCATGGTCTTGACTTGTTGTGCTCGCACTGGTAGCAGGAACTAGTGGTTTTGCTTTATTCATAACTCGCCTCAATTTTTTTGGCCTTGAAGTGAATCATGGTTGTGGACATTATGTATGAATGTGGAGATATCTGTGAACATGAGTTTGATGTGGAAGTTGAACTTGGAATGTCGGGCTTGCGCGTGAACTATACCATGTCCAATGCTTCGTTTGTTATTGTTTGGAAAGTAATTGTTGTTATTACATGAGCCAAAAAAAATTTGTGCCACATTAGTAGATGCACGGATATCACAACAGGCATGCGGACTGGATAAACATTTGAACCTAGCTACTATGAAGGAAATTTTGTATTGACAACAGTTTTAGATAGCAGGAGATACCTAGCCCGCTCTGCCTCTGCTAGCTTATTTCTGGCTTCTTCCATCTCTTCTTTAGCATGGGTGAAGAGAGCATCTGATTACTCTTTCTGCTTCGTCAGGAACTCTGCTACATTCTCAAGGGCTGCTGCATGCTTTCTTTCAGCCTTTAGTAGAGCCCCGAGGACACGAACAGCTGACGACTCCACCTGGCTTGTGTGTAATCGAGCATCATCTGGGAATTTGCACCTTGTGTCTAATCCAGCATCATTAGGGAAGTGGCACCTTGTGTGTAATCCATCCTCATTCTGGAAACATGATCTTGAGGTTGACCATACTTCCCTTCTCGCAGGAACTGCATCCTGACATGAAGTTACTTCTTTTTTAGATCAATACTCAGAGCAACCCAGATCCATTTAGTAGAAGCTAGATAAATAGAACTGGGAGAAGTGAATTCAAAAGGAAAAAATATAAAAACAGACTACAAGGTGAGAGCACCCACTTCCTACATCAAGCTAAAAACGAAAGCATTAGGATGATTAAGACTCTTCTTATGAAACATCAAAGAACACGAGGCTTAAGAGAAACAGAAACTACAACATATACACATTGAAGAACATGAGGCTAAACAAAAGTAGTTCAAAGGGTGTTACTTACCAAAGCTGGTTTTACAGGTTCGGTGCAGCTCCTCTTTAGCTTGCCACGCTCCTTGAAGATGTCCCCAATATCTCGTGTTTGGTCTTCATTGCTCCTCTGCATGTTCGCACTCATGGTTTTGAAATCTCAACATGTCAAGAAAAATTGAGGCTATAACCAATTAATTTTACGGGAACAATAGCACCCAGGAAATTTGAAGGGTAGGTATGAACAAAATTGGAACGGCACATGTACTGCTAAGTGATTCAATACACATATTGCCAATCGAGGAGGAGAATGAGGGTCGCGGCGGCCTCTATGAGTCATGGTCGGCAACGGGAGTCAGTTCATTGTCCACGACGATGGTGCTTCTGCGCTTGGCGTTGGCTTCTGGGAAGCAGATCCAACACCGTGGAAGGCGGTGCCGGGGAAGAGGCTCCATGTACAACGATGATGGTGGACCGGCTCCAGTGCGGCGTACGAGGTCGTAGATGAGGCATATGCGCTACAGTGCACAAGGGCGCCGATGTAGAAGGGGAGGAGCACGAAGGTTGCGGTGCCGTGCAGAAGTCTATTTTGCGGTGGGGATAGAAAATGGGGAGTATTCAGGTGTACTATTCTGGGTGGTGGGGTGGGGTTGGCTGGGTAGGGTGAACCTGAAGTTACGAAAACAGCCCCTATCAACCATCATCCGTAGGCCTGTTCCAAAGGCTATGATGGTAACTTCCCACTGCTCGAATCAGGGTCGCGGGAGATTTTCCCGCCGACCTCAAAATTTTGTGACACTGAACTCCTCGTGTGGGGTGTTGGGTGATTTGGCTAAGCAACTAGCGAGTAGTACTAGTAAACTCTGCATATTAGGTTTGACCGAAGTCAAACTTCCTAAAGTTTGACCAAGTTTATAGAAAAATATAAACATTTACCATAACAGATATGTATGATGTGAAAGTACCACTACTAGGGAAAACCTTATACACAGAATATAACCAGCAACGCTCTTCAAAATACGAAGCTACTGCTATTTAGCAGCAACGCATTCCGGGAAAACACGCTGCTGAATAGAAAATAGCAGTAGCGCATCATCTCTAAACCGCGCTGCTGCTCCCATTGCCATGACCTCGCCGTCCAGCTAGTTATAGCAGTAGCGCCTTATGCCTTATGGCGCTAGTGCTATTATCCTTAGCTGTAGCGCTTTCTCATGCCCGCGCTACTACTAACCCTACCTTATCCCCACACGTACGGCCGACCCTGTCTCTCTCACTCACTCTCCCTCTCTCACTCACTCCCGCCCGCGCTGATAACCATTGTCGTTCATTGCCGCCGCCGGCCGCCGTCGTCCGTCCGCCACTGAGGAACTCCCTCCTTCCGTCCCTCCTCCCACCGTGCCCTCCTTCCTCCTCCTCCCTCCGCCTGCGGCCGCCCCTCCTCCCTCCTCCGCCGGCAGCCCTCTCCCACAGCCCTTCCCTCCTCCTCCTCCGATCGCCCCTCCCTCCTCCTCCTCCGACCGGCCCCTCCTCCTCCTCCTCCGGCCGCCCCCTTCCCATCCTCTCTCCTCCCTCCCTCCCTCCCTTGTCTCTGTTTTTGCAAATCATAAGTAACTAGTTTATTTAGTAAGTGATTATTATAACTAGTTTATTTATACTAAGTGCTTATTAGAACTAGTTTATTTAGTAAGTGCTTAATAGAGCTAGTTTATTTAGTAAGTAGTTAATAAAACTAGTTTATTTAGTAAGTAGTTAATAAAACTAGTTTATTTAGTGTTAGGATTATATATCAGATATTTTTAAATGTTTTTTTTCATATTTTGAACCATTTAAATGCAATGACCATCGATAAGTGGCCTATGTTTTGCTGGAGTGTTGAGTAATTTCTGTTCTGGCAAATTTCAGGCGTTCGATATGCCCTTTTTTAGCAAAGGTCATGCCGGATTTTTTGGGTTTTGCCGTCGAGTTATAATCTTTGAATTTTGAACACAGGAGATGTCTGATGACGATGGGATCCCGGAGTGTGTGTACTGCTACGATGACCGAGGTGTGTGCGACAGGTTTCCTCACCTGCAAAACGATAGGTTTTTGACCATGAAGCTGGAAGAGACCTTCGATGTTTGTATGGTACGCAACGACAAGCATTTCATCGTAATTAATATCATCACTTGTGCTTCTTTTGTTCAACTTGTAATTTATGGATTTTTTTCAATTCGATTAGTACGTCCCGCGCCATGCTAGACCATATGTATTGGAGAAGCTTGGTTTTAGTTTAGATGACTTTGAGAATGTGGAGACGAGGAGGGCTCACTTAAGAACTAAACATGGTTACGAGTTTTTGGTTAAGTTCCACAATGCGGTCGATCGCTCCCATTTTGGTTGCTCTAATTGGGAAGCTCTCTACAAGTCATATGGATTTGAGGAGGGAATGCGAATAAGATTTGATATTCGTCCCGAAGATTATGATGATGATAATATTGATATCTAGGTGGATGTGGATATGCCTCCAGTTTTGCCTAGATGTTTGTTTGCCAAACTAATTTGTTAAGTTTAGTAATTTATGTTGTTAATTTAAAACTATTTGGTGTTCGTCCGTACTAAACTTATTTATTTATAATTTTCAGCTTATTTCTTATCTTCAAGAAATACTCGGAAGGTAGTAGACAACACATACTACAACTATGACTCCAAGCTTAATTGTGAGGAGAAAGGTTATCTTTTCTCATTCATAGAAGATGTTGAGGCCTTCAAAAACAGTCACTCTATCAGCCCAAATTATACTAGATACGTGCCACTAGTCCATACATTGCTTGATGATAACTTCATTGCCAAAAACATGGTAAGATTTTGTTACTGATGGTAACTTCATTGCATACATTATTCTTAAGTAAACCATTGCTAACTATATATGTTACTATTACATTTTTGAACAGAGGCTCCCGAAGCAGGTTGTGCCTGATATGCTATTTACCGAAGGTGATATGCATATGGGTGGCTTACGACCAACTCCTTCGGAGGCTTACCATACTGCATACTCGATTTCTTCAAATGATGGAAGGCTCAAAATCAAATAATGGAGCAAAGTGATGAATGCACACACGCAAATAATTGGAGACAAAATGAATGTGCGCAAGCCACAAGTTGGAGATAGGTTTATGTCCATTCTCCATTATGGTGAAGGACCGGTTTATCTGTTTTATGGTATTTTAGCTAGGAGAGAGGAGTAGGTTAGCTTATATATGACTACAATGTCTTAGACTTGATGGTGATGCTGAGTAGGAGTAGTGATTATGATTACTATGATGATGATGAGGAGGAGTTGTTATTATAACTAGTGACGAAGTTGTTATATGACATTGGACGAAAATGATGATTATGAGGAGTTATGTGACAATGATGTATTATTATGATAAGTTGTTAATGATATTATGATGATGATGATAAGTTATTATGTCATTGGGTGAAAGAACCGCCGATTAGTTTCAAATGGATGGATCCAAAGTGACCATTGGTTACTTTGGATCCATGCACTTGAAACTAATCCAAGGTTCTTTTCACCTAGTGAATTAATAACTCATTATGATATAAAAACAATCTCTAAATTGCTAGTGTATGAAAAATTAGCAGTAGCGTTTGACTAGGAAAGTGCTACTACTAAGTAGATATAGCAGTAGCGAGTGCCTGTAGGCGCTACTGCTAAGCATTAGCTGTAGCGCCTTATCAGTAGCGCGCCTACCCGCGCTACTGATAGGCCAAAAACCGGCGCTACTGCTAGGCTTTTCCCTAGTAGTGTACATTCAATAATGAATCTAATGGTATTTATTTGTTATTGTATATGTTAATATTTTTTGTTATAAACTTTCTGAGAGTTTACAAAACATGACTTTGACCAATGCTAATACGTGGACTTAAATAAAACGGAGGGTGTACACATTTGTTTTCTAAGTATGTAGTGAATTAATCATTTGTTGAAATTGTGAAATAAATATATTAGGATATTGACTTCCAATGTAATGGTCTATACAATTCAATAGTTACAATCATTGTCGAATTCCAAGATGTATACGAGGTCTATAGTACTTCACAACATGCTCAAACTTGCATAATCCGAGTCAAATGACAATCAAAATGCATTTCATAGTTATTACTTTGTAGGATGCAACAAAACCAACAATAACTCTACATCAACCATTATAAAAGCAACATTTTGAACATATCCCAATTGTGAAAGAAACATATCCCAATTTTGAACATTTTGAACAATAACTCTACATCAACCAATTGCGAAGATGGAGCAGATAGGGCGGGAAAGACTGTATGTATGTGGACGAGAGAGTAGGAGACAAACCTAATGAAACAGAGAGAGGGGGATAGAGAGAGAAAGTGAGAGGAAGAAGTTAGGTCTATGAGAAAGATGGAGACATGTAATATATGTGAGATGCGTGTGCATCCGGATTCTGTACACGTGGAAGCAGAAGAGACAACAGGTTTGATGAGAGAGCTGGAAAAACATGGACGAGAGGGGAAGGATCTCGTGGGTTGACGGATTGATAAATTTGTGCGGCGGAGCGAGGGATTGGTAATTTTGTGCGAGAGAGAGAGGGTGGGGGGAGGAGTCAGTCAGCCGTTGTCAGATCATCCTGCTTCCAAATGGCCCCACATTCTCTAGCGCAGTGTGGTCGCCATCTTCGATCTCCTCGATGCCCTCTTTGAAGATTGAGGTGTTGTGCATGGTGGGGTGCAGAGAAGCACAAGCGAGAGTGGTCGCCATATAACATTGGATGGGGATGAATTGTGTGCTCGAGGGAGGGGGTGTGTGTGTGCTGTGTGTGTGTCTATGTGTTTGTGTCTGTGTGTCAGATATTGTGAGAAAACAAACCTAAGGAGAGAAATGTGTGTGTATGTGACGGAAAGCTACATGCTAAACAGGGTATTCACGAAGAGATTGTGTGTGCGAGATAGAGTGCGATGTGCGGGCCTTGAGATGGGCAGGGGCCGGGTGAGGGTGTCAAAATGTGCGCGTTGATGCATGTCTTACATGCGATCGTGCGAGGGATGGACGAATCGAGAGAGATGGTTGTTGCGTTACGGATGCTCCTCTCTCTCTCACACACACACAAGTAAAATAGAATATTGTTCTCTCATGTATACAAAAGTACACAACGTATCGGCATCTGTTTATGTCTCACTCATGCATGATCAGTTGCACATTCACACCTCTCTATGTCTCTATCACACACACACCGTCTCCACATTGCCCTTCCGCCACAACACACATATGGACACATACACATGTTCTCTCTCAGTCACACACACAAAATCAGTATTCAAAAAAACTAGGGCGCACCTAAAACGTCCAAGTCCAAATAAACATGATCTGGAGCTAAATTAAAATATATGAAAATATTGTAGCGTCAAGAACTTTTCCAAGAAAAAAAAAGTTGATTAATATTCGGGGATTGTTTTCACACACACAAAAAGGTTCGGTGGATGTCCTTCGAGCGCGACACGGTGACACACCGTTCGATCGACCGTGCGGCCGCGGTTCACGCGCTTGCACATGATTCCGTATTGTGGCTATGGTAACTAATAAAAGCGCTGCCTAAGTCTAATTTTTACGTGTACTAGTACAGTTTTCTTTTAAGTTTGACCAACCCTATATAAAACTAAACTAAGCTCCCATACGCGCACTAATCAATATGCCACCGCCGTTGCGCATGCCAGCACCTGCCTGCTCCGGCCCACAATTTCTCGCCCATCACCGCCGTGTCCCCGCCAAGCCGAAGGCTCGCCCGCTCACGTCGTCTGCAGTCCCTCCTCGCGATGCCGACGCGCTGCCAAGCACGTGAGCAGCTGGTGGAGCCACGTCTATGCACGCAACGTACAAAGAGGAGGGCGAGCGCGTGCTCCAGCACGCCAGCGAGGAGGAACTAGCGCGTCATTGTCGTCTCCGCCCGCGCGGAGGAGGCGCGCATGGTGGCCGTTGTGGCGAAAGCCGGTCGTGCACGCGTCGAGCCCGCAAACCGGGCGAGGACACGGAATCTACCTTCGAGACCTTGAATGCCACATGGATCCTGCTATCTGAAGGAGCAATTTGGGCCAGCCGACTCTTTTGAGCCGTTTGATGCAACATGGATGGCTAGAAGGGCTTCTTCAACCTCCGAAATTTATGCACGATTCATCTTCTCAGCCCGCCACACGCCTAACCGCCCGCCGCCGCCGCGCCCTCCCCTGAACCGTCTGCTACCGCCATGCGCCCCCACCCCCGCCATCCGTTTAACCCCGGGCACGATCCATTTTTTTTCCGGCGAACTGCATTCCACACCCAACACTCATAAGATAGATCATGGGCACCCTGCCACCCTAATATAGATACTGGGGTGGCTTCTATGCCGTCTTCTTCCTTTGCTCCGTCGGACTTCTTTCACAAATCGACTGACCTACGAACGTAAGTAGGAACATGAGGATACGAGCAGTAGTACCAACTACAAGAAGAACAGTAGTAAGACATACTACTAGTACTACTGTACATACTAAAGAGTTCAAATAACGAGAAAGAACATAAACATAGTTCCGCTGGGGCCTCAGCACAACACACCCTTGCAAATAAACTAAGCAACTAGTCCGCTTGGCACTGCAGTAGAACCAGCATCAGCGACGGCACTGCCACCTACTTGGAGTCTGAGTCCACGTCCTCGACTTTGTCCTCGTCCCTCTTCCTCTTCTCCGACGCTTCTTTGCTTGAACCGGACACTGGGCTCTGCTTCTTCATCCAACCGTTGTAGATATTTAAACAAAGGTAGGCATCCATAGTTGCGTACAGGATGTGATCTTCATCTAATGTCTTCGACTCCCATGCATGATGAAACTCGTGGTGAGGTTTCTTCAGTTTCGTGTACGAAGGATCAATCATGGCTGCTGCCAGGGTCAGCATTGAAGGCTGAGAGGAGGACACCAGGCTTGCCTTCTGGAGATCGAAGGATTGGCCTACAACGAGGCCTATCCGACCTAGGACATCCCTGTCGTTCCTAAAGTCTACAGTAAAAAATTTCTCTCTTCCGTCCTTGAGGAAGTTCTTAAAATCCTGGCACTCAACGTCGGCATGGCATATTTGGTAGACCAAGCACACGTTATGTACGCAAACCTTGATCACGGCGGGTTTCTTCTTCTCTGCCTCCTTTAGTTTCTTCTCTCTTTGCAGGACTGTGGTGTACTCAACATCTAGCCCAGCGACCCACTCATCCGTTGAACATGCGTAGGAAGCGAGCAAGGCATGCTTTCACCATCGCGGTTCCATGTGTGTAGATTAAGAAGAACTCATCGTCGGTGATGGCTCTAACCTGGTACTCAGCAGCGACCATGGAGATTTGGGAGGCCATGGATTTTGAAGGAGGGTTAGGGAAAGTTTAACTGGTGTAATGTGAAAGGATGGGATGACTGGGAGCGAACTATTGTAAGGTAATGTACTAGTAGAAGATGGGGACGAGTAGGGCGTGAGAACGGCATGGGGTTGCTAGCTTGCCCGGTGAATAAACGGCTGCAAGCCCCCAAAGAGTTCTCGAGAAATATGCGGGACCCAGTAGATGTCATGTCTACTAGACCCATATCGTAGGCCTGACGGTATAGCGTCTGCCTGTTCGCACGCCATGCCGGCGCGTGGGTAACTTCACTTAATTCCGTCAACCGTCACGCCTCCCACGACCTTCGCCTCCCTTGCGCGGTCGCGCCCTTTGAGACTTCGACCGGCTATAAATGAGCAATTTTTTGCCTACTCCGCATGCATGATACTCCCTCTAGTCCTTTTTACTTCCGTCAACTATTTGCAAAGTGTTTGACCAAATTTATAATAAAAATATCAATATCTACAATACTGATTATAATGAGTATAAGAACTACTATTAGATGAGTTAGATGAGTTAAAGATTCTAATCCTGAACTAACCCTGAAGTAACTCTAGCGAAAGAGATGATTGGATGACAGGGTTAGATGGCGCGCGGATACGATGAGGTCCCTTCATGGGTGGTGCGAGAGGGAGGGAGGGAGAGGATGAGAAGGTTCAAGGAAGTGGGGAGGGATATGCTACGGGGAGATCGAGAGAAAAATGTGCTTTTAGTGTCCCGAGAAGAACTAACCCAAATAAGCAACTCTTGGGTGGGTTAGATTTTTTTGGGTTAGTTGAGTTCAAACTAACCCAAACTAATTCTAAACATGGATCCAAACAGGGCCAAGGTTAGCTATTAGAGTACTACTACCCCCATCTAGTTTAAAGGGCTCGATTCAAAATTTTCTCGTAATCTTAGCAAGATAGAGGCGGTGGAATAGTTTTTGTAGTTCTTCACAAAAAAAATGTGTTTACCAATGCATGCATGAACACTAGTTACTCTAACCCCCTCTCTTCTTTAATTCTTTGCCACAACAGCATGTTTGTTATTCCCGTGTGCATGATACCAGCTAAGATACCACCATTATGGCCAGCCTTAATCATCACATGCAATAATTTAGTGCACCTTGAAATATGAACATGTGTGGGCAGTGTATGTTTTTAATGACTTGAGACTATACCTAGCCCGGCATGCAAGATGAGACTTATTATGCAACGTTCCCCATACCTGCAGGAAGCCCATTCGTCTACAAATATTTTCCTCTCCATGTGTGGAAACAATATGCCTGTCAGACTCTCCTTCTCCCTCCGGCCGTCCCACCACTCCACCCCGTGTGGAAAAAATATGCATGCATGTCTCTCCTCCCCCCGCGCTCATCCAATCCGTTGTGACCAGCAATATTTCCACCCCTTCCCTCCCCCGTAATTTGCTCCAACAAATATGCCCATGTACTACCTCCTTTTCGGTTTATAGGGATCAATTCAAAAATCTCACCAACCAAGGTAGATGATGAGTGGTGGAATAATTTTCATGGTTTGTAAAAGCACTCAATTAATGTGCTTGTTTTTCTCAAGGAATTGTGTTTACCAATGCATTAGTTGCAATGCATGCATGCATGAAGTACATGCATTGGTCAAGTTTCTCATAATCCTCTCATGCAATGAATTAATGCACCTTGAAATCTGAGCATGTGATGGGAGTAGCTGTTACGTTAATCATGCAGCATGTGATGGGAAGTTGCTTCAGTTACTTAACTATAGGTGAATTGGGTAATTGACATATGGGCCCAACAGGGGTCTGGCCCACATGTCAGTGATGCAACTGGACCTATAGTTAAGTTAGTGTAGCTCAGTCCATATCTTACGTAGGTCTGCCATTGCTTGCTATAAATACTGTGCCTCCCACGACATCGCTATCTCCTCCCCTCACGTTCATGTTCATCGCTATCTCCTCCCCCTCCCTCTCACATCGACCACCATGGCATCACCCCTCTCAAGCCCTAGGCTCCCCTCGCTGCACCGTGCGGACGGTCACGCGTCGCCGTTCCATTCCTCGCTGCCACTAGTAGAGGGGGAGGCATCGGCATTCCGCTCCTCGCCGCGACGCGTCGAGGTGGACGCGTCGCCGTTTCGTTCCTCGCCGCCACTAGTCGACGAGGATGCATCGGCGTTCCGCTCCTCGCCGCGATGCGTCGAGGTGGACACGTCGACGTTCCCAATCTCGCCAGCACGCAAGTCGAAGGACGCGTCGGCTCCCCGCTACAGGGAGAATGTCGCGCCACCCGCGGAGCCCCCCAGCCTTGAGGAGCTTTGGAAAGAAATGTATGTTGCGGTGTGGGAGGCTTTTCCTCCAGTAGAGCGCACCAAAATAGAGGCGGAGAAGAAGGCCGAGGAAGAGAAGCGCACCGCGGAACAAGCTGCCTATCAGGCCTATGTCGCGTCCGAGAGAGTCAGGCAATTGGCTCTTTGGCAGAAGGCTCGTGCGAGGGCCGTGAGGGTGGCGGAGGACGCCCGTGCCAAAGCCCTGAGTGCAGTCGGGCCCAAGCGCCTCATCTACACTTGGCGGTACATGGACCGGGTGCATGCTTCCAGCGAGGAGGAGTACCTGTTGGCGCCGGATCACCACACCGGTGAGATCGCGCTCGCCTGCCGGCAAGCCGCAAATCAGCACCTCGCGAGTTGCGAGGCTGAGGAAGAGGCGTTATGTCGGTGCGCTGGGAAACATCCGTGCACCAGGGCACTCATGGCACGCCGCAAGCGCTCCTGCGAGCGCCGTGCCTTTTAGTAGGAGTATAATTTTTGTTTATAAGGCGATCTCATTAGTTTTGGGACGCAATTGATAAATCCCGAACGTTCAGGAATTATTAGCGTCCTTAATAATGTATGTAAAAGGGAATGTTTGGAAACCTTGTGTATTCATACACATTTTGTAAGTACGTGCATATAGCACAAACTTTACTATATGCTATCGCACTACACGTCTCTCTCTATATATGCTTGCAGACTGTGCTACTCCCTCCGTCCAGGTCAATAAGTCATCTTTGGTTGTGCACCGTGACCAAGGAGGGAAGACATTACATAAAAACAGAACAAAATTGTTAATTTGTTAGACTTTTCAAGGAATTCTTTTTTGAAGAAAAAAAATCAGCGTGGGAGATCTGTTTTCACGAATTGAACTTTGCACGTGTGATGCACGTACCCGTGTACTAGTAATATACTAGTTGTAGTTGTCAAATCAAATAGTACTGCGCCGTCCACTCCAGGCCCGACTGAACACGCCTCCTCGCCTCCATCAAACCCCTCCGTTAAACCCCCATGCAAACCGAGAAACCTACTCCGGCCCGCGGGAGGAAATTTGCCGGTTGCCATTGGAAAATAATAGAGTCATGTCCAATCCATTTGAGTTAATTGCGTGTATGATTCTCCCTCTACAAAGAGTTAATTGCATCCTTAATCTTGTATTCAAAGTACTCTGTGGGTTCCACTGTTAGTACAGTGTACATGACTTGTAGGCTGGCTACAGATTCATACAGAAAGTTAAAAAGAAACAAATCCATACTTAATCCTGTAGTCTAAGTACTCTGTGGGTTCCACTGACGGTACAATAGCGCAAGAAGTATAGTATATATTAAAAAAAATAAAAAGCTAAAGTTTAGGACATAATTCGAACTCAGGTCATCGCGTTGCGAGCATCCGGCCCGGACCAGTACACTAGGTGTTGGTTGGAGAGAATGCAAGAGATAAACCTTTATAACAATGAGCCCGTCCATTGCAACGGATCCAAAGTAGAATAATACATATTCAAAAATTTGAAAGAAAATTGTTTACTTTTGATATACGTATCACTAAAAATATCTTATGTTTCACTCCAAACATTTTACTTTTGATATAAAAATGATTCGACCAGTACTGTGATCACTCAAGCAAGTTGTCTGACTTCGATATGACCCTACGCTACTGGTATGTGTCTCGTAAGTCAAGCGGCGTGCTGTAGTCATCATCACCTGTCCACTTCCCGCACCACATATTTGCTTCTCCATCTTTGTCCGCTCTTACATCCCCCCTAAGGCGCCTCCCCGCTCATCGAATCTTCCATCCCCGCTAAGGTGCCTCCCCCCCTCTTCCGAAACCTAAGCACTAACAATGGCAGAACCGAGCAGCATCCGCCGCAAGAGTGGCTGGAATTCGATCCCGACAGAGGTAATCAAGCTCATTGTTTCACGTGTGGACAATCTCAGTACCATGCTGCTCGCCGCGTGATCGTCGGGGTTGTACCGTTTACTCAAAGCCCTTAGGCCGGAGCTTTTTAAGCCAGATCCTTGCTTGCTAATGCCACCTGATCTTCAGAAACGGTGTGTCACACAACATAACGATCATACGGTGGAAAGAATCAACCCCCTTGACTGCGATCCGATCCCCGTCACCCTCAACTACATTAATGGTATGTACTAGGTCGGCATGAACACGTCTTGGATGGTGCTCATCGACGGTTGCACCAGCTGGATGCTCGTGGAGGTCTACACCCGGTGATTGATCCCCCTTCCTTCGATTAACACTTCACTACTTTGGCTCTGCGGCCAAGTATACTCAGAATCTTACAGTATCCAACATGATACCAAGTTTGATTTGCTCAAGGTTGTAATCTGCCAAGTGCCCAGAAGATCTGCGAATTATAAGGACTTCAGGTTAATTGCGTTCTTCAACCGCGGTCTCGCCTATCTAATAGGTCACTGCGGTAATTGGATAAATCTGCACGTCCATCGCAGGATCATACATCCTCCATGGTTCTCTGATGCCATTGAACACAAGGGCTTCATTTAAGCCGTAGACTCCTTCTATGGCTGGACGTATTGCTGGCCTACTCCAGTCATCGCTACAAACGACTGCTACAACAGTATGTTACTTTCCTATGATATCATGATGGCTTTCTTATATTACTGTAAACATTTACTGAAAAAATATTCATGCTCATAACATGCTGTTCTTAAGATTGACTACATCAAGAGCCCTTTTTTATTTGACTCCAACTTTTTTTAGGGTTATTTGATTCGAACTTGATATGTTGTTGTAAGCCGCCTGGTGCCCTACCCTTCCTAATCCTAGAACCTTTCAAAGAAAAGAGGCATGGCAGTTGCAGGTTGTTTCTGGCTAGATCAGACGACCGTGAACGATTGATGATCGTTCGCACGTATCGGATGTGTTGTTTCGTGGAATACAATCACAGTCACTGCAAAGTCTTTGAGCAGGATCCCAGCTTCTCTAGGCCTTCAGGAATTTTTGACTGGAGGTTGGTAAATTATCCTTGGTACACGCTCTCTATTTGTCGGACTAAATTATCTGATTAACCAGGAGATAACCGACGGCAAGGATCATGATGGCAGCGCGGTTTCGTTCATTAGGCAAAACTGTGTGTACACAGTGTACCATGCGTCTCTGCATGCACCATACCCTGATATGTGCCACCATGCTCTGTGGCCCAAAGTAGGAGAGAGGGTCGCAAGTATCAGACTTCGACCTGTTGGCTGGAGTTTCCCCCGTCAGGCACCCATCTGGTTCAAGCCGTGAGCCAATCTCCATTGCTTAATAAATAGTAACGTCTAACTGAGCCAGTTAGTTAGATGCATACACTTGGTGTAGTAGGATCTTTATTTAGTTTGATGCATACACTTGTTCTTTTTTGGTAGACCTTTTGTAATGATGGCTGATGTTTGGTTTGGAAGAGAGAGCCGCATCTTCACTCTTCTGGCCTGCTTACTGCTTTTGTTGCACCCCCAGCCCTGGTTGTTGCTGCTGCTATTTTCAACGTACAATCAGTAGTATATTCCGTCTGTTGGTTGAATAAATGTGTTGTTAGAATGACAAACACAATGATTTAGAAGTCGTTGCATGGTTCGATCCTCTAGTGCCCCGTACTGTACATAGCGCATACTATTTTTCGTACGGCACACATTTTCCACTTGTTGATAACATGCAACCCACTAATGAAGGCCCAATAGAGAAGCCCATAATTAACTAGAAGGGAGGCTGTCACATGAATCCGGCCCAGGTACATGCTCATGGTGTGGAGAGGGGTGTGGGATAAAAGGATGAATAAGGGAAGGCCTTATTTGCATGTGTGGAGAGGGGTGTGGGTATCTTTTTGCAAAATTGCCATAGTTTCCTTCCTACCCATCAGATATAGATCATATGGCCTATACTGTAGGATGGCAGGCACATGATCATCACCAACTATGCTTTTTATAAGAGTAGGGATAAAAAATAGAGTTGGTGATGATGATGGGCCTGCCATCCTGCAATATAGGCCATCCGATTTATATCTGACGGATAGGAACGAAACTATGGAAATTTACCCACACTCCTCTCCACATTTGCAGATAAGGCCTTCCCTCGTTCATCCTTTTCTCCCACAAGATCTTGATGTTCCGTGCAACGCATGGGCATCTTGCTAGTAAGAGTAGAAATTAGACATATACCACTTCTCGAATCTTGAAACCAACAACATTCCTCCCTTATCTCATCAAAACCGCCAAAGGAATATATTGTTAGTGAAACATAACATTTTTTTAGTGTTATACGTATTTCAAATCTAGAATTTTTTTCTATCAAATCGATGAATATGTATTAATCTACTCTGATCGTGTGGCAATGCATTGGCACATTGCTAGTAGTTATTATAATTTTTTGGACACTAGACAAACGGTGGAGTACATATATGAAGAGAAGAGGCACACGCACGCAGTTGGTCTCTCGCTGTCTCACACACATGAGTGTTGTGTTAAGGCAACGTTAAAAAATAAACCCTAAAATCCTAGGTGCATGATTGCTGCATTCGTGGGTACCGGGTATGTGGTGGAGCGAACCTTTGTAGGAATAGTCAGCTCGCGTGATAATTTGATACGTAGGAGTTGATGGTCGGGACCACAAGTGAACAACTTGGAGGCAGTGGCTCGCCAGTTGCCACAGATCAAGTAGCCACGTTTAAAATATCATTTTTAGCGGGGTTAAGAGTTCCGATTTTCAATGGTGCGTTATAAGTACTAAGTAGTTTTTAGAACGATTGGTATGGAGAGAAAATGGAATTCATAGTACTACGTAGCTCCTTGGCGTATGGTTGTATGGGTTTATGTTGCAAGATGTTGAACCTGGTAGTTCTAGGGCAAATACTATGGTTTAGATTTAGATGTTGGTTTTCAGTAATGAAAATCGGAAGGGGGAAACCCTTCTTTGATTAAAAAAACTACTACCTCCGTTCTGGTTTACTAGTCCCGATCGTATTTTGGGTTAAAGTTTGTCCACGAATTTTACTTGTAAAATGTGAATGGAAAATGAGATTTTGTTATATGCAAACAAGAAAGGACTAGAGGGACTGATGGATCTGACACGGATGCGACCTCTCATAGCGCAGGCATTGAAACAGCGCGCCGGCCAAGAGGCCCCACTCGCTGCAGGCCCGGCTGAACACGCCTCCTCGCCGCATGCAACCGGCTTCAGACTTCCCCGCCTTCCGTCATTGAATCTACGTGTGTGCCGGCAACACGTCCTTCCATGAGCCGACCGGCATTTTTGAACACAAAAAGTGACCAAAATATAATTGATTACGCATGGTCTTGACTTGTTGTGCTCGCACTGTAGCAGGAACTAGAGGTTTTTCTTTATTCATAACTCGCCTCAATTTTTTTGTCTTTGAAGTGAATCATGGTTGTGGACATTATGTATGAATGTGGAGATATCTGTGAACATGAGTTTGATGTGGAAGTTGAAATTGGAATGTCGGGCTTGCGCGTGAACTATACCATGTCCAATGCTTCATTTGTTATTGTTTGGAAAGTAATTATTGTTATTACATGACCCAAAAAAAATTGTGCCACATTAGTAGATGCACGGATATCACAACAGGCATGCTGACTGGATAAACATTTGAACCTAGCTACTATGAAGGAAATTTTGTATTGACAACAGTTTTAGATAGCAGGAGATACCTAGCCCGCTCTGCCTCTGCTAGCTTATTTCTGGCTTCTTCCATCTCTTCTTTAGCATGGGTGAAGAGAGCATCTGATTACTCTTTTCGCTTCTTCAGGAACTCAGCTACATTCTCAAGGGCTGCTGCATGCTTTATTTCAGCCTTTAGTAGAGCCACGAGGACACGAACAACTGACGACTCCACCTGGCTTGTGTGTAATCCAGCATCATCTGGGAATTTGTACCTTGTGTCTAATCCAGCATCATTAGGGAACTGGCACCTTGTGTGTAATCCATCCTCATTATGGAAACATGATCTCGAGGTTGACCATACTTCCCTTCTCGCAGGATCTGCATCCTGACATGAAGTTACTTCTTTTTTAGATCAATACTCAGAGCAACCCAGATCCATTTAGTAGAAGCTATATAAACAGAACTGGGAGAAGTGAATTCAAAAGGAAAAAAATATAAAAACAGACTACAAGGTGAGAGCACCCACTTCCTACATCAAGCTAAAAATGAAAGCATTAGGATGATTAAGACTCTTCTTATGAAACATCAAAGAACACGAGGCTTAAGAGAAACAGAAACTACAACATATACACATTGAAGAACATGAGGCTAAACAAAAGTAATTCAAAGGGTGTAACTTACCAAAGCTGGTTTTATAGGTTCGGTGTAGCTCCTCTTTAACTTGCCACGCTCCTTGAAGATGTCCCCAATATCTCATTTTTGGTCTTCATTGCTCCTCTACATGTTCGCACTTGTGGTTTTGAAATCTCAACATGGCAAGAAAAATGGAGGCTATAACCAATTACTTTTACAGGAACAATAGCACCCAGGAAATTTGAAGGGTAGGTATGAACAAAATTGGAACGGCACATGTACTACTAAGTGATTCAATACACATATTGCCAATCGAGGAGGAGAATGAGGGTCACGGCGGCCTCTGTGAGTCATGGTCGGCAACGGGAGTCAGTTCATTGTCCACGTCGATGGTGCTTCTGCGCTTGGCGTCGGCTTCCGGGAAGCAGATCCAAAACCGTGGAAGACGGCGCCAGAGAAGAGGCTCCGTGTACAACGACGATGGTGGACCGGCTCCAGTGCGGCATACGAGGTCGTCGATGAGGCATATGCGCTACAGGGGATGAGGGCGCCAATGTAGAAGGGGAGGACCACGAAGGTTGCGGTGCCGTGCAGAAGTCTATTTTGCGGCGGGGATAGAAAATGGGGAGTATTCACGTGTACTACTCTGGGTGGCGGGGTGGGGTTGGCTGAGTAGGGTGAACCTGAAGTTACGAAAACAGCCCCTACCAATCGTCATCCGTACGCCTGTTCCAAAGGCTATGATGGTAACTTCCCACTCTCGAATTAGGGACGCGGGAGATTTTCCTGCCAACCTCAAAATTTTATGACACTGAACTCCTCGTGTGGGGTGTTGGGTGATTTGGCTAAGCAACTAGCGAGTAGTACTAGTAAACTCTGCATATTAGGTTTGACCGAGGTCAAACTTCCTAAAGTTTGACCAAGTTTATAGAAAAATATAAACATTTACCATAACAAATATGTATGATATGAAAGTACCACTACTAGGGAAAACCTTATATACAGAATATTACCAGCAACGCTCTTCAAAATACGATGCTACTCCTATTTAGCAGCAGCGCGTTCCGAGAAAACACGCTGCTGAATAGAAAATAGCAGTAGCGCGTCATCTCTAAACCGCGCTGCTGCTCCCATTGCCATGACCTCGCCGTCCAGCTAGTTATAGCAGTAGTGCCTTATGCCTTACGGCGCTAGTGCTATTCTCCTTAGCTGTAGCGCTTTCTCATGCCCGCGCTACTACTAACCCTACCTTATCCCCACATGTACGGCCGACCCTGTCTATCTCACTCACTCTCCCTCTCTCAGTCACTCCCGCCCGCGTCGATAACCGTCGTCGTTCGTCGCCGCCGCCGGCCGCCGTCGTCCGTCCGCCACCGAGGTACTCCCTCGTTCTGTCCCTCCTCCTCCCACCGTGCCCTCCTCCCTCCTCCTCCCTCCGCCTGCGGCCGCCCCCTCCTCCCTCCTCCGCCGGCAGCCCTCTCCCATAGCCCCTCCTCCTCCTCCTCCGACCGCTCCTCCCTCCTCCACCTCCGGCCGGCCCCTCCTCCTCCTCCGGCCGCCTCCTTCCCCTCCTCTCTCCTCCCTCCCTCCCTTGTCTCTATTTTTGCAAATCATAGGTAACTAGTTTATTTAGTAAGTGATTATTATAACTAGTTTATTTATATTAAGTGCTTAATAGAACTAGTTTATTTAGTAAGTGCTTAATAGAACTCATTTATTTAGTAAGTAGTTAATAAAACCAGTTTATTTAGTGTTAGGATTATATATAAGATATTTTCAAATGTTTTTTTTCATATTTTGAACCATTGAAATGCAATGACCATCGATAAGTGGCCTATGTTTTGCCGGAGGGTTGATTAATTTCTGTTCCGGCAAATTTCAGGCGTTCGATATGTCCTTTTTTAGCAAAGGTCATGCCGAATTTTTTGGTTTTTGCCGTCGAGTTATAATCTTTGAATTTTTAACACAGGAGATGTCTGATGACGATGGGATCCCGGAGTGTGTGTATTGCTATGATGACCGAGGTGTGTGCGACAGGTTTTCTCACCTGCAGAATGATAGGTTTTTGATCGTGAAGCTGGAAGAGACCTTCGATGTTTGTACGGTACGCAACGACAAGCATTTCATCATAATTAATATCATCACTTGTGCTTCTTTTGTTCAACGTGTAATTTATGGATTTTTTTCAATTCGATTAGTACATCCCGTGCCATGCTAGACCATATGTATTGGAGAAGCTTGGTTTTGGTTTAGATGACTTTGAGAATGTGGAGACGAGGAGGGCTCACTTAAGAACTAAACATGGTTATGAGTTCCTGGTTAAGTTCCACAATGTGGTCGATCGCTCCCATTTTGGTTGCTCTAATTGGGAAGCTCTCTACAAGTCACATGGATTTGAGGAGGGAATGCGAATAAGATTTGATATTCGTCCCGAAGATTATGATGATGATGATAATATCGACATCTGGGTGGATGTGGATATGCCTCCAGTTTTGCCTAGATGTGAGTTTGCCAAACTAATTTGTTAAGTTTAGTAATTTATGTTGTTAATTTGAAACTATTTGGTGTTCGTCCATACTAAACTTATTTATTTATAATTTTCAGCTTATTTCTTATCTTCAAGAAATACTCGGAAGGTAGTAGACAACACATACTACAACTATGACTCCAAGCTCAATTGTGAGGAGAAAGGTTATCTTGTCTCATTCATAGAAGATGTTGAGGCCTTCAAAAACAGTCACTCTATCAGCCCAAATACTAGATACGTGCCACTAGTCCATACATTGCTTGATGATAACTTCATTGCCAAAAACTTGGTAAGATTTTGTTACTGATGGTAACTTCATTGCATACATTATTGTTAAGTAAACCATTGGTAACTATATATGTTACTATTCCATTTTTGAACAGAGGCTCCCGAAGCAGGTTGTGCCTGATATGCTATTTACCGAAGGTGATATGCATATGGGTGGCTTACGACCAACTCCTTCGGAGGCTTACCATACTGCATACTCGATTTCTTCAAATGATGGAAGGCTCAAAATCAAAGAATGGAGCAAAGTGATGAATGCACACACGCAAATAATTGGAGACAAAATGAATGTGCGCAAGCCACAAGTTGGAGATAGGTTTATGTCCATTCTCCATTATGGTGAAGGACCGGTTTATCTGTTTTATGGTATTTTAGCTAGGAGAGAGGAGTAGGTTAGCTTATATATGACTACAATGTCTTAGACTTGACGGTGATGCTAAGTAGGAGTAGTGATTATGATTACTATGATGATGATGATGAGGAGTTGTTATTATAACTAGTGACGAAGTTGTTATATGACATTGGACGAAAATGATGATTATGAGGAGTTATGTGACAATGATGTATTATTATGATAAGTTGTTAATGATATTATGATGATGATGATGATAAGTTATTATGTCATTGGGTGAAAGAACCACCGATTAGTTTCAAATGGATTGATCCAAAGTGACCATTGGTTACTTTGGATCCATGCACTTGAAACTAATCCAAGGTTCTTTCACCTAGTGATTTAATAAGTCATTATGATATAAAAACAATCTCTAAATTGCTACTGTATGAAAAATTGTATACAGGTATATGAATATGACCTAAATTTCAAGAGAAATGGAATAGGGAATGATAGTAGTAGCGATTGTTTTCGAAAGCGCTACTAGTAATTAGAAGTAGCGCTTGACTAGGAAAGCGCTACTACTAAGTAGATATAGCAGTAGCGAGTGCCTGTAGGCGCTACTGCTAAGCATTAGCTGTAGAGCCTTATCAGTAGCGCGCCTACCCGCGCTACTGATAGGCCAAAAACCGGCGCTACTGCTAGGCTTTTCCCTAGTAGTGTACTGTAACGCCCTCGATGCGGCTATAGCTCCCACGTGTCGAGGCACGACTTAGAGACATAACCGCATTGAAAGCAATGTCGCAAGTTAGGCAATCATCACAACATCCCATGTAATGTATAATAAAAGGGGGAGATACATAGTTGGCTTACACTCGCCACGTCACATCAAAGTACATAAATAACATCCATCATACAAACACTCATGGCCCGACTACGGCGCCAAAATAGAAAAGAACCCAACATGTGACAAGGCCCCGAATCAAATCCCAACTAGGCACCACTACTGATCATCAGGAAAAGACACGTAGTAACGCTGAGAGTCTTCGTCGAACTCCCACTTGAGCTCGTACTCGTCACCTGGAGCGGAATCACCTAGACCTGCATCTGGAGTTATAGTATCTGTGAGCCACAGGGACTCAGCAATCTTGCACCCTCGCGATCAAGACTATTTAAGCTTATAGGAAGGGTAAGGCAAATATATGTGGAGCTGCATCAAGCGACTAGCATATATGGTGGCTATCTTAATCGCAAAAGAGAGCGAGAAGAGGAGGCCAAGCGCGAGCGTGAAAAACTAGAGGAACAACCTGAGCAAGCATTACTCCAACACCGTGTCCACTTCCCGGACTCCGCCGAGAAGAGGCCATCACGGTAACACACTCAATTGATTCATTTTAATTAATTAAGGTTCAAGTTATCTACAACCGGACATTAACAAATTCCCATCTACCCATAACCGCGGGCATGGCTTTCGAAAGTTCAATCCCTGCAGGGGAGTCCCAACTTAGCCCATGACAAGCTCTCACGGTCAACGAAGGAATAGACCTCCTCCCAAGACGTTCCGACCAGACTCGGTATCTCGGTAACTCAAGACACTTCGACAGGTTAAAACAAGACCAGAAACACCGCCCGAATGTGCCGACAAATCCCGATAGGAGCTGCACATATCTCGTTCTCAGGCACACTCAGATTGTCCAAACTTCCGGTAGGCCAGCCCAAAGTTGCCCCTGGTAGCCACCGGCGGCTGACGGTTTGGACCAACACTCAGAGGAGCACTGGCCCGGGGGGGGGGGGGGGGTTAAAATAAGATGACCCTTGAGTCTGCAGAACCCAAGGGAAAAAAGGCTAGGTGGCAAATGGTAAAACCAAGGTTGGGCATTGCTGGAAAAGCATTAATCATGGCGAAATATCAAGGGGTTCCCATTATAACCCAACCGCGTAAGGAACGCAAAATCCGGGAACATAACACCGATATGACGGAAACTAGGGCGGCAAGAGTGGAACAAAACACTAGGCGAGAGGCCGAGCATTCTGCCCTTTACCAAGTATATAGATGCATTAAGATAACATAGCAATATAATGATATCCCAACAAGTAAATAAAAGATGTTCCAACGAGGAACGGCCTCCAATCTTCACCTGCAACTAGCAACGCTATAAGAGGGGCTGAGCAAAGCGGTAACATAGCCAATCAACGGTTTGCTAGGACAATGGTGGGTTAGAGGTTTGACATGGCAATTTGGGAGGCTGACAAGCAAGTGGTAGGCATCATAGCAATGGCATAGCAAAAGAGCGAGCAGACTAGCATAGCAAAGATAGTAGTGATTTCGAGGGTATGATCATCTTGCCTGCACAGTTGTCAGAGTTGATTGGATCCTCAAAAGCAAACTGAACGGGCTCCTCGTTAGTGAACTCGTCTCCCGGCTCTACCCAAACAAGACAAACAAGCAACAAGGATACAATCAACCACGTGCAAACTCAAACAACACGATGCGAAGATGATATGCTATGCCGGATGCATTGCGGGATGCAAAATGCAAGATATGACATGAAATGCACGAACCTGGCCTCAACTTGGAATTCCAAGGGTGCCACTGGAAAGATGATATGAAATCGCTTGAAAACGATATAAAGAACGCCGGAAACGGAGTTACGGTTTGGAAATGGCAAGCGTTTCAAAAATGACACTGGTCTGCGATTTGCAGCAAGTAGGCATCTAAATGCAATGAGATGAACATGCTACAGCAACCAAACAAGACAACAAAATACATGGCAGGGACTTACACAAGATGCTTAACAAAAGTCTAGCACTGAGCTATGGCCAAATCACCCATTATGAGGTTCAAACAAGCATGGCAAAAACGCAAGTGCAAAACAAATTTCAGATCACGAAGCCCTCTTCGGAGCAGCAAAACAACACGATACATGACCTGATTAAGACAAGTAAGAACATGGCATGGAGCTACTCAACAAGATTAACAAAAGACCCAAAGTGACCTAGGGCCAAAAGGGGTTCACAAAATATACTAACGGGCACACGAACATAGCTAAAACACAATCAGTTCTCAGACTTAGTGAAAACTGAGACATGCTGAAATATAACTCACGAAGGCATGTAAACGAGCTTGATGCACTCACTACGGTGCAAGTCTTGGCAAGGCAAGCATACATCCATTAAGAAGGCACAAAATTCTAGCTATACATGGCAAGAACAATGGCATAGCATGCACGGACCAACTACAATAGCATCGGCAAAATCGCAAACGAGTTGACGATCTGCCCAAATTCACAACGAAGCAAAAGTAGAGCTCGATTGACTCAAGCTAGGGTGCTCCATAATTGAATGTAAAGACATGGATGGATAGATCATACCATTATTAACAAAACTCCTTTACTGATCATCCTAAAAAAAGGCACGGATCGCTAGGAAACAAGCTGAACATATGACATCATGAACTAAATAATCCCAGACTTAGTGAAAACTACTAAGTCCCTGAAAACAGATTTGCCGGGTGCCTCACTTTGCAAGCTTGCACAAGTCACCACACACATCCTAAAAATGCATGGGTTGCACCTCTGTAAAGATAACAAGATGCTTAACAAAACATATGAAGGACTCACAGGCGTATCATGCACACATTAATCATGGAAAAAATGACAAAAGTCTAAGATGAACTAGCAGATCTGACAATTAACTCACGAAGGCCTCTTCTAACAGCATTTCAGGCATCAAGATGAGCTCAAATAGAAATGCTGGAATGTAATGAAATGATGCACTCGTCGAGCGAACATTTTGATATACTATATGTCCAAATCGGAGCTACGGATTCGGAGATACGACAGGTCAAAGTTTGCATAAAAATTAGGGTTCGGAGGGAAAAAGTCAACCGAGATATTTTTCAGATCGAGATCCAGCGCGGTTCCCGATGCACTCGCCGGAGTCTCGCCGGATTTCCTGTTCACCGGGAAGGAGGACGACGCCGGAGGGGGAGAAGATGACCGGGGCGGCGAGGTGGTCGGTGGAGAGGGCGGCGGAGCCGGCCGGCCGGTGGTGGCGGGCGGCAGCCGCGGCGCCGGCGAGGCGGCGGGCTACCGGCGCGGCGGAGCAGGACGTCGGCGGCGGCGAGCGGCGCCGGCGCGGGCGACGGAGGCCGGGGCGGCGTTGGGTGCTGCGGGGACCCGCCAGGGGCGGCGGCGATGGAACTGGGCCCGCGCGGGCCTGCCTCGGGCCCCGCGGTCCGGCGCGGTGGGGAGGAGAGAGAGGAGGCGCCTGGGATGAGGTGGCGGCGCCCGGTTGGTTGGCGGTGGCGGCGGGGTGACGTGGCACGACGCCACTGGCCGGAGCGAGGTGGAGGGCGGACGTGTCCGTCGGTGGAAGAAACGTCCGGGCGCGAGGTGGAAGAGGACTAGGGTTTGTACCGCGAATGTTTCGGAGGGGATCACATATATATAGGTAGAGGGAGCTAGGAGAGTCCAAATGAGGTGCGGTTTTGGGCCACGCGATCGTGATCGAACGCTCTAGGACATGGAGCAGAGTTTGGTGGGTTTTGGGCCAAATTGGAGGGGTGTTGGGCTGCAACACACACGAGGCCTTTTCGGTCCTTCGGTTAACCGTTGGAGTATCAAACGAAGTCCAAATGATACGGAACTTGACAGGCGGTCTACCGGTAGTAAACCAAGGCCGCTTGGCAAGTCTCGGTCCAATCCGGAAATGTTTAATCCCCACACACGAAAGAAAGCTAGAAATGACCACCGGGGGAGAACGAAGCGCCGGAATGCAAAACGGACAACGGGGAAAATGCTCGAATGCATGAGATGAACACGTATGCAAATGCAATGCACATGATGACATGATATGAGATGCATGACCACGAAAACAACACACGGAGACGAAGACCCGAACCCGAGAAAATAAATATAACTTAACGTCGGAAACGGCAAGAGTTGGAGTACAAATAGGGAAAGTTACATCCGGGGTGTTACATGTACATTCAATAATGAATCTAATGGTATTTATTTGTTATTGTATATGTTAATATTTTTTGTTATAAACTTTCTGAGAGTTTACAAAACATGACTTTGACCAATGCTAATACGTGGACTTAAATAAAATGGAGGGTGTACACATTTGTTTTCTTAGTATGTAGTGAATTAATCATTTGTTGAAATTGTGAAATAAATATATTAGGATATTGACTTCGAATGTAATGGTCTATACAATTCAATAGTTACAATCATTGTCGAATTCCAAGATGTATACGAGGTCTATAGTACTTCACAACATGCTCAAACTCGCATAATCCCAGTCAAATGACAATCAAAATGCATTTCATAGTTATTACTTTGTAGGATGCAACAAAACCAACAATAACTCTACATCAACCATTAGAAAAGCAACATTTTGAACATATCCCAATTGTGAAAGAAACATGTAGAGAGAGCTTGCGAAGATGGAGCAGATAGGGCGGGAAAGACTGTATGTATGTGGACGAGAGAGTAGGAGACAAACCTAACGAAACAGTGAGAGGGAGATAGAGAGAGAAAGTGAGAGGAAGAAGTTAGGTATGTGAGAAAGATGGAGACATGTAATATATGTGAGATGCGTGTGCATTCGGATTCTGTACACGTGGAAGCAGAAGAGACAACAGGTTTGATGAGAGAGCTGGCAAAACATGGACGAGAGGGGAAGGATCTCGTGGGTTGACGGATTGATAAATTTGTGCGGCGGAGCGAGGGATTGGTAATTTTGTGGGAGAGAGAGAGGGTGGGGGGGAGGAGTCTGTCAGCCGTCGTCACATCATCCTGCTTCCAAATGGCCCCGCATTCTCTAGCGTAGTGTGGTCGCCATCTTCGATCTCCTCGATGCCCTCTTTGAAGATTGAGGTGTTGTGCATGGTGGGGTGCAGAGAAGCACAAGCGAGAGTGGTCGCAATATAACCTTGGATGGGGATGAATTGTGTGCTCGGGGGAGGGGGTGTGTGCGCTGTGTGTAGTGTGTGTGTGTGTGTCTGTGTGTCAGATATTGAGAGAAAACAAACCTAAGGAGAGAAATGTGTGTGTATGTGACGGAAAGCTAAATGCTAAACAGGGTATTCACGAAGAGATTGTGCGTGCGAGATAGAGTGCGATGTGCGGGCCTTGAGGTGGGCAGGGGCCGGGTGAGGGTGTCAAAATGTGCGCGTTGATGCATGTGTTACATGCGATCGTGCGAGGGATGGACGAATTGTCAGGACCCCGGTTCCAAGAGACATCGATCTAGCCGGTAACACCTCATATCACTTTGCGGCCTCACGCACGGTATTCCCACGGGTGTCGCCTTACCATGGCCCGGGACCGTTTGCGCCTTTTGGCTCATGTATATGATAGTGTCGCTAGCATCCATATGATAGAGAACCCGGGCCGACATGGCTAGTCGTGAACCCAAAGTGGCACTAATCTATGGGGACAAGCATACATGAATCACGTTGAGCATGTCGGTCAGCAGCGTGTGAATCTGGGCTGTAGCACTGGGCTAACAGGACTCCAGGAACTCGGGCTGTAGCAAGCTAGGCAGGACTCCAGATGTCACCGCGTGACATTTCCCCGAAGGGACAGACACAGGAACGAAGTAAAACACATGCCGGCCAGTCAAGTGTCCTGAGCAGTAGTGCTGGGCCAGCAGGACTCCGGTGAACCGGGCTGTACGGACTACTATGGATCATGGAAGCACTAGACTACATTTCCCCATAAGAGAGGTTGCCAAGGATAAACAACTAGATTGTCGGATCCCACACATACCAAGCATTTCAATCATACACACAATATGCTCGATATGTGTAAATGCAACATGGCATCACAACATAACTCTACAACTCAAGTATTTATTCCTTAGGCTCCTAGGAGCGAGATATTAGAAACATGGGTCTCATGACCCAACAATCACAACATACAAATCAAGCACATGCGGAAGCTTAACATGTCTGAGTACAGATATCTACAAATGGAAAAAGGCTAAGAAGACTGACTATCTACCAGATCCTGCCGAGGGCACAAGATCGTAGCTGAGGTATCAAGCTAAATGTCGAAGTCCACACAGAACTACTAGCGAGACTGACGTCGCTCTGCAAAACATAAAATAGGAAAACGTGAGTACAAATGTACCCAGCAAGACTTACATCAGAACTATCTACATATGCATCGGTATCAACAAGGGCTAGTGCAGTTTAACTGCAGCAAGCCAGCTTTGACTTAGTGGCTAACCTAAACTACGACAACAAGCAAATCTTTGAGGTGGCGCACACGAGTCCACATATTCACCATTCAATACACCACTATGGATCCGCTCCCGTATCCCTACGAGAAGGCCATCCATAGCACTCACACTTATCTTGCGAGTTTTAGTGTATCGACTTTCACTTGTCTATGAACTGTTATAGGCAACCCAGAAGTCCTTTACCGCGGACATGGCTATTCGAATAGATCATTTATAACCCTGCAGGGGTGTACTTCGTCACACATGTTTCCACCACTTAGCATCTGCACACGACATGTTCTCGGCAGACTTCAAGCGAAAGCCGACGTGGGTGTAGACCACGACCTGACTAACCACACAAGTCTCTAGTCCAGGTTTATCGCCTATTCGGGTTCCATCCGCAAGGAAATCCAGCCGGGGTGTCCTCAACGGCCCCAAACGATGTGTACAGAGTCCCGAGACGCCAAACGGGCGCCCGACATACCCGGCCACACTATATCTACCGCATCATAGCCCACCCCTAGGGTCAGCGCTACGCACGACCGCCAACACATAACCTACAAACACCATAAATTAGTTGCAACTCCCGGACAGAGGATGAGAGGGGTCAATAAGTCGAGCGGGGTCATATTTCAGGGCCCAATGTGTGGTAGTAGCTGTTTCATGGATCACAAACACAGAACTCAGTTCCTGAGGACGATTTCAGTGAGACAACCCACCATGTACTCCTACGTACCTTTACCAAATCGTGTTCACACACTTAGCTCTCAACAGTAGGACATGTTTACACACCTCTGATTTATTCCCGATGAATCAGACCTGACACAACTCTATGCAATAGCAGGCATGACAAACAAGCATGAATGAATAGGCACATCAGGGCTCAAACAACTCCTACTCATGCTAGAGGGTTTCATCTATTTACTGTGGCAATGACAGGTCATGCAGAGGATAAGGGGTTCAACTACCGCAACAAGTAACAGATGAATCGTTGTTGTCCTAATGCAGTAAAAGAGAGCAGGAGTGAGAGAGTGGGCTTGTATCGGAATGAACAAGGGGGTTGTGCTTGCCTGGCACTTCTGAAGACAATATAGGTCTTCATCAGTGTCATCGATCACGTCGTCGGAAACATCGTCGTCTGAGAGGGGACGGTTATCGACAAACAGGGAAGGACACAATCAATGCCATGCAACAATATGATGCATGAATGTGACATGGCAATATGCTGTTGATTGGCCTAATGCAACTAGCAACAAGTTAAATGGAGTTGGTTTGAACACTAGGTTCAAATTCAAACTCCATATGTGCTTTATTTAATGCCATTTATTTGTTTTGTCCAAAACAGGGGACAAACATTGTTCAAACATGCACCAAAATGCCATAAACAGATTCCTTGAATTTTTCTGATAATTTTTCATATATAAATTATTTCATTCTGAGTTATAGATTATTTTCTATGATTTTTAGAAGTTTTAGACATTTTCTGACATAAATAAATCATTTAGATTTATTTAAAATCCAGCAAAGGTTTTACTGCGTCAGCATGACATAATAGTGATGTCATCAGGTCAACTGTGGCTGGCCAGGTCAAACCTGACTAGTGGGACCCACTGGTCAGTAGTTAGTTAACTAACTAAAGTTAGTTTGTGTTAAACTAATACTAATCCTAGTTTAGTTAGTGGCCTGGGGCCCACATGTCAGTGAGTCAGGGGAAAGTCAAACCCCGGTCAAGCTGGGTCAAACCCGCCGGAGCAGGTCAACGGCTCGTCGCCGGCGATGACAGAGACGGCGGAGGGCTTCGGGAATCGGCCAAAGGCGACCAAATCGACCGTGGTTTGGTTCTACGCATAGCTGGGGTTCACGCGCATCTAGTGGGGCAAGTGGGAGGAGCTGGGGTGGAGCGAGCTCGCCGGAATCGAGCTCGTGGCGGTGGCCGGAGTACGGGTGCACTCGGGAGCAGGGCTACGGTGCCCGTGGGGTGGCGTGCTTGGCTCCTACGGCACCTACGCGGCGCGGTGAGCATGTGGGTGTGCTCGGTTGGAGGTTGCGGCAGCTGTGGCCACGGCAGCGAGAGGCTCAGCGGCGGCACGGTTTGGTCTCCGGCGAAAAGCATGGCTAGAGGAAGGGTTGGAGAGGGAAACAAGGGGGAAACGACAGAGGCTCACAGAGGGGTCGAACGGAGTCGAAGTCGAGGCCGGGGAAGCACGAACGGCAGCGAATCGAAGACGAGGTCGCCGGCGGCCGAATGTTGAAGAAGAGCTCGAAGGCGACGCTGTAGGGCTTCCGGCGGGGCGCGGCTCGGTGGAGAGGAAGGGGAGGACGCGGCGGTGCTTCTGGGCTGCTCAAGGGAACGAGGGGGAGGCGATGGCCGCAGTAGTGCTCGTCGTCGGCGGCGGGCGCATTCGGTCCAAGGTGCGGAGGCGAGGGAGAGAGCAGGGGGGAGTGAGAGAGCTCGGGCGGATCGGAACGACACCAGGGCGTTCACCCACGCATCCAGAGGCTCGGCGGTAAGCAGGAGGAGGCGTGGCGCCTCGCGCGCGCGTGCACTGTCCCGACTCTGCCTACTGGCAGAGGTTACAGATGACTGGCACCAGGCCAGGTGGGCTGGGCCAGCACAGGTGAGGCCAGGTGGCGCGAGGTTTGTTTCCTTCTCTCTCTCTTTTATTTACTTTCAGTTTTCTATTTTTCTGAAATTGTTTTGACTTAATTAAAATGCTAAGGCATTTTCAAAAACCCTGAAAATAATTGTGGGCTCTGTATGGAATATTTCCAATAGCCCTCACTTAAGTTCAGAATTATTTGGACATTTAAGATATTATATAGCATTTAATTGTCCAAATTCAAATACGTATGAATTAACTCCAAAATCCAGAAATGTCCTAGATATGTGTGTATAATTTTTGAAAGAAGTTTTCACCCATTCCAAAATTGATGAACTTTTCTAAAAGCCATTTTGGGTAGATGGCAAAGATTTAATTTGACCCTAGTTGTATTTCACTTGCTGCTAGGGTTTATCAGTCCCCATTTCAAAATTAATAGAAGTTGAAAATGATGCATGGATGCACTGCCACTAATTACAAGAAGATTTCTAGGGCTGTGACACGAATCGAGAGAGATGATTGTTGCGTTACGGATGCTCCTCTCTCTCTCACACACACACAAGTAAAATAGAATATTGTTCTCTCATGTATACAAAAGTACACAACGTATCGGCATCTGTTTATGTCTCACTCATGCATGATCAGTTGCAAATTCACACCTCTCTATGTCTCTATCACACGCACACCGTCTCCACATTGCCCTTCCGCCACAACACACATATGGACACATACACATGTTCTCTCTCAGTCACACGCACAAAATCAATATTCAAAAAAACTAGGGCGCACCTAAAACGTCCAAATCCAAATAAACACGATCTGGAGCTAAATTAAAATATATGGAAATATTGTAGCATCGAGAACTTTTCCAAGAAAAAAAGTTGATTAATATTCGGGGATTGTTTTCACACACACAAAAAGGTTCGGTGGATGTCCTTCGAGCGTGACACCGTGACACACCGTTCGATCGACCGTGCGGCCGCAGTTCACGCGCTTGCACAGGATTCCGTATCGTGGCTATGGTAACTAATAAAAGCGCTGCCTAAGTCTAATGTTTACGTGTACTTGTGCAATTTTCTTTTAAGTTTGACCAACCCTATATAAAACTAAACTAAGCTCCCATACGCGCACTCATCAATATGCCACCGCCGTTGCGCATGCCAGCACCCGCCTGCTCCGGCCCACAATTTCTCGCCCATCACCGCCGTGTCCCCGCCAAGCCGAAGGCTCGCCCGCTCACGTCGTCTGCAGTGCCTCCTCGCGATGCCGACGCGCTGCCAAGCACGCGAGCATCTGGTGGAGCCACGTCTATGCACGCAACGTACAAAGAGGAGGACGAGCGTGTGCTCCAGCACGCTTGCGAGGAGGAACTAGCGTGTCATTGTCGTCTCCGCCCGTGCGGAGGAGGTGCGCATGGTGGCTGTTGTGGTGGAAGCCGGTCGTGCACGCGTCGAGCCCGCAAACCGGGTGCGGACACAGAATCTACCTTCGAGACCTTGAATGCCACATGGATCCTGCTATCTGAAGGAGCAATTTGGGCAAGCCGACTCTTTTGAGCCGTTTGATGCAACATGGATAGCTAGAAGGGCTTCTTCAACCGCCGGAATTTATGCACGATTCATCTTCTCAGCCCGCCACATGCCTAACCGACTGCCGCCGCCGTGCCCTCCCCTGAACCGTCTGCTACCGCCATGCTCCCCCACCTCCGCCATCCGTTTAACCCTGGGCATGATCCATTTTTTTCCGGCGAACTGCATTCCACACCCAACACTCATAAGATAGATCATGGGCACCCTGCCACCCTAATATAGATACTGGTGTGGCTTCTCTGCCATCTTCTTCCTTTGCTCCGTCGAACTTGTTTCACAAATCGACTGACCTACGAACGTAAGTAGGAACACGAAGATACGAGCAGTAGTACCAACTATAAGAACAGTAGTAAGACATAGTACTAGTACTACTGTACATACTAAAGAGTTCAAATAACGAGAAAGAACATAAACATAGTTCTACTGGGGCCTCAGCACAACACACCCTTGAAAATAAACTAAGAAACTAGTCCGCTTGGCACTGCAGTAGAACTAGCATCAGCGGCGGCACTGCCACCTACTCGGAGTCCGAGTCCACGTCCTCGACTTTGTCCTCGTCCCTCTTCCTCTTCCTCTTCCTCTTCGCCGACGCTTGTTTGCTTGAACCGGACACTGGGCTCTGCTTCTTCATCCAACCGTTGTAGATATTTAAACAAAGGTAGGCATCCATTGTTGCGTACAGGATGTGATCTTCATCTAATGTCTTCGACTCCCATCTATGATGAAACTCGTGGTGAGGTTTCTTCAGTTTCGCGTACGAAGGATAAATCATGGCTGCTGCCAGGGTCAGCATCGAAGGCTGAGAGGAGGACACCAGGCTTTCCTTCTGGAGATCGAAGGACTGGCCTACAACGAGGCCTATCTGACCTAGGACATCCCTGTCATTCCTAAAGTCTACAGTAAAAAATTTCACTCTTCCGTCCTTGAGGAAGTTCTTAAAATCCTGGCACTCAACGTTGGCATGGCATATTTGGTAGACCAAGCACACGTTATGTACGCAATCCTGGATCACGGCGGGTTTCTTCTTCTCTGCCTCCTTTAGTTTCTTCTCTCTTTGCAGGACTATGGTGGACTCAACATCTAGCCCAGCGACCCACTCATCCGTTGAACATGCGTAGGAAGCGAGCAAGGCATGCTTTCACCGCCGCGGATCCACATGTGTAGATGAAGAAGAACTCATCATCGGTAATCGCTCTAACCTGGTACTCAGCGGCGGCCATGGAGATTTGGGAGGCCATGGATTTTGGAGGAGGGTTAGGGCAAGTTTAACTGGTGTAAAGTGAAAGGATGGGACGACTGGGAGCGAACTATTGTAAGGTAATGTACTAGTAGAAGACGGGGACGAGTAGGGCGTGCGAACGACATGGGGTTGCTGGCTTGCCCGGTGAATAAACGGCTGCAAGCCCCCAAAGAGTTCTCGAGAAATATGCGGGACCCAGTAGATGTCATGTCTACTAGACCCATATCGTAGGCCTGATGGTATAGCTTCTGCCTGTTCGCATGCCATGCCGGCGCGTGGGTAACTTCACTTAATTCCTTCAACCGTCACGCC
This sequence comes from Triticum urartu, assembly GCF_056163025.1. Classification (NCBI taxonomy): domain Eukaryota; kingdom Viridiplantae; phylum Streptophyta; class Magnoliopsida; order Poales; family Poaceae; genus Triticum; species Triticum urartu. The sequence continues at coordinate 241,647,353 of NC_141874.1, read as the reverse complement.
TCCCACGACCTTCGCCGCCCTCGCGTGTTCACGCCCTTTGAGACTTCGAACGGCTATAAATGAGCAATTTTTTGCCTACTCTGCATGCATGATACTCCCTCTAGTCCTTTTTACTTCTGTCAACCGTTTGCAAAGTGTTTGACCAAATTTATAATAAAAATATCAAAATCTACAATAATGATTATAATGAGTATAAGAACTACTATTAGATGAGTTAGATGAGTTAAAGATTCTAATCCTGAACTAACCCTGAAGTAACTCTAGCGAAAGAGATGCTTCGATGACAGGGTTAGATGGCGCGCGGATACGACGAGGTGCCTTCATGGGCGGTGCGAGAGGGAGGGAGGGAGAGGACGAGAAGCTTCAAGGAAGTGGGGAGGAATCTGCTACGGGGAGATCGAGAGAAAAATGTGTTTTTTAGTGTCCCGAGAAGAACTAACCCAAATAAGCAACTCTTGGGTGGGTTAGATTTTTTTGGGTTAGTTGAGTTCAAACTAACCCAAACTAACTCTGAACATGGATCCAAACAGGGCCAAGGTTAGCTATTAGAGTACTACTACCTCCCTTCTAGTTTAAAGGGCTCGATTCAAAATTTTCTCGTAATCTTAGCAAGATACAGGCGGTGGACTAGTTTTTGTAGTTCTTCACAAAAAATGTGTTTACCAATGCATGCATGAACACTAGTTACTCTAACCCCCTCTCTTCTTTAATTCTTTGCCACAACAGCATGTTTGTTATTCCCGTGTGCATGATACCAGCTAAGATACCACCATTCTGGCCAGCCTTAATCATCACATGCAATAATTTAGTGCACCTTGAGAAATGAACATGTGTGGGCAGTGTATGTTTATAATGACTTGAGACTATACCTAGCCCGGCATGCAAGATGAGACTTATTATGCAACGTTCCCCATACCCGCAGGAAGCCCGTTCGTCTCCAAATCTTTTCCTCTCCATGTGTGGAAACAATATGCCTGTCAGACTCTCCTTCTCCCTCCGGCCGTCCCACCACTCCACCCCGTGTGGAAAAAATATGCATGCATGTCTCTCCTCCCCCCGCGCTCATCCATTCCGTTGTGACCAGCAATATTTGCACCCCTTCCCTCCCCCGTAATTTGCTCCAACAAATATGCCCATGTACTACCTCCTTTCTGGTTTATAGGGATCAATTCAAAAATCTCACCAACCAAGGTAGATGATGAGTGATGGAATAATTTTCATGGTTTGTAAAAGCACTCAATTAATGTGTTTGTTTTTCTCAAGGAATTGTGTTTACCAATGCATTAGTTGCAATGCATGCATGCATGAAGTACATGCATTGGTCAAGTTTCTCATAATCCTCGCATGCAATGAATTAATGCATCTTGAAATCTGAGCATGTGATGGGAGTAGCTGTTACGTTAATCACGCAACATATCTTCCGGGACGTTGCTTCAGTTACTTAACTATAGGTGCATTGGGTCACTGACATATGGGCCCAACAGGGGTCTGGCCCACATGTCAGTGACGCAACTGGACCTACAGTTAAGTCAGTGCAGCTCAGTCCATATCTTACGTAGGTCTGCCATTGCTCGCTATAAATACTGTTCCTCCCACGACATCGCTATCTCCTCCCCTCATGTTCATCGCTATCCCCTCCCCCTCCCTCTCACGTCGACCACCATGGCATCAACCCTCCCAAGCCCTAGGCGCCCCTCGCTGCACCGCGCGGACGATCACGCGTCGCCGTTCCGTTCCTCGCTGCCACAAGTCGAGGGGGAGGCATCGGCATTCCGCTCCTCGCCGCGACGCGTCGAGGTGGACGTGTCGCCTTTCCGTTCCTCGCCGCCACTAGTCGACGAGGACGCATCGACGTTCCGCTCCGAGGTGGACGCGTCAACGTTCCCAATCTCGCCAGCACGCAAGTCAGAGGACACGTCGGCTCCCCGCTACGGGGAGAATGTCGCGCCGCCCGCCGAGCCCCCCAGCCTTGAGGAGCTTTGGAAAGAAATGTATGCTGCCATGTGGGAGGCTTTTCCTCCAGAAGAGCGCGCCAAAATAGAGGCGGAGAAGAAGGCCGAGGAAGAGAAGCACACCGCGGAACAAGCTGCCTGTCAGGCCTATGTCGCGTCCGAGAGAGTCAGGCAATTGGCTCTTTGGCAGAAGGCTCGTGCGAGGGCCGTGAGGGTGGCGGAGGACGCCTGTGCCAAAGCCCTGAGTGCAGTCAGGCCCAAGAGCCTCATCTACGCTTGGCGGTACGTGGACCGGGTGCATGCTTCCAGCAAGGAGGAGTACCTGTTGGCGCCGGATCACCACACCGGTGAGCTCGCGCTCGCCTGCTGGCAAGCCGCAAATCAGCACCTCGCGAGTTGCGAGGCTGAGGAAGAGGCGTTGTGTCGGTGCGCTCGGAAACAGCCGCGCACAGGGCACTCATGGCACGCCGCAAGCGCTCCTGTGAGCGTCGTGCCTTTTAGTAGGAGTATAATTTTTGTTTATAAGGCGATCTCATTAGTTTTGGGACGCAATTGATAAATCCCGAACGTTCAGGAATTATTAGCGTCCGTAATTATATATGTAAAAGGGAATGTTTGGAAACCTTGTGTATTCATACACATTTTGTAAGTACGTGCATATAGCACAAACTTTACTATATGCTATCGCACTACACGTCTCTCTCTATATATGCTTGCAGACTGTGCTACTCCCTCCGTCCAGGTCAATAAGTCATCTTTGGTTGTGCACCGTGACCAAGGAGGGAAGAATTTACATAAAAACAGAACAAAATTGTTGATTTGTTAGACTTTTCAAGGAATTCTTTTTTGAAGAAAAAAATCAGCGTGGGAGATCTGTTTTCACGAATTGAACTTTGCACGTGTTATGCACGTACCCGCGTACTAGTAATATACTAGTTGTAGTTGTCAAATCGAATAGTACTACGCCGTCCACTCCAGGCCCGACTGAACACGCCTCCTCGCCTCCATCAAACCCCTCCGTTAAACCCGCATGCAAACCGAGAAACCTACGCCGGCTCGTGGGAGGAAATTTGCCGGTTGCCGTTGGAAAATAATAGAGTCATGTCCAATCCATTTGAGTTACTTGCGTGTATGATTCTCCCTCTACAAAGATTTAATTGCATCCTTAATCTTGTATTCGAAGTACTCTGTGGGTTCCACTGTTAGTACAGTGTACATGACTTGCAGGCTCGCTACAGATTCGTACAGAAAGTTAAAAAGAAACAAATCCATACTTAATCCTGTAGTCTAAGTACTCTGTGGGTTCCACTGCCGGTACAATAGCGCAAGAAGTATAGTATATATTAAAAAAATAAAAAGCTAAAGTTTAGGACATAATTCGAACTCAGGTCATCGCGTTGCGAGCATCCGACCTGGACCAGTACACTAGGTGTTGGTTGCAGAGAATGCAAGAGATAAACCTTTATAACAATGAGCCCGTCCATTGCAACGGATCCAAAGTAGAATAATACATATTCACAAATTTGAAAGAAAATTGTTTACTTTTGATATACGTATCACTAAAAATATCTTATGTTTCACTCCAAACATTTTACTTTTGATATAACAATGATTCGACCAGTACTGTGATCACTCAAGCAAGTTTTCTAACTTCGATATGACCCTATGCTACTGGTATGTGTCTCGTAAGTCAAGCAGCGTGCTGTAGTCATCATCACCTGTCCACTTCCCGCACCACATATTCGCTTCTCCATCTTTGTCCGCTCTTCCATCCCCGCTAAGGTGCCTCCCCGCTCATCGAATCTTCCATCCCCGCTAAGGCTCCTCCCCCCCTCTTCCGAAAACTAAGCACTAACAATGGCAAAACCGAGCAGCATCCGCCGCAAGAGTGGCTGGAATTCGATCCCGATAGAGGTAATCAAGCTCATTGTTTCGCGTGTGGACAATCTCAGTACCATGCCGCTCGCCGCGTGATCGTCGGGGTTGTACCATTTACTCAAAGCCCTTAGGCCGGAGCTTTTTATGCGAGATCCTTGCTGGCTAATGCCACCTGATCTTCAGAAACGGCGTGTCACGCAACATAACGATCGTACGGTGGCAAGCATCAACCCCCTTGACTGCGATCCGATCCCCGTCACCCTCAACTACATTAATGGTATGTACTGGGTCGGCATGAACACGTCTTGGATGGTGCTCGTCGACGGTCGCAGCAGCTGGATGCTCATGGAGGTCTACACCCGGTGATTGATCCCCCTTCCTTCAATTAACACTACACTGCTTTGGCTCTGCGGCCCAGTATACTCGGAATCTTACAGTAGCCAACATTATACCAAGTTTGATTTGCTCAAGGTTGTAATCTGCCAAGTGCCCAGAAGATCTGCGAATTATAAAGACTTCAGGCTAATTGCGTTCTTCAACCGCGGTCTCGCCTATTTAAGAGGTCACTGCGGTAAGTGGATAAATCTGCACGTCCATCGCAGGATCGTACATCCTCCATGGTTCTCTGATGCCACTGAACACAAGGGCTTCATTTAAGTCGTCGACTCCTTCTATGGCTGGACGTATTGCTGGCCTACTCCAGTCATCGCTACAAACGGCTGTTACTACAGTATGTTACTTTCCTATGATATCATGATGGATTTCTTATATTACTGTAAACATTTACTGAAAAAATATTCATGCTCATAACATGCTGTTCTTAAGATTGACTACATCAAGAGCCCTTTTTTATTTGACTCCAACTTTTTTGAGGGTTATTTGATTCCAACTTGATATGATGTTGTAAGCCGCCTGGTGTCCCTACCCTTCCTAATCCCAGAACCTTTCAAAGAAAAGAGGCATGGCAGTTGCAGGTGGTTTCTGGCTAGATCAGATGACGGTGAACGATTGATGATCGTTCGCACGTACCGGACGGGTTGTTTCACGGAATACAATCACAGTCACTGCAAGGTCTTTGAGCAGGATCCCAGCCTCTCTAGGCCTTCAGGAATTTTTGACTGGAGGTTGGTAAATTCGCCTTGGTACACGCTCTCTGTTTGTTGGACTGAATTATCCATTAACCAGGAGATAACCAATGGCAAGGATCATGATGGCAGCGCGGTTTCGTTCATCAGGCAAAACTGTGTGTACACAGTGTACCATGCGTCTCTACATGCACTATACCCTGATATGTGCCACCATGCTCTGTGGCCCAAAGTTGGAGAGAGCGTCGCAAGTATCAGACTTCGACCTACTGGCTGGAGTTTCCCCTGTCAGGCACCCATCTGGTTCAAGCCGTGAGCCAATCTCCATAGCTTAATAAATAGTAACGTCTAACTGAGCCAGTTAGTTAGATGCATACACTTGGTGTAGTAGGATCTTTCTTTAGTTTGATGCATACAGTTGTTCTTTTTTGGTAGACCTTTTGTAATGATGGCTGATGTTTGGTTTGGAAGAGAGAGCTGCGTCTTCACTGTTCTGGCCTGCTTACTGCTTTTGTTGCACCCCCAGCCCTGGTTGTTGCCGCTGCTATTTTCAATGTACAATCAGTAGTATATTTCGTCTGTTGGTTGAATAAATGTGTTGTTAGAATGACAAACACAATAATTTGGAAGTCGTTGCATGGTTCGATCCTCTAGTGCCCCGTAACGTACGTAGCGCATACTATTTTTCGTATGGAACACATTTTCCACTTGTTGATAACATGCAACCCACTAATGCAGGCCCAATAGAGAAGCCCATAATTAACTGGAAGGGAGGCTCTCACATGAATCCGGCCCAGGTACATGCTCATGGTCCCCTAAACATAAATAAGTAAATAAAGAAATAAAGCTAAATGCTCATGCACCAGTTCTTTAAATTCACGATTTAATAGGAGGATATTATTTCCTATGATAGTGTCGTTACATTCAGTTGATATTATTATTCGGCAAAGATAGCGTCCAGTCTTCTTTCTCCCAGCATTTTCTTCCTGCAACCAGTGGACCCATGCAAATCATAGTCAACGTCATAAATAGATCTGGGCCCTGTCAACACAGTTTTTTTCAAAAGGGTCCCTGTCAACATAGTGAATCGGGAGAGGACTGTAGTTGTGAGTATGAAAGTACAGACACGCCAGGTCCACTCCCGAACACAAGCAAGCACCTCTTTTACTACTCAGATGAACCCCTCGTTTCTTTACTCTAATCCACCCTACTGATATGTGGGACCCACATTATTTTCAACGTATAGTCAATTAACGACAGAATTGCACAAATTCTTTAGTAGTAATTCGGAGTAGCAAGCTATAAACTGGGTTGTGCGGTCTCTGTGGCCTGTCTAACAACATGACTAGCCCAGCAGTTTTTTCTTTGGGAAAATAGGTAGCCCATTATTTCTTTTTGAAGAATACCCAAACTAGGCCTATTTGTTTTCTCCGACTTACTGGGCTGCAAAAATTTCAAGATGAGGAGGGATGCATTCCCGCCTGGCCAAAGAGTATGGTCAGTGTCTGTTAAAAGTAATATCAAAAGGGGTTGAAAATTCAAAAAAAATTATAGCAAATGAGATATTAGTTTATTTTTTGTTTTTGTTCTTCACTGATATCTTATACTCCCTCCGTCCCAAAATTCTTGTCTTAGATTAGTCTAGATACATATGTATCTAATACCAAAATGTGATTGATACATCCGTATTTTGAAAAATCTAACACAAGAATTTTGGGACGGAGGGAGTATTTCATTGGATTTAACATGACATAGTACTAATTTATTTTTAAATTTGTTTTAGTATGGCTACTAATTTTTGGATTAAGAATATTATTTTCCAAAGCAAAAATTTGTGAATTTTCAAAATTTCCCACATATTTAGTTAATTTTTTTAACCCTGGTACTGACCAAAAAATGGGCAGCAATTCTAAAAATGGAAAACAGGCTGCAATAAGTTCCATATGAATTAGAAAATCAGTACAAATTATAAAAATAATAGCAAATGGGCTATACACGCCATAGATTTCGAGACTGACTTGTTTACGCAAGGCTTTGTCAGTCAACACACGATTCTAGCAGCAGTGAGTGTTGGACGTCCATCCAACAGCCGACGTGCTTCTTCAATCTCTGATCTTCCTGCTCCAGCCGCCTAAACTAGCACCGGCGAGACTGTTTGCTCCCTCCTCTTGTGGCCTGTTATGATGCCGCGCAGGCTTCCCCAGCCCACCCTACTCCCTTCGCTGGGCTGGCCGCACGCAATCAATTGTCTCCTTATTATGCGAAAAAATGATTCCTCCCATTGACATCTAGGGCGTACCGGTTGGGAGGCTGACCTGTGAGCCTACTAAGTTGACGCGTACGCAGGGCTTGTCAACTTAGTCAACAAATGATTCTAGCAGCAGTAACCGTTGGATTTGAATCGAATGGTTCTGCTGCTTCTTCAATCACTGCTCTTCTTGCACCAACCACCCAAACCAGCGCTGGCGAGACCGCCTGCTCCTGCCTCTAGTGGTCGGATGAGCTGCCGTTGAGGCCTCACCGCCCCCTACTATTCCCAGCGCTAGCCAGGCCCTGCGGGGACGACAGCCTCACACCGCAGCCGAACCAGTGAACCCTCGTATACTCTTTTTCACGTGGGCATCCACTGCCGAGTCTTCCCCGGCTCCGCGTCGTCCCCTTCCTAGGCCCCGCCATCGTCCCCCGCCTTGGTGCTCTCGGCATGGCATGGTCAATGTGATCAACAACCGACTTCCATCGAAAGAGTACTGTACGTGGAGAGGCTGACAGCTTGTTCCACGGCTGTAGCTGGGTCCATGGCCACAACCCAGTTTTTTTGTGATTTTCCAAGTAAGTCGCCTTTGTCAGGCCTATTGGGCTGCAAATCTTTCAAGACGAGGAGAGCTTCATTCGGCTGGCCGAGAAAATGGCCTATCATTAATGAGAAATGGGATGTACATTTTTAAAACACATCAAACTGGCAATTAGTTTCAAATTTATCTTTTTCATTTCGAGATTTTAAATTGCATTGATTTTATGCGTGGAAAATTTGTTGGAATTTATATTGATATATATTTATTTTTAAAATCAGTTTGAACGTGACTCGAAATTTCGGGATTAAAAACAGTTCGGACCGCACCGGAATATGCAAAATTTCGTATAATTTTTTAACCGTGGCCACAAAATGGGCTGTAATGCTAACAAAAAGAATATGGGCTCCAAAAAAAAACCTTAAGAATTAGCAAATGGGCTGTAAATTATTAGAAATAATGGCAGATGGGTTGTATGCTGTTTTCCACAGATTTGAGGCTTTCCTAAAAAAAAGGTTGATGCACAAGCAGTGACTATTGGATTTCCATCCAACGGTCATCGTGCTTCTTCAATCTCTGCTCTTCCTGCTCCAGCCGCTCAAACAAGCGCCGGCGGGACTGCCTGCTGCCTCCTCCCCGCGGCCGGCTGTGCTGCCGTGCAGGCCTCACCGCCCCATTATACTCCCATCACTGGCCTAGCCATCCCTCTACTCACCCACACCTGTTGTTATTCTCTGGGCACGGCAGACGAATCAGTAAACCCTCGTACAGTCGTACTCCCCTCCATGTCGGAAACACTTGCCGAGTCTTCCCTGGCTCCGTGTTGTTCCCTTCGTAGGCCTCGCCGTCGTCCACCGCCCTGGTGCTCTCGGCGCGGCCTGGTCAACGTGGTCAATGACCAACATGCATCTGAAGTGGACTGTGCGTGGAGAGGCTGACAGCTGGGTCCACGGCCTCACGCAAGGAAATGCCTCCTTTTCACACGCAAAATAATGATTCCTCCACCTGACATCTGGGACCCATCGAAAGGGCCTCTGTATTTCGCGAGAAAACATTACCGGCGCTGACAGCTCGCACCCACCTGCTGTATCTTCGCACACAACGAAGTGCCTCCTTATTACACAAAAAAAATGAATACTCCCCCTGCTAGCTGGAACCCAATATAGTGGGAGGCTGACTTGTGGGCCTTCTAAGTTGACGGGGATGGAGGGCTTTGTCAACTTAGTCAATATGCACGATTCTAGCTCCATTGACCGTACGATGTCCATCCAACGGCCGTAGTGCTTCTTCAACCACTGGTCTTCTTGCTCCAGCTGCCCAAACCAGCGCCGGTCCTGCCTCGTTCTCCTGCCTCCCGTGGCCGGTTGCGATGCCATGGAGGCCTCACCGCGCCCTACTACTCCCACCCTGGCCAGGCCACCCCTCTACTTACCCACACACCCTGTTATTCTGCGGCGACGGCAGCCTCACACCGCAGCCGAATCAGTGAACCCTCGTACTCCTCTCCGCGCGGGCTTCCACTGCTGGGTCTTCCCTGGCTCCGCGTCATTCCCTTCCTAGGCCTCGCCGTTGTCCACCGCCCTGCTGCTCTCGGCGCAGCGTGGTCAACGTGGTCAAGGAATGGCTTCCATCGGACATGGACTGTACGTGGAGAGGCTAACTGCTGGGTCCATGGCCGCAGCAAGGAAGTGCCTCCTTATTACGCGCAAAATAATTATTCGTCCACCTGACAGCAGGGACTCACCGGACGGGCCTCCGTATTTCGTGAAAAAAACGTTCCCCCTGGGTACTGGGACCCACCAGATACATCTTCACATGCAAGGAAGTGGGTCCGGGCAAAAAAATGATTCGCCCCCCTGACTGCTGGGACCCACCAGCTACATATTCGCACGGAAGGAAGTGCCTGACAGTCGAGACCCACCTGGTCTAAGCGTACGTAGCGTTGTCATTCTGGTCGCGAAGGTGTACGTACATACTGGTCGATGTAGAGGCGCACACGTGCCGTAGTAGAGGCGCACACGTAGCATGTACACGTACGTACAGCGGCCAGTGTGCAAGAAAGAAAATACGGCCACGTACCTAGATACGGGCAGGGATGTGCCAGGTTATGGATGTAGCGCCCCAAGACCGATGTGCCAGGTGTCCTCCAGTTATTCGCTGTTGTTGCCTTGTCATTGCTTGCGTGTCATGCTTTGCATATCATGTCATCATGTGCATTTCATTTGCATACATGTTCGTCTCATTCATCCGAGCATTTTCCCCATTGTCCGTTTTGCAATCCGACGCTGCTATGTCACCCGGTGTCCCTTTCTACCTTTTTTCGTGTGCGGGTGCTAAACATTTTCAGATTGGACCGAGACTTGTCATGCGGCCTTGGTTTACTACCGGTAGACTGCCTATCAAGTTTTGTGCCATTAGGACTTCGTTTGATACGCCAATGGTTAACCGAGGAACCGAAAAGGCCTCATGTGTGTTGCAGCCCAACACCCTTCCAAAGTGGCCCAAAACCCACCTAAACCCCCTCCATCATGTCGGTCGTTCGATCACGATCGCGTGGCTGAAAACCGCACCTCATTTGGACTCTCCTAGCTCCCTCTACCTATAAATATGTAGCCTCCCCCGAAAAATCCGCGCAGATCTAACCCTATCTTCGTCCTCCTTTGCGCCGCCGGACACGTCCGCCCGACGGCCGGACATGTCCACCCCGTCCGGCCACGTCGCCCGACCAATGACGCGCTGCCACATCGCGCCGGCGCCGCTCTCCTCCTATCGGACGCCGCCACCTCATCCAGCGCAGCGCCACTTCACCGCGCCTCCTCCCGCGGCCCGCCTGACCCGAGGCAGGCCCGCCCGGGCCCGGATCTGCGCGCCGCCGCCCGGCCTTCGCCGCCATCCGCCCTCGCCACCTGGACGCCCGAGCCACCCGCCCGCGCCTTCGTCACCGGCCGCCGCGCACCACCGCGCCGCTAGCTCCGCCCTCGCCGCTAACCTCGCCCGAACTGCCGCCGCTGCCGCTCTTCGCCGCCCCGAGCCGGCCACTGCCTCGTCACAGGTCGCCGCCGCCCTCTGCGCTGCCCATCGCCGCCGGCCACCGCCTCCTCCATCGCCCAGCGCCGCCCCACGCCTCGCCGGAGACAGCCGCCTCGCCGGAGTTTGGGTCCGGTCAGATCTGGACCCGGGTGGGATCAGATCCATCCATCCCCCATCCAAACGTCTCCCTCCGATCCGGATCCCTCCGTCCTGTACCGCTTCGTCCCGGGTTGACTTATCCCGGGAGGTCCAAATTCCACTAAGTCCCCCAGATTTCAGTATTTTTTGAGCATTTTCATCGCATCATAATTCATCATCCATGGCTCTGTTTTGAGCGTGTAGCATATCAAAATGTTCATCTTGACAACTACATTATTTCATCTCATTTAGTCATTTTCATTTGAGCTCATCTTGATGCCCGAAATGTTGTTGGAAGATGGCTATGTGATAAATGTGTCAGATATGTTTCAGCAAATGACATTTTGTCATTTTTGCCATGATTAATGTGTGTATGCTATGACCCTGAGCTCTACATGTGTTTTGTTATATGCCATGTCATGTTTACAGTGGTGCTTGCCATGTATTTTTGTGATATTTGTGGTGACTAGCACAAGCTTAAAAAGTAGCGTAATCGTTAATGCTGATTTCAGGGACTTAGAATTTCACTAAGTCCTTGTCCTGTTTTTGTTGTTACGCCATATGTTCATGTTGTTTCCTAGTGATCCGTGCCTCTTTTGAGGATGATCAGTAAGGATGTTTTGTTTATATTGTTGTGCTCTATCCATTGATGTCTTTGTCTGCAATTATGGAGCACCCTAGCTTGAGTCATTCGAGCTCTACTTTTGCTATAAAATGTTCCTGGGAGATTGCTAACTTGTTTAGCGATTTTGCCGAGCTTGTTGTTATTGATCCATGCATGCTATGTCGTTGTTCTTGCCATGTCTAGCTTCTATGCTCTGTCTTCTTGACGGGTGTATGCTTAGTTTGTCATGTCTTGCTCTGTAGTGAGTGCATCGAGCTCGTAAACATGCCTTCTCGTTATCTGTTTTGCATGTTGTTTATGTTTGAATCTATTTATGTTTTTGCCATGTTCACATGCTTGGAATTGTATTTTCTGATCCCTTTTGGCTCAAGGTCACTAAGGGACTTTTGTTAAGTGCTTTGAGTAGCTTCATGCCATGCCTTGATTTTCCATGATATGTTCCTATAGTATGTAGTTTTAGTGCTCTAAAGGGTGCTTCCTGATGATAAATTCTAGACTTGTGTTAGTTTCACTAAGTTTGTAACCTTTATCATTTGCACTTTTGCCATGCTTGTTTGAACCTGTTAATGGATGAATTAGCCGTAGCTCATTGTTCATGTTTTGTCAAGCTTCATGAGTGGATCCCTGCCATGTATTTTGTTGTCATGTTTGAGTGTTGTAGCTTATTTATCTTGATGCATTTAGATGGCTACTTGCTGTTTATCGTAGACCGGTGCCATATTTGTTTTGCTTGCCATTTCCAAACCGTGCATCCAATTCCGGTGATCTTTATATCAATTTCAACCGAAATCATATCACCTCTATAGTGGCACTCTTGGATTCCCAAGCTGAGTCCAGGTTCAATCATTCCCTTGCAAATCATGCATATGCATCACATACCGCATCCCACATATCATACCATGTTCATGTGTTGGTTGTTTACTATGTTGTGTGCTTCTTTCCGGTGTTACTTCTTCGGGTTGGTTCCGATAACGTCGCGTTTGTGAGGACCCGTTCGTCTATGTCCGTTTGTCTTCTTCATGGACTCATTCTTCTTCCTTGCGGGATCTCAGGCAAGATGACCATACCCTCGAAATCACTTCTATCTTTGCTTGCTAGATGCTCGCTCTTTTGCTATGCCTATGCTGCGATACCTACCACTTTCTTATCATGCCTCCCATATTGTGAACCAAGCCTCTAACCCACCGTGTCCTAGCAAACCGTTGTTTGGCTATGTTACCGCTTTGCTCAGCCCCTCTTATAGTGTTGTTAGTTGCAGGTGAAGATGAAGTTTGTACCTTGTTGGTGCATGGTTATGTTGTTCCTTGTTGGAACATGTTTACTTGTTGGGATATCACAATATATCTTATTTAATTAATGCATCTATATACTTGGTAAAGGTTGGAAGGCTCGGCCTTATGCCTGGTGTTTTGTTCCACTCCTGCTGCCCTAGTTTCCGTCATATCGGTGTTACGTTCCCGGATTTTGCGTTCCTTACGCGGTTGGGTTATAATGGGAACCCCTTGACAGTTCGCCTTGAATAAAACTCCTCCAGCAATGCCCAACATTGGTTTTACCATTCGCCACCTAGCCTTTTTCTTTTCCCTTGGGAGTCGCGCTCCTGAGGGTCATCATTATTTTACCCCCCTGGCCAGTGCTCCTCTGAGTGTTGGTCCAAACTAGAGCCCTGTGCAGCGCCCCCTCGGGGAAACTCGAGGTTTGGTTTTAGTTGTATGGAGCGCTCATCTGAGTGGGCCCTGAGAACGAGATATGTGCAGCTCCTATCGGGATTTGTCGGCACATTCGGGCGGTGTTGCTGGACTTGTTTTACCATTGTCGAAATGTCTTGTAACCTGGATGCCGAGTCTGATCAAAATGTCTTGGGAGAAGGAATATCCTTCTTTGACAATGAGAGCTTGTGATGGGCTAAGTTGGGACACCCCTGCATGGATTTGAACTTTCGAAAGCCGTGCCCGCGGTTATGGGCAGATGGGAATTTGTTAATGTCCGGTTGTAGAAAACCTGAAGTTGACCTTAATTAAAATACATCAACCGCGTGTGTAACCGTGATGGTCTCTTTCCGGCGGAGTCCGGGAAGTGAACACGGTGTTGGAGTTATGCTTGACGTAGGTTGTTCTAGGATCACTTCTTGATCATAGATGTTCGACTGTGCTTTTGCCTTCTCTTCTCGCTCTCATTTGCGTATGTTAGCCACCATATACGCTAGTCGCTTGCTGCAGCTCCACCTCACACCTTTTACCCTTCCTTTAAGCTTAAATAGTATTGACCGTGAGGGTGTGAGATTGCTGAGTCCCCGTGACTCACGGATACTTCCAAAACCAGTTTGCAGGTGCCGATGTTACTGAGCAGGTGACGCAACTAAGCTCAAGGAGGAGCTCGATGAAGATCTTGTCCTTTATGTTGTTCCGTTTCCAGTTGATCAGTAGTGGAGCCCGGTTGGGGACGATCAGGGATATGTGTACATTTGGGGTAGTCTTCTTTTATTTTGGTTCCGTAGTCGGACCTTGTGTGTATCTGGATGATGTAATGCTTTATTCATGTATTGTGTGAAGTGGCGATTGTAAGCGAACTATGTATCTCTTTCCCTTATGTAATACATGGGTTGTGTGAAGATTACCTCACTTGCGACATTGCTTTCAATGCGGTTATGCCTCTAAGTCGTGCTTCGACACGTGGGAGATATAGCCGCATCGAGGGTGTTACAACGGAGGCCATGTGCGTAGATGGTGGCGCCTCACTGCACAATTCTAACAGCCAGCTCAAGCAGTGGGCACGTGAGATCACAACAGCGGAACCATCACTCGATGCTCAGAAGCTAGTGAAGTGGTCTAGCACGCCTATCATTTTTTACGCCGAGGACCACCCTGATCGCACCACTACGGTCGGGTGTTTTCCATTGTTGGTCTCGCCAACGATACGTAACCTCAAGGTGACGAAGATGCTAGTTGACGGCGGAGCCGGTATGAACTTGATCTCGCCCGTTGCCATCAAAAGGCTGCAGATTCCTGATGGTGACCTTGAAGAGATGAGCACGTTTCAAGGGTCAACCCAGGGAGGAGTCAGCCAAAGGGTAAGGTCACGCTGCCCGTGACGTTTGGAGGCGAGTTAAACTACATGACGGAGAGGATTGTTTTTGATGTAGCATAGATCCCATTGCCCTACAACGGGATCCTCGGCCTCCCGACACTAGCCAAGTTCATGGCGGCGTCACATTAGGCCTACAACACGCTGAAGATTCCGGGGACGATGACCATCATCACTGAGGGAGTCCTGGATTAGGGGGTGTCCGGATAGCCGGACTATACCTTCGGCCGGACTCCTGGACTATGAAGATACAAGATTGAAGACTTCGTCCCGTGTACGGAAGGGACTTCCCTTGGCATGGAAGGCAAGCTTGGCAATACGGATATGTAGTTCTCCTACCATTGTAACTGACTCTGCGTAACCCTAGCCCTCTCCGGTGTCTATATAAACCAGAGAGTTTTAGTCCGTAGGACAAACAACAACATACCATAGGCTAGCTTCTAGGGTTTAGCCTCTCTGATCTCGTGGTAGATCTACTCTTGTACTACCCATATCATCAATATTAATCAAGCAGGACGGAGGGTTTTACCTCCATCAAGAGGGCCCGAACCTGGGTAAAACATCGTGTCCCCTGCCTCCTGCTACCATCCAACCTAGACGCACAGTTCGGGACCCCCTACCCGAGATCCGCCGGTTTTGACACCGACATTGGTGCTTTCATTGAGAGTTCCTCTGTGTCATCACTTTTAGGCCCGATGGCTTCTCCGATCATCAACAGCGATGCGATCCAGGGTGAGACTTTTCTCCCCGGACAGATCTTCGTATTCGGCGGCTTTGCACTACGGGCCAATTCGCTCGGTCATCTGGAGCAGATCGAAAGCTACGCCCCTGGCCATCAGGTCAGATTTGGAAGTTTGAACTACATGGCCGACATCCGCGGAGACTTGATCTTCGACGGATTCGAGCCACAGCCGAGCACACCGCACTGTCACGATGGGCATGATTTAGCTATGCCGCCGAACAGTGACCTGGAGGCCGCACCTGTGTCCCCTTTGACCCCTAGCTCGGAGCCGATCACACCAATCGAGGATAGGTGGTTAGACACCGCCTCGGGGGCTGCAATCTCTACGGCGATTGAGCCGAACACCTGCCCTATTCTCTGCAAAGCCCGTGACTCCAAGGAGCCGGACTCCTCTCCAGACTCCGAGCCCCCCGCGCCCCGACCGATCGAACCCGATTGGGCGCCGATCATGGAGTTCACCGCCGCGGACATCTTTCAGCACTCGCCCTTCGGCGATATTCTGAATGCACTAAAGTCTCTCTCTTTATCAGGAGAGCCCTGGCAGGACTATGGTCAACAAGGTTGGGATAAGGATGATGAAGAAATTCAAAGCCCACCCACCACCTACTTCGTAGCCACTGTCGATAATTTAAACGACGTGCTCGACTTCGACTCCGAAGACATCGACGGTATGGACGATGATGTAGGAGATGAACATGAACCAACGCCTATAAGGCACTGGACAGCCGCCTCATCTCATGATGTATACATGGTGGACACACCCAAAGGAAGCGACGACGAGGAACACAGGGATGCAACGAGGGATCGTTCACTCAAAAAGCAATCAAAGCGGCGACATAAGAGCCGCTCCAAGCCCCACCTCGACAGAGACAGCGGTCATACAGACCGAGCCATAGAGCAGGATGAGCCGGCGGATGACAAACATGCCTTCGAGCAAGCGTCCGAACAGGGAAACTCGGATAAACAAACCGAACCCCCGTCCCCGGCGAAAACAACAGTCCGGACAACCTTACGCCGGATAAACTCATGGAGCAGAAGAACCTCCACAAAAGGCTCATCGCCACTGCGCATAGCCTGAAAAAGCAGAAGCGGAAGCCCAAAACTGCGGAAGATGCACTCAGAATCAGATGGAGCAAAGTACGCAACACCGCAGACAAATATGCCGGCAGTCGCCGCACAAAAAGCTATCCAAAGCGAAAGCTACTACCTGAATTTGACGAGGAGGTCTTAGAGCCCCCACAGTCAAAAAATAGGAAAGCCATCCGGTCGGATGGACGACCGCATGGCCAGCATGGAGCGGCAAGCAGCGCAGCACACAAGCCGGCACGCGATCCACCAAAGGATCCGCATCAAAAAGACGACCCAGCCAGATCTATATACGGGCCAAGAAAGCAAGCTGTAGTAAGCAATGCAACACAACAAATATCCGAACATCACGGCACACCCAAATACAGGGGTGTCGCACACCCCCTATGTTTCACCGACGAGGTGCTGGACCATGAATTTCCAGCGGGATTCAAGCCCGTAAACATAGAGGCATATGATGGAACAGCAGACCCTGGGGTCTGGTTCGAGGATTATATCCTCCACATACACATGGCCAGAGGAGATGACCTCCACGCCATAAAATACTTACCCCTGAAGCTTAAAGGGCCAGCCAGGCATTGGCTCAAAAGCCTTCCCGAAAATACTATTGGAAGTTGGGAAGAGCTTGAGGATGCTTTCCGGGCAAATTTTCAAGGGACCTATGTCCGCCCTCCGGATGCAGACGATCTCAGTCACATAACCCAACAGCCCGAAGAGTCAGCTCGGAAATTCTGGAAAAGATTTCTTACTAAAAAGAATCAGATAGTCGACTGTCCGGATGCCGAAGCCCTAGCAGCTTTTAAGCATAATGTTCGAGACGAATGGCTCGCCAGACACCTCGACCAAGAAAATCCAAGAACAATGGCCGCATTGACAAGCCTCATGACCCGCTTTTGCGCAGCAGAGGACAGCTGGTTTGCAAGATGCAACACCAGCGACCCAAGTACATCCGAAGATAGGGATGGAAACGGAAAACCCCAACGCAGCAAGGACCAGCGCCGAAATAATGGAAACAGACCGAAGAGCACAGCGGTCAACGCCGGATTCAAAAGCTCGTGGCGGAATCAGAGAAAGCCGCCCTTCAAGGATAACAGGGACGAGCTATCCAACTTAAACAAAATCTTGGAGAAGGTATGTCAAATACACAGTACTCCTGGGAAGCCTGCGAACCATACCCACAGAGATTGTTGGGTTTTCAAGCAAGCCGGCAAGCTCAACGCCGAACACAAGGGGCTCGACACACCAAGTGAGGACGACGACGAACCCCACAAGCAGAGCACCAGGAAACAAAAGGATTTCCCACACGAAGTCAAAACAATAAACTTACTTCACGTGATGAACAGAATGGCGCCACAAGAGATACGCGCCATACGGCCTATCCCAAAGGAGTCTCGCCAATGGTTGTTAAAACCAATCACCTTCGACCATAAGGATTACTCTAGAAGTATCTGGAACGCAGGATGGACTGCCTTGGTATTAGATCCAATAATCGGCGGACTCCATTTTACAAATGTCCTGATGGACGGCGGGAGTGGTCTAAACCTGTTATACCAGGACACAATCCGCAACATGGGGATAGACCCAACAAAAATTCACCATAGCAAAACCTCCTTTCAAGGGGTAACGCCAGGCCCGGATGCCCATTGCATGGGTTCTCTCCGGCTAGAAGTTATGTTCGGCTCCCTCGATAACTTCCGTTGCGAACAGCTAACTTTCCACATCGCCCCATTCTCAAGTAGCTATCAAGCACTGCTGGGATGCGAAGCTTTCGCCCACTTTAACGCAATACCGCATTATGCATCTCTTAAGCTTAAGATGCCCGGTCCACGAGGTATCATCTCATTAAAGGGAAAACATTGAGTGTTCCTCCCGCGTGGAAAACAGTGCGGCTGCCTTGACAGCCCCACAATAAAGCGGCTTCACCAGCCAAAGCATCTAAGCAGGTCGTCAAGACCACGGACATGGCTAGACGAGTCCGGCATAAACATACAATTGATAAAGTCTTAATAGCCGTATACCCCTGTACTAGGGGCTCCGCGCATATAAAACAAGAGACAGTAAAGCTCAATTTTACCCATTTTGATTTATACTTTGTTTATTTAGTATAACTCATGTTCGGCACGATCTTTCTTTAACTAAGTTCCTCTCTTTTACAGATGAACATCGTGCTACGCCCGTCCAGGAGACGGCACAATGGAGACACAGGCGCAGACGTGCAGCAGGGACCCGTTCGAAGGATTCTTTTCAGATTAAGTCCCTGCGTAAACCTTTTTTACTGTCTCTTGTTGATACACATCCCCTGGTTTCTTGGTATAACCAAGGAGGAGGCTGGCGTTTTGGCATGTGGCCACGTCAAAGTTTTGCGCGTACCTGGACACTAGGGGCTTATTACTAAGGGCGTTATCTCGCCCGCCCTCATAAAGACTGAATACCTTAGGGAGTGTTCGGCGTCGCGAGTTTGGCCTTATGTGCATGAGCTCCGAATCATGTCTTTGGTCAAATGTTGGGTTTGCCCGGCTCCTGTGTTTTGCTTCCTTACGTTTCGCTCTATCGGCTAAGGCGGCACCAGGAGAACTACTGCGATTGTGCCCCAGTTCGGCCAGGCGAGCACCTCAGTAGAGAAAGCCGAAAACTGACTGTCATGATATAGCGTGAGACTGGTCCACCACTTAATGACATACCGGAATCTTTAGGATTCCTCCGCATTAACGAAGGGTCGTTTCCCGGCCAGGCACATATGCGCCCCGAGTTCGGGTGAGTGCAGGCGGCACCAGGGGCTATATAAGTAGCCTCAATGTCAAACTCCTATGGCTAAGTGAAAGTGATAAGGCATCATAGTCCGATTGCCTAGTTCGCTGCGCTATCACCTCCTTTGTAGGACCAAGACGTTGGATCAAGTGTGAAAATGCGCCTTCTGCGAACACCCCCGCATTATGTGCGTGGGGGCTGAAGCTGACGACTGCCATCTTTCACATTATATATACATATATGTTAAACGGCCGCACAGGAGGTATCATAATACTTGCAGGCACAAGTATAAAAAGCTTCTACAATTTATCAAAATATTGTCTTGCAGTAATACATGCTATTCGAATATAGTATCCTTCGAGCACTGCGTCTCTATTAAACGAGCGCCTTGCAGAACTTCCTGAAAATAGCGCTCGGCAGGTACTCGGCTTCCATCCGAGTATGGGGATGCAACAGCGGTGGCCTCCATTTCCGCCCAGTATGTCTTGACACGGGCAAGAGCCATCCGCGCACCCTCTATGCACGCTGACCTCTTCATCGCATTGATATGGGGTGCCGCACCAAGGAACTGCGGCACCAAGTTGAAATAACTTTTCGGCTCTGGTCTCTCTGGCCACATATGACTCACGACATGCTTCATGGTGAGTCCGGACAACCTATTCAGCTCGGCCCATTCGGCCAAACGATTGGCTAATGACAGTGGACGCTCTGGATTGTGGAACTGTGACCAGAAGAGCTTTTCCACTTCGCGATCTTCTTGATCTTGGAAGTGCTCGGCCGCATCTGCGGCACTCGCTGCTAATTCCAGATAGGTGTCCACCGTACTCCACATCTGGTCTAATGGAGCATGTTTAGGATCACATAACTTCCTCCGCAGCATAAAGGGCTTTCCAGCCGCGATTTCTCCGGCCCGACGCAGCTCCTCCTTCACAGCTTTCATCGCAGAGCGAGCATCCTTGGCATCGGCAACGGCCTTCTTCAGGTCCGTCTATTCCGCCCAATCTTCCTTTTCAAGAAGCTTGCAACGTTCAGCAGCGTTCCTCAGCTTCACGGCCATCTTGGCCATTTCCTTCTTGCTTCGGCAGTGAGCAGCCTGTTTGGCTTTCAACTCTTCAATTGCCTTTCCGGCAGCCGCATCACTTTTAC
Organism: Triticum urartu; assembly: GCF_056163025.1. Classification (NCBI taxonomy): domain Eukaryota; kingdom Viridiplantae; phylum Streptophyta; class Magnoliopsida; order Poales; family Poaceae; genus Triticum; species Triticum urartu. The sequence goes on along the minus strand of NC_141874.1, from coordinate 241,627,050 downwards.
TGGCTTGCTCCTTGGCTCGGGCAAGTTCCGTCCGAAGATTCTCCATGGCAGCAGCACCATCTCCATCAAGCGCACACATTGTAAGATACTGGCATAAAGCTCCTCTTACCAGGCACCGCCAAAGGAATTACATACCTTGTGCCTCGTCAAGCCGCTTGCTGACAAGCGCGATGTCAGCATCTGCCACGTCAAGTTGCCACTTTAGCTCGGCAAATCCATCAGTCCGGCTGGCCACCGGACACGTCGCCACCTACGTATAAAGGCGGCATATTACACCTGGGATTATGATCCTCTGTGCGCCGTCACTTTTGACAACACACAGAGTCTCAGGGGCTACTATCTACACATGGCGCATCTTATTTATGCGCTACTGTCCAAAAGGGGTACATTATTTCGCTTACCTCAAAACCTGTCAGTAAGCTCCTGACGGCCTCGTGCAATCCGCTCTCCGCGAATGAAATCCTCTCAATCACCGTACCCATCAATGCACGGTGCACCAGACGGCGCCGGACTCGTCTGATGGCCCTTTTCGAAGGCCGGGCGCGGAGGGCTTTGGGGGCCATATGACTACCTTCCGGCCCCACCGGATTCGTAGAAACCCTCCGCGATGATACCTCAGGGTCGCCCGCCTCGCAAGGCGGTACGGCAGGGGGAGGCGTTCCGCTCTCCATCATCTCCGGAAGAAGATCCCCCGAAGACGAGCTCTGCTGAGAAGGGCTAAGGTCCGAGCTACAAGGTACATTTTCGATTACTTTTCTTAGATAAAAAGCAGGGATTTCTCTCGTTTCTTAAAAAGAAAACTCCTCTCTACTTACGGCTCGGTGGAGGGTTGATCCCCTTGAGGGCATAATTCGGCCGAAGTATCCCCCAGCACAGGACCCTTTGGCGAAGATTTCTTCCCCCGCTTTAAGGCCATGGTCTCCGGGTCTTCAGAGGCGGTCCTCTTCTTCCCCTAAGGAGAGGAATTTTCGATTCCTCCCTTCCGGACAACCTCCTTTGAGGAGGCTGTAGCTCCCTTGTACCCTCCCTCGCTTTCCTTTGAAGGCACAACCTCCAACATCCTGACTAGCACGGGACCCGGCGTGGTCTCGGGGAGGGGGGCCGGACACCTGATTAGCTTTGCTTTAGCTATCCACTCCTGTTTAAAGGACAACTCTTTTAGGGGCAATTTTATGATAAATATACGGATAGCGAGTCCGGGCACAAGGCTACTTACTTGAGTATCCGGACGATTGCAGCTCAAACCTGCGTCCTCCGTAGAATCCGGACACACTACTTGTGGACCGAAGAACAATTTGTACATCTCCACGGGCGTCATGCCAAGAAAATGTTGGAGAACTCGTGGTCCCTCCAGGTTGAACTCCCACAGGCAGAGGGGGCGACGTTTGCAGGGTAGAACTCGGCGAATTAACATAACCTGTGTCACCATGACCAGACTGATGTCTCTTTCTAGGAGATCTCAGATGTGGCCCTGCAACTAGGGCACGTCCTTTGCTGGCCCCAGTCCAGCCCCGTATTGACCCATGATGCCAGTCGTGGCGGGGGACCCGAGCGAAAGGCAGGTGGCGCCACCCACTTAGGAGCCCTGGGAGTGGTAATATAAAACCACTCTCGCAGCCATAAGCTGGACTCCTCTTGAAAAGAGCCCTCGGGCCATGGAGTACCAGCATTCTTGCTTATAAAAGCACCTCCGCACTCCGCATGCCATCCCTCGATCATCTTCGGCTCTACATTGAAGGTCTTGAGCCATAGTGCGAAGTGAGGAGTGATACGGAGGGAGGCGTCACACACGACGATGATGAGGAAATATGGAGGATGGACTCCGGGGCTAAGTCGTGAAATTCCAGCCCATAATAATACATGAGCCCCCTCACGAAGGGATCCATCGAGAAGCCTATCCCTCGAAGGAAGTGAGACATGAACACCACATTCTCACCAGGCTTGGGAGTGGGAATGACCTGCCCTTGAGCAGGAAGCCTATGCGAGATTTCACCGGTCAAGAACCTGGCCTCTCTCAACTTCAGCACGTCCTCCTCCGTGATGGAGGAAGGCATCCATCGGCCTCGAAGGTCGGAACCAGACATTGTCGAAGGTCCGAAGCGCCTGAAATCTAGAGCCTTGGGTGTTGGAACTCGAGGCAAAGGGCGAACTCGTTTGAGATTGAAAGAAAGGAGTAAGGCCTTGGTCTCTTTATAAGAGGTTGAATACCAAGGGCCTTCCCCGTGACCGTTTGGGACTCGCCTTTGATCGAGGAAATATACCAACGGGTACGGTTGGGTTACCCACACCCATATTGATGAGAATCCCGGAATAAGGGGACACGATCTCTGCTTTAACAAGACGTGCCAAGGAAACCGCCTCGCTAAACGCGCTGAGGTGGGACAGTAAAACGATTGGAATAAAGACTTGGTCGTGGTGTGATGTCACGCTATGGAATACGTCAGCAGATTAGATTTGTGTAAATATTATTCTCTCTATGGCAATATGTGGAAACTTATTTTGCAGAGCTGGACACTACCTTTGTGTTCAAAATCTTCTATGAAGTACTTGGCGGAGGAACCCGCCTTGCAATGCCGAAGACAATCAGCGCCGGACTCGTCGTTATTGAAGCCTGGTTCAGGGGCTACTGAGAGAGTCCTGGATTAGGGGGTGTCCGGAAAGCCGGACTATACCTTCGGCCGGACTCATGGACTATGAAGATACAAGATTGAAGACTTCGTCCCGTGTCCGGAAGGTACTTTCCTTGTTGTGGAAGTCAAGCTTGGAGAGACGGATATGTAGATCTCCTACCATTGTAACCGACTCTGTGTAACCCTAGCCCTCTTCGGTGTCTATATAAACCGGAGAGTTTTAGTCCGTAGGACGAACAACAATCATACCATAGGCTAGCTTCTAGGGTTTAGCCTCTCTGATCTCGTGGTAGATCTACTCTTGTACTACCCATATCATCAATATTAATCAAGCAGGATGTAGGGTTTTACCTCCATCAAGAGGGCCCGAACCTGGGTAAAACATCATGTCCCCTGCCTCCTGTTACCATTCGACCTAGACGCACAGTTCGGGACCCCCTACCCGAGATCCGCCGGTTTTGACACCGACAATCACCGTCCCCTCCGACAAGAAGGACGCACTGATCTGCGCCCACCAACTCTACCGGGAAGCAGTTGCAGCGACTGCCGCCAAGGCACAAGCTCCTGCCGCTGGAGCCCTGGCGGGGAGGAAGACCAGCAAGAACTCTCGTACCCACTCCAGCAAGCGCACCTCTTCGGAGTTTTGTGCTCCCATCGAGGACGTGCCAGAGAGCTCCAACGGCAAGAGCAAGAAATCTAGAGCTGCACCGCTAGAGACCAAGAGGGTGTTCGTTGAGGAGGATGGCACGGGAGGGGCTTTCACCATAAGCACCACCCTAGACAGCAAATAGGAAAGCGCGCTCATCACCTTCCTGCGGGCGAATGTCGACATATTTTCATGGCAAGCATCCGACATCCCCGGCTTTCCCAGGGAGGTGATTGAGCACCATCTTGATGTCTGTCCTCATGCGCGACCCATTAAGCAGAAGGTCAAGAAGCAAGCTTTGGAACAACAGGAGTTCATCCCGAAGGAAATCAGGCCCCGACAAGTACTTTCCCGCCGAGCTCTCAGGAGCCGCCGGCAAGGATGTTGCCGTGGACACTGAGCCAGCCATGGGGCGAACGACTCCGGTGGGGCATCAAGTCCTGGTTGTAGAGACAGCTGCTCCCATAGCAGATGAAGTGCCTTTAGTCCTTGTCGTCGAGCCTCAGGCTCCGGCATGGGCAAAACATACCATCTGATTCCTCCAAACAGGGGAACTCCCTGAGAGCGGGAAGAAGCATAGAAAGTAGCCCGTCGGTCTGCCATGTATTAGTTCATCGACGACGTCCTGTACAGAAAAAGACCAAACGGTTTGAAATTGAAGTGCGCTCCCCAGGAGGAAGGACTAGAGCTGTTGACAGAGATACACGGGGGCATATGTGGCTCCCACATTGGGTCGAGGGCCCTTGCCGGCAAGGCATTCCGGCAAGGTTTCTTCTGGCCCACTGCCCTCCAGGATGCAACGGCACTGGTAACCAAGTGTGAAGCGTGTCAGTTCCATTCGAAGAAGCTTCATCAACCAGCTCAGGCGCTCCAAACAATCCCTCTGTCCTGGCCATTCTCGGTCTGGGGGATTGACATACTGGGCTTAGCGGCAGCTAACCTTTAGCATAGGTGTCGAGTGTGCGTCCCTCTGTTCCTTTCCGTCCTCTTTGGTTTGCGGGGTACATGGACATTTTATGCTGAGCTATTGGGCAGAAAAAGAACAAACTGGCGCGCTGTCCCCGTCAAGCCATGGCTGTCGGGGCCTACAGACACAAGGATCTAACCACGGCAAGCCAAGGTTGCCGGGGGCTGCGACATCAGATAAGTTTTCCTCCCCCACTCTGTGCCCCCGTAGAAACCTTGAACGTATAAGGCTTCGCTCGCTCTCATACCATCTTGGCCCCTCTATCCCTTATCCGAAAACTCTACTTTGGACCGGAACTTTGTTGTAGTGCGATGGGAAGAGGGCGAGCGAAGGGCCTAACCCTACTCGGCCCCTACCTCCGCCAAGAGCGTGAGTGTAGTCGAGCCATAGATTAGGAGGACGGCAAGGCCTATTGCTGGGATACAATGTTTATCTTAAGATAACGAGGACGCGTCCCTCGGTGTGGCCCTTGCCCACAACAAACGAAACCCAGCAAACACCCTTCCTTTCATTCATATGTTGTAGACAAGTACAATTCAAATGGAATGGGTACACGAGCAAGGGGATTACAAATTTTGAAATTTAATGAGTGCCCGCATGCTTACAAACTAGAAAAGGTAAGTGCCCCGTGATCCCCGTTCTTGCCCTTTTCCTCCCAGGTGCGGTAGGCGAAGGAAAAAAGGAGGAGACAGGGAACGCGCCGATGGAAAGCTTGACGAGGAAGGCCCTCAGCAGGGTGCACGATGGAGGGAGGGCGACGCGGTCAGTTAGAGACGAGGTCGACATGCACTCGCTCGACGTCCTCGTCGTCACTATGGTTGTCCACCTCGTCACTCCCGCTCGAGGAGGAGTCTTCATCGTCGGAGGAGCTCTCCACGCAGCACTTCAGGCGGGTTCCAAGGTCCCCGAAGACCTTGATAGAGAGCAGGTCATTCTCCATTAATCTGCAGTAGAGAACGAGCCCCGCCATGGGGCAGTGAAAACGAGCAAAAGTCTTCCATCCGCGACGAAGTTACATGACGTGAGCGGCGGGAAAGTCGACGTCAACCCGCGTGCCGCAGTTCTCGCAGCCCCTCATATGCAACCTCAGGGTCTGGGGAGGATCGAGCTCCATCTCCCGAGCGAATGGCACAGGGAGACGGAGGCAACGGCGCGGTGGCCGACGCAGCCTGATGAAGCACTCACGAGGCTGGTCCCCGACGTGGCCCTCTATTGGGGGAGGCATCGCCGGCGGTGGCATGGCCGGTGCGCCGCCCCGTCCCCCTCTTCCCCGAGCGCCATGCAGGCCTCGGCCTCGCCCCTCCCCCTTCCTCTCATGGCCGGCTCCACCGCCGCGAGCTCTTGGGAAGGAGGGACGTGCTGTCGAGAAGAGATGCTCGCTGCCACCGTCAAAGGGCGGCGCCCCCTCTCGCCATGGCAAATGAAAGAGCGGAGCCGAGGTGGAAGGAGAGGGATGAGGAAAGATTATGGGATGCCATCCCCCCCCGCCTTCTTATAAAGGGGCGGGGTCGGGACTCGGCCGCCCCACTCAACCAATCCGACCATCGGGGGCGCAGAGAATCGAGGCCGACCCGCTGCCCCAATCAGTAGCGGCCCGTTTCCCTGCCTCATCATTCAAGGCCCGCACCCACTGCCTGCCATCTTCGGAGCATGGGGGACACATGGCGGGCAAGCGGAAATCGAGGGGACGGATGAGGCGACCGTTCTCCGCACCGTAGTCGTGGGGCGCGGGCGCCTTGAAGACCACGACCCGAGCCCACTCAGTAAATGAGCCGTGCCTCTGCGTTTTCCTCTTTTTATGGCGAAGGCGCGAGCCGCCTCTTTACCACGATGTGACGCATGTGTGCGGAAACCGCCCCACGCCTGACCCCCCACGTCGCACGTTGTGTACAAATCCGCCCAGCCTGCCCACGCACCGTTCTGGGCCTAGCCCAACAACGTGTCACGCTTATGTGTGTCCCAGGCCCGGGGGCTCCTATCGGTGTACAAAAGTAGGAGCTCTCCTTTTGCACCCCTTTACCTATGCATGGGCAGTCAGAGCCGCGCCCACAGCCACACTGAGCAGGGTAGAGGAGGGATGTCGGAGCGCAAGACAGCTAGAGCAACGCCAAGACCAGAGGCGCAAAGAGAGCGAGAGGGCAAGGTGGACTCCCCCGGCAAGACTCTTGATATGTCTCCAATGTATCTATATTTTTTTATTGTTCCATGCTATTATATTACCCGTTTTGGATGTTTATGGGATTTATTATACACTTTTATATTATTTTTGGGACTAACCTATTAACCAAAGGCCCAGCCCAAATTGTTGCTTTCTTGCCTATTCCAGTGTTTCGAAAAAAAGGAATATCGAACGGAGTCCAAACAGAATGAAACCTTCGGGAGAGTTATTTTTGGAATGGAAGCAATCCAGGAGACTTGGAGTAGACATCAGGGAAGCTTTGAGGTGGCCACGAGGCAGGGAGGTGCGCCTGCCGCCCGTGGGCACGCCCCCTACCCTCGTTGGCTCCTTGTGGCTCCCCTGACCGACTTCTTTCGCCTATATATATATATACATATATATATATATATATATATATATCAATATACCCTAGAAACAGGGAGGAGCAGAATAGATCGGGAGTTCCGTCGCCAGAAGCCTCCGTAGCCACCGAAAACCAATCTAGACCCGTTCCGGCACCCTGCCGGAGGGGGGAATCCCTCTTCGGTGGCCATCTTCATCATCCCGGCTCTCTCAATGATGAGGAGGGAGTAGTCCACCCTCGGGGATGAGGGTATGTACCAGTAGCTATGTGTTTGCTCTCTCTCTCTCTCTCGTGTTCTTGAGGTGGTACGATCTTGATGTATCACGAGCTTTGCTATTATAGTTGGATCTTATGATGTTTCTCCCCCCCTACTCTCTTGTGATGGATTGAGTTTTCCCTTTGAAGTTATCTTATCGGATTGAATCTTTAAGGATTTGAGAACACTTGATGTATGTCTTGGACGTGCTTATCTGTGGTGACAATGGGATATCATGTGATCCACTTGATGTATGTTTTGGTGATCAACTTGCGAGTTCCGTGACCTCCTGAACTTATCCATAGGGGTTGGCACATGTTTTCGTCTTGACTCTCCGGTAGAAACCTTGGGGCACTCTTTGAAGTTCTTTGTCTTGGTTGAATAGATGAATCTGAGATTGTGTGATGCATATTGTATAATCATACCCATGGATACTTGAGGTGACATTGGACTATCTAGGTGACATTAGGGTTTTGGTTGATTTGTGTCTTAAGGTGTTATTCTAGTATGAACTCTATGATTGATTGAACGGAAAGAATAGATTCGTGTTATTTTACTACGGACTCTTGAATATATCGATCAGAAAGGATAACTTTGAGGTGGTTTCGTACCCTACAATAATCTCTTCGTTTGTTCTCCGCTATTAGTGACTTTGGAGTGACTCTTTGTTGCATGTTGAGGGATAGTTATATGTTCCAATTATGTTATTATTGTTGAGAGAACTTGCACTAGTGAAAGTATGAATCCTGGGCCTTGTTTCCCAGCATTGCAATACCGTTTGTGGTCACTTTTATCATTAGTTACCTTGTTGTTTTTATATTTTCTGATTACAAAAACCTATATCTACTATCCATATTTGTGACGCCCCGAGACCGTTGCGCCAGGTGTCTTTCAGTTATTCGCTGTTGTTGCCTTGTCACTTGCTTGCGTGTCGCATCTTGTCATGTCATCATGTGCATTGCATCATCATGTTTTTCAAACTTGCATCCGTCCCGGTCTCCTTGTTCCCTCCGTTGTCCGTTCTGAGCCCAGACACACTTGCACGCGCCCGCAGCACGTCCGAAATATTATTTTATAAGTGGCTGGAAAATGTTCTCGGAATGGGTTGAAAGTTGGAATGCGGTGTTGTTTTTTTGTAGGTAGGCCGTTTGCCAAGTTTCATCGCATTCGGAGTTCGCTTGACGCCCCAACGGACGTTTTCGGTCTCCGAAAACCATTGCCGGGTTGTTTTCTCTTCTCTCCTCTCAGCCCAACTCTTTTACACAGCCCACTAGGTCCAACCTAACCCTCCTCACATCCGAAGCCGTCCGATTGTTATCGGAGGACCCTGAAACCCCTCCTAACCACCTGACCCCCCTCTTTGCATCAGTGCATCGAACCTCGAGTGCGCGTCCGAAAGCTGTCCCGGACCCGACCCGGATAGTCGTCACCGTTGGGTCCGGAACATCCCTGAACATCTACAAAATATCATCGTTTTATTTATTGGACTCCTTAGCATATTTATTCTCGTCCGTTAGATTTTGATCTGATGATCCAAATCCCTCTCCTTTCACCTACATGTTATATATAGCCCCTAACCCTAAATTCTAGGGACCTTGTCCCATCCATCCCATCCCCATGCCGCTGCCACTCTCCTTGTTTTCAATGTGAGACCAACCAGCCGCCCTCCTCATTTTTTCCCCTGATCCAACCAGCAACCGCAACCATGCACCCCTCGCTCCAGCGTGCCCGTGCCCGAGAGCCTCCCTGCTTGCTCGATCTGGGATCGAGAGGGAGATCCTCCTGTTTGCTCCTCCCTCTGTGGCGCCGTCGCCGCCGGTGGACCCAGCGCCAGCCTCCCGCGCTCGACAATGTTCTCGTCCTCCTCCTCCCGCGCATGCCCGCCTCCTCGTCCCTGTGCCCACAGGCGCCGAGGCCAATTCCTCTGCTCGATCCAGTGGGAATCATGAGCAGCTCATCCCCGTTGCTTCGATCTCCAGCGAGCACCAGGACCTGCCCGGCTCTCCTTCTCCTGCCTTGGCCCGAACATCGCTGTTGGTGACCTCGTTCCTCTCCTTTTCCTTGTTTTCTTTCAATTCCCCTCGTTCCTCTCCCTCACCCTGCAGCCATGGTTCTTTGCAGGTCCCATTCATGGCCGCCCGGTGGACTTCAGCGCCGCCAACCACGAGACCCAGCTGCCTCATCTCCGTCTATGTCCAAATTCGTCGACCGTCACCTGGAGCCTCGCCTGTGATGCGCCCTCGCTAAACCTCGCCCTCGTCTTGCCTGCTCTGTGCCTAGCCTGCATCGCTGAGGGGATGGCTCTGCAGGGACCCCGTTGAGCCCACGCCAAGTCCCTGTCTCGTCGGAAAGATTCTTCACGCGTCCCTTTTCCTCCGAACCGAGCAGACCTCCGCCTCCGCTCGATCTGGTGCCCTCCGACTTTGCCATGCCACGCTGCCATTCCCTGAACCCTCTGTCGCTGTTGCTCTGCCTCCAGGCAAGGAGATGAGCGAGCATGTCGCGCCCGTGCCCGTTGACCTGGTCACTCGGCCATGCCTTGGACTACGCCGGCTTGCGTTCTTCTCGACTGGGCCAAGCCCATGGAGAGGCCACCACCAGCGCCCCCCCCTTTTTTATCCTGTTCTGTTGGACCTCTTTTCAGATTTTGGCCTGTGGTATTTTTTCCCTGCGATGCGATTTTAGCAATTTTTCCTGAGACAACGGTTTTCCAGTTTAGCCCCTAAACTTCATGCATTTAATAACTTCACAACCATGCATCGGATCTAAATAAATTATACATGAAAGTTGCTTAGAATTTTGTCTAGTTTAATAATATCCAACTTTCATGCACGTTTGAAATGCTTAAAATGTTGTTTGTTTAAATTTTGCCCTTGCCATGCTAAAATGCTTTATTTCATAACTATTTAACCGTAGCTCCAAATTTAATAATCTTTATATGTAAATGGGGTAGAAAAATGCCTAGTTTAACATGGTGCTTTTCACCTCGCATGTTTAATAACTCTAAAATATTGCTTAGGGCAGAACAGTACCATAACCAAAATATGCACATGAGGATTCTCCGGACTTGTTGTTTTGTTGTTCCGGCCTCATTTAAACTTGCCTAGTAAGATAGTTTCATTATGCTTCACCTCTTGCCATGCTGACAACATTTAATATTGTTGGGTACACAAACGAGATCGAAGTAAATAACTTGAACATGGTGTTTCACCAATATGCAACGGAGTTGCATGTTGAGCTCCACTTAATTTGTAGGATGGTTTGTGCACTTTGCCATGCCATGTATCATTAAACCGGACATGCATCACACTTGGTTATGCATCATGCCATGTTTATGTGATGGTTGTTACTATGTTGTTTGTTTCTTTCTGGTGTTGCTTCTTCGGGTTGGATCCGGTAATGTTGCGTTTGTGAGGATCTGTTGGCTACGTCCGTTTGTCTTCTTCATGGACTCGTTCTTCTTCCTTGCAGGATCTTAGGCAAGATGACCACACCCTCGAAATCACTTCTATCTTTGCTTGCTAGTTACTCGCTCTTTTGCTATGCCTATGCTGTGATACCTACCACTTGCTTATCATGCCTCCCATATTATTAAGCCAATCCTCTAACCCACCTTGTCCTAGCAAACCGTTGTTTGGCTATGTTACCGCTTTGCTCAGCCCCTCTTATAGCGTTGTTAGTTGCAGGTGAAGATTGGAGTTTGTTCCTTGTTGGAGCATGGATATTTTGTTGGGATATCACAATATCTCTTATTTAGTTAATGCATCTATATACTTGGTAAAGGGTGGAAGGCTCAGCCTTATGCCTGGTGTTTTGTTACACTCTTGCCGCCCTAGTTTTCGTCATATCGGTGTTATGTTTCCGGATTTTGCGTTCCTTACGCGGTTGGGTTATAATGGGAACCCCTTGACAGTTCGCCTTGAATAAAACTCCTCCAGCAATGCCAAACATTGGTTTTACCATTTGCCACCTAGCCTTCTCTTTCCCTTGGGTCGGCCGGCTCAAGGGTCATCTTTATTTTAGCCACCCCGGGCCAGTGCTTCTCTAAGTGCTGGTCCAACTGAGCGATGTCCGAGGCTACCAGGGGCAACTCTGGGCTGGCCTACCCGACGTCTGGCTCATCTGAGTGTACCCTGAGAACGAGATATTTGCAGCTCCTATCGGGATTTGTCGGCACATTCGGGCGGTGTTGCTGGACTTGTTTTACCATTATGGAGGATGTCTTGTAACAGGGATGCCGAGTCTGATCGGATTGTCTTGGGAGAAGGAATTTCCTTCATTGACCGTGAGAACTTGTCATGGGCTAAGTTGGGACACCCCTGTAGGGATTTGAACTTTCGAAAGCCGTGCCCGCGGTTATGGGCAGATGGGAATTTGTTAATGTCCGGTTGTAGAAAACCTGAAACTTATCTTAATTAAAATACATCAACCGCGTGTGGCGCCGTGATGGTCTCTTTTCGGCGGAGTCCGGGAAGTGAACACGGTGTTGGAGTTATGTTTGACGTAGGTTGTTCTAGGATCACTTCTTGATCATAGATTCTCGACTGTGCTTTGCCTTCTCTTCTCGCTCTCATTTGCGTATGTTAGCCACCATATATGCTAGTCGCTTGCTGCAGCTCCACATCATGCCTTTTACCCTTCCTATAAGCTTAAATAGTATTGATTGCGAGGGTGTGAGATTGCTGAGTCCCCGTGACTCACAGATACTTCCAAAACCAGCTTGCAGGTGCCGTTGAACCGTGGAGGTGATGCAACCAAGCTCAAGGAGGAGCTCGATGAAGATCGTGTTCGTTATGTTGTTTCCGTTTCCAGTTGATCAGTAGTGGAGCCCAGTTGGGATGATCGGGGATCTATGTAGCTTTTGGGGTAGTCTTCTTTTATTTTGGTTTTGTAGTCGGACCTTGTGTGTATCTGGATGATGTAATATTATATTCATTTATTGTGTGAAGTGGCGATTGTAAGCCAACTATGTATCTCTTTCCCTTATGTATTACATGGGTTGTGTGAAGATTACCTCACTTGCGACATTGCTTTCATTGCGGTTATGCCTCTAAGTCGTGCTTCGACACGTGGGAGATATAGCCGCATTGAGGGCGTTATAATATTGCACTTGTATCACCATCTCTTCGCCGAACTAGTGCACCTATACAATTTACCATTGTATTGGGTCTGTTGGGGACACAAGAGACTCTTTGTTATTTGGTTGCAGGGTTGTTTGTGAGAGACCATTTTCATCTTACGCCTCCCACGGATTGATAAACCTTAGCTCATCCACTTGAGGGAAATTTGCTACTTTCCTACAAACCTCTACACTTGGAGGCACAACAACGTCTACAAGAAGAAGGTTGTGTAGTAGACATCAACTCTTGTCGGGGGGGGCTTCCGTAGCCCCGGCAAGATCCTTGCCGGGGCAACTTGCCTAGCGCCAGCAGAGCGCGCCACCCTTGAGCCTAGGGGTTTTGGACGCCATCAGCCACATCGAAACCAAGGCTCGGGAGGCACCTCCATGGTGGCATGCAGATCTTTGTAAGATCATAAATACGCAAGATCGGATGAGAACCAGAAGAGGACGATCCTTGGCGAGATCCCTGCCAAGGAAATCCACGAGACCCCCGGCAAGATCCTTGGCGGGGACGACCGCGGTGCCACGGCAAGACCCTTGCCGGTCCCTCGGCAAGACCCTTGCCGAGGACCTCTGTGGAGCCGCAGCCAGGCCCATGTCTGCCAAGACTCCATCGTCGCTCCCATGCAGCTGTAGCTCAACCAGTTGGGGGGCACCTGCGTGGCACCATGCGGCCTCCACACCGACTCAGCAAGCACCTGCGTGGTGGCATGCAGATCTTCGTGAAGCCTCCCCCATCATGCCAGCCCAGCAGCCAGCGAACATGGCACTACAACACCTCGTCAGCTCAGACACGCGTCAGAGCCAGGCGAGGCGGCGACAGCTGGGACGAGCTTCCTTGCCCCCTGATAAAGCAAGAGGGGAACATCGGCAGTGCATTATTTGCGGTTGTCCGACGCTGCCATAGGATAGACTCAACCGCGATGCACCTTTCCACCTCCTGTGTGCCACTGTGGCGACCGCTTTTGTCTATAAAAGGAGGCCCGAGGCGTACTGGAGTGGGATTCAGATCCTGGAAACTAGACACACACCGTAGCTAGTTCAAGAACTCAAGAACACTCAGATATACATCAAAGCAGGACTAGGGTTTTACGCGTCTCCGCTGCCCGAACCTGGGTAAACGATTTGCGTGCTGACCGCGAGAACCGCTCTTTGCACAACCCCGCGCCCACCAATCGTAGAAGGGATCCCAGTGACCCCATAGGTGTCGTTTCCCACCGACGGAAACTTGCTTTCATCTGGTTCCTCTTTGGTCCTTGTAAATGGGGTCCCATGTTAACATTTTAAGTGTAAAAGTGGTGTTCGTCAAGGTGACCCTTTATCACCTCTGCTGTTTGTAATCGCAGTTGATCTCTTGCAATCTCTGGTGAATGACATGTGCAACCGTAATATCCTTACCATGCCATTCCCAACACGGTCTAATGATTACCCCATAGTCCAATACGCTGATGACACCCTGATTGTTTTGCCTACCATCGACAGCCAATTAATTGCACTCAAAGAACTGCTCCAGAATTTTGCAGACTCCATGGGTTTGCTTGTCAATTTCAGTAAATCCTCTCTGATCCCAATGAACATGTCTGAGGAAGGCGTTAGAATTGATTCTCCATTAGGGTGTTTTGTTGGCTCGATGCCCTTCACATACCTAGGATTACCAATGGGTACCTCCAGACGAACTATTTATGATCTGATGCCACTCGTTCATCGCTTTGAAAGAAGATTATCTGCATCTTCTTGTCCGCTCAATTAGGGCAGTAGACTACAGCTCCTTCAGTCTGTTCTCACATTCATGCACATATACTTCCTCTGCTCTTTATCTATACCACAGGGTATTCTCAAGAAAATTGATAGGATAGAGAGGCAGTGTCTTTGGAGAGGAAATACTGAAACCCCTAGACAATCTTTAGCTTCATGGGATTTGGTCTGTAGACCAAAGAAGTATGGTGGCCTTGGAGTTATTCATTTGGGGATGGAGAATGAAGCCCTTCTAATCAAGCACTTATTCAAGTTCTTCAACAAAATAGATGTTCCATGGGTTAATCTTATCTGCGATACTTATTATCACTCATCAGCTCCACAAGTTACTCAGCTTTGTGGGTCATTTTGGTGGCGTGATGTGTTGAAACTGTATGACAAATTTTGCATGTTAGCCACTCGATAGGTGCATGCAGGGAACACAGTGATGTTCTGGCTTGATCGATGGCAAATTGACAATAGGTTAATTGCCCTTAGAGATCGTTTCCCTAGGCTTCATTCATTTGCCATCGATGATATGACAACTGTCAAGGATTTCCTAGATTTCCAATCGGTGGTTGAGGGTTTCCACCTCCCGTTGTCTTCGAAAGCATATCTGGATCTAACCCAGCTTCAAACTTTGCTGCAACCTATCAGTCTGGATTCTCATGAGAAGGATATTTGGAAATGGCCATCTAAATCAGGGGAGTATCATTCTAAGCTCTACTATGATTTCACCTTCTCTCATTTGGTGATTGACCCAATCTTCAAGTGGATATGGAAGTGCTCCTGTACACTCAAGATAAAGGTTTTTGGGCGGCTTCTATTGATGGATCCTATCGGTGTCAAAACCGGCGGATCTCGGGTAGGGGGTCCCGAACTATGCATCTAAGGCGGATGGTAACAGGAGGCAGGGGACACGATGTTTTACCTAGGTTCGGGCCCTCTTGATGGAGGTAAAACCCTACGTCCTGCTTGATTTATTCTTGATGATATGAGTATTCCAAGAGTTGATCTACCATGATATCGGGGAGGCTAAACCCTAGAAGCTAGCCTATGGTCTGATTGTATGTTGTCCTTCAGACTAAAACCCTCCGGTTTATATAGACACCGGATGGGGCTAGGGTTACACAAGGTCGGTTACAAAGGAGGAGATATACATATCCGTATTGCCTAGCTTGCCTTCCACGCCAAGTAGAGTCCCATCCGGACACGAGACGAAGTCTTCAATCTTGTATCTTCATAGTCCAAAGGATATAGTCCGGCTGTCCGGAGACCCCTAATCCCGGACTCCCTCAGATCCTCTTAACACAAGGGACATGATACAACGGAGACATTGAATGACCAAGATGATACTTGTGTTCTTTGCTAGTCTTCCCTAACTGAAGATAGAGTCAACCTTTACTTCTCTTGCAATTTCAGTGAAAGAGTTTGGAATTATCTTGGGATTTCATGGCAGGACCTACATAAACAGTCCACTTTCATGATGGCCTCAGCTTCTAGGATGGAATTCAATAAACCTTTCTGCTCTGAGGTGGTTTTTACTGCAGCTTGGAATATCTGGACACAAAGTAATGGGAAGATATTCAGAAATGAGACACCTAGCTTTAGATCATGGAGGAGGAAATTTGTGCATGACCTCTCTTTGTTAGCTCATAGAATCAAATGTAAATATAGAGATAGCATGTTAGCTTGGGTAGCCTCTCTCCCTTAATCATCTTTGTAAGTATTTTGTTTTGTTTTCTTTATTGTACAGTGGACTCTTTCTTTGTATTTGATGAATAAAGGGATGTGAGGCTGTTGCCGTGCAGTACATAGTAAAAAAACATTCTTCCCCCGAGCCCCTCCCCTTCCCTCCCCCGCAACCATGGCAAGCCGCCAAATCTAGTCCTCCGCCACAGCGGTGGACCTCACACCCACCGGATCTACCTTCCGCACCTTGGAACCCCCAAGTGCCAATTCACCACTTCAACAGAGCCGCTTCAGTGACTGGCTTGTCCACCGCTCCAGATCTCTTGACCGCCATCATGGTCCACCACACCGTATCTGCTTAACCGGAGCCCTCATCCACCACAATGTAGGCCCTTCACTGACTCCCTCATTCGTCCCATCGCTGGACCTTTATACGAGGCCTAGTCCGCTGCAACAGAACCACCTCACGGACAGCACTGTACACCGTGGCCGCCGAAGCCTTCATCCACAACACTGGACCTGCTCCATAGACGCCATATTCAACTCCACCGGTCGTGCTTTACTGATGTTGTAGCCTCATCAAGTTATTTTGATTTGTACTCCTTCGGTTTTTCTCTTCTTTATCGTGCAACTGTTCACTTAACATAGATGAGCTTTCTTGTATGTCGACATGTACCGCAACCAAAGCACCGGAGCCGCTTCAGCAATGGCGACAGCTGGCCCAAATTCAACCACAACACGAGCACCGTCGATGATCCTTAGCTATCAAGTATGGCAACGATAGCCATACGCTGAGAATTAGGTACTATTATCCAACGGCCAGCGCCTATGTTCACTTTCTTAGCATAAGCACCACACTTTGAATTTCTTCAGGGGATCATTCAATTTTTCATGAGACGTGTTATTCTGCTTGCACCTGTAGGGCCATACTTCTGGCACTGAACATGTTACATGTGCTAAATTACAAACCAATGCACATATAGTTACAATGCTTTAGTTTTGTCCTAAGTATTATTGTACTTCCTAGATATCACTGCCCACTATTTTACTTCTTGCATGCTATATTTATGATAGTGGTGTTGTTCTAATGTCACATGTTGGTTCCATCAGACTGCTTCATGTTCTCTATGCTTAATTACACATCGGCAAACTAGCATGTGATTCCGATGCTTTTTGTTTGTTAGACCCTACCTTTTCTGTTGCTAGCTATTACATCACTACTCCGAGCCTCTGTTCATTACTTTTTTGTGTGTTCCTGATCTTCCCAAGTTGCATGGCTAATTTGATGCTTCTATTAATTATGGAGCTGCCAACCCCATCAAGCAAAATATTTGTTCTCTTGGGGCTGGCACCTCGAACAAGTATAAAAATAGAGTGAAGCACATATATTGTCATGTAGGCACACACCCTTCTTTCATTAGTTTAGATCAACCATTGATGATCAATTCGAACCAGTGCATGCGATAAAAATTAATTTTACCTAAATAGAGGGTGCAGAATAAACTACAACAACTAGATTTGCAACCACGGGATGCTGATCTTGGCTTGTGACCTCAACATGTAATCCTACAGCAGCGAGGCTTCACAGCAACATATGATAAGCATGTGTGTTTTATTACATGTGAAATGTAATACGTGTGGGCTACTTTCTTGGCTTGTGACCTTAACATGTAATCCTACAGAATTACAAATAGTTCAGTTGTCTGCTTTGCTATATGGCTTGATTCAAATGCTGGTTTATTACTTGTTATGCTATACCTGAGTTGGCCAATATGTCAGTAGTGCCTACTGTACTATCGTAAAGAAATGAATGCCTAGTTCATTTGAGTCCTTAACTTTTCCTATGAACTTCATTACAAGACTGTCTTCATAGTTTATATGAGGCGACACTGTCAAGTGCTTTCTCAGATTATTTCAATTGCTTAGATGCCTTGGCAACTTAAATATAGCGGTGGTACACTCCCTTTCAACTAGGGATGTCAACTGGGTCCCATTTAATCCTGATTAAAGTCCACTAGTGGTATGATAGTTCAAAAGAGTTTTTGTTTTTTGAGGAAAATGAACTAGGGAGCTAGCCAAAACTAACTAGATGGGACTGGCAGATGTCGTTTATTTGCCACTTACGTCCCTAGTTTCATCTTACCATTTTGATTTCTTTTCGGGTGATGCTGCTTCGAACCATTTAAATATAGCTTGCCATGCTCGGTAATACTTCGTATGTCGTTTACCATGTAAGCTTACTTCCTGGATCATGCGATAACTATCTCTTACTTATGTTCTACGGAAACCTTTTAGGATGCCGTTCACACTAGGACACAATGTACAACCCCAGAATCTATTTGTGGAAGCAGTGCGCCATCTATGTTACCAGATGAGAGAAGTTCAGAGGCAACACCGCTGGAGAGCAATCTAAGCACAGATATTATAGTTCTTGAGGCTCTACTAGAGGCAGAAAGAGATAGTGTGGCTACCATGAACGAGGTAATCTTGATATTGAGGCTGGAAATTATGCAATTAGTTTCACGAATTATGCAAGCAACCCAAGAATTGGAGGAAGTAAGAATGTTACATTTGAAGACGAAGGAGGTCTTGCTGTTTCTACTATCAGAAGCCCAGGGTAATCCTAGTTCTTCTTTAGATACCAGTTGAAATTGTCATCAGATTATTGTACTTGCATGTTGTGTCATGTCTCTGAATGGATTATGATGTATGACCCCCTATGTTGTCCATGTGTTGCAATGATCTGAATTTTTTAGGCAAGGTAATCCTGAGTACTTGTATGATTGACATAAGGTGAACTATTTTTCGTGTGATCATATTGTATTGGATGACATAACTGTTTGACTCAAAGTGTATCCAACATACTAAATTCAAAGATCATGGCATTTATAAATCATAATCATATATAAAGGTGGAATAAATCTTTATCGTGGTTTTGAAGAAATAAATAAGTAAACATAAAATTATCTATGGATATTCGTAATTGAATACAAATTGGATATGAATTTAGTTGCCAGGCCCCGGGGCAAACGTGAATGCTAATTCCCCCATGTTTTGAATGAAGCGGCTAAACACCCACTATCATTTATGGGCCACCCGAAGCAAGTGTTTGTGAGATGGAAATAAGTGTCTACCCATGACACTTGACATCCTTATCGACCGGATTTACACTGCTGTCGATAGGGGTAGACTAGTAACTTCAGTCAGACGAGACACGACCACCTCTGAGCCCATTCAGACACGATGGGCGCCAAACGTGGGCGCCAAAACATGTGGCATCCACCGAAAGACATGTGTCTCTCCCTACATTTCCCCATTCATACACGGTGGGCGGCAAAACAATAACTCTCCTAGTCCGAAATTGATGTAGGCAAATATTTTAAATAGGGGGTGATGTGTAACTTCCCTTAGACTTGACACAACCGCCCTACCTATCAGCCCTGTTCATACACCATGGGCGCCAAACGTGGGGTGCAAAACACCCTCTCCTTGCCCGAAATCGCTACCGGCAAATATTTGGGAGAAGCGAGATTACCGTCCTATCCCCAACCAACGTGATGACTGATATTTTAAACAAGGGATAAGTTTGTAACTTTCCCACATTTCAGACAAGCGCGTCCAAAAGTTTGAGATCCCCCTCCCCCTCCATTTCCCCATTCATACACCATCGGCGCCACAACAACCTCCGAACTGCGGACAGCCTCCTCCGTCCGCCACCCCATCCTCCAACTTGTATGAGCCGCTACCCCTACCCCGTCGTCCACTGAAAGAGATGGACACTCTCATTCACGGCGACAGACCAGGATCCTTTCATTGCGTCCTGTCGCTTCATTGGAGCTGTCGTCCACCTTGTCATTGCCGCTCGTACGACCGCCTCATCCACGGCAACAGGATTTATCCCCCGACCCGGCCGTCTGTCGTCTAAAGTCTTCTTCCCCACCACCGATAGTCATCGCACGTGTAGCACCCTCAAAGTATCAGCAGGGGCCTACACGACGTTGCAAGAGAGGTGGTACTCTTCCATATGTACTTAAGTTATTGATCTCACCTGGAAAATAGATCGGAAATTGTTACTGTACTTTTCTTGTCTGTACCAAGTTGTAGTGCCTAGTTGAAAGCAAACATTAGTTGCGAAGTATCTTTGTCCGGTTTGCACCTTCAGATCTGCCATGGCACTATCACTATACTCGTAAAGCTTATGGTTTCGCCCCTTTATATTCACTACCATCATCGTAGGTGCTTCGTGTCGTGCTAGCACTGCTCCTGAAGACCTCAACTCATCAAGTGAAAAAACATGCCACTCATAATTCCAAAGCTTATGTGTTGAAATTTGAATCTGATATGATGCTCATATTAGTAAAACAGAGAATGTTTAATTGGTCACCTAATGTTCCTATATTCGTTTCGAAAAGCATGCCCGCCACCGACTGGTCCAGCTAGTTACACTTTGCTGATTTTACTATTGATGCTTAGGGTTTTCCCCTTTTATCTACTCTACCATGATGCATAGGTGCTTTTTGTCGTAGTAGCATTACTCCACACTTCAAGCTAAACAACACAACACTCAAAATTCCAAAGCTTAGTTGTTCAAATATGATTGTGATATGATACTGATATTAGTTAACAGACATATTTAATTGGTTAGGTAAAGGTCCCACTTGAGTTTCCAAATGCATGCCGCGACATATAGAGAGACAAAAGGATTGCATTTCTTTGTCACCTATTGACTGTACTTTCTTGTCCATACTAAATCATAGTTGTTATTTCAAAGCAAACATCAGTTGCTAACTACCCTTTGCACGGTTTGCAGCTTCAGATCTGCCATCCCACTGCCACGGTGAACACTATACTCATCATGCTTACGGTTTCCCCATTTTATGATGACCACGATCAGCTTACGTGGTTCGTGTCGTAATAGCACTGCTCCACCCATCGAGCTAAACAAGCTTAGTTGTACAAATTCAAATCTAATATGATGTTGATATTAGTAACACTGAGAGATGTTTAATTGGTCAGCTAAATGTTCCTACTTTAGTTTCGAAATGCATGTGAGCCACATATGGAGAGACCGGAAGGAATAGTATTTCTCTGTGTGCTCTGGTTCATCATGGGTGGGCAACCGACATTCTATAGAAAGACTTGTAATATCTTCAATCTTCTTGCTCTTATGCTCTTCTTTAATATGATCCTCTTCTGTTCTTTAATAAGTATGGTCATTGTTGGGAAGAGTACCAGAGACATTTGCGGTCAACTGGTCAGGTTGATTTGTTCTCCCTTAGTATATTTCGAATCTGTCAGGTCAGGTCGACTTGTTCTTCTTTACTATATGTTGAAGATATCATCTGCGAAGTATCATCACTTTTGGAGCTCTCATATTTTGAGTAGTAGGCCACATTATATTAATGCACACACCAAATTACAGCATGCATGGCATCTCTCAGAAGAATTGCAGAGATAGCACAAATAGGTTTACAGGGAGGCAGTATTGGATTAGAATCACTACTTCATTACAAAGATAATCTCAGTTGTTTTTATGTTTTCATGCATGTCAGGTATTGAACATTATAAAAATGAATATGAGAATGGGTGCATGAGAGCAATATTGTGGAACAATCCACTGGCTAACAAACTTGGCATGGTGGAGGATGGCCTATCTTATTCACCCCTCAAGGTGCTTCCTCTAACTTGTCAAGGTTGTATTGGTCACACATATTTTGCCTCTGACCTCTTGCATTACTTCTACTTTGTTACATCATATATGAGTATATGCCATACCTATCCATTTTCTATAGCAATTCCATGTGTCGTCATACTATGTTTTTCCAGTCAAATGTTGTTCTTTCATAATAGATGTCCAAAAGGAAGAGGGTGAATGCAGATCCTCAAGCAGTACAAACTAGGTATTTGGAAAAGGTAGTGATACCTATTACATCAGATAGATCAGCAGCCACAGAAAACACATGCCCAACTGTACCACACTTTACCCCTACTCCACTAGCCAAATCCCTATTAGAACTGCTGAGTGCCCAGCGTCAGGTACTGTCTATGATATCAACTCAAAATTTGAACTCTTAAATTTATGCATGTGCCTTACCTTCTCTCTTGTATGAAAACTAATTTCAGATGAATCTCCTTGCTCAAAGGACCATAGGATCTCACAACAATACTGGGCTCTGCATTGCTCTTGTCAGTACCTCTTGCCCTTTGTCAGCATACTTACACTCATTGCTATTTGATTATGTAGCATCACTATAAATGTTCGTTTCTTTATCCTCCCTTTGCTTGAAATTATAAGATCTATATTTACTCTTAGATAAATGTAGAATTGACATAATGGTTATGAAGTTTTGTATTTCTCATGAAAGTACCTGTTGTCATGTACTCGCTCTGTATAGAATTAATTGTTGATCAATTGGTTGTATTTGGAACTTAATAGTGCTAGATACATCCATTTGAGCGACAAGTAAGAACAGACAGCGGTGGTATTACTGTACTTGCATCGCTCTGCATCTTATCTTCCCTGCCCACCACTTTCTCCAAATTATCATATCTACATTTACTCTTACCAAAATGTTGAATAAAGCTAATACCACTGCACACGTTGATGTCTGCATTCCTCTTGTCAGCACCTTTTGCCTTGTAACGCTGTACTTAATTAATTGCTATTTGATTTTGTATCATCAATCTGCACCTAAGCTTCATTATTCTCTACTTCTTCCAATATTATTTGATCTATATTTACTCTTTGCAAATTGTAGAATAATGGCAACGCTTATAAAGAAGTTACTTTGGGGAATTTATTGAATTATCCTTCCATCTAAATGGAGAAGGGCTTTGTCCAGC
This sequence comes from Triticum urartu, assembly GCF_056163025.1. NCBI lineage: Eukaryota > Viridiplantae > Streptophyta > Magnoliopsida > Poales > Poaceae > Triticum > Triticum urartu. The sequence goes on along the minus strand of NC_141874.1, from coordinate 241,604,638 downwards.
CCGTGTTAACATGTAATGTAACTTCATCCTTCTCAAGCCTTCAAACTTTGTTTTAGTATAGATTTGGATAGGCATCATTTACTTTGTTGTTTACATCTGATCGGATGTTTGCAACAACTACCAGTTTTAAATTGTAGTTGTAAAAACATGTTCCTTATGCATAACAGATCCATTTATTTGCTTATATAATTCTGAAACCTGTTACGTGTCTCCTTGTTTCTCTTTTAGAGTCCTGTCTCTTATGCCAGGCTGAACTTTAGGGAAGATAGTGAGCCAAACCATCTTGAGGAGAGAGAGATGACCCAAAGTTCCTGTCTTGATGAAGACAGGGAGTTGAAGGTACTCACCAGCAGCTATGAGACAACCTCTGTGCAGTCGCTGCCTCAATCAGTTCGACTTCTTCAGTCTCAACTTAAAGAGGAAAGGCTTGCTTTAGCTCAGCTCCGACTCGAAGTCAAAGATGCAATGAAGATGTCACATGACTTCCTTGCATACTACCGAGGTCTCATAAGCTTGTGCGGCTGCTTGCGGGGCCTGTCCTGGCCATGCCTAGTGCCTTCTGAAGTGCTCTCAGTTTTGCATATTCTTTTGTCGGCGCGTTTATATGCACTCATGGCGATCTTTCATGCCCAATGTATGTAATCCGCTATCACATTGTGATTTATTATCACCGGGAGATAACTTTGATTCCAAGTGGATGTAATATGATGTAATTTCTTTATTTTATAGTCTAGGTTGATTCTTTGGTCGGTTGTAGTTTAGGCCGGAAGGTTCAGTGGATCTTAGTGTTGTCGGTCTTCAGGCGGGCCCGTTACTCATATGGGCCAAAAAGTGGGCCTATAATCATCTTGGGCCATTAGCTGGTCTAAACCTATAGTATTTTCCCACCTTTAACCGGCTGAGTAAAGTTCTAGCCAGCTGGCCCAGAAAATACATGGGCTTTTAACAGGCTAAAAACTAGATTGGGCTAGCGTTGAGCCAAAAAATTCATGGGCCAATACAGGGCGAAACTTCTTAAGGCCCATGTTTGGCCTAAATAGGACGAGCAGTTAACATGCCAAAATATAGCTCAGGCCTACTTGGCCGAATAAAATTATGGGATTTAAGCAGTTCGGTACCCATGCGGGCTATAGGCCCAAAAGTTTCACGGGCCATTATCAGACGGGCTGTAAGCAGGCCAGATTCAACACGGGCTGTAAGTAGGCCCAACTATTACACGGGCAATTAATAGGCAGATATGCCAGTTGGGCTGAAATTTATCGACGAAGACTACGAGCCATTAAGAGGCCTAAAGTTACTTCGGACAAGAAATAGCCCAGTTTATGCATGGGCCGTTAAAATGGCCTAAAGTTAATTCGGGCCGACAACGTCCCAGATGCACCACGGGCTGCTAACAGGCCGAAAGCATTATCGGGCCGAACTGGTAAACATGCATTTAACCGGCTAAAATAGAAACCTGGCTATGAATGGGCCCAAAAGAACAGTGCCCTGGTAATGGGCCTGATCCGATATGGGCCGTAATTTGGCCCAAAACATGGCAGGCTGTGAACGGGCTAGATCTAGTATGGGCCTCAATTTGACCCAAAACATGGCAGGTTGTTAAAGGGCCAGCCCACGAGTGTCTCAAAAAACAAGGTGGGCCTTTAGCTGGGCCGACCTTTTTACCTAAAATGGGCCACTATTATGCTGTGGCACGTGTCGACATATCATAGGCGTCTTCCGTCTACTGTAGGAATGGCATCTGTCCCAACGATTAGCTGACACGTGCATTTTTCGGCAAATGAGAATTTTACACATGGAGAATCCCTATTGGTTGGGGCTGTTAACGGGTTATCGGATCCAAAACGAAACCCAATAGCTTAACGGCGACCCGTTATGTTGGATGCCACGTGTCGGTCACCCTTGACGAAAGCACTTCCATGACGCGCGATTTATCGTCATGGAAGTGGACACTTCCATGATGATAATTTTGGTAATGTCATGGAACACTTCTACGACAGCACATGTATTACTATCTTGATTCTGTCATAAAATTGTCATAGATGTACATGCATGATAGAAAACGTGACCTATTGTGACAAACATGTATCATAATGGAATTGTATTTTTTTGTAGTGACTGCATATCACTCTCTACTGCTGAGATGAGTACATTGTTGCTGGTTCGTGTTGTGCTCAATTGCTATGGATGAAGCAAACCCTCAAGGACTATGACATCAATGTGAATAATGTGCCACTCTTCTATGACAATGAGAGTGCCATCAAGACTGCTCATAACCCAGTTCAACGCTCAAAGACAAAGCACATCCAGATTCGTCATCATTTTCTTCGAGATGATGTGTTGAAGGGCGACATCTCTATTGAGCATGTGAAGACAGAAGAACAACTAGACGATATCTTCACAAAGCCCTGGATGAGAAGAGATTTAGCAAGTTGCGGTGTGAGCTAAATATCTTAGAATCTTCGAATGTTCTTTGAAAAGGACACACATCCTAACACTTATCCAAATTAATGAATTAGATGTGCAACACACGAAGTAATGTTTCTATTCAATCAATGAAGACTAACCCTCTAAGTGTGAAGGAATTAACAAAGAATTTGATTCTCAAAGCCCTATGACAATTGTACGCGGCATGTGAAATCATCATTCTTATACAGTGGGTCACGCCACCAACAAAAGTTGAAAATCTTCGATTTCAGTTTTCCTACAGTTTTTGAAATTCCTTAGTTGCTCAAATTCTTCAACTTCGCAAAGTATTCACTCTTTCCGACTGTGTTCTTCATTTACTATATATATATATATATATATATATATATATATATATTTGAGTTTTCAGTCCCCTACAGCATTCACTTATTGTTATTTCTTCAAGTTGACTTTTACATAAGTGAATGTGATCGGACCCGTCCCCCTCTATGCTAAACTCAACCCAGTCTATTCACAAATTCTTCATGTGTGTTCTATTTGAAACCCATTCAAAATCTTCACTGTGTCCTTGTGAGTTGAAGAATTTGCGAACGATATTCTATTTACCCACGATCTAACAAGATCTTCGCTTCACAGTACGTGGGTGACACATGTCACTAGGATGAGAAGGATTAGGGGCACATTCGTCAATTTTCCTCGGACGAGCGGTTTTTCACCTCGGCTATAAATACCCCTCACCCTCCTCTGACCACATTTAGCCCGCTCGAGCTCGTTGACCTAGCACTGCCGCTACCTTCTATCGTCACCGGTGAGGAAGAGCTTCACTGCCTCGACCTCGTCGCCGTCGTACTCGCCCTGGCCGCGGAAATCTTCACTCTACTGCCGCCATAGTTGTCTTCCGCCGCCAAGTTAGGGCGTGGAAGAGCTGAGTGGACGAGCTGCTCAACTTCTTCTTTCAGTTCTTGTGTTCATCTTCAAGGGTAAATAGAATCTATTTTTACCGCCCTTGTTGATTCTGATGATTTCCACAAAATCTTCAAAAGGTGTTTGTTCTTCAACTTCCACACTCTTAAGCACCACACTTGTATCCATTCTTTATTTGTTTCTCTAAGCCGTGTTTTCTTCAAGATTCCTTAGTTGTGTTGATTTTCAATCTAAGAAGGCTATGCCAAAGGAACCTGCTCACAAGCCCAGTTCCTCATGGCCAAGCTCTTCAAAGCCCTCATAGCCTATTCCTCAAGCTTCTTCCTCAAAAGCAGCTCTAGTCCCCTCTACAAAATCCTCAGCAACTGCTACAAAGTCCTCGGCACCTGCGCATCTCTCCTCTTGCCAAAGGACCACTAGAATACCAATTGCTTCAGGAGCATATGCAAGTTCTTCAGCTCCTCCTCAGTCCTCAACTGGCCCAACCTTGCTGAAGAAAAAGGCTATTGCTGGATGAGGCACAAGGCCAATTCCTCAGAAGAAGCAGGTTACCTTTGAAGTACCGTCTAGTGAAGACCAAGCTGATGATGAAGAACTAGCTGAAATCATTAGAAACTGACAGCAAAGGGCCGCTAGAGCTAAAAGCAGTGATGTGCCACTTCTACTGGATCCAAAGTTGATCCTTGACTTCATAGATCTCTAGCACAAGGACCCTAACACTCCTATCCCTGATTTCAATCTGACACCTGGCCAAAGTCATATGTTGACAGCCCTTATTGGTGAAGAAAAATGGAAATTTGAGAAGACCAGGCAACTAAAGAAACCTCAGTACAAGAAGGAGCATTTTTTGAAGAAAAATGACCTGAAAATGACTCCTGATGAACTTGTGACTATGCAGACTGGGATCAAAGCACTCAGTGAAGAATTTGACGCTTATCGTGCAGATTGGCTAGGAGCCAAAGTCAGATTCATCAAAATGGCAAAGTGATTTACATAAAATGTTGTAGCTTCAACGCAACATGAAATTCCTCAGGCTGAAGCAGCTGCTCAGCCTACTGAAGAACATGCAAGAACATCTGATGACAATTAGGTTGTTGATGATTTCTAAAGTACTAGGGCTGCAGAAGAAATTCCAACCACTGAAGAAACTGCGAGGGCAACCTCCACTGTTGTGCCTGAAGATCAAGCCAGGCCACTTGAAGCATCTGCTACTGCGCTTAAGGACACTGAACATGCCAGGGCAACTTCATTAGTTGCGCCTGAAGAAACTAAACCAATTTCATCTGCTCCTCCTACCAAGTTACCTCAGATGACAAGTACCAACCTTCCTTCTACATCAGAAGAGAAGCACACCAAAGTTGCAGAGAAGGTTGTTGTGAAGAAAAGGAAAGCATCTGCAACCTTAGAGTCTTCAGCTCCAAATAAACTGAAGACTTTGACAAGCTCCGATTCAAACCCAATAGATGTTGTTCCAATATCAAGCATGCCATCAAAGGAGATTGTTCGTTTGGTGAGGAATATGTGATTCCTAGTGAATCAAATGAAGAAAATCCTTCTGCTGCTACGTCATAGCAGTTAGATGAAGAAAGTGAATTGGATACTATCCCTTCAACTTCTCTCGTATCATTGCCCATGCCTCAGTTCATAGCTGAAGAGGCAGGCGTTGAAGAAATTGATGAAGAAGATGAGGATGTGGACATTGGGTTAACAAGTGCAATTCTAAATGATGACTCTTGGGAAAGTCATCACCTCGATTCTCCTCTGACAAAACCTCTGCACCAACTTCCTCAATCCCCGGTCCAAACTGAAGAAATTCATACGGGCTCTGAAGGACATCAAGCTTCACTCCCTTCTGTTCCAGAAGAAGTTCCAGCCGCTACTGTTGAAGAAATGAAGGCCAAGGCATCTGCTGATGACACTGCTCCTGAAATTCCTCAGCCTGTGGCTCAAGAGGCTGTGCCTCAAGAGGCTGTGAAGACATCATCTACAAATCTTCAGCCCAAGCCACAGAATCCTCACACCAAGAAGCAGAAGTTAAAGGCTGATGACTTCTTTGCTGGGCATCATTTCTTCATTGACTAAAATCCATACGACTCTACTCGACTCCGTCGCAAGTGTTTTTGGACTGCCAACCAGATGAATTTCTATTCCTCACTGCTGTTTGATAAGGGCAAGATCTATTCCTCATGTGGATATGGAGTCTCTTGCGTGCTTCACCCCTGTCCTCAGTGTTCTTCATGATGCTGGGCTTCTCAACTTCTACACCAACATCTACGATTGGAATGCATAACTCATTCTTAAATTCTTCTCCATGCTACACATCACAGGAAACTTTGAAGATGTGAATTCATGGGTATTGGACTGGATGAATGAAACACTCACGACAAAGCACCGACCTCTGAATTGCTTCATGTCGTTCTAGTCAGTTCTCCCAATGAAGGAGCAAGGCGCATCTATGATGAACCCGAACTGTCAAATCATCTGATGCAAGTGTTGATGAAGCCTTTGAAGCCAGGCCAAGCTCCAAGGACCACATTCCTCGTCAAGGAATTTCTCTCTGTGCCCAGGACGATATATAGAATATTGACCAAAACCCTCTGTCCAATCAAGGGCCACAACTCTGATGACAAAAAATTGTTGGTATAATGAAGAATCTGTTGTTAAATACCTTCCATGGTATTCCTATCAATTACCACGATTTCTTCATGAGGACTTTGGCCAATGTAGATCTATCACCGTTTGAATTGAAGCTTCACGCCCCTGGATTATGAGATTCATCAGATCAAGGTCTTCAATCAACTATAAGGCTGACTGTCAAAATCATCTCAACTACTTTCCGCCAATTGAAGTCCTCAAAAGGACTATTTCCTCAGCTGGTGAGAAGGGCTAGGCCGTTGTCATCGATGAAGGCACTTGTCCATTGGATGGACAATTTTGCAAAGCTGCATCATATTCCACCAATGACGACTCTGCCACACATGACACTGCCACAAATGCCGCAAAGCAATATCCTCAAGCCACCGCTCTGCGTCTGATGACTGATCATGAGCTTCTCCTCAGTCTTCATCAGAAGGTCGATCACAACCACAATTGGGTCAAGCGTCATTTTTGTTCAATTCTTCAGAATATGACGATCACACAAAACAGTATGGAGAAGAACCATTACTACTTGCATGAAGTTTTTAACCGCACTTGGGTCGTACTGTCTCACCTCTATGGTGATGAAGATCTCAAGGAGATGGGGTTCCAATAGGACTTTGACTGGTCTCATCCACCTTCGAAGAAATTTAAGAAAGCCAAATTTCCTCACTTGGTCGCCAGTTCATATTCTTCATCGCGCGAGGCTGATGAAGTCGAAGATTTGAACGACACCGCGGTAGGCCCTACTCCAACGGACGACCCCAACAACGCTGGTGCTCCTCCATCGTCATCATGATGATTTTCTTCAGGGGCGTTAGTCCTCATTTTCGTCCCTTTTGGTCATTCGATGACAAAGAGGAAGATATTTGAGTTAGACTTCAAGCGGGTCTCTATATGTGGGTGTATTTTTGTTAAGTTACAACTCTCACTATTCTGAAGTGTTTGTTGATCGAGTTGTAAACATAAGTCCTATGGTGGTATGATACTTTTGCTCTGTTCTCTGAATGATATTTCCTCAAGTTCGTTAATGCACACATGCTGAATTTCATTCGACACCATATTTCTTCATGCATTTCAAATTCTTCATATCATATGTTAAATGTGTGTATGGATTACAAGATATAGGGGGAGATCTCCATGATTCTACTCTACAATGTTTATTTGCTATTCAAAGAAAATTCCTCTAATATGCACATCTTCAGTGGGAGTTTTTCTATATCTTGCAATCAAATTCCTCAATATTAGTATTTACACTTCATATGTTTATCCCTGTCAAAAACTTAACCTATATTGTCGTCAATCACCAAAAAGGGGGAGATTGTAAGTTCATCTAGTGCCCCTTAGTGATTTTCGTGTATTGAAGACTTATAGGTCAAGGGACTAATGTGTTTGTGAGTGTACATAGGTCTATAAGTCTATGAGGAGTTTGATATTTATGATGAAAGTCGACTCCTAGAAATGAATGTCTTGAGCTGAAGACTTTGGTTTTCTTAAAGACTTTGAAAGTGAAGAAATTGGTGTGACCATGAAGACTTGATATTCTTGCGAGGATTATGAAGCGTGAAGACTTTTGTTTTCATAGTTTCATTTTCTCTTTCGTGAGTCATACGAAACACCGTAATGTTAAAGGGGGTTGAGGTAAAACTAAGGTAAAGTTTCCAAGTGATGCTCATCTCAAAATCCTACACCTACCCAATCCTTCTGATTAGTGAAGCCATTGGAAATCTCATATAGTTCAGTCAATATCTTTAGTGAGAGAGCCGAAGATCTTCTCATCTCTAAGGAATTTGTCCTGACTGAGTAGTTAGGAATTCTCCTGTGCGGATTGCCTACAAGTGAGGAACATGATAGCCCTGAGGAATTTCATAGTCAAATTTCAAACCGTTGCTGTGTTATGCGCCATTTGTCCCAAAATATCTACCCACCTAATGGTCATATCATTGTAGTGCATTTATGTCTTATCATGTTGGGCTGCTCCCTAGTCTATAAATAGTCGCCCCCTACAACCACTAGTTGGTTGGCTGCTCCGAGAGAAACTGACCCTTGTCATTGAGAGCATCCCATCCTCCGAGGACTTTTAGCGAAAATCACCAAGTGAGGAAAACCCAAACCCAAACACCTACAAACCCAAAGTGATTAAGCATCATTCAAGAGATTATTCATGTGTGGAACCGACACTTGTTACCTTTAAGGATGGTGCATCCTCTAGTCGGTTAGGCGTCAAGGTCTAGAGCATCCAAGAGGAAATTGTGGATCACCGACTGACCGAGCCTCTGAAGGTTTGGAAGTAACCTAAAGACTTACCACAAGTGATTTGGCAAGGTCTGTGTGACCTTAGCTCAAAGAGAATACGGTGAGGACTGTGTGTCCTCAGGTTTAAATACCTTGCTGCTCCAACTAGATGCACAACTGTCACAGAAGTTGGAACTGGTCTACCAAGTCATCGTCTTCACCAAGCTACTGGTTCTATTTCCTCAACCACTTCATTTTCTCTTTCATGTGTTGAAGTACTCGATCGTTACTGTTTGAAGACTTTGACTAAAGTATTTCTCAATTTCCTCAATCCTAATTCTCTAGTCACTTTGTCTTCAACCTGCTTATCATGTTTACCTGCTACTTGTACTCTGTGCTTGCCTTCATTTCATCATTATGACTGTGCTACTACTTTGCTACGCTTGCATCTGAGTATTTATTCTGCTGCTAGTTGTTCGTGACTTAGGAATTTCCACACCGAGAAATTCCTCAGTGACAGATTTGTAAAAATCGCCTATTCACCCCCTCTATTTGATAGAACGCACTTTCACAAAGGCCTTCTCAAAGTCAAATTTTAGAACCACACATTCTCCTCTTGATTTGTGACATTGGTGTATATATTCATATGCCCACCCAAGACAGTCGTGTATTGATTTGTTTTGCAAGAACCCATACTGGTTGATGTGGATCAGCTTCAAAATAATCTTTTGTAACCCGTTTGTAATGTTCTTCATGCAATTGTTGAGGAGGGAAATTGGCCTAATGTCATTTGGAGTTGCAGGGTTTGCCATTTTAGGTATCAGAGTGATGAAGGATGTATTGATGCTCTCCAAATTAATATCTCATTTATAAAGGACATGTATCAATCTCCTCACATCAGGCCCAATAATATCCCAACCTGCCTTAAAGAATTCATTGTTAAACCCATCTGGCCCTATGATTTGTCTGATGGTAGCTCTTTAACCACCTGGTTAATTTCATCATCAGTGAAAGGTTCTTATAGCTTGGCAAACATACTTGGGTCCTCAACATTGCCATATAGTGAGCTGAGATCAAAGTGCATTGTTGTGTTCTGAGTTGTTCCCATCCTCTTTTTAAAAGCTTCCCATAGGATTGCTGCATTATTCTCATGATCAGTAAACTCCACCCACTATTCATTTTGTGGAACAACAATGTAATTGTGTTTGTGGTTGATTGTTGCTTTTGTATGAAATAATTTGGTATTTTCATCACCAAACCTTACTCCTTTAATCTTCCCTCTTAGCATCTAGTAAATTTTCTGGTTTTTCAGTAGAATCGGCAGTTCTCCTTTGAGTATCTCTCTATAGTTCCATTCAAGATCAAATAATGCTCTGTATTCTTCAAACACATCTACAAGGAAAATTCCAGCATTGATGTCCTCAATTTTTCTTCTCAAGCAAGAAAGACTTTTGGCCCACTTCTTAAGTGATCTTCTCAAATTATTCAACTTTGCATTGATACTTTTAGCTGCATCAGTATATCCTACTAGGAAGCTCCAAGCAGATGAAACAATGTTTTTCAAATCACTGTGCTGTAATCAATGGTTTTCAAACCTGAAAATCTTAGATGGAAACAAACGCTCGGTGTACCTAGAGTCATATCAGTGGAAGATAGGACTTAAGAGAATATTGATCTTACCTTTAGCTCCTTGTGGTTACGACACTCCATACTAATCACTTCCGCCATTTGAAATTGCTACGATGATTCCTTGCACTTCGAGATTATCAAGCTCTTTTCTAGCACCGTTGCCGAGGAGCAATAGCGTGGGGTTAATATTCTCGTGTGTGCTTGTGTGCTTTCTTCACTAAGTAGATTATGTTTTCCCTTTGGTTTTTTTCTTTAGTTGTGGGTGAAACAAACAAAAAAATTAAATAATGCAAATTACAAAACAAATTACTTGCCCCTTATGCCGAAAAACTTTTTATAAAAGAGAAGTGATTGGAAGGTCATGCATTGGAGAAGTGAGGGTCGACCTTGAACACTTTTGTTCATGCTCATGTAAACAATGTAGAATTTTTCATGGAAGTTTCTCAAAAATAATTATCCCCATGTATAGATTCATTGTATTATAAAAATAATGTGCCAAGATTTGGCTTTAGGATGATTAGATTGCTTGTTTGATATGTATGGTGCAAAAATAGAAACTTTGGTGTAGTGCGTGAATTTACATTTTTTACTGGAACGTCGAAAGTTTCTGAAAATTTTACACAATACTGCTATGAAATTTTTTTATTTTGTCCTATTGTTTCAGAATTTTTGGACTTAAATAAGTATGGTAAATTTCCAGATTGCTATAGATTGTCCTGTGTTTGGCAGATTCTGTTTTGTATGTGTTCTCTTGTTTTCATGAATCTATGGGTTCTATCGGGGGGTATGAACCATGGTGAAGTCGAAATACAATAGATATGATGATAATATGAAATTGGAATGAGTTTAAAATAACACCTAACGGTAATGATTTTCTTTATTATCCTAACAGATCTCACAATGGTTTTTGTTAAGTTTTGTGTGGATGAAGTGTTCAAAAATTGAGGAGGTATCGATATAAGAAGAATACAGAGAGACAAGAGTTCAAGCTTGCGGATTCCCAAGTGTCGTGGTAGAACACGATCACATATGGGTCCATTGGCCCGTTGTGGTTCGGCAATGGGGAGGGGCACATTGCACAAAGAGCGAAAACTGTAGGGGCAACACGGCAATGGTGACACGATGGTTTTTACCCAGGTTCGGGCCGCTGCGAAGCGTAAAACCCTACTCCTGCTTTGGTGGATTGGATGGGGGACCATGACGAACACGCAGCGCTCAAGCACGGTAGGGCCACCTCAGGGAGAGCAGCTACACGCGTAAGAGTGTACAATGGTCTGAATCCTATTTTAGGTCGCCATAGCCCTCCTTTTATAGGCTAAGGGGTTACCACAGTGGAAAATCAGTCATTAGACACTGATTAGATAACAAACAGTGCTATCATACCTAACTCTACAGATAGTACAAGGTACATTAAATGCATCGCTTAGTGTCACATTGTGGATGTAGCCCGGCAAGCCTTGCCACTCCACTTTAGCTGTCTCTCTCCAAGTCTGCCTGACACGCCTCTGGACGGGTGTCATGCAAGATGAATCATCTCCCCAAATGGCTACCATATGTGCCAGATGACAAACACTTAATCACTTGGGGGCTCGACACCACACTGATAACTGACTTGGGTCGCTGTGCGGAGGACGGTAGTGCCTTTGTGAGGCGATCCGCCCTTGGCGTCCCCACCAAGCCTGTCGGGGGAGTCTTGAGACTTGTCTTCGATGTGGCCTCGACCTAACCGGGCTCGCCTATCCGGCAAGGGAGGTTTTTCCTTGGTGGTACCTTGCTCTTCTATCTTGTCTTGGTCTTATTGATACGCCGTTTGATTCCTCAAAGAGCTATCTCCTTAGCTTGGTCTTGTCTTACTATAGCAACCTTGCCTCCGTGCCTGTGTATAGTTTGGGCAACATACGTCGAGGTTTCTTCCACCGACAGGATCCCCCGGGCCTGGCCCGAACATGCTGCTGAGCATCATTGGTGTAGGCCTTATCAGGCACACATGCAAAGTGCTTGTGGTAGTTCATTCCTTGATATTTTCCTAGCTTCTCCATTAACCTGTGCTTGACTTCGTTTCCGGATTTTCCGTGCGTCGTGTGATGCCACTACAAAAAAAGACACATCCATGACATTTTGGGCTGAACGAAAGTTTTTTCTGTCATACTTATGACACTTCAATGACGATAATTGTGACAAAAACCGGTTTCATCATAGATGTGGTGGGCCCCTACTTCTATGACAAAAAATCATGACAGAAAATGGGCTTTTCGTCCTGGGCAAGCCGGAGATGCAGCTGCATGACATTCTTTGGGTCATCCATGACAGAAAAAACCATGGTAGAAGCGATGGCGAGGAAAATATCAGGGTGTTCCCGGTTACGGTGGGTGGTCGGAGCTGAGCGATGCACAGAGGTTTGCGCATTTCTCTCGTCCATGCACATGCATGGGTGCCAAGCGTTGGGCTCTAACTGAATCCGAGCAAGGCGTTCGCCTACTGAACCCGAGCGATTCCACTTCAGGCTACACGTTACTGAACCCGAGCGATCGATCGATGGCTGTTAACTGAACCCGATCGAGCGATTCCTTTGCGCTACTGCTGCTAACTGAGCGTTGCTGGGGTGTTTGGATGAATAGTTCCTAGTAGGGGTGGATGAACATGACCCCGTGGTTTTGCCTCTGGATGAACAGGACCCCGATCGATCTAGCCAGTTGGGGCTGGATGAACAGGACCCCGTGGTGGGTTGGATGAACAAAACCACCTCGTGGAGGGCTGGATGAACAGTAGATGGTGGAGGGTTGGATGAATAGTAGCCCATGGAGGGGTGGTTGAACAGTAGCCGGTGGAGTAGCGTGCGGTGGAGGCTGGATGAACAGGAGCCCGTGGATGAACAGTCGCAGGTGGAGGCTGGAGGAGGTCAATGGTGGATGAACAGTAGCCCATGCATGCTAGAGGGGGTCGACGGTGGAGACGAACAGTATCCCGTGGAGTCCCGTTTTGTGGTACGCCACACCCATCCTGATGAACAGGACCCCCGTTTCGGCCGTAGCGGTCCAACACATGTCTGTTTCCTCCGTTTCGTGGTATGCCACACCCATCCCGATGAACAGGACCCCAGTTTCGACCGTAGGAGGTCCATTTCCTCCGTTTTATGGTACGCCAGACCCCTCCGATGAACAGGATCCTGTTTTGAACGTGGCCGCTCGAACACAAGGCCGTTTCCTCCATTTTGCGGTACGCCATGCCTCATTTCCATCGACTGTTCCGTCCAAGCCCTCCCGATGAACACGACGACGCATTCCGTTCCGACCCGGGCGATTGGCTCCCCATGAACACGATGATGACGCAGCTTCTCCGTTCCGACTCAGCCATGTACACGAGTCCTGACCGTACATATGCGCGAGTAGGCGTTTGAGACCCCGCCTGTATGTACGTACGTGGCCGTATTTTCTTTCTTGCACACTAGCCGATGTACGTACGTCTACATGCTACATGCGCGCCTCTACTATGACACGTGCACGCTCTACATCGACCAGTATGTACATACACGTTCGCGACTAGAATGACAACGCCACGTACGCTTCGACTAGGTGGGTCCCGTCTGTCAGGCACTTCCTTGCATGTGAAGATATAGCTGGTGGGTCCCCAGCATTCAGGGGGGCGAATCGTTTTTTTTGCCTGGATGCACTTCCTTGCATGCGAAGATGTAGCTGGTGGGTCCAAGTAGTCAGGGGGAAACGTTTTTTTCGTGAAATACGGTGGCCCATCCGATGGGTCCCCGCTGTCAGGTGTAGGAATAATTATTTTGCGCGTAATAAGGAGGCACTTCCTTGCAGCTGCCATGGACCCAGCTGTCAGCCTCTCCACGTACAGAACTCTTCCGATGGAAGTCGGTCGTTGACCACATTGACCACGCCGCGCCGAGAGCACCAAGGCGTTGGACGGCGGTGAGGCCTAGGAAGGGGACGACGCAGAGCCAGGGAAGACGCGGTGGTGGATGCCCACGCGGAGAGGCATATGAGGGTTCACTACTTCGGCTACGGTGTGAGGCTGCCGTCGCCGCAGAATAACAAGCGGTGTGGGTGAGTAGAGGGATGGCCTGGCCAACGGTGGGAGTAGTAGGGGGCGGTGAGGCCTCCGCGGCATCACAGCCGGCCATGGGAGGCAGGAGCACGCGGCATGACCAACGCTGGTTTGGGCGGCTGGAGCAAGAAGACCAGAGGTTGAAGAAAAAGTATGGTCGTTGGATGGACATCGTACGATCAATGGAGCTAGAAGCGTTCATATATTGACTAAGTTCACAAAGCCCTCTGTCCCCGTGAACTTCGTAGGCCCACAAGTCAGCCTCCCACTGTGGTGGGTCCTAGCTGGCAGGGGGTATTCATTTTTTTGTGCGCAATAAGGAGGCACTTCCTTGCGTGCGAAGATATAGTTGGTGGGTCCGACCTGTCAGCGGAGGGAATGCTTTTTTCATGAAATACAGAGGCCCTCCCGGTGGGTCCCAGATGTCAGGTGGAGGAATCAGTATTTTGCACGTAATAAGGAGGCATTTCCTTGTATGTGGTCGTGGACCCAGCTGTCAGCCTCTCCACGTACAGACCATTTCCGATGGATGTTGTTCATTCACCATGTTGACCACGCCGCGCCGAGAGCACCATGGCGATGGACGGCGGCGAGGCCTATGAAGGGAACGACACGGAGCCGGGGAAGACACGGCAGTGGCTACCTATGTGGTGGAAAGTACGAGGGTTGACAGATCGGCTGCCGTCGTCGGAAAATAACAGGAGGTGTGGGTGAGTACAGGGATAGACATGCCAAGATGCGAGTATATGATGGGGCCGTGAGGCCTGCCCTGCAGCACAGCCGGCCACGGGAGGCGGGAGCAGGCAGTTCCGACGGTGCTGGTTTGGGCGGCTGGGGCGGGAAGATCAGAGACTGAAGAAGCACGATTGCCGTTAGATTGACAACTAACGGTCTGACACTGGTAGAGTATATTGTTAACTAAGTTAATTTTTTGAGAAAGCTTGTGTATGCATGAACTTAGTAGGCCCACAAGTCATCCTCCAAATCTGTGGCAGACAACATAGAGCCCATTTGCTATTTTTTTAATAATTTGCAGCCCATTTGCTAATTCTTAAGTAATTTATTACGGCCCATTTTCTCCCCAGGACCACGGTCAAAAAGTTCAACCTTATTTTGCATATTTCGGTGGAGTCCGAACTTTTGTAATCCCGGAATGATAAACATTTTTTAATAACTTATTGATTTGCCAAAAAAATTGTTTTGTTTTTGTAAGAAAATAAGACGTGGGACAATTGAGTTGGTTTAAGGGAAAACCAATGGTAAAAAAATCAGCGCTGGGAGGGAAAACAACAACAAAAATAAGGGAATTTTATCTATTTCCAATATAATGATACATGTATATGAACTAGTAAAACTAGAGGTATAGATTAGAAAAGAGATGTAGGACATGCATTTCAAGAGGAAAATAGAACTGGGTTGTGTGTTTGATTCAGTAAAAAAAACTGCCTGCGGATGTTGTAAGACAAAATATAACTAACACTGGCAGGCCAGAGGCGAGTAGATACCTGCTGGATCTTTGTGCCCCGTAGTCGTCATGGGCTGGGCCTGTTAAAAACAAAACCAAGCCTGGGCAGTCTACAGCCCAGTTGAAATTTCTCAACCTGAAAAAACAATATACGTGCTCAATAAAAGAGAGAATTCTTCAAGTACAGACTGGTAACTGGGATGCAGCGGGCATATTGTTTTTTCATCGCGATAGTAAGTGCATGCACTTGTTTTGAAAATTTTGGAGAACTGGGAATTCGAAAGGCAGGTGCTTATGCTACCCATCAAATAAAAATCAGGTGCGTGAAAATTCTTTTTGAAACAAATGATTCAGCTTTATATCCACGTCGACCCTCGGCATGATGGTTGGAAGCAAATGCCAAGTTCATACCAAAAGATCGTCAACAACAATACCAACTTGTGGACGACAAGGTAGTACAAGTACCAATACCAAACTAACTTATAATCTTTTTACTCATGGCCCTAGTGTATGTTTGGTAGAAAATCTTGCAGAGGACCAGCTCCCGCTCCTTCTCTTGCTCCAGGTCCCCGAGGTGGTACTGGTGCAGCACCTAGTTGGTCCTCTGCTGGTTGAAGTTCTTGTTGGTGTGCAGCACCAAAACCTTTTTGATGCCCGTCTGCCGGCCTTTGACCATCACCGGCAAGGTATTGCCAGTGTTGTGCCACATCGCGTGCATGCCGCACACCGACTGTATCTTGCGACGCATCCACGTGCCCCTTTTGAACGCCCTGGAATTGCGCTGGAAAAAATGCTTTCTTAGGCCACTCAGTGGGATACCTGCAGTATTGTCGAATACAGGTTTTAGTGTATGTAGTTGGTATTTTCATAACATCTTTGGCATGTTGCAGTCACTTGTTTCAGTTTTGATTAATAGTCAAATTTTAATTGCTTCACCAGGTCTATGTATAAAAAGAAAATAGAGCTATAAACAAAGGAATATGTTTGTGCAAGTAGACGGCCGATCGGTGTCTTACCTGGAAGTTTCTCACGATGGGTGTAGCATATGCCGTGCTCGCTGTCGATGGTTGGTATGAACAAATCAATGAGAGGGTGAGATCTCGCGCTGTCAGCACTCACTTTGGCCTTAAGGTGCTCGATCATCTCCTGATCCATGGGATCAAACTTGACGCCAGCCGACAGCACCAACCAATCCTTCTTCGACTTGCATCGGTTAATTCCAGTTATATGGTACTCAATGTATGATCAATCGACTGTTTTAAGTGAATGATGAAAGATTTCGACAGATAAGTGGTACTCCAAATCTGAAGTCCAGAATACCCGAGCACACTGCCGGGATTCTTGTGTCACCTCACGCGCAGCGTGTTGTCATGTCAATTCAATGTGTGGACATGATGAATAATTTGAACGACGTATACTAGTACTGCTACTGTACTACTTACTAGTCGTATTTAGTGTCACATTTTAACCATAGGTTTAACTAACAAGTATGCACTTGGAGCCTAACTGATATATATATACTACACAACATCTCCATCATCATTATCAGTACATCCTGCACAGGTGAGTTAGGATGCACTTGATCCCAGAAAGGTATCTATCCTTCAAACTATATGAGTGCTTCAAACTAACAACAATACATAATATCCAACAAAAGAGGGTCGTGCTAAGCATCTGAATACATGGCTCAGTCTAGATATCAGTACGAATCAAGTTGTGCATAGTTGCTGTTGCCATGAACCACATTGCCGCATGTCAGGTTTGCAAAAGCCATCCATCGCATGGAAGCTTGATGCCTTTCACACACTAAAGATTTTCTGGCAACAAGCTATGTCAATGAATCTCTGGATATGGTGATTCATGAAACCCATAGTATGATGTGTAAACAAAGTCCCCCTGGCGAATGGAAGTTGCATAGCACGGTAATCATTGCCGGTGATATGATCGGTGATTGGTTGGATGATCGGATAATTGAGGCCGAGGAAGATGGAGTGGTTGCCGAGGCTGTAAACCCGGCTCTAGTTGAAGACGCCTGGCCCAACGGAGCTGGGATCTTTCTCGAACACGAAGCAGCCATAGCCATCAATGTCGCGAATGCCCCAGGCATTGTACTGCAAGTGGTTTGATGTAATGGTTTGGTCAATTTGGTACATGTGAATGAGCATCAAATGACCGTCATCAGCTGAACGAGCGATAAACCACCACCCATCGGCTGGTATGATTCCAGGGCCTGGAATCATGAAGGCCAGCGTATTTGCGTCTGCTGCAACAATTCAAATTGGAGACCAAAACGACAAAAATAAACAATCATGTTCAGAGTATGTGTGGAATTAAGATTATTATAACAGTGACAAATATCATAGACAGAGAATTGCAATGCCGTGGTCGTAATCATACCCCAAGTTAAAAACATAAGCCAATGGCTTTCATATTCTAGCAATATGTTATGGTTCGGACATCATGTAACAATGAGAGGAAAACAGTTATGACAGAGCTTACTCACATTCTACCATAGACTCACTACTACTTTTCTCATATCAACTCTAAGCAATAACATGCGTTGTTATGAATATCTTGGAAATGAGAGTAACATATAGCAATCATGATGTTATGCTCATAATATATATTCTATCAATCATTAGATGCCAATTTTTCTCATATCAACTCTAACAATAACATGTGTGGTCATAAAAATCTAGGAAATGAGAGGAACCTATAGCAATGATGTGGTTATAAACATACTATCTATACTAAATTTGTAACAATGAACAGGCAGTCGTATTCATAAGGTAAAGATGAGATGAGATAGAATAATTACATGACGATAGATTCCACCAGTATAGGTAGCCAATATGTGCATCGACCGCGTAAACGATGCCATCATGCACTATAGCATCAGACAGAAATGTTGCCTCGACAGGATTGTCGATGAGCCATAACCATGTATGGCGATCGGATTCCAGATAGACTAATCCCATGTTGAACAAGGCAATGAGCTTGTAATCCATGTAGTCTTCTGATGGTGTGGGCACTTCGCAGATTACTACTTTCAGCAAACAGAGGTCGAGCCAAAAGCTTGACGCCTCGTGCGTAGTAGGCAGGAGTTTCCGGTGGGCTGCGAGGCTTGATGGCGGCGTTATCCAACGATGGAAGGGTGATCTCTCGCTGGGTGTAGATATCCACGAGACGCCACGGACTACCGGATTGGTGGATGTGGACGATCTAGTTGTCCTTCATGCTTGCCTAGTAGTGGTCGTGCATGAAGGACAATTGGATGGGTAGTGGTAGCATGTCGAGGGGCACCATGGCAACCTCTGTAGGATCGTCAAGTCGGTGTCTGGGCCACCTGCGAGGATCGGGCATCAGCAACTAGGGTGTCTTGAAAAGAGCCAACCGGTTGCAGACGAGTAGACAGTACAAAGACAGTGAGCATGCGGCCAAACGGACGGTGCTGAGTAGGTGCATACGATTATAGATCTGCTCCAAGAGAACATCGAGAGGGGATTCCAATCACGGCTCTGCGTGTCAGTCGATTTTGCCATTGGGTTTTCGGTGCCTGCAAGCCAGCAGGGAAATGGATTCGGGCGGGCGAGCGAAGAAGCTTCTCCTC
Organism: Triticum urartu; assembly: GCF_056163025.1. Lineage (NCBI taxonomy): Eukaryota > Viridiplantae > Streptophyta > Magnoliopsida > Poales > Poaceae > Triticum > Triticum urartu. The sequence continues at coordinate 241,585,646 of NC_141874.1, read as the reverse complement.
GTGAGGCCGAGCAGTGAGCGGGGGGATATGGTACGCGTGAGCTACCAAGGAAGATAGCGCGGGCAGGCGAGCAGTGAGCGGGGGGAAATGGCATGCGGCCGGCGATGGGGAAGAGAGGAGGAAGAAGAGTGGAGGAAGAAGAAGAGAGGAGGAAGAAGAGTGGAAGACGGGGAAGAAAGTGCATTAAATCTCAATTCTACTACTACTATCAGGATATACCGTTCTTCGAATGTAAATATTTACACCGTTGACATGTGGGTCTACCACAAGAGGGCCCATATGTCAGTTAATGGAGGATAGAAGCGTGCTCTACTGGCAAACATGATGGTAGTACTGGGTAAGGCTGATTTAGTAACACCAACATGTTGGTTCAGCTTATTAGTTAATTGTCCCATCTGTTGCAACGTGTATTGTCACTTCACTGCGAAGACTAGTTGAATAGTTCTCTCTGACCGAGATGGGGAATAATGGATCGCGAAGACTTCCTTTCTACATTATCCCTATGCCTCTACACTCACTTCACTCATTTTGCTCCATACGTAGTCACTTGTTGAAATCTCTAGAAAGACAAATACTCTGTATTTGGGAACAGAGGGAGGATTTTACTCCGTATTTGGGAACAGACGGAGGATTTTACTACGTATTTGGGAACAGAGGGAGTATCACCATATGGAGGGAACAGAGGAAGCTTGAAATAAGAACATGTCAATGGGAGGGAGGAAGCCCCATGCATGCATGCATGCAACATGAAACACTCACACGTACACATGGATGCACGCAACACTCACGCATCCATGCGACACACCACACATGACGCTACACCCACGCTCGCGCTCAAGTGCTCAACCTACTCCCTACGTCCGTGAAAGACTGTACATTTAGAGATTTACACATTGACCAGGGCATAATTAATGCCCAAAAGTTGCAGACTTATGTGTGCATGCGACCATTGAGAGAAGAAGATTAAGTGAAGGTCGTTGCATGCTGTAATTAAGGATAGACATGTAGCCTATACCTAGAGCACAAGTTGGTGCATTATTCAATCAATATCAATTTAGATTAAAGGCTAAATGCATTGGAAGTGTAGATGTACTACACTCTTTGTTTCTTAGCCGATTTACACTCTTTGTTGGAAGACCGAGGGAGTACACGTGCATGCACTCACATACACAGCCAGGGTGGTTCGCCCGCAAGGGTTGGACTCCTGTCCTGCCTGCATAAAGTTTTGTTTAACTGATTTCTTTGCTCTACCAACCGACAGGTGGGACCCAGAAACGAGGTGACAATTTAACCAGTCAACAAAGTGCCACGTCGACTATGTGGCCGGTCAGTAGGGTGCAAGACAGTGCTCTATGATGAGCTAGTGATCGTATAATCACCCCAAAACTATATATAGTGACCATAAAGAGCGTATTGTTACATACGTTGACTGCCAGTGTATTTTCTCGTTTCAAATTAAGCCATATTAACCGGAAAGGACGCAGTATGGACTAGTACTAGTACTGCTTTGATGTGTCCTGTCAACTCGCCGAACGAGGAGAAGCTTGCTTACTACGCCTCTCCCTCGCCCACGCGCCTGGTGGTTCGCAGGACGAGGAGAGGGTTTTGACTACAGCGCCTCTCCCTCTCCCTCACCCTCGCCCTCGTGGTGGACGTGCAGCAGTTCAATCGGTGTCATATTGCCAGAAGCATATTGTATTGTAGTATCATCATTGTTGGACCTTCCGAAGAGGCGAAGAGCCAAGTGCAAGGTTCACACGAGTACGAACTGTTGAACCTCCCAAAGAGGCAAAGCGCCAAGAGCAAGATTTTATAGGAGTTGTCGTCCTAGTAGGAGTGTACTACAACTATAGCGAACGATGCTACTGTATGATGCCGCCACGTCACGTATATCCAAAGCTGTGCCACCTTTTTTTCTCAAAGAGCGTGTTGGAGCCCATGCAACAACCACACAAGTTGCATGTACACATAACACATTTACTAGTAATAAATTCTAAAGGATAAATGCTAGTATGCCACACAAGTTCATCTCCAATTCATGTGATAAATTTGTGCACGACTAGTCTACATATATTCACGGCGCTACCGTTCACAATTTATCCTACTGCACTTACACGTTATAGATGGGCTACATGTCCTCCTCCAGGTTCTAGTCCTAGGTGTTCTTCATGGATGGCACGATCCATAGAGGTGGGCAACAAGAATCATTGTCGCAGCTTTCTTGTTCGGTTCCACATGATGGAGACTCATCCAAGTTGAAGCAGCATAAATCAGGGATAGCGTGTCCCAGCATGTCGTTCATCCGGCGGTGCGCACTGAAGACATAACCATGCTTCATGAACGGTAGGCCTTCCGTGTCGTGCACGAAAGGTGGCATCCGCTTCACAATGGGGTAGCTGTCCCCAATGAAAAGTGAGTACTCTCCAAGAGTGTTCCTCGACACCCACGTAGCATCACGGGGGTCGAACTCGGAGCCGTTCATCTGGTACATGCTGCATCTCAGATCTGGACACATGGTGACATACATAGTCAAGGTTCATGCATAATAATGTTGTGCTCAAATATGGCGGTCAGTAATACTGTGCAACAAATAGTACTACTTCGATATAGAGGAAGTAAAATAACAGGCTTATTATATATAGCCACTCTTGGCTACATGGATGAGATAGTAAGACATGGAAAAACAAAAATGGTGGCAGCTAGTGGGTTCAAGTCTTCAAGGGCCTAGCTAGATATACGCGTCCTCCAAGGTAAAAAGTACTCCTACTAGTACGTAAGTAGAGTACTAGTAAGACAATGAAAGAGAATGCGAGAGGGTTAAAAATGGAATACCTGGATAGATGATGACGGTCCGATCGTGGTAGATTGTGTGACCATGTTGCACATCAATGGTACCATGGGTAACGACTGCTAAGATAGTTGATCCCAATATGCCAAAGTCAGCTACAAGGTTCCAGGTTAGACGAATCGCGGATGCAAATGCACATCCAGGATCAGCGAGCTTATTTTGATCGCGGGATGACTGGTCCCTACAAAATAATGGAGTATCGTTAGGGATGCAAATGATGGTTTGTGCATTCCGTTTGTAATCTCCCGTACCATAGGATGGCAACCAGATGAAACAAGTCCCCTGGCTTGTCACCGTGAAGATGTGGCCTAGATGGTGCACGGCGTCTTCAAACGTGTAGGGGTACAAATCTGCCGCCGCCAACATGCGCCCACCTCTAACGTTACTGCCTCTTGCATTGATGGCAATCCTTATGTCGAACACCGCGATGAGATAGTAATCGCCGTAGCCGCATCGCTTTGTCGGCGGGTCCGCAATTGCTAACTTCTTCAATCTCATGTAGGCATCATCATACGTATTCAAGATCAGCCAATCCAGAAGGCCGATCCCAGTGGTGGAGAAGAGGTCTACCGGAAAGGCCGCACTGCTGTGGATGTTGTGCAAAATGATGGTGGTATCCGGCCGGAGGTATGCAAGCCATTCTTCGTTGGCACCGACCCAGACCTATATATAAGACGGCGGGCATCGGAGAAATTACGGGATGGAAATGGAATAACTAAGTACTACATGATCAAACTCCATGACTGACCTACTCATCGGACAAAATCCAACTACCTCTCAACGTCTGCAACTATGGCGGAGTCAACATGCAACCATGGCCAGGGAGTGGTGGACTATTCGAAGGATTGTCCCATAGAAGAACGTTCTCCTCGAGGATGCATGGAAGACCAACAAGCATGGCCTTTTCCCAAGCCTTTTTAAGCACCGTCTTGAAAAAGTTGGTGCAGGAAGCACCGAGTTTTGCAGCGGTGAGGATGTCGGAGCGGCGTGCAATTTCACCCAAAGGATCGTCGTCCAAGGTCTCCCAGCCCCAACGAGGAGGAGAACCGCCTGGCGAATCCATGGGAGCAGCGACAAACTGCCTTCTCTTCGGGGGGAGGGGAACTGACGAGGAGGAGATAAGAGTGTAGTAACTGCAGGGCCTCGTCCCTTCCAACTACAGATCGTTCCTTAGCAAAGGGGTGAGGCTATTATTTACACTAGTACTAGCATTATGGGACGTTATGGGATTGCATTATACTGTAAATAATAGCACTAGTAAGAAATTTTTGGCACTAGCTAGTAGTTTTTGGCATGGATTAAGAAATTTTGGGTATGTTTTTGCTATTTTTTGTACACACCAACTAGTGTCAAAAAACATCTTACATTATGTGATGGAGGAGTACATACTCGTACTGTAGCAGTACTAGTACTACTTTCTCAACTAGTAGTGCAATGTATTGTACTTCTAGTATAGTGCACCCGTTTTGAACTCTTGAATCTCAGGGCCAAGGAGCTACAATTGGAAGTGAAGGGTACTACTGTTCTCTAGAACCATCATTGTACTATCAATGCAGGGAAAGTACACCTGTGTGGTGGCCTAGTGGGTACTCTCGGTGCTCTAATCAGCCGCTCCTCTCACGTAGCTGGCCTACTCAGCGGCTCCTCTCACACACACACTAGCAGCCTGTTTATCAGCCATGGTTACTGCGGGGGCAGAACATTTCAGTTATTTGATACAGCAAGACTAGGCTTTTCGCTTCCATTTGTGGAGGTGTAATGGATCTCGTCGAACTTTGTTACTAGTTCCTTCTTTATGAATGAGATGAAGCAAAGCTTTTGCCTCCGTTTCAAAAAAACATGTCAAGAGGAATTTCTTTTATACTAGAGCCCATAATGGAGTGAAGTCCATGCGTGCAACGCCACAAGCTACAGAGTAGTAGTAGAGCACTTTACGTACAGAGCCATATTGCACAGTTCCCAATGCCCCGCCAGGCTTTTCCGACTCCTTGGTCTTAATTCGGAGGCGCTAGTTTAAATATGCTACTAGCTGATGAGGAAGCTGCAAGCGATGTGCGGCTAGGGCGAGCACGCGAGCCACGATATGCTGGGAAGGAAAACCCGTTCACATGTCTAGGCTATCCAGTGCACCCAGATTGTGGTGTTGCATGTCTGTTTGACTTCAAAACTCAAACTAACCGTGTAAAATATTGGCACGTAGTGAAGTTACTATTTAAAAAAAGTCCACCGTGTGTTCGGCTGGGATCAAATCCACAAAACGAGGTATACACTCCTGCGACCACTAGTAGTACTCGTTGGAGTACAACGCAACCTAGAATCACCTTTTGTCGCTAGTAGTACATTGTTCCTTACAAGAAACCCCTAATAATGCAAGAAAACACTAATAATGCTAAGAAACCACTACCACTTGCACACATGGTAGACTTAAGATAAGACTATCTTATGAACTATTGTACATGCTCTTACCAACCAGCCCTAAAAAGAAACAACTACTCTACAAAGTGCCGTTATAGGCACGTTTCAACCCATGGCCTTGTTTGGATACATTTGTTGTCAATCTAACCCTGCCATCCAAACACCACTTTGGTTCGAGTTAGTTCAGGGTTAGAATCTAACTCTAACCTCCGACTTAGAGTATCCAAACAGGGCCCATGTCGCCCATTAAGTCAACACCTTCTATTCGACCGAGCGTTATGACTTGTGGGACCTACATGTCACTCTGCACAAAAATCCCCGAGTGACCTCCTACCTCCAGCCCGTCCACCTAGTCATCCTCGGTCATGGGACGCAGCTACCGCCGTCGACAGAAGGCGAGGTCAAAACCGGCGCTCACAGCTTCTAGCTAGCCAAGATTGGCACACCGGCGCAGCAGCTTGCTCGCGCGTGCTGCGCTAAGGCTAGCCATCTGGCTCTAGCGAACGCCAGCGCGGCGGCTTGCTCGCTCATGAGTCACGCTCGGGCAAGCCTGCCAACCCGTGCGGAGGCCAGCGCGGCGTCCGGCCCGTACGACGGAGTGGCGGCCAACTCGCTCATCACCGGCGCCACCGACAAACATGCATCGGTACTGTTTGAAGTAATGTTCATGAAAAATAATGATTTGAGGGGGAATAACAGGATAGAAGGTTAGATGTGGGTCCCTTGTGTCAATGGTCAAACAAAATGTGTTGGTTTAAGCTGCCTCGTAAGCACGGACGTGTGTTCCAACCCTTTTATAAATGGGTTTAAACTAACATAATCGGTACTCCCTCTGTCCCATAATATAAGATGTTTTTGCAAGCTAAACTAGCTTGCAAAAACGTCTTACACTATGGGATGGAGGGAGTATTAGGTAGTAGGACATGTTCACAACTTTCCAATTCCTCCCTGATGAATTAGACCTGACACAACTCTAAGCAATAGCAGGCATGACAAACAAGCATGAATGAGTAGGCACATCAGGCCTCAAACAATTCCTACTCATGCTAGTGGGTTTCATCTATTTACTGTGGCAATGATAGTTCATGCAGAGGAAGGGGTTCAAGTACCGCAACATGTAACAGTTGAATCGTTGTTATCCTAATGCAGTAAAAGAGAGCAGAAGCGAGAGAGTGGGATTGTATCGGAATGAAGAAGGGGGTTTTGCTTGCCTGGCACTTCTGAAGATAGTATAGCTCTTCATCGGTGTCATCGAACTCATCGTCGGAACCACGTCTACTGAGAGGGGACAAATACCGGCAAGCAACAAAGAACACAATCAATGTAATGCAACAATTATGATGCATGATAATGACATGGAAATATGATGTGATTGAGCTAATGCAACTAAAACCAGAAGGGTTTGAGCTATTTTGAACCCAAGGTTCAACTTTAAAGTCAAACTATGAACTTATAAAGTGCATTATCATGTTTTGATCCAAACAGCAAAGTTAAGTTGTTTAAACATGCATGAAACTAGTAAATATGGGTAGATTGTATTTTTCTGATCATTTTTCATATATAAATCTTTCCAATTTGGAGTTATAGATTAATTTCTATGATTTTTTGAAGTTTACACTATTTTCTGGAATTTCCTGAATAAGATTAAATCTAGAAAAGTCCATTACTGCTTCAGCATTGCGTCAGCACTTCATCAGTAGGTCAACAGGCAGCCCAGGTCAAACCTGACCAGTGGGACCCATGGGTAAGTGACAAAGTTAGTTAACTAACTAATTAGGGTTAGTTTAGTGCTAATCTAGGTTTGACCAAGGGCGGGGCCCACATGTCAGTGACCCAGGGGGGTCAAATCCCTGGCCAAATTGGGCCAAATCATTGGTGTTTCGCTGTCGGCGACGACCGAACGCGGTGGAGGTCACGGGTTTCACGCTCTGGTGACCAAACGGGCGGCAGAGGGCATCTACGCGTAGCTGGGAGTGAGGCGCGTTGAGTGATGGTGGTGGTTGGACTCGGGGTGGCCGGAGACAATGACGGCGGGGACCTTAGCGGCTGCTGGAGCTCGGGCGAGCTGGAAGCCGTCGCTACGGTGAACGTGCAGGTGTGAGGTTAGCTCCTACAGGCCCTACGCAGTGTGGTGAGCAAGGTGGCCGAGCCGTTGCATTGCGGGGACCACGTTGGCGGCGAGTTCAAGCGGCGACGTGTGCATTTGAGCTCCGTGCAGTCGCTACAGTGAACGGCAACAAGAACGGAGAGAGGGGAGAGGCAGAAGGTCACAGCGGGCACGACGAGCTAGTCAGCAGGGTCGGGGAAGAGCTGGAGCAGTCAGGGCAGCGAAAGGGATCTCCGGCGAACGAACAAGGAAGTCGGCGGCGGGGGCATCGCTATAGCGTGTTCGGCGTCGTTGCAGCTTCATGGATATTCAAAGAATTCATACTAACAACATTGCAATCATGCCCATTATTTGTACCAAACATTCTATTGAATTCTTCTTCGATCAATTGAGCACAACTTTCCTTTCCACCTTTTTCACGAAACACATTATAGAGATGAATAATATGATGCAACCTCAATTACATTTTTTGTAGTTTTATTTTATAAACCAAAGTAGTGATAAAACAAGAAACTAAAAGATTCAATTGCAAGAAATTTTGGGTATGTTTTTGCTATTTTTTGTACAATAGATTCTTCCTAGGGCTGGTTGAAAGTGGTATTTTGTTTGTTAAATACTCTACATATTGTAAGTAGGAGTGAAAGTTAAGCTTTGGAACCCAATAAGCAAGGCTAGTTACATAGTGCATTTGTGTACATGATTGAAAGTAAATATCAACCATGAGTGACTAATATCTTGATGGAAAACTCGAAACTATGGAATACTAGGAAACAAAATTGCATGGTTGGAAATACTAGCAATGTTCATGTGCGTTGCAACGAATCATAATTAGAATAATAGTCATTCACAAACTTGATACAAAACACTCTAATTTTGATATACATATATCACTAGAGATATATTATGTTTCAAGTAGAATTTATTCCTTGGGCTGTTTTGGTGAAGTCAGGGAGGGATGTGGTTGGTTTTAAGATACTAATTATGGGTTTTTCTGCAAATTGGTAGACAAGTGGGATGTTGGTCAGAAAAGGCAACAACTTACCTCACAGTCGTTAGATGTAGATCAAATGGTCACAAATGACGGATGGCAGACACACCATCATCACCAACTTAGTCTTCTGTTGGAGTACTAGCAAGATTCGTGCATTGCACGGAACATCAAGATGCATTTTTTTTGTAAAACACTTGTTGTGTTTGACCCATGCGGGAGTAATACCATGTGTAAAAACTAATGATATCTTGAGAAATAGGAGATAAGGTGAAGAGGAGTGGGGCGTGGTGGTGATTGGTGGTTGGACTAAGCAGAGGCATGGGGATTGACAACGCCGGTAGCGGCCACCAGGCCAGTTTGTTCTAGAGGCTTCCTTTCTTAATTGCGCAACAATGAGGTTGTTGGAGATAAGGATGAACGAGGGAAGGCCTTGTCTGCAAATGTGGAGAGGGGTGCGGGTATCTTTTAGTTTAGTTTCCATCCGTCAGATATAGATCGGGTGGCCTATATTGCAAGATGGCACGCGTACCATCATCACCAACTCAGTTTTTTATAAGAGAAGAAATATAAGTATGGAGATACAAACGTATTATCGATACTTGTTTTCGTAAACTAGCATCTACATTCTATTCAACGCCTCAGCATGTGAGGCCTTAGCACAATGACTTCTAGACTGTATAAAACATAGGTTTTCCCGTCGCTGATAAGGAGGGGGTGACGGGGGCGCTTTTGGGCTTGCTCTAGTCCTAGTAGTCATACTAGGTGGTCTAAGCACGTGTAGATTTATTCTTTCCATGTCTCGTGTTCGCTGTACTGCCATGACTATTGATGAATAGACGGTAAGTTATTCACAGGGAAACCCTTGTTGAGCGTGTTTGTGAGAGGGAGAGACAGTGTGCGTGTGTGATATCTCTAGAGATTGAGGCAATGATAACAGATTCTTTGTGTCTATGTGTGTGGAGGATAGAGAGAGACATGTACATTGGGCTTTGTGTTGTGTAACGTGGAGACACATATACATAATTAGATTGTGAGTGTGTGAGATACAGATGCGGACATGGGGAGAGATGAGGATCCAGATTAATAGGTGTTTGTGTGTGTCTGTGTGTGTTTGTGCACGCGTTTGTGTGTGAGAGGGAGTGTGTGTATGTGGAGTAGAGAGAACACAAATGATGTAAATGTAGTATATGGGAAGGGGGAATGTTGTGACATGTGTAGTAGCGTGATAGCATGGGTGGGGGCAGGGGGAGCAGACTATTTGGATGAGATATCGAGTGTGTGTGGGAGAGGGTGTGAGAGCGAGCGAGAGAGTGAGAGAGAGATCTAGCGATGGAGAGAGAGAGGAAGAGAGGGGCGTTTGTGTCCATAAATGGTGTATAGATAGGGAGACAATGTTGATGTTGTTTGAAATTGGCCTATGTACGGAGACGCAAGGGAAGCGAGTCATCGTGTGTGTGATAGGGACTTCATGACAGATCTAGAACAGATGGTGTAGAGAACAATGTGCGAGATCGAGAACGATGATACATTAGGGAGCTATGGATAGAGTCACAACATATATGTATACAGGGAGGAGCTGGGGCGGGTCCGGATGTGGGAGAGATAGAAAGAGGAGAGTGGTGCACAAGGAGATAAAGTGTTCTTGTTTGCAGTGGGGGTGGTGTGTGAGGTGAGTGTGCGAGAACCACATAACTAGGGAGATAGACGTTTGGGGGTGACGTTTTGTGTTTATGGGAAAGATACACTCTACCTAGTGCGTGTGCTTGGGAAAGAGAGATGCCGGGAGACCTAGCTAGAGAGTGGGGGAAGAGATGTGTGCGTACCCAAGAGACAAAGTGATAGAGACTTATATTGGGGTCCGGACTTTAGAAGAGAGAGGGGTGTTAATGTGCTCGTGTGTTGGTGTTCGGGGGAGAGAATGACTTCTCTGTGTGTGTGTGGGGGGGGGGGTGGGCGACGAGGGGGGGGGGTGTTGGCTTCAGATAAAGAGCGAGGTCTCTATATTTGAGGGACTTTAGCGTAACTGAGATATAAATGGTCAATAGTGTGTGCACTCATGGTTGATCAATTTGTTTCATAGTTTGTACTATGAGATAACGATACTTTTGAACATGCGTGATATATCTTGATGTACCAGAATTACAAACCTAAGATTGGAATTTTGGAATTCGACTGCATCACTAGCTTTTGTAATTCATTTAAATGGAGGTACATTTTTTAAGCCGGGGTTTCATGATTTCAAATTCATATATCAAACCTAGAGATATACACATACGGGCGTGTTCAAACTTTATAATCATCCACTTTATTCATACACATACACATTTTTGCTTTTGTCATCATATTTAGGATAAACACATTTGGAATTTCATTTGAATTGGACCATATGATGGTATTTGCTTGCAGTAGATCAATGATCCATATTTGAATTGAATGGACAATCTAAGTTTCGAGTTGGAGACATTGATTTTCAAAACTTTGCACTTTTTTGCATGCAAAACAAACAAATTCTTGGCCATGATATCATAGTCGTACGTACAAGAGCAGAATATAATTTCAGGGGCCAAAAGCTTTCAAACTTCCCGCTCACATCGAAATATCTCGCGCCCGAAAGTTTAGCCCTGCGAGATTCTTGTTTTACCCCTGGCACATGAACGGAACAGGGCTGCTTTGGTAACTCCATTGTTTTCCCCTCTTTGCCCCTAACATTCTTCCCCAGAGCCCCTCCCCTTCCCCTCCCCGACCCCCAACCACGACAAGCCACCGAATCTAGTCCTCTGCCGCAGCGGTGGACCTCACACCCCGACGGATCTACCTTCCGCACCTTGGAACCCCCAACTGGCAACTCACCACTTCACCGGAGCCGCTTCAGAGACTGGCTTGTCCACCACTCCAGATGTCCTTGACCGACATCATGGTCCACCGCACCGGATCTGCTTAACCGGCGCCCTCGTCCACCACAGTGTAGGCCCTTCACTGACTCCATCGTTCGTCCCTTCGCTGGCCCTTCATACAAGCCCTCGTCCACCGCAACAGATCCGCCTCACCGAAAGCACTATACAACGCGCCCGCCGAAGCCTTCGTCCACTACACTGGACCCGCTCCATGGACGCCATAATCAACTCCACCGACCCTGCTTTACCGATGCCGCAACATCATCAAGTTATTTCGATTTGTACTCCTTCGGTTTTTTTCTTTATCATGCAACTGTTCACTTACCATAGATGAGCTTTCTTGTATGTTTACAGGCGCCACAACCGTAGCACTGGAGCTGCTTCAGCGATGGCGACAGCCGAGCCAAACTCAACCGCAACACTAGCACCATCGACGATCCTTAGCTATCAAGTATGCCAATGATACCCATACACCGCCGAGAATCAGGTACTATTGTCCAACGACAGGCACCTACGTTCACTTTCTTAGCCTAAGTACCGCACCTTTGAATTTCTTTAGGGCATCATTCAGTTTTTCATGAGATGCGTTATTCTACTTGCACCTCTAGGGCCATACTTCTGGCAGTGAACATGTTACATGTGCTAAATTGCATACCAGTGCACATATAGTTAATATGCTTTAGTTTTGTCCTAAGTATTGTTGTATTTCCTAGATATCACTGCCTACTATTTTACTTCTTGCATGCTATATTTATGATAATGGTGTTGTTCTGATGCCACCTTTTGGTTCCATCAGACTACCTCATGTTCTCTATGCTTAATTACACATCAGCAAACTAGCATGTGGTTCCGGTGGTTTTTGTTCGTTTTACCCTACATTTTCTGATGCTAGCTATTACATCACTACTTCGAGCCTCTGTTCATTACTTTTTTGTGTGTTCTTGATCTTCCCACGTTGCATGACTAATTCGATGCTTCTATTAATTATGAAGCTGCCAACCCCATCAAGCAAAAAAAAATCTTTTGGTGCTGGCACCTCGAGCAAGCATAAAAATAGAGGGAAGCAGATATATTGTCGTGTACGTACACACCCTTCTTTCATTAGTTTAGATGAACCATTGATGATCAATTCGAACCAGTGAATGTGATTAAAATTAATTTCACCTAAATAGAGGGTGTAGAATAAACTACAACAAGTAGATATGCAACCACAGGATGCTGACGATATCTTCAAAGAACATTGCAACAATAGCGAGGCTTCACACCAACATATGGTAAGCCAGTGTGTTTTAGTACATTTGAAATGTAATGCATGTGGGATGCTTTCTTGGCTTGTGCCCTCAACCTGTAATCCTATAGAATGACAAATAGTTCAGTTGGCTGCTTTGTTGTATTGCTTGATTCGAATGCTTGTTTGTTACTTGTTACGCTATACCTGAGTTGGCCAATATGTCAGCAGTGCCTGTTGTACTATCATAAAGAAATGCATGCCTAGTTCATTTGAGTCCTTAACTTTTCCACTAAACTTCCTCACAAGACTGTCTTCATAGTTTATATGAGGCCACACTGTTATGTGCTTTCTCAGATTATTTCAACTGCTTAGATGCCTTGGCAACTTAAATATAGCAGTGGTACACTCCCTTTCAACTAGGGATGTGAACTGGGTCCCATTTAATCCTGATTGAAGTCCACTAGTGGTATGATAGTTCAAAAGAATTTTTGTTTTTTGAGGAAAATGAACCAAGGAGCTAGCAAAAACTAACTAGATGGGACTGGCGGATGTCGTTTATTTGCCACTTACATCCCTAGTTTCATCTTACCATTTTAATTTCTTTTCGGCTGATGTTGCTTCGAACCATTTAAATATAGCTTTCCATGCTCGGCAATAATTCGTATGTCGTTTACCATGTAAGCTTACTGCCTGGATCATGTGATAACTATCTATTACTTATGTCTGGCGGAAACCTTTCAGGATGTCTTTCACACTAGGACACAATGTACAACCCCAGAATCTATTTGTGGAAGCAGTGCACCATCCATGTTACCAGATGGTGGCAGTTCAGAGGCAACACCACCGGAGAGCAGTCTGAGCACAGATATTATAGTTCTTGAGGCTCTACTAGAGGCAGAAAGAGATGGTGTGGCTGCCATGAATGAGGTAATCTCGATCTTGAAGCTAGAAATTATGCAATTAGCTACGCGCATTATGTAAGCAACCCAAGAATTGGAGGAAGTAAGAATGTTGCATTTGAAGATGGAGGAGGTCCTGCTGCTTCTGCTATCTGAAGCCCAGAGTTATCCCAGTTCTTCTTTAGATAGCAGTTGAAATTGTCATTAGATTATTGTACTTGCATGTTGTGTCATGTCTCTGAATGGGTTGTGTTGTAAGACCCCCTATGTTGTCCATGTGTAACGATTCGAATTTTTTAGGTGAGGTAATCCTCGGTACTTGTATGATTGACATAAGGTGAACAATTTTTCATGTGAGCTTATTGTATTGGATGAAATACCTGTTTGACTCAAAGTGTATCCAACCTACTGAATTCGAAGATCATGGCATTTCTAAATCATAATCATATATAAAGGTGGAATAAATCTTTGTTGTGGTTTTGAAGGAATAAATAACAAACTGTAGAATTATCTGTGGATATTCGTAATCGAATAAAAATTGGATTTGGATTTAGTTGCCAGGGCCCAGGGCAAATGTGAATGCTAATTGTCCCAAGTTTTGAACGAAGCAGCTAAACACCGACTATCATTTGTGGGCTGCCCAAAGCAAGTGTTTGCGAGATGGTATTTACTATCTACCCCTGACACTTGACATCCTTATCAACCGGATTTACACTGTTGTCGAAAGTGGTAGACTAGTAACTTCAATCAGACGTGACATGGCGGCCTCTGAGACCATTCAGACACGGTGGGCGCCAAACGTGGGCGGAAAAACACATTTGATTCAAGCTCGTCCAAAAGACATGTGTCTCTCCCTCCATTTCCCCATTCATCCACGGTGGGTGGCAAAACAAACTCTCCTTGTCCGAAATCGATGTAGGCTAATATTTTAAATAGGGGCAGATGTGTAACGTCCCTCAGACGTGACACAACCGCCCTACGTATCAGCCCCATTCATACACCGTGGGCGGCAAAACACCCTCTCCTCGCCCGAAATCGTTACCGGTAAATATTTGGGAGGCGCGAGATTACCGTCGTATCCCCAACTAACGTGATGTCCAAAATTTTAAACGGGGGATAAGTTCGTAACTTTCCCACATTTCAGACAAGCGTGTCCCAAAGTTTGAGATCCCCCCTCCCCCTCCATTTCCCCATTCATACATCGTCGGCGCCACGAGAACCTCCCCACTATGGCCAGCCTCCTCTGTCCGCCACCCCATTCTCCAGCTTGTCGGAGCCGCTACCCCTACCCCGTCGTCCCCTTCATGAGATGGATGTCTCTCATCCACGGTGCCGGACCAGGATCCTTTCATCACGTCGTCCAGCTTGCCATTGCCCCTCCTATGAACGCCTCGTCCACGGCAACAGGTTTATCCCCTGAACTGGCCGTCTGCCATGTAAAGTCTTCTTCCCCGCCGCCGACAGCCATCGCACCTGCAACACCCTCAACGTATCAGCAGGGGCCTACACAGCGTCGCAACAGAGGTGGTACTCTTCCATATGTGCTTATGTTATTGATCTCACCCGGAAAATAGATCTTAAATTGTTTACTATACTTTTCTTGTCCGTACCAAATCGTAGTGGCTAGTTGAATGCAAACATTGGTTGCGAAGTAGCTTTGTCTGGTTTGCACCTTTAGATCCGCCATGTCACGGTGACTATACTCGTAAAGCTTATGGTTCCCCCCCCTTTATATTCACTACCATCGTCGTAGGTGCTTCACTGCTTCATGTCGTGCTAGCACTGCTCCTCAAGGCCTCAACCCATCAAGCGAAACAACATGCCACTCATAATTCCAAAGCTTACGTGTTGAAATACGAATCTGATGTGATGCTCATATTACTAAAAGAGAGAAGGTTTAATTGGTCACCTAATGTTCCTATATTCATTTTGAAAAGCATGTGTGCCACCCACTGGTCCAGCTAGTTCCACTTTCCTGATTTTACTCTTGATGCTTAGGGTTTTCCCATTTTATCTACTCTACTATGATCTGCGTAGGTGCTTTCTGTCGTACTAACATTACTCCACCCTTCAAGCTAAACAACACAACACTCAAAATTCCAAAGCTTATTTGTTCAAATATGATTGTGATACGATACTGATATTAGTTAACAGACACATTTAATTGGTTAGCTAAAGCTCCCACTTGAGTTTCCAAATGCATGTCGCGACATATAGAGAGAGAGAGAGCAGAATTGCATTTCTTTGTCAATTGTTGACTGTACTTTCTTGTCCATACCAAATCTTAGTTGTTATTTCAAATCAAACAACAGTTGCTAACTACCCTTTGCGCGGTTTGCAGCTTCAGATCTGCCATCCCACTGCCACGGTCAACACTATACTCATCATGCTTACAGTTTCCCGATTTTATGGTGACCATGATCAGCCTACGTGGTTTGTGTCGTAATAGCACTGCTCCACCCATTGATCTAAGCAAGCTTAGTTGTACAAATTCAAATATGATATAATGTTGATATTAGTAAAACTAAGAGATGTTTGGTCAGCTAAATGTTCCTACTTTAGTTTCGAAATGCATGTGAGCCACATATGGAGAGACCGCAAAGAATAGTATTACTTTGTGCACTCTAGTTCATCATGGGTGGCTAACCGAAATTGTATAGAAAGACTTGTAATATCTTCAGTTTGCTTGCTCTTCTGCTCTTCTTTAAGATGGTCCTCTTCTTTTGCGGTCGACTAGTCAGGTCAAGTTATTCTCCCTTAGTATATTTTGAATCTGTCAGGTCAGGTCGACTTGTTCTTCTTTACTATATGTTGTAGTTGTCATCTTCGAAGTATCATCACTTCTGGAGCTCTCATATTTTGAGTAGTAGGACATGTTATATTAATGCACACACCAAATTACAGCAGGCATGGCACCTCTTAGAAGAATTGCAGAGATAGCACAAAGGGGTTTACAGGGAGGAAGTATTGGATTAGAATCACTTCTGCATTACAAAGATAATCTCACTTGTTTTTATGTTGTCATGCATGTCAGATATTGAACATAATCAAAATGAATCTGAGAATGGGTGCACGAGAGGAATATTGCGGAATAATCCATTGGCTAACAAACTTGGCAAGGTGGAGGATGGCATATCTTATTCACCCATCAAGGTGCATGCTCTAACTTGGCAAGGTTGTATTGGTCTCACATATTTTGCATCTGACCTCTTGCATTACTTCTACTTTGTTACACCATCTGCTTAGTTTAAGCATCATATATGAGTAGATGCCATACCTATCCATTTTCTGTACCTATTCCATGTGTCGTCATACTATGTTTTTCCAGTCAAATGTTGTTCTTTCGTAATAGATGTCCAAAAGGAAGAGGATGAGTGAAGATCCTCAAGGAGTACAAACTAGGTATTTGGAAAAGGTAGTGATACCTGTTAAATCAAATAGATCAACAGCCACACAAAACATAGGCCCAACTGTACCAGACTTTACCCCTACTCCAGTGGCCAAACCCCTATTAGAACTGCTCAGAGCCCAGCGTCAGGTACCGTCTATGATATCAATTCAAAATTTGAACTCCTAAATTTCTTCATGTGCCTTACCTTCTCTCTTATATGAAAACTAATTTCAGATGAATCTCCTTGCTCAAAGGATCATAGGATCTCACGACAATACTGGGCTCTGCACTACTCTTGTCAGTACCTCTTGCCCTTTATAAGCATACTTACACTCATTGTGTTTGATTATGTAACATCACTATAAATGTTGGCTTCTTTATCCTCCCTTTGCTTAAAATTATAAGATCTATATTTACTCTTAGATAAATGTAGAATTAACACAATGGTTATTAAGTTTTGGATTGCACATGTAAGTACCTATTGCCATGTACTCCCTCTGTATCGAATTAAATGTTGATAAATTGGATGTATTTAGAACTTAATAGTGCTAGATACATCCATTTGAGTGACAAGTAATAATGGACGGTGGTGGTATTAGTGTACATGCATCGCGAGATAGTTGACTGTCTAGCATTGCTCTGCATCTTATCTGCCCTACCCTCCACTTTCTCCAAATCATCATATCTATATTTACTCTTACCAAAATGTTGAATAAAGCCAATGCCACTGCACACATTGATGTTTCCATTCCTCTTGTCAGTACCTTTTACCTTGTAACGTTGCACTTAATTAATTGCTATTTGATTATGTATCATCAGTCTGCACCTGAGCTTCATTATCCTCTATTTCTTCCAATATTATTTGATCTATATTTACTCTTTGCAAAATGTAGACTAATGGCAACGCTTATAAATAATTTTCTTTGGGGAATTTATTGAATTATCCTTCCATCAACATGGAGAAGGGCTTTGTCTAGCCCGTATTAACATGTAATGTAAGTTCATCCTTCTCAAGCCTTCAAACTTTGTTCTAGTATTGATTTGGATAGGCATCATTTCCCCCACTGCTGTTAGATCTGATTGGATGTTTGCAACGACTACCAGTTTTAAATTTTAGTTGTAAAAACATGTTCCTTATGTAGAAAAGATCCATTTATTTGCTTATATAATTGTGAAACCTATTACGTGTCTCCTTGTTTCTCTTTCAGAGTTGTAGCTCTTATGCCAGGTAGAACTTTCGGAAAGATAGTGAGCCAAACCATCTTAAGGACAGCAAGATGACCCCAAGGTCCTATCTTGATGAAGACAGTGAATTGAAGCTACTCACCAGCAGGTGTGAGACAACCTCTATGCAGTCGCTGCCTCAATCAGTTCGACTTCTTCAGTCTCTACTTAAAGCAAAAAGGCTTGCTTCAGCTCAGCTCCGACTTGAAGTCAAAGATGTAACGAAGATGGCAGGGGATTGCCTTGTGCACTATGGTGCCATAAAGCTAGGGATGAAGCATCTATCGTTGACACAACTGAGGTCCCATCAGCTTGTTCGGCTGCTTGCGGGGCCCGACCTTGCTAGGTCTAGTGCCTTGTGAAGTGCTCTCAGTTTTGTCTATTCTTTTGTCGGCGCGTTTATATGCACTGGTTGCGACCTTTGATGCCCAATGTATGCAATCCGCGGTCATGTTGCGCTTTATTATCACCGGTAGCGAACTTTGATTCCAAGTGGATGTAATATGCCGTAATTTGTTTATTGTATAGTCTAGGTTAATTCTTTGGTTGGTATGCTGTAATTTAGGCTGAAGGTTCAGTGGATCTCAGTGTTGTCAGTCTTCTGGCCGGCCCGTTACTCATATGGGCCAAAACGTGGGCCTATAATCGTCTTGGGGCATTAGCAGGTCTAAACCTATAGTAGTTTCCTGCCTTTAACCGGCCATGGACTACATATTTACTATAGTGACACTGGGCCTCCCATGGGCAATAGAAACAATGGGCCTTCTATGGGCCGTATCATCAATGGGCCTTATACGGGCCGTATGATCGATTGGCCAAACATGGGCCAAAAACATACTGAATTATGGTCCTAAACGGGCTAGAGTTGGAGTCGTCCATTCATGGGCCGACCATAATGGGCCGTCGTTAATAGGCCCTATTTGATGATGCTATGAAAACGACTATCGGTGTCAAAATCGGCGGATCTCGGGTAGGGGGTCCCGAACTGTGCGTCTAGGCCGGATGGTAACAGGAGGCAGGAGACACGATGTTTTACCCAGGTTTGGGCCCTCTTGATGGAGGTAAAACCCTACGTCCTGCTTGATTAATATTGATGATATGGGTAGTACAAGAGTAGATCTACCACAAGATCAAGGAGGCTAAACCCTAGAAGCTAGCCTATGGTATGATTGTATGTTATGGTTGTTGTCCTACGGACTAAAACCCTTCGGTTTATATAGACACCGGAGAGGGTTAGGGTTACACAAGGTCGGTTACAAAGGAGGAGATATCCATATCCGTATTGCCTAGCTTGCCTTCCATGCCAAGTAGAGTCCCACCCGGACATGAGACGAAGTCTTCAATCTTGTATCTTCATAGTCTAACAGTCCGGCCAAAGGATATAGTCCGGCTGCCCAGAGACCCCATAATCCAGGACTCCCTCAGCAGCCCCCGAACCAGGCTTCAATGACGACGAGTCGGGCACGCAGTATTGTCTTCGGCATTGCAAGGCGGGTTCCTCTCCAAACTCTGTGTACCTGTCGAGATAATCTCCGGTTTCTTGGGAATGTTGCACTCCTTGGCTTCCACGCCCAATAATGGCCACTTTCCACGCGTCGAGCGAATGTGAAGAGCCAGGGTGTTTTCACATTTACCCCTAGTAGCGTAAATGAGCCGCCTATTTAAAAGACGAGGATTCAGATCCAAATCACACCATCCTCCCTAGGTGAGCCTTCATCGGAGCGCACCCAACAGAGATCCATTCCATCATGGCCGGTCGACGCAGCTCCTTCTCTCGCACCCCTAGCTCCAAGTCTGGAGATTGGGAGAGATGTTCCATCCCGCATAGCAAATTAGTGATGCTTCAAAACAAGGGATTTCTTCCCCCAACATGCATGGTCCCAGTTCGAGCCGGGGTTGCCACCTACAATGGCAGAGAGCAAGCGGAGAGCCTTCCCAATCCCTCCAAAGGAGAGCGGGTATGCCTTGTCCCTTATTTGGTAAGAGGGCTCGGATTCCCAATTCATCCGTTTCTCCGGGGGATCCTGGAGTTCTACGGCCTCCAGTTGCACAACCTTACACCTGCCTCCATGCTGCATATCACAGGATTCGTAGCCCATTGCGAGTTGTTCTTGGGTTGTGAGGCTCATTTCGCTCCGTGGAAGAAGTTGTTCTGCGTTGTGCCCCATTCTCAGACGGGGTCAATATATCAAGTGGGAGGAGCCGAAGTGTGGCGCATAGCTGGGACCGGATACCTGTCCGGAACCCCAAAGAAGATGTCCGAAGACTGGCCTTTAGAATGGTTTTATATAGAAGACGTCCCCCCTGCCGGACCCTATTCGGATCGGCCTTCCTGAGTTCCACAACGCCCCTTTGAAGAAGCGCTGGAGCTGGCATCCGCGGAGCCCCCTAGAGGAAGATGACAGGGACGTTCTTTACCTGATGAGTCGGATAAGTTTTTTAGCTCGATTCAGATTGACCATGATCGAGGTCATGGCCATATGTATCATGCGGGGGGTGTAGCCGCTTCAGTATAGATGCCACCCCAAGTGGGATTTCAACGAGGAGGATGACGCCACCCGCTATGGCCGTAAAGGGCCAGGGTCGGTCGATGATCTAACAAAGATCTTATCCTCTTTGTACAAGGGAGAAGAGGAGGAATTCCTTCGTGTCAACCCGCAGGGCGGATTTTCTATGTACAATCCTCCGAGCTGGGTAAGCGGAGGCTTTTTCTCGCCCATCCGTTTCATACTTCTGCAGTTAAGTACTCAGTCTAGCGATTTCTATGTAGGAACTGTGACAGGCTGTAAGGGAGATAAACAACCCCCCTCCACAACCCGAGGACCCTGGACGGTCCCTCGACCCGGCCTCCGAAGAGGATCCGGACATATCTGTGGTGCTGATCGATGGGGTGTTTTACCAATCGAGCAATGATAATGCTTTAGTGGCCATTACGGCCGACTACCCTGGGCTGGTTCCAGCCTCACAGGTGATTGAGACCGGAGTCCCAGCACTTCAAAAAGGGATCCGTCCTTGCGTGTTTTTGATCACCGTATAACAGCCGTGTTTTGCAGTGGAGGTCCTCGAGGCAGAAGGCCAAGCCTGCGGCTACTGGCCAACAAGGGGCCGTGAGGCCAAGCAGGCTGAAAAGACCTGCAGTCCGGATTGAGACACCGGCGCAGGGGTATGGCGCGCAGTCTTTATTGCAAGACATGATTCTCAGAGGCACATTAACGCCCATGCCTTCTTTTCAGGAAAAAGAGCGCTCGCTGGACTATACCCGGAGAGGCTACCAATCGCGCCTCCACAAGCTAGGCTCAAATGCCAGATTCGAGGCGGGAACGAGTACGAGGCATGCACCGGGTGCTCCTCCGACAGAGAATGCGGATAAACTGTCCGCCACCCATTCCAAGGTGGAAAGTGCCATGAACCACAGGCGTCGCCGGACTGTTCTACATGACACGTGTTTCTCCCAAGAGGCATTGGATGCCTTCAACTCGGGAGACGCGCACCTACGTATATACCAGTAGACCCTGAGACATGAAACAGTTAGGATAACTTATTTAAGTATCATTTGTTATGTAGGTTCTTACAGAAAAGAATACTCAACTGTCCCAGGAGCTGGAAGAGTGTAGAGCCTAACTTCAGGCCGCACTGGCCCCAGCAAGGGAGCCCAAAGAGACCCCTCTGGTAACATATCCTTCAAATGAAAAGTATCATATAGAATGCGGCATGTATGCAGATCTGACGATAAAAATGCAGATGACACTGGAATGTATCCGGATAAGCAACAGCTCCAACGCCAGCTGTAGGCCGGTGAGAGCGTGCTGACAAGGGTGAGGCAGGAGAAAAATGATCTCCAAGATGCCAACACCAAGCTGGGCATGGAACTACGAGATGTTCGTGCCTAGCTGTCGGACAATGTGAAGGAAAATCGGCGGCTTCGACGCGGCATATTTAGTAAGTTCTTGAACGAACTTTGAAAAAGAGTTCGGCGAAGAAGCTGGCTGACAGAGTTATCTCTACAGGTATGCTAACAGGTCGTCCTGCCGAGGAAATGCCCGGTTCAATGGGTGACCTTCTTCCCGAGCTCTCACAGCTGCACGAACGAGTTTGGCAGGTGATGCAAGGCATCGCCCATGCCTTGTGGCCATCCATCTCCATACCCGAAGGCTTTGGAGAGCTTGCAGAAAAGCTAAAGGAAGCACGGCGGCGCTTCCGATTATGGAAGATATCGGCCTGTTGTCAGGGCGCCAGGTGAAGACACGGTACACGAAGGCGGACCCGAACCATATGGCCGAAGTCGAACCTGTGGGCCCCGATGGGAAGGAGATCCCTGTGAGCTTAGTCTACGGCCAAGTAGAATTGGCTGCAAAGTATTCCTAACAGGACTGTAAACTAGACAGCCTATTGGATGGTATTGAAGAGGAATTCAACCAGTCGCATTGACTATGTAATTTTAAAGTGACATGTATAATGCCTTCTAGCCGGATTGTAGATCATTTGTCGTGGCGGACCTTTTCGCTTCAACCTCGGGACCCGACAGTCCGGAGTGTATCCGAATACCCTCTCGGTTATGTAAGAACCGAGGCATGCGTGGAGACCAGGCGTAGGGGTCATTAGTGCTTTATCAGACAAGTGCCCAACTAGTCATGTTATATTACATAGGTAGTAAGAAACATCTTCCAGGGAGAATAGTTCCGTTAAGGGTTCCTTTCCCTGGGTAGGCATGCCCTGAAGTGCATTTCCGGACTACGACAAGAAGCGCTGAAAAAAGCATCTGGGGCGGATATGGATAATAAATAAAAGTCATCTTTTGTTCACCGACCGAATATTCCCTTAAGAACGCTAGCTTTCGGCTTCACCCAGTCTAAGGTACACGTCCGGCTGACCCGATGGTAACAATCGCAGAGGTGCTCCCCTTATGCCCTAGCCGAATTAACGGGAACGTAGGGCATAAATACAAGAGCCAGGCAACCCAGCTTGGCCAAAACTTAAGTCATATCGATGCATATAATGGTGAAAAAAGGTACATGCGGAAGTATGACACATGTGTTGGGCGTGAGGCCCAGGTAAATAATTTAAGCTTCTGTGAAAGAAGCCCCCAGGTATGTAGAGTGCGGCTAGCGCATCTGTAATGTATAGTCAGGCACAAGGTGACCCTTGAAGGCCTAGAGAAATAAAAGAAAGAAAGCGAAACAAGACAGATGATTCATATGCAGAAAATGGACAAAGGGAGGGGACTAACATAGAGTCTGGTGCTAGGCGTAGAATCTTTGGAGCCTGGCTGCGTTCCATGGGTTCGGCTCGAGTCGACTAGTTGATGCATCCCGCAGTCGGTATGCTCCACCGGTCAGAACTTGGTCGATAATGAAGGGACCTTCCCATTTGGGCTCGATCTTGTTCTTTTTCTTATCCGGCAGTCGTAGAACTAGTTCGCCAACGTTATAAGTTTTGGCCCATACTTCTCTGCTTTGGTATCTGCGAGCCTGTTGCTGGTAAAATGTGTAACGGGCTTTGGCTACATCGCGCTCTTCCTCCAACGTGTCCAGACTGTCCTGCCGATCGAGCTTGGCTTCTCTTTCTTCGTACATGCGCACTCGAGGTGAGTCATGAATTATGTCACAGAGCAGGACTACCTCTACGCCGTACACCATAAAAACAGTGTATATCCGGTACTACGATTCGGCATGGGCCGCAACCCTCAGAGTACGGAGTCGAGCTCCTCTACCCAGTGCGTATCAGACTCCGTTAGGGAGCACACTAATCTGGGTTTAATGCCGCTCATTATAAGACCATTTGCTCGTTCTACTTGACCGTTGGTTTGTGGGTGGTAGACTGAGGCATAATCGAGCTTGATGCCCATTTTGCTGCACCAGAGTTTTACCTCGTCGGCCGTGAAGTTTGTGACGTTATCGGTGATGATGCTGTGGGGGACGCCATAACGGTGTACAACCCCGGATATGAAATCTATCACCGGTCCGGATTCAGCTGTTTTAACCGGTTTAGCCTCTATCCATTTGGTGAACTTATCCACCATGACCAATAAGTATTTTTTCTTGTGGGTTCCCCCTTTAAGGGGTCCTACCATGTCAAGCCCCCAGACCGCGGATGGCCATGTAATGGGGATTGTTTGGAGGGCGGTGGGTGGCATGTGGCTTTGATTTGCAAAGAGCTGGCAACCGGCGCAACGTTGGACCAAGTCCTGTGCATCTGCCCGGGCCGTTGGCCAATAGAATCCTGTATGGAAGGCCTTGCTTACAAGAGCTCGGGCTGCGGCATGAGGACCGCCGAGTCCGGCATGATTCTCTGCCAAAAGGTTCCGCCCTTCCTCTCCAGAGATGCACCTTTGAAGGACTCCGGTAGCGCTTTTTTGTACAATTCTCCCTCATGGACCCTGTAGGCCTTGGATCGCCGCACTATGCAGCGTGCATCATTTTGGTCCTCCGGAAGTTCCTGTCTAGTTAGGTAGGCCAGGAATGGTTCTGTCCACGGGGCAATAATGGCCATTATTTCATGGGTTGAATGTGTTATTTCGGTGGCGGGGCCTCCGATTATGTCAGAGAATTCGGTATCGGGTATATTGGCCGGGTCCGGACTGTTGTTACCGGTGTCCCCTTCCCATGCTACGGATGGCTTGAAGAGCCTTTCCAGAAATATGTTGGGAGAGACCGCGTCGCGTTTTGCGCCGATGCGGGCAAGGATATCCGCCGCCTGATTGTGTTCCCAAGCCACATGGTGAAATTCGAGCCCCTCGAACCGAGCTGACAGTTTTAGGACGACATTGCGATAAGCTGCCATTTTCGGATCCTTGGCATCGAAGTCTCCATTTATTTGGGATATCACGAGGTTCGAATCCCCGTGCACCTCTAGGTGTTGAATGCCCATGGATACTGCCATCCGGAGACCATGTAGAAGGGCCTCATATTCGGCTGCATTGTTGGAGTCTGTATACATTATCTGTAGTACGTATTGAACGGTATCTCCTGTTGGGGACGTCAAAACGATGCCAGCCCCCAGACCAGCCAACATTTTGGTGCCGTCGAAGTGCATGATCCAGTTTGAATATGTGCCGTACTCTTTAGGGAGTTCGGCTTCCGTCCACTCAGCGACGAAGTCAGCCAAAACTTGTGACTTAATAGCTCGCCGTGGCTTGTAAGTTATGTCAAACGGGAGGAGCTCAATGGCCCATTTGGCAATCCGGCCCGTCGCGTCGCGGTTGTTTATAATATCGTTAAGTGGTACTTCCGAGGCTACCATTATCGAACACTCTTGAAAGTAGTGTCCTAGCTTCCGGGATGCCATGAATACCGCATACGCTATCTTTTGATAATGCGGGTACCGTGATTTGCATGGAGTAAGGATAGTGGACACATACTAAACCGGCTTTTGAAGGGGAAATTTGTGTACGTCCACTTCTCGCACGACGACGAGCACTGTGCTTACTACTTGATGAGTTGCCCCAATGTATAATAGCATTGGTTTGCCAATGTTTGGCGCGGCCAGGACTGGGTTTGTTGCCAATATGGCTTTTATTTCATTGAGTCCGGCCATGGCGGCATCCGTCCACTCGAAGTGTCCGGTGCGCCGGAGGAGGCGATAAAGGGGTAATGCCTTTCTCCCAAGCGGGAGATAAAGCGGCTTAGAGCCGCCACGCATCCAGTCAATTTTTGTATTTGTTTGAGGTCTGTTGGGGTAGCCAACTGTGACAGCGCTCGGATTTTGGCCGGATTAGCTTCGATACCTCTACTGGAGACAATGAATCCCAGGAGCTTTCCGGCTGGTACGCCGAAAATGCATTTTTCCAGATTGAGCTTGATGTCATATGTTCGGAGGTTGTCGAATGTGAGCCTCAAGTCGTCTACTAGAGTTTCGACATGCTTGGTTTTAACGACCACGTCATCCACGTATGCCTCCACTGTTTTGCCGATCTAGTTTTCCAGACATGTCTGAATCATGCGCTGATATGTTGCGCTGGCGTTTTTGAGCCCGAAGGGCATTGTGTTGAAGCATAATGGGCCATATGGTGTGATGAATGCCGTTGCGGCTTGGTCTGGCTCCGCCATTTTAATTTGATGGTAGCCGGAGTATGCATCGAGGAAACACAATGAATCGTGTCCTGCGGTAGCATCGATGATTTGATCGATGCGGGGGAGGGGAAAGGGATCCTTTGGCCAGGCCTTGTTAAGGTCCTTAAAATCGACGCACAAGCGCCAGGATTTGTCCTTCTTTGGTACCATCACCAGGTTTGCTAGCCAGTCTGGATGTTTTATGTATCTGATGAATCCGGCCTCCAATAGCTTGGCTAGTTCCTCTCCCATGGCTTGTCTCTTAGGTTCGGAGAAATGTCGAAGAGCTTGCTTGACTGGCTTGAATCCTTTTAGGATATTTAGGCTGTGCTCAGCCAGCCTGCGTGGGATTCCTGGCATGTCTGAAGGATGCCAGGCAAAAATGTCCCAGTTCTTCACGTAGGAACTCTCGCGGTGCGGCATCGACATCAGGGTTTAATTGTGCCCCGATGGAAGCTATTTTTGTAGGGTCCGTTGGATGGACTTGGAATTTGACTATTTCGTCCGCTGGTTTAAAGGAGGTGGACTTGGATCTTTTATCGAGTATCACGTCGTCCCTGTTTACCGAGGAGCGCAGCGCAGTTAGTTCCTCGGCCGCTAGGGCTTCGGATAGTGCCTCAAGGGCCAGTGCGTCTGTCTTATTTTCGGCGTGGAGTGCTATGTATGGATCACTAGCAAGAGTGATGATCCCGTTGGGCCCGGGCATTTTGAGCTTCATGTACCCGTAATGGGGTATGGCTTGGAAGATTGTAAATGCCTCCCGCCCTAGTAGGGCGTGGTATCCGCTGCTGAACGGGGCCACTTGGAATGTAATTTCTTCAGACCTGTAATTATCCGGCGTGCCGAATACCACATCTAGTGTGATTTTCCCAGCGCAGCGTGCTTCCCGACTGGGGATGATTCCTCTAAAGGTTGTGCTACTTTGCTCAATGCGGCTCCAGTCTATTTCCATCTTTTGAAGAGTTTCCTCGTAGATGAGGTTTAATCCACTGCCGCCGTCCATGAGTACCTTGTTGAGTCGAAAACCATCCACGATTGGACTGAGGACTAGTGCGGCTGGTGCTCGGGCTGTTTGGAATTTAGGTACGTCACTGACATTAAAGGTAATAGCCGTGTCACTCCAAGGATTTATTTCTACTATGTGGCAGATTTTGGCCATGCTGCGGAGTGTTCTCTTGCGTCTGTTATTTGACGCAAAGGTCTCGAAGACCGTTAACACCGTATTGTTGTTCACGGGATGGTGCTCTGTGGTATTTGGGAGGAGTAGATCCTCACCACTTTTGGCCACCTGCCGGAGTATCCAACATGCTCTAAGGCTGTGTGTTGGTATGGTATCCGTCGTACTATGAATTCAGCAGGGTCCGTTGAGCCATCGATCCAGTACGGTTCCTTGCCCCATAGAGGGATTTTGCTTTTTGGTAGTTAACCCAGGTGTATTGTGATAATTCACCCTTTTATTTCGGACTGGGTTTGTGTTCAGGTCCGGATTATCCCAAAATTTTATTTCGGTTTTCCAGGCGCTTTCCATCACACAGTACTTTCATACTATGGACGCCAAGTCGGCAAAGCGTGTAATTTCGTGGTGACTTATGGCGTTGAGGATTCCCTTGTCCGTGCAATTATTGCAGAAGAATGAAATTGCGTCTTCCTCGCGGCAGTCCTTTATCCTGTTCATGACTAGGAGGAATCTGGCCCAGTAATGGTGTACTGTTTCTTTGGGCTCTTGCCTAATTTGGGATAGATCGCGTATGTCTGGGTGGGTGGGTGGAATTGAATCCGAATCCCCACCCAATCTGAGACTCAGGGGCCAAGGAGTTTCCGAAATCGGAAGTTTGGATTCTTGGATGTTTTCCGATAAATCTAGCCCGCTGCCTGATTCTAAGTTCAGGCCTTGAGTGACGTCCTCCCCTCCGCGGGTACCCGGCTTGGAGGGATCGGGAATCCGGCCATAGCTAGTCCTTAAGATAGATGAAGGAGGGGTGCAAGAGTAGATCTACCACGAGATCAAGGAGGCTAAACCCTAGAAGCTAGCCTATGGTATGATTGTATGTTATGGTTGTTGTCCTACGGACTAAAACCTTTCGGTTTCTATACGCATCGGAGAGGGTTAGGGTTACACAAGGTCGGTTACAAAGGAGGAGATATCCATATCCGTATTGCCTAGCTTGCCTTCCACGCCAAGTAGAGTCCCACCCAGACACGAGACGAAGTCTTCAATCTTGTATCTTCATAGTCTAACAGTCCAGCCAAAGGATATAGTCCGGCTTCCCGAAGACCCCATAATCCAGGACTCCCTCAATGGCCCAACGTATTAATGGGCCACAAACAGGCCGACTGTAACCACGGGATGAATTTGCCCTACAAGCAGAAAATGGCAGTAATGGTTCGTAAGTAACCGAATGCTGGAAATGAGCCCAAGAATAAATGGGCCCTCAGAAGGCCGAAAGATAACATAGGCTGCAAATGGCCCAATGGATTAATGGGCCGTTAATGGGTATAAAGTAATACACTGTTCATTACGGGCCAGTTTCACCACGGGCCTTTAATGGGCCAAGAGATACAAAGGGCCTCATATGGGCCGAAAGGCGTTATGGGCCATACATTGGCCGAAACTTAAAATGGGATGGAATCATATTGGACAGCCCAGATGACGCTAGTGGGCCTAATTCGGATAGGTCGTAACGGGACTTGTCTTAGCGGGCTGTAAATGGGCTATATGCGAACAGGCCGTTAACAGGCTTTCCATGGGCCGGCCCGCCACCTTTTGACCAAGTCAAACGGGCCGGCCTTTTCACAGGAATGGGCCTCTGTTCGGCCGTGCCACGTGTCGACGTATCATAGGCGCCTTCGGTCCAATGAGTGGATGACATCTGTCCCAACGGTGAGCAGACACGTGTTTCCTCCAGCCAATGATGATTTTACATGTGGAAAATCCCCATTGGTCAGGGCTGTTAGCGGGTTATCGGATCCAAAACCAGACCCGATAGCTTAACGGTGTTCCGTTACGGTGGATGCCACGTGTGGGTCACCCATGACGAAAGCACTTGTGTGATGCGCGATTTATCGTCATGGAAGTGGACACTTCCATGATGACAATTTTGCTAGTGTCATGGAACACTTCTACGACAGCATAGTTATGACTATCTTGATTCTGCATAAAATTATCATGGATGTACATGCATGACAAAAAATGCGACCTACTGTGACAAACACGTATCATCACGGAAGTGTATTTTTTTGCAGTGTGCCAATCATGGTGGGGGCCAGCCTATTTTATGGCCCGTGAATGACTTTATCCCACATGGCGGTAACTGCCATTTCACTCATCCCATCAAGCCCTCCCTTTTCACCACATACGCCACATGCGCCGCATGGTGTAGGTAATGGATGCGCATGGTGCAGGGAAGAGCGTCATGAAAAGAACCAAAACTCTCCGGATTGGTGCAAGGGGGTGGTTGATGGCTTGGACCTCGTCCACAGGTCGGGCGGGTCGGAATCAGAGGAGCCCTTGGGGGTAGGAGGAGAAACAGCCCCCGCCCTGGCTCACCTATAAATAAGGAGCACAAGGGGCAGTGTAGGTATCCATTCACGCACCTCTGCATTCTCCTTCCTTGCCTTCTTCTTCGTCATGACAAGAGGGAGAGACTGAAACTGAGTCCCGGACCTCCGTTCGGGAGCAACTGCTTCGGAGGTCAGCGCCACCGCCAGGGAGTGAGTCTAGTCCGGGGCCATGGGAGTTGTGGTGACTGTAGAAGGGGTAGCCATAGTTCGTGATGACATGTCGGCGAACACCACATCGACCTCGTTGTGAAGGGCGTTGTGCTTCTTCCGAATGGAGGAATGCTCGCGCTCTCCACGCGAGCACGCCATCCAGGGAGGGGGCGTCCCTACCACTCGTTGGGGGAGCTTCTCAAACTGTCAGTAGGGTCCTTAGGGTCTCTGGCACTAGCCCGTGGAAACGCGCTCGGGCTCTTGAATAATCCCAGTATCGCTCCCTTTGATGAGGTCGAGGATGACGCTGAAGATGGCAGTGGTCTCCTGCCCGCCAAGGTGGCGAGTGGTGCTCCCCGCGCACATGGGGCACCACCGCCTCCGTCAACTACTTCGGGGGGAAGAGACAAGCCAAAGGTCGGTGTCTTCCCTGTGCGACAGTGGCACGGAGAAAACAAGAGGGGGCGGAGAAGGTGGGTGGCAGGGTGTCAGGTCAGAGTATGATGGCATCGATGCCTTCGTCTCGTACTTCTGACCCGCTGCCTCATCTTTCTGTTCCCCTCTCCCTCCCCGGCACCATCATCACCAGGTTCTTTGGGCAGTTGCCAGGGAGGGGATGTTCTCTTGGTGGCAGGGTCTCCCTGCCAGTGTCCGCGCTGGCGTGCCCTGCTGGCCCTATAGGTGGTGACTAGGGGGCCACCTTGTTGCTCTCTCCGTCATCCTCCTTTGCGGCCTCGCCACTCCCAATCTTATAAGGCTGCTTCCTGTGGGTTCTGACGGGGTCAGACTGGGCTTCTGCCCAGGCACCCCTTTTGCCGTCTTCGCCTCCCACTGTAGTTCCTGGGAGGAGAGGGACAAGAGGAGGATTACGGGGCACTTATGTTTTTCAGTCTAAAAGACGTAGGCAATCGCCCAACTTTAGTCTAAATTTGTAATCTATTTTATCCATGTTTGTGCTCTGTAAGTCGTACTTGCTTATCGGCATATTAATGAAAAAGACAAGCCTTGTCGGGTGATTGTACATGTATCATGTCCTTGCAAAGGATGAACACCTTTATACTTTTGAGTAAACGAGTTTCCTCGGCAAGCTATCTTTCCGTTGCCTTCCATTGTTGTAACGCCCCGTATGTAACTTGCCATATTTGTATTCCAACTCTTGCCATTTTCGGCTCTAAGTTATGATATTCCCTCATGGTTGGGTTTTGTCTTCGTTTTTCTTTTTTTCCATGTCATTCATCTCATATCATGTCATCATGTGCATCGCAATTGCATACATGTTCGTCTCATGCATCAGAGCATTTTTCCCCCTTGTCCGTTTTGCATTCCGGCAGTCCTACGTCCTGTGGCGTCCCCTTTTTGCCTCTATTCGTGAGCGAGTGTTAAACTTTCTCGGATTGGACCGAGACTTGACAAGCGGCCTTGGTACACTACCGGTAGACCGCCTATCAAGTTTCGTACCATTTGGAGTTCGTTTGATACTAGAACGGTTAACCGAGGAACCGTAAAGGCCTTCTGTGTGTTGCAGCCCAACACCCCTGCAAAGTGGCCCAAAACCCATCAAAACCCCCTCCATCCTCTCGGTCGTTCGATCACGATCGCGTGGCCGAAAACCGCACCTCATTTGGATTCTCCAAACTCCCTCTAGCTATAAATAGGTGCACCCCACCTTCATTTTCAGGTCCCAAACCCTAGTTTTCTCCACCCACCGCCGCCGGGCACGTCCGAGACGGCCGGACGTGTCCGCACCGCCGCCCGGACCAACCTGCAGCTGCCACGTGGCACCTCCGCCGCCACCCGCCGCCGCAGCTCGGCGAGGCCCGCTTCGGGCCCCCCCGAGCCCATCGCGCCGCCCAGCGCCGCCCTCCAGCCTGATCTCCGCCGCCGCCATCTCCTCCCGCGCCGCGTGCCCGAGCCCCCATCGCCGGCCGCCCCCCCACTGCTGCTCCGGGTCGACGCCGGCCGCCTCTGCACCGTGCCGACCACCGGGCGCCGCTCCCCACCGTCCCCCGCTGTCACAGGCGGCCGTTCCGGCCGGATCCGGGCAGGGGCCGCCCGGATCTCGCTGCCCCGACCACCGGCGTCCTTTTCCGGCCACCGCGAGGGAGATCTCCGGAGAACCTCAGGAGGCATGCCGACGAACACTAGGGTTGACCCCCTGTTTTTTTTCATCTAAGTCATTTCCTGTTCATATTTTATAGGCATGTTCATCGCACCATATCTCATCATCTGTAGCTCCGTTTTGCAGGTGTGATATATCAAATTGTTCGCTAGGATGTGCTCTTAATTTCATTCCATTACACCATGCTTGTTTGAGTCCATCTTGATGCCCTAAATTCTATTGCAAGAGTGCCATAAAATTTTAGTTTCTGTTTCTTAACAGATTATGGGCATCTGTCATTTTTGCCATGATTAATGTGTGCCTCCTATGAACTTGAGCCCTACATGTGTTTTGGGCTATACTATGCCATCTTTACAGGGGTGTATGCCATGTATTTTTGTGATCAATGTGGTGACTAGCACAAGCATGCAAAGTAGCTCTCGTGATGTTGCTGATTTCAGGGACTTAGAATTCTTCTAAGTCATTTCCCTGATGTTATTTTTATGCCATGTATTCATGTTGCTACAAAGTGATCCATGCCTCTTTTGAGCATGTTCAGTAAGGATGATTTTGATATGCTGTTATGTTCTATCCATCCATGTTTTTTTTGCAATTATGGAGTACCCTAGAATGACTCAATCTTGCTCTACTTTTGCTATAAAATATTCCTGGCAGATTGTTTACATGTTATTCAAATTTGCCATGGTTATTGTAGTTGATCCATGCATGCTATGAGATTGTTCTTGCCATGGTTAGCTTCTTGATCATGTCTTCTTGCTGGGTGTTTGCTTAGTTTGTCATACAATGCCTTGTGGTTAGTGCATCGAGCTCGCAAACATGCCTACATAAATCTGTTTTTGCCATGTCCAGTTTTGTGCTAAGTCTGAATCTGTTGATGAAACTTACTATGTTTACATGGATGCCATCATATCTTCTGATCCTTTTTGGCTTATGGTCAGTAAGGGACTTTTGTTATATGCTTTGAGTAGTTTCATGTCATGCCTTGCTTTTCCATGATATGTTCCTGTAGCTTGTTGTTATCTTGCTCTAAACATTGCTTCCGATGTTAATTCCTGGCATGTTGTTATTTTCACTAAGTCTGTGAACCTGTTATCTTTTCCACTTTTGCCATGCTTGTTTGAACCTGCTATTGTGTGATTTAGCCGTAGCTCAGTGTTCATCTTTTGTCAATCATCTTGAGTAGATCACTGCCATGTGTTTTTTTGCTATGTTAGAGTGCAGTAGCTTATTTTCTTGTTGCATTCTAGTTGGCATCGTGTTGTTAATCGCAGATTAGTGCCATTATTGTTTTGCTTGCCATTTGCAAACCGGGCATCCGATTCCGGTGCTCTTGATATCGATTTCGACCGAAATCAACTCATCTTTCCAGCGGCGCTCTTGGTTTTCCAAGTTGAGGCCTGGTTCAATATTTTCCTTCCGGAGCACGCATATGCATTGCATATTACATCCTGCATATCATGCCATGTTTTGCATCATGTTGCTTGCACATTGCACCGTGGTTGATTGTGGTTCCCTTTGCTTGTGTTCTTGCTTTGGGTAGAGCCGGGAGATGAGTACGTGATCGAGGAACCCGTTGAGT
Source organism: Triticum urartu (assembly GCF_056163025.1). Lineage (NCBI taxonomy): Eukaryota > Viridiplantae > Streptophyta > Magnoliopsida > Poales > Poaceae > Triticum > Triticum urartu. Next base: position 241,552,189 of record NC_141874.1, on the reverse strand, counting down.
ACGCTTAAGAGGATCAACCTTACGTCAACTCGGAGAACTTTGCAGGCAAGATGACCATATCCTCGAAATCTCTTCTATATTTGCTTGCTAGTTGCTCGCTCTATTGCTATGCCTATGCCTCGATACCTACTACATGCTTATCATGCCTCCCGTATTACCATGTCAAACCTCTAACCCACCTTGTCCTAGCAAACCATTGTTTGGCTATGTTACCGCTTTGCTCAGCCCCTCTTATAGCGTTGCTAGTTCCAGGTGAAGATTGGAGTTTGTTCCTTGTTGGAACATGATTATTGTTATGTTATCATCATTATATCTTCTTTACTTTAATGCACCTATATACTTGGTAAATGGTGGAGCGCTCGGCCTTATGCCTGGTGTTTTCTTCCTCTCTTGCCGCCCTAGTTTCCGTCATACCGGTGTTATCTTCCTTGATTTTGCGTTCCTTACGCGGTTGGGTTATAATGGGAACCCCTTGACAGTTCGCCTTGAATAAAACTCCTCCAGCAAGGGCCAACCTTGGTTTTACCTTTTGCCACCTAGCCTTTTTCCCTTGGGTTTCACGGACTCAAGGGTCATCTTTATTTTAACCCCCCCCCCCCCCCCCGGCCAGTGCTTCTCTAAGTGTTGGTCCAAACTGGGCGATGTCCGGCGCCCCCTGGGCAACCAGGGTCTATGCCAACCTGACGTCTTGCCCATCCGGTGTGCCCTGAGAACGAGATATGTGCAGCTCCTATCGGGATTTTTCGGTACATTCGGGCGGCTTTGCTGGTCTTGTTTTACCATTGTCGGGATGTCTTGTAACCGGGATTCCGATTCTGATCGGACCGTCCTGGGAGAAGGAATATACTTCGTTGACCCTGAGAGCTTGTGATGGGCTAAGTTAGGACACCCCTGCAGGGATTTGAACTTTCGAAAGCCATGCCCGCGGTTATGGGTAAATGGGAATTTGTTAATATGCGGTTGTAGAAAACCTGACGCTTAACTTAATTAAAATGAATCAACAGCTTGTGTAGCTGTGATGGTCTCTTTTCGGCGGAGTCCGGGAAGAGAACACGGTCTCGTGTTATGCTTGAACGTAAGTAGTTCTAGGATTACTTCTTGATTGTTATAGCTTCTCGACCGTGCTTTGCCTTCTCTTCTCGCTCTCCTTCACCTATGTTAGCCACCATATATGCTAGTGCTTGCTGCAGCTCCACCTCATAGCTTTTCCCTACCCATAAGCTTAATTATTCTTGATCGCGAGGGTGTGAGATTTCTGAGTCCCCGTGACTCACAGATTACTTCCAAAACCAGATGCAGGTGCCGATGATGTCATTCCCGGTGATGCGACTGAACTCAAGTGGGAGTTCGACGAGGACTCAGGACGTTACTACGTTTCCTTTCCAGACGATCAGTAGTGGAGCCCAGTTGGGGTGATCGGGGATCTTATGCATTTGGGGTTGTCTTTATTTTGTTTCCGTAGTCGGACCTTGATTGTATTCTGGATGATGTAATGCTATATTTATGTATTGTGTGAAGTGGCGATTGTAAGCCAACTCTGTACCTCTTTCTTACTCAGTACATGGGATGTGTAAAGATTACCCCTCTTGCGACATGCCTACAATGCGGTTATGCCTCTAAGTCGTGCTCCGACACGTGGGAGATATAGCTGCATCGTGGGTGTTACAATTGTTGCCGTGGAGGCCAGTCCTACCAAGCTTCAAAAACATGGCGAAGAACCGACTCCTTGTCAACCTTTTTCTTGTCAAATCCCACTACAACCGTCCTGACCGAAGCAACATTTGGGTCAAAGGATGGGAGCACAAATGTTTCGAAGGTGACAAGGTTTTCTCTATGTACAAGTTTTCTTCTTACAGAGGCACGTACGGATAAAAAGAGAACTTATATGTTTGGCTTGTCGGGGATAGATATGTAGGCTTGTTCCCTTTTCTTCTTTTCGGGATCGAGTCTGCATTTAGTGTAGAGGGAAGTAGTAGCAACATATGATCTAATCTACATGCTCATGGCAAGTTCATGTTATGTTATGCATTCATGCATGTTTTAGGGGGCCTCAATGCTTCATTTATTTATCTGTTGCTCAAGGTCTGTGCCTGGTTTGTACAAAGGGTTACATACAACATCGACAAGGCTTGTACAAAAGGGTGGTTGCGGCGCAGGGCCCGGAAGCCGCGCCCTATGGGTATAACTTAAGAAGCTGCTCAAATATTCAATGAGTTTTGCACCTCGATGGCATCTTCGGTCTCCAGACGGACTGTGCCAGGTCTGGTGACTCGTACTACGCGGTAAGGGCCTTCCCACTTTGTGGACTGAACACGCCTAAGGACAAGGTCGCCTTCCTCAATACTCCGGGCATGGACCCTACAGCTGTGATAGCAATGCAGGGACTGCTAGTATTGGGCAGCGTGTACGGCAGGCCGGAGACGGTTCTCCTCAAATAGCATGACGTTGTCACGCTGGTGCTATTCTTGCGCTACTTCATCATAGGGAAATACTCGAGGTGACCCATATATGAGTTCCGTGGGGAGCACTGCTCCTGCCCAATAGACTAGGGAGAAGGGAGTCTGGCTGGTAGCTCGATTTGGTGTCGTACAAAGGGACGAAAGAACCACCAGCAGCTCGCCGATCCATCGTCTGCCACACTTTTGTAGCCTATCAAATTTTCTTGTCTTGAGTCCTCGCATCACTTCAGCGTCCACCCTCTCAACTTGTCCATTGCTTCTGGGATGGGAAACAGAGGCGAATGAGACCTTGCTTCCGAGTGTATGAACGTATTACATGAAGGCACGACTTGTGAGTTGGGTGCCATTGTCAGTGATGACTCTGGCTGGTACTCCGAAACTACACATCAATCCCTTCAAGAAATTGATTGCTGATTGTGCGGTCACCTTCCTCACGGGCTCCACCTTCAGCCACTTTGTAAACTTGTCGATTGCCACGGACAAGAATTCCATGCCCCCGATAGCACGAGGGAAGGGGCCCAATATGTAGAGCCCCCTGACTGAAAATGGCCATGACAAAGGGATCGTCTAGAGAGCATGAGCCGAATAATGGATATTCTTGGAGTGGAATTGGCAGGCTTCACATCTGGTTACTAGCTCAGTTGCATCTTGGAGGGCTGAGGTCCAATAGAAAACCTTGCTGGAAAGCTTTCCCAACCAAGGCTCTTGATCCAATATGAGAGCCACACATGCCTTTATGTATCTTTGCCAATATTTCCTTCCCTTCTTCCGCACAAATGCACTTTAGTTTCACACTGTTGGGCCTCCTTATGTATAACGTGTCATCGACAAATTGATACATGATGGCCCTTTGGGCTACTCTTTCAGCTTATTCTTGCTCTTCGAGAAGTTCTCCAGTCTGGAGGTAGTGGACGATATGTTGTGCCCAAGTTGGAGCCCGTGACTCGACAACTCACTACTGCAGGATGCTGTTAACGCAACCCTACGATTAGAGACCTTCGACAAAACTGTGTGCGATGCAATAATCGCAAACGGTGGTGTAAAAAACACGTCAAAAAAGGTGCAAAGCGTTTGCGATGATGGATGCATCAAACACGGTTCCGATTTTGGTTGCGTTGGCGATGATGGACATACGGTTTAGTTCAATTAAATGTTTGTGATGAGGAGGAACAAAAGAAATGGGCTGCCAGGTGAAGGCATGTGTGATGTACAACATACATTTCACTCGGCTGAATTGTTTGTGATGAGGCGCAACAACAGAAACGGGCAGCGAGATGAAGGTGTTGTGATATAGGGCATAAAGTTCACTCGGATGAACTGTTTGCATTGAGCCAAGAGAACAGAAACGGTCCAATTTAACAAGATGTGTGTGATACGTGGCAAACAGGTCTGTAATTGGAAATGTGTGGGAAGACCGATAACAACACAGACGGTTCTTATTAACAAGCCTTGTGTGTTGTGAGAAAATGATTGCTAGTATACAATTATCAGTGATTGATGAAATCATCACCGACGGGTTCCATTGTTTAGTTTGTGTGCGATGTGATTTGCTCTGTCTATAGAACATCAACATATATAATTAAAAAGACAGCATTGCATAACCAAATTAAGCATACAATTACACAAGTGACTACACACATAACATTTCCACACACCAAAGTAAGAAATTACATGCATACTAAACTAGGAGAAACCAGGATCTAATCATCTACTTCTTATTGCGACGACGTTTGCCATTGCTCTGCTTCTGGATGGACCCCTTTCTATTTTGGGGAAGGAGGCACTTCCTCATGTGAACGAGCCGCCTATACATGTCATAACTCGTGTCCGCCTCCTTGGACGCGTACACGACGTGAGCTCTGTCGAGTTTCTCCATCCAGGTCGAGTGCCAGGCATGCTTGTCCTGGATGCAGGGATCCTTCACGTCTCTATAGTAGGGGTCGATGATGGCCTCGGCGAGGTGAACCAGTGAGTCCTTCTCATGCTCCTTGCTGCCCTAGATCTTGTATTGGCCCTGGATGTCCACAAGATCTTAGCAGGCGATGCCCGAATTCTTGAGCACCTTGACATCGTTGGTGATATCCACCGTAGCGAAAATGTAGTGGGGGCTGTTGACAAACCCGGCGAAACGCTCACAAGTCCTTGTGGCTAGGCAGTAGTGGTAGACGAGGACGTGGTTGCGCACGCACATATGGGCGACGTCGGCCTTGGGACGAGACCCGACATGAGTACCCGACCACCATGTTCTTCTCCTCAGCAAGCAAGAGCTCCATGATGTGGATGAAGTGCTCCATCCAGACCGGGTTGTTGGTGTACACCATCGAGAGCTCCGTGAACCTTCGGTGGTTGTCCACCATGGCATGCATGGTGAACTGCTGCTGGTCATCGGCAGCAGCTCGGAGCGCCATTGGAGCCACGCAGGATACCCTCTAAGAACTTGTCGTGGTGGGTGTGCTTCGTGCAATGGTGGGGTGCAATCGAAAGGTTGAGGAGACAAAGGGCTTAAATGGACACTATAACAAATGGGGGCCAGCCAGCCTGTAATTGTCATGTCTTGTCACGGCGTTCATAGTAGAGGATTATTGCACGCTTGACAACACCGCACCGCACACATTTCATTTGACCACTCGTGGGCTCGAAGAGGTGCCAAATGTATCGTCGGTGAGCCTATTCCCGTGCTACCATGCAGTTTACCGAGCAAGCTTACTTCCCGGCTAGTTTGGCCATGCGTCGGCTAGAAGAGGGACAAATCGTGGGCGTTTATTGGAAAAATGCTTTGGAAAATGAAGTCTGTGGAATGACTTTGGTCATAAGTTTACCTGTGGGTGATGAGGTCAAAGTTACACAAAACGGTGATGATGGACACTCGAGTGCGATAATTAATTCTGCACTCTAAAGGGAACACGGTGGAAGAAACCAACTGTGGGCAATAATGTCGAAGATCGCAATCGAGTTAGCTATCCAAATTTTGTGCTGTGAGATCAACAAGTTAAATAGATTTGAGAATGGTTAATAAAATCTAAGACCATTGCATACTAAGGTCAAAATGGTGCTACCAATATACGAGTCTCATACGATGCCATTTCAACGATTGTACCACAAAAGCTCGAAATATTACAAGGTTCAAATTCCAGAGTTATATGGCTCAAATTCGAAGATTACAAGGTTCAAACTGATATTTAGCTCATCAGCTGCAAATGCTCGCGCTGGTTAGCTGAACATGGATATCAGAGATGCTCAAACTAATATTACCACTTCTAAGTCTGGTTTTGAAACCTCACAATTTTTGCAAAGGGGTCAGCCACTGAGAAGTCATGTATGGGGTTGACATGATGACTTCTGATTACCCTGTCATCTGAAGTTCCAAAATGAAATTCAGCATTTTAGGAGCCAATTCCATTCTGCCGTAGGCACCAGCGCTGATCAACAAACCAGTCATTTTTGCAAAATAAATTTAGGGCAAACCTCATTACCTTCAACACCATTGCTCTGATAACAAAGAACCTGGCAAATATAATCTTTGGTAAGGTCCCTCGGCAGGAGTTCAAAGTAATTTCTGAGAGATGCAGATCTAAGCATTTGACGTGATTGTTATATTATATCAAAATTCAACCACTGGGCCTAATCTTATATGCAAAAGAAGAAAACGTGTTAGTGCGTACAAACAACCCTATTTGGTTTGCAGGATTTGCAAAATGCACTAATATGCTATCTTCGATCTGACATGATTAACATGGGCATTAACATGCCATCTTCGATCTTCACAAGAGGTTGGAGTGGATGAAAAGTTCCCTAAGAAAACTACTACAGATGAATCCAAAGGAGAAATGCACATGGATTGTAACCATATGGATCAAGCAACCAATATGGGGGGACATGTATGTATTGAAATCCTCCAAAAGAATCCTTCAGAAATCATAGTACATTTTCATTGTAAACTTGGAAAAGGGTGTCACAAATATAATTCCCTTATGGTTAACATTTAACAGGAAAGGAACATCACCTCGATATATAGCTTCTCCAAGCATGGAAAGCATCTTAGGAAACTGACAACTTGCTCCAGGTTGGGGCAGATAGGTTCTAGTGCCAGGACCTTCACTGTGCGTAGTTTAGGGGTCAAGCTTGTCGGAATCCTTTTCTAAAGGATAGACAAACAAACATCTTAATTAGAAATAATGTTAATTTGTCGAAGGAGAGGTAGAAGGCAGATATTGTACCAGAACGGGTGTGGATCCAATAACAAGTTCCCAGTATTTGTCAGACGAGTAGGCCACCACTGTCAATTTTGGCGCACGAATGTCATTGATTCTTGTTGGAGCTTCTTGATAAACTACAAGCAATCTCTCCAGTGCAGGTGTGTCCTCAATATCCTTACCATGGTACACATATTGCGATGTCTTCCTACCACACCAGCAACACACATAAAAAGTACAGAGAGTCGTGGAGGTGATGTGGAAGGTACTCAATCCATTGATTGCCTAAAGATTAAGGTACTCGAGTGCAGTACAGCCATGGAGTAGGTGCTCCATGTCACAGATTGAGAGGTAGACGACGACGAGCTCGAGGTGCTTTAGTCATGGTAGAATAAGAGCGAGCCTGTCATTAAGGTGGGAGGGGGAATGGTAGTTCCCGAACTTGGCGACGTTGTAATACCCACAATGCGGCTATATCTCCCACGTGTCGGGGCACGACTTAGAGGCATAGACGCATGGTAGGCATGTCGCAAGAGAGGTAATCTTTACACATCCCATGTACTGAATAAGAAAGTGATAAAGAGTCGGCTTACAATCGCCACTTAACACAATACGTAATTATATCATACATCATCCAGAATACAATCAAGGTCCGACTACGGAACCAACATAAAGAAAGACAACCCCAAATGCTAGATCCCCGATCGTCCCGACTGGGCTCCACTACTGATCAACTGGAAATGAAACAACACACCGAACACGATCTTCATCGAGCTCCCACTTGAGCTCAGTCGCGCCACCTGCACTGGTATCATCGGCACCTGCAACTGTTTGGAAGTATCTGTGAGTCATGAGGACTCAGCAATCTCACACCCTCGCGATCAAGAATATTTAAGCTTAAGGGTAGGAAAAGGGTAGTGGGGTGGAGCTGCAGCAAGCACTAGCATATATGGTGGCTAACTTACGCAAATGAGAGCAAGAAGAGAAGCAAAGCACGGTCGAGAAGCTAATAGTGCTCAAGAAGTGATCCTGAAACTACTTACGTTCAAGCATAAAACGAGACCATGTTCACTTCCCGGACCCCGCCGAGAAGAGACCATCACGGCTACACACGGTTGATTCATTTTCATTAAGTTAAGTGTCAAGTTCTCTACAACCGGATATTACAAATTCCCATCTGCCCATAACCGTGGGCACGGCTTTCGAAATTTCAAACCCTGCATGGGTGTCCCAACTTAGCCCATCACAAGCTTTCATGGTCAACGGAGGATATTCCTTCTCCCAGGAAGACTAGATCAGACTCGGAATCCCAGTTACAAGACATTTCGACAATGGTAAAACAAAACCAGCAAGACCGCCCGATGTGCCGCCATCCCGACAGGAGCTGCACATATCTCATTCTCAGGGCAACACCGGATAAGCTAAGCTTACAGGTACCAACATAACCCAAGTTGCCAAGGGAGGGTCCCGCACGGTGCTCTGGTTCGGACCAACACTTAGAAAAGCAATGGACTGAGGGGGGGTTAAAATAAAGATGACCGTTGGGAGCGCGACTCCCAAGGGAAAAGTAGGTGGTGGTGAGGCAAATGTAAAACCAAGGTTGGGCCTTGCTGGAGGAGTTTTATTCAAAGCGAACTATCAAGGGGTTCCCATAACACCCAACCGCGTAAGGAATGCAAAATCAAGGAACATAACACCGGTATGACGGAAACTAGGGCAGCAAGAGTGGAACAAAACACCAGGCATAAGGCCGAGCCTTCCACCCATTACCAAGTATATATAAATCCATTAATTAAATAAGAGGTATTGTGATATCCCAACATATCCATGTTCCAAACATGGAACAAACTTCATCTTTACCTGCAACTAGCAACGCTATAAGAGGGGCTGAGAAAAAGCGGTAACATACCCAAACAATGGTTTGCTAGGAAAGGTGGGTTAGAGGCTTGACATGGCAATATGGGAGGCATGATAAAGAAAGTGGTAGGTAGCACGGCATATCAATAGAGTGAGCAACTAGCAAGAAAAGATAGAAGTGATTTCGAGGGTATGGTCATCTTGCCTGAGATCTAGCAAGGAAGAAGAATGAGTCCATGAAGAAGACAAGCGGACATAGTCGAACGAATCCTCACAACTCGGGAATGACACCGAAGCTAACGAGCGAAACAACCCGGAAAGAAGCAAGCAACATAGTAAATAACCCTCACATAAACATGGCATGATGCACAACCAAGTATGATGCATGTCCGGTTTGATGGGGCATGGCATGGCAAAATGCACAAACAATCCTTCAAATTAAGTGGAGCTCAATATGCAACGGAGTTGCATATTAACGAAACACCACGTGACTTATTTAGTTCTCTCATGTTTAATTACTCAACAAAAAAATGTTTATTAACATGGCAAGAGGTAAAGCAAAGTAAAACTACCTATCTAGGCAAGTTTAAATGAGGCCAGAACAACAAGCAACAAGTCCGGAAAATCCTCATGTGCATATTTATGGATTTGGTAATGTTCTTCCCTACACCATATTTTAGAGTTATTAAACATGCAAAGTGATGCCACCATGTTAAACTAGGCATTAATCCACCCCATTTACATATAAAGTTTATTAAATTTGGAGCTATGGTTATTTAGTAATGAATTAAAGCATTTTTAACATCGCATATGAGCAAATTAATGCAAACAGCAAGTTAAACATTTAAAACATGGTTGAAAGTTGGACATTATGAATCTACACAAAATTCTAAGCATTTTTCATATAAGGTTTATTTAATTTGGATGCACGTCTCGAGAGTTATTAAATGAATGAAGTATGAGGGCTTTTCTGCAAAACTGGCAATTCGGGATAAATAGCTAAAATTGTAGACATGAAAAAACACTACATGGGCCAAAACTGCTAGAACTGGGCCAGCTACTGCACGCGCTACACACAGGTTGGCTTCTGTGCGCATCTCACCTCGGGCCAGATTTGGCCTGCTGGTAGAGAGGGGGCGCCTGAGCCGGAGGTGTGCTGGGCCTTGGCAGACTGCGGTCAACGCGCGCGGTGGGCCGAGCAGCACGGGGCCCGCGAGAACTTAGCAGGCCGTGGCCCATGTGGACAACGGGGTCAACGGGCACGACTGCGTGGTTGCTCTGCTTGACCTCAAGTAGAGCCATGTCGGCGGTGGCGGCGCGAGGTAGGCACGCACGGCGTGGTCAAGGGGAAACGGGGACGGCGCCGGAGGTCGGATCCGGGGCCGGCGGGCGAGCTCCAGCCGGATCTAGGACGAGGACGGCGACTCCTACCAGATCGGTTGCGGCGAAGCTCCTACAGCTGTGCTCATCGTGGTGAGGCACGATGAGAGAGAGAGGAAAGGAAGGCTCGGAGAAGGAGGTGGAGAATGGCAGTGCGACTGGTCGCCGGTGATGGCGGACTCCGGTGACCCGCCGGAGTAGCGAACGACGGCAGAAGGCGTCGCGCGAGGGTTGATGGCGAGGAAGCTCGAGGGGAGCGGGGCTCCTGAGGCTGCGGGCGGCGATGTGGGCTGGTCTGAGCCCATATGGGCTCGAGCAGGCCCCGAACTAGGTCGGGCGGGCCGGCGTGAGGTGGGAGGAGGGAGGCACTAGCAGGGGCACATGGCGCGCTGCCACTGGCCCTAGGCGGCGGCGACGACAGGTTCAAGTGGCGGCTCGCCCGCTGGGGCAGTGCCAAGTGGCGGCGGTGGGTTAGGCTGCCGCGGAATGCGAGGTGGAGGTGGGAGGAGGCTGGCGGCGCGCTGATTTTGAGGAGGGAGTTGTCTGCTGCCAAAAATGGAAGGGGAGGCTTCATTTTATAGACAGGGTTAGGGTTTGAGGGGTTAGGAGGGGTTTTTGGACCGTGCGGTCTCCATCGGACGGCTCCGGACGCAAGAAGGGGTAGGTTGAGTCTACTGGGCTGTGTAGAGGGCCATGGACTGAGAGGAGAGAAGAGGATTGCAGCCCGGCAACAGTTTCCGAAGACCGAAAACATCCGACGTAAGACCGACTATATTGTCGCTATAGTTATCCGTTGGGGCATCAAATGGACTCCGAACGCGATGAAATTTGGCAGGCGGCCTACTGACAACATAAAAACACCGCATGCCAACTTTCAACCCATTCTAAGAACATTTTCCGACCACTTATAAAATATTATTTCGGACATGCCGCGGGCGCGTGCAAGTGTGTCTGGGCTCAGAACGGACAACGGAAAGAACGGGGAGACCCGGGCGGATGCAAGTTTTAAAAACATAATGATGCAATGCGGATGATGCATGGCAAGATGCAGCACGCAAGCAAAAGACAAGGCAACAACAGCGAATAACTGGAAGACACCTGGTGCGTCGGTCTCGGGGCGTCACAACACTGCACCACTAGAAGAGGATCTCGTCCCGAGATCTAGGATGGCACCGGAGGGAAATGGAAGAGGAAGAGAAGAGGTAAAACTAAGTTGCTTCTTTGAAAAACGAGTGAAACCAAAGAACCTTGCAAGGTTGAACAAATTGAAAGAAAGAATGCAACGAGGATGAATAATGTTGAAGACACTCTGTTTGAAAAGAGGAGCAAGGAACATTACTAGAACCTTGTAGGTTGAAAGACATAAGAAAAAGGGTTGCAATGTACAAGAAGTACATGCAAGCACTCCGGTTGAAACAAGATGTACAAGGAACAAGAACAAATCAATTACGACAACACTCCGGTTAACACAAGATAGAGAAGGAATAAGAATGATATAATTTGGACAGCACCCCGACTGTAAATGGAAGGAATTGAACATGATCTTGACAAAATGGGATGATGGGTCGAAGAGTGTAACATCACAAAGCCTCCAGAAGAAATGCAAGAATGGAATGAAAAGAATGGAGAAGAGAAAACATCCTCCCCCACAATTAAATTGGAAAAGAATCCTTACGAAGAAGGGTCAAATGGAGTTGTTGGAAATCCAACAATGAAAAGAGTAAGCTTGTTGTGGGCTTAAGGAAAACTTCTCAAAATTGAGTAAAAAATCTGCCACTATGGAAACAAAAGATTGGATTGATATCAACAAGGTGAGGAGAAGCTTATTTCACCGGAAGGATAAATGAAGAACTTGGGTCATTTATAAGCACCATAAATAGCACCAATCTTTAGGGAAAGCTTTAGGTGAAATATAATCCAAGATAAATCCAATAAAGAGATTGATGGGTTGAAAATATGTCTTGAGCGAAGAGAAAATGATGGATTTAGATATCTCATTCCTGACAACTGGTGAATCATGAAACATGAAGGAAAATTGTAAAGAGTGACATAACACCACCTTGAAAGATAAGGCAGAAAGGATTGAACATGGAAATGCAAGATGAAGAATACTTGAGCTCCTCCAAGGAAAATCTTGAAGAACACTTAGAGAATGAATTAAAACTTTGAAGAACGACCATGTTTACCCTTCATGAGAACACCGGTAACGAAAGAATGATCAAACAAAACAAAAGAGAAGTTGAAAACACAAGGTCAAACCTTGCAATGATTGGGATGGAGCTTTGCGATGATATAATTGAGAGAGCTTGGAACTCCGGGAAAATAAAAATGAAACAATTGAAACCGAGAATTTGATGAGCCTCCGGAATTAGGAATTAATCACTTGGATTAAACAAGAATAAGAATTAGATTATGCTTATCCTTCATCAATTAAATTGATGACAAGCAACGGATTTGACATAATACTTATTCTCATTGGAAAGGATTTAGCAATATTATAGCGTAATCTTGAGAAAGTCTTCAACGAACCACCGGTAGGATTGAAACAACGAATAAATTGATATGATAAACGAAGGAAGAAGAATCTTGGAAGAACCAATGTAAGAATAGAAAATGAATGAACAAAAGATAAAGAAACACCGGAAAGAATTATCAAATGAATGAAGATGCTTGAGAGAATTTAGATACAAGTGAACGAAGAGATCATTAACTGATTAGAGGATGTTTGAGCGATGCACCAGTAAGATTTCGGAGACCGAGAGCTGAAAGCTGGTATGAATAATTCTAAGATGATGGGCTCCAGAGAATCAAACTGAAAAGACCCCTGAATTGCTTCAGATGATTGAAAAGAATTCTCACAATCGAAAACAACTATGAGAGGATGGCATCAAGCTTGAATCACGAATCTTTGAAAGAACGGGTAAGGATTTAAGAGGAGAAATTCTTCGGTCTTCAAAATCTGAGAATGACGACGAGAAACGCCATCATGAATTTTTAGGCACTCCGGAATGAAGAATAGAAAGATTGAGCCAATGATGAAAAGAATTTGAAAGATCTTGGTGAAAGACATTATACTGATGATAACTCAATCTTATGTCAAACTTTGAAATGAATTTGAGAATAACTCCAGGAAAATTAGAAGAGTTAGGTAAGATCCTAGGAAAATACCTGTTGGTTAGGCCCACTCAAGAAAAGCACCGTTGAAATGATTGCTCGAACGAGAGATTGCACCGGTTGAATTAAATTGCTTGAACGAGATGACACCCTCGGAACAGGTTGAACGAATGCAGAGTGGAAACATGAATCTTTGAGATATCTTGAGCACTCCGGAACAATTTAATAGCTAGAAGTGGATGATTAAGAGGTGCATCGGAATTAGAAAGCATTAGAACTGAGCAAAGGATATGATCGACAAAGCTTGAATTAAATCCACCGAAGAAGAAAACGAGTGAAGAGTGACAAACTTGAGGCTACCTTAGTATCTTCATGAGAATCACCGGATAATAACATTGAGGAAAGAATGAAGAAACTTCACATCCATAAGATGGATACTTCATTCAGAAATCTGAGTCCTTGAGGAAAATGGAGGGCGGGAAAAACAAAGACAACTTGGGAGGAATGAAACAAACACCGTTGAGAATACTTAGAGTTGACCTTGCGAATGTTGAAATGATCGGATCCACTTGAAGAGAAAACACGCCGATTGAAAATGATTGACATGACAATCTCGATTATCATGAAGGATTGGTATTCACATAGGAGTATGAGAACACCGCTTAGGAAAGGTATGGAATCAACACTTGACATTGAAGCAACTCGAATACCACAACTCAAAACAAAACAAAGGATTGGCTTAGAAAATAAGCCGGAAACAAACATAAGAAAGACCCCATGTCGTATCATGTGTGTGTTGGAAAGATATTCTAGGAGCTACTTGAATTCCCACTAATAAACTCCCGAAACTTTCTGGTTATGCAATCAGGTGTTGGGGATACAGGGGAAGCATAATACCTCACCCAAACTAACAATTCCTACATCCATCTGTATCCATCCTTGAACACATAACCAAGAAACCTTCGGAAATCATTTACCTCAACCTTCGAAAACCATCCGTTATACGAGTTACAGAAATACTCCCTTACTCCCGCCCCAGTACTAGGTGGCATCGAGGTTATCTCACCAACAACTGCATAAATGAGATTTTCGATGTCGGCGAAACTCAGGTATTCCAGAATTGCAACGATAAAATTGTGACGAGAACACCTCCGAGCTCAACTCGCCGGGACACTGTCACAACCCCTAAATGTCAGGAGGCACCAAGAACAATGTTCTCATCACAAAACCATCAGAACGATTCCAAGATACGCGCGTGATCCTAAAAAAATTCGTGAAATTTGAGGAGAGGAGAGTCAAAACTTCTACGTCAGGAGGCCTCACCAGAGCGATGAAGGGACTGGGGAGTAAAAAGAATCCTACTCTCCGATATATATAGTCCTAAGACTCAAAACATTTTGTTCTAGACTCAACAACGTCAGTGATTCGATCAAGCAGGGGGCTCCTAAGTCGGGGATGGCTCTAATTACCAACTTGTAACACCCACAATGCGGCTATATCTCCCATGTGTCGGGGCATGACTTAGAGGCATAGCCGCATGGTAGGCATGTCGCAAGAGGGGTAATCTTTACACATCCCATGTACCAAATAAGAAAGGGATAAAGAGTCGGCTTACAATCGCTGAGGGAATCCTAGATTAGGGGGTTTCCGGACAACCGGACTATATCCTTTGGCCGGACTATTGGACTATGAAGATACAAGATTGAAGACTTCGTCCCGTGTCCGGATGGGACTTTCCTTGGTGTGGAAGGCAAGCTTGGCAATACGGATATGTAGATCTCCTACCCTTGTAACCGACTCTGGGTAACCCTAGCCTCCTTCGGTGTCTATATAAACCGGAGAGTTTAGTCCGTAGGACAACAACAATCATACCATAGGCTAGCTTCTAGGGTTTAGCCTCTACGATCTCATGGTAGATCAAATCTTGTAATACTCATATCATCAAGATCAATCAAGCAGGACGTAGGGTATTACCTCCATCAAGAGGGACCGAACCTGGGTAAACATCATGTCCCCCTCCTCCTGTTACCATCCGCCTTAAACGCACAGTTCAGGACCCCCTACCCGAGATCCGCCGGTTTTGACACCGGCATTGGTGCTTTCATTGAGAGTTCCACTGTGCCGTCACCGTAAGGCTTGATGTCTCCTTCGATCATCGGTAACTATGCGGTCCAGGGTGAGGTTTTCCTCACCGGACAGATCTTCATATTCGGCGGCTTCGCACTGCGGGCCAACTCGCTTGGCCATCTGGAGCAGATCGAGAGCTACGCCCTTGGCCACCAGGTCAGGTTCGGATACTTAAACTACACTGCCAACATTCGTGGAGACTTGATCTTCGACGGATTCGAGGCCATGTCAGGTGCGCTGCACAATCACAACAAGCATGACGTAACACTGCCGTCGGATAGTGTTCGGGAAATCACACCTGCAGCTACTCTGCCTTCAATCCGGAGAAAATTGCACCATCCGAGGACGGGTGGATAGACCCCACCATGGAGGCCGCACTCTCAGCGGCGATAAAGGAGGATACTGACTTCACCCCTTACGAGAGCAGTGTTGCCGAACCATTGGATTCATCTCCGGCCATGGACTCCGAGCCGCCTATGTCCATGCCTATCGAATCCGATTTGGCGCCAATCATGGAGTTCACCTCCGCGGATATCTTTCAGCACTCACCTTTCGGTGACGTGCTAAATTCATTAAGGTCTCTCTCCTTGTCAGGAGAACCTTGGCCGAACTATGTCCGGCTAGAATGGGATTCGGACGATGAAGAAATTCGCTCCCCACCCACCACCCACTTAGTAGCCACTGTCGGCAATTTAACCAACATGCTCGACTTCGACTCCGAAGACATCGACGGTATGGACGGCGATGCAGGAGATGAACAGGAACCACCGCCCACAGGGCGCTGGACCGCCACCTCATCATATGATATATACATGGTGGACACCCCCAAAGAAGGCACTGGTGACGAGACAACGGAGGATGACCCCTCCAAGAAGCAACCCAAGCACCAACATCAGTGGCGCCGCTCTAAATCCCGCCATAGCAAAAGTAGTGATACCGGCACAAGAGACAATAACACTCCGGATAGTGCTGAAGACAACAATCCCCTCCAGCACGATTTAGAGCGGCAGGGTGAACAAGCTAGCCCTCCAGAGCGGGCAGCAGATGGAGAATCGAAGGAGGACAATTACATGCCTCTCTCGGAAGACGAGGCGAGCCTCGGCGACGAAGAATTAATCGTGCCTGAGGATCCCGTCGAGCAGGAGCGCTTCAAGCGCCGGCTTATAGCCACAACAAATAGCTTGAAGAGAAAGCAACAACAGCTCCGAGCTATCAAGATTTGCTAGCAAACAGATGGACCAAAGTCCTTGCGGCCGAGGAATACAAGCTCGAGCACCCAACCAAGAGTTATCCAAAGCGCAGGTTGCTACTTCACCTCGAGGAGGAAGCATTGAAACCCACATCACCAGCGTATGATGCGGCTGACGGGCCACCTCGTGGCCGAGACAGAGAGGCATTTAAGCCCGAAGTCCAGCCCGCACCCCGCCGCCAATCAAACAAAAATACGAAGGCCCGGGGCAACACGCGGGACCTGCGAGACATATTGGAAAACAAGGCAAAACATGCAAGCTCGATCTACGGATCACGGGGGCGTGCACCAACACGCGACGATGACCGTCACGCCGGATACACTAAAAGTAAATCTGGCCGGGCCGAATATAGTAGACAAGACTCATATGAACTGCGTCGTGATATAGCCCGGCACAGAGGTGCCGCACACCCCCCATGCTTCACTGATGAAGTTATGAATCACGAATTCTCGGAGGGTTTTAAACCCATAAATATCGAATCGTATGATGGTACAACAGATCTCGCTGTATGGATTGAGGATTTCCTCCTCCACATCCACATGGCTCGCGGTGATTATCTGCATGCCATCAAGTACCTCCCACTAAAACTTAAAGGACCAGCTTGGCATTGGTTGTATAGCTTGCCAGCAGACTCCGTCGGCAGTTGGGAGTATTTGGAAGCAGCATTCCTTGACAACTTCCAGGGCATTTATGTGCGACCACCAGATGATGATGACTTGAGCCATATAACTCAGCAGCCAGGGGAATCGGTCAGGCAATTCTGGACACAGTTCCTAACTATGAAAAACCAAATTGTCGACTGTCCGGACGCAGAGGCCTTAGCGGCATTCAAGCATAACATCCGTGACGAGTGGCTCGCCCGGCACCTCGGCCAGGAGAAGCCGAAGTCTATGGCAGCCCTCACGACACTCATGACCCGCTTTTGCGTGAGCGAGGATAGCTAGCTAGCTCGCAGCAACAACACATCAAGGAATCCGGGCAATTCAGATACTAAAGATGCCGACGGCAGACCACGTCGTAACAGACACAAGCGCCGCACAAGCTTCAAAATATCGGATATCGGGTTCGTATCAGTTTGGCTTCAACATATCAGATGTCAGATATCGGGTGATATATCGGATGATATGTAGATATATCGGAGAAAATATGTCTAGTTTCTTTTTCATTATTGTTGTTGAAAACATTTATTTTTAGTAAAAGAAAATGTATGATGTCAATGCTTTAACATAAAACTTTTAGATTCCTAGTTTATTATCTTATTGATTAAGAAAATATTAAGGAAAGATTCAGAAAATCCTAAAAACAATGCGATATATATGAATTTTTATGAAACATTGTGCATGACTTTGATAATATATAATGAAGTTGTAAATGCGTAATCTTATTTCACTGCTTTCTAACAAAGAATTGTTTTCATCTACGTATCATTCTATACCGGTGGACATATCGGGCTAGATATCGGCCATATCAGTCAATATTTCGGTCCATATCGGGTGATATGTTGGAAAATGATATTTAACAAATGATATGTTATGTTCATATCGGTAGCGCCACAAAAGTGATATATCGGCCTATATATCAGTCGTATCGGCCTAGATTTAAAAGCTTGGCGCCGCAAGAACGGCGATAACGCCGATGATATGGCAGTCAATGCTTGATTCACAGGCTCTAGATCCGGTTAGCGGAAAAATCCATTCAAAAGAAGTACTCCGGGCCCGTCCAGTTTGGATCACATACTCGATCACTCGTGTCAAATCCACGGCACCCCTAATAAGCTAGCCAATCACACCAACAGATAATGCTGGGTATTCAAGCAGGCCGGCAGGTTGAATGCCGAAAACAAGGACAAGGGGCTGCATAGTGATGACGAGGAGCAGCCCCGGCCGCCGAACACGGGAGGACAGAAGAGGTTCCCCCCACAAGTGAAGATGGTGAACATGATATATGCAACCCACATTCCTAAGAGGGAACGGAAGCATGCACTAAGGGACGTCTATGCGATGGAGCCCGTCGCCCCAAAGTTCAACCCATGGTCCTCTTGTCCGATCACCTTGGATAGCAAGGACCAACCCACTAGTATCCGTCATGGCGGATCCGCCGCATTGGTCCTAGACCCCATCATCGACGGATTTCACCTCACTCGAGTCCTTATGGACGGCGGTAGCAGCCTGAACCTGCTCTATCAGGATACAATGCGCAAAATGGGTATAGATCCCTTGAGGACCAAACCCACCAAAACCACCTTTAAAGGCGTCATCCTAGGTGTAGAGGCCCGTTGCACAGGCTCAATCACATTGGAAGTGGTCTTCAGATCTCCGGAAAACTTCCGAAGCGAGGAGTTAATCTTTGATATCGTCTCGTTCTGTAGTGGCTATCACGCACTGCTCGGGCAAACCGCATTTGCAAAATTCAATGTGGTACCGCATTATGCATACCTCAAGCTCAAGATGCCTGGACCTAGGGGGTTCATAATAGTCAATGGAAACACATAACGCTCGCTCCGCACGGAATAGCACACTGCGGCCCTCGGAGCAGAAGCACAAAGCAGCCTTTTAAGGCAAACCGCCAATTCGGCGATACAGCCCCCGGACACCGTCAAGCGAGTCCGGAGTAATGATACATCTCCAACGTATCTATAATTTTTGATTGCTCCATGCTATATTATCTACTATTTTAGACATTATTGGGCTTTATTTTCCAATTTTATATTATTTTTGGGACAAACCTATTAACCGAAGGCCCAGCCAGAATTGCTGTTTTTTGGCTGTTTTAGGGTTTCGAAAAAAATGAATATCAAACGGAGTCCAAATGGAATGAAACCTTCGGAAATGTGATTTTCTCATCAGATAAGATCCACGAGACTTGGACCCTCCGTCAAGGAAGCCACGAGGTTGTCACAAGGGTAGGGGGCGCCCCTCCTAGGGCGCGCCCCTGCCTCGTGGGCCCCTTGAAGCTCCACCGACGTACTTCTTCCTCCTATATATCCACGTACCCCCAAATGATCGGGGACGGAGCCAAAAACCTAATTTCACCACCGCAACTTTCTGTATCCACGAGATCCCATCTTGGGGCCTGTTCCGCAGCTCCGCCGGAGGGGGCATCGATCACGGAGGGCTTCTACATCATCATCCAAGCCCCTTCGATGAAGTGTGAGTAGTTTACTATAGACCTACGGGTTCATAGCTAGTAGCTAGATGGCTTGTGGAAATCTATTCGATGTAATCTTCTTTTTGTGGTGTGTTTGTTGAGACCGATGAATTGTGGGTTTATGATCAAGTCTATCTATGAATAATATTTGAATCTTCTTTGAATTATTTTATGTATGATTGGTTACCTTTACAAGTCTCTTCGAATTATCAGTTTGGTTTGGCCTACTAGATTGGTTGTTCTTGCCATGGGAGAAGTTCTTAGCTTTGGGTTCAATCTTGCGGTGTCCTTTCCCAGTGACAGAAGGGGTAGCAAGGCACGTATTGTATTGTTGCCATCGAGGATAGCAAGATGGGTTTTTTTCATATTTCATGAAATTATCCCTCTACATCATGTCATCTTGCTTAAGGCGTTACTCTGTTTTTAACTTAATACTCTAGATGCATGCTGGATAGCGGTCGATGAGTGGAGTAATAGTAGTAGATGCAGAATTGTTTCAGTCTACTTGTCTCAGACGTGATGCCTATATACATGATCATACCTAGACATTCTCATAACTATGATCAATTCTGTCAATTGCTCAACAATAATTTGTT
Source organism: Triticum urartu (assembly GCF_056163025.1). Taxonomy (NCBI): domain Eukaryota; kingdom Viridiplantae; phylum Streptophyta; class Magnoliopsida; order Poales; family Poaceae; genus Triticum; species Triticum urartu. The sequence goes on along the minus strand of NC_141874.1, from coordinate 241,532,066 downwards.
CACCCACCGTAGAATACTTATTCTCTTGAGAGAAGCAACTAGTGAAACCTATGGCCCCCGGGTCTCTTTCTCATCATATCAATCTCCATCACTTTATTATTGCTTTGCTTTTACTTTATTTATTTTGCACCTTTATACCAGAAATATTATTTACCATCTCTATCAGATCTCACTTTCGTAAGTGACCGTGAAGGAATTGACAACCCCTAAGCGCGTTGGTTGCGTTGAGCTATTGTTTTTGTGTAGGTACAAGGGACTCGAGCGTAGCCTCCTACTAGATTGATACCTTGGTTCTCAAAAACTGAGGAAAATACTTATGCTACTTTGCTGCATCATCCCTTCCTCTTTGGGGAAATCCAACGCAGTGCTCAAGAGGTAGCAAGAAGAATTCCTGGCGCCGTTACCGGGGAGTCTGCGCAAAAGTCAACATACCAAGTACCCATCACAATCCCAATCTCCCGCATTACATTATTTTCCATTTTCCTCTCATTTTCATCTCCCCACTTCACCATTGCCGTTTTATTCGCCCTCTCTCTCTCTCTCTCTATCCTCCCTCTCTTTCTCCATTTGCCTTTTTGCCTGTTTGCTTTTTGTTTGCTCATGTGTTAGTTTGCTTTTTTGTCGCGATGGCTCAAGATAATACTAAATTGTGTGACTTCACCAATACCAATAATAATGATTTCCTTAGCACTCCGATTGATCCTCTTACCGATCCTGAATCTTGTGAAATTAATACTGCTTTGTTGAATCTTGTCATGAAAGATCCGTTCTCTGGCCTTCCTAGTTAAGATGCCGCTACCCATCTTAATAGCTTCGTTGATTTGTGTAACATGCAAAAGAAGAAAGATATCGATAATGATATTGTTAAATTCAAGCTATTCCCTTTTTTGCTTAGAGATCGTGCTAAAGCTTGGTTTTCGTCTTTGCCTAAAAATAGTATTGATTCATGGAACAAGTGCAAAGATGCTTTTATCTCTAAATATTTTCCTCCCGCTAAGATCATCTCTCTTAGAAACGATATTATGAATTTTAAACAACTTGATCATGAACATGTTGCACAAGCTTGGGAGAGAATGAAATTAATGATACGTAATTGCCCTACTCATGGTTTAAATTTGTGGATGATTGTTCAGAATTTTTATGCCAGATTGAAATTTGCTTCTAGAAATCTTTTAGATTCGTCCGCGGGAGGCACTTTTATGGAAATCACCTTAGGATAAGCTACTAAACTCCTAGATAATATTATGGTTAATTATTCTCAATGGCATACTCAAAGATCTACTAAAAAGGTGCATGTGATAGAAGAAATTAATGTTTTAAGTGAAAGATGGATGAACTTATGAAATTATTTGCTAATAAGAGTGTTTCTTCTGATCCTAATGATGTGCCCTTGTCTACTTTGATTTGGAATAATAATGAATCTATAGATGTGAATTTTGTTGGTAGGAACAATTTTGGTAACAACGCGTATAGAGGAAATTTCAATCCTAGGCCTTATCCTAGTAATCCCTCTAATAATTATGGTAATTCCTACAACAATTCTTATGGAAATTATAATAAGATGCCCTCTGATTTTGAATCTAATATTAAAGAATTTATTTCTTCGCAAAAGAATTTTAATGCTATGATTGAAGAAAAATTGCTTAAGATTGATGATTTGGCTAGGAACGTTGACAGAATTGCTCTTGATGTTTATTATTTGAAACTTAGATCTATTCCACCTAAGCATGATATTAATGAGTCTCTCAAAGCCATGATAATTTCCATTGACGAGTGCAAAGAAAGAACCGCTAGGATGCGTGCTAAGATAGATGCCTTTATAAAAGTGTGTTCTTCTAGTTCCTATGAAAATAATGATGAAGATCTAAAAGTTATTGATGTGTCCCCTATTAATCTTTGTTTTTCAATATGAATCTTGATAATGATGGGACTGAATATGATCCACCATTACCTAGAAGGCGTTCAAAGAATTCGGAATTTGTTGATCTTGATGCTAAATTTGATAAAAGTGGGATTGAAGAAATTAAAACCTAGATGTTGCTAAACCCACTATTATGGATTTCAATGAATTTAACTATGAAAATTTCTCTTTGATTGATTGTATTTCCTTGTTGCAATTCGTGCTAAAATCTCCTCACGCTTATAGTCAAAATAAAGCGTTTACTAAACATATCGTTGATGCCTTGATGCAATCTTATGAAGAAAAACGAGAATTGGAAATTTCTATCCCTAGAAAACTTTATGATGAGTGGTAACCAACTATTAATACTAAAATTAAAATTTGTGAGTTTTATGCTTTGTCTGATTTGGGTGCTAGTGTATCTACTATTCCCAAAACTTTGTGTGATTTACTAGATTTCCGTGATTTTGATGATTGCTCTCTAAACTTGCATCTTACGGATTCCACTATTAAGAAACCTATGGGAAGAATTAATGATGTTCTTATTGTTGAAAATAGGAATTATGTGCCCGTATATTTTATCGTTCTTGATATATATTGATATCCTTCTTGCCCTATTATTCTTGGTAGACCTTTCCTTAGAACGGTTGGTGCAATTATTGATATGAAGGAAGGGAATATTAGATTTCAATTTCCATTAAAAAGGGCATGGAACACTTTCCTAGAAAGAAAATAAAATTACCATATGAATCTATCATGAGAGCCACTTATGGACTGCCTACCAAAGATGACAATACCTAGATCAATTCTTGCTTGTTATGCCTAGCTAGGGGCGTTAAACGATAGCGCTTGTTGGGAGGCAACCCGATTTTGTTTTTATTCCTTGATTTTTGCTCCTGTTTAGTAATAAATAAATTATTTACCCTCTGTTTTGGTTGTGGTTTTTGTGTTTAATTAGTGTTTGTGCCAAGTAGAACCTTTGGGAAGACTTGGGGAATGTCTTGATTGAACTTGCTGTAAAAAACGGAAACTGTAGCACTCACGAGAACTGCTCTCATTTTTATTTGGAAAGTGATATTTAGCTAATTATTTTTGAAGATGATTAATATATAAATTCCTCACGTCCAGAAATTTATTTTAGAATTTTTGGGGTTCCAGATCTTGCGCTAGCTACAGATTACTACAGACTGTTCTGTTTTTGACAGATTCTGTTTTTCGTGTGTTGTTTGCTTATTTTGATGAATCTATGGCTAGTAAAATAGTTTACAATACATAGAGAACTTGGAATACAGTAGGTATAACACCAATATAAATATGGAATGAGTTCATTAGAGTACCTTGAAGTGGTCTTTTGTTTTCTTTCGCTAACGGAGATCACGAGATTTTCTACTTTAAGTTTTGTGTTGTGAAGTTTTCAAGTTTTGGGTAAAGATTTGATGGATTATGGAACAAGAAGTGGCAAGAACCTAAGGTTGGTATTCCCATGGCACCCCCAAGATAATCTAAGGACACCTAAAAGCTAAAGCTTGGGGATGCCCCGGAATGCATCCCCTCTTTCGTCTACTTGTATCGGTAACTTTACTTGGAGCTATATTTTTATTCACCACATGATATGTGTTTTGCTTGCAGCGTATTTTATGATTTGAGTCTTTGCTTGTTAGTCTACCATAATCATCCTTGCTGTACACACATTTTGAGAGAGCCATACATGATTTGGAATTTGATAGAATACTCTATGTGCTTCACTTATATCTTTTTAGCTTTATAGTTTTGCTCTAGTGCTTCACTTATATCTTTTAGAGCATGGTGGTGGATTTGTTTTATAGAAAATATTGATCTCTCATGCTTCACTTAGATTATTTTGAGAGTATTAATAGCATGGTAATTTTCTTAAAATCCTAATATGCTTGGTATGCAAGATTAATAATAAAACTTTCTTATGAGTGTGTTGAATTCTAAGAAAAGTTTGATGCTTGATGATTGTTTTGAGATATGGAGGTAATAATTTCGAAGTCATGCTAGTTGAGTAGTTGTGAAATTTAGAAATACTTGTGTTGAGGTTTGCAAGTCCCGTAGAATGCACGTATGGTAAACGTTATGCAACAAATTTCAAACATGAGGTGTTATTTGATTGTCTTCCTTATGAGTGGCAGTCGGGGACGAGCGATGGTCTTTTCCTACCAATATATCCCCCAAGGAGCATGCGTGTAGTGCCGAGGTTTTTGATGACTTGTAGATTTTTTCAATAAGTATGTGAGTTCTTTATGACTAATGTTTTGTCCATGGATCATACGCACTCTCACCCTTCCATCCTTGCTAGCCTCTTCGGTACCGTGCATTGCCCTTTCTCACATTGTGAGTTGGCGCAAACTTCGCCGGTGCATCCAAACCCGGTGATATGATACACTCTTTCACACATAAACCTCCTTATATCTTCCTCAAAACAGCCACCATACCTACCTATTATGGCATTTCCATAGCCATTCCGAGATATATTGCCATGCAACTTTCCATCATTCCGTTCATCATGACACATTCATCATTGTCATATTGCTTAGCATGATCATGTAGTTGACATAGTATTTGTGGCAAAGCCACCATTCATAATTCTTTCATACATGTCACTCTTGGTTCATTGCATATCCTGTTACACCGCCGAAGGCATTCACATAGAGTCATCTTTGTTCTAGTATGGAGTTGTAATCATTGAGTTGTAAATAAATAGAAGTGTGATGATCGTCATTATTAGAGCATTGTCCCAAGTGAGGAATAAATAAATAAAAAAAGAAAGAGAAGTCCATAAAAAATAGAAGGCCCCCAAGAAAAGAGAAAGGACATAAAAAAGAGAAGGCCCAAAAAAATGAGAGAAAAAGAGAGAAGGGACAATGTTACTATCCTTTTACCACACTTGTGCTTCAAAGTAGCACCATGATCTTCATAGTAGAGAGTCTCTCATGTTATCACTTTCATATACTAGTGGGAATTTTTCATTATAGAACTTGGCTTGTATATTCGAACAATGGGCCTCCTCAAGTGCCCTAGGTCTTCGTGAGGAAGCAAGTTGGATGCACACCCACTAGTTTCTTTTGTTGAGCTTTCATACATTTCTAGATCTAGTGCATATGTTGCATGGAAATCCCTACTCCTTGCATTAACATCAATCGGTGGGCATCTCCATAGCCCATTGATTAGCCTCGTTGATGTGAGACTTTCTCCTTTTTTGTCTTCTCCACATAACCCCCCTCATTATATTCTATTCCACCCATAGTGCTATGTCCATGGCTCGCGCTCATATATTGCGTGAAAGTTTATAGGTTTGAGATTACTAAAGTATCAAACAATTGCTTGGCTTGTCATCGGGGTTGTGCATGATGTGTAACGCCCCGTGACCGATGTGCCAGGTGTCGTCCAGTTATTCGCTGTTGTTGCCTTGTAATTGCTTGCGTGTCTTGCATTGCATATCATGTCATCATGTGCATTTCATTTGCATACATGTTCGTCTCATGCATCCGAGCTTTTTCCCCATTGTCCGTTTTGCATTCCGGCACTCCGTTCTCCTCCGGTGGTTATTTCTACCTTTCTTTCGTGTGTGGGGGTTAAACATTTCCGGATTGGACCGAGACTTGCCAAGCGGCCTTGGTTTACTACCGGTAGACCGCCTGTCAAGTTTCGTACCATTTGGACTTTGTTTGATGCTCCAATGGTTAACCAAGGGACCGAAAAGGCCTTGTGTGTGTTGCAGACCAACACCCTTCCAAAGTGTCCCAAAACCAACCAAAACCCTCTCCATCATCTAGATTGTTCGATCATGATCGCGTGGCCGAAAACCGCACCTCATTTGGACTCTCCTAGCTCCTCCTACCTATAAAAATGCCTCTTCCCCGAAAATCCCGGGTCATTCGCACCCTAACACTAGCTCCCCGCACATCTGCGCGGCCGGACACGTCCAGTCCGTGCCGGACAGCCCGCGTCGCCGCCTCCGTGCCAACCCGTGCCTGCCATGTGGCATCACGCCGATCCCCGCCGCCGCGGCCCACGGAAGCACGCGGCCGGCCCTCCCCGCCGCCAGACCGGGCCCCGTGCCCCGCCGCCTACCGCGCCCGCCTCTCCACTCACCCGCCGTCGTCCGCCTCCCCGCCGGCGCTCGCCGCGCCACCGTTCGCCTTGCCGTGCCATTTCTTCGCTGCCAGCCGCCATCGCCATCCGGTGCCTCTGCCTCACGCTGGCAGCCCGCGCCCCGTCGCTCGGCCGACCCCGCCGCCCGCTCGTCGCCGCCTCTCCGTCCTTCCTCGCCGTCGACCGCGCCAGGTGCCGACTCCGGCCACCGCACTCCACCTCCCGGCTAGATCCACCAACTCCGGCGAACTTCGTGCTCTTCTCCGGCGAGATCCGCGCCTTGTTGCAGTAACTTCGGCCGGATCTGGATCTGGAACCTCTTGGGTTGACTTTTTCCCTCCGAACCCTAATCTTTTTGCAATGTTCATCACATTGTAACTCCGCATCCGTAACTCCGTTTTGGGCGTGTAGCATATCAAAATGTTCGACTCAGAGAGCACATCATTTCATCTCATTGCATCATTTTCATTTGAGTTCATCTTGATGCCCGAAATGCTGTTGGAAGAGAGCTATTTGAGTTAATTGTCAGATCTGCTACACCAATTAGCTATTTGTCATTTTTGCCATGATTAATGTGTGCATGATATGCCCCTGAGCTGTACATGTGTTTTGTTATATGCCATGCCATCTTTCCAGAGGTTCTATCCATGTATTTTTGTGATATGTGTGGTGACTAGCACAAGCTTGCGAATTGGTGCATTCGTTAATGCTGATTTCAGGGACTTAGCAATTCCACTAAGTCCTTGATCTGTTTTTATCAATATGCCATATGTTCATGTTGTTTACTAGTGATCTGTGCCTCTTTTGAGGATGATCAGTAAGGATGATTTGTTAATATTGTGGTGCTCTATCCATCCATGTCTTTGCTTGCATTTATGGAGCACCCTAGCTTGAGTCAATCGAGCTCTACTTTTGCTATTACGTGATTCTGGGCAGATTGTCTACTTGTTAGCGATTTTGCCGAGGATCTTGTAGTTGATCCGTGCTTGCTATTTTATTGTTCGTGCCATGTCTAGCTTGCATAATGTGTATTCTTGACGGGTGTATGCTTAGATTGTCATGACATGCTCTGTAGTGAGTGCATCGAGCTCGTAAACATGCCTACTTGATATCTGATTTGCATGTTCCAGTTTTTCACTAAGTCTGTGATCTGATTATGTTTTTGTCATGTTCACATGCTTGCAATTGTATTTTGTGATCCCTTTTGGCTCACGGTCACTAAGGGACTTTTGTTAAGCTCTTTGAGTAGCTCCATGCCATGCTTTACTTTGCCATGCTAAGTTCCTGTAGCATCTAGTTTTCATGCTCCAAAGTGTGCTACCTGATCTGAAATTCCAGACAAGTGTTAATTTCACAGTCTGAGATCTGTTTACCAATTGCAGTTTTGCCATGCTTGTTTGAACCTGTTAGTGGATGAATTGGCCATAGCTCAGTGTTGTTATTTTGTTAAGAATTATGAGTGGATTCCTGTCATGCATTTTGTTTAACTTGTTGCATTTAGAGGGCTACTTGCTGTTTATCGCAGACCGGTGCCATATTTGTTTTGCTTGCCATTTCCAAACCGTGCATCCGATTCCGGTGTTCTTTATATCGATTTCAACCGAAATCACCTCACCTTTCCAGTGGAACACTTGGATTTCCGTGCTGAGGCCAGGTTCATTCATTTCCTTGCAAATCATGCATATGCATCGCATACCGCATCCCGCATAACATACCATGTTCATGTGTTGGTTGTTTACTATGTTGCGTGCTTCCTTTCCGCTGTTTGCTTCTTTGGGTTGGTTCCGGTAACGTTGCGTTTGTGAGGACCCGTTCGACTACGTCCGTTTGTCTTCTTCATGGACTCGTTCTTCTTCCTTGCGGGATTTCAGGCAAGATGATCATACCCTCGAAATCACTTCTATTTTTGCTTGCTAGTTTCTCGCTCTTTTGCTATGCCTATGCTACGATGCCTACCACTTTCTTATCATGCCTCCCATATTGTGAACCAAGCCTCTAACCCACCTTGTCCTAGCAAACCGTTGTTTGGCTATGTTACCGCTTTGCTCAGCCCCTCTTATAGCCTTGTTAGTTGCAGGTGAAGATGGAAGTTTGTTCCATGTTTGGAACATGGATATTTTGTTGGGATATCACAATATCTCTTATTTAATTAATGCATCTATATACTTGGTAAAGGGTGGAAGGCTCGGTCTTTTGCCTAGTGTTTTGTTCCACTCTTGCCGCCCTAGTTTCTGTCATATCGGTGTTATGTTCCCGGATATTGCGTTCCTTACGCGGTTGGGTTATAATGGGAACCCCTTGACAGTTCGCCTTGAATAAAACTCCTCCAGCAAGGCCCAACCTTGGTTTTACCATTTGCACTAACAACCTATAACCTTCCCTTGGGTTTTCGCGAGCCCGAGGGTCATCTTTATTTTAACCCCCCCGGGCCAGTGCTCCTCTGAGTGTTGGCCCGAAACAGGCAACCTGCGGGGCCACCTCGGGGCAACTCGAGGGTTGGATTTACTTGTAGCTTGACCTATCCGGTGCGCCCTGAGAACGAGATATGTGCAGCTCCTATCGGGATTTGTCGGCGTATCGGGCGGCTTTGCTGGTCTTGTTTTACCATTGTCGAAATGTCTTGTAACCGGGATTCTGAGTCTGATCGGGTCTTCCCGCTAGAAGGAATATCCTTCGTTTACCATGAGAGCTTGTCATGGGCTAAGTTGGGACACCCTTGCAGGGATTTGAACTTTCGAAAGTCATGCCCGCGGTTATGGGCAGATGGGAATTTGTTAACGTCTGGTTGTAGAAAACCTAAAGTTGACCTTAATTAAAATGCATCAACCGCGTGTGTAACCGTGATGGTCTCTTTCCGACGGAGTCCGGGAAGTGAACACGGTGTTGGAGTAATGTTTAACGTAGGTTGTTCTAAGATCACTTCTTGATCATAGTTTCTCGATCGTGCTTTGCCTTCTCTTCTCGCTCTCATTTGCGTATGTTAGCCACCATATATGCTAGTCTCTTGCTGCAGCTCCACCTTATACCTTTTACCTTACCCATAAGCTTAAATAGTCTTGATCGCGAGGGTGTGAGATTGCTGAGTCCCCGTGACACACAGATACTTCCAAAACCAGCTTGCAGGTGCTGATGAGTCCGTGCAGATGATGCAACCGAGCTCAAGGAGGAGCTCGATGAAGATCTTGTCCTTTGTGTTGTTTTGTTCTAGTTGATCAGTAGTGGATCCCAGTTGGGGTCGATCGGGGACCTTGTCGCTTTTGGGGTTCTTCTTTTGTTTTGGTTCCGTAGTCGGACCTTGATTGTATTTGGATGTTGTAATGCTTTATTCATTTAATTGTGTGAAGTGGCGATTGTAAGCAAACTATGTATCTCTTTTCCCTTATTGTATTACATGGGTTGTTTGCGAAGATTACCTAACTTGCGACATTGCTTTCAATGTGGTTATGCCTCTAAGTCGTGCTTCGACACGTGGGAGATATAGCCGCATCGAGGGCGTTAAATGATGATAGCATTCTTGTGTGACGAAAATGAAACATGACTAAACTATATGATTTTGTAGGGATGAACTTTCTTTGGCCATGTTATTTTGACAAGACATAATTGCTTAGTTAGTATGCTTGAAGTATTATCATTTTTATGTCAATATGAACTTTTGTCCTGAATCTTTCGGATCTGAATATTCATACCACAATTAAGAAGAATTATATTAAAATTATGCCAAGTAGCACTCCGCATCAAAAATTCTGTCTTTATCATTTACCTACTCGAGGACGAGCAGGAATTAAGCTTGGGGATGCTTGATACGTCTCCAACGTATCTATAATTTTTGATTGCTCCATGCTATATTATCTACAGTTTTGGACGTGATTGGGCTTTATTTTCCACTTTTATATTATTTTTGGTACTAACCAATTAACCGGAGGCCCAGGAGAATTGCTGTTTTTTGCCTGTTTTAGGGTTTCAAAGAAAAGGAATATCAAACGGAGTCCAAACGGAATGAAACCTTCGGGAACGTGATTTTCTCATCAGATAAGATCCAGGAGACTTGGACCCTCCGTCAAGGAAGCCACGAGGTGGTCGCGAGGGTAGGGGGCACCCCCCTAGGGCGCGCCCCCTGCCTCGTGGGCCCCTCGAAGCTCCACCGACATACTTGTTCCTCCTATATATATCCACGTACCACCAAATGATCGGGGACGGAGCCAAAAACCTAATTCCACCGCCGCAACTTTCTGTATCCACGAGATCCCATCTTGGGGCCTGTTCCGGAGCTCCGCCGGAGGGGGCATTGTTCACGGAGGGCTTCTACATCATCATCCAAGCCCCTGCGATGAAGTGTGAGTAGTTTACTTCAGACCTACGGGTCCATAGCTAGTAGCTAGATGGCTTCTTCTCTCTTTTTGGATCTCAATACAATGTTCTCCCCCTCTCTTGTGGAGATCTATTCGATGTAATCTTCTTTTTGCGGTGTGTTTGTTGAGACCGATGAATTGTGGGTTTATGATCAAGTCTTTCTATGAATAATATTTGAATCTTCTCTGAATTCTTTTATGTATGATTGGTTATCTTTGCAAGTCTCTTTGAATTATCAGTTTGGTTTGGCCTACTAGATTGGTTGTTCTTGCCATGGGAGAAGTTCTTAGCTTTGGGTTCAATCTTGCGGTGTCCTTTCCTAGTGACAGAAGGGGCAGCAAGGCACGTATTGTATTGTTGCCATCGAGGATATCATACTTCCTGAAATTATCCCTCTACATCATGTCATCTTGCTTAAGGCGTTACTCTGTGTTTAACTTAATACTCTAGATGCATGCTGGATAGCCGTCGATGAGTGGAGTAATAGTATTAGATGCAGAATCATTTCGGTCTACTTGTCTCGTGCGTGATGCCTATATACATGATCATACATAGATTTTCTCATAACTATGCTCAATTCTGTCAATTGCTCAACAGTAATTTGTTCACCCACCATAGAATACTTATGCTCTTGAGAGAAGCCAGTAGTGAAACCTATGCCCCCCGGGTCTCTTTCTCATCATATCAATCTCCATCACTTTATTATTGCTTTGCTTTTACTTTGCTTTTACTTTATTTACTTTACATCTCTATACCAAAAATACCAAAAATATTATTTATCATCTCTATCATATCTCACTTTCGTAAGTGACCGTGAAGGGATTGACAGCCCCTAAGCACGTTGGTTGCGTTGAGCTATTGTTTTTGTGTAGGTACAAGGGACTCGAGTGTAGCCTCCTACTAGATTGATACCTTGGTTCTCAAAAACTGAGTGAAATACTTACGCTACTTTGCTGCATCATCCCTTCCTCTTCGGGGAAATCCAAATCAGTGCTCAAGAGGTAGCAAGTAACCTACAACAGGATCGCCTGGCATGTTGAGAGCTTGCCTAGCAATTCGGCCCCCGTCCCAGTCCCAGTCAAGCGATGAAATTTGTGCTGCACGTACATAATTACGCACTGAAAATGCCATGGGCATAGGCGGGGACACGATCAGGGAACGTCCCGCAATGCGGCTTAACCGCCCTAGGGGCAGCGTACCTTTACCATTTTTTCTCTTTCAGGACCTTACTCTCTGGAAGCCCTTTTCGGCAGTATGATTACCAGACACATTACGGGAAGGAACCACCAAGGAGTCAAGAAGCTAAGACGTACAAGGGAACCCCCAGGTGGTCTCTAATTACAATCGTTATACCCTCTTTTTACTACCCATACGCAGGTTGCCCTTGGATAGGACATGTCAAATAGTCCTATTTTTTGCTTATTGCACTACTTGTATCAGTACGCTTCGACGTATTATTTAAATAACAATGCATAGCATTAGTCTATTATTGCATTATCCATCCATTTTTTCTTATATGTTCATTTACGACAACTTGCACCTGTACATTCTAGTACGGTAAGTACGCCAGGGGCTTTCATTTACCCCATAATACGGCGTCAGAAGTCCGAACACTTTCGACAGTGCGGCACCCCGAACTTATAGCATTATATGCATCACCTCTGAATCATGTCTTGGGTCAATAGTTGGGTATGCCCGGCTCCCATGTTTTGGTACCTTACGTTCCTCTATATCGGCTAAGGTAGCGCTGGGAGAACTACTGCGCTTGTGTCCCGGTTCTTCCGGACGAGCACCTCAGTAGAGAAAGCCGAAAACTGACTGTCATGATAAGGCGAGAGCTAGTCGCTGTTCCAGAGGTCTCAAGTCCTTAAAGACTTTTGCCGCTTCAGGCGAGGAGTCAGCCTTGCCCGACTTAGGAGTATATAGCGCCCCAAATTTGGCCTTCCGAATACTAGGGGCTTCGCCAAAATTTAAAATTGTAGACTTCTATGGCTAAGTGAGAGTGATAAAGCCTTATAGTCCGATTGCCTGGTTCGTTGTGCTGAACACGTCCCTTGAAGGACCCAAAATTGGGATAAAGAGTGATGAGATTTATCCCGAACACCCCAGTACTAGTTACATGGGGGCAGAAGCCAACGACTGGCCAACTCTCAGAATTTATAAACGGCCACACAGAAGGTAATATTTCAAATTCAAAAAGCGTTGCATAGTCCAAATGAACTCGTTTCACATTACAGGATCACATGAGCATGTTCATTCAAAAATTACATCTCTAGCACATTCCTCCGCCACAAGGCGGGAACCCTTCAGGACACTGTCATAATACATTTCTGGGCAGCAATGCGCCTTGCCCTTTGGCGGCCCCTCCTTCACCAGGTTTACAGTCTCCAGCTTCGCCCAGTGCACCTTCGCCCGGGCAAAAGCCCTGCGCGCACCCTCAATGCAGATGGACCGCTTTATGACTTCAAGCCGTGGGCAAGCATCCACAAGCCGCCTCACCAGACCGAAGTAGCTGCTAGGCAGGGGATCGCCAGGTCACATCCGGTCTATACGACCGTTCATGGCCTGTTCGGCCGCGTTGTCAAGCTCGACCAGTTGCTTGAGCTGGTAGGTCAAGGGCATTGGGTGTTCGGTCCCAGTATACTTAGACCAGAACAACTTTTCCATTGAGCTCCCCTCCTCAGCTCGGTAAAACTCCAAGGCATCCAGTACACTGTGGGGAAGATCTGCGAACGCTCCTGGAGAGCTCCGAATTCGAGTAAGTAAAAGGAAAGTTTGCGTCACATGCTTGCTCTGCATAATGAATGTCTTAACCGCTGCTATCTTCTTCACCACATCAATATCCTGGAGGGCCTTGTAGGCTTCAGCCTTGGCGCTCCGTACGCCTTCGAGCGCCTTCGCAAGCTCGGACTCTCGCGTCTTAGAGTCAAGCTCCAAGGACTCGTGTTTTTTGGCGAGAGCCTCGAGCTCTTGCTGCACCTCACCTACCCAGGCTTCTTGCTTTTCCCACTCAATGCGCTCCTTGGCCGCTTTGTCTTCGGCCTCGGATAGTGCCTTCTTCAGGGTCGCCACCTCGATGGTGGCCCCTGGCAAATTCATGATGATCCTATTACTTTATAACCGAATTTATTTTTAATATATAGACAAGGTATTGCTTACCTTTGCTCTCCTCGAGCTGCCTCTTGGTATGGCTGAGCTCTTCCTCGGACCGCTCAAGGTCCTGCTTCAGTGCAGCGACCTCGGCAGTACATGCGGCAGCGGCCAGCAGTGAAGCCTGCATATGCACATAGACATATTCTGATTAGACTCCTGAGTCATTATTTGATCCTCTATTCGGCCTTTCTTCGCGAACGCAAAACAAAGCATCAGGGGCTACTGTCTATGCGGTAATATCTTCCTACATTTCTTGCTTACCTGAAAGACTATTAGCAGGCTGGCACAAGCTTCGGTTAGTCCATTTTTGGCGGACTGAACTTTCTCGATCACCGCACTCATGATAGTGCGGTGCTCTTCATCGATGGAAGCGCCGCGAAGCGCTTCCAGCAAGTTGTTCGGTGGCTCTGGATGGACAGAGGCCACTACCACGGGAGGCTTGCCCCTCTTAATGGGGGATCGGCTGCCGGAGTCCAGAACCACCGAAGGTTCCGGCGCAGTGTTCGGCTGGGGATCGAACTTGAGCCCGTGGGAGACCTGCTCCCTTTGCACCCAGGGCCCGGAAGGTCGCCTCAAGGCGCCCCCAGGACTACCTCCCCTCGGCTCGGTGCCTTTTGGGACAACACCTCGACGTTGTCCGTAGGGCAAGGGGTGGAGGCGGTTGGAAGTGAATCGCTATTCGTATCCGACGAGTCCAAAGAACCGTCCGATGAAGATACGTCGAGACGGGCTCGGGACGGACTGCATAATCATATTCGGCGTAAGGAGAAGCAGTGCAATAAAACAAACCATGAATTACTATGGTTTCCGGATACTTACGACTTCGCCAGGGGCTTGTCCCTGGGTAACCACTCGTCGCCGCTGTAGGAGGCCATCGTGGAGCAGTCCGGAAGGAGGGTCCTTCCCTTCCTGGACCCTTCATCCTCCCCGGTTTCGGTGGCCTTCCTTTTCTTGTATCCCCCGACTTGGGGGGGGGGAACTTTCCTCTTCCTCCTCCTCGTTTTCGTGGGAGGAGTGCGCTTCAGAGATGTCGGACGATGAGTCCGATATAACCTTGCGCCGGAGACCCTTTCGGGTCCTCGTGGCCTTCTTCACCGGCACCTCGTAAGGCACCGGAACCAGCATCTTCGGGATCTTCAGGCAAGGGGCTGGGCAATCAATCTGCTCAGCTGTCTCTACCCAGTCTTGTTAATGGCATGGAAGCTTAGATCCCAAACATGATTAAACTGGGCAAATAAATATCCTGTGGGATATAAAAAACTTACCGGATTGGCATGGCGCTTCGCGCTGAGTCCGCGGTCCTCGCTAAGGGGAGGAGGTACCTCGGCGCCCTTGAACAACACCTTCCAGACGTCCTTGTGCATCGTTTTGAAGAGCTCTCGCAGCGTCTGGTGCTTGGCCGGGTCGAACTCCCACAAATTGAATACCCGTCGTTGACACGGGAGGATCCGGCGGAAGAGCATTGTAGCGACCCGACCTCAGATGGCCAAGAGTCTGTGCTTCAGTGTCATCCCTGGATCGGTAATGCTGACACACATAATACTCGAAGGATTTATAACAGAGTGGCAATCACACACTTATTACATCGAATGTCTCAAAAGAGAACTTCTTACAATAATATGGCTTAAGGCCTGTAACACCCCGGATGTAACTTTCCCAATTTGTACTCCAACTCTTGCCGTTTCGGCGTTAAGTTATTTTATTTTCTCGGGTTCGGGTTTTTGTCGCCGTGTGTTGTTGTCATTGTCATGCATCTCATATCATGTCATCATGTGCATTGCATTTGCATACGTGTTCGTCTCATGCATTCGAGCATTTTCCCCGTTGTCTGTTTTGCATTCCGGCGCTTCGTTCTCCTCCGGTGGTCATTTCTACCTTTCTTTCGTGTGTGGGGTTTAAACATTTCCGGATTGGACCCAGACTTGCCAAGCGGCCTTGGTTTACTACCAATAGACCACATGTCAAGTTTCGTATCATTTGGACTTCGTTTGATACTCCAACGGTTAACCGAGGGACCGAAAAGGCCTCGTGTGTGTTGCAGCCCAACATGCCTCCAATTTGGCCCAAAACCCACCTAAACCTTCTCCATCATCTAGAGCGTTCGATCACGATCGCGTGGCCGAAAACCGCACCTCATTTGGACTCTCCTAGCTCATTCTACCTATAAAAAGGCATCCCCTCCCGAAATTCCGGATCCCCCTCGTCAAAAACCCTAGATCCTCCCCTCGCGCCGCCGGACGTTTCCCCCACCGACGGACATTGTCCGATCCGCCTCCCCGCCGCCACGTGGCACTCCGCCATTCGCCGCCGCCGAATCACGCCGCACCGGCCCGCGGGCCCACGCGTGGCCCCCCCGGCCCACATCGCCGCGCCCCGCGCCCGCCTCCTCGCGCCCGAGGCGCCGCCCGGCCGGAGCACGCCGCCGCCTCCGCCGCTCCGCCTCGACCCCGCTCCGCTCCGGCCGCCGCGCGTCGAGCCCGGTCGCCGCCGCCGCACCATCGCCCGTCGTCCGCCGCCTCCCCGTTGGCGCGCGCGTCGCCGCCCCGGCCACTGCCGCCCCGGCCTCTTCCTCCCCTCGGCCGGCCTCGCCTCTCCCTCACCTCCCCCTCGACTCCCCTCGCCGGAGCAGCCGCCACCTCGCCGGATTCCGCCTCGGTTCGCGTGCCGTGAATAGTAAAACCCTAGATCCACGAGGTGTTTTTTTCTTCTAAGTCCCGAAATTTCAGATCCAAGTGCTCATGTTTATAGCCTCATAACTTTGCATCCGTAGCTCCGATTCATGCATATAGCATATAAAAATGTTCATCTCAGAGAGTACATCATTTCATTCCATTGCATCATTTTCATTTGAGTTCATCTTGATGCCCGAAATGCTGTTAGAAGAGGGCTACTTGAGATAATTGTCAGATCTGCTACTCAATTTAGGTTTTTGTCATTTTTGCCATGATTAATGTGTTCATGCTATGCCCTGATGTTCTACATATGTTTTGTTAAGGGTTTTGTCATCTTTCCAGAGGTGCAACCCATGTATTTTTGTGATGTGTGTGGTGACTAGCACAAGCTTGCAAATTGGTGCACTTGGTAATTCTGTTTTCAGGGACTTAACATTGCCACTAAGTCCTTGATCTGTTATCTCATATGGCCATATGTTCATGTTGTTTCCTAGTGATCCATGCCTCTTTTGAGGATGATCAGTAAGGATGTTTTGTTAATATTGTAGTGCTCTATCCATCCATGTCTTTGTTTGCAATTATGGAGCACCCTAGCTTGACTCAATCGAGCTCTACTTTTGTTACTTTGTGAATCTGGCAGATTGTCAACTTGTTTGCAATTTTGCCGATGATGTTGTAGTTGATCCGTGCATGCTATGCTATTGTTCTTGCCATGTCTAGCTTGCATTTTGTGTATTCTTTTTGGATGTATGCTTATCTTGTCATGACTTGCTCCGTGGTGAGTGCATCGAGCTTGTAAACATGCCTACTTGAGTTATGTTTCAGCATGTGCCAGCTTGCAATTGTATTTTCTGATCCCTTTTGGCTCAAGGTCACTAAGGGACTTTTGTTAAGCTCTTTGAGTAGCTCCATGCCATGTTTTACTCTGTCATGTTTAGATCATGTAGCATGTAGTTTTGTTGCTCCGAAGAGTGCTACCTGATCTGAAATTCCAGACAAGTGATAATTTCACTAAGTCTGAGATCTGTTTACCATATGCAATTTTGCCATGTTTGTTTGAACCTGTTAATGGATGAATTGGCCGTAGCTCAGTGCTAGACTTTTGTTAAGCATCTTGTATGCATCCCTGGCATGTATTTGTTTGTCATGTTTGGGTGCTGTAGCACGTTCATCTCGTTGCATTTAGATGGCCACTTGTTGTAATCGCAGACCGGTGTCATATTTAAATCGCTTACCATTTCCAAACCGTAACTCCGTTTCCGGCATTCTTTATATTGTTTTCAAGCGATTTCATCTTATCTTTCCATTGGAGCACTTCGATTCCCTTGTTGAGGCCAGGTTCTTGCATTTCCTGTCATATCTTGCATTTTGCATCCCGCATCGCATCCCGCATAGCATATCATCATTGCATCATATTGTTTGATCCTTGCACGTGGTTGATTGTATCCTTGTTGCTTGTTTGTCTTGTTTGGGTAGAGCCGGGAGACTAGTTCGCTAATGAGGAGCCCGTTGAGTTTGCTTTCGAGGATCCAGTCAACTCTGACAACTGTGCAGGCAAGATGATTATACCCTCGAAATCATTACTATCTTTGCTATGCTAGATTGCTCGCTCTTTTGCTATGCCAATGCTACGATGCCTACCACTTGATTTCAAGACTCCCAAATTGCCATGTCAAACCTCTAACCCACCATGTCCTAGCGAACCGTTGATTGGCTATGTTACCGCTTTGCTCAGCCCCTCTTATAGCGTTGCTAGTTGCAGGTGAAGATCGGAGGCTGTTCCTTGTTGGATCCTTTATTTTCTTGTTGGGATATCATCATATTGCCATGTTATCTTAGTGCATCTATATACTTGGTAAAGGGTGGAAGGCTGAGCCTCTCGCCTAGTGTTTTGTTCCACTCTTGCCGCCCTAGTTTCCGTCATATCGGTGTTATGTTCCTGGATTTTGCGTTCCTTACGCGGTTGGGTTATAAAGGGAACCCCTTGATAGTTCGCCTTGATTAAAGCTTTTCCTGCAATGCCCAACCGTGGTTTCACCATTTGCCACCTAGCCTCTTTTACCCTTGGGTTTCCGGAGCCCGAGGGTCATCTTATTTAAACCCCCCCGGGCCAGTGCTCCTCTGAGTGTTGGTCCGAACCAGGCAGCCTGCGGGGCCACCTCGGGGAAACTCGAGGGTTGGTTTTACTCGTAGCTTGACCTATCTGAGTGTGCCCTGAGAAAGAGACATGTGCAGCTCCTATCGGGATTTGTCGGCACATTCGGGCGGTGTTGCTGGTCTTGTTTTAACCTGTCGAAGTGTCTTGAGTAACCGAGATACCGAGTCTGATCGGAACGTCTTGGGAGGAGGTCTATTCCTTCGTTGACCGTGAGAGCTTGTCATGGGCTAAGTTGGGACTCCCCTGCAGCGATTTGAACTTTCGAAAGCCGTGCCCGCGGTTATGGGCAGATGGGAATTTGTTAATGTCCGGTTGTAGATAACTTAAACCTTAACTTAATTAAAATGAATCAACTGAGTGTGTTACCGTGATGGCCTCTTCTCGGCGGAGTCCGGGAAGCGGACACGGTGTTGGAGTAATGTTTGCGCAGTTTGCTCTCTAGTTTCTTGCTCGCGCTTCGCCTCCTCTTCTCGCTCTCTTTTGCAAATAATTTAGCCACCATATTTGCTAGTCGCTTGCTACAGTTCCACATATATTTACCTTGCCTTTCCTATAAGCTTAAATAGTCTTGATCGCAAGGGTGCGAGATTGCTTAGTCCCTATGGCTCACAGATTACTTTTACACCAGATGCAGGGCCTGATGATTTCGCTCCTGGAGACGCGTTTGAGCTCAAGTGGGAGTTCGACGAAGACTCTCAACGTTACTATGTTTCCTTTCCTGATGATCAGTAGTGGTGCCCAGTTGGGGGTGATCGGGACCGTGTCACATGTTGGGTTCTCTTTATTTTGGCACCATAGTCAGGCCATGAGTGTGTGGGTGATGTAATGTTATTTATGTTCTTGATTGACATGGCGAGTGTAAGCCAACTATGTTATCTCCCCTTTATTATTTATATTACATGGGATGTTGTGAAGATTGCCTAACTTGCGACTTATGCCTTAAATGCGATTATGTCTCTAAGTCGTGCCTCGACACGTGGGAGATATAGTCGCATCGAGGGTGTTACAAGGCCATCTAATACGATAACAAAAGAAGGCTTGGAAGATAAAGTGAGTCCATTAACTCCAATGGCATAGCTGAGCTGCATGGCAACGACCTAACGAACCTTACTCCTCGTCTGAAAAGTCTGCAACATAATACGTTGTAGCCCGAAAATGGGTCAGCACATGGAATATGCTGGCAATATAACACAGTAGAGCAAGAACTGAATAATGCTATCACTAAATGCATATTTGGCTGGTGGAAAGCTCTATGGTTATAGTTTTTGCGACAAGCCAATTTTTCCCTACAACAAAGAAATGGATTTTAATTTAACTATCATGGTAGTTGAACAACATTGAGAAGGTTCCTCCAACTCAATCCCAATTAAAGTGATTAACATCCCAACAATAATAATTAAGAATGATGAGATACATGTGATAACCCAAATACTAGATACTCAAGAATTGTCCATAACCGGGGACACGGCTAACCATGATTAGATTATACACTCTGCAGAGGTTTGTGCACTTTTCCCCACAAGACTCGATCGCCTCCATTGGATTTCTCGCACTACAATGTGTTTGAGAAATGGATGACCGAGACACAGTCTTTTAGAAACATTAACTCTCTACTCCGGACAGACCATACCAAACCTACATCCAACTACCTGCTGATCTGCCTCTTCAAGAGCTTCACATAACTTACTAAACTATGCTAGAGCCCATAATAGCTTGTGGCTGCACATGGAAGTTTCTAGCATGAATCATCTCAGTTCCCTTTGAGCCTGGGTGGCGGTCCATAGGAAGATCACACGGGTACTCCGGGATTTCCAAAAAAATACACACAACACTGGGTACTCCAGGTGCCTCAATCCACCCAGATGTTAATTTAAGTTGCCACCTTAAGTTGAACCATTAATTAACAAACTCACATCTGTCATGGATTTCACTCAAACACAAACCACGTCTACGAGCATAGCATAGCATAGCAATATAAGCAACGCGTAGAAGTAACTCCCAAGGGTTTGAATGTAACAGGGTAATAGGTTCTACCTCATCAACTACTTCCCATCCCACATGTTAATGAAATCCTAATCATGCAATGTTTGAGGATTGGAACTAATGCATAAAAACCGGGTGATAAAAGGGATATGATCAAAGTGTTACTTGCCTTGCTGACGGTCTGCGAAACCTAGGGACTCGTAGTAGCACGCTTCGCACTCCGGGTGTTCTATCGCAAACAAACAATACATGCATAAGCAACAACCAAAGATGCTCAAGCAAAACTCAAATAAAAGAGGTTGACCAGAAGGTTCAACTTAACAACTCCGGTTTGTAAAAAGAATCAAATCAAACGGAGCAACGAAACTCAAATGGCGAAAGAAAGAAGCTTCGTTTACTAATCTGAACCTAGGTCAAAATTTTATAGTAGCAAAAACTTATTTAAGTTGGTTAAACGGAAAGAGGGTCTCGAGACGAAGATCTAGGCGCTTGAATCGCCTGATTCCGACTAATGAGCGAAAAGATAAACAGAAGCTAAAATCGGATCAGAAATCGCGATCAGAAAACTCGCGGAATAAATCCGATAAAAGAAAACTGACGAACAGACTAACGAACGAGCGTTCGTTAGCTGTAACTAACGGGCGAAAACCGTTCGTTAAAACGAACGTATGGATGAACGTCCTCTAACTAGAAGAACCAAGAAAAACCGGTGATCCAAAAAAACAAATCTAGGGTTTTCTAAAAAAAACCAAACGGTTCTTAAAAAAGCCGGCGACTCGGATCCGGGGGCTACCTCCGGCGAGGGGCTCCGGCGAGGCGAGGTGGCGGGCGGCGGCTTGCGGGGCGGCGGCGGAGCGGGGCGCAGCAAGCGGCGGCGGCGGCGACTGAGCGCGGGCAGCGGGGTTGGCGCGGGGCAGCGGTGGTGGTGGTGGTTTGGGGCGGCAGAGGTGGCGGCTATATAAAGGGCGGGGCGGGGCGGCTTGCTTGGAGGAGGGGCAAGCGGCGGCGGTGACGGAGTCCGGCTTGGACTCCTAGTCCGAGCGGCGGCGGCTGCGGGCCGGCCTGGCTCGGCTGGGCCTTAGGCACAGTTGGGCGCGGGAACTTTTTTTTTAAATAATTCCGCCGACATAAATAAAATCCTAGAAAAATAAATAAGAATCTAAAAATGCCAAAATAAATTTTCATCATCTAAATAAAATATTTAGAACGAGATGAACATTTTCTTGGCCCTAAAATGCAACTTTGAAAACATGGAGTTTTTCTAATGCACATAAAAAATTGCAATAAAATCCAAATAAAACAAATATTTGATTTTAATATTTTTCCTCCTATATTTCAATTATCTTGGAGAAGTCATATTATCTCCTCTCATATATTTTAATATGAAATATTTTCAGAGAGAAAAATAATTAAACCAAAATCCTCGTTTCAGATTTGATAAAAATCAAATATGAAAACCGGGGAAATCCCCAACTCTCTCCGAGGGTCCTTGAGTTGCTTAGGATTTCGAGGATTGCGAGACGAAATGCAAATAAAATATGATATGCATGGATAACTATGTATAACATTCCAAATTGAAAATTTGGGATGTTACAAACCTACCCCCTTAAGATGAATCTCACCCTCGAGATTCGGGTTGGCTAGAAAATAGGTGTGGGTGGTCTTTGCGAAGATCATCCTCTCGTTCCCAGGTGGCTTCGTCCTCGGTATGGTGGCTCCACTGAACTTTGCAAAACTTGATAACCTTACTGCGGGTGACTTTGCTGGCAAACTCAAGAATCTTAACTGGCTTCTCCTTGTAAGTCAAATCACTGTCCAACTAAATTGCCTCCAAGGGTACTATATCTCTTAACGATATATCGGCCATCTCAGCATGACACTTCTTCATCTGTGAAACGTGAAACACATCATGAACTCCTGACAATCCCTCGGGTAATTCCAACTTGTAGGCAACTTCTCCATCTGTTCCAAAACACGATACGGTCCTACAAATCTCGGAGATAATTTCCCCTTAACTCCAAAACGTTTCACTCCTCGCAAGGGAGATACTCGTAGATATACTCTGTCTCCAATTTCATAGGTTATCTCTTTGCGTTTTGAGTCTGCATAACTCTTCTTCCTGGACTGGGCTATCTTGTGTCTATCACGAAACAATTTAACCTTCTCCTCAGACTCCTTGATCAAGTCTGGTCCAAACAACTGTCGGTCTCCTACCTCGTCCCACATGAAAGGTGTTCTGCACCTGCGTCCATACAGGGCTTCAAACGGTGGCATCTTCAAACTGGCTTGGTAGCTATTGTTGTATGAGAACTCTGCATAAGCCAAATTGTCATCCCAACTAGATCCATAATCTAGTGCACATGCTCTCAACATGTCCTCCAAAATTTGGTTCACTCTCTCGGTCTGTCCATCTCTCTGTGGGTGAAAAGTTGTACTGAACTCCAACCTAGTCCCCAAAGTCTGGTGTAACTGATGCCAAAACTTTGAAGTAAACTGTGTTCCTCTATCTGATACGATGGTCCTCGGAACTCCATGCAGACATACGATCCTGGACATATAAATCTTGGCCAACTTTTCACAGGTATAAGTGGTTTTCACTGGGATGAAGTGAGCCACTTTGGTCAAGCGATCAACTACTACCCATATGGAATCATATCCTCCTTTAGTCCAGGGCAATCCGGTGATAAAGTCCATGCCAAGTTTATCCCACTTCCATTCGGGTATGGGCATAGGCTGTAATAGTCCTGCTGGCTTCTGATGTTCTGCCTTCACTCTCTGACATACATCACATACGGCTACATACCCGGCAATATCCTTCTTCATACCGGTCCGCCAGAAACATTCCTTCAAATCCAGATACATCTTGGTGTTTCCAGGGTGTATCGAGTATGGTGAGTCACGAGCCTCTTGAAGTATTAACTTCCTGATCTCCTGGTTATTGGGCACATAGACTCGGTCCTCAAACCATAGGGTATCGTGCTCATCTTCATGAAAACCTTTGGCCTTTCCTTTGCTCATCTTCTCCTTTATCTCAGCAATCTCCTTGTCATCCTTCTGAGCTTCCCGAATCTTGTCTAGCAATGTCGACTGGACCTCCATTGTTGCAACGAATCCTCTAGGAATAATCTCAAATCGAAGTTCCATGATATTCTATGCTAACTCCTTCGGCAGTCCGTTACTTTCAAGGATATTAGCATAACTCTTCCTGCTCAAGGCGTCTGCTATGACATTGGCCTTTCCTGGGTGATAGTGTAGCTTCATATCATAATCCTTGATAAGCTCCAACCATCGCCTTTGTCTAAGGTTCAGTTCCTTCTGGGTGAAGATGTACTTCAAACTCTTATGGTCCATGTATACATCACATCGGTTTCCAATAAGGTAATGCCTCCAGGTCTTCAATGCATGCACTATGGCTGCTAACTCCAAATTATGCATGGCATAGTTCAACTCATGAGGTTTCAATTGTCGTGAGGCATACGAAACAACTCTTCCATCCTGCATAAGTACACATCCAAGTCCTAAGCGAGAGGCGTCACAATACACTTGGAATTCCTTATGTATATCCGGCAGTGTTAGCACTGGCGCTATAGTTAAACGTTTCTTCAACTCCTGAAAACTTGCCTCGCAATCTTCTGTCCATTTAAACTTAGTATCCTTCTTTAACAGTTCAGTCATTGGCTTCGCAATCTTGGGAAAATTCTTGATGAATCACCGATAGTAACCCGCGAGTCCAAGGAAACTACGGATCTAGCTAACTGAGGTGGGTGCCAACCATTCAGTGACTGACTGAATTTTGCTGGGGTCTACTGCTATACCTTCTCCCGATATAACATGTCCAAGGAACCCAACTTCCTTCAACCAAAACTCGCATTTGCTAAACTTAGCATACAACTGGTGTTCCCTGAGTTTCTCGAGAACTAAGCGCAAATGCGAGTTTTGCTCCTCCTCATTCTTCGAGTATACCATAATATCATCAATAAACACCACAACAAACTTGTCCAAATATTCCATGAACACCTTGTTCATCATGCTCATGAAATAGGCAGGGGCATTAGTCAGTCCAAATGACATGACCGTGTACTCGTATAATCCATACCACGTTGTGAACGCTGTCTTGGGTATATTCTTCTCTCGAATCTTCAACTGATGGTATCCTGATCTCAATTCAATTTTCGAAAACACCTTAGCTCCTTGCAACTGATCAAATAGATCATTGATCATCGGCAGTGGGTACTTATTCTTAATCGTCACCTCATTCAAGGCTCGATAATCTACAACCATCCTTAGGGATTTATCCTTCTTCTCAACCAAAAGCACACAGGCTCCCCAAGGTGATGAACTTCTTCGAATGTATCCTTTCTCCAATAACTCCTTGATCTGTTTCTTGATTTCCTCCAAATCATTTGCGAGCATCCGATAGGGTCTCTTGGATATTGGTCATGTTCCTGGCAATAGCTCTATAAAAAACTCAATGTCTCTATCCGGTGGCATGCCTTGTAACTCCTCTAGAAAGACATCCGGATAATCCTCCACTACAGGCACTTCCTCCTGAACAACTCCCGTAAGGGCATTCACTTGGCTCCTCCTATGCACATGCCTAGACACATACTTAATCCTTTTTCCCTCCGGGGTGGTAAGATAAATTGATTTACTAGCATAGTCAATACTTCCTCCAAACTTTGACATCCAGTCCATACCTAATATCACATCCAATCCTTGTGACTCCAAGATAATTAGGTCGGACGGAAAAACATGTGTGCCAACGGTTAAGGGTATCTGGTCGCACCATCGGCTAGCCATATATTCTGCTCCGGGTGAGCTTACTAACAGAGGGGTCCTAAGGGTTTGGGTTGGTAGTTTAAATTTATCCACAAATCCCCTTAATATGTATGAATGCGATGCACCAGTATCGAAAAGAACAAGAGCGGTAAATGACTTAACCAGAAACTTACCTATTACCGCGTCCGGCTCCTCTTCAACCTCCTCCACGTTAACGTGGTTCACTTGTCCTTTGTTGAATGGATTGGGTTTCTTCCCGGCGCTCCCATTTCCGTTCCCATTCTTTCCTTTAGGGCACTCCGTGGCGTAGTTTCCAGTCTTCCCACATTTGAAACAAGTAACGTGACTTAGATCTCTTTTGGCGGGTGTGGCTAGATTGGGGCGGTTCTGATTATTGTTGGCTCTATTCCCATTCCCATTCTTAGAACCGTTGTGGTTATGAGATACTCCTCCAATGTGGTTGTGACCTCCATGGTTATGAACAAGTCCTCCCGAATTCAGGGTTAGGCGAGGCTTATGCTGAGCTCCTGAGTTATACTTCCCTTGTCCATAATTTCTCTTGCGGCTCTCAATTTGCTGCTGCTTCCCTTCAATCATGAGAGCCTTATCTACCAACTCTTGGTAGTTGTCGAAGGTTGCTACCATCAACTACATGCTCATCTCATCATTCAACCCTTCCATAAACTTCTCCTGCTTCGCGGCATCTGTGGCCGCATCATCAGGGGCATAGCGTGATAACTTGCTAAAATGATCCACGTACTGAGCCACAGTACAGTTCCCCTGGCATAGGTTGCGGAACTCCTGCTTCTTCATCTGCATAGCTCTAGTTGAGACATGGGCCGTGCGGAAAGCTTGCTGAAACTGGTCCCAAGTGATGTTGGCTATGGGAAAAGTGGTTGTGTAATTCTCCCACCATGATGCTGCTGGTCCATCCAACTAATGTGTGGCAAAAACGCACCTTCTCAGCATCAGTGCATCCCGCAGTGGTCAACTCCCTTCCAATACGGCATCACCAACTATTGGCTCAATGCTACTGGAAAACACCGGCGGTTGTAACCTTAGAAAACGGGCTAGGTTGTCCACTAGCGGCGGGTTGTTGTTGTTGTTGTTTTTGTTGTTGTTGTTGTTATTGCCCTGGTTCTGGACTAGCAATTGCATCAAAGTATTCTGCCGCTGGATCAACTGGGTGAGCTCCGGTGGGAAAGCAAAACCTGTGTCACGTCTCGGAGGCATCTGATGGGTTTAGATGGAAGATATCAGAATAGAAAAGGGGTCTCATGAGAAAACACTACCCATATGCACATGAGACAAACACAAACATTTCACTCAATCAATCAAGCAAGGGCATACAAACGGTCTAGGACTATCGCAAAGTGCTCATCTATTACTAATTACATGGGGGAATACTACTAATATTTGGTGGTCATCTAGAAATTTTGATCGATGGAAGACTCCATGATGTCTGCTCCAGCCTCGTCTTCAAAATCATCATCACTAGGATCGGAATCACTGTCGTCGATGATGATGTAGTCCTCGGGGCGTATCTCCTTGGGTTCTTCTTCTTCTATTGGTGCTGGTCCTCCCATGAATACTCTGATCTTCTTGACTAGGTCGTCATTCTTCTCCAGTAGTGTCTTGATTTCCTCCTCATATCCATCGCGTGTAAACTTGAGTTCTTCCTCAAGATCGATGATTCTAGTCTTCGCCTTCCTCAAGTCCATCATGTCTGTGCACATCTGGTTCTCCTGACGTCGAATGTGCTGGTTTAACTCCTAGATGAAAGCTGCAATGGATCTATCCTTCTTGGTGCTGATTACTTCCCATTGCTCGTCTCGGCGTCCACATATTTGGTATATAGTGTCCTTAAGCTCCCTGTTGTAGACTTCTCCAATGCTTCCCATGGTAATGTGGGTTGCCATGCTCTTGCCTAGGCTCCAGGTGGGTGCTTCAAAAGAAAACTCTATGGGTTTAGAAGTTGGCGAGAACGTCCTTCCTGGAACTTGTACTTGAACCATCCAGCGCTCCTCTTCAGGTAAAGTGGCATTGTATGTTCCGGTGAAGCTTGGTATTCCAATGTTTAAGTACCTATTGACTTCCTTCAAGTGGCGTCCAAAAGGTGTGTCTTCATCTGGTTGTGCAAACTTGTTCTTCATCTCCGTCATCCTAAAGAGTAGAAAATGGAGAGGAGTCGGAAATGAGTAGAGAAGTGTGACCTAGGGTTTATCTTAGTGGTCGTGTCCTACACTCAGCGTGTGCTCTGATACCATCTTGTAGTGACCCGACCTCAGATGGCCAAGTCTCTGTGCTTCAGTGTCATCCCTGGATCGGTAATGCTAACACACACAGTACTCGAAGGATTTATAACAAAGTGGCAATCACACACTTATTACATCGAATGTCTCAAAAGAGAACTTATTACAATAATATGGCTTAAGGCCATCTAATACGATAACATTGGAAGGCATGGAAGATAAAGTGAGTCCATTAACTCCAACGGCATAGCTGAGCTTCACGGCAACGACCTAACGAACCTTACTCCTCGTCTGAAAAGTCTGCAACATAATACATTGCATCCCAGAAACGGGTCAGCACATGGAATATGCTGGCAATATAACACAGTAGAGCAAGAACTGAATAATGCTATCACTACATGCATATTTGCCTGGTGTAAAGCTCTATGGTTATAGTTTTTGCGAAAAGCCAAATTTTCCCTACAACAAAGGATTCGATTTTAATTTTACTATCATGGTAGTTGAACAACATTGACAAGGTTCCTCCAACTCAATCCCAATTAAAGTGATTAACATCCCAACAATATTAATTAAGAATGATGAGATACATGTGATAACCCAAATACTAGATACTCAAGAATTGTCCATAACCGGGGACACGGCTAACCATGATTAGATTATACACTCTGCAGAGGTTTGTGCACTTTTCCCCACAAGACTCGATCGCCTCCATTGGATTTCTCGCACTACAATGTGTTTGAGAAATGGATGACCGAGACACAGTCTTTTAGAAACATTAACTCTCTACTCCGGACAGACCATACCAAACCTACATCCAACTACCTGCTGATCTGCCTCTTCAAGAGCTTCACATAACTTACTCAACTATGCTAGAGCCCATAATAGCCTGTGGCTGCACACGGAAGCTTCTAGCATGAATCATCTCAGTTCCCTTTGAGCCTGGGTGGCGGTCCATAGGAAGATCACACGGGTACTTCGAGATTTCCAAAAAAGTATAGACAACACTGGGTACTCCAAGTGCCTCAATCCACCCAGATGTTAATTTAAGTTGCCACCTTAAGTTGAACCATTAATTAACAAACTCACATCTGTCATGGATTTCACTCAAACCCAAACCACGTGTACGAGCATAGCATAGCATAGCAATATAAGCAACGCGTAGAAGTAACTCCCAAGGGATTGAATGTAACAGGGTAATAGGTTCTGCCTCATCAACTACTTTCCAACCCACATGTTAATGACATCCTAATCATGCAATGTTTGAGGATTGGAACTAATGGATAAAAACTGGGTCATAAAAGGGATATGATCAAAGTGTTACTTGCCTTGCTGACGGTCTGCGAAACCTAGGGACTCGTAGTAGCACGCTTCGCACTCCGGGTGTTCTATCGCAAACAAACAATAACGTGCATAAGCAACAAGCAAAGATGTGCAAGCAAAACTCAAATAAAAGACATTGACCAGAAGGTTCAACTTAAGAAATCCGGTTCGCAAAAAGAATCAAATCAAACGGAGCAACGAAACTCAAACGGCGAAAGAAAGAAGCTTCGTTTACTAATCTGAACCTAGGTCAAAATTTTACATTAGCAAAAACTTATTTAAGTTGGTTAAACGGAAAGAGGGTCTCGAGACGAAGATCCAGGCGCTTGAATCGCCTGATTCCGAGTAAAGAGCGAAAAGATAAACAGAAACTAAGATCGGATCAGAAATGGGCGATCAGAAAACTCGCGGAATAAATCCGATAAAAGAAAACTGATGAACAGACTAACGAACGAGCGTTCGTTAGCTGTAACTAACGGGCTAAAACCGCTCGTTAAAACGAACATACGAACAAACGTCCGCTAACTAGAAGAACCAAGAAAAACCGGCGATCCGAAAAAACGAATCTAGGGTTTTCTAAAAAAACCGAACGATTCTTAAAAAAAACCGGCGACTCGGATCCAGCGGCTACCTCCAGCGAGGGGCTCCGGCGAGGCGAGGTGGCAAGGCGGCGGTGGCTCAGGGCACGGCAAGAGG
This sequence comes from Triticum urartu, assembly GCF_056163025.1. Classification (NCBI taxonomy): domain Eukaryota; kingdom Viridiplantae; phylum Streptophyta; class Magnoliopsida; order Poales; family Poaceae; genus Triticum; species Triticum urartu. The sequence continues at coordinate 241,502,687 of NC_141874.1, read as the reverse complement.
CGGCGGCTGCGGCTTAACGCGGGCGGCGGGGCTGGCGCGGGGCGGCGGTGTTGGTGGTAGTTTGGGCGGCGGGGGTGGTGGCTATATAAAGGGCAGGGTGGGGCGGCTTGCTTGGAGGAGGGGCAAGCGGCGGCGGCGGAGGGGTCCGGCTCGGACTCCTAGTCCGAGCGGCGGCGGGGCGGCATGCGCGCGGGGACGCGGCGGCGGCTGCGGGCCGGCCTGGCTCGGCTGGGCCTTAGGCCCAGTCGGGCGCGGGAACTTTTTTTTAAATAATTCCGCCGACAGAAATAAAATCCTAAAAAAATAAATAAAAATCTAAAAATGCCAAAATAAATTTTCGTCATCTAAATAAAATATTTAGAACGAGATGAACATTTTCTTTGCCCTAAAATGCAACTTTGAAAACGTGAAATTTTTCTAATGCAAACAAAAAAATTGCAATAAAATCCAAATAAAACAAATATTTGATTTTAATATTTTTCCTCCTATATTTCAATTATCTTGGAGAAGTCATATTATCTCCTCTCATATATTTTAATATGAAATATTTTCAGAGAGAAAATTAATTAAAACCAAAATCCTCGTTTCAGATTTGATAAAAATCAAAAATGAAAACCGGGGAAATCCCCAACTCTCTCCGAGGGTCCTTGAGTTGCTTAGGATTTTGAGGATCGCGAGATGAAATGCAAATAAAATATGATATGCATGGATGACTATGTATAACATTCCAAATTGAAAATTTGGGATGTTAAAAGCATGACCTGGACCACATTGACGACCTTGATTTTCTTGCTCATCATGTTCTTGATGCAGGTCTGGAGTCCGGTCAGCTCTACTGGGGAACCCCAGGACAGGCCCTTCTCTTTCTAGGAAGTGAGCCGCGTGGGGATTCCGGATCGAAATTCGGGGGCCGCCACCCAGTTGGTGTCGCGCGGCTCGGTGATGTAGAACCACCCCGATTGCCACCCCTTTATGGTCTCCACATAGGAGCCTTCGAGCCAGGTGACGTTAGGCATTTTTTCCCCAAGGCACCTCCGCACTCTGCTTGCTGGCCGACTACCACCTTCGGTTAAACATTGAAGGTATTCAGCCACAGGCCGAAGTGGGGCCTGATGCAGAGGACGGCCTCGCACAAGACGATAAACACCGAGATATTGAGGACGAAATTGGGGGCCAGATCATGAAAATCCAGCCCTTAGTAGAACATGAGCCCACGGACAAACGGGTGAAGGGGAAATCCCAGTCTGCAGACAAAGTGGGTAAGGAAAACTACCCTCTCATGGGGTTCGGGCATAGGGATGATCTGCCCCGCATTTGGCAGCCAATGCGCGATGTCCGTGGCCAGATATCCGGCTTCCTGTAGCTTTCTGATGTTCTCCTCCGTGACGTAGGAGACCATCCACTTGCCTCCCACTCTGGACATGCTTGGAGTGGTTTGAGGAGAAAGACACGAACTTGGGCGCTAGAGCTCGAGTGTGCGAAATGGATAAGCAAGGTGGAAGAAGGCATGGGTAAAAAGGGTGAATCTTTGTCACTTTATAAGGGCGGAAGAGGCGATGCGCCTCCCCACTTACCTGGTAAAATCGCTTATTCCCCGAACACCGTAATTGATGGTGCGGTTGGGTTACCCATACCCGTATTGATGAGAATCCCGTGATAAGGGGACACGATCTCTGCTTCAACAAGACGTGTCAAGAAAACCGCCTCGTGATATGTGTAGTGTTGGTTGAGAAAAACGGTTCGAATAATGACCGGGCCATGGCATGATGTCATGTTGCTAAGCGTGTCAGCAGATTAGATTTGTGGAAGTATTATTCTCTTTACGGTGGTATGTGGAACTTGTTTTGCAGAGCTGGACACTATCCTTGTGTTTGAAATCTTCTATGGAGTATTCGGAGGAAGAACCCGCCTTGCAATGCCGAAGACAAATCTGCGCGCCGGACTCATCGTCATTGAAGCCTGGTTCAGGGGCTACTGAGGGGGTCCTAGATTAGGGGGTCTCCGGACAGCCAGACTATATCCTTTGGCCGGACTGTTGGACTATGAAGATACAAGATTGAAGACGTCGTCCCATGTCCGGATGGGACTTTCCTTCGCATGGAAGGCAAGCTTGGCAATACGGATATGTAGATCTCCTCCGCTTGTAACCAACTCTGTGTAACCATAGCCCCCTCCGACGTCTATATAAACCGGAGGGTATAGTCCATAGGACAACAACAATCATACCATAGGCTAGCTTCTAGGGTTTAGGCTCTACGATCTCGTGGTAGATCAACTCTTGTAATACTCATATCATCAAGATTAATCAAGCAGGACGTAGGGTATTACCTCCATCAAGAGGGCCCGAACCTGGGTAAACATCGTGTCCCCTGCCTCCTGTTACCATCTGCCTTAGACGCATATTTCGGGACACCCTACCCGAGATGCGCCAGTTTTGACACCGACAATCGCCACTTCACACAATACATAATTATATCATACATCATCCAGAATACAATCAAGGTCCGACTACGGAACCAACATAAATAAAGGCAACCCCAAATGCTAGATCCCCGATTGTCCCGACAGGGCTCCACTACTGATCAACTGGAAATGAAACAACAAAACGAACACGATATTCATCGAGCTCCCACTTGAGCTCAGTTGTGCCACCTGCACTGGTATCGTCGGCACCTGCAACTGTTTGGAAGTATCTGTGAGTCACGAGGACTCAACAATCTCACACCCTCGCGATCAAGACTATTTAAGCTTAAGGGTAGGAAAAGGGTAGTGAGGTGGAGCTGCAGCAAGCACTACCATATATGGTGGCTAACTTATGCAAATGAGAGCGAGAAGAGAAGAAAAGCACGGTCGATAAGCTAATAGTGATCAAGAAGTGATCCTGAAACTACTTACGTTCAAGTATAACACGAGACTGTGTTCACTTCCCAGACCCCGCCGAGAAGAGACCATCACGGCTACACACGCGGTTGATTCATTTTAATTAAGTTAAGTGTCAAGTTCTCTACAACCAGATATTAATAAATTCCCATCCGCCCATAACCGCGGGCATGGCTTTCGAAAGTTCAAACCCTGCAGGGGTGTCCGAACTTAGCCCATCACGAGCTCTCATGGTCAACGAAGGATATTGCTTCTCCCAGGAAGACCCGATCAGACTCGGAATCCCGGTTACAAGACATTTCGACAATGGTAAAACAAGACTAGCAAGACCGCCCGATGTGCCGACATCCCGGTAGGAGATGCACATATCTCGTTCTCACGGCAACACCGGATAAGCTAAGCGTACAGGTACCAACATAACCCAAGTTGCCAAGGGACGGTCCCGCATGGTGCTCTGGTTCGGACCAACACTTAGAGAAGCACTGGCCCAGGGGGGGGGGGGTTAAAATAAAGATGACCATTGGGAGCGCGACTCCCAAGGGAGAACTAGGTGGTGGTGAAGAAAATGTAAAACCAAGGTTGGGCCTTGCTGGAGGAGCTTTATTCAAAGCAAACTGTCAAGGGGTTCCCATAACACCCAACCGTGTAAGGAGCGCAAAATCAAGGAACATAACACCAGTATGACGGAAACTAGGGCGGCAAGACTAGAACAAAACGCCAGGCATAAGGTCGAGCCTTCCACCCTTTACCAAGTATATAGATGAATTAATTAAATAAGAGATATTGTGATATCCCAACATATCCATGTTCGAAACATGCAACAAACTTCATCTTTACCTGCAACTAGCAATAATATAAGAGGGACTGAGCAAAAGCGGTTACATAGCCAAACAACGGTTTGCTAGGAAAGGTGGGTTAAAGGCTTAACATGGCAATATGGGAGGCATGATAAAGCAAGTGCTAGGTAGCGCGTCATAGCAATAGAGCGAGCAACTAGCAAGCAAAGATAGAAGTGATTTCGAGGGTATGGTCATCTTGCCTGAAATCCCTCGTGGAAGAAGAACGAGTCCATGAAGAAGACAAGAGGACGTAGTCGAATGAATCCTCACAACTCCGGAACGACACCGAAGCTAACGAGAGAAACAACCCAGAAAGAAGCAAGCAACATAGTAAACAACCATCACATAAACATCGCATGATGCACAACCAAGTATGATGCATGTCCGGTTTGATGAGGCATGGATGGCATTGCACAAACAATCCTATAAATTAAGTGGAGCTCAATATGCAACTCCGTTGCATATTGACGAAACACCACATGACTTATTTAGTTATCTCCCATTTAAGTACTCAACAAAATTAAATGTTGATTAACATGGCAAGAGGCTAAGCAATGTAAAACGACCTATCTAGCCAAGTTGAAATGAGGCCAGAACAATGAGCAACATGTCTAGAAAATCCTCATGTGCATATTTATGGATTTGGTATTGTTCTTCCCTAAACCATATTTTAGAGTTATTAAACATGCAAAGTGATGCCACCACGTTAAACTAGGCATTAATCTACACAATTTACATATAAAGTTTATTAAATTTGGAGCTACGGTTATTTAGTTATGAATTAAAGCATTTTTAACATGGCATATGAGAAAATTAATGCAAACAGCAAGTTAAACATTTCAAACATGGTTGAAAGTTGGATATTATGAATCTACATAAAATTTTAAGCATTTTTCATATAAGGTTTGTTTAATTTGGATGCACGGTTTGAGAGTTATTAAATGAATGAAGTATGAGGGTTTTCTGCAAAACTGGCAATTCGGGATAAATAGCTAAAATTGTAGACATGAAAAAAACACTACATGGGCCAAAACTGCTGGAACTGGGCCAGCTACTGCACGCGCTGCACATGGGTGGGCTTTGGTGGGCATCTCACCTCGGGCCAGATCTGGCCTGCTGGTGGAGAGGGGGCGCCTTGGCCGGAGGTGCGCTGGGCCTTGGCAGACTGTGGTTAACGCGCGCGGTGGGCCGAGCAGCACGAGGCCTGCGAGGACGTAGCAGGCCGTGGCCCATGCGGACAATGGGGTCAACGAGCATGACTGCGCGGTTTCTCCGCTCGACCTCGAGTAGAGCCATGTCGGTGGTGGTGGCGCGAGGTAGGCACACACGGCGGGGGCGAGGGGAAACGGGGACGACACCGGAGGTCGGATCCGAGGCCCGCGGGCGAGCTCCAACCGGATCCAGGACGAGGATGGCGACTCCTACCAGATCGGCAGCGGCGAAGCTCCTGCAGCTGTGCTCATGGCGGTGAGGCACAACGAGAGAGAGAGAGAGAGAGGAAAGGAAGGTTCAGAGAAGGAGGTGGAGAATGGCAGCGCGACTTGACTAGTCGCCGGCGACGGCGGACTCCGGTGACCCGCCGGAGCAGCGAATGATGGCAGGAGGCGTCGCGTGAGGGTTGGTGGCGAGGGAGCTCGAGGGGAGCGGGGCTCCTAAGGCTGCGGGCGGCGATGCGGGCTCGTCCGAGCACAGATGGGCTCGAGCAGGCCCCGACCTGGGTCGGGCGGGCCAGCATGAGGTGGGAGGAGGGAGGCGCTGGCAGGGGCACGTGGCGCGCTACCACTGGCCCTAGGCGGCGGCGACGGCAGGTTCATGTGGCGGCTCGCCCGCTGGGGCAGCGCCAAGTGGCGGCGACGGGTTAGGCCGGCGCGGAATGCGAGGTGGAGGTGGGAGGAGGCTGGCGTCGCGCTGATTTTGAGGAGGGAGTTGTCTGCTGCCAAAAATGGAAGAGGAGGCTTCCTTTTATAGACAGGGTTAGGGTTTGAGGGGTTAGGAGGGGTTTTTGGACATTGCGATCGCCATCGGACGGCTCCGGACGCAAGAAGGGGTAGGTTGAGTCTAGTGGGCTATGTAGAGGGCCATGGACTGAGAGGAGAGAAGAGAATTGCAGCCCGGTAACAGTTTTCGAAGACCGGAAACGTCCGACGTAAGACCGACTATATTGTTGCTATAGTTATCCGTTGGGGCATCAAATGGACTCCGAACGCGATGAAATCTGGCAGGCGGCCTACTGACAACATAACAACACCGCATGCCAACTTTCAACCCATTTAGAGAACATTTTCTGGCCACTTATAAAATACTATTTCGGACATGGCGCGGGCGCGTGCAAGTGTGTCTGGGCTCAGAACGGGCAATGGAAAGAATGGGGAGACCCGGACGGATCCATGTTTTAAAAACATGATGATGCAATGCGGATGATGACATGGCAAGATGCAACACGCAAGCAAAAGACAGCAAATAACTGGAAGAGACCTGGCGCATCGGTCTCGGGGCATCACATTCGCGCAGCATGGGCGCGAGGCGGAGCACGAACGTTGGCAGTGAGCGCATATGACCATCGTCAAAAGTGAGTTCCTCGAGCTAATCTAGGGCAGGGGATCGGAACCAGCCGTCAAGCTTGGCTTGGTCCTTGCCGTTGGAATGGAACTTGTCCATTCTAAGGCCTCTGGTTGGGCCAAGGTGACTGTCGAGTATCTTGTAGAACGCATCCGAGATTTTGCGATAGCCATGGCAGAGCTTGTGGGTGTCGATGCGGTCGAGAGAGCTAGAGTTCCATAGGGGGCGCGACCACCAGGAATGGATAGTTGTTTGTGCCCCATATTTTATTGCAAGGAGGGAGATGATGACTGTCAACATATCATCGGGGAGGCTGCTGATGAAGTCTAGTCCTGTTGGAGTCTCTTGCGGTTCTAGCTTGCCCCGCCTCTGCTTGTTGGCAGCCCTGTTCTCCACCTCTGGAGTCTTCTTGTCAGCAACACTTTCTGATAGAAATTGGAGTACAGGGGATATTTAGTTAGAACAGGGCAATAGAAAAGTGTATTGGTAACTAGAAGTTATTTGGTATGAATATAGTAAGAAAAGGGAATAACACTTGGTTGCTTAAATACTACACAATTCATTTGATATTGCTAGGTAAGTCAACATGCATATAGTAGAAAAGAAAACTTACTTTGAACAAAGTCTGGACGAATGATATCGTCGGGGAAGTTAGCATATATCTCTTGACCAGGCCCTTTTATTTGCTGTGCAATTCTAGTGCCAGCTTTCAGTTCATAAAGCTTAGAAATTTCTTTCCAAAGCTAGTGCCAAAATAGGAGTCACCACGTTCATCAAGTCTTACATTAGCAACAATTGTAAATCCATGGTTTGTGTGTACTATGACATCCCATCAGTCTTGATTTATGTAAAGGGAAAGATTGTGCACTACAAATTCTATTGCATAGCAAGGGACTCACTGCAAAAAATGGTAGGATTGTTAAAGAAAATATGGTAACATGCAAATATGAGCCCAAATTTAAAGAACTGTACATCAGTCGTAATCAAAGGGCAAAAATCTATAATTAAACAGATAGGGTAAACATAATGTCATGGAAATATGAGAGTAATCGAAAAAACAATGCATCATTAATTTGCGTAATATAGAAAGATGTTCAAGAAATAACAGATAGGGTGAACATGATGTCATGGAAATCCCCTTTGACGTATATGGTGCATGTGGCACCTTTTATCCAAATGTAGCAATATTTAGAATATGTTCAAGAAAGTATGGCATGCCAACCGATTTAGGGTGAGATTGAACATATCGTGCGTATCCTCAAGTCATTTGGTATGGTGAGATGGAATATCTGGCGGAGGCCACAAATTCCTGATGTGTCGGCACACTGTACACTCTACGAATGAAAGAAAACTCACAAATCAGCTCGAATAAAAAGGAATTCACAACAATTTTCGGACGGGTGATTAAAGGAGGGAGGTGAACTGGGATAAGAGATGAGATAATATGTCATTAAATTAGTTACCTTGTTGTCCATGAGAAAGAACTCTCAGTACGACAGATTCCCCAACAGGGCAGAGCTGGGTCGACTGCGAGTAGCATCGAGAAAGTAGATGACGATAGGCAGCGGCAAGCGGAAGTGGTGAAATGCGGTGGGTTTGCCAGCAGCCTGGCGGTGGCGGGAGGCGTCGAGCTAAGTGGTTACCGCCGTGATAAAAGGTGCCATGCTTAGACGCAGAGGAGCTTGTGCAGGTGTGAATGGGGACCGGAGGGGGTGGCGGGCGGGGTGAGGGTTTTTGTGTCGTGGGGATGGCAAGGGTTTTCTTTTTTGAAATGTGTAGTGATGGTTTTCTGTCCCACAAATTATTTCAGATGCAATGGTTTGCTAGAGCCAACACTGTGTGATTGACGCAATAGGCAAAATGAAAGTCATTGCACATGGTTCCAATTTTGGGAGCCATGTGTGATTGACGCAATAGGCAAAATGAAGGTCATTGCACACGGTTCCAATTTTGGGAACCATGTGTAATTGACGTACTACCTCCGTCCTGGTTTATTGGTCCCCTTTGTAGTTTCTACCAAATTTGGACCACATATTTAACTAAGAAATGTTTAAGCATGGCACCAAAAATTATATCATTGAATACTATATGTTCAAATATGCATCCAACGATATAATTTTTGCTGACCTGCACTAACATTTTGTCAGTTAAATCTTTGGTCAACATTTAACACAAATTACAAAGGGGACCAATAAACGAGGATGGAGGTAGATTCCAGCAACCGAACTGATTGCATCCATATCCCATAGTTGGACATAAGTAAACATAGATTAAACATACCCAGGCATAGATAATAAGCGTACATGTACACTGATACGTCCATTTTGCATCATGCTTTTATATCGATATTTATTGCATTATGGGTTGTTATTACACATTATGTCACACTACTTATGCCTATTCTCTCTTATTTTACAAGGTTAACATGAATAGGGGGAATGCCGGCAGCTGGGATTCTGGGCTGGAAATGGAGCAAATATTAGGGACCAATTCTGCACAGCTCCAAAAGTCTTGAAACTTCACGGAAGTTATTTCTAGAATATATAAAAAATACTGAGCGAAGAAAGTTCCATAGGGGGCCCACACCCTGGCCACGAGGGTTGGGAGCGCGCCCCCTGCCTCGTGGGCCCCCTGGTGGCCCTCCGATGCCCATCTTCTGCTATATGAGGTCTTTCGTCCGGGAAAAATAATAAGCAAGCTCATGAGATGAAACTCCGCCGCCACGAGGCTGAACCTTGGCGGGACCAATCTAGGGCTCTGGCAGAGCTGGTATGCTGGGGAAACTTCCCTTCGGGAGGGGGAAATCATCGCCATCATCATCACCAACGATCCTCTCATTGGGGGGGGGGGGGTCAATCTCCATCAACATCTTCACCAGCACCATCTCATCTCGAACCCTAGTTCATCTCGTGTATCCAATCTTTGTATCCCAACCTCAGATTGGTACCTGTGGGTTGCTAGTAGTGTTGATTACTCCTTGTAGTTGATGCTAGTTGGTTTACTTGGTGGAAGATCATATGTTCAGATCCATTATGCATATTAATACACCTTTGATTATGAACATGAATATTCTTTGTGAGTAGTTATGTTTGTTCCTGAGGACATGGGAGAAGTCTTACTATAAGTAGTCATGTGAATTTGGTATTCGTTCGATATATTGATGAGATGTATGTTGTCATCCCTCTAGTGGTGTCATGTGAACGTCGACTACATGACACTTCACCATTGTTTGGGCCTAGAGGGAGGCATTGGGAAGTAATAAGTAGATGATGGGTTGCTAGAGTGACAGAAGCTTAAACCCTAGTTTGTGCGTTGTTTCGTAAGGGGTGATTTGGATCCATATGTTTCATGCTATGGTTAGGTTTACCTTAATACTTTGTTTGTAGTTGCGGATGCTTGCAATAGGTGTTAATCATAAGTGGGATACTTGTCCAAGTAAGGGAAGTACCCAAGCACTGGTCCACCCACATATCAAATTATCAAAGTACCGAACACGAATCATATGAACATGATGAAAATTAGCTTGACGATAATTCCCATCTGTCCTCGGGAGTGCTTTCCTTCATATAAGAGTTTGTCCAGGCTTGTCCTTTGATACAAAAAGGATTGATCCATCTTGCTGCACCTTATTTACTTTTATTACTTGCTACTCGTTACAAATTACCTTATCAAAAAACTATGTGTTACCAATAATTTCAATGCTTGCTGAGAATACCTTACTGAAAACTGCTTATCATTTCGTTCTGCTCCTTGTTGGGTTTGACACTCTTACTTATCGAAAAGGCTACGATATATCCCCTACACTTGTGGGTCATGAAGACTCTTTTCTGGCGCCGTTGCCGGGGAGTGAAGCGCCTTGGGTAGGTGGAATTTGGTAAGGAAATATTTATATAGTGTGCTGAAATTTACTGTCACTTATTACTATGGAACATAATCCCTTAAGGGGCTTGTTTGGGGTATCTTCACCTCGACCAGTAGAGAAAAGAGTTGCTCCTCAACCTACTGAAACCACTGAAAATGTTTACTTTGAAATTCCTTCGGGTTTGATAGGGAAACTGCTAGCTAATCCTTTTGTAGGAGGTGGAACATTCTATCCCGATTTACACCTAATCTATGTTGATGAAGTTTGTGGATTATTTAAGCTTGCAGGTATGCCCGATGATGTTATCAAGAAGAAGGTCTTCCATTTATCTTTTAAGGGATATGCATTGACATGGTATAGGCTATGTGATGATATGGGATCATGGGACTACAAGCTATTGAAATTGGAATTTCATCAGAAGTTTTATCCTATGCATCTTGTCATCGTGATCGTAATTATATATATAACTTTTTGCCTCGCGAAGGTGAAAGCATCGCTCAAGCTTGGGGGAGGCTTAATTCAATGTTATATTCATGCCCCAATCATGAGCTCTCAAAAGAAATGATTATTCAAAAAATTTATGCTCGGCTTTCTCTCAGTAATCGCTCCATGCTCGATACTTCTTGTACTGGATGTTTTGTGATGAAGACTATTGAATTCAAATGGGATTTGTTGGAAGGAATTAAACGCAAATCTGAAGATTGGACCTCGATGAAGGTAAGGAGTCAGGTATAAAACCCAAGTTTGATTGTGTTAAATCTTTTATGGATACCGATGCTTTTCGTGAATTTAGCACTAAGAATGGACTTGACTCTGAGATAGTAGCTTCTGTCTGTGAATCCTTTGCTACTCATGTTGATCTCCCTAAGGAGAAGTGGTTTAAATATAATACTCCCATTGAAGCATAAGTAGTTGCACCTATTAAAGTTGAAGAAAAGACTATCACTTACGATGATCCTATTGTTCCTACTTCATATATTGAGAAACTAAGTTTCCCTTATAGAATAATGGATCATGCTAAAGCTTCAACTATGGTTAACAAAGTAATATTAATACACCTAAACCCCTGAGAAAATTAAAGTTGAACCTAAAATTGCTATGGTTAAAGATCTCTTGGCTGATAATATTGATGGGCATGTTATTTACTTCTACATTGAAACTGCTAGAATTGCTAGACCTGATGCTAAAAATAGGCATGCATGTTATTTCCGTTAAAATAGGAGATCATTGCTATCATGGCTTATGTGATATGCGTGCTAGTGCAAGTGCGATACCTCATTCCTTATACCAAGAAATTATGCATGATATTGCACCTACTGAGATAGAAGATATCAATGTTACCATTAAACTTGCCAATAGAGATACTATTTCACCGATTGGGATTGTTAGAGATGTTGAAGTCTTGTGTGGGAAAGCTAAATATCCTGCTAATTTTCTTGTTCTTGGTTCCCCACAAGATGAATTTTGTCCCATTATATTTGGTAGACCCTTCTTGAATACTATTAATGCTAAGATAGACTGTAATAAGGATATTGTTTCTGTTGGTTTAGGGGATATGTCTCATGAGTTTAATTTTGCTAAATTTAGTAGACAACCCCGTGATGAGGAATTGGCTAGTAAAGATGAAATTATTGGTCTTGCTTCTATTGCCGTGCCTCCTACTAATCCTTCAGAACAATATTTGCTAGACCATGAAAACGATATGTTTATGAATGAAAGAAGGGAAATAGATGAAGTATTCTTTAACCAGGGACCTATTCTAAAACACAACTTGCCTGTTGAAATCGTAGGGGATCCTCCTCCACCCAAGGGTGATCCCGTGTTTGAGCTTAAACCATTGCCTGATACTCTTAAATATGTTTATCTTGATGAAAAGAAGATATACCCTATTATTATTAGTGCTAACCTTTCAGAGAATGAAGAAGAGAGATTATTGAAAATTCTGAAGAAGCACCGTGCTGCTATTGGATATACTCGTGATGATCTTAAGGGCATTAGTCCCACTCTATGTCAACACAAAAAAAATTTCGAGAAAGACGCCAAACCAGTTATTGATCACCAACGACGGCTAAATCCTAAGATGAAAGAAGTGGTAAGAAAGGAAATATTAAAGCTCCTTGTAGTTATAATTTATCCCGTTGCTCATAGTCAGTGGGTAAGCCCTGTCCATTGTGTCCCTAAGAAGGGAGGTATTACTGTCGTTCCTAATGATAAAGATGAATTGATTCCGCAAAGAATTATTACAGGTTATAGGATGGTAATTGATTTCCACAAATTAAATAAATCTACTAAAAAAGATCATTACCCTTTGCCTTTCATTGATCAAATGCTAGAAAGATTATCCAAACATACACATTTTTTCTTTCTAGATGGTTACTCTAGTTTCTCTCCAATACCTGTGTCAGCTGAGGATCAAGAAAAGACCACTTTTACTTGCCCTTTCGGTACCTTTGCTTATAGACGTTTGCCTTTTGGTTTATGTAATGCACCTGCTACGTTTGAAAGATGCATGATGGCTATATTCTCTGACTTTGTGAAAAGATTTGTGAAGTTTTCATGGATGATTTCTCGGTTTATGGATCCTCTTTTGATGATTGCTTGAGAAACCTTGATCGAGTTTTGCAGAGATGTGAAGAAACTAACCTTGTCTTGAATTGGGAGAAGTGCCACTTTATGTTTAATGAAGGTATTTTCTTGGGGCATAAAATTTCTGAAAGAGGTATTGAAGTTGACAAAGCTAAAGTTGATGCTATTGAAAAGATGTCGTGTCCCAAGAACATGAAAGGTATAAGAAGTTTCCTTGGTCATGCCAATTTTTATAGGAGGTTCATTAAGGACTTCTCGAAAATTTCCCAGCCTCTAACTAACATATTACAAAAAGATATTCCTTTTGCCTTCGATGATGATTGTGTAGAAGCATTTGAAATACTAAAGAAAGCCTTGATTTCTGCACCTATTGTTCAACCACCTGATTGGAATTTACCCTTTGAAATTATGTGTGATGCTAGTGATTATGCTATAGGGGTTGTTCTAGAACACAGAGTTGATAAAAAATTAAATGTTATTCAATATGCTAGTAAAACTCTAGACAATGCCCAGAGAAACTATGCTACTACTGAAAAGGAATTCTTAGCAGTTGTATTTGCTTGTGATAAGTTCAGACCTTATATTGTTGATTCTAAAGTAACTATTCACACTGATCATTTTGCTATTAAATATCTTATGGAAAAGAAAGATGCTAAACCTATACTTATTAGATGGGTTCTCCTGCTACAAGAATTTGATTTGCATATTATTGATAGAGAGGGAGCTGAGAATCCCACTGTAGACAACTTGTCTAGGTTAGAGAATGTTCTTGATGACCCACTACCTATTGATGATAGCTTTCCTGATGAACAATTATCTGTCATAAATGCTTCTCGTACTTCTCCTTGGTATGCTGATTATGCTAATTACATTGTTTCTAAATTTATACCACCTAGTTTTAATATACCAGCAAAAGAAAAAGTTCTTCTATGATTTAAGACATTACTTCTGGGATGACCCACACCTTTATAAAGAAGGAGTAGATGGTGTTATTAGACATTGTGTACCTGAGCATGAACAGGAACAGATCCTATGTAAGTGTCACTCCGAAGCTTATGGAGGACACCATGCTGGAGACAGAACATCACATAAGGTATTGCAATCCAGTTTTTATTGGCCTACTCTCTTAAAGGATGCCCGTAAGTTTGTTTTATCTTGTGGTGAATGTCAAAGAATTGGTAATATCAGTAGACGTCAAGAAATGCCTATGAATTATTCGCTTGTTATTGAACCATTTGATGTTTGGGGCTTTGATTATATGGGACCTTTTCCTTCCTCTAATGGGTATACACATATTTTAGTTGCTGTTGATTACGTTACTAAGTGGGTAGAAGCTATTCCAACTAGTAGTGCTGATCATAACACCTCTATTAAGATGCTTAAAGAAGTTATTTTTTCTGAGGTATGGAGTCCCTAGATACTTAATGACTGATGGTGGTTCACATTTTATTCATGGTGCCTTTCGTAAAATGCTTGCTAAGTATGATGTTAATCATAGAATTGCATCCCCATATCATCCACATTCTAGTGGCCAAGTAGAACTTAGCAAAGAGAGCTCCAATTAATTTTGCAAAAGACTGTTAATATATCTAGAAAGAATTGGTCCAAGAAACTTGATGATGCATTATGGGCTTATAGATCTACATATAAAAATCCTATGGGTATGTCTCCGTATAAAATGGTTTATGGTAAAGCATGTCACTTACCTCTTGAATTAGAACATAAGGCATATTGGGCCATCAAAGAGCTCAATTATGATTTCAAACTTGCTGGTGAGAAGTGGTTATTTGATATTAGCTCACTTGATGAATGGAGAACCCAGGCCTATGAGAATGCCAAACTGTTTAAAGAAAAAGTTAAAAGATGACATGACAAAAGGATACAAAAGCGTGAGTTAGACATAGGTGATTATGTATTGCTATACAACTCCCGTTTAAGATTTTTTGCAGGTAAACTTCTCTCTAAATGGGAAGGTCCTTATGTCATCGAGGAGGTCTACCATTCTGGTGCCATAAAAATCAACAACTTCAGAGGCACAAATACGAAGGTGGTGAACGGTCAAAGAATCAAACATTATATCTCGGATAATCCCATAAATGTTGAAACTAATATTATTGAAACCATAACCCCAGAGAAATACATAAGAGACACTTTCTGGAATGTTTCAGACTCTGAAAAGGAATAGGTATGTGGTATGGAAAGTAAACCGACTCCAAAACAGTTCTAATGGCAAATTTTCTCCGTTTTGGAATGTTTAAGAAAATAGGAAAATAAGAAGCAGAACGGAAAGTACACGAGGCGTCCACGAGGGTGGAGGGCGCGCCCTACCCCGCTTGGCGCGCCCCCTGCCTCGTGGGCACCTCGCGTGCTCTCCAGACTCTGTTTTCTTACACTATACTTCTTTTGGTCGGTAAAATTTCATTATATAATCTCCCGAAGGTTTTGACCACCGTATCACGCAAATATCTTCTATCTTTATTACGAGTTGTTCCTACTGCAGATTAGAGCAATATGTCATCCTAGGATTCGGAAGGAGAAAGCTATGTGGCTAATTACCTTGCAGGTCCTAAGGTCTATGGGGTTGTGGAGCATTGTGGTTGGACTACGGAAGAAGAAGAAGAAGACTATGAACCCAAGGGATAGGAGGAGACAATCTCAGATGAAGATGAAGTCCCATTACCTCAACCTGGGTACATGCATGTGGAGTTCAAAAGGTCAAGCCTCCCTGATATAGCAAAGAAATCTAAGATCGAGTGTATCCCTTTTCGCCTCTTGCAGGAAAACAAACATGAATTATGCAAGAAGATATTAAGCTTTGAGCATGAGATTGATGACCTAAGGAATCAAAATTCTGTCCTCAAGCACAAATTAAGGAAGAAGCCTACACCATCAACAAAACCATCACCTTCTTCACAAACAAAGAAGAACTGAGCATCTGGTATGGGCACTCCCCTTGGCAACTGCCAAGCTTGGGGGAGTGCACCGGTATCGTATCACCATCACTTTTATCTTTACCATTTTTTTCTTAGTTCGATCCTTTTGATAATATCTTCATATAGTAGAATAAAGTTTCAGTATGATCTAGTTGTGAGTTTTGCTTTATGATCTTCTTATGTAAACGAGTCCATGAGCTATATATAATAAAGATTAGTGTTGAGTCAAGGGCTTGATTATTTTTCTATGATCTTGAGGGAATAAAATAAAAGAGAAGAAATAAAAAGGAATAAAGAGATCATATGGATCTTATGGAGAGTAAGCAGCTCACATATAAAGAGTATGATGAATAAAAGTTGTTGAGAGTTGACAAACATAGTTTTGGTCATCGTTGCAATTAATAGGAAGTAATAAAGAAAGAGAGGTTCACATATAAATATACTATCTTGGACATCTTTTATAATTGTGAGTACTCATTAAAGTATGACATGCTAAAGTGTTGACGATGGACAAGGAAGACAACATAATGGGTTATGTTTTCTTGCATATGAAATAAATTATATTGTCATGGATCATCCAACATGTTTAGCTTGCCTTTCCCTCTCATGCTCTTTGCACCAAGTAGAGATACTACTCGTGCTTCCAAATAAACCTAAACCCAATTTTTCCATGATAGTCCACCATATCTACCTATGGATTGAGTAAGATCCATCAAGTAAGTTGTCATCGGTGCAAGCAATAAAAATTTCTCTCTAAATATGTATGACTTATTAGTGTGGAGAAACTAAGCTTTATACGATCCTGTGATGTGGAAGAAATAAAAGCGGTGGACTGCATAATAAAGGTCCACATCACAAGTGGCAATATAAAGTGACATTCTTTTGCATTAAGATTTCGTGCATCGAACCATAAAAGCGCATGACAACCTCTGCTCCCCTCTGCGAAGGGCCTATCTTTTATTCTTGTCTTATACTTCATGCAAAGAGTCATGGTGATATTCACCTTTCCTTTTTACATTTTATCCTTTGGCAAGCACAATGTGTTGGAAGGATCCTAATTTATATAGCTAATTGGATGTGAGTTTTCATGAACTGTTATTGTTGACATTACCCTTGAGGTAAAACGTTGGGAGGCAAAACTATAAGCCCCTATCTTTCTCTGTGTCCGATTAAAACTCCATACCCATAAGTATTGCGTGAGTGTTAGCAATTGTGAACGACTAAATGATAGTTGAGTGTGTGGACTTGCTGAAAAGCTCTTATATTGACACTTTCCTATGTTATGATAATTTGCAATTGCCTCAATGACTAAGATTAGAGTTTGTTGGTTCTCACTGAAGTTTATGATTCATACTTGAAATTGGCATTGAATTGTTACTTTAGCATAAGAGATCATATGACAATATATATATCTTGCTGCTCTAAGAATGATCATGATGCCCTCATGTCCGTATTTTATTTTCATCGACACCCCTATCTCCAAACATGTGGACATATTTTTCGAGTTCGTCTTTCGCTTGAGGACAAGCGAGGTCTAAGCTTGGGGGAGTTGATACGTCCATTTTGCATCATGCTTTTATATCGATATTTATTGCATTATGGGCTATTATTACACATTATGTCACACTACTTATGCCAATTCTCTCTTATTTTACAAGGTTTACATGAAGAGGGAGAATGTCGGCAGCTGGGATTCTGGGCTGGAAAAGGAGAAAATATTAGAGACATATTCTGCACAGCTCCAAAAGTCCTGAAACTTCACGGAAGTTATTTCCAGAACATATAAAATATACTGAGCGAAGAAAGTTCCAGAGGGGGCCCACACCCTGGCCACGAGGGTGGGGAGCGCGTCCCCCTACCTCGTGCCCCCCTCGTGGCCCTCCGATGCCCATCTTCTGCTATATGAGGTATTTCGTCCGAGAAAAAATAATAAGCAAGCTCACGGGACGAAACTCCGCCGCCACGAGGCAGAACCTTGGCGGAACCAATCTAGGGCTCTGGCAGAGCCGTTCTGCCGGGGAAACTTCCCCCCGGGAGGGGGAAATCATCACCATCGTCATCACCAACGATCCTCTCATCGGGAGGGGGTCAATCTCCATCAACATCTTCACCAGCACCATCTCATCTCAAACCTAGTTCATCTCTTGTATCCAATCTTTGTATCCAAACCTCAGATTGGTACCTATGGGTTGCTAGTAGTGTTGATTACTCCTTGTAGTTGATGCTAGTTGGTTTACTTGGTGGAAGATCATATGTTCAGATCCATTATGCATATTAATACCCCTTTGATTATGAACATGAATATGCTTTGTGAGTAGTTACGTTTGTTCCTGAGGACATGGGCGAAGTCTTACTATAAGTAGTCATGTGAATTTGGTATTCGTTCGATATTTTGATGAGATGTATGTTGTCATCCCTCTAGTGGTCTCATGTGAACATCGACTACATGACACTTCACCATTGTTTGGGCCTAGAGGGAGGCATTGGGAAGTAATAAGTAGATGATGGGTTGCTAGAGTGACAGAAGCTTAAACCCTAGTTTATGCATTGCTTCGTAAGGGGCTGATTTGGATCCATATGTTTCATGCTATGGTTAACATTACCTTAATACTTCTGTTGTAGTTGCGGATGCTTGCAATAGGGGTTAATCATAAGTGGGATGCTTGTCCAAGTAAGGGCAGTACCCAAGCACCGGTCCACCCACATATCAAATTATCAAAGTACCGATCGTGAATCACATGAACGTGATGAAAACTAGCTTGACGATAATTCCCATGTGTCCTCGGGAGCGCTTTCCTTCATATAAGAGTTTGTCCAAGCTTGTCTTTTCTACAAAAAGGATTGGGCCATCTTTCGGGAACTTATTTACTTTTATTACTTGCTACTCATTACAAATTACCTTATCACAAAACTATCTATTACCGATAATTTTAGTGCTTGCAGAGAATACCTTACTGAAAACTGCTTATCATTTCCTTCTGCTCCTCATTGGGTTCGACACTCTTTCTTATCAAAAAGGCTATGATAGATTCCCTACACTTGTGGGTCATCATACACAAGCATAGTTCAACCGTCATTAAGCATTTCTCAAGAGTACATAGTTCGATCCCACATCTCATCTCACATGCCGGCATGATCCTGAAGCTTCTCCAGGTACTCGGCGTACGCGCCGTGCGCCACCCTGTGAAAATACTTATTCTTGAAGGAGCCAATGGTCCGTCCTCTTGCACGCGCCAGAACACTTTGATACGCGTCATGAAGCTTGTGGTAGCAAAATGGGCATCGATAGCCGCCGTCCTAGGTCAGTACACCTGTTATGCATTCCCGCATAAAGCTCCCTCAGGATTTGCCTCTCGTACCTCCTATGGACATCTTCATCCTTGCTGTCCACATTGTCAGGCAGCACCTATCCAAATAGTAAAACAAATTTGGCATCAAATCAATATTTACATGCTGTGAAGTAGGATTAGGAATTTATGGCTATTTTTTATGCATATCCAGAGATTATCGTTCGATTTTTAAGCACATTTGTCTATGTACAGACCAATCTTGATGAAAATATTGGCACAAACATATGTAGGTCATTAAAAATCAATTGTCATGTCCTAGCTAGGAATTATTAGCACGAACACTAACCCTAGTTAGATTACTAGCAGAAATCATTTCCATAGATGAAACAACTAATCAATTATCACTTGTACCATTCAAACAATCAATACACTACACAGATCTAAGGAAACTTACTCAGATTTCACGGATTGGGAGAACATAGTCATAGGATTTCTATTACAAAAAGCGGTAGGCAAGAGTAACCAGAGAAAACCTAGGATCTATCTCACAAATAAATGGGTATAGATGGCTAACCAGTTGTCCATCATCGTCGGAGTGGTTGCCGGACTCGTCGCCCGAGTCGTCATCAGAGTCGGTGTGGAACTCCGCTTCCGGCTGTGGAAGTTCAACACCATCGACAACATCATGGTGCAGCTATAAATCGCCGGTGTTGATGGCAACCTCTGTCTCCATCTCCACGCCCTGCTCCGATGCTTTAGCAGCCCCGGCGTCACCACTCGCTCTGATGGGGCGCTTCGGCTGAACCCTCATACACCAACGGCTTTGAGGACTAAGAGTGGCATTGAGGATGCAAGCGGAGAGAGAGGATTGTGTGTGTGGCGAGGATGGGGGTGCAACCGCTTGGGCGCACCTTTAATATGGAGTAGTGGGAGTAGTGGGAGAGAGGCGGGCGATGGTCAAAGCGACGGCTCGCCTCCCGGTGAGCCTGCGCACCGAACTGCTGGCATTCCTACCATCGTTTCACACAGCTACTCGCACGCCTCCTGATGAGACTGCGCAGCGAGCACGCCGCCGTCAATTCACACACCTGCACGCATGCCTCCCGGTCTGCCTGCGCGGTGCACTGCTCGCTTGCATCCCATCAACTCACGCCTGCTAGCACGGCACACGGGTTGCGTGGCGTCACATATATTGTTTTTCTATTTGTATGATTAATGTTGCCGCTCTATTGCTTCACCGAAGCATGGCACGTATCCATTGTTGCTGTAACGCTCACGGTTCGAATAAATAATCCATTTGGGATATTGGTTCCCAATTATCAATAATCTCCTGTTTGTAATTAGATAAAGATTACAACAAAACTTGTCTCAAATTTGACAAAAAAAGTACAATGACACTTTGTATTGGTTTGCATATGACAACAGGATAAGTTTCATGAACTTCAAATAAGTTTTGGATGTACTAGAAATTAAAAATCAAGATTCTCAATGTTTGAAATTTGTTGCACGGGGAGTAAACACGCACCCAATGAGACACATGTGTTTTTGCAATCCATTTAGGTGCACTGTCACGTGTGCATGCAGCTCAAATCTGATTTTTGCACACTATACCCGTAGAAAATCAATCAATTAATGTACTAAAACGTCTTAATGATCTCTATTTTTTTAAATTAAAATGTCCCTCCTTTGCTAACATATATTCACCGTGGGATAATTAATTTAACATGCATCGTAGTTGTGGTGGATTCCCGGTGTGTGTGTGGGTGTGTGCGTCTGCGGGTGGCGGGTGCCTTGCAGTACACTATGAGTTGTGAGCCACCGTGTGGGTTGGCCATTTTGTTAGGCAGGCCGGTGCCACATCAGAGTCGTGAATTCGTTATTTAAAACATTGCACAACCCTTTCGTACATACATGTATTGGCCACATGCAGTCGATGGTTGTACTACACGACACTCGATACTCATGTGTGACGCTTTCTATGGGCCCCTAAAGTCACCATCCATCACTTTGACGAACAGTCGATAGTGAGGTTAATTTGACCAGCAAGGTAGGATATTTTTTCTTTGTGTTATGGTGGTATATTATATGTACGTGTCGGTGAACAAGTACACCTCACTCAGTGTCAGGACTTTTCGATTTCCGATGCACGTGCCACATCAAAATTGTGAAATTGGCTATTCAAACATTCGCACAACACCTCTTTGGGCCACATGCAGGCAGGCTGTGGTTATCCTAGCTAGGACACTCACGTGTGACACTTCCATCTGTGCGCCCACGAGGCCATCGTCGGTGCATGCATGCATCACTTTGACCTACATCGGGAGAGGTTAATTAATTTCACCAATAATGAGGATTATTTTTGGGTTGTACGTATTACGGTAGGAGCATATATTATGTGTCGAAGAGGGGGAAGGGGACCATTGTATGTAGTACGCTTCATGGACCTCGCTCTGTGTGGGTGCATGGTTTATGGTTTTTGAGCCATGTGGCACATCAAAGTTGTGCATTTTGGGTATTCAACATATATATGTTTGGCCCACATGCAAAGTGATGGTGGTTATCCCCTCACACCCACTTTAGGGGTTATTAGCGATATTGACGCTTTCCATCCATGGGCCCACTTGGTCCATCACTAATTTTTGCCTGACAACGAGAGAGGTTAATTTGACTTAGGAGGGGATTATTATTTTTGCTTGTAATACGGTATATATATAGGTCATGCTCTGGGATGACATGCATGATTTAGTTTCAGCACACACACATGCATGTGTACGCATGAATCCCTCCCATCGAGTCGAAGTGGCTAGTACAACGACATGTCATGAACCGATCTCTCTGTTTGTGGGGATTGTATGATTTTCGACGCACGCACGACATAAATGTTGTGAAATGGTATTCAAACAAGCATGGACGCATCACCTCCATACATACGCATGCATTAGTTGCCTTCGAACGGTACACTCCCTCACGTGGTTATCGGCGACAACCTATATATTCATGGGCCCGCATGGACACCCATGATCACCTTAACCGACAACAAGGTAGGTTACCATGGCGGATTCTTCGTTTGGTTCGTGTTATCATAGTATAGGTTGTGGTGACATTCAGACCTAATTAAGTTTGATCGCATATACTATGCGCGCATGCATGCATGAATCCCCGTCGTCGGCTTGAAGTGCGGTGTAACATACAGATGCATTGTCAACCTAACCCTCACTCAGTGTGGGGATTTCTAGTTCGAAATCACGGTGCCACAGCAAAGTTGTTCCATTGTGTACTCAAAAATAGACCTCTCCATACATATTTTTGGGCCATACGCATGCAGTGGTTGTCTTCGGGGACTATCTACTTGCGTGATTATCGGCGAGCTAGCCCATCTCCAGGGTTGCATGGACGGCCACCACTTTGTCCAACAACAACACAGAGGTTGTACGACCAAGGTGGATTATTCTTGGTCCATTTTATGATCCATCTTGGTGAGATGCCTCTCTGGCTCGCCGAATGAAAGTGTGTGTGTGTGGGGGGGCTGCTACTTCGCACTTTGCTAGGTGAACCTCGTTTGGGTGGCATGCATTCATAGCTTTGGATACCCTTCGTGCTGACACGAGGGGGGGGGCTGCTAGCTACTTTGCACTTTGCTAGGTGAACCTCGGTTGAGGGGGCATCCATTCAGAGCTTAGGATTCCCTTCGTGCCGACATGAGGGAGGGGGGCTGCTAGCTACTTCGAAATTTGCTAGGTAAACCTTGGTTGGGGGGAGGGGGCATGCATTCATAGCATAGGATTCCCTTCGTGATGACATGAGGGGCGTGGGGGCAAGAAGTAACATGCACTTTGCGAGATAGGTGCCACATCGAAGTTGCATTTGGTATTTGAAAATCAAACCACCCTTTTCATACAGAAATTTGGTCCACATGCAAGTGTGTTTGTGTTCTGACCCTCTCCCGCGTCATTTTTCACTAAATTTATGAACATTAGACAAGTAGGATGAAGCAACAGACACAGTTCACTCAGACTAACTGTGTGCATTGAGCTCCACGAGGCTTCCCCTCTCAAAAATATCTTCCCGCATGCAACTTTTTTCTGTTTGATAACTGTCATTATGTTTCGACCGTGTGTGATGTTTCTTGTTCCCAATCCCGCAAGCATCCCTCAAAAATATCTGCCTGCATCGAGGGTTTTTCTGTTTCATAACACACGGTTGTTATCTCTGGACTGTGTGCGATGCACCATCATCAAAATTTTCAATAGCCCTGGCATTTCACCCCCGTGTTTGACTCCCGTGTAGTAAATTTTTTAGTACCCGCGTCATTTCCTCAAACACAAACCCCGCCCCCCTCCACACACACACAACAAAACCTCCTCGGGCATGCGCGCACACAGAAACACCCCTCCCTCGCTCGAAACCCTAGCAAGGTCCCCGCCACCGCCGCCGCAAGGCCTCCATACTCAACATCTGCCGGTTTGCCCGTGCAGCTTACGCACCGATCTCCATGCCCAGGCCGCCCTGTGTTTCTTAGATGTCGCCTGCCAAACGCCCCCTTTTCCATAGATCCCCATCCCCACCCCCACTCCGGAGCATCCCAGCCTAAGCCCGGCTATGCTTCCCATGGAGCTCGATGAGAGACTGGCCCAAAAGAGGTGTATCGCGGTCTCTTCGCCTGACGTCACCGAGGAAGATGACGACCATTACTGGCTGCAGACACTCAATCATCGGGCTAGAGTATGTGGGTATGTCGCGGACGCCGGCTATGACATCAAGGTCATCGACATCGACGGCCTGAGGGGGGCTATGTCACAAGTTAAGTGGTCAACCCCCAACCCCTTAGGTTCAACCGCCGTCGGTCTCATCCATGGCCCCGCCGTTGATCTCTCTGGCTCGCTGTCAAGAATTTGCCATCATACATCGCCATCGAGCCCCTTTTGTCATTTCTTAAGGACATGTTCTGCGACGCTGGCTAGGGATCCATAGCTTCCAAGTCAGACCTCATTGATGGCGACCACGAGGAGGGCACCCTCTCCGGCTCTTCTAAGGGGAAAGGGCCCATCTGCTCTTCCAAGGGGAAAGCGCCCGTCTGCGACATCAGGGAGGGCACCCTACAGCCATGCTCTTCAAAGGGGAAGGAGCCCGTCTGCGACAACATGGAGCACATCCAAGGTCTGTGCTCTTCCCATGGGAACAAGCCCATCTGTGACAAGTGAGGAAACCCATGATTTGTTTTGCCATGCCTCTTCACAGGGGGAAACCCATGATTTGTTTTGTCGAGTCCTTTTTGTAGTTTAGTGAGAATATGTCCAGTTTTAATTTCTATATCTGGTTGTTTGCAGTATGCCTTGTTTTTTTCAGTTGTTCACATTGTGATGCTCTATATGTGCAATTATTTACTGTGCAGTACATTTCATCAATCCAGTTTTAATCATACCGATAGGAATGCATATATTTGTTTGCTGTTAAGACTGTTATAGCTAGCATATGCCTCTTTTAAAGTTTTTTGATTGTTCAGTTGTTTGTAATTAGCGTATGTCCAGTTTCAAATGTTATCTTTGGTTGTTCATAGTATGCCTTGTTTATTCTAGTTATTCTCAACGTGATGTTTTATATGTGCAAGTATGAACTGTGTAGTTCAATTTCATCGGTACCAGTTTCAACAATACCACTATGAATGACTACATTTGGTTGCTACATCTTGTAGTTAACATGCCTTTCCATTATTTTTTTAACAATAACTAATGTACTTAGACTGGCACAATACCAGTTAGAATGACTATGTTTGCTTGTTGTTAAATGTTAGGCCTGTTGCAGTTAACACGTCTTTCCACTTGTTTTGCTTTAGTACCATGCTTAAACATGCACACTGAAGCTATCTTTTGGAGGTTATTTTGTCTGCCATGGATAATTTTGGTTGATGTTTAGCCTGTTGTGCTTAACATGCTTCTCAATGTACCTATACCTGACAATTATGGGAACAACTGTTGTTTTCCATCGAGGTTAGTTTCATAGCATGGCTTATATATGCTCACTGTTCAGGATATCGGTAGCTGGTACCATATAGGCCGGCGGCTGACAAGGCTACATAGAAACATGCACTGTACTTAATATCTAAATATGCAATCCTAGGCTACATATCACCAAGAAAGGGTGTTACATGAATGTTATGATGATGTCTAGATATACGTAGAGAGGAGCAACAACAACAACAACACAGCCCTGCTTGGATACTCAACTTAGCTAGAGGTTAGATGTAGTTTCTAGCTCCTGACTAACCCTGAACTAAGTCCATCCAAAGAGTTGTTTGGATGGGACGGTTAGATTGACCATAAATGCACTAGGAGAACTATCTCCAATTACCACCTCTTGGGTTGGATAGTTTTTTTGGGTGGGTTATAGATGCAACTCGCTCAAATTAGCCCTCATGTTTAGATATACTTTAGGGATATTTGAGCCCAAACTATCTCAAACTAACTATAACCCATGGATACATCATCAATTAATCAGCCGATAATTTGTAACAATACAATAAACTCCTTCCAGACCATAATATAAGATGTTAATTCACCTAATATGTCAGTATATTGTATGTTATGAGTTATTATAAAAGAGTGTTGTACTACATCATTGTGCAATTGCTGTTTAGCTTCTAATATTAACTTTGTGCTTTTAGGTACATATGTCATTGGTAAAGATCCGCTGTAACACCCACAATGCGGCTATATCTCCCACGTGTCGGGGCATGACTTAGAGGCATAGCCCCATGGTAGGCTTGTCGCAAGAGGGGTAATCTTCACACATCCCATGTACTGAATAAGAAAGGGATAAAGAGTTGGCTTACACTCGCCAGTTCACACGATACATAAATAATGCATACATCATCCAAAGTACAATCAAAGGTCCAACTACAGAACCAAAATAAAGGAAGACAGCCCCAAATGCTAGATCCCCGAACGTCCCAACTGGGCTCCAATACTGATCATCCGAAAAAGAAACATAGTAACGGCCCGAATCCTCGTCGAACTCCCACTTGAGTTCGGTATCGTCACCAACACTGGTATCCTCGGCACCTGCAACTCTTTGGAAGTATCCGTGAGTCACGAGGACTTAGCAATCTCACACCCGCGAGATCAAGACTATTTAAGCTTATGGGTAGGAGAAGGTTGTGAGGTGGAGCTACAACAAGCACTAAGCATATATGGTGGCTAACATACGGAACAGAGAGCGAGAAGAGAAACAACGCACGATCGGGAAGTTATAAGTGATCAAGAAGTGATCCTGAAGCTACTTACATTCAAGCATAACACAAGACCGTGTTCTCTTCCCGGACTGCGCCGAAAAGAGACCATCATGGCTACACACGCGGTGGATCAATTTTAATTAAGTTAAGTGTCGAGTTCTCCACAACATGATATTAACAAATTCCCATCTACCACATAACCGCGGGCACGGCTCTCTAAAGTTTATACCCTGTAGAGGTGTCCCAACTTAGCCC
The DNA here is from genome assembly GCF_056163025.1 of Triticum urartu. Taxonomy (NCBI): domain Eukaryota; kingdom Viridiplantae; phylum Streptophyta; class Magnoliopsida; order Poales; family Poaceae; genus Triticum; species Triticum urartu. The sequence continues at coordinate 241,476,255 of NC_141874.1, read as the reverse complement.
ATCACAAGCTCTCATGGTCAACGAAGGATATTCCTTCTCCCGGAAAGACCCGATCAGTCTCGGAATCCCGGTTACAAGACATTACGACAATGGTAAAACAAGACTAGCAAAGCCGCCCGACTGTGCCGACAAATCCCGATAGGAGGTACACATATCTTGTTCTCAGGGCACACCAGATTGTCTAAACTTCCGGTAGGCCAGCCCAGAGTTGCCCCTGGTGGCCATCAGTGGTTGACAGGTTGGACCAACACTCAGATGAGCACTGGCCCGGGGGCTTAAAATAAAGATGACCCTTGAGTCCGTGGAACCCAAGGGAAAAAGGATTAGGTGGCAAATGTTAAAACCAAGGTTGGGCCTTGCCAGAGGAGTTTTATTCAAAGCGAAGTCTCAATGGGTTCCCATAACACCCAACCACGTGAGGAACGCAAAATCAAGGAACATAACACCGGTATGACGGAAACTAGGGCGGCAAGAGTGGAACAAAACACTAGGCATTAAGCCGAGTCTTCCACCCTTTACCAAGTATATAGGTGCTTTAAAGTAAATAAGATATAATAATGATATCCCAACAATATCCATGTTCCAACCTGGAACAAACTTCAACTTCACCTGCAACTAGAAACGCTATAAGAGGGGTTGAGCAAAAGCGGTAACATAGACAAACAACGGTTTGCTAGGAAGGTGGATTAGAGGCTTGACATGGCAATATGGGAGGCGTGAAATAGCAAGTGGTAGGTAGTGCGACATAGTGATAGAACGAACAACTAGCAAGCAAAGATAGAAGTGATTTCGAGGGTATGGTCATCTTGCCTGCAAAGTTCTTAGAGCTGTCGATGGCTTGATCCTCGTTAGCGTACTCAATAGGTTCCTCGGTCACATACTCATCTCCCTACTCTACCAAAAGGAAGAACACAATAAAAGGACCAACAATCAATCACGGTGCAATGCACAAGCAACATGATGCAATACATGGCATGATATGCAAGATATGATATGCAATGCATATGCGTGCTCCGAAAGAGAGAGAATGAACAAGGCATCAACTTGGCAAACAAAGTATGCAGCTGGAAAGATGATATGGTTTCGGTTGAAATCGATATAAAGATCACAGGAAACAGATGCACGGTTTGCAAATGGCAAGCAAAACAAGAATGACACAATCCTGTGATTAACAGCACGATGCCATGTAGAATGCAACAAGAAACTAAGCTACTGCACTCCAACATAGCAACAATGCATATGGAAATGATGTACATGAGATGCTTGACAAAACATGAACACGGAGCTACGACTAAATCACACTAGAATAGGTTCAAACAGGCATGGCAAAAGTGCAAAAGATATCAGCATCACAGACTTGGTGATTCGTCGGGCGGCGGCGGGCCGAGCGGGCCGCGGCAGAGGTGGGCGGCGGAGCGCCATGTGGCTGCCTGGGATTCGTCAGGCGGTGGCGGGCGGACGTGTCCTGCCGTCGCGGACGCGTCCGGTGGCGGCGAGGATGATTTCTAGGGTTTGGACTGCGGGAATTTCTGAGGGAGATACATATTTATAGGTAGAGGGAGTTTGGAGTGTCCAAATGAGGTGTAGTTTTTCGCCCACACGATCGTGATCCGACGACGGAGGACTTGGAGAAGGTTTAGATGGGTTATTGGGCTGTTTTGGAGGGGTGTTGGGCTGCAACACAGAAGAGGCTTTTGCGGTTACCAGGTTAACTGTTGGGGTATCAAACGGCCTCCAAAGAACGAAATTTAACAGGCGGTCTATCGGTGGTGTACCAAGGCCACTTCACAAATCTCGGCCAATTCTGAGAACGCTTGATTCCCTTTCACGAAAAGAGACAAGAGGGGTGCGTCGGTGCATGTGGGAGTGTCGGATTGTGAAACGGACAACGAGGAAAATGCTCGGATGCATGAGACGAACACGAATGCAAATGCGATGCACATGATGAAATGATATGAAATGCATGACATCAACAAAAAGCAAAATGAAGAAAAAAACCAAACCACATAGGGAATCTCATAACTTAAAGCCGAAAATGGCAAGAGTCGGAGTTACAAATATGTCAAGTTACATCTGGGGTGTTACAACACTCCACCACTATGAGAGGATCTCGTCCCGAGATCTGGGACTGAAAGAACTCCGGATATTCGGAACGGAGGTGATCCTCACGCCCCGAGGTGGATTCTTGGTCGGAATGGTGTGACCACTTCACTTTCAGGAATTTGATTGACTTGTTGCAAGTCTTGTGCTCGGCTTCTTGAAGAATAGCAATGGGATGCTCATGATAAGACAGATCTTCTTGGAGATCAATCTCTTCAAAGTTGATGGTGCGATCAGGAGTCTGGAAGCACTTGCGAAGCTGTGACACGTGAAACACATCGTGCACATTTGCGAAGTTGGACGGAAGCTCAAGTTGATAGGAGAGGTTGCCTCTTTTGCCAACGATCTTGAAAGGACCCACGTAACTAGGGGCAAGCTTCCCTTTGATACCGAAATGACGAGTACCTTTCATTGGAGAGACGCGGAGGTAGACCTGGTCTCCGATCATGAAAGCCAAGTCACGGTGCTTGCTATCATAGTAATCTTCTGGTGCGATTGCGCGGTTTGAGATTTTCACGGATGACTTTAGACATTTCTTCAGCTTCTGTGATTAAGTCATTTCCAAGAAGTTGGCGTTCACCAGTCTCTGACCAATTTAGAGGAGTATGGCACTTTCTGCCATAGAGAATCTCGAATGGGGCCTTGCCCGAACTTGCTTGGAAGCTATTGTTCTAGCAGAACTCTACATATGGAAGACAATCTTCCCACTTCATACCGAAGGAAATGGCACAAGCCCTGAGCATATCTTCAAGGATTTGATTGACTCTCTCGACTTGGCCACTAGGTTGAGGATGGAAAGCTGTGCTGAAGCGAATGTTGGTGCCCATGGCCTTCTGGAAGGAGTCCCGGAACTTGGAGGTGAAAATGCTTCCACGATCTGAAGATATCAATTACGGAATGCCATGCAAAGAGACAATCCTCGAGGTGTATAGCTCTGCGAACTATGCTGCTGTGATATATTCTTTGATTGGAAGGAAATGAGCCACTTTAGTAAGCTTGTCGATGACAACGAAGATAGCATCATTTCCACGCTCGGATTGGGAAATCCGGTAACGAAGTCCATTTTAATATGGTCAAACTTCCATTCTGGAATAGCAAGAGGTTGGAGGAGACCAGCTGGTCGTTAGTGTTCTGCTTTCACTCTTCTACAGACATCACATTCATTCATGAAATGAGCAATCCATCGCTTCATTCGAGTCCACCAATACGACTGCTTGAGGTCATGGTACATCTTCGTACTTCCAGGATGAATGGAAAGAAGGTAATTGTGCGCCTCATTCATGATGACTTTCCTTAGATCACCTTTAGGAACCAAAATCTGGTCCTCGAAGAAGAGTGTCTTTGTCATCAATGCGATAGCACTTGTATTTGGGTTGGCTCTTGGCAATCCCATGTTTCACCTTCTTCACCATGGAATCCAGGAGTTGTGCCTCACGAATTTGATCTTCCAAAGTAGGAGAGACTTGGAGGTTGGCAAGAACTCCTTGAGGAACAACTTGGAGGTTCAGTTTGCGGAAAGCTTCACAAAGGTCCGGTTGGAAGGGCTTGAGAATTAAGCTGTTGCAGTAAGCCTTCCTGCTGAAAGCATCTGCAATGACATTGACCTTTCCTGGAGTATATTCAATACTCAGATTGTATTCTTGTATCATTTCGACCAATCGAGTCTGTCTAAGGTTGAGTTGAGTGAAGATGTACTTGAGGCTCTTATGATCTGTAAAGATGTCCACTTTCCTTCCCAAGAAGAGATGTCTCCATGTTAATAATGCATGGATAACTGCCACCAACTCAAGGTCGTGAGTGGGGTATGTCCTTTCGTTGGGCTTCAACTGGCAAGAGGTATAAGCCACAACTTTCTTCTCTCGCATTAACACAGCACCGAGACCTTGTAAGGAGGCATCACAAAAAACTTTGTATGGCTTGGATTCATCAGGAGGAGTCAAGACAGGAGCTGTGACCAGCTTCTCTTTGAGGGTGTTGAAAGCAACGTCACATTCAGGCGTCCAGACATACTTGACATGCTTCTGGAGGAGGCTATAAAGAGGCTTTGCAATCTTAGTGAAATTCTCAATGAATCTTCGACAATAGTTTGCAAGCCCAAGAAAACTACGGAGCTGCTTGACATTCTGAGGAGGTTCCCAATTCACAATTGCAGACACCTTCTCGGGATTAACAGTGATGCCTTTGGCGGAGATGATATAACCAAGGTAAAGAACCTCATCAAGCTAGAACTCACACTTGGAAAACTTCGCATAGAATTAATGCTCTCTGAGTTTGTCGAGCACCAATCTCAAATGCTTGGCATGATCCTCCTTATTCTTGGAAAAGACCAAGATATCATCGAGATAGACCAAGACGAAATCATTTGTGTATGGGTTTAAGATGAAGTTCATCATGCGAGAGAACATTGGAGGAGCATTGACAAAGCCGAAAGACATGATAGTATATTCATATGAACCATAGCTTGTTCTAAATGCTGTTTTGGGGATATCTTGTTCATGAATGCGAATCTGATGATAACCCATACGGAGGTCAAGCTTGGAGAATACTTTGGCACCTTTAAGTTGCTCGAATAGCTCATTGATGTTGGGAAGTGGATACTTGTTCTTAATTGTCTTCTTGTTCAATGGACGGTAGTCGACGCAGAGTCGTTCCGTTCCATTCCATCCTTCTCTTGACAAAAAGGACACCACAACCCCATGGAGATGAACTCGGTCTGATCAGACCCATACGCTCTTGTTCAGCGAGTTGTTTATTCAACTCCTTCAACTCCTCTAGTCCAAGCTTGTAAGGACGTTTGCAAACAGGTTCTGTACCAGGCTCAAGATCAATAACGAATACAACTGGCCGGTGAGGAGGCATTACCAGAAGCTTTTCTAGAAAGACGTCTCGGTATTCACAAACGTCTGGAATCTGAGAGATGGCATTCAACTCTCCCTTCTCATTGAGAGAAAACAGTCGAATGGTTTCGTCACGAATGGCATAGATGATCACATCCTCAGAAGAGTGTCTCAATTCAATCTGCCTAGCAGCACAATCAAGCTAAGCCTTGTGCTTAGATAGCCATTCCATGCCAAGAATTAGATCAATATCCGAGTCACCAAGAACAATTAGAGAAGGCAGAAATTTATAGTTTCCCATCTTGATAGAAACATCCCGAACCATGGAGTTTGCGTTCATGCATTTACCCGGAGAGACAACTGATAACGGTCTAGGAAAAACTTGGAAAGCCAACTCATGCTTAGATGCAAATGGTCTTGAGATGAAACTAAGCGATGCACTAGTGTCAAAAAGAACTTTTGCAGGAAAATGATTAACAGGAATATTACCCATGATCACTTCTGAAGAGTCCTCTACCTGAGCTGCATTCATCATGTTCACCATTGCAAATTGGGATTATGCTTGACCACTGCACGGCTGGAAGATCTCACAGGAGGAGGTGGAAGGTGCCTTTGGTTGAAGCACTTGTTTGCATAGTTCCCTTTCTGCTGACACTTGTTGCAAGTAACCTCTGAGAGCGGACGATGATAAGGAGCACTTGACCTTGGAGTTTGAGACAGAGCTTTGTTCTGATAGCCTGGGTTGGGTGGTGTGAAGATTCATTGCCACCTTTGCTCTTCTGCTGGTAGGGCTGGCGAAATGGAGGAGGAGGCTACCAGAACTTCTATTGCTTTAGCTGCCACTTGTGATGAAGAAGAAGACTGAACTGCGTCCCTGACTCTCTTCTTAGATGCCTCACACTTTAGCTGAGCAACTTCTTGCTTTAGTGCCATGTTATAGAATTGATCGAACTTGGTCGGCTCAAGAAGCACGAGAGCTAACTGCAGATCTTCTCTGAGGCCACCTCTGAACTGATAGATCATACTCTTTCAATCAGGAACATCTTGTTTAGCGAAGCGAGCTGTCAGGACCCCGATTCCAAGTCACATCGATCTAGCCGGTAACACCTCATATCACATTGCGGCCTCACGCACGGTATCCCCACGGGTGTCGCCTTACCATGGCCCGGGATCATTTTCGCCTTTTGGCTCACGTATATGATAGTGTCGCTAGCATCCATATGACAGAGAATCTGGGCCGACATGGCTAGTCATGAACCCAAAGCGGCACAGATCTATGGGGACAGGCATACATGAATCACATCGAGCATGTCGGTCATCAGCGAGTGAATCCGGGCTATAGCACTGGGCTAATAGGACTCCGCGGAACCCGGGCTGTAGCAGGCTAGGCAGGACTCCGGAAGTCACCGCGTGACATTTCCCTGAAGGGACAGACATAGGAACAAAATGAAACACATGCCGGCCAGTCAAGTGTCATGAGCAGTAGTGCTGGGCTAGCAGGACTCCGGTGAACCGGGCTATAGCGGACTACTATGGCTCAAGGAGCACTAGACTACATTTCCCCATCAGAGAGGCTGCCAAGGATAAACAACTAGATTGTCAAATCCCACACATACCAAGCATTTCAATCATACACACAATATGCTCGATATGTGTAAATACAACATGGCATCACAACATAACTCTACGACTCAAGTATTTATTCATTAGGCTCCGAGGAGCGAGATATTACAAACATGGGTCTCATGATCCAACAATCATAGCATTCAAATCAAGCACATGCGAAAGCTTAGCATGTCTGAGTACAGGCATCTACAAATGAAAAAGGCTAAGAAGCCTGACTATCTACCAGATCCTGCCGAGGGCACAAGATCGTAGCTGAGGTATCAAGCTAAACGTTGAAGTCCACGCGGAACTACTAGCGAGACTGAAGTCTCTCTACAAAAACATAAATTAAGCAAACGTGAGTACAAATGTAATCAGCAAGACTTACATCAGAACTAACCACATATGCATCGGTATCAACAAGGGGGGTGGAGTTTAACTGCAGCAAGCTAGCTTTGACTCAGTGGCTAACCTGAACTACGACTGCAAGCAACTCTTTTGAGGTGGCGCACACGAGTCCACATATTCACCATATCAATACACCACTATGGATCCGCTCCCATCTCCCTACGAGAAGGCCATCCATAGCACTCACGCTTATCTTGTGAGTTTTAGAGTATCCACTTTCACTTGCCTATGAACTATGTAAGGGGTCCAAGTTTCCATATCCGAGGAATCTAGCTATTTGAATAGATAATGATAACCCTGCAGGGGTGTACTTCTTCACACACGCTCCCACCACTTACCGTTGTTTACATGACATGTACTCGGCAACCTTCAAGCGGAAGCCCAACGAGGGTGTCGGCCACGGCCTACCTAAACACTCAAGTCTCTAGTCCAGGTTTATCGCTTATCCAGGTTCCATCCGCACGGAGTCCGGCCGAGGTTTCCACATACGGCCCCGAATGATGTGAACAGGGTTCCCGAGACACCAAACGGGCGCCCGGTACACCGTGCCACGGTGCATCTACCGCATCATAGCCCACCCCTAGGGTCAGCGCTACACACGGCCGCTGAGGGAGTCCTGGATTAGGGGGTGTTCAGGTAGCCGGACTATACCTTCAGCCGGACTCCAGGACTATGAAGATACAAGATTGAAGACTTCGTCCCGTGTCCGGATGGGACTTTCCTTGGCGTGCAAGGCAAGCTTGGCGATGCGGATATTCAAGATCTCCTACCATTGTAACCGACTTTGTGTAACCCTAACCCTCTCCGGTGTCTATATAAACTGGAGGGTTTTTAGTCCGTAGGATAACTTCATCATACAACAATCATACCATAGGCTAGCTTCTAGGGTTTAGCCTCCTTGATCTCGTGGTAGATCTACTCTTGTACTACCCATATCATCAATATTAATCGAGCAAGACGTAGGGTTTTACCTCCATCAAGAGGGCCCGAACCTGGGTAAAACATTGTGTCCCTTCTCTCCTATTACCATCCGCCTAGACGCACAGTTCGGGACCCCCTACCCGAGATCCGCCGGTTTTGAAACCGACATTGGTGCTTTTATTGAGAGTTCCTCTATGTCGTCGCTTTTAGGCCCGATGGCTCCTTTGATCATCAACAACGATGCAGTCCAGGGTGAGACTTTTCTCCCCGAACAGATCTTCGCCGTCAGCGGCTTCGCACTGCGGGCCAATTCGCTTGGCCACCTTGAGCAGATCGAAAGCTACGCCCCTGGCCATCAGGTCAGGTTTGGAATCCTAAACTACACGGCTGACATCCGCGGGGACATGATCTTCGAAGGATTTGAGCCACAGCCAAGCGCGCCGCACTGTCTGATGGGCATGATATAGCTCTGTCGCCGAACAGTGCCTTGGAGGCCACACACGCATCGGTTCCGACCATTGATTCGGAGCCTACCGCGCCGACCGAGGATTAGCGGTTGGACGCTACCTCGGGGGCTGCGATCTCAGAGGCGATCGAGCCGAACTCCAGCCCCGCACTCCGCATGGCCCATGACTCCGAGGAGCCGGATTTCTTTTCGAACTCCGAGCCCCCCGCGCCCCTGCCGATCGAATCCGATTGGGCGCCGATAATGGAGTTCACCGCCGTAGACATCTTTCAGCACTCGCCCTTTGGCGACATCCTGAATTCGCTAAAGTCTCTCTCTTTATCAGGAGAGCCCTGGCCGGACTACGGTTAGCAAGGATGGGATTCGGATGATGAAGAAATTCAAAACCCACCCACCACCCACTTCGTAGCCACAGTTGACGACTTAACCGACATGCTCGACTTTGACTCCAAGACATCAACGGTATGGACGACGATGCAGGAGACAACCAAGAACCAACGCCTATAGGGCATCGGACAGCCACCTCATCTCACGATGTGTACATGGTGGATACCCCTAATGGAAGCAACAACGAGGAAAACGGGGATGGAAAGAGGGATCGATCTCTCGAAAAACAATCAAAGCGTCGGCGTAGACGCCGACCCAAGCCCCGCCTTGATAAAGACCCAGCCATAGAGCAGGATGAGCCGGTAGACGACGAGCATGCCTTAGAGCAACCGTCCCAAAAGGACAACCCAGATAGAGAAACCAAACATCCCTCCCCCGGCAAAAATGGCATTCCGGACGACCCTACGCCGGACAAGCCCACGAAGCAGAGGAACCTCCACAAACAGCTCGTTGCAACCGCACGCAGCCTGAAAAAGCAGAAGCGGAAGCTAAAAACTACGGAAGATGCACTCAGGATCAGATGGAGTAAAGTAATCAATACCGTAGACAAATACGGCGACAGTCGCCGTACTAAAAGCTATCCGAAGAGAAAGCTACTGCCTGAATTTGACGAGGAGGCCTTAGAGCCCTCGCATTCCAAAAGTGAGAAAGCCACACGGTCGGATAGACAACCCCATGGCCAGCATAAAGTGGCAAGCAGCGCCGCACTTAAGCCGGCATGCGACCCACCTAAGGATTCGCATCATGGCCCAGCCAGGTCCATTTACGGGCCAAGAAAGCAAGCTCTAGTAAGCAATGCAATAAAGCCATTATCAGAATCCGGCACACCCAAATACAGGGGTGCCGCACACCCCCTATGTTTCACCAATGAGGTCCTGGATTATGAATTTCTAGCGGGATTCAAACCCGTAAACATAGAGGCATATGATGGAACAACAGACCCCGGAGTCTGGATCGAGGATTATATCCTCCACATACATATGGCTAGAGGAGATGACCTCCACGCCATAAAATACTTACCCCTCAAGCTTAAAGGGCCAGCCCAGCATTGGCTCAAAAGCCTTCCTGAAAACACAATCAAAAGTTGGGAAGAGCTCGAGGACGCTTTCCGAGCAAATTTTCAAGGGACCTATGTCCGCCCTTCAGATGCAGACAATCTTAGTCACATAACTCAATAGCCCAGAGAGTCAGCTTGGCAATTCTGGAATAGATTTCTTACTAAAAAAATCAGATAGTCGACTGTCCGGACACTGAAGCCTTAGCGGCTTTCAGGCATAATGTCCGAGACGAATGGCTCGCCAGACACCTCGGCCAAGAAAAGCCAAGAACAATGGCCGCACTAACAAGCCGCATGACCCGCTTTTGCGCAGGAGAGGACAGCTGGTTGGCAAGATGCAGCACCAGTGACCCAAGTACATCTGAAACTAGGGATGGAAACGGAAAACCGCGACGCAATAAGGACCGTCGCCGGACTAAGGAAAAAAGTGCGAAGAGCACTGCAGTAAACGACGGATTCAAAAGCTCACGACAGAATCAGAAAAAGCCGCCCCTCCAAGATAACAGGGACGACCTATCCAACCTAAACAAAATCTTGGATAAGATATGTCAAATACAGAGCACTCCCGGAAAGCCTGCTAACCATACCCACAGAGATTGTTGCGTTTTCAAACAATCCGGCAGACTCAACGCCGAACACAAGGGGCTCGACACACCAAGCGAAGACGAGGACGAACCCCAAAAGCAGAGTACCAGGAAACAAAAGAATTTCCCACAAGAAGTAAAAACAGTAAGCTTACTCCACATAACAAAACGTGCGGCGCCCATAAAGGTACGCGCCCCACGGCCTATCCCAAAGGAATCCCGCCACTGGTTGTCAAAACCAATCATCTTCGATCATCTTGATTATTCTAGAAGTATCAGGAACCCAGGCTGGACTGCCCTGGTACTCGACCCAATAATTGGCGGACTCCAGTTTTCAAATGTCCTTATGGACGGTGGCGGCGGAATCAACCTGATATATCAGGACTCAATCCGCCACATGGGGATCGACCCAAAAAGAATTCGCCACAGCAAAACCTCCTTTCAAGGAGTAACGCCAGGTCCGGACACCCATTGCATGGGTTTTCTCCGGCTCAAGGTTATTTTCAGCTCTACCGATAACTTCCGTCGCGAAAAGCTGACTTTCCACATCGTCCCATTCTCAAGTCGCTACCAAGCACTACTGGGACGCGAAGCTTTCGCCCGCTTTAACGCAATACCGCATTATGCATCTCTTACGCCTAAGATGCCCGGTCCACGCGGCATCATCTCCTTAAAGGGGAAGCAGTGAGAACACCTCCCCCTAGCGGATGATTGTGCGTCCGCTTTAATAGCCCCACAATACAATGGCTTCACCAGCCAGAACATCGGAACAGGTCATTAAGACCACGGACACGGATAGACGTGTCCAGCAAAAAAGTATCGTTGATAAAGGCTTAGTGGCCATATACCCCTGCACTAGGGGCTTCACACGTGTAAAATAAGAGACAATAAAGCTCAATTTTTCATATTTTTCTTTACACTTTGTTTATTTCATATAACTTTTGTTCGGCACGCCCCTTTTTCAACTTAGTTGCTCTCTTTTTACAGATGAACGTCGTGTTGCACCCGTCCAGGATACGGCACAACGGAGACACAGGCGCAGACGTGCAGTAGGGACCCGTTCCAAGGATTCTTTTCAGGTTAAGACCCTGCGTAAACCTTTTTTACTGTCTCTTGTTGATACACATCCCCTGGTTCTATGACCAAGGAGGAGGCTGGCATCTTGGCATGTGGCCACGTCAGAATTCTTGCGCGTACCTAGACACTAGGGGCTTATACCTCAGAGCGTTACCTCGCCCGCTCTCATAATGACCGAATACCTTAGGCAGTGTTCGGTTTAGCGAGTTTGGCCTTATATGCATCAGCTCCGAGTCATGATTTTGGTCAAATGTTAGGTTGCCCGGCTCCTGTGTTCGGCCGCCTTACGTTTCGCTCTATCGGCTAAGGCGGCACCAGGAGAACTACTGCGATTGTGCCCTGGTTCAGCCAGGCGAGCACCTCAGTAGAGAAAGCCGAAAACCGACTGTCATGATATGGCGTGAGACTGGTCAACCACTCGATGACTCTCCGGAATCTGTAGGATTCCTCCGCATTAACGAAGGGCCGTTTCCCGGCCAGGCACATACGTGTCCTGAATTCGGGCGAGCGCAGTCGCCACCAGGGGCTACCTAAATAGTCCCATTGTCAAGCTCCTATGGCTAAGTGAAAGTGTTAAAGCATTATAGTCCGGTTGCCTAGCTCGCTGCGCTATCACCTCCTTTGTAGGACCAAGACGTTGGATTAAGTGTGAAAATGCGCCTTCTGCGAGCACGCCCGCACTATGTGCATGGGGGCTGAAGCCAATGACTGCAATCTTTCATATTCTGTATATATATCTTAAAACGGCCGCATAGGAGGTGTTCCAAATACTTGAAGCCACAAGTATAAAAGGCTACTACAATTCATCAAAATATTGCTTTATAATTACATATGCTATCAGAACATAGCATCCTTCGAGCACTGCGCCTCTAATACACGAGAGCCTTCAAGGACTTCCTGAAAATAGTGCTCGGAGGGTACTCGGCTTTTGTCCATCCATGCGCCCTCTATGCATGCTGACCTCTTCATCACATTGATACGCGGCACCGCGTCAAGGACTTACTGCACCAAGCTGAAATAACTTTTTGGCTCCGATCTCCCCGGCCATAGATGACCCATGACGTACTTCATGGCGAGTCCGGACAATCTATTCAATTTGGGCCATTGCGCAAGCCGATCGTCCACTGCCAGTGGACGCTCTGGATTCTGGAACTGCAACCAGAAAAGCCTTTCCACTTTGTGATTTTCTTGATCTCGAAAGTATTCGGTCGCATCAGCAGCACTCGCTGCCAAATCCAGATAGGTGTCCTCCGCACTCCACATCCGGTCCAACGGAGCAAACTTCGGATCACAAAACTTCCTCCGCAGCATAAAGGGCTTTCCAGCCGCAATCTGTCCGGCCTGACGTAGCTCCTCCTTCGCATCTCTCATCGCAGAGCGAGCTTCCTTGGCATCAGCAATGGCCTTCTCTAAGTTCGTCTGTCTTGCCCGGTCTTCTTTCTCAAGAAACATGCAACGGTCAGCAGCACTTTTTAACTTCGCGGCTGTAACGCCCTCGATGCGGCTATATCTCCCACGTGTCGAGGAACGACTTAGAGGCATAACCGCATTGAAAGCAATGTCGCAAGTCAGGAAATCATCACACATTCCATGTACATAAATAATATGAAGGGGAGGTACATAGTTGGCTTACACTCGCCACGTCACATCAAAGTACATAAATAACATCCATCATACAAATCACTCATGGCCCGACTACGGTGCCAAAATAGAAAAGACCCCCAACATGCGACAAGGCCCTGAATCGATAACCCCAACTAGGCACCACTACTGATCATCGGGAAAAGAAACATAATAACGCTGAGAGTCCTCGTCGAACTCCCACTTGAGCTCGTACTCGTCACCTGAAGCGAAATCACCTGGACCTGCATCTGGAATTATAGTATCTGTGCGCCACAGGGACTCAGCAATCTCGCACCCTCGCGATCAAAACTATTTAAGCTTATAGGAAGGATAAGGCAAGTATGTGGAGCTGCAGCAAGCGACTAGCATATGTGGTGGCTAACTTATACGCAAAAGAGAGCGAGAAGAGGAGGCAAGGCGCGAGCGAGAAGCTAAAGGAAAATCCTGCGCAAGTATAACTCCAACACCGTGTCCACTTCCCGGACTCCGCCGAGAAGGGGCCATCACGGCAACACACGCAGTTGATTCGTTTTAATTAATTAAGGTTTAAGTTATCTACAACCGGACATTAACAAATTCCCATCTGCCCATAACCGCGGGCACGGCTTTCGAAAGTTCAATCCCTGCAGGGGAGTCCCAACTTAGCCCATGACAAGCTCTCATGGTTAACGAAGGAAAAGACCTCCTCCCAAGACGTTCCGATCAGACTCGGTATCTCGGTAACTCAAGACACTTCGACAGGTTAAAACAAGACCAGCAACACCGCCCGAATGTGCCGACAAATCCCGATAGGAGCTGCACATATCTCTTTCTCAAGGCACACTCAGATTGTCCTAGGTACGGGTAGGCCAGCCCAGAGTTGCCCCTGGTGGCCACCGGTAGCTGACAGGTGGACCAACACTCAGAGGAGCACTGGCCCGGGGGGGTTAAAATAAGATGACCCTTGAGTCTGCAGAACCCAAGGGAAAGAAAAGGCTAGGTGGCAAATGGTAAAACCAAGGTTGGGCATTGCTGGAAAAGCTTTAATCAAGGCGAAATATCAAGGGGTTCCCATTATAACCCAACCGCGTAAGGAACCAAAATCTGGGAACATAACACCGATATGACGGAAACTAAGGCGGCAAGAGTGGAACAAAACACTAGGCGAGACGCCGAGCCTTCCACCCTTTACCAAGTATATAGATGCATTAAGATAACATAGCAATATAATGATATCCCAACAAGTAAATAAAAGATGTTCCAACAAGGAATGGCTCCAATCTTCACCTGCAACTAGCAACGCTATAAGAGGGGCTGAGCAAAGCGGTAACATAGCCAATCAACGGTTTGCTAGGACAAGGTGGGTTAAAGGTTCAACCATGGCAATTGGGAGGCTGAAAAGCAAAAGGTAGGCATCGTAGCAGTGGCATAGCAAGAGCGAGCAAACTAGCATAGCAAAGATAGTAGTGATTTCGAGGGTATGATCATCTTGCCTGCACAGTTGTCAGAGTTGACTGGATCCTCACAAGCAAACTCAACGGGCTCCTCGGTAGCGAACTCGTCTCCCGGCTCTACCCAACAATACAAACAAGCAACAAGGATACAATCAACCACGTGCAAGACCAAGCAATATGATGAAATGATGACATGCTATGCGGGATGCGATGCGGGATGCAAAATGCAAGATATGACAGGAAATGCATGAACCTGGCCTCAACTTGGAATTCCAAGGGTGCCACTGGATAGAGGGGATGAAATCTCTTGAAAATGATATAAATATCATTGGAATCGGAGTTACGGTTTGGAAATGGCAAGCGTTTTAAGATAGGACACCGGTCTGCGATTTACAGCAAGTAGGCATTTAAATGCAACGAAATAAACATGCTACAGCCACCAAACATGAAAACAAAATACATGGAAGTGATGTACACAAGATGGTTAACAAAACACTAACACTGAGCCATAGGCAAATTCATCCATTAAGAGGTTCAAACAAGCATGGCAAAAAATGAATATGCAAAACAGATTCCAGACTTAGTGAAATTAACACTAGCCTGAAATTTCAGATCACGATGCTCTCTTTGGAGCAGCAAAACAACATGATAAATGACCTGAACATGACAAGTAAGAACATGGCATGGAGCTACTCAACAAGATTAACAAAACACCCAAAGTGACCTGGGGTCAAAAGGGTTCACAAAATACTCTACCGAGCTCACGAACATAGCTCGAACACAATCAGTTTTCAGACTTTGTGAAAACTGAGACATGCAGAAATTTAACTCACGAAGGCATGTAAACAAGCTCGATGCACTCACCATGGTGCAAGTCATGGCAAGGCAAGCATATATCCAGAAAGAAGACACAATATGCTAGCTACACATGGCAAGAACAAAGGCATAGCATGCATGGAACACTAACGGTAGCATCGGCAAAATCGCAAACAAGTTGACGATCTGCCCAGATTAACAACGAAGCAAAAGTTGAGCTCGATTCAGTCAACCTAGAGCACTCCATATATTCAAACAAAGACATGGATGAATAGAGCATAACATAAATATCAAAACTCCCTTACTGATCATCCTCAAAAGAGGCACGGATCACTAGGAAACAAGCTGGACATATAGTATCATGAACTAAAATATCCCAGACAGTGAAAATCACTAAGTCCCTGAAAACAGATTTCCCGGGTGCCTCACTTTGCAAGCTTGCACAAGTCACCACACACATCCTAAAAATGCACGGGTTGCACCTCTGTAAAGAAGAAAAAAAATGCTTAACAAAACATATGAAGGACTCACAGGCATAGCATGCACACAATAATCATGGCAAAAATGACAAAAATGCATGATGAACTAACGGATCTGCAATTTAACTCACGAAGCCTCCTACTAACAGCATTTTGGGAATCAAGATGACCTCAAATGCAAATGATGCAATGGAATGAAATGATGTACATGTCGAGGCGAAGATTCTGATATATCATATGCCGAAAACGGAGCTACGGTTTCGGAGATACAAGCAGTCAAAGAATGCATAAAAATCTGGGAGATTAGGGTTTCGGGGAGAGGTCAACCCGATCCAGATCCAGATCGGCATGCGGATCGAGGAACGCCGGGGATCACTATATCTGGCCGGAACTTGGCCGCCGGAGACGCGGGAGGAGGCCGGCCGGGGCGGATCCGGTGGTCGCCGGGGCGGTGGCGCCCGGCGCGGTGGCGCGGAGGCCCGCGGGCGGAGGCGGCGGTGGTCCGGCGGCGCTACGGGCGCCGGCCGGCAAGGGCGCGCACGGCGGTGCGGCGGCGGCGATGGCGTCCCGCGGCGGCGCCGGTCGCCGGAGGTGCGGAAGGCGGCGGCGCTCGGGGAAAGGAGGAGGCGCGGGGGCACGGGCTCGCGGGGGCCGTCCCCGGGCCTGGCGGGCCGCGGCGGCGGTGGAGGCGCGGCTGCCACGTGGTGAGCCCTCATTGGCTGCGGGCGGCGGCGGCGGTTGTCCGGGCCAGGACGGACATGTCCGGCTCGGCGCGGGGATTTTTAGGGTTTCGGAGGTGGAAGACGATCCAAAAACGGAGGGGCCTTTAAAGAGGCATAGAGGGAGCTAGGAGAGTCCAAAAGAGGTGCGGTTTTCGCCCACGCGATCGTGATCGAACGATCTAGGACATGGAGAAGAGTTTGGTGGGTTTTGGGCCAAATTTGGGGGGTGTTGGGCTGCAACACACACAAGGCCTTTCGGTCCCTCGGTTAACCGTTGAAGTATCAAACGAAGTCCAAATGGTACAAAACTTGACAGGCGGTCCACCGGTAGTAACCCAAGGCCGCATGACAAGTCTCGGTCCAATCCGGAAATGTTTGAACCCCACACATGAAAGAATGTTAGAAATGGCCACCGGAGGAGAACGAAGCGCCGGAATGCAAAACGGACAACGGGGAAAATGCTCGAATGCATGAGATGAACATGTATGCAAATGCAATGCACGAGATGACATGATAAGAGATGCACGAAAAGAAAAACAACACACGGAGACAAAGACCCGAACCCGAGAAATAAATATAACTTAATGCCGGAAATGGCAAGAGTTGGATACAAATATGGAAAGTATATCTGGGGCGTTACAACACTCCACCACTACGAAAAGATCTCGTCCCGAGATCTAGGACTGAAAAAAACTCCGGGTACTTAGAACGGAGGTGATCCTCGCGTTCCCAGGTAGCTTCACGGTCGGAATGGTGAGACCACTTGACTTTGAGAAATTTGATTGACTTGTTGCGAGTCTTGCGTTCAGTCTCTTCAAGAATGGCAACTGGGTGCTCACGATAGGAGAGATCTTCTTGGAGCTCAATGTCCTCGAAGTTGACGGTGCGGTCAGGCGTCTTGAAGCACTTTTGAAGCTGAGAGACATGGAACACGTCATGAACATTTGCAAAGTTTGAAGGAAGCTCGAGTTGATAGGCGAGGTCGCCTCTCTTGCTGACAATCTTGAAAGGTCCCACGTATCTAGGGGCAAGCTTCCCTTTGATACCGAAGCGACGAGTACCTTTCATAGGAGAGACGCGGAGGTAAACATGATCTCCGATCTCGAAAGCCAAATCACGGTGCTTACTATCATAGTAGCTCTTCTGGCGGGATTGGGCTGCTTTGAGGTTATCACGAATGAGTTTGCACATTTCTTCTGCTTCTGTGATTAAGTCATTACCCAGCAGCTGACGTTCACCGGTTTCAGACCAGTTGAGAGGGGTACGGCACTTCCTGCCTTATAGAATTTCGAAGGGGGTCTTGCCCGAACTTGCTTGAAAGCTGTTGTTGTATGAGAATTCAGCATAAGGAAGACAGTCCTCCCACTTCATGCCGAAAGAGATCACACAAGCCCTGAGCATGTCTTCAAGAATCTGGTTGACACGCTCGACTTGACCGCTTGTTTGAGGATGGAAAGCAGTGCTGAAACGGATGTTGGTGCCCATGGCCTTCTAAAAAGAATCCCAAAACTTGGAGGTAAAGATGCTGCCACGGTCTGAAGATATCACTTGAGGAATACCGTGCAGAGAGACAATGCGAGAGGTATAGAGTTCCGCCAATTGAGCTGCAGTGATCGACTCTTTGATAGGCAAAAAGTGAGCCACTTTGGTGAGCTTGTCGATGACAACAAATATAGCATCATTGCCACGCTTGGACTTTGGAAACCCAGTCACGAAGTCCATTTCAATGTGGTCAAACTTCCATTCTAGAATGGCAAGAGGTTGGAGGAGACCTGCTGGCCTTTGGTGTTCTGCCTTCACTCTTCTGCAGACATCACACTCGTTCACGAATTGAGCGATCTCGCGCTTCATTCGAGTCCACCAATAAGCTTTCTTGAGATCCTGATACATCTTCGTACTACCAGGGTGGATGGAGAGGAGAGAGTTGTGAGCCTCGTTCATGATCACTTTACGAAGTTCACCTTTGGGCACAACAATACGATCCTCGAAGAAGAGAGTGTCCTTGTCCTCAAGGCGGTAGCACTTGTACTTGGACTGACTCTTGGCAATCCCAAGCTTCACCTTTTTCACCATAGCATCAAGAAGCTGGGCTTGGCGAATCTGGTCTTCTAAGGTAGGAGAGACTTGAAAGTTGGAGAGGAAACCTTGAGGAACAACTTGCAGATTAAGTTTGTGGAAAGCTTCACAAAGCTCGGGTTGATAAGGCTTGAGAATCAGACTGTTGCAATATGCTTTTCTGCTCAAAGCGTCAGCAATGACATTAGCCTTGCCTGGAGTATACTCAATACTTGGATTGTACTCTTGAATCATTTCGACCCATCGAGTTTGCCTTAGGTTGAGATTAGGCTGAGTGAAGATGTACTTGAGACTCTTGTGATCAGTGAAAATGTCCACTTTCCTTCCCAATAGAAGATGTCTCCAAGTCAAAAGAGCATGCACAACTGCCGCCAACTCGAGATCATGAGTGGGGTAGTTCTTTTCATTAGGCTTCAACTGGCGAGAGGTATAAGCAACAACTTTCTTCTCTTGCATCAAAACTGCACCGAGACCTTGGAGAGAGGCATCACAAAAGACCTCGTACGGCTTGGTTTCATCAGGTGGAGTCAGAACTGGAGCAGTGATCAATTTCTCTTTCAAAGTGTTGAAAGCAAAATCACATTCTGGAGACCAAACATACTTGACGTGCTTCTGAAGAAGATTTGAGAGAGGCTTGGCGATCTTAGAAAAGTTTTCAACGAATCTTCTGCAATAGCTTGCGAGACCGAGGAAACTGCGGAGTTGCTTCACGTTCTGAGGAGGTTCCCAATTCACAATTGCAGACACCTTCTCAGGATTCACGGAAATGCCCTTGGCAGAGATGATATGACCAAGATAAAGAACCTCATCGAGCCAAAATTCACACTTGGAGAACTTGGCATAGAATTGATGTTCTCTGAGCTTATCGAGAACCAAACGCAAATGCTTGGCATGATCTTCCTTGTTCTTCGAGAAAACCAGAATGTCATCGAGATTGACCAAAATGAAGTCATTGGTGTAGGTGTTGAAGATGAAGTTCATCATGCGAGAGAACGTCGGAGGAGCGTTGGCGAGGCCAAAAGACATGACAGTGTATTCATATGAACCAAAGCTTGTTCTGAATGCTGTCTTGGGAATATCTTCTTCACGAATGCGAATCTGGTGATAACCCATATGGAGATCAAGCTTGGAGAATACTTGAGCGCCCTTGAGTTGTTCGAACAGCTCATTGATGTTGGGAAGTGGGTATTTGTTCTTGATGGTCTTCTTATTCACTGGACGGTAATCAACACAAAGTCGACTCGATCCATCCTTCTTCTTCACAAAAAGAACACCACAACCCCACGGAGAAGTACTAGGCCGGATGAGACCCAATCTTTCTTGCTCATCGAGTTGTTTCTTCAACTCCTTCAACTCTTCGGGGCCGAGCTTGTAGGGACGTTTGCACACAGGTTCCGTACCGGGCTCAAGTTCAATAACAAATTCAACCGGCCGGTTTGGAGGCATCCCTGGGAGTTCTTCTGGAAAAACGTCTTGATACTCACAAACAACCGGAATCTGCGAAATAGCATCCAATTCACCCTTCTCATTGAGAGAAAACAACCGGATGGTATTATCCCGAGCGGCAAAGACAATGACATCCTCAGACGAATGAGTCAGTTGAATCTGCCTGGCTGCACAATCAAGTTGAGCTTTATGCTTAGAGAGCCAGTCCATCCCGAGAATAAGATCAATATCCGAGTCACCGAGAACCGTAGGAGAAGCAAGAAACTTGAACTCGCCCATCGTGATAGAAACATCCGGAACGATGGAGTTAGCCTGCATGCGCTTGCCGGGAGAGACAACTGCTAAAGGACTAGGCAAAACATGTGAAACCAATTCATGCCTATTTGTAAACGGTCTCGAGATGAAGCAATGCGATGCACCAGTGTCAAAAAGAACTTTTGCAGGAATATCATTAACAAGAAGGTTACCCATGATCACATCTGACGAGTCCTCTGCCTGAGCTGCATTCATCAAATTGACCTTGGCGTGCTTAGGGTTATGCTTGACCACAGCTGTACTTGCCGATCTCACAGGAGGAGGAGGAAGACGCCTCTGGTTGAAACACTTGTTGGCATAGTGACCCTTCTGTTGGAACTTGTTGCACGTGACCTCTGAAAGCGGACGGTGATACGGAGCACTCGATCTTGGAGCTTGAGACGACGTCTTGTTCTGAATGCCTGGGTTGGGTGGGTGGGAAGAACCACTGCCACCTTTGCTCTTCTGCTGATACGGTTGACGGAATGGAGGAGGAGGAAGCCAAAACTTCTGCTGCTTGGCCACTTGAGTAGAGGAAGACGGAGTAACATCTCTGGCACGCTTCCTGGAAGCATCACACCTCAACTGAGCAGCCTCCTGCTTCAGTGCCATGTTGTAGAACTCATCGTATCTCAACAGCTCAAAGAGGACAAGAGCGAGCTGAATTTCTTCACGAAGACCACCCCTGAACTGATAGATCATGCTCTTCTCATCAGGAACATCCTGCTTGGCAAAACGGGCGAGCTTCTGGAACAACTTGTTGTAGTCATAGACAGACAAAGAGCCTTGCTTCAGATTGCGGAATTCCTCACGCTTGCTTTCAACCACGCTCTGAGGAATGTGATGAGCGCGGAAATCTCGACGGAAATCATCCCAAGTGATAACACGTTCACCTCTGGAATCCTTGTACTGCTGGAACCATTCTGCAGCTTGATCTTTGAGTTGGAAGGAAGTGAACTTCACAAAGTCCTCAAGCCTGACGTTACTGCACTCGAAATGCTTGCCCAGATCCACTAGCCAATCGTCAGCATCGGTAGCCTCAACACAATTGCTGAACGTCTTTGGACCATTTGCGAGGAACTGGTTGAGTGTAGCAAAATGGTTCTGATTGCTGCCTTGATTCCCTTGACTGCCTTGATTGCGCTCTTGGAGGATTTGCATGATCAACTGTGTGTTTGCATTAGTAGCGGCCATCACAGCTTTCCATGCTTCCTGAGGAGGCGGAGGTGGAGGCGGGTCAGGATTCGGAGTCGTGCGCGTTGGAGGAGCCATCCTGAACAGGTTGACCACCATTAGCACATTGATAGACAAATATTGAAGCTGAATCCAACGGAATGAAAATTGCAACATATAGTCTTCACATCCGAACAAAATGAACGAATGCATTTCTCTTGAAGTGGTCACATATTCCTAAATTGCGAAGCCACGAAGAATCAGGTAGAAGGGGTACAACAACGAGGGATGGAATCAACATATGACGTCGAAGCAAAACGAATGCCACAACTCGAAATAAAACCAAGGGTTGGCTTGCGGAATAAGCTGGAACACACATATGATAGAAATTTCGTCCGAAGTTTTCGTGGTGGGACCTACACGGGCTCGATCGTACAGCACCATCATGTACAAGGCAGTGCACATGACATACGAAGCGTCCCCGAGTCAGCATAGCCAAGGAATCTTTAAGACACAACGAGACCACTGTAAAATCGACCGTGAATAGGCGAACCACTAGACGTCGAACCCCAATTTCATATCATACATCTGTCGGAAAGATATCCTAAGGCTACTTGAATTGCCACCTATGAAATTCCCAAAATTTTCCCGGTTATGCAATCAGGTGTTGGGGATACAGGGGAAGCATAATATCTCACCCAAGCTAGCAAATCCTACATCCAGCTGTATCCATCCTTCAACACATAACCAAGAAACCTTCGGAAACCATCTATCTCAACCTTCGAAAAGCATCCGTTATACAAGTTATGGCGGTACTCCCGAACTCCCGCCCCAGTACTGGGTGGCGTCGAGGTTATCTCACCAACGAACTGCATAAAGGAGATTTTCGATGTCGCGCACAAATCTCAAGTATACCAGAATTGCAACGATAAAATTGTGACGACAACACCTCGGAGCTCAACTCCCCGGGACACTGCCACAACCCCTAAAGACAGGAGGCACCAAGAACAATGTTCTCGTCACAAAACCATCGGAACAAAACCAAGATACTCGCGTGATCCTAAAATTTTTTTTAGTGAAATTTGAGAAGAGAAGAGTCAAAACTCTACGTCAGGATGCCTTACCAGAGTGATGAGGAGACTGGGAAGTAAAAAGAATTCCTAAGCACTCCGATATATAATTCCTAAGGACTCAAAACATTTTTCTAGACACAACTCGGCTTCTAAAAACGATCAAGCAATGGGGCTCCTAAGGTCGGGGAAGGCTCTGATACCAACTTGTAACGCCCTCGATACGGCTATATCTCCCACGTGTCGAGGCACGACTTAGAGGCATAACCGCATTGAAAGCAATGTCGCAAGTCAGGAAATCATCACACATTCCATGTACATAAATAATATAAAGGGGAGGTACATAGTTGGCTTACACTCGCCACGTCACATCAAAGTACATAAATAACATCCATCATACAAATCACTCATGGCCCGACTACGGTGCCAAAATAGAAAAGACCCCCAACATGCGACAAGGCCCAGAATCGATAACCCCAACTAGGCACCACTACTGATCATCGGGAAAAGAAACATAATAACGCTGAGAGTCCTCGTTGAACTCCCACTTGAGCTCGTACTCGTCACCTGAAGCGAAATCACCTGGACCTGCATCTGGAATTATAGTATCTGTGAGCCACAGGGACTCAGCAATCTCGCACCCTCGCGATCAAAACTATTTAAGCTTATAGGAAGGATAAGGCAAGTATGTGGAGCTGCAGCAAGCGACTAGCATATGTGGTGGCTAACTTATACGCAAAAGAGAGCGAGAAGAGGAGGCAAGGCGCGAGCGAGAAGTTAAAGGAAAATCCTGCGCAAGTATAACTCCAACACCATGTCCACTTCCCGGACTCCCCCGAGAATGGGCCATCACGGCAGCACACGCAGTTGATTCGTTTTAATTAATTAAGGTTTAAGTTATCTACAACCGGACATTAACAAATTCCCATCTGCCCATAACCGCGGGCACGGCTTTCGAAAGTTCAATCCCTGCAGGGGAGTCCCAACTTAGCCCATGACAAGCTCTCACGGTCAACGAAGGAAAAGACCTCCTCCCAAGACGTTCCGATCAGACTCGGTATCTCGGTAACTCAAGACACTTCGACAGGTTAAAACAAGACCAGCAACACCACCCGAATGTGCCGACAAATCCCGATAGGAGCTGCACATATCTCTTTCTCAGGGCACACTCAGATTGTCCTAGGTACGGGTAGGCCAGCCCAGAGTTGCCCCTGGTGGCCACCGGTAGCTGACAGGTGGACCAACACTCAGAGGAGCACTGGCCCGGGGGGGTTAAAATAAGATGACCCTTGAGTCTGCAGAACCCAAGGGAAAGAAAAGGCTAGGTGGCAAATGGTAAAACCAAGGTTGGGCATTGCTGGAAAAGCTTTAATCAAGGCGAAATATCAAGGGGTTCCCATTATAACCCAACCGCGTAAGGAACGCAAAATCCGGGAACATAACACCGATATGACGGAAACTAGGGCGGCAAGAGTGGAACAAAACACTAGGAGAGAGGCCGAGCCTTCCACCCTTTACCAAGTATATAGATGCATTAAGATAACATAGCAATATAATGATATCCCAACAAGTAAATAAAAGATGTTCCAACAAGGAACGGCTCCAATCTTCACCTGCAACTAGCAACGCTATAAGAGGGGCTGAGCAAAGCGGTAACATAGCCAATCAACGGTTTGCTAGGACAAGGTGGGTTAAAGGTTCAACCATGGCAATTGGGAGGCTGACAAGCAAAAGGTAGGCATCGTAGCAGTGGCATAGCAAGAGCGAGCAAACTAGCATAGCAAAGATAGTAGTGATTTCGAGGGTATGATCATCTTGCCTGCATAGTTGTCAGAGTTGACTGGATCCTCACAAGCAAACTCAACGGGCTCCTCGGTAGCGAACTCGTCTCCCGGCTCTACCCAACAAGACAAACAAGCAACAAGGATACAATCAACCACGTGCAAGACCAAGCAATATGATGAAATGATGACATGCTATGCGGGATGCGATGCGGGATGCAAAATGCAAGATATGACAGGAAATGCATGAACCTGGCCTCAACTTGGAATTCCAAGTATGCCAATAGATAGAGGGGATGAAATCTCTTGAAAACGATATAAAGATCATTGGAATCGGAGTTATGGTTTGGAAATGGCAAGCGTTTTAAGATAGGACACCGGTCTGCGATTTACAGCAAGTAGGCATTTAAATGCAACGAAATAAACATGCTACAGCCACCAAACATGAAAACAAAATACATGGCAGTGATGTACACAAGATGGTTAACAAAACACTAGCACTGAGCAATAGGCAAATTCATCCATTAAGAGGTTCAAACAAGCATGGCAAAAAAATGAATATGCAAAACAGATTCCAGACTTTGTGAAATTAACACTAGCCTGAAATTTCAGATCACGATGCTCTCTTTGGAGCAGCAAAACAACATGATAAATGACCTGAACATGACAAGTAAGAACATGGCATGGAGATACTCAACAAGCTTAACAAAACACCCAAAGTGACCTGGGGTCAAAAGGGTTCACAAAATACTCTACCGAGCTCACGAACATAGCTCGAACACAATCAGTTTTCAGACTTTGTGAAAACTGAGACATGCAGAAATTTAACTCACGAAGGCATGTAAACAAGCTCGATGCACTCACCATGGTGCAAGTCATGGCAAGGAAAGCATATATCCATAAAGAAGACATAATATGCTAGCTACAAATGGCAAGAACAATGTCATAGCATGCATGGAACACTAACGGTAGCATCGGCAAAATCGCAAACAAGTTGACGATCTGCCCAGATTAACAACGAAGCAAAAGTTGAGCTCGATTGAGTCAACCTAGGGCACTCCATATATGCAAACAAAGACATTGATGGATAGAGCATAACATAAATATCAAAACTCCCTTACGGATCATCCTCAAGAGAGGCACGGATCACTAGGAAACAAGCTGGACATATAGTATCATGAACTAAAATATCCCAGACAGTGAAAATCACCAAGTCCCTGAAAACTGATTTCCCGGGTGCCTCACTTTGCAAGCTTGCACAAGCACCACACACATCCTAAAAATGCATGGGTTGCACCTCTGGAAAGAAGACAAAATGCTTAACAAAACATATGAAGGACTCATAGGCATAGCATGCACACAATAATCATGGCAAAAATGACAAAAGTGCATGATGAACTAACGGATCTGTAATTTAACTCATGAAGCCTCCTACTAACAGCATTTTGGGAATCAAGATGACCTCAAATGCAAATGATGCAATGGAATGAAATGATGTACATGTCGAGACGAAGATTTTGATATATCATATGCCCAAAACGCAGCTACGGTTGCGGAGATACAAGCAGTCAAAGAATGCATAAAAATCTGGGAGATTAGGGTTTCGGGGAGAGGTCAACCCGATCCAGATCCAGATCCAGATCGGCACGCGGATCAAGGAACGCCGGGGATCACTGTAGCTGGCCGGAACTTGGCCGCCGGAGACACGGGAGGAGGCCGGCCGGGGCGGATCCGGTGGTCGCCGGGGCGATGGCGCCCGGCGCGGTGGCGCGGAGGCCCGCGGGCGGAGGCGGCGGTGGTCCGGCGGCGCTACGGGCACCGGCCGGCAAGGGCGCGCACGGCGGTGCGGCGGAGGCGATGGCGTCCCGCGGCGGCGCCGGTTGCCGGAGGCGCGGAAGGCGGCGGCGCTCGGGGAAAGGAGGAGGCGCGCGGGCGCGGGCTCGCGGGGGCCGTCCCCGGGCCTGGCGGGCCGCGGCGGCGGTGGAGGCGCGGCTGCCACGTGGTGAGCCCTCAGTGGCTGCGGGCGGCGGCGGCGGTTGTCCGGGCCGGGACGGACATGTCCGGCTCGGCGCGGGGATTTTTAGGGTTTCGGAGGTGGAAGACGATCCGAAAACGGAGGGTCCTTTAAATAGGCATAGAGGGAGCTAGGAGAGTCCAAAAGAGGTGCGGTTTTCGCCCACGCGATCGTGATCGAACGATCTAGGACATGGAGAAGAGTTTGGTGGGTTTTGGGCCAAATTTGGGGGGTGTTGGGCTGCAACACACACAAGGCCTTTTGGTCCCTCGGTTAACCGTTGAAGTATCAAACGAAGTCCAAATGGTACGAAACTTGACAGGCGGTCTACCGGTAGTAACCCAAGGCCGCATGACAAGTCTCGGTCCAATCCGGAAATGTTTGAACCCCACACATGAAAGAAAGCTAGAAATGGCCACCGGAGGAGAACGAAGCGCCGGAATGCAAAACGGACAACGGGGAAAATGCTCGAATGCATGAGATGAACATGTATGCAAATGCAATGCACGAGATGACATGATAAGAGATGCACGAAAACAAAAACAACACAAGGAGACAAAGACCCGAACCCGAGAAATAAATATAACTTAATGCCGGAAACGGCAAGAGTTGGATACAAATATGGAAAGTATATCTGGGGCGTTACAACGGCCATCTCGTCCATCTCCTTCTTGCTTCGGCAGTGAGCAGCCTGTTCGGCTCTCAGCTCTTCAGGGGCCTTCTCGGCAGCCGCATCACTTTTCCTGGCTTGTTCCTTAGCTCGGGCAAGTTCCGCCCGAAGACTCTCCACGGTGGCCGCACCATCTGCGTCAAGCACACACATTGTAACATACTAGCATAAAGCTCCTCTTACCAGATGCCGCCCGAGGAATTGCATACCTTGAGCCTCATCAAGCCGCTCGTTGACGAGCGCGATGTCGGCATCCGCCACGTCAAGTTGCCGCTTTAGTTCGGCAAAATCATCAGTTTGGCTCGATTTCGGACACTTCGCCACCTGTATACAAAGGTGACATTTTAGACCTGGGATTATGATCCTCTACGCGTCGTCAATTTTGACAACACACAGAGTCTCAGGGGCTACTATCTACACAGGGTGCATCTTGTTTATGCGCAACTGACGAAGAAGTACATTATCAAACGTACCTCAAAACCCGTCAGCAAACTTCTGACGGCCTCATGCAATCCGCTTTCCGCGGACGAAATCCTTCCAATCACCATACCCATCAATGCACGGTGCTCCTCTGAGATAGAAGCTCGCCCCAGCAGAATCATCAGCTCCTCCGACCGTGCATCGGACGGTGCCGGACTCGTCCTATAACCTCCATCGAAGGCCAGACGCGGAGAACCTTGGGGGACATATGGCTACCTTCCACCCCTGCCGGATTCGGAGAAACCCTCCGCGACGACACCTCAGGGTCGCCCGCCTCGCCAGGCGGTACGGCAGGGGGAGGCGTTCCACTCTCCATCATCTCGGGAAGATCCCCCGAAGACGACCTCTACTAAGAAGGGCTGAGGTCCGAGCTACAAAGTAAAATTTCAGTTAATCTTCTCAGATAAAAAGCAAGGATTTCTCTCATCCCTCTAAAGGAAATCTTTCTCTACTTACGGTTCGTTGGAGGGCTGATCCCTTTGAGGGCGTAGTTTGGCCGAGGATCTCCCCGGCGTCGAACCCTCTGACGAGGACTTTTTCCCCCGCTTTGAGGCCATGGTCTCCGGGTCTTCAGAGGCGGCCCTCTTCTTCCCCTTAGGAGAGGAATTGTCGGTTCCTCCCTTCGGAGAAGCCTCCTTCAAGGAGGCCATAGTTTCCTTGTCCTCCATCTCACTTCCCTCCAAAGGCACGATCTTCAACATCCTGACTAGCACGGGATCCGGCCTGGTCTCAGGAAGGGGAGCCGGACACCTAATCAGCTTTGCCTTCGCTATCCACTCCTGTTTAAACGGACAGCTCTTTTAGGGGCGAATTTATGACAATTTTACGGATAGCGAGTCCGGGCACAAGGTTACTTACTTGAGTATCCGGGCGATTGCAGCTTAAACCTGCGTCCTCGGTCAAATCCGAACACATTGCTTGTGATCCGAAGAACATTTTATACATCTCCACGGGCGTTGCGCCCATAAAATGCTGGAGAGCTCGTGGTCCCTCCAGATTAAACTCCCACAGACGAAGGGAGCGATGTTTGCCGGGCAGTGTTCGGCGAATCAGCATGACCTGCGTCACCTTGACCAGGTCGAGGTCTCTTTCTAAGAGATCCCTGATGCGGCCCTGCACCAAGGGCATGTCTTTGTTTAACCCCCAATCTAATCCTTTGCTGACCCATGACGCTAGCCGTGATGGGGGACCCAAGCGAAAGGCAGGAGGCGCCACCCACTTGGCGCTCCTGGGAGCAGTGATATAGAACCACTCTCGTTGCCACAAGCCGAGCTCCTCTTGAAAGGAGCCCTCGGGCCATGGAGCATCAGCATTCTTACTTATGACAGCACCTCCGCACTCTGCATGCCGTCCCTCGATCATCTTCGGCTCCACTCCAAAAGTCTTGAGCCATAATCCAAAGTGAGGAGTAACACGGAGGAATGCTTCGCACACAACGATGACTGAGGAAATGTGGAGGATGGACTCCGGAGCTAAGTCATGAAATTCCAACCCATAATAGAACATCAGCCGCCTCATGAAGGGATCCATCGGGAAGCCTAACCCCCGAAGGAAGTGAGACATGAACACTACGCTCTCACCGGGATGGGGACTGGGAATAGCCTGCCTTTGAGCAGGCAACCTATGAAAAATTTCAGCGGTCAAGAACTTAGCCTCTCTCAACTTTAGCACGTCCTCCTCCGTGATGGAGGAGGGCATCCATCGGCCTAGAAGGCCAGAACCGTACATTGTCGAAGGTCCGAAGTTCCTGGAATCTGGAGCCTAGGGTGTTGGAACTCAAGGCGATGGGCGAACTTGTTTTGAGATTGGGGAAAAGGAATAAGGCCCTGGTCTCTTTATAAGAGGTTGAATACCAGAAGCCCTCCCCGTAACCGTTTGGGACTCGCCTTTAATCGAGAAGACATGCTAACGGGCATGATTGGGTTACCCACGTCAGTATTGATGAGAATCCCATAAATGGGGGACACGATCTCTGCTTTAACAAGACGTGCCAAGGAAACCGCCTCGCAAAACATGCTGAGGTGGAGAAGTGAAAACGATTTGAATAAAGGCTTGGCCGTAGTGTGATGTCACGCAGCGGAATACGTCAGCAGATTAGATTTGTGTTAATATTATTCTCTCTGTGGCAATACGTGGAAACTTATTTTGCAGAGCCGGACACTACTCTTGGTGTTTACAAACTTTTATGAAGAATTTGGAGGAGGAACCCGCCCTGCAGAGCCGGACTCGTCGTCATTGAAGCCTAGTTCAAGGGCTACTGAGGGAGTCCTGGATTAGGGGGTGTTCGGGAAGCCGGACTATACCTTCAGCCGGACTCCAGGACTATGAAGATACAAGATTGAAGACTTCGTCCCGTGTCCGGATGGGACATTCCTTGGCGTGAAAGGCAAGCTTGGCGATGCGGATATTCAAGATCTCCTACCATTGTAACCGACTTTGTGTAACCCTAACCCTCTCCGGTGTCTATATAAACCGGAGGGTTTTTAGTCTGTAGGACAACTTCATCATACAACAATCATACCATAGGCTAGCTTCTCGGGTTTAGTCTCCTAGATCTCGTGGTAGATCAACTCTTGTACTACCCATATCATCAATATTAATCGAGCAGGACCTAGGGTTTTACCTCCATCAAGAGGGCCTGAACCTAGGTAAAACATTGTGTCCCTTTTCTCCTATTACCATCCACCTAGACGCACAGTTCGGGACCCCCTACCCGAGACCTGCCGGTTTTGACACCAACAGCCGCCAACACATAACCTACAAACACCAGAAACTAGTTGCAACTCCTGGACAGAGTACTAGGGTGATTAAGAAGCCGAGAGGGTCAATTAAGGATCCCAATGATTGGTAGTAGCTGTTCATGGATCACAGACACAGAACTCAGTTCCTAAGAATGGTTTCAATGAGACAACCCACCATGTACTCCTACATGGCCTCTCACCGCTACCTTTACCAAATCGTGTTCACACACTTAGCTCACACACAATAGGACATGTTCATCACCATTCCAATTCATTCCCGATGAATCAGACCCAGCACAACTCTATGCAATAGCAGGCATGACAAACAAGCATGAATGAGTAGGCACATCAGGGCTCAAACAACTCCTACTCATGCTAGTGGGTTTCATCTATTTACTTTGGCAATGACAGGTCATGCAGAGGAAAGGGGTTCAACTATCGCAACATGTAACAGTTGAATCGTTGTTGTCCTAATGCAGTAAAAGAGAGCAGGAGCGAGAGAGTGGGATTGTATCGGAATGAACAAGGGGGTTTTGCTTGCCTGGCACTTCTGAAGATAGTATAACTCTTCATCGGTGTCATCAATCACATCATCGAAGTAACGTCTACTGAGAGGGGACAATCACCGGAAAACACAAAAGAACCAACACTCGCTGCAATGCAAAATCAAATGAATGTCATGTCATGTTAAGGAACTAAATTGACCTAATGCAGCAGTAAGCCAAGTTAATTGAAGTGGAATTCAAACAGGGTTAAACTCCAACTCCAAATGCTAGTTCATAAATTGTCCTAATCATGATTTATCCTATTCAGTTAGGTTAACTTGTTCAATCATGCATGAAAGTGCCATAAACAGATTCTTCATATTTTTCTGATCATTTTTCATATATAATTTATTTCATTCTGAGCTACGGTTGAATTTCTATGATTCTTGGAAGTTTAAAACATTTTCTGGAATTTCCTGAAAAAACATAAATCCAGAAAATGCTTTACTACGTCAGCATGACATAGGTGTGACGTCAGCAGGTCAACTGGGTCGGCCAAGTTAAACCTGACCAGTGGGACCCACTGGTCAGTGACTCAGTCCACTAACTGAGTTAGTTTGTGTTAAACTAACCTAACTAGGCTGTTAGCAGGGCGGGGCCCACATGTCAGTGACTTGTTTAGTTGTCTAAATTAGCTGGTTCTAATTAATCTAGAGTTAACTAATCAGGGGCTTGGGCCCACACGTCAGGACGCAGGGGAGGTCAAACAAGGGTCAAACCCTGCCAACGTTGATTCGCCGGCGAGGCCGAGACGGCGGAGGGGCTCGGATTTTGACCTCCGGCGACCAAATTAGCGGCCGAGACCACCGGTGCGAAGCCAGGCTCTCGCGCATCCAATGGAACATGCAAGAGCCCGTGGGATGGCCAAAGGCGACGACGGCATCAAGGTCAGCGGCGGCCGGAGCAAGGGCTCGACCGGCGTGATGCTATGGTGTACGGGAGAGATAGATGAGCAGTGATATGGCTTCCTGGGAGCACGCTGAGCACGATGGAACGCACGTCCATGAGCTGTAGCGACTATGGCCACGGCGACGCCATGGCCGGCGGGGCGAAGCTCTCGGGCGCGCTGGCTAGGCTAGCTAGGGGAGGCAAACGAGCTTGGGGGGAGAGGGGAAAAACGGCGAGGCTCACTGGGAGGTCGAAGCGCAGCTGAGTGGGCTCGGGGTCGACCTGGAATCGACGAATTTGTCGATGGCGTCCGGCGGCTGTGCTCGGGGAAGACGACTCGTGGCGGCGATGTGGGGCTCCCGCGGTGGCATGGCTCGGAGTGGAAGAAGGAGGGGGTCGAGGCGGAGCCTCTGAGCGTGTTGGCGAGGCGAAGCAGTGGCTGTGGCTGTGGCCACGACAACAGCGAGCGGCGGTGACGACGGCGCTTGGCGCATGTGAGAGAGAGAAGCAGAGGAGAGGAGGGCCACTGGGAAGAGTGATAGGGGTCAGGGCTTGCGTGGCGTCTCCATAGAAGGCTAGGGCGTCGACGGGGAGCGGCAAGCAGGAGCTGGCGAGGTGCGTGGCCAGCGCGCGGCGAGAACGCGCTCGTCCTTCTATTCGGGGAGGAAGACGACAGGGAGGCTACGGTGGTGGGCTGGGCCAGCCACTTGGGCCGCCAGGTAAGCCCAGGTACTATCTCTCTCTCTCTTTTTCTTCTGTTTTGCATTTTCTATAATTTGATTTGATTTAGTTTTAGACACTAAATCATTTTGTTGCTTCTGATAATTCTTGTAGGGACTAGTTGGATTATTCCAAATCCCTTCACCAAAGATCAGAATTATTGGACATATATTAATTAATTAATTAATAAATATATATCCAATGCAAATAGTTATTGATTTAATTCAAAGGCCCAAAATAAATATCTCTGAGATTCCAAAAATATTGTTTTATGTTTTACCTCTTGCCAATATTTTCAGAGACTAAGAGGAACATTTTCTTGGACTTCTTTGAAAAGATTTTAATGTTGATTATTTTTGAAGTGATTTATGTGGGTTTCAACTAACCTCAATTCAACTTTCAGAATTTAGACATGATGCATGATGCTCACTCAGGTAATTAGCTACAAGCAAAATCTAGGGCTGTGAAACGAGAAAGTTTCTGAAACTGGATATTGTATTGATACACGGACATGCTGCCTTGCTTGAGATTATGGAACTCTTCATGCTTGCTCTCAGCCACACTTGGTGGGATGTGATGAGCTTTGAAATCTCGGCGGAAATCATCCCAGATAATCACACGACCTCCTCTGGAATTTCTATATTGTTGAAACCACTCAGCAGCTTGGTCCTTGAGATGAAACGAAGCAAACTTGACAAAGTCCTCAGGTCTAACATTGCTACATTCAAAATGCTTTCAAATATCCACGAGCCAGTCATCGGCATCTGTGGCCTCAACACAGTTGCTGAAGGACTTCGGCAAGTTTGCGAGGAACTGGTTGAGGGTAGCAAACTAAGTCTGATTATTGCCTTGGCCTTGATTTCATTGGTTGCCTTGCCCTTGGTTGCGCTCTTGCAAGAGTTGCAAAAGCATATGAGTGTTGGCGTTGGTGGCTGCCATGACAGCTTGCCATGCCTCCAGAGGTGGAGGTGGTGGCGGAGGGTTCGACTAATCCCCATCACCACGGTCCAGATTCTGGCGCATTGGAGGAGCCATCCTGAAGAGGGTGACATCCGTTAGAATTTCGAAAGATAGATATTCAAGCTGAATCAATGGATCGAAATTGCAACATATATTCTCACAATAAACATTCGAACAAGGATGAACGAATGAATTCAAAGTAAATCATCACACGTCCATTAAGGTGAGAAGCCACTTAGATAAAGGTAGATGAATAGAGCAACAAGGTATGGATATGAACAAGTAAGTGGTAAGGATTACCGAATCACAAACCAACTATCTACGGGAAGAAATACTAGAGGTACTTGAATTCCCACCTATAAAACTATTGAAACTTTCTGATTATGCAATCAGGTGTTGGGGATATAGGGGAAGCATAATATCTCACCCAAACTAACAATTCCTACATCCAGCTCTATCCATCATTGAACACATAACCAAGAAACCTTCAGAAATCATGTAACTCAACCTTCGAAAATCATCCGCTATACGAGTTATGGCAATACTCCCGAACTCCCGCCCCAGTACTGGGTGGCGTCGACGTTATCTCACCAACAACTACATAAAAGAGATCTTTTATGTCGGTGAACTCAGGTATTCTAGAACTGCAATGATAAAATTGTGACGACAACACCTCGGAGCTCAACTCCCCGGTACACTTCCACAACCCCTAAATGTCAGGAGGCACCAAGAACAATGTTCTCGTCACAAGACTATCAGAATGATTCCAATATACCCGCGTGATCCTAAATTTTTTTTCGTGAAATTTGAGGTGAGGAGAGTCAAAACTTCTATGTCAGGAGGCCTCACCGGAGCGACGAAGGGACTGAGGAGTAAAAATAATCCTACTCTCCGATATATATAATCCTAAGAGTCAAAACATTTTGTTCTAGACTCAACAATGTCAGCGATTCGATCAACCAAGGGGCTCCTAAGTAGGGGATGACTTTGATTACCATCTTGTAACACCCACAATGCAGCTATATCTCCCACGTGTCGGGGCATGACTTAGAGGCATAGCCGCATGGTAGGCTTTTCGCAAGAGGGGTAATCTTCGCACATCCCATGTACTGAATAAGAAAGGGCTAAGAGTTGGCTTACAATCGCCACTTCACACAATACATAAGTAATGCATACATCATCGAAAGTATAATCAAAGGTCCGACTAAGAAACCAAAATAAAGGAAGACAACCCCAAATGCTAGATCCCCGATTGTCCCAACTGGGCTTCACTACTAATCATCCGAAAAAGAAACATAGTAATGGCTCGAATCCTCATCGAACTCCCACTTGAGTTCGGTATCATCACCTGTACTGCTTTCATCGACACCTGCAAGTATTTGGAAGTATCCGTGAGTCATGAGGACTCAGCAATCTCACACCCGCGAGATCAAGAATATTTAAGCTTATGGGTAGGAGAAGGTAGTGAGCTGGAGCTACAACAAGAACTAAGCATATATGGTGGCTAACATACGCAACAGAGAGCGAGAAGAGAAACAACGCACGGTCGAGAAGTTATAAGTGATCCTGAAGCTACTTATGTTCAAGCATAACACAAGATTGTGTTCTCTTCCCGGACTCCGCCGAAAAGAGACCATCACGGCTACACACGCGGTTGATTCATTTTAATTAAGTTAAGTGTCGAGTTCTCTACAACCGGATATTAACAAATTCACAACTGCCACCTAACCGCGAGCACGACTCTCAGAAGTTTATACCCTGCAGGGGTGTCCCAACTTAGCCCATCACAAGCTCTCACGGTCAACGAAGGATGTTCCTTCTCCTAGAAAGACCCGATCAGTCTCGGAATCTTGGTTACAAGACATTTCGACAAATGGTAAAACAAGACCAGCAAAGCCGCCCGACTGTGCCGACAAATCTCGATAGGAGCTGCACATATCTCGTTCTCAGGGCACACCAGATTGTCCAAACTTCCGGTAGGCCAGCCCAGAGTTTCCCCTGGTGGCCACCGACGGTTGACAGGTTGGACCAACACTTAGAGGAGCACTGGGCCAGGTGTTTAAAATAAAGATGACCCTTGAGTCTGCGGAACCCAAGGGAAAAAGGCTTAGGTGGCAAATGTTAAAACCAAGGTTGGGCCTTGCTGGAGGAGTTTTATTCAAAGCAAACTGTCAAGGGGTTCTCATAATACCCAACCGCTTAAGGAACGCAAAATCAAGGAACATAACACCGGTATGACGGAAACTAGGGAGGCAAGAGTGGAACAAAACACCAGGCATAAGGCAGAGCATTCCACCCTTTACCAAGTATATAGGTGCTTTAAAGTAAATAAGATATAATAATGATATCCCAACAATATCCATGTTCCAACATGGAACAAACTTCAACTTCACCTGCAACTAGCAACGCAATAAGAGGGGCTGAGCAAAAGCGGTAACATAGCCAAACAACGGTTTTCTAGGAAGGTGGGTTAGAGGCTTGCTATGGCAATATGGGAGGAATGAAATAGCAAGTGGTAGGTAGTGCGACATAGCGATAGAACGAACAACTAGCAAGCAAAGATAGAAGTGATTTCGAGGGTATGGTCATCTTGCCTGCAAAGTTCTCAGAGCTGTCGAAGGCTTGATCCTCGTTAGCGTACTCAACAGGTTCCTCGGTCATGTACTCGTCTCCCGGCTCTACCCAAAGCAAGAACACAAGCAAAGGGCCAACAATCAATCATGGTGCAATGCACAAACAACATGATGCAATACATGGCATGGTATGCAAGATATAATATCCAATGCGTAGCGTCCTCCGGAAGGGAAAGAATGAACAAGAAATCAACTTGGCAACCCAAGTATGCCGCTGGAAAGATGAGATGATTTCGGTTGAAATCGATATAAAGATCACCGGAAACGGATGCACGGTTTGCAAATGGCAAGCAAAACAAGAATGACACAATCCTGCGATTTACAGCACGATGCCATCTAGAATGCAACAAGAAACTAAGCTACTGCACTCCAAAATAGCAACAAAGCATATGGCAATGATGTACAAGAGATGCTTCACAAAACATGAACACAGAGCTACGGCTAAATCACACTAGAACAGGATCAAACGAGCATGGCAAAAGTGAAAAAGATATCAGCTTCACATACTTAGTGAAAATACTTACATGTCAAAAACAACATTAGGAAGCAATGTTTAGAGTAAGAAAACAACATGCTATAGGAACATATCATAGCAAACCAAGGCATGCCATGATTTTACTAAAATCATAGATCAAAAGTCCCTTACTAATCATGAGCCAAAAAGGCACGGACGATATGAGCAGAAAAACAGAGCATGTCATAAACAGATTCATGATAGCAACTTCGCGAGCTCATGCCACTCACCACAAAGAATGGCATGATAATATAAGCATACCAATAGCAATATGACATGTTAATGAAGCAAACAATGTCAAGAGCAAGTTCATAGGATGCATGGATCACTAGCAACAACCATGGCAATATTGATTAACATGTTAACGTTCTGCCAGGAACATTTTATAGCAAAAGTAGAGCAAGAAAATAACATGATAGAGCACTCCATAATTGCAAACAGGGGCATAGATGGATAGAGAAAAACAACATGTTCAACATATCCTTACTGAAGTAACCCAAAATTAGCATGGATCTCACTGTATCAAAATAAGAGCAGGAAAAAGACTTGGCAAAATCCTAAGTCCTTGAAAACAACAATATTGTGGAGCCTAGTTTGCATGATTGTGCTAGTCACCACATGGATCACAAAAATACAAGACTTGCACCCCTATAAATATGGCATGTAGTAGTTCAAAACACATGTAGATCTCATGCTCATATGATGCACCCATCAAATGCAACAAAAATGAAAAACCTCATAAACTGATAAGTACCAGTAGTTAACATTTTATAGCACTCATGCATCAATGAAAAATGCATCATAATGGGCACTATCATGCATGGAAATACTTCTAATGGGAAGACATCAACAAGGCAAACAATTCGACATATCATATGCATGAAACAGAGTCACGGTCACCGAGATACGGCATGATGAACATGGCATAAAAATTACAGGGGGGTTCAGGACTTAGTGGAAAATCACCTCGAGGACTAGGGTTGACCGCGGCACGGATTCCGAGACAGCAGTGAGAGCTCGTCGAAGGACTTGCTGGAGACGGGGAGTGACGCCGGTGGGTCGGGGACGGGAGGTCTGGCCGGATCCGGCGCGGCACGACGGAGGGCGGAGGCGGGCGACGAGATCCGGCCTCGGGCGCATTGCGGCGAGGCGATGGGGGCAGCAGCGCTGCGAGGTGAGACGACGGCCGGAGCGTTGCGGCGGCGGCGGCGCGGGGCGACGAAGGTCCGTGCGGGTGGCGGAGGGAGGCGAGAGGTGCAGCATGCGGCGGATGGGCTCGGCGGGCTTCCCGCGGGCCGCGGCGGGGGTGGGTGGCGGAGCGCTACGTGGCGGCCTGGGATTCACCGGGCAGCGGTGGGCGGATGTGTCCGACCGTCACAGACGCGTCCGGTGGTGGGGGTGATGATTTCTAGGGTTTGGACTACGGGAATTTCAGAGGGAGACACATATTTATAGGTAGAGGGAGTTTGGAGTGTCCAAATGAGGTGTAGTTTTTCGCCCACACGATCATGATCTGATGATGGAGGACTTGGAGAAGGTTTAGATGGGTTATTGGGCCGTTTTGGAGGGGTGTTGGGCTGAAACACAAAAGAGGCTTTTGCGGTTACCCGGTTAACTGTTGGGGTATCAAACGATCTCCAAATGGAACGAAATTTGACATGCGGTCTACCGGTGTTGTACTAAGGCCACTTGACAAATCTCGGCCCATTCCGAGAATGTTTAATTCCCGCTCATGAAAAGAGACAGGAGGGGTGCGCCGGTGCATGTGGGAGTGTCAGATTGCGAAACGGACAACGGGAAAATAGCTCGAGTGCATGAGACGAACACGAATGCAAATCACTACAAAAAATACACTTCCGTGATGATACGTGTTTGTCACAGTAGGTCGCGTTTTCTGTCATGCATGTACATCCATGACGATTTTATGACAAAACAAGATAGTCATACCTGTGTTGTCGTAGAAGTGTTCCATGACATTGCCAAAATTATCATCTCGGAAGTGTCCACTTCCATGATGATAAACTGCGCATCACAGAAGTTCTTTCGTCAAGGGTGACCGACACGTGGCATCCACCATAACGGAACGCCGTTAAGCTATCGGGTCGGGTTTTGGATCCGATAACCCGTTAACAGCCCCGACCAATGGGGATTTTCCATGTGTAAAATCATCATTGGCTGGAGGAGACACGTCTCAGGTCCGCGTTGGCACAGGTGTCACTCATCCAATGGGCGAGACTCTCCTATGATATGTTGACACGTGGACCAGCCCATCAAGTTTAAATGGGCCGGCCCAACTGAAGGCCCACAAGATTTTGCGGACCATAATGGGCTGGCTCAGCTAAAGGCCCACGAGATTTTGTGGACCATAATGGGCTGGCCCAGGTAAAGGCCCACAAGATTTTTGTGTGCCATAATGGGCCGGCCCAGGTAAAGGCCCATAAGATTCTTGCGGATCATAATGGGCCGGCCCAGCTAAAGGCCCACGAGATTTCGCCGACATTAATGGGTCGGCCCAGCTGTAGGCCCACAAGATTTTGAGGACCCTAGTAGGCCGGCCCATTAACTGGCTGCCATGTTTTAGGCCAAATGCTGGCCCATATTTGATCCGGTCCATTAATGGCCTGCCACGCTCCGGGCCTAATAGTGGCCCATATGAGATCCGGCCCGTTAAAAGCCTACCACGTTCTGGGCCAAATTACGACCCAGATCAGGTCCGGCCCTTTAAGAGGCTTTGGGCTCAATTATGGCCCATATCAGATTCGGCCCGTCAACTGGACACTATGCTTTTGGGCCCACTTGCTAAAGTCCCACTTAGTAATTCGGCCTGATATTAGTTTTGGCCTATTAAGGGCCCATTTAACGTTTCGGCACTATATTAATTTCGGCCTGTTAAAAGCCCGTCATATAGTTGGGCCTAACTACGGCCCAGTTTGCATCCGGCCTGCTCGCAGCCGATATCTGATTGGGCCAAACAAGGACCGAGACAATTTTGCCTGTTAAAAGCACGTGATTTGATTCGCACAATCATGGGCCGGGTTTCATTTTTGGCTGCTGCCGGCCCGTGAGCTGTTCGACACGTTTCAGGCCCAACCTACATCGTGATTGCATGACGGCCTGATTATGTACCGTAATTTTGCGGTTTGGCCAGTTTACTTCGAAGACAGGATACAGTAAAATAACTGCAGCATCATGAATAAGAAAAAACCTCGACTATACAATAAAGAAATTATGGCATATTACATCCACTGGGCATCAAAGTTCGCCACCATGATAATAAAGCACAAGCAGACAGCAGATTACATACACTGGGCATCAAAGATCGCCATCAGTGCAAATAAACACGCCGACAAAATAATATACAATACTAATAGCACTTCAATAGAGTTCAAGAAAGGTTAGCCCTGCTGGGGAGCTGCAGCGCAAGCAGCTGAGCAAGATGATGAGACTGCGCTTGTTCAACACTTATATCTTCCTCACTTTGAAAGATAAACAAGCAGACAGATGACAGGTTTTGAACATAAAAAGTATCAGTGCTGACAATTCATCACATTTTGCACAATGAAGTGACACAGTTTAAAATTGCATTAACACAATATGGTATTGTTCAGGTCAAGACATGGTATGAAATGACATTGTGAAGGAGTTGGCAGCTTCACGACACCACTAGATTACAGATCAAGAACTCATAAGTATCAATGGTTAGTGTGCTGTCAATTTATACCATTTCAGATTGGCAAATAGAGAGACGGTTTAAATAATAGTAGAATCATATGACATTGTTCTTAGTTAAGACATTGCAGAATATGACATTGTGTTGTAGTGGGTAGATTCACCACACCACTGGATTACGGATGAAGAACAGAAGCATACATGCAGTGCAAAAGAAGATCATTTGCTCTGTATAGTTTAATTTACAAGGTATGAAGAAGGAACTTGGTTGTACAACTGAAAACTTAAATTGAGGAAGGACAAACTTTTGTTTATGAACTGCATAATAAACTTTAAACAAGCAATTTGATGCAAACACCAAAAATAAACAATTGTTGTAGTCATGCCTAACCAAATATATACAACAAAGTTTGAAGGCTTGAGATGGACAAACTTACATTATTGGTGCAGACAGGCTCTATAAAGGCCTTGTCCATGCTGATGGGGGGGGCAATTCAAGAAGTCTACTACAGAATCTTCTTCAAAAGCATTGCCTTTATTCTACATTTTGTTAAGAGTAAATATAGATGTGATAATATACGAAAAATGGAGAATATTTAAGATAAGATGAAGAGTGATGCTACATAACCAAGGAGCTATAAATGTAAGTGCAGCGATACAGGCAAAAGGTACAACCAAGAGCAATGCACAGCTAAACTTCTTCAGTACCATCCTTATCGTAAGAGTAAATATAGATCTGATGTGTAGAAAATGGAGGGCAAAGGAAAATAAGCTACAGAGTGATGGTACATGAACAACTACCTGTCATTAGAAGTACACTGATAAAGTACAGCTTGCACTTGCAAGAACAATGCAGAGCTAAAAAAATTGGCATTGGATATATTCTACACTAATGTAACCATTCATACAGATCAGATAATTTGGAGCGAACAATTGATAAGCAAGTTATCATGCATACTGCTGTCACATAATGAACCAGGTATGTATGCAAGTACAGTGATACAGGACAACAGGTACTAACAAGAGCAAAGCAGCGGGCAGCATATTTGCGATATCCTGTCGTTCTTGTCAAACCGGAATTCTTCTTTGAGCAGATTTCCTGCAAAAAAGATCCATAAGGCACATGCGGAAAGGTAGAAGTTCAAATTGTCATGTGATTTCATAGACAGTACCTCATCCTGGGAACGAGACCAGTGCATAACAAGGTTTTTCCATTCAATGTCTTCTAAATTTAGCATAGGAGACTTCACCAGAAATTCGTTTATAGACTTGCCATCAAAGTGTGATTTCCTCAGGTAACACCGATACTGCTGCATTGCTTCCTTGAAAAGCACAAGCAAGCTTTGCTTGTCATGACTATCCAGATTGACCCTCGCCTAGTTACAACAATGTAATGTAAATCATCGATGTGTTCAATCAGCAGAAAACAGGAAAATAATAACCATGAATAATAGCACTTACACGTAAGTTGGACAGGAAGATGTGAAAATGGTGTTTGTCTTCACAATAATCTTCCCATGATGGGAATATATGCATGTAGTCCCTAACAACATTGAAAGCATTGTCTTTTAAAATGGGAATAAATAGAATGGGGTTCCAATCTGCAGGAATTGGTCGTCTCTATAGTTGGGATAGGTCTTCGGCCGGTGGACTTGCTGTACTTTTTGCTGGAGTGGGATTTTTCTATGGTACAACTGGTGCTATGGCAAATGAAATCGGTATACCTTTTGCTAGAGTGTAGGTCCTGTGTGGTGGGGCTAGTGGTGTGTCCAGTGAAGTATGGGTACAGTCAGCTGGAGTCGGTCCTACGTTTTGTGTCACTGGTTGTACATCCAATATAAGTGGGGTGCTATCTGATTTCTCTGGCACCACCACGTTTTTCAAGGACTTTGCTGGTGCTCCTTCAGGTTCGGCAATCACCCTCTTCCTTTTTGATTTTTGATGTCTGATGCACCAGAACAATATTTGAGTGGAAAAACATGGTATGATGACAGATGGAATATGTATTGATAATGGATGGGCATGGCATCTCGACATATATGATGAGTAAACTAAGCAGATGGTGGTGCAACAAAGTAGAAGAAATGCAAGACAACATATGCAAGATACCCGCAATCAATAAAACATTGCCAACTTAGAACAGGCACCATGATGGGTGAACAGGACAGGCCATCTGCCTTTGATTCCTAGAGGTTAGAATAGTCATTAGGATCATATTCTGAACAAGAATCAACAGGTGGGGAGCGTATGAGTTTCATTGAATCCAGAATGGCACTCAATGCCTTGGTGCCAATTTTGTAAGTCATTGCAGTGTTTAGCTTCAAGAGTGGATTTTTGCTAGTGCGACACAAAGCAGCGACACCGATCATAGTGTAGATATAACGGGAAAATCTTAAGCATCAGAGTAAAATCAGCAAAGTGGAACTTGCTGGAATATACATGCTAGTATTGTCGGTACGGCTAGAAAGGCTTCGGATACCAGCTCTCTTCAAGTGAAGGTGCGGTACTGTTAATATCAGTGTAACTCTCAAAGGCGACACAGCTCCCCGCATTTCCTTGCTATTCTTATAGGATTCAAGTGGGCAGGCCACTACAAATCCTATTCCTATGTTTACAAGATCCTACAAATCAAAGAGGCTCAAAGTGTCCATCACAACCGACCGTATAGACCTCTACACTGCAACTGTCCCTGCTCATCTTCAGTACAAGGAACATACTATACTACTATCATACTCCCTCCGTTCCAAAATATAAGTCTTGGTAGCAATTTCCACTATGGATCACATATAGATGTATCCAGATACATTTTAGAGTGTAGATTCACTCATTTTGCTCCATATGTAGTCCATGGTGGAATCTATACAAAGACTTGTATTTAGGAACGGAGAGAGTACATATTAAAGAAGAACGGATGAGGAACATGGTAAAGAAGAGCAAGCAGATTTTGGATAATAAAATGTTGGTTGCATAGTGCCCACACAAGATGAACCAGAGTGCATTAAGAATGCAACTCCCAGTTGTTTCTCGACCATTTCAGGCGGTTGGATGAAGATCCTATGTCTCGTAACCCTTCTTCTTCCTCATCTCTGATTCTTCCCATACAGAACACTGCACGGGCCGCCGGCCGGACCACCGGCCCCCACCACGTGTGTTCCTCCGCCAACCGCACCCCCACCCCCGCCCCAACTCCCACCCGCATCGAGTTTTCTTCATTCGGCGAGGCCCCACAACCACCCGAGCCCCTTCGATTGCACCGGCGAACTCCCGCGAGCTCTGAAATATCGACTGGCCCAATTTTGAAATTTAGTTTACTGTGATTTAACTAGTGTGGAATATAAAAGGGGAAAACCATAAGCATTGGGAGTATAGTGTTGAGCGTGCCATGGCGGATCTGAAGGTGCAAACCAGACAAAGGCAACTTCGCAACCAAGATAAGAAATCAGAGTAAAGCAGTGGTGATCTATTTTCTTGCTGCGATAAATAAGTTGAGCAGATACGAAAGAGTACCGCCTCTGGAGCGGCGCCGTGTACACATCTGCTGAGAATTTGACGGTGCTGCGGTAGCGATGGCTGTCGGCGGCGTGGAAGCATATCTCGGAGGGTAGACAGTGGCGGCGGGGCGCGGTGGACGAGACGGTCGTAGGAGCAGCACCGGCAAGGTGGACGGCTGCGGGGATGAAGCGAGAGGACGGGATGTAAGGATCCCAGTCCGAAGCCGTGGATGAGAGAGGTCGATCTCTTGTAATGGACAGCGGCGTCGGGGTACCAGCTCTGGCATGGTGGAGGAGGACGGCGGTGGATGGGGTGGCGGACGGCGGTGGATGGGGTGGCGGACGACGGCGGACGGAAGAGGGTGGGGTGGAGAGGATGTCTTGGTGCCCACGGAGTACAAATGGGGAAAAGGGAGGTAGAGAGGAAGGGGAGAACCATGTATTCAGGGTGCGCTTGTCTCAAATGCGAGGAAATTTACAAGCTTAGCCCACGTTTCAAATTTCTACTACATCACAGCAACATTAGTCGGTTGGGGATAGGACGATAATCTCGCATA
Source organism: Triticum urartu (assembly GCF_056163025.1). Classification (NCBI taxonomy): domain Eukaryota; kingdom Viridiplantae; phylum Streptophyta; class Magnoliopsida; order Poales; family Poaceae; genus Triticum; species Triticum urartu. Next base: position 241,432,018 of record NC_141874.1, on the reverse strand, counting down.
CACCGAATATTTGCCGACGAGAGTTTGTTTTTGGCGCCCACCGTGTATGAATCCGGGTGAGAGGCGGTTACGTCACATTTGGATGAAATTACAAACCTACCCCTATCGAAACCTATAGAAATCCAGCATATAGGCTTTGCGTGGCAGGGATAGGCAATAGTTATTTCCATCTCGCAGATTTTGATTTCGGGCGGTTACTGCGACTTTCCCCGCTTCGTTCAAATTTTGCAGAGTGCACGTTTACCATGCCAACTCAATTCGAATCCTGTTTGTATTCTATTTTTTTCGGGCGGGATCCATTTTCAATTGGAATTACATTCTATATACATCATTTTTTTTATATATACTTTCAAAAGCACAACAAAGAATTCTGCTCCTTTATATGTATAATATGATTTACAAATACAACGACCTCGAAATCTTAAGATTGAATTCGAAAAAATTTAACCAAATTATGTTCTACTAAAAAGTATGGATATGTAATATCTACATATTAAATAACATATATGTGCGTGAATTCATATGAGTATGCATGTTTGATAGATCAATTTTGGTTCGAGTATGGATTACATGTATCATCGTCTCGAATTCAAATATTTGAATCCCTTTTTTGTTCACTCCTTTCATGCCCATCTCTCTCGCATGCATGCTCCTTCAGGTAGCTATCACTCTCTTTTCTAAAGCTCACCCGAACGCTCACTTCATGTTTCTCCTATCCTCGAAAACATGGTCTCTCGACGTCCCACTCTCGCTATCATTATACATTACACGGTTTTCATTATCTCTCATGTCTCTACTGTTCTCTGGTATCACACGGTACCTAAGCTTTCTTTTTCACCGCCACACACACAGGCTCCACCTGTCTCAATATATGACTCATACCACTAAAATTACTCTCTCTCTCCTGTAGACACAACATTTGTTGCGGTCTCCTTTTTGTCTCCATCCCAGACTGACATTATTCATTTGTTTACCGATCAGACAACCCGAACTACCGTCTCCTCTCTCTCTCACACAGACACACACACACACAACTCTTGCTTCCACTCCCCTTCCCGACTACCGTCTCTCTCTCACACACACAAAACTCTCGCTTTCGCACCCCGACTTGTATTTATCTCACAAACATTTATCGACTAGCTAGCCTCTAGATAGGTCTATACACCCGCACACTCGTGCTTCCACCATCGCATACATGTATCTCTCCCGCTCCTTGTATCTATGTAGATTTTTCTTCCCTTCTTGAGACACAGCCTCTCGATCGTGCACACACACACTATCGCCTCATTTTAAGCTGATACCTATCGCACACACACTCCTTGTGTCTTTGTCACACATGCACTCCATCCTCCTCCACTCTTCCTCTCTCTCACACACACATGGGCTTTTTGCAACAACTAGCAAGATGCCCATGCATTACAAAGAACATCAAGATGCATTTGTATGAGTAGTTTATCTTGTGGGGGAAAAGGATGAATGAGGGAAGGCCTTATTTGCAAATGTGGAGAGGGGTGTGGGTATCTTTTTGCAAAATTTCCATAGTTTCCTTCCTATCCGTCAGATATAGATCGGACGGCCTATATTGCAGGATGGCAGGCACAAGATCATCACCGACAATGCTTTTTATAAGAGTAGGGATAAAAAATAGAGTTGGTGATGATGGTGGGCCTGCCATCCTGCAATGTAGGTCGTCCGATTTATATCTGACGGATAGGAAGAAAAATATGGCAATTTACCCGCACTCTTCACCACATGTGCAGATAAGGCCTTCCCTCGTTCATCTTTTCTCCCACAAGATCTTGATGTTCTGTGCAACGCACGGGCATCTTGCTAGTAAGAGTAGAAATTAGACATATACCACTTCTCGAATCTTGAAACCAACAACATTCCTCCCATATCTCATCAAAACCGCCAAAGGAATATATTTTGAGTGAAACATAACATATTTTTAGTGATATACGTATTTCAAAACTAGACTTTTTTCTATCAAATCGGTGAATATGTATTAATCTACTTTGATTGTGTGGCAACGCATTGGCACATTGCTAGTAGTTATTTTATTTTTTTGGACACCAGACAAACGGTGGAGTACATATACGAAGAGAAGAGGCGCACACACGTAGTCAGCCTCTCGCTGTCTCGCACACATGAGTGTTACGTAAAGGCGACGTTAACAAATAAACCCTAAAACCCTAGGTGCATGTTTGCTGCATTCGTGGGTACCGGGTACATGGTGGAGCACCTTTGTAGGAATAGTCAGCTCACGTGATAATTTGATCTGTAGGAGTTGATGGTCGGGACCACAGGTGAACGACTTGGAGCGCGGTGGCTCGCCAGTTGCAACAGATCGAGTAGCCACATTTAAAATATCATTTTTAGCGGGGTTAAGAGTTCCGATTTTCAATGGCGTGTTATAAGAAGTAAGTAGTTTTTAGAACGACTGGTATGGAGCGAAAATGGAATTCATAGTACTACGTACCTCCTTGGCGTATGGTTGTATTTTTTTGCGATGGAGGTTGTATGGGTTTATGTTGCGAGATGTTGAACCTGGTAGTTCTAGGGCAAATACTATGGTTTAGATTTAGATGCTGGTTTTCAGTAATGAAAATCGGAAGGGGAAACCCTTCTTTGATTAAAAAAACTACTACCTCCATTCTGGTTTACTAGTACCCATCGTACTTTGGGTCAAAGTTTGTCCACGAATTTTACTTGTAAAATATGAATGGAAAACGAGATTTTGTTATACCCAAACAAAAAATGATTGGAGGGAGTGATTGCTCTGACATGGACATGACCTCTCATAGCGCAGGCATTGAACCGGCGCGCCGGCCAAGAGGGCTGCACTCGCTGCAGGCCCGGCTGAGCACGCCTCCTCGCCGCGTGCAACCAGCTTAAGAGTGCCCCGCCTGCTTTCATTGAATCCATGCGTGTGCCGGCAACACATCCTTCCGCGAGCCGGCAGGCATTTTAGAACAAAAAAGTGATTAAAATATAATTAATTTACGCATGGTCTTGACTTGTTGTGCTCGCACTGGTAGCACGAACTAGTAGAGGATTTTCTTTATTTATAACTCTACTCACATTTTATTGGCTTTGAAGTGAATCATGGTTGTGGACATTATGTATGAATGTGCAGATATCTGTGAACATGAGTTTGATGTGGAAGTTGAACTTGGAATGTCGGTCTTGCGTGTGAACTATACCATTTCCAATGCTTCGTCTGTTATTGTTTGGAAAGTAATTGCTGTTATTACATGACTCGAAAAAACATTTTGTGCCACATCAGTAGATGCACGGACATCACAACAGGCATGCTGAGTGGATTAACATTTGAACCTAGCTATTATGAAGGAAATTTTGTATTGACAACGGTTTTAGATAGCAGGAGACGCCTAGCCTGCTCTGCCTCTGCTAGCTTATTTCTCGCTTCTTCCATCTCTTCTTTGGCTTGGGTGAAGAGAGCATCTGATTGCTCTTTTCGCTTCTTTAGGAACTCAGCTACATTCTCCAGGGCTGCTGCACGCTTTCTTTCAGCCATTACTAATGTCATGAGGACACGAACAGCTGATGACTCCACCTGGCTTGTGTGTAATCCAGCACCATCTGGGAATTTGCACCTTGTGTCTAATCCAGCATCATTAGGGAACTGGCACCTTGTGTGTAATCCAACCTCATTTTGAAAACATGATCTCGAGGTTGACCATACTTCCCTCCTCGCAGGAACTGCATCCTGACATGAAGTTACTTCTTTTTTAGATCAATACTCAAAGAAACCTAGATCCATTTAGTAGAAGCCAGAAAAACAGAACTCGGAGAAGTGAATTCAAAAGGAAAAAATAAAAACATACTACAAGGTGAGAACACCCACTTCCTACATGAAGCTAAAAACGAAAGCATTAGGACGATTAAGACTCTTCTTATTACACATCGAAGAACACCACGCTTAAGAGAAACAGAAACTACAACATATACACATCGAAGATCACGAGGCTACACGAAAGTAATTGAATGGGTGTTACTTACCAAAGCTCGTTTTACAGGTTCGGTGCAGCTCCTCTTTAACTTGCCACGCTTCTTGAAGATGTCTCGAATATCCCGTGTTTGGTCTTCATTGCTCCTCTGCATGTTCGCACTCATGGTTTTAAAATCTCAACATGGCAAGAAAAATATACTACTAGTAATACTCGCGCATCTTGTTGGCAACATTAAAGCACTCGTCTGCCATGTTAGAGCATCTCCAACAGAATCGCAAAGCGCGGCACTTTAAAAAAGCGTTTACAGTGCTGAGATCGAGAAGTAGACACTAGAGAGTAGAGGATAGTTCTGAGCACAGATAGATAAAAAAAGATAATTCAACTACCCCTCTCTAGATTTGCAAATAGGCCTTCCCTCGTTCATCCTTTTCTCCCACAAGATAAACTACTCATACAAATGCATCTTGATGCGTGCAACGCATGGGTGTCTTGCTAGTTCTAAAAACCTTTCCATCATTTGCCACACTAATGGTTACAGATGAAAAACCTACCCAAGCACAGCACGATACAGGAGCGACGCACAATTACAAGCTGATATTATGTTGGACAATGGAGGCTATAGCCAATTACTTTTACGGGAACAATAGCACCTAGGAATTTGAAGTGTAGGTATGAACAAAATTGGAACTACACATGTACTGCTAAGTGATTCAATAAACACATTACCAATCGAGGAGGAGAACGATGGTCGCAGCGGCCTCTGTGAGTCATGGTCGGCAACCGGAGTCAGTTCATTGTCCACGACGTTGGTACTTCTGCGCTTGGCGTCGGCTTTCGGGAAGCAGATCCGAGACCGTGGAAGACGATGCCGAGGAAGAGGCTCTATATACGATGACGATGGTGGACCGGCTCCAGTGCGGCATACGAGGTCCTCGATGAGGTAGATGTGCTGCAGTGGATGAGTGCGCCGATGTAAAGGGGAGGAGCACGAAGGCTGCGGTGCCGTGGGGAAGTCTATTTTGCGGTGGGGTAGAAAATGGGGAGTATTCAGGTGTACTACTCTGGGTGCCGGGGTGGGGTTGGCTGGGTAGGGTGAACCTGAAGTTACGAAAACAGACCCCTACCAACCGTCATCCGTAGGCCTGTTCTGAAGGCTATGATGGTAACTTCCCACTGCTCGAATCAGGGTCGCGGGAGATTTTCCCGCCGACCTCAAAATTTTGTGACACTGGACTCCCCGTGTGGCGTTTTGAGTGATTCGGCTAAGCAACTAGCGAGTAGTAGTAGTAAAACTATAAACATTAGGTTTGACCGAAGTCAAACTTCCTAAAGTTTGACCAAGTTTATAGAAAAATATAAACATTTACCATAACAAATATGTATGATGTGAAAGTAAATTCAATAATGAATCTAATGGTATTTATTTGTTATTGTATATGTTAATATTTTTTGTTATAAGCTTTCTGAGAATTTACAAAACTTGACTTTGACCAATGCTAATACGCGGACTTAAATAAAAACAGAGGGAGTACACATTTGTTTTCTTAGTTTGTAGTGAACTAATCATTTGCTGAAATTGTGAAATAAATATATTAGGATTTTGACTTCGAATGTAATGGTCTATACAATTCAATACTTACAATAATTGTCGAATCCCAAGATGTATACAAGGTCTATAGTACTTCACAACATGCTCAAACTCACATAATCCTAGTCAAATGAGAATCTAAATACATTTCATAGTTATTACTTTGTAGGATGCAACAAAAACAACCATAACTCTACATCAGCCATTATAGAAGCAACATTTTGACATATCCCAATGTGTGAAGGAAACATGCAGAGAGAGCTTTTGAAGATGGAGAAGATAGGGCGGGAAAGATTGTATGTATGTGGAAGAGAGAGTAGGAGAAAAACCTAACGAGACAGAGACAGAGAGAGAGAGAGAGATTGAGAGAGAAAGAGAGAGGAAGAAGTTAGGTCTGTGAGAAAGATGGATACATGTAATATACATGAGATGCGTGTGCATCTAGATTCTGTATACATGGAAGGTGAAGAGACAACATGTTTGATGAGAGAGCTGGAAAAACATGGACGAGAGGGGAAGGATCTCGTGGGTTGAGGGATTGAAAATTTTGTGCGAGGGAGAGAGGGATTGGTAATTTTGTGCAAGAGAGAGAGAGGGTGGGGGGAGGAGTCAGTCAGCCGTCGTCACATGTGACGCCCGGGTAATTAAACTACAGTGATCCTTTGCTAATGATGCCATGTCACCACTATTACTATTACTAATCTCCCGTTGATCCAAATCCGCTTCAAATTCAAATTCAAATAATAAGTGAAATGCTAAACTTCTCAAACATGAAAACTAAAATGATCATCTTGTGGCAAATAATTCATAATCAATTGTGGTGGTGAACCAACTTTTTACAAAGTGGTTTAATGCCATATAATAAATAAAATAGAACACAAAAAGAAATAAAAGGTTAAAAAGGAAAACCCCAGGCCAACTGGGCCGTGCGGCCCCTAACCGCCTGGGCTGGCCACAACAGGCCCACCTCCCCTGTTCCACCGACCGCGTCACTACAGGGAGGGGTTGCCCCCGACCACCTCGCCGGCGCCGTCAGGGAGGATAAGGCCTCCCCGCACCCCCTCGAGCTCTTCCCCCTGCTCCACTCCACCACACACCACTTCCCTCTCTCTCCCTTCGCCTAGCCCCTCACCCAGATCCCCTTTCCCCTCCTTCCCGAGCTCCGCCATGGACGCGTCGCTGGCGTTGCCATAGCCACTGCCCTCTACGCTGCCGGAGACTGCGCCAGGGGCACCGTCTGCGTCGCCTACATCGACTACGTGGACGCGCTTGAAGCTCGGAGCCACCGCCTCGACGGGATCGACACCGCCTTCATCTTCGGTCATCACTGCTTGCCGTCGTCGATCTCGTCGCCCTGCGCTCCTAAACCGCTCAACGAGCCTTTCATGAGCTCCACAGTGACCGTGCGGTCATATCCCCTCTGCCCCCCTCCGTTTCCATGTCTATATCCGTCGTGGCCATTGATGCCCGAGCTCGTCGTCACTGACCTTGTTGCCGCCGCGGCCATTGCCCGCGAAGCTCGCGTCCGTGCACATGGTCGAGCTCCTGGAGCTCGCAGGCACCCTACGCACTCACCAACTCCTCCCCATATGCTCTCTGTGCCTGATCCCAAGCACCACGAGCATCAGCCATCGCTAATATCATCATCGTCGTCATCGCCACGCTACTCCCCGGCGACTGCCGCGGCCACCATCCGACGTGGCCCCTCCTGCGTGTTCGAACGGGCTCCATCGCACGCGTGCCCTCGCGCTGCGCCCCTGCTGCCGTTGCACCGTGGCGCACGGCGCTCGTCGCTCCCGCCCCGCGCCGCCAGCCTCTGCCGCGCGCGAGCGCTCGCGGCCTTCCCTGCTCGCCCCGCGCACGTCTAGCCGCTTGCTGTGCGCCGCCTCCCCTGCCTGTTGCTGTGCTGATGCAGCTGCTGCTTTCCTGCTGTCATCGTCAGGCCCTGCAGCCGCTCGCGACGCCGCGTTCGGGTCTCGCCCGGCCTCGCCTCCGGCCGCTGCCCTTGCGTGCCCCGCGCCGGTCGCGCGCCCGCACGCGCCCTCCCGCGCTTGGCCGCGACCGCACCACGCCGCTGCCTACCGTTGCTCTCCATGTACTGCTGCTAGTACTGTAGCTAGTGCTAGCTAGCTTTTCTAAATCTACAATGAATAACCCTCTTGAGAGCCTCTAAACTGCGGTTAAACAACTGTTAACAAGGTTAAGAAAAATATGAGTAGATGGTATACTTGACAAACTCCATTTTATCCCACTGGACCAAATCCTTTCGATGTGTGGATTAATTCCTATGAAAATCACAAATTGCTATGTTTTATTAACAGAAAAGCAGAAACAGAAATGTTGCAGTAGCACTTTTCCGACAAAGATTTGATCAAGCAAGTGGATTCTAACATAGCTGCACTTGATATTGTCATGTAGATCACAGAAAATTGATCAAGTTTGATATAAGGCACTACTCCTTTGGATGAGTAGAACACTAGCTATAGCCTTTGGAAAACAGCTAAATGATGTTCAAAACCGAGGGATTCTCAGACTTAGCCAAATTTCACTAAATCCTGAAAATTTCTAAAACTTTAGAAATTCATATAAGTTAACCCGTAACTCGGATGAAAATAATTTATATATGAAAGTTGCTCAGAACGACGATACGCATCCAAATACGCGGTCCGTTTACCTGTCAGATGCCTCTAACTATCTGAACATGGAACATTCCCCCTCCGGTCATCTGTTTGATACAGGTCCGGAACCGGGAATTCATTCCCGGTTGAATTTCCCCCCTTCACCTTTATCGTGTAGCCTTACGTTAGGTCACACCCGGCACAGCTTATTGCCATGTTATGCTTTTTGATGCTATGTTTGCTTTATATTTACTGTTTCTTCCCCCTCTTCTCTCCGGTAGACCCCGAGACCGATGCCGCCCCCTGTGATCGACTACGTCGACGATGACCCCCTTCTTGCCAGAGCATCCAGGCAAGCCCCCCCTTTGATCACCAGATATCGCCTACTCTTTTCTCTACTGCTTGCATTAGAGTAGTGTAGCATGTTACTGCTTTCCGTTAATCCTGTTCTGATGCATAGCCTGTCCTTGCTACTACTGTTGTTACCTTTACCTGCAATCCTAATGCTTAGTATAGGATGCTAGTTTATCATCAGTGGCCATACATTCTTGTCCGTCTGCCATGCTATATTATCGGGCCGTGATCACTCGGGAGGTGATCACGGGTATATACTATATACTTTATACATGATACATGTTCGTGACGAAAGACGGGTCGGCTTGTGGAGCACCCGCGAGTGATTCATGGATTGGGGGCTGAAAGGACCTTTGTCCCAACGGCCCTCTGTGTGGATCTTTGTGGCGAAGCGACAGGGCAGGTTGTGACCACCTAGGAGAGAGGTGGGCCTGGACCTGGTCTGTGTTCGCGGATACTTAACACGTTTAACGAGATCTTGGTATTTAATCTGAGTCTGGCTACTGGCCTATACGCACTAACCATCTACGCGGGGACAGTTACGCACTAACCATCTACACAAACCATCTGAGTCTGGCTAATAGCCTTATTCCAGTTGATACCAATGCATACATATGTAGTGTAGCTCCTTGCTTGCGAGTACTTTGGATGAGTACTCATGGTTGCTTTCTCCTTCTCTTCCCTCTATCCTTTCTACCTGGTTGTCGCAACCAGATGCTGGAGCCCAGGAGCCAGACGCCACCGTCGACGACGACTCCTACTACACCGGAGGTGCCTACTACTACGTGCTGCCCGTTGACGACGACCAGGAGTAGTTAGGAGGATCCCAGGAAGGAGGCCTGCGCCTCTTTCGATCTGTATCCCAGTTTTTGCTAGCCTTCTTAAGGCAAACTTGTTTAACTTATGTCTGTACTCAGATATTGTTGCTTCCGCTGACTCGTCTATGATCGAGCTCTTGTATTCGAGCCCTCGAGGCCCCTGGCTTGTAATATGATGCTTGTATGACTTATTTTATTTGTATAGTTGTGTTGTGATATCTTCCCGTGAGTCCTTGATCTTGATCGTACACATTTGAGTGCATGATTAGTGTATGATTAAATCGGGGCGTCACATCACATCACCCTACTTCCAAATGACCCCGCATTCTCTAGCGCGGTGTGGTCGCCGTCTTCGATCTGCTCGATGCCCTCTTTGAAGATTGAGGTGTTGTGCATGTTGGGGTGCAAAGAAGCACAAGCGAGAGTGGTCGTCCTATAACCTTGGATGGGGATGAATTGTGTGCTCGAGGGAGTGTGTGTGTGTGTGTTGTGCTGCGTGTGTCTCTATGTGTGTATGTGTGTGTGTCAGATATTGAGAGAAAACAGACCTAAGGAGAGAAATGGGTATTCATGAAGAGATTGTGCGGGCCTTGAGGTGGGTAGGGGCAGGGTGACGGTTTCAAAATGTGCGCGTTGATGCATGTGTTGCATGTGACCGTGCGAGGGATGGACGAATCGAGAGCGATGGTTGTTGTGTTATGGATGCTCCTCTCTCTGTCTCTCTCTCTCCTTCTCTCTCTCTCTCACACACACACACACACAAGTAAACTAGAAGACTGTTCTCTCATGTATACACAACGTATCGGCATCTGTCTATGTCTCACTCATGCATGATCAATTGCACATTCACACCTCTCTATGTCTGTATCACATGCACACCGTCTCCACATGGCCCTTCCGCCACAACACAAATATGGACACATACATACATTCTCTCTCAGTCACACACACAAAATCAGTATTAAGAAAAACTAGGGCGCACCTAAAACGTCCAAATCCAAATAAACATGAACTAGAGCGAAATTCAAATATCTGGACATATTGCAGCGTCAAGAACTTTCACAGGAAAAAAAGTTGAGTAATATTCGAGGATTGTTTTCAAAAACACAAAAAGGTTCGGTGGATGTCCATCGAGCGCGACATGGTGACGCACCGTTCGATCGACCGCGCGGCCATGGTTCACGCACTTGCACAGGATTCCGTATCGTGGCTGTGGTACTAACTAATAAAAGCGCTGCCTAAGTCTTATGTTTACGTGTACTAGTACGGTTTTCTTTTAAGTTTGACCAACCTTATATATAAAACTAAAGTAAGCTCCCACACGCACACTCATCAATATGGTGCCGCCGCCGTTGCGCATGACGGCGCCCCCTGCTCGGGCCAACAATTTCTCGCCCATCACCGCCGTGTCACCGCCATCCCTGTGCCATGAAGCCGAAGGCTCTCCTGCTCAAGTCGTCTACAGTCCCTCCTCGCGATGCCGCCACGCTGACAAGCACACGAGTAGCTGGTGGAGCCGCGTCTATGCACGCAACATACGAAGAGGAGGACGAGCGCGTGCTCCAGCACGCCGGCGAGGAGGAACTAGCGTGTCATTGTTGTCTCCGCCCGCGCGGAGGAGGCGCGCATGGTGGCTGTTGTGGCAGAAGCCGGTCGCGCGCGCGTCGAGCCCACAAACCGGGTGCGGACGCGGAATCGACCTTCGAGACCTTGAATGCCACGTGGATCCTGCAATCTGAAGGAGCAATTTGGGTCAGTCGACTCATGTGAGCCGTTTGATGCAACATGGATGGCTGGAAGGGCTTCTTCCACCTCTTCTGTCGTCTTCTTCCTTCGCTCCGTCGAACTTCTTTCACAAATCGACAGACCCAAATTATACTACTAGTACGAATGTATTAAGTACAGTAGGAATACGAAGATACGAGCAGTAGTACCAACTGCAAGAAGAACAGTAGTAAGACATAGTACTAGTACTACTGTATGTACTAAAGAGTTCAAATAACGAGAAAGAACGTAAACATAGTTCTGCCGGGGCCTCAGCACAACACACCCTTGAAAATAAACTAAGCAACTAGTCTGCTTGACACTGCAGTAGAACCAGCATGAGCGACGACACTGCCACCTACTCGGAGTCCGAGTCCACGTCCTCGACTTCGTCCTCGTCCCTCTTCCTCTTCCTCTTCGCCGACGCTTCTTTGGTTGAACCGGACACTTGGCTCTGCTTCTTCATCCCACCCTTGTAGATATTTAAACAAAGGTAGGCATCCATTGCTGCGTACAGGATGTGATCTTCATCTCATGTCTTCAACTCCCATGCATGATGAAACTCGTGATGAGGTTTCTTCAGTTTAGCATATGAAGGATCAATCATGGCTGCTGCCAGGGTCAGCATTGAAGGTTGAGAGGAGGACACCAGGCTTGCCTTCTGGAGATCGAAGGGCTGGCCTACAACGAGACCTATCCGATGCAGGACATCCCTGTCATTCTTAAAGCCTACAGTAACGAATTTCACTCTTTTGTCCTTGAGGAAGTTCTTAAAATCCTGGCACTCAACATCGGCATGGCATATGTGGTAGACCAAGCAAACGTTATGTACGCAAACCTGGATCACGGCGGGCTTCTTCCTCTCTTCGTCCTTTAGATCGTTCTCTCGTCCCAGGACTGTGGTGTACTCAACATCTAGCCCAGTGACCCACTCATCCATTGAACTATTGAAGATGCGTAGGAAGCGAGCAAGCCATGCTTTCACCGTCTCGGATCCACGTGTGTAGATGACGATGAACTGATCGCCGGTGATGGCTCTAACCTGGTACTCAGCGGCGACCATGGAGATTTGGGAGGCCATGGATTTTGGAGGAGGGTTAGGAGAAGTTGAACCGTTGTACCCCGTAAAAAAAAACTGGGAGCGAACTAATGTGAAAGGACAGGATGACTGGGAGTGAACTGTTGTAAGGTAGAAGACGGGGACGAGTAGGGCGTGCGAACGATGTGGGGTTGCTGGCTTGCCTGGTGGATAAACGGCCGCAAGCCCCCAAAGAGTTCTCGAGAACTATGCGGGACCCACTAGATGTCATGTCTACTAGACCCATATCTTAGGCCTGATGGTATAGCTTCTCCCTGTTTGCTTGCCATGCCGGCGCGTGGATGTAACTTCACTTAATTCCTTCAAACGTCGCGCCTCCCACGACCTTCGCCTCCCTCGCGCGGTCACGCCCTTTGAGTCTTTGACCGGCTATAAATGAGCAATTTTTTTGCCTTTTTTTAGACAAGCAATTTTTTTGCCTACTCCACATGCATGATACTCCCTCTGGTCCTTTTTACTCCCGTCAACCATTTGCAAAGTGTTTGACCAAATTTATACTTTTTTTGAACACCACCTTATATTAATTAACCAGCCACACCAGTGCACTCATTCGGTACAATATTCACCACACATGGTGGTATGTTATTTACAAGAATACCATCTAATCTATTGTCAAAGCTATACTTAGGGATTAAGTGTGCCACCTTATTGGCCGAACGGCTAATCTTTGACAATTGAAGATTGTTGATCAACTTCGAGATGCTCAACACTTTCATCTTCAGGTCACGCATAGCAGAGCTGTCATAGTCCCCCGATGCAAGAGACGCTACCACAAAAGTGCAATCAGTCTCTAAAATTATAGGATTATGAAGAGAAATACCTATGTAGAGACCGGTAATGCAAGCCCTAAGCTCCGCTTCCTCCATGCTTTGACAGGCATCAATGAAATCCCATGACCAAATTTATACTAAAAATATCAATATCTACAATACTGATTATAATGAGTATAAGAACTACGTTTTATAATGAGTGTAAAAATATTGCTTTGACATTGTGATTGTTGACACATTTTTCTATAAGTCTGGTGAAACTAGAGGTACATTGACTTCGGACAAAACTTAAATGCACAATGCAGACTAGTTCCTCCGTCCAGGTGCGTGCCATGTCCTATCTTGTCATCACAACAAGGTTAGCTATTAGAGTACCACTACCTCCCTTCTAGTTTAAAGGGCTCGATTCAAAATTTTCACCTACTCTTAGCAAGATAGTAGAGGCGGTGGAATAGTTTTTGAAGTCTGCAAAAGTACTCAACTAGTGTTGTCGTTCTTCACAAAAAAATGTGTTTACCAATGCATGCATGAACACTAGTTACTCTAACCCCCCTCTCTTCTTCAATTCTTTGCCACATCAGCATGTTTGCTATTCCCGTGTGCATGATACCAGCTAAGATACCACCATTATGGCCAGCCTTAATCATCGCATGCAATAATTTAGTGCACCTTGAAATATGAACATGTGTGGGGCGTGTATGTTTTTAATGACTTGAGACTATACCTAGCCCGGCATGCAAGATGACTTATTATGTACCGTTCCCCATACCTGCAGGAAGCCCGTTCGTCTCTAAATCTTTTCCTCTCCATGTGTGGAAACAATATGCCTACCAAACTCTCCTTCTCCCTCCGGCGGTCCCACCACTCCACCCCGTGTGAAAAAATCTGCATGCATGACTCTCCTCCCCCCACGCTCGTCCAATCCGTTGTGACCAGCAATATTTCCACCCCTTCACTCCCCAGTAATTTACTCCAACAAATATGCCCACATAGTTGTTACTTAACTGCAGGTGCATTGGGTCACTGACATATGGGCCCAACAGGGGTCTGGCCCACATGTCAGTGACGAAACTGGACCTGCAGTTAAGTCAGTGCAGCTTAGTCCATATCTTACGTAGGTGTGCCATTGCTCACTATAAATACTGCGCCTCCGAGATCGCTATCTCCTCCCCCTCACATTCACATTCAACGCTATCTCCTCCCCCTCCCTCTCCCGTCGACCACCATGGCATCACCCCTCCCAAGCCCTAGGAGCCGCTCGCTGCACCGCGCGGATGGTCACGCGTCGCCGTTCCGTTCCTCACCGCCACTAGTCGAGGAGGACGCGTCGGTGTTCCGCTCCTCGCCGCTACACGAGGCGTCGCCGTTCCGTTCCTCGCCGCCACTCGTCGAGGAGGACGCGTCGGTGTTCCGCTCCTCGCCGCAATGTGACGCGTCGTCGTTCCGTTCCTCGCCGCCACTAGTCACGGAGGACGCGTCGACGTTCCGCTCCTGGCCGCCATGCGTCGAGGTGGACGCGTCGGCATTCCCAATCTCGCCAGCACGCGCGCCGGAGGATGCGTCGGCTCCCCGCTATGAGGAGAACGCCGCGCCGCCCGCCGAGCCCCCCAACCTTGAGGAGCATTGGAAAGAAATGGATGTCGCATTGTGGGAGGCTTTGCCTCCAGCAGACCGCGCCAAAATAGAGGCGGAGAAGAAGGCCGAGGAAGAGAAGCGCACCACGGAACAAGCTGCCTGGGAGGCCTATATCCCGTCCGAGAGAGTCAGGCAATTGGCTCTTTGGCAGAAGGCTCGTGCGGCGGCCGTGAGGGTGGTGGAGGACGCCCATGCCGATGCCCTGAGTGCAGTCGGGGCCAAGCACCTCATCTACGCTTGGCGGTACGTGGACCGGGTGCACGCTTCCAGCGAGGAGGAGTACTTGTTGGCGCCGGATCACCACACCCGTGAGATCGTGCTCGCCCGCCGGCAAGCCGCCAATCAGCACCTCGCGAGTTGCGAGGCTGAGGAAGAGGCGTTGTGTCGGCGCACTGGGAAACGGCCGCGCACCAGGGCACTCATGGCGCGCCGCAAGCGCTCCTGTGAGCGTCGTGGCTTTTAGGAGGAGTATAATTTTTGTTTCGTAAGGCGATCTCATTAGTTTTGGGACGCAAATGATAAATCCCGAACATTCAGGAATTTTTAGCGTCCTAAATTAAGTATGGAAAAGGGAAAGTTTGGAAACCTTGTGTATTCGTATGCATTTTGCAAGTACGTGCATATAGCACAAACTTTACTATATATTATCGCACTACACGTCTCTCTCGATATATGCTTGTAGACTGTGCTACTCCCTCCGTCCAAGTCAATAAGTCATGTTTGGTTATGCACCATGACCAAGAAGGAGGGAAGACTTATACACCTAGACGGAGGGAGTACTACTATTACTTATGTACGTGCAAATGCACGTTTTAACATTACGATGCGGTTTTTGTAAATGTAGAAAAACAACACTAGTCAAGCTTGTGAAACGATTCAATGCAAAACAAATGCAAAAATGCTCGTTTGATTGTTTATTTTTAGCTTCCTTCTCTGTGGTTATTTCTCTGTTGTACTTTGTACGGAGTATCTCACTGGTTGGAAAGGCATGCAAATTCCCAAACCGCTTCCTGCACCCTGTATCGAATTTTTTGCCTAACAAGTTGTGCCGTGCAATTGGAATTCCAACTTTAGTACTACTACTAGTAGGAGTACCAGGGGCCAGTTCTTTTAGGCTTCTAGATTAGTAATCCCATAACTACTACCTCCGTCCTGGTTTATTGGTCCACATTGTAATCTGTGTCAAATTTTGATCATAAATTTAACTAATGAAATGTTAGTGCATGTCACATGCACTACTCCATCCTAGGTGAGTAAGTCATCTTAGGTTGTGCACCATGACCAAGGAGGAGGAGAAAACGAGAAACATTAATGTTTATTTACTAATTAATAGTATTGCATGCAATGAACTAACCACTGCATGTCATGTTTGATATCTCAAGTCATTAAAAGCATGCACACTCTTTATCTCTTGTTGGTTGATATGTCAAGAAACAAGAACGAGGGAGAAGTTAATGCTCCACGCCTAAGTGTTTTGGGATTATTTGGTTTTCGTAAGATGACTTACACACCTAGACGGAGGGATTACAATGGTGAGGAATAAACCAGTTAAATCTTTGGTCAAAATTTAGCACAAATTACAACGGTGAGGAATAAACCAGGACGAACTAGTAGTTTAGAAGCCCAAATAAATGAGTGAGGCGCCTTATTGTTACTCTCCACTGTGACTAGTCTTGTGGTAAAAGCTGGGGAAGCCGCCAAAAGAACTGGCCCTAGGAGTAGTAGCTAGGGATCGAGTGTGCAAGATGAACCGGAGGAAGTAAATGCAGAGAGATGAAATGCAAAATAGACGGAGGGATGTGATGGTTGCTTGTCCGTTTATTTTACCAGGCCACTTATGACTAGGAGTCGTTGGGTTTTGTGATATGACGGCTTTACTGCCGCGCCACGAGCAGGGTGAGAGGTGAGACTCCCGTGCAGCGCCGCCCTCTACACTTGTACTACATCAGTCGTGGTTTATTAGTCCCCCGTTGAATTTGACTGAAGATTGAACTGACAAAATGTTAGTGCATGTCAACAAAAACTATATCGTTGGATTCGTATTTGAACATAGTTTTGGATGATATAATTTTAGGTGACATGCAGCAGCATTTATCGTACTATATATAATGTTAGTTCAATTTTTGGTCGTACTAATCTATAGTAGTAAGGTGCCCGTGCGTTGCACCGAAGAGTGAAATGCATTGATCGAGGAGTTGTTTATTTTGACAAAGGATGTGGGGGTCATCTCATGTGTAACGGGTATCGATAGGTTTGTTTGGATATTATTTCATCTCTAGAGCTCACAAACATTCGGGTGAAATAGATAAAAAGGTATATTTTGCAAACAAAAGCGTTCAACTGTTCAACCTGCATCCAAAACTTGTGAAGAAATAACACTTATTGTGCTTTGCAAGAAATGATCTTTAAGAATTAGTTTTTGAGTATCGATTGTTATACATGTTGGCTACAGATGACATGACACTTTCTTATAGTCAACAGTTGGCTATACTATTAAGTAATATTAACCATGCCCTTATACACCTAGACCGAGGGATTAAATGAGGATGACTTGCAAGCGGGCACAGGAGATGTAAGAAATGGTTCATCATAAGTCTTTCACCAGTACTGTAGTAAAAATTCATACATGGAAGATTCTAGACTAAACCATAAATGGATACACTTTTATTCATGTGCGATACTCCAATAGAGCAAGATCCTGCATGGAAGTCTCCACATGCTTAGACAGCGGATTACATTGAGCGAAGACTAATGATCAACATTTAACTTGATAATGCGTATGTCCAGGTGAACCTCCTTGGAGTCCCCGTGCACCGCGTCGGCGGGTAAAGGATGCCATGGGTTTTCCAAGTCCACATTGGCGGGATAGTCCCAGCTCTCCAGAGTCCAAGTCCGTTCGATGAGGCCGGTGTCGCCGCCCACGCGACCCGGAGGGGTAGCAACACTGACCACGCACCCGTACATCGGCCTCGTGTCAGTGTCAGTGTCAGCGGCGTCGCCCCTGACGCACATTACAGAGACGAGGCGGTGGCCTGCGCGGGCCTCGCCGGTGCCCACGATCAAGAGGAAGACGCTGCGATCCTCCTCCGAGACTAGCAGGCGGCGGTGATCTTCCAGCGACTCCGGCATGGTGAATGGGTAGCACGTCTCGTACTTGATGTTCTCCGCAAGGGCCAGTAGTGACTGCTACACGCATCCATGAGGTGATGCACCATGTCCGCTGGCGAGCCACAAAACGGCATCGGGCACTCATAGCAGTGGACGAAGGGCTGCTTGGAGGCATCGACCAGACCGTCCATGAAACGGGAGTGGCTGTAAGGGGTGTTGCGCCAGTTGAATATATGAGAAAGTTACTACGAGATTTAATCCGAATAAGCACAAAATAAATCATGATGACTATAACATAGATGAAACTAATCATGTGGACTAGCATAGTAGTAGGATACAGAGTAGAAACATGAATTCTACCACGATTTCGAACAGGAAGGACATAAACACATACGGTGCTCCCCGAAGCAGCACCATTGGCTTTGAGGTTGTCGCCCATGTCCAAACACCACGTAGGCATGGTCTTTGAGCACGGTTCATAGTCGTTCCACGCTCGGGCATTGAAGTTTGAAACTATTTTAGATTATAATTTACTACTCCTTCAGTGCTAGTAGTATAGCAGAGTCCTACTCTACTACTCTACTCAAGCAAGTTAGGGCATAGCACTGTAGGGAGTACCAGTATTATGATCACTCAGGCAAGTTTTCTGGCATCGACATGACCCTACGCTGGTGGTATGTGTCTCGTAAGTCAAGCGGTGTGTTGTAGTCATCATCACCTGTCCACTTCCCGTAACACATATTCGCTTCTCCATCTTTGTCCGCACATAATCTCATCCAATCTTCCATCCCCACTAAGGCGCCTCCCCCCTTGTCTGAAACCCAAGCACTAACAATGGAAGAACCGAGCAGCATCCGCCGAAAGAGTGGCTGGAATTCACTCCCCACATAGGTAATCAAGCTCATTGTTTCGCGTGTGGACAATCTCACTACCATGCCGCTCGCCGCGTGCTCGTCGGGGCTGTACCGTTTACTCAAAGCCCTCAGGCCGGAGCTTTTTAAGCCAGCTCCTTGCTTGCTGATGCCGCCTGATCTTCAGAAATGGCATGTCACGCAGTATAACGATCATAGGGTGGGGAGCATCAACCCCCTTGACTGCGATCCGATCCCCGTCAGCCTCAACTACATTAACGGTATGTACTGGGTCGACATGAACACGTCTTGGATGGTTCTCGTCAACGGTCGCGACAGCTGGATGCTCGTGGAGGTCTACACCCGGCGATTCATCCCCCTTCCTTCGATTAACACTGCACTGCTTTGGCACCGCGGCCCAGAATACTCGGAATCTTACAGTAGCCAACATGATACCATGTTTGATTTGCCTAAGGTTGTAATCTTCCAAGTGCCCACAAGATCTGCAATTTATAAAGACTTCAGGCTAATTGTGTTCTTCAACCGCGGTCTCGCCTATCTGACAGGTCACTGCGGTAAGTGGATAAATCTGCACGTCCATCGCATGATCATACATCCTCCATGGTTCTCTAATGCCATTGAACACAAGGGCTTCATTTACGATGTCGACTCCTTCTATGGCTGGACGTATTGCTGGCCTACTCCAGTCATCACTACAAACGGCTGTAACAACAGTATGTTAATTTCCTATGATATCATGATGGCTTGCTTATATTATTGTCAACATTTGCTGAAAAAATATTGATGCTCATAACATGCTGTTCTTAAGATTGACTAAATCAAGAGCCCTATTTTATTTGACTCCAACTTGATATGATGTTGTAGGCCACCTGGTGTCCCTACCCTTCCTAATCCCAGAACCTTTCAAAGAAAAGCGGCATGGTAGTTGCAGGTGGTAACTGGCTCGATTAGACGACGACGAAAGATTGATGATCGTTCGCACGTACCGGACGTGTTGTTTCGCGGAATACAATCACAGTCACTTCAAGGTCTTTGAGCAGGATCCCAGCTTCTCTGGGCCTTCGGGAATTTTTGACTGGAGGCTGGTAAGTAGCCTTGGTACACGCTCTCTGTTTCTCAGACTGAATTATCCGATTAACCAGGAGATAACCGACGGCAAGGATCATGATGGCAGCACGGTTTCGTTCATCAGGCAAAACTGTGTGTACACGGCGTACCATGCGTCTCTGCATGCACCATACCCTAATATGTGCCGCCATGCTCTGCATCCCAAAGTAGGAGAGAGGGTCGCAAGTATCATACTTCGACATGTTGGCTGGAGTTTCCCCTGTCAGGCACACACCTGGTTCAAGCCGTCAGCCAATCTCCACAGCTTAATAAGTAGTAACGTCTAACTAAGCCAGTTAGTTAGATGGGTACACTTGGTGTAGTAGGACCTTTATTTAGTTTGATGCATACACTTTTCTGTTTTGGTATCCCTTTTGTAATGATGGCTGATGTTTGGTTTGGAAGAGAGAGCTGCATCTTCACTCTTCTGGCCTACTTACTGCATCTGTTGCACCCCGAGCCCTGGTTGCTGCTGCTGCTGTTTTCAATGAACAATCAGTAATACATTTCGTCTGTTGGTTGAATAAATGTGTTGTTAGAACGACAAACACAATGTTTTGGAATTCGTTGCACGGTTCAATCCTTTAGTGCCCCGTACCGTACGTAGCGCATACTATTTTTCGTACGGAACTCATTTTCCACTTGTTGATAACATGCAGCCCACTGATGAAGGCCCAATAGAGAAGCCCATAATTAACTGGAAGGGAGGATCTCTCATGAATCCGGCCCAGGTACATGCTCATGGTCCCCTAAACATAAATAAGGAAATAAATAAATAAATAAATCTAAATGCTCATGCACCAGTTCTTTGGGAAAATAGGTAGCCCAATATTTCTTTTTGAAGAATACCCAAGCTAGGCCTATTTCTTTTGTCCGAATTACTGGGCTGCAAATCATTCAAGACGAGGAGGGATGCATTCTGACCTGGCTTCAGAGTATGGTCAATGTCTGTTAAAAGTAATATCAAAAGGGGTTGAAAATTCCAAAAAATTTATAGCAAATGGGATATAAGTTTCTGTTTTTGTTTTTGTTCTTCACTGATATCTTATACGTATTTCATTGGATTTAACATGACATAGTACTAATTTATTTTTAAATTTGTTTTACTATGGCTATTAATGTTTGGATTAAGAATATTTCATTCCCCAGCAAAAATTTGTGAATTTTCAAAATTTCCCACATATTTAGTTAATTTTTTGACCCTGGTACTGACCAAAAAAGGCCAGCAATTCTAAAAATGGAAAATGGGCTGCAAAAAATTTCATATGAATTAGAAAATGGGTAAAAATTATAAAAATAATAGCAAATGGGCTGTACACGCCACAAATTTCGAGGCTGACTTGTTTACGCAAGGCTTTGTCAGTGAACACACGATTCTAGCACAATGACTGTTGGATGTCCATCCAACGGCCGACGTGCTTCTTCAATCTCTGATCTTCCTACTCCAGCCGCCTAAACTAGCACCGGCAGGACTGCCTGCTCCCTCCTATTGTGGCCCGTTGTGATGCCGCACAGGCTTCCCCGGCCCACCCTACTCCCTCCGCTGGCCTGGCCGCACGCAATCAACTACCTCCTTATTACTCGAAAAAAATGATTCCTCCCACTGACATCTGGGGCGCACCGGTTGGGATGCTGACCTGTGGGCCTACTAAGTTGACGCGTACGCAGGGCTTGTCAACTTAGTCAACAAACGATTCTAGCAGCAGTAACCGTTGGATTTGAATCGAACGGTCCTGCTGCTTCTTCAATCGGTGCTCTTCTTGCACCAGCCGCCCAAACCAGCTCCGGGGAGACCGCCTGCTCCTACCTCCAGTGGCCGGCTGTGCTGCCGTTGAGGACTCATCGCCCCCTACTCCTCCCACCGCTAGCCAGGCCCTGCGGCAACGGCAGCCTAACACCGCATCCGAACCAGTGAACCCTCGTACTCCTCTCCGCGTGGGCATCCACTGCCGTGTCTTCCCCGGCTCCACGTCGTCCCCTTCCTAGGCCTCACCATCATCCACTGCCTTGGTGCTCTCGGCGCGGCGTGGTCAACGACATTCCATCGGAAGAGTACTGTACATGGAGAGGGTGACAGCTGGGTCCACGGCTACAGCCCAGTTTTTTGTGATTTGCCAAGTAAGTCGCTTTGTCTGGCCTGTTGGGCTGGAAATCTTTCAAGACAAGGAGAGCTTTCATTCGGTTGGATGAGAAAATGGCCCATCAATAATGAGAAATGGGCTGTACATTTTTAAAACACATCAAACCGGCAATTAGTTTCAAATATCTTTTTTTTTCATTTCGAGATTTTAAATTACATTAATTTATATGCATGGAGAATTTGTTGGATTTTATATTGATATACATTTATTTTTAAAATCAGTTTGAATATGAGTCGAAATTTTGGGATTAAAAACAGTTCGGACCGCACCGAAATATGCAAAATTTCGTACAATTTTTTAACCGTGGCCACAATATGGGCTGTAATGCTAACAAAAAGAATATGGACTCCAAAAAAACCTTAATAATTAGCAAATGGGCTGTAAATTATTAGAAATAATGGCAGATGGGTTGTATGCTGTTTTCCACAGATTTGAGGCTTTCCTAAAAAAAAGGTTGACGCACAAGCAGTGACTGTTGGATGGCCATCCAACGGCCATCGTGCTTCTTCAATCTCTACTCTTCCTGCTCCAGCCTCTCAAACAAGCGCCGGCGGGACTACCTGCTCCCTCCTCCCCGCGGCCGGCTCTGCTGCCGCGCAGGCCTCACCGTCCCATCGTACTGCCATCGCTAGCCTAGCCATCCCTCTACTCACCCACACTTGCTGTTGTTCTTCGGCGACGGCAGACGAACCACTAAACCCTCGTACCGTCCTACTCCCCTCCGCGTGGGAAACAACTGCCGAGTCTTCCCTGCCTCCGTGTCGTTCCCTTCCTAGGCCTCGCCGTCGTCCACCGCCCTGGTGCTCTCGGCGTGGCCTGGTCAACGTGGTCAACGACCGACATGCATCTGAAGTGGACTGTACGTGGAGAGGCCGACAGCTGGGTCCACGGCCGCACGCAAGGAAATGCCTCCTTATTATGCGCAAAATAATGATTCCTCCACCTGACATCAGGGACACACCGAAAGGGCCTCTGTATTTCATGAAAAAAACATTACCGCCGCTGACAGCTCGGACCCACCAGCTATATCTTCGCACGCAAGGAAGTGCCTCCTTATTACGCACAAAAAAATGAATACTCCCTCTATTAGCTGGGACCCAGTATAGTGGCAGGCTGACATGTGGGCCTACTAAGTAGACGGTGACGGAGGGCTTTCTCGAATTACTCAATATGCCTGATTCTAGCTCTACTGACCGTACGATGTCCATCCAACGGTCGTAGTGCTTCTTCAACCTCTAGTCTTCTTGCTCCAGCCGCCCAAACCAGCGCCGGTCGTGCCTCATGCTCCTGCCTCCCGTGGCCGGCTGCGATGCGGCGGAGGCCTCACCGCCCCCTACTACTTCCACCGCTGGCCAGGCCATCCCTCTACTCACCCACACCCCCTGTTATTCTGCGGCGATGGCAGCCTCACACCGCAGCGAACCAGTGAACCCTCGTACTCCTCTACGCGTGGGCATCCACTGCCCCGTCTTCCCCGGCTCCACGTCGTCCCCTTCCTAGGCCTCACCGTTGTCCACCGCCATGGTGCTCTCGGCGCAGCATGGTCAATGTGGTCAAGGAACGGCTTCCATCGGACGTGGACTATACGTGGAGAGGCTGACAGCTGGGTCCCAACGGACGGGCCACCGTATTTCACGAAAAAAATGTTTCCCCCTGACTGCTGCAACCCACCAGCTACATCTTCGCACGCAAGGAAGTGCCTGACAGTCGGGACCCACCTGGTCGAAGCGTACATAGCGTTGTCATTCTGGTCGCGAACGTGTACGTACATATATACTGGTGGATGTAGAGGTGCGCACGTGCCGTAGTAGAGGCGCGCACGTATCATCTACACGTACGTACAGCGGCCAGGGTGCAAGAAAGAAAATACGGCCATGTATGTGTACATACGGGCGGGGTCTCGAACGCCTACTCGCGCATACGTACGGCCAGGGCTCGTGTACATGGCTGGGTCGGAACGGAGAAATAGCGTCGTCGTCATGTTCATGGGGAGGCAATGGAATGCGTCGTGTTCATGGGGAGGCAACGGAATGCGTCGTGTTCATGGGGAGGCAACGGAATGCGTCGTGTTCATGGGCAGGCAATGGAATGCGTCGTGTTCATCGGGAGGCAACGGAATGCGTCCTGTTCATCGGGAGGCAATGGAACGAGTGGGAGCCAACCGGTTGGGTCGAAACGGAATGCGTGGTCGTGTTCATCAGGAGGGCTTGGACGGAACAGGCGATGGAAACGAGGCCTGGCATACCGCAAAACGGAGGAAACGGAGCTCCTACATTCGGAACGGGGTCCTGTTGATCGGTTGGGGTGTGCCATACCGCAAAATGGAGGAAACGGACCTCCTACGATCGAAACGGGGGTCCTGTTGATCAGGAGGGGTGTGGCGTACTACAAAACGGATGAAACGGACCTCCTACGATTGAAACGGGGGTCCTGTTCATCGGGAGGGGTGTGGCGTACCACAAAACGGGACTCCATGGGATACTGTTCATCTCCACCGTCGACCTCCTCCAACCTCCACGTGTTACCGTCGACCTCCTCCAGCCTCCATACGCTACCTCGACCTCCTCCAGCCTCCACGGGCTCCTGTTCATCCAGCCTCCACCGCGCGCTACTCCACCGGCTACTGTTCAACCACCCCTCCACGGGCATCCCTCCACCGTCTACTGTTCATCCAGCCCTCCACACCACGGGGTCCTGTTCAAGCACCCCTCCACCATCTACTGTTCATCCAGCCGTCCACACTATGGGGTCCTGTTCATCCAGAGGCAACGCCACCGCTCACTGTTCATCCACCCCCCCGCAACGCTCACTGTTCATCCAATCGACCGACTGCAGTTAGCAGCAGTAGCGAAGGAATCGCTCGATCAGGTTCAGTTACGCGTAGCCTACAGTGCAATCACTCGGGTTCAATTAGAGCCCAATGCCTCGCTCGGGTTCAGTTAGAGCCAACGCCTCGCACACACGTGCGTACGTGTACGAGAGAAACGCGCATCACTCGGCCACCGACCTCCCACCGTAACCGGGAACTCCCCGAAATTTTCCTCCCCCTCGCTTCTACCACGGTTTTTTCCGTCATGGAAGGCCCAAAGAATGTCATGCAACTACGTCTCCGGCCTGCCCAGGATGAAAAGCCCATTTTTTGTCATGAGTTTTTTTCATATAAGTAGGAGCCCACCACATCTACGATAATACCGGGTTTTGTCATAATTATCGTCATAGAAGTGTCATATGTATGACAGATTTTTTTTTTCGTTCGGCCCAAAATGTCACGGATGTGTCTTTTTTTGGTAGTGAATGCGATGCACATGATGACATGATATGAAATGCATGACATGAACAAAAAGCAAAAAGAATACAAAAACCCAACCACGAAGGGAATCTTATAACTTAAAGCCGAAAATGGCAAGAGTCGGAATTACAAATATGGCAAGTTACATCCTGGGTGTTACATCCGTGCTTCGACCCTATCTGCGTATGGGGAAATGAGATATCGATGAACCAGCATTAAGTGAGCAAGCTGATAAAGATTGTTACTAAAATGGGTCAAAAGTTGG
The DNA here is from genome assembly GCF_056163025.1 of Triticum urartu. Lineage (NCBI taxonomy): Eukaryota > Viridiplantae > Streptophyta > Magnoliopsida > Poales > Poaceae > Triticum > Triticum urartu. The sequence goes on along the minus strand of NC_141874.1, from coordinate 241,406,616 downwards.
AAATTAAACTATTTGTTTACACTTTATCCAATACAACAGCGAACTGCAGGATGGTTAGTAAGAACTCTGCAGTTTTCGTTTTACTGCCCATAATGAGTTGTGTTAGATGACAATGTCTGAATCTTTTTTCTTTGCAGTGGTTCCCAAAGCAGTTTACTCAAGATTACCTCTCAAACTACATGATTGGTGGACATGCAAAGGTTAAAGTATTTCTTCAAGAACACGATGATTATGTAGATGTTTTCATGAAGACCGTGAAGGAGGGGCGGTTGGCCATCACAAGGGGTTGGACTAGAGTCATGCATGCCTTCTGCATGGAGGAGGGCACAATATGGGCATTCCGCTTCACCTTGTTCAGCAACCAAAATATATTTTGCCGCTTTCTTTACCATATTTAATAGTACAAATATACAACTGTGGTTCATCATTATTTATTTGGTTCTTATGTAATTGTTTATATGTACCTATGAATCGAATAATGCATTGGTTGTTTGAACCAGATGGATAAGAATAAAGCTATAGTATACATTAATATTCATATTCAAATCCGGTACATTTTGAAATAGTAGCAATTAGATTACAGTGAAATTACACTCTCCAGGTCATTACGGCACACACGGTTGGTAAAAACACAAACCTTTGCGATATACACCATAGTCCGAGATAGATCACACAGAGGAAACGTGTGGAAGCATGCACACAGTTGCCATTTGCAAAGCGGCGATGTCAGACAATATCACAAATGGTACGGGCAAACTAAACATTTGTGATAGTCGCCTTATCGTACATGATTCGCAACCATGAACTTTTTTTGATGAAGTATGCATCATAAACGTTGCACCACAGAATAGCGTGTGCGATAGTTGTCGTGTACGACGATGTTACGACAGTCCGAGGTGCCGTAATCCTTTCCGACACTCATACGACGAATAGCTAATCTTCTTAATTAGTTATCGCATACGGTTTGGGACAAGCGAATGTGTGTGATTGTATGCTAATTATCATACACGTTCTATAATAGTGAACCGTTTGTGATGGGTCATGCATCGTAAATGTAGCACCACAGAATACCGACTGCGATGGAAATGCGAGCACACGCGAGTAGGAGTATTGTATATGCATCTTGGCTCCCTATCCCCGACGACTTCTGGGTCGTGTGGGAAGGACCCCCAATCGCCCACACTCACTTGGCGACGGTTCCAAATGCCGTCGCGGAAAGGGGTTAAAAACCTTTTGTATAGCACGAACGCGTACCAGTGACTAGAACCAATGGCACCTCCTCACTCGTGGGAGAGCTTTCCACGACTATAAATACCTGAGGTCCTGCGGAAGAGTGCGGCTCGCCAAGCGAGGTGGAGTTGTTCCCGGCAGCCCCCTTATCGGGGACCTCTAAAGGTACTGCCGGTGAGGGCTTGCCGGAGTCTAGCTTCCTCCTCTTCCTCACCATTTTAAACGGGGATACGGATGGCTGAATCAAATGGAGGACAAAGGTCCCTGGTTCCACAGGGAGCTTTTGTGCGGCACACTTTGATAGATAATCAGAAGTGCTATTTTCTACACGTGGTACGTGCTCCATTTGTAATCCGTCAACGTGTTCCTCCAACTTCCTCACTTCTTCAACGTATCACTCCATTAACGGGCTCTGGTAATCCTTGTTGACTTGTCTCACCACAAGTTGTGAATCTCCATGGATGATCAGCTTCTTAATCCCCAACTCTATCGCAATCCTGAGCTCGACAAGGAGCCCTTCATACTCTGTGGTGTTGTTGGTAGCCCTTTCTCGGGCAAAGTGCATTTGGACTACGTACTCTAGGTGCTATCCCGGGGGTGTGATGAAGAGGACACCATCCCTCACACCTTGTAGTTAGAAAGCACCATCAAAGTACACGATCCACTCTTGGGGCGCTTCCTTGCCAGGGAAGACTGTTTCCAGCGTCTCTTCATCTGGAGTTGGTGTCCATTATGCAATAAACTACGCTAGTGCTCTACTCTGAATGGTTGAGATGCTTTCGTACTTGATACGTCTCCGTCGTATCTACTTTTCCAAACACTTTTGCCCTTGTTTTGGACTCTAACTTGCATGACTTGAATGGAACTAGCCCAGACTGACGCTGTTTTCAGCAGAATTGCCATGGTGTTATTTTTGTGCAGAAATAAAAGTTCTTGGAATGACCTGAATATCATCGGAGATTATTTTTGAAATATATAAAAAATACTGGAAGAAAGATCCACATCAGGGGGCCCACACCCTGTCTAATAGGGTGGGGGTGCGCCCTACCCCCCTGGGTGCGCCCCCTGCCTCGTGGGCCCCCTGATGCTCCACCGACCTCAACCTTGACTCCATATATTCACTCTCGGGGAGAAAAAAATCAGAGAGAAGGATTCATCACGTTTTATGATACGGAGCCGCCACCAAGCCCTAAACTCTCTCGGGAGGGCTGATCTGGAGTCTGTTCGGGGCTCCAGAGAGGGGAATCTATCGCCATCGTCATCATCAACCTTTCTCTATCACCAATTTCATGATGCTCACCATTGTTCATGAGTAATGCCATCATAGGCTTGCTGGACGGTGATGGGTTGGATGAGATTTATCATGTAATGGAGTTAGTTTTGTTAGGGTTTGATCCCTAGTATCCACTATGTTCTGAGATTGATGTTGCTATGGCAATGCTATGCTTAATGCTTGTCACTAGGGCCCGAGTGCCATGATTTCAGATATGAACCTATTATGTTTTCATTAATATATGTGAGTTCTTGATCCTATCTTGCAAGTCTATAGTCACCTACTATGTGTTATGATCCGGCAAGCCCGAAGTGACAATAATCGGGACCACTCCCGGTGATGACCGTAGTTTGAGGAGGTCACGCATTCACCATGTCTTAATGCTTTGGTCTGGTACTCTATTAAAAGGTGGCCTTAATATCCCTTAGTTTCCAATTGGACCCTGCTGCCACGGGAGGGTAGGACAGAAGATGTCATGCAAATTCTTTTCCATAAGCATGTATGACTATATTCGGAATACATGCCTACATTACATTGATGAATTGGAGCTAGTTCTGTGTCACCCTATGTTATGACTGTTACATGATCGATGGCATCCGGCATAATTCTCCATCACCGATCCAATGCCTATGAGCCTTCCATATATTGTTCTTCGCTTATTTACTTTTCCGTTGCTACTGTTACAATCACTATAAAACCAAAAATATTACTTTTGCTACCGTTACCACTACTATCATATTACTTTGATACTAAACACTTTGCTGTAGATATTAAGTTTCCAGGTGTGGTTGAATTGACAACACAACTGCTAATACTGGAGAATATTCTTGTGGGTTATCAGTACTTCAGTCCAAAGCTTGACAATTCCTGCGCCCATTCAACTATCCTGCCGGTGGCTTCAGGGTTCCTCAATATGCGTTGTAGAGGAAAATGGGTGACAACTATGACCTCGTGGGCTTGGAAGTAATGGCACAGCTTCCTTGAGGCCATGATGAGGCTGAAGATTAATTTCTGTACCCCAGAGTACCTTGATCTAGGCCCCTATATTAGGGAGCTAACAAAGTAAACTGGTTGCTGCACTACCTTCTTCCTTGCCACGGTCTTGGAATTGCATTCACTATACTGCCCTTATTTCTCTTGATCTGCGCTCAATCCTGCCGCGAATTGTTCACTTCCTTCTCCGTGGAGGATAGTATCTACAACTGCTCCTTCTTCCACTTCCCACTGTGCCACCAGGGCTGCACTAACCACTTGATTGGTCGCTACTAGATATAGTAGCAACGACTCTTCTGGTTTGGGAGCGACCAAGGTGGGGTGTGGCTCCCCGGATCAGAGAGACCGGAACACCCCGTATTCCAGCCCATAGATCAAGTGTTCTAGAATACGGCGCTTCTTGGCATAGAACAAATCAACTGTTTATTAGAATCTATATGGATACAAGGGTTCCGATATAACAGGGAATTGCATCGGCACAATGACACTACACCTGCTTAGGTTGCTCTATGCCAGTAGTAGAACAACTCGAAGCAGCGGAATAACTTCTAGCAGTGGAATAGCGACGACATCAATGGACTCCACTCCTCAGGGACTCTGGCTGGAACGCGTATCCTAGCTGGCAAACTCACACTCCTCGACAAGCAGGAAAACACGGCATGACCTGCAAACTGGCATGGCATGTTAGGTGAGTACAATGAATGTACTCGCAAGCTCACAACAACCAAAGCAATCAAGACAAACAATAACATGGCATTTACATGTCACTAGCAATGATGAGCATCATACTACCAGAACAACATGGCGTGTACAAGGTGATCATGATACAACTAGAACAACATCCGACGAGCATGGCATGCACATGTCACTCAAGGCATGAACAATGATGATACTAGCATGTAGCATGCTACAAATATCACTTACCCTATACAGGGCTACCGCGTAACCACCAAATATATGCCACTCTTACTTAGCAGCATGGTCACGGGATCGCTTCAATCATTATCAAGAATACCATCGTGATCTTCAAAAGAACACCTCATCCTTATAAAGAATACCATTGGGATCCTCACAAGATCACCTCATCATTATCAAGAATATATCATGATCCTCTTGTGACCACATAAGGGTTAACCAACTTCTTTCCTCATCAAATCGAGGTTTTTTATTAGTCAGGTTATTATTACTGTTGACCCATAGTGTGACCACTATGAACTGGGCCCATATCCGCGGGCGCGACTATGGATAGATTAAACACACTCCGTAGAGGTTGGTACACTATATCCACACTACGGAACCCAAGGCCTCATGCTCCCATTTGGGTGGACCAACGGCGTTCCGACAAAACCAATCTACCGCCATGACACTCTCCCGACCACTCCGAAAAACTCCCCTTTGGGCTAAGTCATGGGTGGCCCCGATGCCACTCTGGACATCCAACGGCCACCGTTGTGGCAAAACAAAACGCTCTCAAACGAGGACATGGGATCTCAATACCAAACTTGGCACACAAGGCTTATGTCCGCCTACCTATTTAGGGTAGCATGCGCCCATGACCTTCCCTGGTTGGAGGCACCAGCGAGAGGCATGACAATAGACCCAGTTAGGACCCCCCATAAGGCAAGTGTGGCTGCACTGGTCAGCTCGATTTGATGGCACTATGACTCAGCCAACAGATGTTCAAGTTGTATTAAATTCCAGCTTAACTTCGATATAATGAGCTGAGTCACAATAGCATGAGGAAATAACAATGCATATGAACATGATATCAATATGAGAATGGATGAGCAACATCACTATTTAACATATCAAGAACAACAAATCATTCTCCAGATGCAAATGAGCATGGCATACCAATGATCATAAATAGCACAAGTATAATAACAACATCTCAGATGAACATAGCATGATCACTAGCATCAGAAATAAATACTAGAATAGCACATTAATTATATTAGCAAGCAATCATTTAACCAACTAGATGCAAATGATCATGGCATAACATAAGCATGGATTCACAAGCATATATATAAGGCATTCACGAAATATTAACATGCACAAATTTATTAAATATTCAAGTAGAAAACCATGGATACTGCAAGACGGGCTTGACTAGACGAAGAAATAGGCTTTGGAATCACCTCACTCGGAGTTACGGGTGAAAAGATATAGCCAGGCAAAGTTTAGGGACCAATTTGTAGAAATAAACTCTACAAACAGGGCACTGGATGAAAAATATAAATACGTTCATAGAAATACATCTTTGGAGTAGAGGAAGTGTAAAGGGTACTGAAGAAGCAGAAGAATACACTTACAGATCCGGAAAGCGTATTTCAGGAACTACACTTCCACTTGCCACGTCAGCAGGGCCGGCTGGGTCACGCGTGAGGTTGCCGGGTGGGGTCCGTGGAGAAATGCTGCCCGTTGGCAGGTCCTTCTCCTTCCTCCTCGCGCTCACCTGCAGGACAGAAGGAGCCTCACGCTCCGGCGATCGCCCCGAGCGACTCCGGCCAACTCCGGTGGAGCTCGAACCAGCGGAGTGACCGAGAGGGCGAGGCACACCCGCCTGAACGCCTCCCGCTCTCCGAGGAGCACGGGACCGAACGAGGTCATGGCCGCGGCGGGAGGTGGCTATGACCACTCTTGAGAGGGATGGCCCGCAGCACGGGTGAAGGAGAGAGGTGGCTGGGGAGGCTCGGAGTGGTCTGAGAAGTGCTCTGATGGTGGAAGAAGATGGAGACCAGGTCTGCATTGTTGGGGAACATAGTAATTTCAAAGAAATTCCTACGCACACGCAAGATCATGGTGATTCATAGCAACAAGAGGGGAGAGTGTTGTCCACGTACCGTCGTAGACTATAAGAGGAAGCGTTATGACCACGCGGTTGATGTAGTCGTACGTCTTCACGATCGACCGATCCTAGTACCGAAAGTACGGCACCTCTGCGATATGCACACGTTCGGCTCGGTGACGTCCCACGAACTCTCGATCCAGCTGAGTGTCAAGGGAGAGCTTCGTTAGCACGATGGCGTGATGACGGTGATGATGATGCTACCATCGCAGGGCTTCTCCTAAGCACCGCTACGATATGATTGAGGTGGACTATGGTGGAGGGGGGGGGGGGTACCGCACACGGCTTGGAACAATCAACTTGTGTTTCCTAGGATGTCCCCCTCCCCCGTATATAAAGGAGTGGAGGAGGGGAGGGCCGGCCGTCTACTATGGCGCGCCCTGGGGAGTCCTACTCCCACCAGGAGTAGGATTCCCCCCTTTCCATGTAGTAGGAGTAGGAGAAGGAAAGGGAAAACAGAAGAGAAGGAAGGAGGGGGCACAGCCCCTCCCCCTAGTCCAATTCAGACTAAGCCTTGGGGGGCGTGCAGCCTCTCCTCTCTCTTTCCCCTAAAGCCCAATAAGGCCAATATACTCCCCGGCGAATTCCCGTAACTCCCGGTACTCCGAAAAATACCCGAATCACTCCGAACCTTTCTAATATCCAAATATAGTCGTCCAATATATCGTTCTTTACGTCTCAACCATTTCGAGACTCCTCGTCATGTCCCCGATCTCATCTGCGACCCCGAACTACCTTCCGTACATCAAAACATATTAACTCATATTACCAATCGTCACCGAACGTTAAGCGTGCGAACCCTACGGGTTCGGGAACTATGTAGACATGACCAAGACACGTCTCCAGTCAATAACCAATAGCGGAACTTGGATGCTCATATTGGCTCCTACATATTCTATGAAGATCTTTATCGGTCAAACTTCATAACAACATATGTTGTTCCCTTTGTCATCGGTATGTTACTTGCCCGAGATTCGATTGTCGGTATCTCAATACCTAGTTCAATCTCGTTACCGGCAATTCTATTTACTCGTTCTGTAATACATCATCCCGCAACTAACTCATTGGTTGCATTTCTTGCAAGGCTTATAGTGATGTGCATTACCGAGAGGGCCTTGCAAGGCTTGTAGACAATCGGAGTGACAAATCCTAATCTCAATCTATGCCAACTCAACAAGTACCATTGGAGACACCTGTAGAGCACCTTTATAATCACCTAATTATGTTGTGACATTTGGTTGCACACAAAGTGTTCCTCCGGTAATCGGGAGCCGCATAATCTCATAGTCACAGGAACATGTATAAGTTATGAAGAAAGCAATAGCAACAAACTAAATGATCATCATGTTAAGCTAACGGATGGGTCAAGTCAATCACATCATTCTCTAATGATATGATCCCGTTCATCAAATGACAACTGTTGTCCATGGCTAGGAAACTTAACCATCTTTGATTAACGAGCTAGTCAAGTGGAGGCATACTAGTGACACTCTATTTGTCTATGTATTCACACATGTACTAAGTTTCCAGTTAATACAATTCTAGCATGAATAATAAACATTTATCATGATACAAGGAAATAAATAATAACTTTATTATTGCCTCTAGGGCATATTTCCTTCAGTCTCCCACTTGCACTAGAGTTAATAATCTAGTTCACATCTTTGTGTGATTAGTTCACATCTCCATGTGACTAATACCCGAAGGGTTTACTAGAGTCAATAATCTGGTTCACATCGCTATGTGATTAATACCCAAAGAGTCATTTTGCTTGTGAGAGAAGTTTAGTCTACGTGTCTGCAACATTCAGATCCGTATGCATTTCACAAATTTCTATGTCTATAATTCTCTGTACGGAGCTACTCTAGCTAATTGCTCCCACTTTCTATATGTATGCAGATCGAGACTTAGTGTCATCTAGATCGATGGAAAAAGCTTGCATCTATGTAACTCTTTACGACAAACTCTTTTATCACCTCCATAACCGAGAAATATTTCCTTAGTCCTCTAATGATAATTTTGACCACTGTCTAGTGATCTACTCCTAGATTTGTACTCCCTTGCTAGAAAAATGCTAAGGTATACAATAGGAATGGTAAATAGCATAGCATACTTTATAGAACCTATGACTGAGGCATAGCGAATGACTTCTCATTCTCTTTCTATTTTCTGCCGTCGTCGGGTTTTGAGTCTTTACTCAACTTCACACCTTGCAACACAGGCAAGAACTCCTTTGACTGTTCCATTTTGAACTACTTCAAAATCTTGTCAAGGTATGTACTCATTGAAAAAACTTATCAAGCGTCTTGATCTATCTCTATAGGTCTTGATGCTCAATGTGTAAGCAGGTTCATCGAGGTCTTTCTTTGAAAAACTCTTTTCAAACACTCCTTTATGCTTTCCAGAAAATTCTGCATCATTTCTGATCAACAATATGTCATTCACATATACTTATCAGAAATACTATAGTGCTCCCACTCACTTTCTTGTAAATACAGGCTTCACCGCAAGCCTGTATAAAACCATATGCTTTGATCAATTTATCAAAGCATATATTCCAACTCTGAGATGCTTGCACCAGTCCATAGATGGATCGCTGGAGCTTTCTCACTTTGATAGCACCTTTAGGATCGACAAAACCTTCTGGTTGTATCATATACAACTATTCTTTAAGAAATCCATTAAGGAATACAATTTCGACATACATTTGCCAGATTTCATAAAATGCGGCAACTGCTAACATGATTCGGACAAACTTTTAAACATCAATACGAGTGAGAAAATCTCATCGTAGTCAACACCTTGAACTTGTCGAAAACATTTTGCGACAACTCGAGCTTTGTAGATAGTAACACTACTATCAACATCCGTCTTCCTCTTGAAGATCCATTTATTCTTAATGACTCACCGATCATCGGGCAAGTCAATCAAAGTCCATACTTTGTTCTCATACATGGATCCCATCTCAGATTTCATGGCGTCAAGCCATTTTCCGGAATCTGGGCTCATCATCCCTTCCTCATAGTTCGTAGGTTCGTCATGGTCTAGTAACATGACTTCCAGAAAGGATTACCGTACCGCTCTGGTGCGGACCATACTCTAGTTGTCCTACGAGGTTTGGTACGAGGTTCGGTAGTAACTTGCTCTGAAGTTTCATGATCATCATCATTAGCTTCCTCACTAATTGGTGAAGAGATCACTAGAACTGATTTCTGTGATGAACTACTTTCCAATTTGGGAGAACGTACAATTACCTCATCAAGTTCTACATTTCTCCTACTCACTTCTTTTGAGAGAAACTCCTTCTCTAGAAAGGATCCACTTTTAGCAACAAAGATCTTGCCTTTGGATCTGTGATAGAAGGTGTACCCAACAGTTTCCTTTGGGTATTCTATGAAGACACATTTCTCCGATTTGGGTTCGAGCTTATCAGGTTGAAACTTTTTCACAAAAGCATCGTAGCCCCAAACTTTAAGAAATGACAGCTTAGGTTTCTAGCCAAACCACAGTTCATATGGTGTCATCTCAACGGATTTAGATGGTTCCCTATTTAACGTGAATGTAGCTGTCTCTAATGCATAACCCCAACATGATAGTGATAAATCGATAAGAGACATCATAGATCGCGCCATATCTAATAAAGTACGGTTATGACATTCGGACACACCATTACGATGTGGTGTTCCAGGTGGCGTGATTTGCAAAACTTTTCCACGTTGTTTCAAATGAAGACCAAACTCGTAACTCAAATGTTCTCCTCCACGTTCCGACCACAGAAACTTTATTTTCTTGTTACGATGATTTTCCACTTCACTCAGAAATTCTTTGAACTTTTCAAATGTTTCAGACTTATGTTTCATCAAGTAGATATACACATATCTGCTCAAATCATCTGTGAAGGTCAGAAAATAACGATACCCGCCATGTGCCTCAACACTCATCGGACCGCATACATCAGTATGTATTATTTCGAATAAGTCAGTTGCTCGCTCCATTGTTCCAAAGAACGGAGTCATAGTCATCTTGCCCATGAGGCATGGTTCGCAAGCATCAAGTGATTCATAATCAAGTGCTTCCAAAAGCCCATCAGCATGGAGTTTCTTCATGCGCTTTACACCAATATGACCTAAACGACAGTGCCACAAATAAGTTGCACTATCGTTATTAACATTGCATCTTTTGGCTTCAATATTATGAATATATGTATCACTACGATCGAGATTCAATAAACCAATTATATTAAGTGTATGACCATAGAAGGTTTTATTCATGTAAATAGAACAACAATTATTCTTTGACTTAAATGAATAACCGTATTGCAATAAACATGATACTATCATATTCACGCTTAACGCAAACACCAAATAACATTTATTTTAGGTTCAACACTAATCCCGAAAGTATAGGGAGTGTGCGATGATGATCATATCAATTTTGGAACCACTTCCAACACACATCGTCACTTCACCCTTAACTAGTCTCTGTTCAGTCTGCAACTCCCGTTTCGAGTTACTAATGTTAGCAACTGAACTAGTATCAAATACTGAGGGGTTTCTATAAACATAGTAAAGTACACATCAATAACATGTATATCCAATATACCTTTGTTAACTTTGCCATACTTCTTATCCACCAAATACTTGGGGTAGTTGTGCTTCCAGTGACCAGTCCCTTTGTAGTAGAAGCACTTAGTCTAAGGCTGAGGTCTAGACTTGGGTTTCTTCACTTGAGCAGCAACTTGCTTGCCATTCTTCTTGAAGTTCCCCTTCTTCCCTCTGCCCTTTACTTGAAACTAGTTGTCTTTTCAACCATCAACACTTGATGCTTTTGTTGATTTCTACATTCGTTGACTTTCGTATCACGAAGAGCTTGGGAATCGTTTCCGTTATCCCTTGCATATTATAGTTCATCACGAAGTTCTAGTAACTTGGTGATAGTGACTAGAGAATTCTGTCAATCACTATCTTATCTGGAAGATCAACTCCCACTTGATTCAAGTGATTGTAGCACTCAGACGTTGAGAACACATGCTCACTAGCTGAGCTATTCTCCTCCATTTTGTAGGCAAAGTACTCGTCAAAGGTCTCATACCTTTCGACATGGGCATGGGTCTGAAATACTAATTTCAACTCTTGGAACATATTATATGCTCCGTGGCGTTCAAAACATTTTTGAAGTTCCGGCTCTAAAACGTAAAGCATGGTGCACTAAACTATCAAGTAGTCATCATACCGAGCTTTGCCAAATGTTCATAACATCTGCATATGCTCCTACAATAGGTCCGTCACCTAGCGGTGCATCAAGGACATAATTCTTCTGTTCAGTAATGAGGATAATCCTCAGATCACAGATCCAACCCGCATCATTGCTACTAACATCTTTCAATTTATTTTTCTCTAGGAACATATCAAACATAAACGGGGAAGCTATGTGCTAGCTATTGATCTACAACATAGATATGCAAATACTATCAGGACTAAGTTCATGATAAATTTAAGTTCAATTAATCATATTACTTAAGAACTCCCACTTAGATAGACATCCCTCCAGTCATCTAAATGGTCACGTCATCCAAATCAACTAAACCATGTCCGATCATCATGTGAGATGGAGTAGTTTTCAATGGTGAACATCATTATGTTGTTCATATCTACTATATGATTCACGCTCGACCTTTCAGTCTCCAGTGTTCCAAGGCCATATCTGCATATGCTAGGCTCGTCAAGTTTAACCTGAGTATTTCTGCGTGTGCAAAACTAGCTTGCACCCGTTGTATGTGAACGTAGAGCTTATCACACCCGATCATCACGTGGTGTCTCGGCACGACGAACTTTGGCGACGGTGCATACTTAGGGAGAACACTTGTACCTTGAAATTTATAGTAAGGGATCATCTTACAAAGCTACCGCCAAACTAAGCAAAATAAGATGTATAAAAGATAAACATCACATGCAATCAAAAATATGTGACATGATATGGCCATCATCATCTTGTGCCTTTGATCTCTCCAAAGTACTGTCATGATCTCTATTCTTACCAGCATGACACTATGATCTCCATCATCTTGATCTTTTATCAACATGTGGTCACATGGTCGTCTCACCAGCTATTGCTTTTGCAACTATTGCTATCGCATAGCAATAAAGTAAAGAAATTACATGGCACTTGCATCTTATGCAATAAAGAGACAACCATAAGGCTCCAGCCAGTTGCCGATAACTTCAACAAAACATGATCATCTCATACAACAATTTATATCTCATCACGTCTCGACCATATCACATCACAACATGCCCTACAAAAACAAGTTAGACGTCCTCTACTTTGTTGTTGCAAGTTTTACATGGATGCTACAGGCTGAGCAAGAACCGTTCTTACCTACGCATCAAAAACCACAACGCGGTATAGTGATTGCTTTTTGATCTTCACAAAGAACCCTGTTCATTGAATCCGATTCAACTAAAGCTAGAGAAACACACACCCACTAGCCAACTGTGTGCGAAGCATGTCGGTAGAACCAGTCTTGCGTAAGCGTACGCGTAATGTTGGTCTAGGCTGCTTCATCCAACAATGCCGCTGAATCAAGAATCAACTACTGACGGCAAGCAATATGTATATACCCACTCCCACAACTCCTTTGTGTTCTACTCGTGCATATGACATCTACGCATAAACTTGGCTCTCATACCACTGTTGGGGAACGTAGTAATTTCAAAAAAATTCATACGCACATGCAAGATCATGGTGATGCATAGCAACGCGAGGGGAGAGTGTTGTCCACGTAGCCTCGTAGACCGTAAGCGGAAGCATAATGACAATGCGGTTGATGTAGTCGTACGTCTTCACGATCGACCAATCCTAGTACCGAAATTACGGCACCTCCGCGATCTGCGCACGTTCATCTCGGTGACGTCACACGAACTCTCGATCTAGCTGAGTGCCGAGGGAGAGCTTCATCAGCATGAAGGCATGATGATGGTGATGATGACGCTACCGTCGCAGGGCTTCGCCTAAGCACCGCTACGACATGATCGAGGTGGATTATGGTGGAGGGGGCACCACACACGGCTTGGAACAATCAACTTGTGTGTCCTAGGGTGCCCCCCTCCCCCATATTTAAAGGAGTGGAGGAGGGGGAGGGCCGGCCCTCTACTATGCCACACCCTGGGCATTCCTACTCCCACCAGGAGTAGAATTCCCCCGTTTCCATGTAGTAGGAGTAGGAGAGAAGGAAAGGGAAAAGAGAAGAGAAGGAAGGAGGGGGCGAAGCCCCTCCCCCTAGTCCAATTCGGACTAAGCCTTGGGGGGCGTGCAGCCTCCCCTCTCTCTTTCCCCTAAGGCCCAATAAGTCCCATATACTCCCCGATGAATTGCTGTAACTCTCCGGTACTCCAAAAAATACTCGAATCACTCGGAACCTTTCCGATGTACGAATATAGTCATCCAATATCGATCGTTACATCTCGACCATTTCGAGACTCCTCGTCATGTCCCCGATCTCATCCGGGAATCCGAACTACCTTTGGTACATCAAAACACATAAACTCATATTATCGATCGTCACCGAACGTTAAGTGTGCAGACCCTACGGATTCGAGAACTGTGTAGACATGACCGAGACACGTCTCCGGTCAATAACCAATAGCGGAACCTAGATGCTCATATTGGCTCGTACATATTCTACGAAGATCTTTATCGGTCAAACCGCATAACAACATACGTTGTTCCCTTTGTCATCGGTATGTTACTTGCCCGAGATTCGATCGTCGGTATCTCAATACCTAGTTCAATCTCGTTACCGGCAAGTCTCTTTACTCGTTCTGTAATACATCATCCCGCAACTAACTCATTAGTTGCATTGCTTGCAAGGCTTATAGTGATGTGCATTACCGAGAGGGACCAGAGATACCTCTCCGACAATCGGAGTGACAAATCCTAATCTCGATCTATGCCAACTCAACAAGTACCATTGGAGACACCTGTAGAGCACCTTTATAATCACCCAGTTACGTTGTGACGTTTGGTAGCACACAAAGTGTTCCTCCGGTAATTAGGAGTTGCATAATCTCATAGTCATAGGAACATGTATAAGTTATAAGGAAAGCAATAGCAACAAACTAAGCGATCATCATGCTAAGCTAACGGATGGGACAAGTCAATCACATCATTCTCTAATGATGTGATCCCGTTCATCAAATGAAAACTCTTGTCCACGGCTAGGAAACTTAACCATCTTTGATTAACGAGCTAGTCAAGTAGAGGCATACTAGTGACGCTCTGTTTTTCTATGTATTCACACATGTACTAAGTTTCCGGTTAATACAATTCTAGCATGAATAATAAACATTTATCATGATATAAGGAAATAAATAATAACTTTATTATTGCCTCTAGGGCATATTTCCTTCTGGCATTGTGCCGATTTAAATGAGCAGAGGCGGCGGCCATGGCGGCTGTGAGAAAGGAGGAGCTCTGGGGTTGAATTGAGGGGTAGAGGAGGTCTAGGACGCTTGGGACGGAGTTAAATACCTGGGGCGGAGGTGCCCTGGCCGAGTGCAGTTGCTTGGTTCCGTCCGAGTCTCTAGCGAGGAGCAGCGCACCTGTGAGCCATGGAGGGCGACGGGAGAGAGCAGAGGAGGTCAAGGAACAGAGCAAGGAGCCAAGGTCATGGGGAGGAAGAGGTCAAGGCGCAAACAGAGCCGAACGACCACTGTTTGCCCATTGGCACGCGGCGACGAGCTCCGACAAGCGACTTACAGGAGGGGAGCAGGGGCTGGAGAGTGACCAGAGAGAAGGGGAGTTAGGTCGGCACTCACGGATGCACGGACATGTAACGCCCTCGATGCGGCTATATCTCCCACGTGTCGAAGCACGACTTAGAGGCATAACCGCATTGAAAGCAATGTCGCAAGCGAGGTAATCTTCACACAACCCATGTAATACATAAGGGAAAGAGATACATAGTTGGCTTACAATCGCCACTTCACACAATACAAGAATAAAGCATTACATCATCCAAATACAATCAAGGAACGACTACGGAAACGAAATAAAAGAAGAACCCCAAATACGACACGGTCCCCGATCGACCCCAACTGGGCTCCACTACTGATCAACTAGAACGAAACAACACAAAGGACAAAATCTTCATCGAGCTCCTCCTGAGCTTGGTTGCGTCATCTGCACGGTCTCATCAGCACCTGCAAGCTGGTTTTTGAGGTATCTGTGAGCCACGGGGACTCAGCAATCTCGCACCCTCGCGATCAAGACTATTTAAGCTTATAGGAATGGTAAAGGTATGAGGTGGAGCTGCAGCAAGCGACTAGCATATATGGTGGCTAACCTATTCGCAAAAGAGAGCGAGAAGAGAAGGCAAAGCACGAACGAAGAACTATGATCAAGAAGTGGTCCTAGAACAACCTACGTCAAGCATAACTCCAACACCGTGTTCACTTCCCGGACTCCGCCGGAAAGAGACCATCACGGTTACACATGCGGTTTATGTATTTTAATTAAGGTCAACTTCAGGTTGTCTACAACCGGACGTTAACAAATTCCCATCTGCCCATAACCGCGGGCACGGCTTTCGAAAGTTCAAATCCCTGCAGAGGTGTCCCAACTTAGCCCATGACAAGCTCTCACGGTCAACGAAGGATATTCCTTCTAGCGGGAAGACCCGATCAGAGTCGGAATCCCGGTTACAAGACATTTCGACATGGTAAAACTAAACCAACAACACCGCCGGAATGTGCAGACAAATCCCGATAGGAACTGCACATATCTCTTTCTCCGGGCACACTCAGATTGTCTTAGGTACGGGTAGGCCAGCCCAGAGTTGCCCCTGGTGGCCACCGGCAGCTGACAGGTTGGACCAACACTCAGAGGAGCACTGGCCCAGGGGGGTTAAAATAATGATGACCCTTGAGTCTGCAGAACCCAAGGGAAAGAAAAGGCTAGGTGGCAAATGGTAAAACCAAGGTTGGGCATTGCTGGAGGGGTTTTATTCAAGGCGACCAGTCAAGGGGTTCCCATTATAACCCAACCGCGTAAGGATCGCAAAATCCGGGAACATAACACCGATATGACGGAAACTAGGGCGGCAAGAGTGGAACAAAACACCAGGCATAAGGCCGAGCCTTACACCCTTTACCAACTATATAGATGCATTAATTAAATAAGAGATATTGTGATATCCCAACAGGTAAACATGTTCCAACAAGGAACAACATCTCCATGTTCCAACAAGGAACAAACTTCAATCTTCACCTGCAACTAACAACGCTATAAGAGGGGCTGAGCAAAGCGGTAACATAGCCAATCAACGGTTTGCTAGGACAAGGTGGGTAATAGGCTTGGTTCAACAATATAGGAGGCATGATAAGAAAGTGGTAGGTATCGCAGCATAGGCATAGCAAAAGAGCGAGCATCTAGCAAGCAAAGATAGAAGTGATTTCGACGGTATGGTCATCTTGCCTGAAATCCCGCAAGGAAGAATAACGAGTCCATGAAGAAGACAAACGTACATAGTAGAATGGGTCCTCACAAACGCGACGTTACCAGACCCAACCCGAAGAAGCAAATACCGGAAAGTAAGCATACAACATAGCAAACAACCAACACAAGAACATGGTATGATATGCGGGATGCGGTATGCGATGGATATGCATGATTTGACAAGGAATGATTGAACCTGGCCTCAACATGGAAATCCAAGTTTTCCACTTGAAAGGTGAGGTGATTTCGGTTGAAATCGATATAAAGAACACCGGAATCGGAGACACAGTTTGGAAATGGCAAGCAAAACAAATATGGCACCGGTCTGCGATAAACAGCGAGTAGCCATCTAAATGCAACAGGACAAACATTCTACAGCACTCAAACACGGCAACAAAATACATGGCAGGGATCCATTCATGATGCTTAACAAAAGATGAACACTAAGCTACGGCCAATTCATCCATTAACAGGTTCAAACAAGCATGGCAAAAGAGCAATTGGTAAACAGATCTCAGACTTAGTGAAATTAACACTTTTCTGGAATTTCAGATCAGGTAGCACACTTTGAAGCATGAAAACAATATGCTACAGGAACTTAACATGGCAAAGCAAGGCATGGCATGGAGCTACTCAAAGAGCTTAACGAAAGTCCCTTAGTGACCTTGAGCCAAAAGGGATCAAAAAATACTATTGCAAGCATGTGAACATGGCAAAAACATAATAAGACCACAGACTTAGGGAAAAACTGGAGCATGCAAACAGATATGAAGTAGGCATGTTTACGAGCTCGATGCACTCACTACAGAGCAAGGCATGACAATCTAAGCATACACCCATAAATAATACATATTATACAAGCAAGACATGGCAAGAACAACAACATAGCATGCATGGATCAACTACAACGTCCTCGGCAAAATCGCTAACAAGTAGACAATCTGCCCAGATTCACGAAAAAGCAAAAGTAGAGCTCGATTGACTCAAGCTAGGGTGCTCCATAATAGCAAACAAAGACATGGATGGATAGAGCACCACAAAATTAACAAATCATCCTTACTGATCATCCTCAAAAGAGGCACGGATCACTAGAAAACAACATGAACATATGGCATATTGATAAAAAACAGATCAAGGACTTAGAGAAAACCTAAGTCCCTGAAATCAGCATTAACGAATGCACTACTTTGCAAGCTTGTGCTAGTGACCACACACATCACAAAAATACATGTATAGCACCTCTGTAAAGATGGCAAAGCATATAACAAAACTCATGTTGAGCTCAGGGGCATATCATGCACACAATAATCATGGCAAAAATGAAAAATAGCTATTTGGTGCAGCAGATCTGACCATTAACTCAAATAGCACTCTTCCAACAGCATTTCGGGCATCAACATGAGCTCAAATGAAAATGATGCAGTGCGATGAAATGATGTGCTCTCTGAGACGAACATTTTGATATGATATACGCGCAAAACGGATCTACGGATGCAAAGTTATGATGGCATGAACATGGGCATTTGAAACATGGAAAACTCGGGGACTTGGACGAAAAAAATAGACCTCAGTGAATAGTGGTCAATGGGCGCTCGGGCCGAATCGGCGGTGAGGCAGGCCGGCGCTGAAGGGGTGTTGGGCCTCGGGCGGAGATGGGCCGCGGGGAGGCCCACGATGCACGCACGCGGTCAACGCAGACGGCATCTTCGTCCTCCTCGATCCCTCCTGGATCGAGGGAGCCAGGGGCGGCGGTACCCGGCGACGATGGCGAGGCGGCGGAGCCGAGGCAAGGCGAGGCGGGGACCGGCTGGATCCAGGAGGATCGGGAGCTGACGGATCCGTTCCCGACGGCAGTGGAGGCGCTGGTTGCCGGCGAGGTCAGGGGCCGGAGCGGGTGGCGCGCGGCGCGCGGGAAGAGATGGGCGGCGGCGGAGCATGGTGCAGAACGGCGGCGGGGCGCGGTCGAACGGGCCAGGCGGCGGCGTCCTGCTGGGTCCGTGGTGGGGCGAGCTCGCCGACGAGCGCGGGCGCGGCGGTGGAGAAAAGGAGGCGGCGGCGGAGGAACTCCGGCAAAGAAGCGGCGGAGATCCGCCGAGCGGCGAGGCGCGGGTCTCCTCGGGCCCGGCGCGGCCCGGGGCGGGCCGGAGACGGCCTCCGCGGGCACGGCGGCGCGGGTACGGCGGCGCGGGTACGGCGGCGGTGGGCAGGTGGCATCTTCTGATTCACTGAGGGGCGGTGCGGACATGTTCGGCGGCGGGGTAGACATGTCCATCGGCGGGAGGAGGACGAAGTTAGGGTTTGCATCGCGAATTTTGGAGGGGATCACATATTTATAGGTAGAGGGAGCTAGGAGAGTCCAAATGAGGTGCGGTTTTCGGCCACGCGATCGTGATCGAACGACCGAGATGGTGGAGAGGGTTTAGGTGGGGTTTGGGCCAAATTTAAGGGGTGTTGGGCTACAACACACACGAGGCCTTTTTGGTCCCTCGGTTAACCGTTGCAGCATCAAACGAAGTCCAAATGGTACGAAACTTGACAGGCGGTCTACCGGTGGTAAACCAAGGCCGCTTGGAAAGTCTCGGTCCAATCCGGAAATGTTTAACCCCCACACATGAAAGAAAGGTAGAAAGGACCACCGGAGGAGATCGGAGCGCCGGAATGCATAACGGACAACGAGGAAAATGCTCGGATGCATGAGACGAACATGTATGCAAATGAAATGCACATGATGACATGATATGCAATGCATGACACGCAAGCAATGACAAGGCAACAACAGCGAATAACTGGAGGACACCTGGCACAACGGTCTCGGGGAGTTACAGGACATCACCGGAAACAGAGAGGTCGACGACTTCAATCACCCAGAGCGAGACCACTCCCTGCCAGGGCGATGGTCATCGGGAGCTTGTGCACACAGTGCACTCTAGCGTGCAATAGGTTGTCTCCCGAGTAGTCTATCCAATATAGGTTATGTTTGAGGTTAAGGTGTAGCAAAATAAGCCAAGGGTCGATAGCAGGGATCATCTGAAGTTTTCTGTTGCAAATTGTTGCATGAAACTGTGATCCACAGGGATGGAGAAATGATAGAACAAGTTGTCTCAGATGTTTGGGGTAGGAGGGACAAGAATCCTATGAAGTTTGGAGGGATTTGGACTAAGATTTAATATAGTTGCTTTGCAACTACCAAATCTGGTCCACAATGAAGTCAAGAAGTAGCACTCACTAGGAATGTTGGATTGGTCTGAAACTAGGCCAAGGATGATCATTTGGGCAAATAAGGATGCTGTAGTAATTTAATACCATTTGGACTTGCCAAAATAGTACTTGCTTCACAAAGCATCCCTCTGGATAGAATCTGAGGAAAATTGTTGAGAGAAAATGGATAGGAAAGGTCCTGGTAAATTTGATACAGATGAGTTATATGGATAGGAAAGGTCGTGGTAAATTTTCAGTAATAATGAAGAAATATAAAATATGGTTGCTTCACAAAATGAAAATCTGACCAGAAACCAAGATTGGATGGTGTGCTCACATATATTATTAGATAGAGCCGGAAGTTGGTGGAGAGTCGTGGTATGAGCACATCGAGGATCTTGCAAAATTTCAACTCATTTGGATATTCCTAGCTGGTTTCAACAGGGATTCCATCTGGCAGAAACTTTGGAAAATTGCTGAGGAAGATTCACTAGGAGAATTGAGTTGAATTTTGGCATGAGGCAATGATTTGGATGAGAGATGATGCACAAAAAGTTTTGAGAAAGCAAGAAATTATAGGTGGCACTTCCTTCATAAAAAGCCACACTAGACTGAATTGAAGAATGAATATTGATGAATTATTTTTGGGCTAGGAAAGGAAATTTTGGACATATTTGTGGCATATATGATCCAAAAAAATTATGAGAATTATTTGGGAATGTTGTGGAAGACGGAAAGGTACCTTGCTTCACAACCTAGGGCAAAAGGAATTATTCCTTTTATAGAAAAAGGAATATTCTCAAGAAAAAGAATATTGGGGTTGGTCCAAGCTGGGAATGACATGATCTTGGGATGATTGTGAGGACCAAAAGCCACTTGTGAGACTTGAGAAGAGGTGATCTTCCTAGGTTTCAATACCACAAAGCCACAGAAAACAAACCCAAAGGAAAAACCACAGAAAATCAAAAGAAAAAGAAAGTGCCAAAAATCAAGGTGTGACAAACCTCCCCCCTTAAAGAAATCTCATCCTTGAGATTTGGTTGCTCAGAGAACAAGTATGAATATATCTGACTTAAGGAAACCGTTTCCAACTCGGGTATCCTTTTTCCTTTATTGATTGTTCCCATTGAATTTTATCTGACTTGACTTCCTGGCTCTGGGTTGTTTGTTGTACTCTATCCTCATTCTGAAAGGTCTTACCTGATATGTTACTCTAACTCCATGTTATTTATATCTACTGGCTTAATAAGGTGTGGTAGATTATCCTGACTACAATACATGCCCTTCTCACAACTCCAAGAATAGTTTCCGATGGAGCTGTCGTCCTAATGTCAAGTACTGACATCATTCCATGGAGTTGTGACCCAATTTTCTTGATGGACACCAAATCTTTTGGCTCCTTGCATTGGGTTGCTCAAATAGATGCATGTCTTCCGAGTTCAAAACAGGGCTTTGAATTATAACCATTCTCCTGGCAGAATCTGACTTCTGGCAAGGATTCCTGAATCACCTTGGTTGGCTCCACTGTCGAGAGTATCCAATCTATACCAAGGATTTGACTGCCCCCTGTCGTGGCCAGCATAAGGGTGTACAGCCTTATAATGATATTATACACACCCTTGAATGACGATGGTTCTGACAGAATAATCCTATTCACGACAGGCTATGCTTTAACTGATTCCCATATGTGAGGGCACATGCTTCGGGACTGTTGTTCAATATTCTGATTAGTCATTATGTCGGGATATCCATGTGGATAGTGGGACATGTGATGCCATAACACGGTCGCTAGAGTCACCCTATGCAGCAGGCCTATGGTCTTGTCATGACGGACTTAGATAGTCGATACTGACAATTCTCAGTATAATAGTTGGCTGAGCGGGTTTCCCTGATATGAGGTGCTTACCTCAACGGAATAGACCCCTTGGGCATATGTTCCTGGTTATTGATGCGAAATAAGACTATCTTGAGCATGTGTACCATGTGACAATCATCACTCCTGTATTGCCGGTCTTGCTCCTTCATTGTTGTTCTCTTTATCTGGATCATTTGCTGAAAGAACTTGGCCACATAAATATATTCTTTGTGTGGCCATAGGTACTGCCAGGTGCAATATTCCAGCGTTCATGTTGTATCCTTATTCAAGTTTCATGTCATCGGATATATGACAGTTCCGCTTGTGCTTGTATGGAGCTCATTGTTGTCTTCACTAATACAAGACAATGACGAAGGTTAATGATATCACTTTGTCGGGTGTGAGGAAGCTGGCATTGATAACCAATGTCAAAAATTGTTGCTCCACATTGTCTTTCGTCAACACTTGTCGGTCCTTGCATCACCGACGGATGTATATGCCTGACTTTCTTCCTTTTACATAACTCGTGAGGTTGTCGGATTTTTATCGTGATTTCATCATCGTACAAGTGACTTGCATGATCTCGGCAGCATACTTACATTATGTAAAAGCATATGATTCCCAAGGTCGATTTGTGTTCTGACCGATCCTTGCTTCTGACCAAACTATTGTGGATCTGACCCTGGGGATGCACTGCCATGTGCTACCCGCTCACTGTATAATATCTTGCACTAGTGACGTACTGAGGAAGATTGGATAGCTTGTGCTGGAAGCCATCGAGAGTATCGTGTTGAGGAAGACTAAATTGCTAGTACTTGAAGCTTTTGTCATGCAGCTTGTTGAAGAAGATTGGGTACTGTACTTTAGAAGATCCCCCCTTAATGACTTGCTGGGAAGATTCGGTTCCTTATGTCGGAACTTGTTGCGGTGGCTTACTGAAGAAGACATAGTATCTTACCCAGGAAGTCATCCACATGTCTTGCTCGAGAAGATTGAGGAGTCTTGCAGCATAAGCTTCTCTGGTAGCTTGCAGTCGAAAACTGGGTTCCTAACATCAGAAGCTTCTATCTGGGATATGTTGACCCAATGCCATATATAAACCCTTTTTATATTCCTGCTACCGGTTACCGAAATGGAATGGTTGTTCAACTATCCTTCTTTCTGAGTTCTAAATACATGGCATTTTCTGGCTTCCTTGTGGGGTAGTATGCTTCAAATTTCACTCATAACAGAACCAAAACTTGTATAGGAACCATACCTTTTGACTGCAGATGTACGGTTGTTCATGCACCCAATTTGTCTGTCGGTTGATTTCATCATTATTGATGTGAAGGGTGCACACAGATGTATACTTGATGCGAATAATCAAGTCTGAATATCATTTGTAATCAGACCAAACATTCCCACTATATGCACTTCACTGATAATTCCATATTGTTTAGCTGAGCTTCTGTGGGAACCCCGACTCATTAGTCATGATCACCGAATGCACATGTACAGATCAATGCTCACCGAAGACACATAAGCTGAATAACAAGAGTCTTACATCCATACATACCGTCTTACACAAATTGTTACCATTATGGTCAAGTCTATAGTATATCATCACAATGGAAATCTTTGTCGACAACTTGGACCCATGCCATCTGCCTTAACCCTACATGCATTCTGACTGGGAAAGCATCCTAGCTCGCATGTTTGTCGCCA
The DNA here is from genome assembly GCF_056163025.1 of Triticum urartu. Classification (NCBI taxonomy): domain Eukaryota; kingdom Viridiplantae; phylum Streptophyta; class Magnoliopsida; order Poales; family Poaceae; genus Triticum; species Triticum urartu. Next base: position 241,383,015 of record NC_141874.1, on the reverse strand, counting down.
AAGATCTTCTTCCAAGTCTGGCGAAGTAAATAGCCAGGGACAAGCCAATGAGTATGTTTGAATGTACTGGCAAGAAACCTGAGAGTGATAACAGAATAATTATGCAAGGCTCTATTGCTAAGTTGCCATTTTTGCCGAAAGCTAGTTTTTCTCATGCAAGTATGATCAAAATTTATCAAGGACATGAACGTGTCCGCAACAAGTATCACGAGGTTACATACATCAACATCGAGAAAGAGTTATGAACAACTCATGCTCAAGCTCATCGTGACTTCCTCACGAATCTTATCAACAATATTACCAAACCATGTTGTTTGCCTCAGACACACACTAGGTTTTGTAAACAATTGATGTCAAGAGCGGTTACCCAACTTTGCTTGACCGTCGACACGGCTATTCGAATAGTTTTACACTCTGCAGAGGTTGCACACTTTACCAACAAGATCTGGGAAGCTTCCATGTCATCCACGATCCCATAGTACCTCAAGTACTCGAGGGAAGCACCTGATCACAATCTTTCCCTAGGCGACACCAACATAGGTTCCACTCATTGGTACACGGCATTTGTGTATAAGCATCAAGATCTTGGGACTCTGCCCTTTTAATTATCACGCATACACGCAGGGGTAGTATCAGGAGGTTACAGACATCAACATCGAGAAAGAGCTAGAACGACCCCCGCCACTAGTAATGTGGTCTCCATGCTAGTATCGGCCTAGGTAGTCAATAATGCCCTGTCCCATAAGGGGTAGAGTGGTTGTACAAGTAACGTTGGAGTAATGGTCGCAACATAAACCAATCCGTTTTCAAAAACAACACACTCACTTGCCTCGGTGCACCACTTCTTTATCAAGTGGTTACCTAGCTCATCATCTCCCTCGGGCATTAGTGGCACCCGACGGGGTTTTCAAACAGTCATTAAAAATACTTTTGCCTCCAACACCATGCATACTCGCCCCATTTGCATAGCAAGTACTTTAATATCCTATCTACTCCCACCTGCATAATCCTCATAGGAAGGTAGGGTCATGCACAATGTAAGTATCAACAAGGAACTAACAGAGGCAACCCACCAAGTGGTTACCATCTCATCATGATTCCGCTGCGACAATAATAAAGTGCCACATGACATGCATAAAAAGGGTTTCATAGGCATGGTCAAAGGGCTATTTGCCTGGCTCTTCATGGTCTTCCAATCTTCTGGTCCTTCTCCGAGTATTTCGTCTACTTCGTCAACTAACGCCGGAAACAATCATAATAAGAAAATCAGCAAGGCAGAAAATAAAAGTGCTCTCAAAATGTGGGTGGGACTTTTCTCGGATACCCTTGATCATATGAAAAATGACCAAAGTGGTTTTATTGGAAGTGGATCAATGGATACTTTTTTAGCATTTCAATATGAAGGATTCAAGGGACTTATGGATTGGCACGAAGTATACAGCAATATTATTTAAAAAAAGGTAAAAGGCACCCATTTAACAAGGAATGATTTTAGAAGCTTCTAGGAGTTGGTTTTAGTGGATTTGGAGTTCAAATGAATTTCCTATGAATTTGCAAAGTTGGCTATATATGGAGAAATGGACCATTATTTCATGTGGCATAGAAAGTATTGGGAAAAATGTTCAGAAACTAACCTTTGAACTTATAAGTATCTAATAATTTGAATCATGGCATTTGGATCAAAAATGGGCTCTCTGTGATTTTTGAAAGTTTATCACGGAAGTGAAAATGAGTTTTCATAAATATTTTGTGAAGGAAATGTTTCTTGAAGAATGTAAAAATTGCACCATGTGTTAGAGAATGAGTTTATGAACTATTAGAAATTTGAATCATCATGTTTGGAATTAATTCGAATTGATTATCGATTTTTGAAGTTCACTAAAAAAGAAAAAGACAGAAGATTTACCTAATGGGCTGGTTTGGGCGGCGGCAGCACGCACTGGGCGATGTTTAGCAGCGGGGCACCACTGGGCCGGCCCAGCCGCTCGGCTGCACGCGCAGGGGCCACATCGGAGGCGTAATCCATGTGGAATGTTTCCCTCGCAAGGAGGCGGCAACAGGCAGGAGCCGCCTCCACTTAAATGGGCGGGGCCCACTGGTAGAGTCACTGACCTGCGGGGCCGTCCTGGAGGGTTTTATTCCTCATCCCGCCCGAGTAGGGGAGATGCAGAGGACTAGGGGCTGAGCGCTGGCAGGTGCCCATTCTGGTGGCTCCGGCCACCTACTGTGGCACCCCAGCTCAGAGAAACTAGAACGCCTCATATTCCAGCCCAGGGATCAAGGAGAAGTCTCTGGAATACAGCACTGCTTGACATATAACAAATCAGCTCTTATTACAAGAATAATAATACAAGGGTCTGATGTTACAAAGAGGCACATCAACACGTCGACATTACGCCTGCGATACTATACTTGCTCTATGCTAGCAGCAGAACAACTCGTAGCAGCGGAACAACGACGAAGGTGGTGAGCTCCACTCCATAGGGACTCTGGCTGGGAAACGATCTAGCTCGCATGCACGTCAACCATCGACAAGCAATCAAGCAATCATGGCATCACCTGCAATCTGGCATGACACGCCAGGTCAGTACATTGAATGTACTTGCAAGCTCACAACAACCATAAACATCAAGGAAATACAATAACATAGCATTTAACAGGTTAATTAACAACTATCATGATGAAGCAACTACTAAGCATGGTATGAAACTGATACAATACCAATAAATCACCATCTCAGATCTCCATAACCATATCACTCTTGGCTAACCGGCGAAGCAATATACCATCTCGATCACCTCGTGATCCAAACTAAACGGAGATCTTTCCAGCGATCACAACCATGACCAACACTTGGCCTGAAACGGTGATCACTACCACAACCAAAACTTGGTCTCCAACATCATCATCAACATCGTGCCAATCTGTACTGCTCAACATATCAACATATAAATATATCACCTATAATTCATTCCGTCATGTGAGTGTTGATCAAATGGTGTGACCAAGTACGAACCCATGCCCATGACCGAGGACACTGCTATCAATAGATTTCAATGCACTCTGCAGAGGTAGCGCACTTTACCCACACCACGGAATCCATGGCCTCGCACTCCCATTCGGGTGGACCAACGGCGTTCCGGAAAAGCCGATCTACTACCATGACACTGCCCCAGCCACTCCGACCAACACACCCTTTTGGGTTAGTCCTGGGTGGCCCATGCCTACCAAAGGTCTTATGGCCACCGTCGTGGCAAAAACGGTCCCAAACAGGGACAAAGCGCGCAAAACAACTCGGGCTCACAAGGTTCATGTCCGCCTACCTGATCAGGGTAGCGCGTGCCCATAACCTTCCTTACATTGGAGGCACCGGCGAGAGGCACGGCAGTGGACCGCATTAGGGCCTTCCCATAAAGGCAAATGCCGTTGCACTGGAAAAGCCCGGTTCGATGGCACCTGACCAACTTAATGACGTAATTTATCCCCAAAAATATAACTGTGATAACTGCTACTCCGATATCAACTATCAAACTATAATCCAAGTCATAGCAATATCCAACAAATAATCTGAGCATAATATCATCATACCAGAATACTCTGAGGACAACATAATAATACTATCATGATGAATCCAATAATGATAAAACTACTACTCAAATGTCAAGAACTAATTATCCAACTATGATCCACATGCAAGCCTCACCTCCAACATCATACTCCAAAACATAATATCATCTAGCATCATGATGAAAATAACTGTAGCCACTAGTAATCCAAAGGCAACACGATATCCAAAGTAATACTTCAAAATAATACCAGATACCATCATGAAAATAATCATAATAGCCACTAAGAATCCAAAGGCACATGCCATCCACATACTCATCAAAATGTAAGTCCTAGAACTCCAAGCAATATCATGGCAATAGCAAAATCAAAACAATACTCCGAAATATGCCATGAACAAGTCATGAGTAGCTAGAACAATATTTTAAACAAGTTTAAATAAATAAACCATGTCACTGCATTGCAATCATGCAAGTGGAAGGTGTGGCTTGCCTGAGGTGGAAGAAATCACCGAGAAGAAGTGTGAGAGGTTCGCGGAAAGAATCACCGGAAAACGTTCTCTCTTATAGCGGGCTGATTTAGTGCAAGGGAAAAATGGTCATTCTCAGAATGGAAAAACATGGTGAAAAGGCGACCAACAGAACAGGCTTGACGAAATGAAGATGTGGGCTTTGGATTAACCTCAAACGGAGTTGTGAGCAAAAAGTTATAGCCCGACGAAGTTCAGGGACCAATCTGTAAAAATACTCTACAAACAGGCCCCTGAGCTGAAAAACAGAAAACACATTCTCAGAAAAATATGCTTTCACAGCAGACAAAATGTATTTCCAGCCGTAGTTAAATGAGAATACGTTTTCTCACAAAGAAAACGTATTTGCCACCGAACTAAGACAGAAATACACTTTCACCAAACAGAAACGTATTTAGACAAAATGCGTTTCCACTTATCTGACGTGGATGGTGGGGCCGGGCTTGAGGTGCTAATAGGTGGGGTCCACGGGGAGGGGCACATCGGCCTGACTGTTTTCAGCCTCCCGCTCGGGGAGCTCCTGGCCGAGGGGAGGGGCATGCCCCGATGGCGATTGCCGGCGCTACGGGGCATCTCCGGCGAGGCTCCGGCTATGGATGGATTCAGTGCTCAACGACGCATCCAAAGATCCTATCCACAACCGGTGGGAGGACCCGAGACGATGACGAGCTTGGCACCGGCGGACAGGGGCTTCGACCATCGGAGAACTTCTGGCAAGGGGCCACCGAAGGAGGACTGGGAGTGCTGGGGTGGATCTAGGGTGTGGATGGGGGCCTCTAGAGGTGGAAGAAGGAGGGGAGGAGCCCAGGGCTGCTCAGATTCGAGCGGAGCCCGACGGTGGCTGCGGTGGCCATGGGAGACGAGGAAAGGCTCCGAGAGCTATTGGAGTGGTCAGGGAGGTTGTTGGGAGTGAGGGAGGGGCGATAGAGTGCTCGGGAGGCCACGTGATAGCCTTATATAGCCGCGGGGCGAGGAGGCCGAGTTGGCGTCGCCGCGGACGCATGGCCGGCGCCGCGAACGCGTGTGCTCTCGTGGGCATTCGACGGGGAGGGAGGAGGCCAAGAGGGACACAAGGCGGAAGGCGACGACGACGAACAGAGCCAAACAACCACTGTACTCTCGTGGGCATTCGGCGGTGAGCGTCGGTGAGGGGTTTTACTGAGAGGGAGAGAGGTCCAGGAGGATGGCGACAACACGGTAAATCTATTAGGCATGCTCGTGCCTGCTGAGATGCCGAGCAGAGGAGGTACCCGAGCAAGAATCCACCCTGGGCACGGCCAACGGCAGCAGAGCGCGCGCACAGGCTTGCCGTTAACACGGTCACTGTGTGCACTGGCTTGTAGTGGGGAAGAGGGGCTTTGACATGTTGTGTAGCGCGTAGTCCATCCAGGGGAGGTTGCAACTAAGGTGGTAGATCAGTTAGAAGAGTTGAGGTTAAAAGGTAATCACCCTTTGAAGTTTACTCCAGTAAACTTGGGTGAACACTGGTGATCAACAGGGATTTTACTGGCACCAAAGAGATTGTCTGGGGTGATTAACTAAGGAAGGACTATGATCCTGGAGGTTTTTAGGCATAATGGAGCACAAACTAACATAGTTGCTTTCTAACTCACATTGTGTGTCCAGAATCAAGATTTGGATGATGCACTCACATGGAGTAACCACTTGGGGTAAAACTTGCTTCACAAACATCACCTCTGGACAGAAACTTGTAAAAATCCTAGAGGAGTATTGGCTAGGTGAAATGGTGCCAAATTTGGTGGAGAGAAGTTATTTCGGTAGAAGAATGTTCTGGTAAATTTTTCAGGCACAATGAAGCAATATAAAATATATTTGCTTCACAACCTGAAAATATTGATAGAATCAAAGATTTGATGTTGTGCTCACATAGATCAAGGGATGGAGCTGAAATTTGGAGGAGAGCAATTATATGAGCACAAGAAGAGACATGCAAAATTTCAACTCATTTGGATAACCCTAGCTAGCACTTCCTTCACAATGCCTTCTGACTGACAAAAAGTTTGAAAATTTGCTGAGGAAGATTGGCTAAGCAGATAAAGTTGAATTTTGGCATGAGGCAATTATTTGGACATAAAAGAATTCCCAACACGTTTGGGAGCAACACAAGATTGGATAGGTGGCACTTCCTTCACAAAAAGGCACACTAGACAGAAATGAAGATTAATTATTGGGGGATTATTCTTGGGCTAGGTCAGGAAAGTTTGGGCTTATTTTAGCAATATATGACCCGAAGAAATTATGAGAATTATTTGGGAATTTTTGGATGGACAGAAATATAGGTTGCTTCACAACCTAGGGCAGATAGGATATTCCTTTAATAGAAAAAGGAATTTTCCCTAGAAAAGAAATTAGGGTTTGGTCAAGCAGTGGAGTGACATGATCTTGGCAAAGTTTTTAGGATGATGAACCACTTGGGAGGGGAAATGAGGATGATTTCCCAGGTGACAAAGCAACAAAACCACTCCAAAAAGAAAAACAGAGCAAAAACCAATAAATCGAAAAGGAAAAAGAAAAGGGCCAAAATCCAGGTTGTTACACCTGCGGCAACCGTCCAGACACCGGCGAGCTCGGGAGGATGGCCGTGTCCATTTAGGGGTCCAGTTTCTACCGGGGAGCACCGGAGCAAGCGAGGCTTTGGCCACGGCAGGGACATGTGATGGTGAGGTTCAGCATAGTGAGGAAGGTGCGAGGAGGAGGGGATGGAGCGCGGGGTGAGTTGGCGGTGGTGATGAGAGTGTGCAAGAGTGTTCAGCGGGAAGAGAGGGATTGAGGACCATGAATTTAAGCGGCGACCGACGACATTGCTGCAGCCATGGATGTGCATGGAGCGCACGGGAAGAGGAGTGGGTTGGTCCGGCGGATGCGTAAGAGGATAGAGAGTCAGCGGAGTAGAGAAGGGGCCCGAGGGTGACCTTATATGGGTGTGGCCATGGTGCACCATGGGCAGCGTCCACGGATGCGCTCCGGTGACACCGTGGAGGGGAGAAGAGAGAGGTTTAGGAGGTGGCCGACAGTATGTTGTGTCATGGACGCCGAGGCGGCCTCGAGGTTCACAAGGGGAAGGCCTGATGTCGGTGGGGTTATAGGGCAGAGGGCGGCTACAGTGCTCCAGTGCACTGTAGCATGCTCCAGAGTGCATCTATGGCTGGCATAGGCATTGTTTAGGGGCCATGGGCGCAACCACTAATCTCTAGTAGCTCTAGGAGGGAGTAAACAATAGGGGAGAGGCATTGGATGCCCTGGAGAGCGAGTAGGAGAGGAGAGAGGTTGAGGGAGAGAGAGAGAAAATTTATTTCCAGAGAGGGAGAGAGAGGTTTTTGCCCCCCAATAATGGAGCTGTGAGATTTCCATCATTACTGGAGGTAGAAAGGGGACTAGGAGGAGCTGTGGTAAAATATTGGCTCAAGGAGAATAGTGGAACAGGTCAAAATGGTGATTTTGGAAATGTGGCAGAAGGTGTTTGATGCATGTTTAAGTCACTTGCACTCATCTCCTTCTTGTGCCACTTGATGGGGGTGTTGAGCATGACCATTTGGCATTTTGTTGGAAATTTTAGCGCATTTGGATAAAGTTGCCAATGCAACTTTCGTAAACCCTAGAAATCAACAAAAATTGGTTTGCATAGATCTACCTAAGATAATCTCTTCTCCTTGATGCACCACTGGGTTTAGTGACATTATTTGGGTATTTTAGCATGTCCACAAAGTTTGGCATCAAATGGAGAAAGTTGGCTATGTAGAGTTGTTTAAGTTTGGTTCTGGACAGAGAGGGTTTTGAGGCACTTTTGTGAACCAAAATGATTTTGATTGACATGAAACTTTGCAAGATCATCATATTATGCATATGTGACTTGCTAGAATTTTCCAGGATTTATTTGAAAATATTTCTTATAGAAATATTTCAAATACTGGAAATGAATAGAAATGGTTTTGGAGGGTGTCGGTGTCAAAACCGGCAGATCTCGGGTAGGGGGTCCCGAACTGTGCGTCCACAAACCGGCAGATCTCGGGTAGGGTAAAAGCAAACGGGGGACACAATGTTTACCCAGGTTCAGGCCCTTTTGATGGAGGTAATACCCTACGTCCTGCTTGATTGTTCTTGATGATATGAGTATTATAAGAGTTGATCCACCACGAGATCGTAGAGGCTAAACCCTAGAAGCTAGCCTATGGTATGATTGTCTGTTGTCCTACGGACTAAACCCTTCGGTTTATAAAGACACCGGAGGGGGCTAGGGTTACACAGAGTCGGTTACAAGGGAGGAGATCTTCATATCCGTATTTCCTAGCTTGCCTTCCACGCCAAGGAGAGTCCCATCCGGACATGTGACGAAGTCTTCAATCTTGTATCTTCATAGTCCAATAGTCCGGCCAAAGGATATAGACCAGCTGTCTGGAGACCCCCTAATCCAGGACTCCCTCAGAGGGTTTTGTCCAATATTTTGAACATGACCATGTGTTGAAACTCATATAGATTGAAAATATATGTCTAGTGAGTTTCCCTAAATTTTCTCAAATATTTTTGAAACTTCAAAAATAATTTTTACCTATTAAAGGCCATTTCTGGCCTTAATAAAAAGCCTTTAAATAAAATATTAAAATAACTTTTCAAATAATATTTTTTGGTTTTTGGCATTCCTATATCTAATTGGAGTCAAATATAATTTTTGAAAGATTTTTCATACCCTAAATTAAGTACTTGTAGTTCAAGTCTCTATTGAGGGGTTATTGGAAAACCTAATTCAGAAAATGCTTTTTGGCCAAATTTATTTTGTAATAAAATACTATTATGTCCTATAGACATGGCATGATCATTCGTCAAGGTTTTTGATCAATGCAAAGGATTATAAGAGTTGGAGGATATATTTAGTTTTTAGAACACTTGCAAACAGCAAACTAAAATCCATTCAAGCAAAGTTCAAAGCACTCAAAAGTTTTTTTCAAACCACATTTTGTCATGATCTATTAGCTTAAGTGTTGTGGCATGAAAATTAGGGTGTGACAAGCCTACCCCCTTACAAGAATCTCGTCCCTAAGATTCCCAAACTAGGCGCGGAAAGGAATACAGAAACTTGGATCCAAGGTAGTCTTCACATCCTCATGCTGCTTCTACTTCTATGTGGTTGCTCTGTTGAACCTTGAAGTACTTGAAGGTACGGCTTCGTGTATGATGTTCTTCTTGATCCAGGTTGCTAAGGGGTCTCTTGCGTAGGTCAGGTCGGGCTAGAAGTCAATGGCTCGGTGATTGATGTCCTTCTAGAGATCGGGTTAGTTAGGAAGTTGGAAAAACTTCCGGAGTTGTGTCGTGTGGGGAAAATGTTGTGCACTTTGGATAACTCAGGCGGCAACTCTAGCTGGTAACCTTCTTCTCTTCATCGTATAGTGATCCTGAAGTGGGGTCAAAAAATCTTGGTGTCAGTTTTCCTTTGACATGGAAATTCTAGGTTCCTTTGAGAGAAGTGACCGTAGGTACACTTGGTCTTCGATGCGGAAGTTCACTTCTTAACCACGGTGGCTAGTATAGTTCTTCCTCCTTGACATGGAGGTCTTCAAATGTTCCCCAACCAGCTCGACGACTCTTCTTTCGTCTTCGGGTAGACAAGTACGTTACCAAAATAAAGATGGCAACCAACTTGTCTAAGTACTCCATCAATTCTATGGGGTACATTAGGTAGGCTGGGGTATTGGTGCTGGTCTCGGTTGAGTATTGGCCAAGGTCTTCTTGATCTAGAGACAAATCCCATGGTTATGATCCTACCATGTTGTGGCTTGGTAGGTGTAACGACCTCGATGCGGCTATATCTCCCACGTGTCAAAGCACAGCTTAGAGGCATAACCGCATTGAAAGCAATGTCGCAAGTGAGGTAATCTTCACACAACCCATGTAATACAGAAGGGAAAGAGATACATAGTTGGCTTACAATCGCCACTTCACACAATTACATGAATAAAGCATTACATCAACCAAATACATACAAGGTCCGACTATGGAACCAAAATAAAAGAAGACTACCCCAAAAGCTACACAGATCCCCGATCGACCCCAACTGGGCTCCACTACTGATCGACCAAAACGAAACAACATAAAGGACAAGATCTTCATCGAGGTCCTCCTTGAGCTTGGTTGCGTCACCTGCTCGGTAACATCGGCACCTGCAAACTGGTTTTGAAAGCGTCCCTGAGTCGGCATAGACACAACGAGACCACTGTAAAACCAACCGTGGATAGGCGGACCACTAGACGTCAAACCCCAATTTCATATCATACATCTGTCGGAAAGAAATCCTAAGAGTTACTTGAATTCCCACTTATAAACTCCCGAAATTTTCTAGTTATGCAATCAGGTGTTGGGGATACAGGGGAAGCATAATATCTCACCCAAAACTAGCAAATCCTACATCCAGCTGTATCCATCCTTCAACACATAACCAAGAAACCTTCGGAAATCGTTTACCTCAACCTTTGAAAAGCATCCGTTATACGAGTTATGGCAATACTCCCGAACTCCCGCCCAAGTACTGGGTGGCGTCGAGGTTATCTCACCAACAACTGCATAAAAGAGATTTTCGATGTCGGCAAAACTAATCTCAGGTATTCCAGAACTGCAACGATAAAATTGTGACGAAAACACCTCGGAACTCAACTCCCCGGGACACGGGCACAACCCCTAAATGACAGGAGGCACCAAGAACAATGTTCTCGTCACAAAACCATCGGAACGATTCCAAGATACCCGCGTGATCCTAAATTTTTTTAGTGAAATTTGAGAAGAGAAAAGTCAAAACTCTACGTCAGGATGCCTCACCAGAGCGATGAAGGGACTAAGGAGTAAAAAGAAGTCCTAACTCTCCAGTATATATAATTCCTAAATGACTCAAAACATTTCTAGACTCAAAATGCCAGCGATTCGATCAAGCAGGGGGCTCCTAAAGTCGGGGAAGGCTCTGATTACCAACTTGTAACGCACTCGATGCGGCTATATCTCCCACGTGTCGAAGCACGACTTAGAGGCATAACCGTATTGAAAGCAATGTCGCAAGTGAGGTAATCTTCACACAACCCATGTAATACATAAGGGAAAGAGATACATAGTTGGCTTACAATCGCCACTTCACACAATTACAAGAATAAAGCATTACATCAACCAGATACAATCAAGGTCCGACTACGGGACCCAAAATAAAAGAACACTACCCCAAAAGCTACACAGATCCCCGATCGACCCCAACTGGGCTCCACTACTGATCAACTAGAACGGAACAATACAAAGGACAAGATCTTCGTCGAGCTCCTCCTTGAGCTTGGTTGCGTCACCTGCTCGGTAACGTCGGCACCTACAAACTGGTTTTGGAAGTATCTGTGAGTCACGGGGACTCAGCAATCTCACACCCTCGCGATCAAGACTATTTAAGCTTATGGGTAAGGTAAAAGGTATGACGTGGAGCAGTAGCAAGCGACTAGCATATATGGTGGCTAACATACGCAAAAGAGAGTGAGAAGAGAAGGCAAAGCACAATCGAGAAACTATGATCAAGAAGTGATCCTGGAACAACCTACGTCAAGCATTACTCCAACACTGTGTTCACTTCCCGGACTCCGCCGGAAAGTGACCATCACGGTAACATACACGGTTGGTGCATTTTAATTAAGGTCAACTTCAGGTTTTCTACAACCGGACGTTAACAAATTCCCATCTGCACATAACCGCGGGCACGGCTTTCGAAAGTTCAAAACCCTGCTGGGGTGACCCAACTTAGCCCATCACAAGCCCTCACGGTCAATGAAGGATATTCCTTCTAGCGGGAAGACACGATCAGACTCGGAATCCCGGTTACAAGACATCATCGACAGTGGTAAAACAAGTCCAGCAAGACCGCCCGATGCGCCGACATCCTGATGGGAGCTGCACATATCTCGTTCTTAGGGCAACACCGGATGAACACTACGTACAGCTAAAACCAGCCCTCAAGTTTCCTCGAGGTGGCGCCGCAAGTGGCTCTGTTTTGGACCAACACTTAGACAAGCACTGGCTCGGCGGGGGGGGGGGGGGGGTTAAAATAAAGATGACCCTTGGGCTGGCCTAACCCAAGGGAAAAAAGGCTAGGAGGCGAATGGTAAAACCAATGTTGGGCCTTGATGGAGGAGTTTTATTCAAGGCGAACTGTCAAGGGGATCCCATTATAACCCAACCGCGTGAGGAACGCAAAATCTGGGAACATAACACCGATATGATGGAAACTAGGCGGCAAGAGTGGAACAAAACACCAGGCATAAGGCTGAGGCTTCCACCCTTTACCAAGTATATAGATGCATTAAATAGATAAGAGGTAATGTGATATCCAAACAAAATATCCATGTTCCAACACGGAACAAGCTCTAATCTTCACCTGCAACTAACAACGCTATAAGCGGGGCTGAGCAAAGCGGTAACATAGCCAAACAATGGTTTGCTAGGACAAGGAGGGTTAGAGGCTTGGTTTAACAATATGGGAGGCATGATAAGCAAGTGGTAGGTATCGCAGCATAGGCATAGCAAAAGAGCGAGCAACTAGCAAGCAAAGATAGATCTGATTTCGAGGGTATGGTCATCTTGCCTGAAATCCCGCAAGGAAGAAGAACGAGTCCATGGAGAAGACAAACGGGCGTAGACGAACGGGTCCTCACAAACGCGACGTTACCGGAACCAACCCGAAGAAGCAACACTGGAAAGAAGCACACAACATAGTAAACAAACCACACGTGAACATGATATGATATGCGGGATGCAATATGCGGTGCATATGCATGATTTGGAAAGGAATGATTGAACCTGTCCTCAACATGGAAATCCAAGAGTTCCACTGGAAAGGTGAGGTGATTTCGGTTGAAATCGATATAAAGATCACCAGAATCGGATGCACGGTTTGGAAATGGCAAGCAAAACAAATATGGCACCGGTCTGCGATAATCAGAAAGTGACCATCTAAATGCATCAAAATAAATATGCTACAGCACTCAAACATGACAAAAAATACATGGCAGGGATCCACTCATAATGCTTGACAAAATATGAACACTGATCTATGGCTAATTCATCCATTAACAGGTTCAAACAAGCATGGTAAAAGGGCAAACGATAACAGGTTTCAGACTTAGTGAAATTAACACAAGTCTGGGATTTATCATCAGGAAGCACACTTTAGAGCTCAAAAACTACATGCTACAGGAACTTAACATGGCAAAGCAATGCATGGCATGAAGCTACTCAAAGCACTTAACAAAAGTCCCTTAGTGACCTCGAGCCAAAAGGGATCAGAAAATACAAATGCAAGCATGTGAACATGGCAAAAACATAAACAGATCTCAGACTTAGTGAAAAACTGGAGCATGCAAAACAGTTAACGAGTAGGCATGTTTACGAGCTCGATGCACTCACTACAGAGCATAGCATGAGAAACTATGCATACACCCATCAAGAAGACATGGCATAGAAGCTATAAATGGCAAGAACAACAACATAGCATGCACGGATCAGTAGCAACATCCTCGGCAAAATCGCTAAACATGTCAACGATCTACCAGGAACATCGATATAGCAAAAGTAGAGCTCGATTGACTCAAGCTAGGGTGCTCCATAATGCAAACAAAGACATGGGTAGATAGAGCACCACAATATTAACAAAACACCCTTACTGATCATCCTCAAAAAGAGGCACGGATCACTAGGAAACAACATGAACATATGGCATAACGACAAAATCAGGACAAGGACTTTGTGAAATTCTAAGTCCCTGAAATCAGCATTACCGATTATGCTACTTTGCAAGCTTGTGCTAGTCACCACACATATCACGAATATACATGGCAATCACCCCTGTAAAGATGGCATGGCATATAACAAAACACATGTAGATCTTAGGATCATAGCATGCACACATTAATCATGGCAAAAATGACAAAATGCCATTTGCTGAAACAGATCTGACAAATACCTCACATAGCTCTCTTCCAACAGAATTTCGGGCATCAAGATGAGCTCAAAAGAAAATGATGCAACGAGATGAAATGATGTACTTGTCGAGACGAACATTTTGATAGGCTACATGCACAAATCTGAGATACGGATGCATAGTCATGACATGATGAACATGGGCATATGAATCTGGAAATTTCGGGGAGTTAGTGAAATTTTACCTCCGCGAAAAGTCAACGGGACGGAGGGATCCGGGACGACGAGATCCGGATTGGCGAGGGTGCGTTTGGTTCGGGGGAGTGGTGGATCTCATTCCGCACCCTGGATCCGGCCAGACTGAGGGGATCTCCGGTGAGGGGCGGCTCCGGTCGCCGGAAGACGACACCGGCGAGGCAGCGGCAGTTGACGCCGGTGAACGGAGGCGGCGGGTGCGGAAAATAAGGCGGTGGTGCGCAGCACGGTTGGGCCCGACGAGGCGCGCGGCGGCGGAGACGGGCGGCGCAGCGAGGAATAGCCGGCGGCGGGGCGGCGCGTTCCTCGGGCGTGCGACCGAGCGGCGGCGGAGCAGATCGGGCCCGGGCGGGCCTGCCCTGGGCCCGACGGGCCGGGGGAGGCGGGGAGGAGAGAGAAAGGTGGCGGTGGACAGGTGGCGATGCGGGAGTGGCTGAGGGCGGCGGCGGAGCTGATGTGGCATGACGGGATTGGCCCGAGCGATGTGGAGGACGGACATGTCCGGCGTGGGAGGAAGAAACATCCAGCGGCGTGAGGAGGACGAGGGTTAGGGTTTCGTCTGCGCGAGAATTTCGGAGGGAGACACATATTTATAGGTAGAGGGAGCTAGGAGAGTCCAAATGAGGTGCTGTTTTCGGCCACGCGATCGTGATCGAACGCTCTAGATGATGGAGAGGGTTTAAGTGGGTTTTGGGCCAAATTGGAAGGGTGTTGGGCTGCAACACACACGAGGCCTTTTCGGTCCCTCGGTTAACCGTTGGAGTATCAAACGAAGTCCAAATGGCACGAAACTTGACATGCGGTCTACCGGTAGTAAACCAAGGCCGCATGGCATGTCTCGGTCCAATCCGGAAACTTTTAACACCCGCACACGAAAAGAGGTAGAAAGGGACACCGGGTGACATAGGAGCGCCGGATTGCAAAACGGACAATGGGGGAAATGCTTGGATGCATGAGACGAACATGTATGCAAATGAAATGCACATGATGACATAATATGCAATGCATGACACGCAAGCAATGACAAGGCAACAACAACGAATAACAACAACAACAACAACAAATAGCATGTTGTGGCTTGGTAGGGCTCAAGGGTTTCAAGGATTCTATGGTGCGAGTGAACGTTTATCATCTTATCCTTAAGAACAGTTTCTGAGATGCCAATTTATCTATCTAGTCCTCCAAACAAATCACCTTATACCACTGAAACCACCCCTTTCCTATAGGTCTACTCATGCTACTCATATCCTCATGACTCCCAAGAGTAGGTCCAACAAAAATCATATATGTCAACTATCCCCAAACTCAAATGTATGGTTATCCTCATGTAGAAATCCATGGATAGAACATACAAGCTTCTAAGCTTGAATTAAACATCGCAATCCAAGTACTTAGCTTATTCTACCAAGGTCCATGATAGAGCATCACCATCCTAAGGAAACACGTCGTATGCCAATCCAAGATATTGTTTCCTTTCCTATGAATCAACTCCAACGTCCCATTATCGCAATCAAGTAAACTCCAAGATCAAGCTCATACAGATCCCAAAATAAACTCTCACAATCAATACAATATCCTAGTTTATTGTCCATCGAGAAACATGGTATCATGATTGAGATCATCAATCTAAGTCCAATTTACTTCGAACCATGTAGACATACTCAGCATCTATACTCAACTAGGATCACCTACTTAAATCCAAACCTCATGTCCCACGATAATTCCCACATGTTTCCCCCAAGTCATTATCATAATGTGAAATATCTCCTATCAACATCCCCTGGCTAAGTCAAATCCTTATACTTCCAAGAATTTCCGCTTGCGATCATAATTGTCCTACTAAATCCAATAAGGGTAATGAAGACTACGCTACTCTATTAACATGATCCCACCAAGTTCATCTACCAACATGAAAGCCTTGTATTCCACCAAAGAGTCTCAAATAATTCCCCAATGTCATTGATATGAACTCATCAAATCATTTGTCCTCCATTCCTATATCCTCATATTGGTCTTCCCTATGGTATCATCAGTTTGGTGCTGTCTTAGGATGATAATGTGCTAGTTCACTATGTCCACTAGTTCCATATGAACCCAGTATTGTGCAAGGTTACAGAGGCTTAACTAGTTCTCTTGTAATTCTGTGGGTTAAGCACATGGTTAAGGATTCGAGATAGGGTATCTCATGGAGTCTCGAAGGGTCTAGGGATGGGTTTCTAATCTTGAGGGAAAAACATAACTCTACAAGGCTGCACTTGGTCTAGGAGGCTATAGCAAAAGTCTTCAGTGCTAGTTGGTCACCGAGTTGGAATCCTTGGTGCATATCATCTTGCTGGTCTTCAGTTGATGAGTGAAAATGAGAGGAATAGTAGCATAGAGGAGGGGAATGCCTAAAGGGGTTCTATAGTGCAAATGCTAACAAACAAGTGCCGGAAGGGCCAAAAACAAGCAACAAAATAAGCTAGGTTATATAGTCGCGTACTTGTTGCCTAGGGCAAAAGTGCGACTTATATCAAAACACGAACAAATAAAAACAAGCAACACACAATCATGGTTCTATTTGAACCATCATACAGATTCGATTGCACAAAGGGGGTACACGACTCATCCTACCCTAGGGGTTCTCGGACTCAGTATTCGTGCTTTGCTATGTGTCTCGTGCAGTCTTCTGAGTTTTCCTCAGGTGTCGCTACATCTCTTGTAGTTGTTCGATGAAACGATCTGACTTGAGCCTAAAGAGTATTCAAAAACTTCTCGCATGTTGAAGTGATGGGGTGAAGGTGGCTCCTCGTAGCTGGCATTGACTTGGCCTTCTATTGTCTTCTTAATCATGATGATCCCTTTTACCTTCCAAGGCGTTGAGAGTACCAGGTAAGCAATCCTTTATGTAATGACACTAACAAGGCATAGTAGAGGTCCAATATGTCGGGCACATTGTTGAGAATATCATCACAGAGAGCGGGGGTTGCCGAGAACCTTTTTCCTGCTCACTATAGTGAGGCAGACCAAATGGCGAGGTTCTCATCCACTGGTGGTTGCCGACACAAAAACAGTAATTATAGGGTTGCTCTTCTAGTGATGTATATCATGATCTTGCATATCTTATGCCCTGATCGGTGTAGGCCTAGGTTGCATCATAATGGGGCAGTGTCGCGGGGCGTCACCATCCTACGGGTCCTCATGTCCTCATTCCTTGAGGTCGTATCTTCTGTTGGTATAATCTTGCCGTGGTGTCGCCAATCTTATGTTCCAAGGATGTGACCGAACGTCTGGCAAGGTGTCTTCCTTCTAGGTTATCCATGAGGATTACAAGGAATCTAGTGGTCAGGGGCATGAGGGTGCTAGCGACCGTTTGCACTAGTTTTCAAGGGGAAGAGGTCAATAAGGAAAATAAGCTTTCGGAAAACTCGAAGGGAAGAGAAGTATAGATAGTTTAGAAAATTAGTAATTGTTTTGAAAATAGTTTTACCATGACTAACAACCATGCTAACTAAGTCTTCCTATAGTCAGAATGGCTCTGATACCAGCTCTATGGGGATCCCGACCCATAAGTCATGATCACCGAATGCACGTGTACAGTGATCCCACAAATTGTGACCATTATGGCTTCCTACATGTACAGTGATCAATGCTCACTGAACACACTGAAGCTGAATAACAAGAGTCTTACATCCATTCATACCGTCTTTCACAAATTGTGACCATTATGGTCAAGTCTTGATTATATCATCGCAACAGAAATCTTTGTCGACAACTTCGACCCATGCCATTTGCCTTAACCATACATCCATTCTCACTGGGAAAGTGTCCTAGCACGCATGTTCATCACCAAAGAACTTCTTTAATAAATACCTGTTCTTCCAAGCCTGGCCAAGTAAATAGCCAGGGCCAAGCCAGTGAGTACGTTTCAATGTACTGCAAGCAACCCGAGAGTGTCCCAGGAAACCACGACCACCTATGGTACCAGGAGGTCCCTTGCTGGCTTGGCAGGGGGGCGACGCATTGCACAAAGAACAGACGAGCATGGGGTAGCACGACAAAGATCACATAGGAAATCTACCCAGGTTCGATCTGCCGTTAGATGTAAAACCCAACTCCTGCTTTGGTGGATTTGTCGGATGTGGGGTTCCGGCAAACCCTTAAGGCTCGAACACTGGGGTGCGTGCGAAGTCTTTCCTTCCCACCAATCTACGCCCTAGCTCGCAAAGATCTCGCGGGCGAACTCGACGAACTGACAATGCGGAAAGACATGAGGTTTATACTGGTCGGGCCACCGTTGTAGTGTAATACCCTACACCAGTGTGGTGGTGGTGGATTGCCTCTAGGGCAGATGATGAACAGTACAAGGGAAGAACAGCCTCCTGAGGCTGAGGTGTTCTTGTGAGTAGGCTCTCGATTGGGTTGGATCAAGCTAAGATGATCTGCCTCTACTATGGTGGCTAGCTCTACTTATATAGGCCCTGGTCCTCTTCCCAAATATCGAGCGGGAAGGGAGCCCACAACGGCGGGCAAATTTGAAGGGGGACAGCTAGTACAAGCTATCCTGGAAAAAGAGGTCTTCGCCTGCGAAAAGATCTCGTGGTGACGCCGTCTTGGGCTCCACGATGACCTCTGTCTTGCCATCCTCCTGGTCTTGGTATCGTTGCACCAATATAGCAACCTTTGCTTGATGCCTCGGTACTCTTCGTCTGCGCTAGCCTCCTTAGCACGAAAGAGGAAATACGGGCGTTGTGCACGCTGGCGCCCGCCTGGTGCCTGCCTGGTATCATGCATCATGGCTCAAGTCACGAGGGCCTTGTGAGATTTTCCCCGCCTTGATATCTCCGCTCCTCGTGAGCCTGACTGGCTAGGCCACTCCAGAGGATGCCTTGCGTCGTCCGCCTCGCGAGGCTTGGACCCTAGCAAGGGTCTTGGATGCCTTGTTGATGAAGATGGGTTGTACGGCCTGCTGGCTTAGCCATGTTGTGGGCCGCAGGAAGGCAAGTCTGGGAACCCCCGTTCCCAAGACGCCAACAGTAGCCCCCGGGCCCAAGGTGCGCTCGGGCTTGGCTTCGCGGCGAAGCCAAGGGCCAAGTACGGAGCGCCGCGGGCCCCAAAAGCCTGCGGCCTTGATTGACGCGTCGTGGTTGATTGGACGTGGGCGTATCCGCTTCCCCACACTGCCCTTGAATCCACCTGGCTATGTGCCGCCGCCTCTTACACAGTTATTCTTCCTTCGCCACGCCCGGCTCCTCCAATCTCCCTGCTGCCTCAATGCCCTGCTCCACCTTCTCAATCTGACCTGTGCTCCGCCCGTTTCACCACCATGGCGCCGAAACAAGATAAAAAGGGGAAGAAACCTCTGTCCTCGCCAACTGTGCCTCCATCCTTCGAGCCGGCGCTCGGCCGGCCTCGGGTGCTCAACGACGAGGCCATGGACAAGGTGCGCTCCATGCTTGCCTCCAGTTTCAATGAGTGGGGAGAGACGCCAGCTTGGCCCGCGTCTCGCACCAGCATGGATCGGGAAGTTACCGAGGTTCCGATCTTCATTAATGCCCTCCGGGCTGGCCTGATTCCTCCCTTCTCCGCCTTCTTCAACGCGGTGCTTGACCAATATCAGATCCACATGCTCCATCTTGATCCTCAAGCTGTGACCCCTCTCGCCGTCTTCGCCTTCGTGTGCGAGGCCATGGTGGGCATCGCCCCCTCCGTGGCACTCCTCCGCCACTTCTTCTTGTTGCATCTCATCGGTCCCCGGCTGAGCTCAGGGTGCGTACGTTTCCAGGCCGTGGCTGCGACAGCAGGCGCGGGGATCGACTTCGAGCTCCCTTCATCCACGAGCGAGTTCCGTACGCGATGGGTGTTTGTTGCCGCAGGCGTGCTCAACCCTCTGCTCCAAGCTCCGGTGGGGCCTGCTATTCCAAACTCCAGTTGGGGTCATCATAAGCTCACGATCCCCTGCCTTGCCCCTGTCTGGGCCTAGCTGAGGTGGTTGAAGGACCTTGGCGTGACTGAGCCCATGGTTGTGATGGAGTTCGTCAGGCGTCGAGTTGCCCCACTAGAGCGCCACTCTCGCCTGATGTGGGACTTGCTAAGCAGATAGGACAACATGAGGTTTCAGGAGGAGGGGCTTCCTCTCGCTGCGCGGCAGACAGTGCTCACGGTCCTATCAGGTGTCCCTCTGCCAGACGAGAAGCCCAGGAACAGCTCCATGTTGTACCGCTGTGAGAACAAAGTCACATTTGCCGCGAACATGCCTTCCTTTATTGAGTGGGGGCTGCGCCCAGTCAGCTTGGTGGGACCCCGCGAGAACCCCGTAATCATGGTCCCCTTCTTCGCCGCCGGTGCCGGGCTTGCCCAAGGTGACGGTGCGGGGGAGTGAGCTGTGACAGGGGCCGCCGGCTTAGGTGCTGAGGAGCACATGTCGGGTTGTAATCCTGGGGCGTTGTCCTCGGGGGCCTGTGACCCCCCTCCTGAGGTGTCGGTTGCCGAGGAGATGCAGCATGCGGCTCCCGAGGCTGAAGCTCCAGGAGCCTCGGGAGGTCACAGTGGGAAGGAGCTGGGCTGTTCGCCTCACCCGGGCTCCCCTGAGGCCATCCCTCTTGGGTCTTCTTCAGCTCTGCCGCGCACCGGCTGTCACGTCCAGTGCTTCGGGCGCCTTTGTGTGGACTTCGAGGAGCTCCACAAGAGTAGGGGATGCCCGAGTGACAGCAACATCTTCGGGTCATTGAAGCGACGGAAGTATATCGCTATTGACGTGTAAGTATCTTGTTGCCGTGGCTTTTTGCATGTGGTCTTCTTATCCTGATGCCTGTCCTCCAGGGCTCCTTCTGCTGAAGCTGTTACGTCTTCTGAGAGGCGTCCTCTCCTTCATCAACTCCCCCGTCGGCATTGGGCGTTCCTGGCCTGCTTGCCGCCCCTGGAGCAGGGTCGGTCGGAGGAGCATCCCCGCCTTCGGGACGTGTTGAGTCTGTGGTTTGGCCGCCCCTCGCCCACGGTCTGGCGTGGAGCTTGGCGGGCGTGCCCAAGACTCCTCCTCTGCTCATGAGCAGTCGCTGGCTGACCTCGGTCTTCAGTTCCTCTTCAAGCAGTGAGCCTCGATCAGCTTGGGCTCCTCGTGAGGATGGGTTGACGTCAGGCACGGCGAAAGCCCCCAGCCCCCAACCGGGAGGTGGCGCGCCACTTGATGCTCCACCCACCGCCCTCGAGGTGGAGGATGAGGTGGGTCGAGCGTTCGAGCTCGAGCGCGGGCGCAGCATGGTCCGTCACGAGCTCTTCCAGGAGGCGATGGGCGCGATGAGCCGCCTCGGTGAAGAGCTTGCTGGTGTCGACTCGCGTCTTGAGGCTGAAGGTCTTCGGTTGGTGGAGGAGCGGCGCAAGCTGCGAGTGGCCACCAACCTTGGTCGCTATCAGCATGACCTCGAGAACACGAAGGCTGAGGCTTCCCTCAAGATTGCCAATGAGGCCCGCTCGCGAGCTTTGGAACAAGCTCGCGAGGCCGATCGCCGTGGCGAGGCTTCGGAGGAGCGCGTGTGGGGGCTTCAGGACTAGAGCGCGTCCCTTGAGCAGCAGGTGGAGGCACGTGGGGCCGCTATTGCATCGCTGAGGGGACACCTGTGGAGGAAGAGGAGGTCCGGCAGCGCGAGGAGGCGCTGGACCTGGAAGCTGTGGAGCGCAGCCTCGAGCTCGAGCGACTGGACACGAGGGAGCGTCAAGTCGCTCAAGCAGAAGAAGCCGTCGGGGCCCGCGAAGCCGGAGTCGAGGAGGAGATCAATCGCCGGGTTGCCGAGGTTCGTGTAGATCGGGAGGGCAGGTACGACTTGAAGTTGAAGCACGCCGGTCAGGAGGGTGCAAGCAGGGTCGCCGCCCTCAGGCCCAGGTTGGATGAGGCCGAGAGGCGTGCGGAGGCCACAGCCGCCACCCTGGTTACGATGCAGGAGGACTTGGCCTCCGCCGTGCCGAGTTGCTTTCCCTCCAGAAACGAGTTGACGATGCCGAGGCCGTCGCACGGGAAAATAGGAAGGAAGTGCTCCAACACCGAACGCTGGAGCAAGAGCATGCTCCTATGCTTCAAGACTTTCAGAACAAGGCCAACACCGCCCTGGGTTACATCTGTGACGAGAACGCCCCACCCCCTCACTCGAATGACTTCGCCAGCCACCTGACCTTCTTCACCGAGGTGGTGACGCGCCTGGAGGCTCCATCTGCCAGAGCTCGACATCTTGTGGAGGAGAGGGGTCATGGCCTTCTTCAGCATGCCTTCTCCCGTGTCTTCAGCCATCTTCTGAATGCCGACCCCAACTTCGACTTCGACGCCGCCATTGCCCCCGTACCCACGGCCATCCGGGGCGACCTGGCGCGTTGGGTAGAGGACCATGTCGACACGTTGGTCAGGGCCTTCACCTCGGAGGATGACGCGGTGGTGGTCGTCGCAGATGTAGGTGACGCGGTCAATGACGATGATGGGGGCGTCGCCAACGGTGGCGGCGATTCCGAGGAAGATGACGACGACGCGAGTGACGCGTCCGCGGGGTGATGTAGCGAGTGATGTCTCTGGCTGATCCCATGTTCGCCTGTTGTTTCATCCTGCACGCAAAACTCAGGCGTGGCCCTTGGAAGACTTTGTAAGAGCATTTTGAGAGGGGGAGCCCCTCGTGTAAGCAAATTGCAGTTTTTACTTTCCTATGCGATGTGGGTATGTGTCCTCGTGAGCTCCTCGACGTGGTTTACCTTAGTCAGCGCCAGCTTAGGGCTGGGTCATGAGGCGACGAGTTCCTAAGAATCATGCGGAGCTTATCGCCCCGTTTGACGGGGACCCGTAAGAGGTGAGCACCAGTCGCAGTGCTAGCGCGTGCTTGACGAGCGTGCGCTTTGCGCGGTCTGGCTCACGAGGAGCATTGCGAGGGAAAGGCGATGGACATGAGTCCCAAACCAAATGAGATCCAAAAGTCAAGAAACGGCTCAAACGAGAAAAGGCACCCCCTGCACGCATCGATGAAAATTGAGCTTCAACTTAAGTCCAGATCCTGAAGGCAAAGCCACAGAAAGAGAGATCCAAAGCAAAAGTCCACGTCCGGCACCTAGTCTAGTCTTCGGGTCTTCAAGTCTTCTCACCAGCACGGAGCTAAGTTCTGCCACTAGGCGTGGGAGGGAGCCCCAGGGCCTGAGGCCGACACTCCTGAGACTCCTGGGCGTGTACAGCCCCAACTCATTATTATGTGAGAGTGTCATGGGCGGCGAGCTTCACAGGCACCTGGCCTTCTTCACAGGTACCGGCCTTGCTTCATATCGCCAGACGAGGGCCCCGCCTTGCACCACCCTCGACCTCCTTTGAGCCGACCAGTCACCAGGACGACACAAAAGAGGGAAAGGGGACGTCGGCAGTTCCCTCGGAGACCACGGGTCCTCTGCCGGGGGAAGGGTTGTTGAAGCCACCCCGGTAGAGGGCCTACCTCCGGGTGTGCCTTGGTTTCGCATGCCTTGGGGAGGGGCCTTGCTCCTGGCTCCCTCTTGGCGGCCCCCAGCGTGTCTCCCTTGTTGGAATAGGTGCCGCCGTGCCAGGGTTGTCAATCGACGCCGCAACCTGATTCATCTGCAGCCCATGGTTAGCATAAGCCTATTCCTGAGAGATTAGCGGTGCCAGGGTTGTCGTTCTCTGTTGGTTCTTGGAAGGCATCGACTCCTAGCGCCCCCTCTCCCAAATCTTCTCCAATGAACGAGCTAGAGTCGTCCTCTAGTGCGTACGCTTGGTCCATCATGCGGGGCACGTAGGCTTCCGGGGCCGTCACCCTAAACACCTCACCGTGGTGCCCCACGCTCCATGTTGCTCGGCCCATGGTGGTGCCCTAGGGATGACAACATGGCATCCGGCTGGGACCGTGGGGGGCGATGCTTGCGCCCACGCCCGCCGCGGGTGCCATGGGGGAGTCGGAGCCCCCTACGCCGCTGGCCGTGCTGATGTTGATAACACCCCTGGGCGTAGTTGATGGCGCGCGGATGTGGTGAGGTTCGCCGTGCGGCCCTGCAGTGGCCTGGCGAGGAAGTCGAGAGCAGAAGGCTGGTGCTCCCGATGCCGCTGCAACTAGCAGCTCGGCAACACACTCTGGCAGTGTGTCCCGACCGCTTTCCATCAGCATGCACCACAGCAGCTCCCTTGCCACGGTGAGCGCTGCCCGCATGGTTGCTTGCTCTTGCCATAAGTGCGGTGCCGTTGCTGCGGCATGGCTCGCCGCTCTTGCGGTGGCCCGTACCTGTCGTGGGGTGAGGGTGGACGACGCCTGGCCGTGCTGCCCGCGCCCGGTGGGGTTTGGCGGCACCCGTGCCGCCTGGAGTGGGGGGTCAAGACCTTCATGGGCAGGCGGCGCTGCCCGGCCTGCCCAGGCTACCCAGTGGTCGGAGCCGTCCCTTGAGTCACCGGGCATCGTAGCTGAGGAGCGTCGACGAGATGGTCAGTGGAGGAGGAGCTCCAGCGCACCCCTACCTGGCGCGCCAAATGTCGGATGTGGGGTTCCGGCAAACCCTTATGGTTCGAACACTAGGGTGCACGCGAAGTCTTTCCTTCCCACCAATCTGCGCCCTAGCTCGCTAAGATCTCGCGGACGAACTCAAGGAACTCGCAACGCGGAAAGACACGAGGTTTATACTGGTTCAGGCCATTGTTGTGGTGTAATACCCTACTCCAATATGGTGGTGGTGGATTGCCTCTAGGGCTGATGATGAACAGTACAAGGAAAGAATAGCTTCCTGAGGTTGAGGTGTTCTTGTGAGTAGGCTCTCGATCGGGTTGGATCAAGCTAAGATGATCTACCTCTACTATGGTGGCTAGCTCTACTTATATAGGCCCTGGTCCTCTTCCCAAATATCGAGCAGAAGGGAGCCAACAACGACAGGCAAATTTGAAGGGGGCAACTAGTACAAGCTATCCTGACAAAAGTGGTCTTCGCCTGCGAAAAGCTCTAGCGGTGACGTTGTCTTGGGCTCCATGATGACCTCTGTCTTGTCGTCCTCCTGGTCTTGGTCTCGTTGCACCAATATAGCAACCTTTGTCTGATGCCTCGGTACTCTTCGTCTGCGCTAGCCTCCTTAGCACCAAAGAGGAAATAAGGACGTTGTGCGCTGGCACCCGCCTGGCGCCCGCCTGGTGTTGTCCGTCATGGCTCACGTCATGAGGGCCTCGTGAGGTTTGTCCCGCCTTGATATCTCCGCTCCTCGTGAGCCTGCCTGGCTAGGCCACTCTAGAGGAGGCCTTGCGTCGTCCGCCTCGCGAGGCTTGGACCCTACCGAGGGTCTTGGATGCCTTGTTGATGAAGATGGGCCGTACGGCCTGCTGGCTTAGCCACGCCGGGGGCTGCAGGCAGGCAAGTCTGGGGACCCCCGTTCCCAGGACGCCGACAGGATTGATTGTGGAAAAGGTGGTGGCGAGCGTAGTACACTTGCCCGGCAGGGGTTGCCTTGGGGGAGCAGCGATTACGCGCGTATGGGGTTGTGAGTTGTCAAACCTTCTATCCCTCTCTACGGTTCCCATGGGCCTCCTTTTATAGATCCAGGGGTAACCACAGTGGCAAAGTAGTCATTACGCATTAATAAGATAGCAAACAGTGCTATCATACCTAACTCTGCAGGCTGACAGGCTGCATTAAATGCACCGCTTAACGTCACATCATTGGTTACCCGGCAAGGCTTGCCGGGATATCTTGCCAGCTCCACGCCTGTTCTCTTGACACATTGTAGGACAGGTGTCATCTGTGGGTTTCTTCTATAGGAAATGGTTGCCATGTGGCGAATGGTTGCCACTTAATCACTTTGCGGTTCGACACCGCACTGATTGACGACATGGACAAGGTTGAAGCAGTTGGTGAGGTAGCTCTGCCTCCCTGAGCCCCGGCAGGCCCTGCCGGGGTGCCCTGGTTGTCTGCTTCAGGGGGTGGCCTTGCTCCTTGCCGGGATCACTGATAACCCACAAGTATAGGGGATCACCACAGTTTTCGAGGGTAGAGTATTCAAAACAAATTTATTGATTCGACGCAAGGGGAGCCAAAGAATATTCTCAAGTATTAGCAGTTGAGTTGTCAATTCAACCACACCTGGAACTTAATATCTGCATCAATGTATTTAGTAGCAAAGTAGTATGATAGCAGTGGTAACGATAGCAAAAGTAATGGTAGCAAAAGTAATGTTTTTGGTATTTTGTAGTGATTGTAACAGTAGCAACGGAAAAGTAAATAAGCGAAGAACAATATATGGAAAGCTCGTAGGAAATGGATTGGTGATAAAGAATTATGTCGGATGTGGTTCATCATGTAACAGTCATAACCTAGGGTGACATAGAACTAGCTCCAATTCATCAATGTAATGTAGGCATGTATTTCGAATATAGTCATACGTGCTTATGGAAAAGAACTTGCATAACATCTTTTGTCCTACCCTCCCGTGGCAGCGGTGTCCTAGTGGAAACTAAGGGATATTAAGGCCTCCTTTTAATAGAGTACCGGACCAAAGCATTGACACATAATGAATACATGAAATCCTCAAACTACGGTCATCACCGGGAGTGGTCCCGATTATTGTCACTTCGGGGTTACCGGATCATAACACATAGTAGGTGACTATAGACTTGCAAGATAGGATCAAGAACTCACATATATTCATGAAAACATAATAGGTTCAGATCTGAAATCATGGCACTCGGGTCCTAGTGACAAGCATTAAGCATAGCAAAGGCATAGCAAAATCAATCTCAGAACATAGTGGATACTAGGGATCAAACCCTAACAAAACTAACTCGATTACATGATAAATATCATCCAATGCATCACCGTCCAGCAAGCCTATGATGGAATTACTCACGAACGGCGGTGAGCATCATGAAATTGGTGATGGATGAAGGTTGATGATGATGATGGCGACGGATTCCCCTATCCGGTGCCCCGAACGGACTCCAGATCAGCCCTCCCGAGAGGTTTAAGGGCTTGGCGGCAGCTCCGTAACGTAAAAGGTGATGAATCCTTCTCTCCTATTGTATTCTCCCTGAAAGCAAATATATAGAGTTGGAGTGGAGGTCGGAGGAGCTCCAGGGAGCCCACGAGGTAGGGGGCGCACCCAGGGGGGCAGGCGCGCCCCCCACCCTCGTGGCTAGGGTGTGAGCCCCCTGGTCTTCATCTTTTGCAAGGATTTTTATTTTTCCAAAAAGATGTTCCGTGAAGTTTCAGGTCATTCCGAGAACTTTTGTTTCTGCACATAAATAACACCATGGCAATTCTACTAAAAACAACGACAATCCGGGTTAGTTCCATTCAAATCATGCAAGTTAGAGTCCAAGACAAGGGCAAAAGTGTTTGGAAAAGTAGATACGACGGAGACGTATCAACTCCCCCAAGCTTAAACCTTTGCTTGTCCTCAAGCAATTCAGTTGACAAACTGAAAGTGATAAAGAAAAACTTTTAAAACCTCTGTTTGCTCTTGTTGTTGTAAATATGTAAAGCCAGCATTCGAGTTTTCAGAAAAGATCATAAACTAACCATATTCACAATAACGGTTAGGTCTCATGTTTACTCATATCAATGGCATAATCAACTAGCGAGCAATAATAATAAATCTCGGATGACAACACTTTCTCAAAACAATCATAATATGATATAACAAGATGGTATCTCGCTAGCCCTTTCTGAGACCGCAAAACATAAATGCAGAGCACCTTTAAAGATCAAGGACTGACTAGACATTGTAATTCATGTTAAAAGAGATCCAGTCAAGTCATACTCAATGTAAACTAATAGTAATGAATGCAAATGACACCGGTGCTCTCCAACTGGTGCTTTTTAACAAGAGGATGATGACTCAACATAAAAGTAAATAGATAGGCCCTTCGCAGAGGGAAGCTGGGATTTGTAGAGGTGCCAGAGCTCGGTTTTGAAATAGAGGTGAATAATATTTTGAGCGGTATACTTTCATTGTGAACATAACAACCAAGAGACGGTGATATCTTCCATGCTACACACATTATAGGCGGTTCCCAAATAGAATGGTAAAGTTTATACTCCCCCTCCACCAACAAGCACCAATCCATGGCTTGCTCGAAACAACAAGTGCCTCCAACAAACAAGAGTCCCAGGGGGAGTTTTGTTTGCAATTATTTTGATTTAGTTTGCATAAAGCATGGGACTGTGCATCCTGGTGACTAGCCACTTTCTCATGAGTGAGGAGCGGAGTCCACTCCTCTTGAGAATAACCCGCCTAACATGGAAGATATGGACAACCCTAGTTGATACATGAGCTATTCGAACATACAAAACAGGATATTTATTTGAAGGTTTAGAGTTTGGCACTAGCAAATTTACTTGGAACGGCATGTAGATACCGTATATAGGTAGGTATGGTCGACTCATATGGAACAACTTTGGGGGTTATGGAATTGGATGCGCAAGCAGTATTCTCGCATAGTACAAGTGAAGGCTAGCAAAAGACTGGGAAGCGACCAGCTAGAGAGCGACAACAGTCATGAACATGCATTGAAATTAATCAACACCGAATGCAAGCATGAGTAGGATATAATGCACCATGAACTTAAATATCATAGAGGCTATGTTCATTTTGTTTCAACTACATGCGTGAACATGTGCCAAGTTAGGCCACTCAAATCATTCAAAAGAGGATACCACCCTATCATACCAAATCACAACCATTTTAATTGCATGTTGGCACGCAAGGTAAACATTTATAAGCTCCAAGCTAATTAAGCATGGCATAAGCAACTATAATCTCTAATTGTCATTGCAAACATGTTTATTCATAATAGGCTGAATCAGGCACGATGAACTAATCATATTTACAAAAACAAGAGAGGTCGAGTTCATACCAGCTTTTCCAATCTCAATTAGTCCATCATATATCGTCATAATTACCTTTCACTTGCACGACCGAACGATGTAGATAATAATAATAGTGCGCGTGCATTGGACTAAGCTGGACTCTGCTAGCATTCAATAAAAAGGAGGAGACAAGGCAATATGGGCCCTTTTGTCAAATCAACAATAATTCATATAAGAGCCACTTCAACAATTTTATTATGGTCTTCTCCTATCGACCCCCAAAGAAAAGAAAAGAAATAAAACTATTTACACGGGAAAGCTCCCAACAAGCAAAAAGAAGAACAGGAAACCTTTTTGGGTTTTCATTTTAATTACTACTACAAGCATGGAAATTAAAACTAGCTAGAAGCTACAACTAATTTTTTTGTTTTTCTTAAGGTTTAATAAACACACAAGAAGAAAGCATAAAATGGAAATAAAATAGCATGGATGATACAATGAAAAAGTATCAGCACCGACATCTAACAATGAATGTGTGAACATAAATGTAATGTCAGTGAGAAATACGTACTCCCCCAAGATTAGGCTTTTGGCCGAAGTTGGTCTATGGCCATGGCTGGCCTGGCGGATATCCAAAGTTGTAACTGGGGTCGTACTGCGATGCAGGAGTCATTGCATCGTGGGCTGCAGCTTGAAAGCGAGCTATCTCAGATCTCCTCTTATACTCTTCCGCCTCCTCTCTAGTTATAAAATATCTCATTTTTGCCTGAAAGTCAAAGAAAGTAGAAGCAGGGAGAGCGACATGATAGGTACGTCGTCTGTTAAAGATTAGTCGGTACTAGAGGAACTGATCGTTCCTCTCAACAAATTGATGATGAACCATAGCCTCATAATCCAAATAAGCAGGCGGCAACTCAATATCATCTTCACATGTGGTTATACCAAGAAAATTAGCTATGCGGGTTGCATAAATTCCACCAAAGAAATCTCCAATAAAAATATTAAGATGCAACCTACGTGCAACAATGGTTACCAAATTATAAGATTTATCTCCTAACATAGCACTCCTAAGAATACTGAGGTCAGGGACACAAACATGACATGCCTCATCTTTACCGTTAATGCATCTACCTATGAAGAGAGCAAAATAATGTATAGCAGGAAAGTGAATGCTCCCTATGGTAGCTTGTGTTATATCTCTAGATGTCCCACAGTTATACTAGCAAGAAAATCTCTGAATTCAGATTTGCGAGGTTCCCTAACACTATGCCATTGTGGAAGTTTGCAAGCAGTGGTAAAATCCGCTAAGTTCATCATATAAGATTTTTCATAAAGATCAAACAGGATAGTTGGAGAATTGCGTGAAGATGAAAATTCAAACCTCCTCACAAAGGAACTAGTGAGATAGTGGTACTGGTGGCACTTTTCCTCCTCGAAGCTCACAAGATCAGCGTTACGCAAATATGTGTTAAATTCTTCCTTGATTTCCGCTCGATCCATAAAGTCCTCTGAAGGCCATTCACAGGGCCGCACTGGAGCGTCCATTGGTGGCTCATCATCAGCATCACGCATTGCAAGCCTGGGTTCTTGTTTCCTTGAAGAGCCACCTTGGTACATTTTCCTAAACATCTTTTTTCCTCTGAAAAAATTCTGAAATTTTTAGTAACTTAAAATAAAAGTGAACCAAACTCAACAACATTGATAGCAACTACTCCTACAAGTGCCTAGAGCCTATATCATGCATCAAAACTACTTGGAACCATATAAATTTGCAATGAATAAATCACTAGAACAAAAACTAATTGGACCAATGGAGGAGTCACATACAAAGGAACAATCCCCCAACCAGTTCTGTGAGAGGTGCTTTGAGCAAGGAGATCGAAAATGGCGGCAAAATGATCTTGGACTCGGGTTTGAACTGGATAATCGTGTTTGTGGGAGGAAGAAGGAGTGTGTGGGTGCAGGAATAAGTGGAGGAGGGCCCCTGTGGGCCCACGAGGCAGGGGGCGCGCCAAGGGGGTAGGGCGCGCCCTCCACCCTCGTGGCCAGGTGGATGCCCCCCTGTTGTTTTCTCGGTGCCAAATATTCTCAAATATTCCAGAAAAAAACATATTTAAATTTCAGGGCATTTGGAGAACTTTTATTTTCGGGGTATTTTTATATTGCACGGATAGTTAAGATAACAGACAGAAAATACTATTATTTATTTATTTAATATAAATGATAGAAAGTAAAAGGAGGGTACAAAGAGTTGTGTTTTTTAAATTCATCCATCTCATGATCATGAAAAGGAACCCATTAACAAGGTTGATCAAGTGTTGTTAACAAACTCATTCCGAATAACATGGAACCGGAGAATTTTCAAATAACACTAGGTTACCTCAACGGGGATATCCACATCCCCAACAATAAGAATATCATATTTCATCTTGACAGTCTGAAGAGGAAATTCAAAACCTCCAAAAATAATCAATGGAATTTTTCCAATGGAATTAATACTGTGGACTTGAGGTTGTTTCCTCAAAAAGTGTACCGTATGATCATTACCATTAACATGAAAAGTGACATTGCCTTTGTTGCAATCAATAACAGCCCCTGCAGTATTCAAAAAGGGTCTTCCAAGAATAATGGACATACTATCGTCCTCGGGAATATCAAGAATAACATTGTCCATTAAAATAGTAACGTTTACAACCACAACAGGCACATCCTCACAAATACCGACAGGTATAGCAGTTGATTTATCAGCCATTTGCCAAGATATTTCAGTAGGTGTCAACTTATTCAAATCAAGTCTACAATATAAAGAGAGAGGCATAAAACTAACATTGGCTCCAAGATCACATAACGTAGTTTTAACATAGTTTCTTTTAATGGAGCATGGTATAGTGGGTACTCCTCGATCTCCAAGTTTCTTTGGTATTCCACCCTTAAAAGTATAACTAGCAAGCATGGTGGAAATTTCAGCTTCCGGTATCTTTATTTTATTAATAACAATTTCTTTCATGTACTTAGCATAAGGATTCATTTTAAGCATATCAGTTAATCGCATACGCAAAAAGATAGGTCTAATCATTTCAGCAAAGCGCTCAAAATCCTCATCATCCTTTTTCTTGGATGGTTTGGGAGGCAAAGGCATGGGTTTCTGAACTCATGGTTCTCTTTCTTTACCATGTTTCCTAGCAACAAAGTCTTTCTTATCATATGGTTGAATCTTTGATTGTGGGTTATCAAGATCAACATCAGGTTCAATTTCTATATCATTATCATTGCTAGGTTGAGCAACAACATGAACATTATCACTAACATTATCACTAGTTTCAGGTTCATTACTAGATTGTGTTTCAGCATCAGAAATAGAAATATCATTTGGATTCTCAAATGTTTCAGTAATAGGTTCAGTAGAAGCATGCAAAGTCCTATCATTTTTCTTTTTCTTCCTTTTAGAAGGACTAGGTGCATCTATATTATTTCTCTGAGAATCTTGCTCAATTCTCTTCGGGTGGCCTTCAGGATACAAAGGTTCCTGAGTCATTCTACCAGTTCTAGTAGCCACTCTAACATCATAATCATTATTCTTACTATTCAATTCATTGAGCAAATCATTTTGAGATTTAAGTACTTGTTCTACTAGAGTAGTAACCATAGAAGCATGTTTACTAATAAGTTTAAGTTCACCTTTGACATTAGCCATATAATCAGCCAAATGTTCAAGCATATCAGCACTACGTTTTCATTCTCTACCAAAATAAGCATTGAAGTCTTCTTGCTTAACCATAAATTTATCAAACTCATCTAAGCATGGGCTAGCAAACTTAGTAAATGGGATTTCAACTTTATCATATCTATAGAGAGAATTTACCTTTACTACCTGTGTTGGGTTATCAAGACCATGTATTTCTTCAATAGGAGGTAAATTCTTAACATCTTCAGCTTTAATACCCTTTTTTCATGGATTCCTTTGCCTCTTGCATATCCTCAGGGTTGAGAAATATAACACCTCTCTTCTTCGGAGTTGGTTTAGGAATAGGCTCAGGGAGTGTCCAATTATTTTCATTAGTCAACATATTATTTAATAGAATTTCAGCTTCATCCAGTTTTCTTTCCCTAAAAACAGAACCAACACAACTATCCAGGTAATCTCTAGAAGCATCGCTTAGTCCATTATAAAAGATATCAAGTTTTTCATTTTTCTTAAGAGGATGATCAGGCAAAGCATTAAGTAATTGGAGAAGCCTCGCCAAAGCTTGTGTGAGACTCTCTTCTTCAATTTGCACAAAATTATATATATCCCTTAAAGCAGCTTGTTTCTTATGAGCAGGGAAATATTTAGCAGAGAAGTAATAAATCATATCCTGGGGACTACGCACACAACCAGGATCAAGAGAATTAAACCATATCTTAGCATCACCCTTTAATGAGAAATGAAATATTTTAAGGATATAAAAGTAGAAAGTTTCCTCCTCTTTAGTGAATAGGGTGGCTATATCATTGAATTTAGTAAGATGTGCCACAAAAGTTTCAGATTCATAGCCATAAAAAGGATCAGGTTCAACCAAAGTAATTATATCAGGATCAATAGAGAATTCATAATCCTTATTAGTAACATAGATAGGTGAACTAGCAAAAGCAGGGTTAGGTTTCATTCTAGCATTAAGGGATTGCTGCTTCCACTTAGCTAATAACCTCTTTAGATCATATCTATCATTGCAAGCTAAAATAGCTCTAGCAGATTCTTCATCCAGAACATAACCCTCAGGAACAATAGTCAATTCATATTTATTAGGGGCAGAGTCTTCACCATCACTTTCATCAATATTATCAGTTTCAATAATTTCATTCTCTCTAACCCTAGAAAGTTGTTCATCAAGAAATTCACCAAGTGGCATAGTAGTATCAAGCATAGAAGTAGTTTTATCATAAGTATCATGCATAGCAGAAGTGGCATCATCAATAACATGTGACATATCAGAATGAATAGCAGAAGCAGGTTTAGGTGTCGCAAGATTACTCAAAACAGAAGGTGAATCAAGTGCAGAGCTAGATGGCAGTCTCTTACCTCCCATCGTAGTTGAGGGATAAATCTTGGTTTTTGGATCTCTCAAGTTCTTCATAATGAGAAGCAGATATAAATCCCAAGTGACTCAAAGAATAGAGCTATGCTCCCCGACAACGGCACTAGAAAATAATCTTGATAACCCACAAGTATAGGATATCACAACCATTTTCGATGGTAGAGTATTCAACCCAAATTTATTGATACGACATAAGGGGAGCCAAAGAATATTCTCAAGTATTAGCAGCTGAGTTGTCAATTCAACAAACACCTGGAAACTTAATATCTACAGCGAAGTAGTATGATAGCAGTGGTAACGATAGCAAAAGTAACGGTAGCAAAAGTAATGTTTTTGGTATTTTGTAGTGATTGTAATAGTAGCAACGGGAAAGTAAATAAGAGAGCAACAATATATGGAAAGCTCATAGGCACTGGATCGGTGATAGAGAATTATGCTGGATATGGTTCATCATGTAACAATCATAACCTAGGGTGACACAGAACTAGCTCCAATTCATCAATGTAATGTAGGCATTTATTCCGAATATAGTCCTACGTGATTATGGAAAATAACTTGCATGACATCTTTTGTCCTACCCTCTCGTGGAAGCAGGGTCCTAGTGGAAACTAAGGGATATTAATCCCTCCTTTTAATAGAGTACCAGACCAAAGCATTAAAACATAGTGAATACATGAACTCCTCAAACTACGGTAATCACCGGGAGTGGTCCCAATTATTGTCACTTCGGGGTTGCCAGATCATAACACATAGTAGGTGACTAAACACTTGCAAGATAGGATAAAGAACTCACATATATTCATTAAAACATAAGAGGTTCATATCTGAAATCATGGCACTCAGGCCCTAGTGACAAGCATTAAGCATAGCAAAGTCACAGAAACATCAATCTCAGAACATAGTGGATACTAGCGATCAAACCCTAACAAAACTAACTCGATTACATGATAAATCTCATCCAACCGATCACCGTCCAGCAAGCCTATGATGGAATTACTCACGCACGGCGGTGAGCATCATGAAATTGGTGATGGAGGAAGGTTGATGATGACGATGGCGACGGATTACCCTCTCCGGAGCACCGAAAGGACTCTAGATCAGCCCTCCCAAGAGGTTTTAAGGCTTGGCGGCGGCTCCGTATCGTAAAACGCGATGAATCCTTCTCTCCTATTTTTTTTCTCCCCGAATGCTAATATATAGAGTTGGATTTGAGGTCGGAGGAGCTCCAGGGGGCCCATGAGGTAGGGGCGCACCAGGGGGGTAGGCGCGCCCCCACCCTTGTGGCTAGGGTGTGGGCCCCCTGGTCTTCATCTTTTGCAAGGATTTTTTTATTATTTCCAAAAAGACATTCCGTGAAGTTTCAGGACATTCCGAGAACTTTTGTTTCTGCACATAAATAAAACCATGGCAATTCTGCTGAAAACAACGTCAGTCCGGGTTAGTTCCATTCAAATCATGCAAGTTAGAGTCCAAAACAAGGGAAAAAGTGTTTGGAAAAGTAGATACAACGGAGACGTATCACTCACCTGCCCAGCAAGGGAGGCTTTGCTCCTAAAAATACCTGCTTCCTTGGCTCATTCTTGGTCCCTCTTATCTGTATGTTGGTCCTTTGAATATCTTGGTTTCTTGTACATCTTGGCTTGGGCTGGGGCTTCAATCTTGTTCGCGTGCCTGTGCATAGTCTGGGCAACAGACCCAGGGTTTCTTGCACTTACAGAAGCCCCCGGGCCTGCCTCGAACACGCTGCTGAGCATCGCCGGGGTAGGGCCTAATAAGTGCACATGCAAGGGTTGATGAATAGGCTGGTATCTTGAGGTCTCCTTCATTATTAGCCTTGATTCCGAGCCAACTTACGGTTTCTCCGCGCGTCGTGCGCAATGTTGTGGAGGAACTTTGATCGTGGCCTGCGGATTCTTCTCGCCCCACGATCACGAGGTGGAAATTGCTGTCCCACTTGCCTCCTGTTTCGCATATACCTCCCACGTGCTCCGCATGCATTGGGCATGGTAGGTGGTGAATGCGGAGGGCATGGGGAGGAGTGCAATGGCTGAAAACAGAGCGCCGATGGTTGGAGCAGAGGGTCGTCCTCGACTCTTAGAGTCCCAAAGGGTGCAGAGAGGCCGTATTGGAGGAGCAGGGTGGCCGTTTCCTGTATTAGGAGCCAGTCCCCTATCGCGTCTCCATATAAAAAGGGGCAGGAGTGGCGCTTCTCTACACACACTTCTTCTTCTTCTCCGCAACCCTGTCCTTCTATCCACGGTGAGAGGGCGAGGGTGCGGTGGTGTCTTGGCGGCGGCGACGAGGGCTTCTACTCGACAGTGCGTCCCTCGTGCCCAGGATCCTAAGGCGATGGAACCGGCCGCGTGGGGAGGAGGAAGGGGACGAGGTTGCAGTCGCTGTGGCGCTCGAGGTGGAAGAGGGCAGGGCGGTGCCTTGGTGGTGCCCCTGCCAGCGGCTCCTCCCCCGATGGACGGCCACGTCGGTGACCAACCTCGGGAGTTCATCATCGGGCTCTAAAAGCCCCTATGTGGTCATCTTCGCCTCCCAACTCCCTTTGTGTGGGAGATGGAACTCGAGCAACCACATGCTCTGCGGCTGCACATGACGGGCTATGGGAATGGAGGTATGAGGGTTGACGTCGACTTCCCTGCCCCTCATGTGATGTATCTTCGTCGTGGTTCGAAGACCTTTGCTCATGCCCACGGCTTCTCGGAGGGTCACATAATTAATGGAGAACAGCCTGCTCTACATCAAGATCTTTGGGCGCTCAGGATGTCGTTGTGGGTGCTGCACGGAGAGTTCGATCGACGATGAAAGCTCCTCCTCGAGAGGAAGCAACGAGGAGGACAGCGACGGTGATGACGACCGCAGCGGGCGGGGGAGCGACTACTCTGACTCTGGCTGATCATCGCCCGCACCATCTTTATCAGGCGGCAGCACCATCATCTGCATCTATTTCTCCTCCCCGACAATGTGGTTTGCCAGGGAGTTGGATGCAGAGGTGCGGATAGTGCTCTCGGGCTCCTCCAATAGTCTTCCAGCTGGACCTTGGCAGGCTTCCTCTCGGGCTGCAGCTCCGTTAGCCCCGCTGAGTCTTGCTGGCCCTGGTGACGGTGGTTGATGGGGCCGCCTTTCACCGTGCTCTCCATCGAGGCGTTCCCTCATGCTCCCTTCCTCGCGCTCCCGTTCCCACCGGGCTACCTCTCCTGGAGCCCGATGGGAGCGGGTTGGGCTCCCGCATAGGCGCTCCTTTTGCCCTCCTTGCCTTCGACGGCCGTGCCTAGGAGGAGAGGGACAAGAAAGGGAATTATGGAGAACTTATCTTTTTTCAATCTTAAATCTGTAGGCGACTGCCAAATTTTAATTCAAATAATGCAATCTCTCCAGTTCATGTTTGTGTTCTGTAATGCTTGTACTTGTATTAGCATATTAAAGAAAAAGATGAACCTTGCTGGGAACCCGCGCATGTGTATGTCCATCTAGAGGTGAGATGCCTCTTTAATAAAAATAAATGAGTTTTTCCCTGGTAGGCTACCTTGCCGGTACCCTTCTTGCCTGCAGGAGAGCGCGTCTGCGGGGGAACGGATAGAGGGACCAGCCCCTCGCCAACTCCTTTCTACCAAAGGCCACTGCGACCATCCTGACCGAAGCAACGTTTGAGTCATGGATGGGAGCACCTTAGTATCAAAAGAGAGGCGATGTTTTCTCATGCAAAGTTATAGCTTTATAGAACACTAGTGGACAGGAGGTAGAAGTTATCTGCTTGGCTCGCCGGGGACCGCAGTGCCGGGCAATCTTCTCACTCCAGGTCGAAGCCAAGTTCGCAGCAGAAACCTGCAACTTCACGTAGATGATAATGAATGCAGGATGCGATCCTATCTATATGCATATGCAGATGCTCATGAAATGCTTATGTAGTGATCTTGGAATGCTTATGCTTGCATGCAATCTCATTCGGGGGGCCCCAACATGGCTTCTTTATTTTCTCTTGCATGGGGTCATCGCCCCGGCTTTGTGGAGGGGGTTACATGTAGCAGAGGCAAGGCCTGTACAAAAGGGTGGCTGCTGGGGAGGGAATGACAGACGCGCCTTACGGGTAGAACTTGCGGAGATGCTCACTATTCCATGAGTTTTGCAACTGAGTGCCATCTTCGGTCTCTAGACGGACTGCACCAGGTCTGGTGACTCGTACTACCTGGTAAGGGCCTTCCCACTTCGGTGACAACTTGTGTGTACACTTGGCAGACTGAACGTGCTGAAGGACAAGGTCACCTTCCTCAAAACACTAGGCATGAACCTTGTGGCTATGACAGCGATGCAGGGCTTGCTGGTAGCGTGCAGCATGCGCAGCAGCCCGGAGACGGTTCTCCTCAAGTAGCACAGCGATGTCACGTCGGTGCTGATTTGCGCTACTTCATCGTAGGCAAGCACTCGAGGTGATCCGTAAATGACTTTCGGGGGGATAACTACTTCTGCCCCGTAGACCAGGGAGAAGGGAGTCTACCTGGTAGCTCGGTTTGGTGTCGTTCTAAGAGACTAGAGAACTACGAGTAGCTCATCGATCCACCACCTGCCGTACTTCTCAAGTGTATCAAAAGTTCTTGTCTTGAGTCCACTGTAACGCCCCGAATGTAATATTTCGCAATTGTACTCCAACTCTTGCCATTTCCGGCTATGTTATATGTTATATCCTCTGTGGTTGCGTTTTGTCTTTCTTTTTGCATTTTGTTCACGTCATGCATTTCATATCATTTCATCATGTGCATCTCTTTTGCACTCGTGTCCGTCTCATGCATTCAGTCATTTTCCCCGTTGTCCGTTTCAGAATCCGACACTCCCACATGCACCCGTTGCACCTCTCAGATCTCGTTTCGTGAGTGGGAGAAAAACCTTCTCGGAATGGGCCGAGATTTGTCGTGTGGCCTTGTTATATCACCGGTAGACCGCCTGTCAAATTTTTTTTCCATTTGGAGGTCGTTTGATGCTCCAACGGTTAACCGTGTAACCGCCGAAACCCCTCTCTCTTTGGATGTCAATACCCCTTCATAAAATCCCACTAGCCCATCAAAACCCCCTCCATGCTATCCTTCATTGGATCACAATTGTGTGGGCGAAAACTGCACCTCATTCGGACTCTCCTAGCTCCCTCTACCTATAAATAGGCCTACCCCTCCGAAATTTCCGGGCAAAAACCCAAGCCTCCTCCTCCACCTCGTCGTTGGACACGTCTGACCGTGCTGGACACGTTCGCGCTGCCCCCGCAGCCAACCGCCATCCGCCACATCGCCCAAGCCGCCCACCTCCGCCACCAGCCCGGCACCCCGCGCCGCCACGCGCGGGCGCTGCCCTGCGCCCGAGCTCACCGCCCTGCCGTCGCACCGGAGCACCGTCGCCGCGCGCTACCACGCCTCGCCTCCCCATGCGCCATCGCCCTCCTCCGGCCAGATCCGGCCCCGGGCGCCCCGAATCCTGTTCCCGCCGCCCCTCCTCAGGCGACCCCCGCCGCCTCCGGCCATCCCGCTCCTCGTCGGCGAGCCGCCTCTGCTTGGGTCCACCTCCGACCTGATCCGTGCCTGGACCCGCTCTGCTCCACCTCACCCGACCCGCTCCGCATTGACTTTCGTGAGTTCTAAATTCTGCAGAGTCCACGGGTCTGTTACTTCATGTGTGTATGTTATACCGAAATGTTCATCTCGCGATGCTCTACATGCTAGTTTCATTGGCATGTATGTTATTGTCCATATTGGAACCCTAATCTTTGTTGCAAAATTGGAAAATGATGTTGTCTACTGGAAACTATTATAACTTGTTGTTTTGTCTTTTTCATGGCATTTTGCATGCTTATATTTTGAGCATCATGTCTAAATGTTTTAGGAACATCTTCATGCCATCTTTGCGGTGGTGCAATCCTTGTATTTTTATGTGCTCTGTGGTGACTAGCGCAAGCATGCCAAGTAGGCCAATTGATGTTGTTGTTTTCAGCTACTTAGTTTTTTCCTGTCACATTAGGTTGCTATGTTGACTTGTTGCCACAAGTAGATCCATGCATATATTGATGAATTTCATTAAGGGTGTTTTGAAGATATAGTTATGCTCAATCCGTTCATGCCTTTGGTTGTAATTATGGGGTACTGTAGTTTGTCATTACGATGCTCTCCTTTTGCTAAATATCGTTGTTGTCGGTGTATTAACAGGAAGTGCATTTTTGCCATGTGTTTCGCTAGTGATCCATGCACTCGATGACCATGATATTGCCATGTTTGCTTCATAAATGTGTCTGTTTACTGTTATTTTCTTTGTTATGCCATTACATGCTATGTGGTGAGTGGCATAAGCTTGCAAAGTTGCTATCATGAATCTGTTTCTGCCATGTATGATTTCCTCTAAGTCTGTAACCTGTTTCATATCACTTGCCATGTTTTCATTGATGCTACCATCTTTTCTGTGCATCTTTGGCTCAACTTCAGTAAGGGAGTTTTGTTATTTGGCTTCATTACTAGCATGCCATGCCCTTGTTTTCTATGATATGTGCCTGTAGCATGTAGTTTGCTAGCTCTAAACATTG
The DNA here is from genome assembly GCF_056163025.1 of Triticum urartu. Lineage (NCBI taxonomy): Eukaryota > Viridiplantae > Streptophyta > Magnoliopsida > Poales > Poaceae > Triticum > Triticum urartu. Next base: position 241,342,290 of record NC_141874.1, on the reverse strand, counting down.
CTACCTGATGTTGTTTCTGTCATGATCACTGAAAAACTGTAAAGTCTGTAAACTGATTGTCATTTTCATTTTTGCCATTCTATTTTAGACTTGCTCTAGTGAGTTCTACCAGGAGCTCAGTGTTCATGATTTGTAGAGTTTCACTTGTACTTCACTACCATGTGATTTTTTTATGTTGGAGTGATGTAGCATATCCTCATGATGCATTTTAAGTGCTATGATGTTGTTAAGCTTAATTTTGCTTTGTTCTTGTTTTGCTTGTCATTTGCAAACAGTGCATCCGTTTCCAGTGATATTTATATCGATTCCTATCAAAATCTCTCAACCTTTCCAGTGGAATGCTTGGTTTGCCAAGTTGATGCCATGATCATATTTTCCCTTCCAGAGTACCCATATGCATTGCACATGATATCTTGAATCCCATGCCATGTCTTGCATCATGTTGCTTGTGCATGGCACCGTGATTGATTGTTGTTCCGTTGCTTGTGTTCTTGCTTTGGGAAGAGCCGGGAGACGAGTTCGTGAACGAGGATCCTGTCGAGTATGTTTACGGGGAGAAAACTTTCGACAACTGTATGAACTTTGCACGCAAGATGATGATTACACCCAATATGACATCTATCTTTGCATGCTAGTTGTTCGCTCTATCGTTATGTCGCGCTACCTACCAATTGTTTACCAAGCCTCCCATATTGCCATGTCAAGCCCCTAACACACCTTCCTAGCAAACCATTGTTTGGCTATGTTACTGCTTTTGCTCAGCCCCTCTTATAGCGTTCCTAGTTGCAGGTGCAGTGCATGTTGTTCCATGTTGGAGCATGGATATGTTGGGATATCCCAATATCTCTTATTTAGTTTAATGCATCTATACACTTGGAAAAGGGTGGAAGGCTTGGCCTTTTTCTTGGTGTTTTGTTCCACTCTTGCCGCCTTACTTTCCGTCATACCAGTGTTATGTTCCTTGATTTTGCGTCGCCAACACGGTGAGGGTTTATGGGCCCCTCTTGACAGTTCGCTTAGAATAAAGCTCTTGTAGCAAGGCCCAACTTTGGTTTTACCATTTGACTAATAACAATTTTTTTTTCATAGGGAGTATTTAACCCGAGGACTTAATCAACCCCCTGGGCCGGTGCTCCGCATGAGTGTTGGTCTGAACCGGGCAACCTACGGGCCAACCATGAGGAAACTCGAGGATAGGTTTGGCTCGTAGCTTGACCCATCCGTTTGTGGCCTGAGACAAGATACGTACGGCTACTATCAGGGTGTCGGCACGTCAGGAGGTCTTGCTGGACTTGTTTTACCATTGTCGAAATGTCTTGTTCATCGGGATTCCGAGTCTGATCGGAGGGTCCCACGATGGAGGATTGTCTCCGCGGATCATGAGCTTGTCATGGGCTAAGTTGGGACACCCCTGCAGGGTTTAAACTTTCGAGAGCCGTGCCCGCGGTTATGTGGCAGATGGGAATTTGTTAATATCCGGTTGTAGAGAACTTGACACTTGACTTAATTAAAATACACCAACATCGTGTGTAACCGTGATGGTATCTTTTCGACGAGGTTCGGGAAGAGAACACGGTGGGGTTATGTTTGAACGTAAGTAGTTCAGGATCACTTCTTGATCACTTCTAGTTTATGACCGTTGCATAGTTTCTCATCTTACTCTTATACTTGTATGTTAGCCATCATATTTGCTTAGTGCTTGCTGCAGCTCCACCTCATAACCACATCCTACCTATAAGCTTAAATAGTCTTGATCTCGCAGGTTTTGAGATTACTGAGTCCTCGTGACTCACAGATACTACCAAAATAGTTGCAGGTGCCGATGATAGCAGTGCAGGTGATACCACCGAGCTCAAGTGGGAATTCGACGAAGTCCATGGCCGTTACTATGTTCCTTTTCTGAATGATAATAGTGCTGCCTAGCTGGGACAACCGGGTTTTAGCATTTGGGGTTGTCTTATTTTCATTTTGATTTGTCTGTAGTCGGACCTTGTGTGTACTCTGATTGATGTATGAATATTTTTTATCGTTGTTTGACGTGGCGATTGTAATAAGCCAACTATTTACTTCCTTGTTCTTGTACATGGGATTGTGTGAAGATGACCCTTCTTGCGACAATACCAAAATGCGGTTATGCCTCTAAGTCGTGCCTCGACACGTGGGAGATATAGCTGCATCTTGGGCATTAGATCCACAAAGCACTTCAGCGTCCACCCTCTCAGCTTGTCCATTGCTCCGGGGGTGTGCCACAGAGGAAAATGAGATCTTGCATCCAAGGGCATGAACATATTGCATGAAGGCGTGGCTCATGAACTGGGTGCCGTTGTCGGTGATGATCCTTGCCGGAACTCCAAAACGACACACCAATTCTTTCAAGACTTGATAGCTAACTGAGCAGTCACCTTTCTCACAGGAGTCACTTTTGGCCACTTTGTAAACTTGTCGATGGCAACGAACAAAAATTCAAAGCCCCCGATCGCTCGGGGGAAGGTGCCATGGATATTGAGCCCCCAGACCAAAAATGGCCATGATAGAGGGATTGTTTGAAGAGCTTGGGAAGGCAGGTGTGTTTTCTTAGGATGGAACTGACAGGCTTCACATGTCGTGACTATCTCGACCGCATAGTGGAGGGCTGTGGGCCAATAGAGTCCTTGCCGGAATGCATTCCAACTAATGCTCTTGATCCAATGTGGGAGCCACACATTCCTCTGTGAATCTCAGCTAGCAGTTCCTTTCCTTCTTCTCGGCAGACACACTTCAACTTCACACTGTTGGTCCTCCTTCTGTACAGAGTGTCATCGACAAACTGGTACATAATGTCCCGTCGGGCTACTTTCTTAGCTTCATCTAGGTCGCTAGGAAGCTCTCCGGTTTGGACAAAGTGGACAATGTGCCTTGAGCAAGTTGGAGCATGGGGCTCAGCAGTGATGACTAGAGGCCCCTCCTCGGCTATGGGTGCACCAGCCTCGTTCGCGGGGTTCGTGGACCCGGCTGGAGGTCGTGGTCTGGAAGGCTGTGAGGAGTTGTTTCCGGCAGGGTCTCTGCCGGGAGCGGATGGATCTACTGGGAGAGGCTTACCGTATTCCAACTTTCTCCTCTTCCATGACATTGTTGTTGGGCATACGGAGGGTTGAGTGAGATGGAGAACAAAAGTTCTTGGTTCCACAGGAAGCTTATGTGCAGCACACTTTGACAGATGATCAGCTATGCTGTTTTCCGCTTGGGGTACGTGCTCCATTTGCAATGTGTCAAAGCGCTCATCCAATCTCCTCACTTCCTCGGCATATGCCTCCATCAATGGACTTTCATAATCCTTGTTGACTTGTCTCACCACAAGCTATGAACCTCCTCGAATGATCAGCTTCTTAATTCCCAATTCGGCGACAATCCTGAGCCCGGCAAGCAGCCCTTCATACTCAGTTGTATTATTGGTTGCTTCTTCCCAGATAAAATGCATTTGGACGACGTACTTCAAGTGCTCCCCGGAGGGACCGACAAGAAGCACGCCAGCTGGGGTGATTCCTTGCTGGGGACAACTATTTTTGTCACTTCCTCATCAGAGGTTGGCGTCCATTCTGCAATAAACTCTGCCAACACCCTGCTCTGAATAGTTGATGTACTCTCAAACTTGAAACCAAACCTGGATAACTCCAAAGCCCACTCCACTATTCTGCCGGTAGCCTCAGGGTTTCGGAGTATCCTTTGCAACAGGAAGGGAGTAATAACCATGGTCTCATGGGCTTGGAAGTAGTGGTGAAGTTTCCTTCAGGTCGTAACGAGACCAAAGATCAACTTCTCCATGCCAGAGTACCTCGACCTAGCCCCTACAACAAGGAGCTCATGAAGTAGACTGGATGGTGCACCACTATCTTCCTTGACGCGTCCTTGGGTTGCTCTCATTGCTGTGCTCATTGTTGTCCTGATCCCTTTCTGTCTCAGCTGTTTCTGCTCACTTCCTACCTTGACCACTTGGTTGGCTGGCGCCAAGTATAGCAACAACGGCTCCTGGGTTTTGGAGCAACCAAGCTAGGCACAAAGGACAAGTAGGCCTTCAACTCTTGCAAAGCTGCATCAGCTTCTGGGGTCCACTTCATAGGACCTTCCTTCTTCAAAAATTTGAAGAACGGCAGGCCACGCTCGGCAGACTTGGGGCTGAATCTACTTAGCGCGGCAACACATCCCGTCAGGCGCCTCACATCCTTAACTTTCCTTGGCACTTGGATCTGTTTGATGGCTTTGATCTTGTCGGGGTTGGCTTCAAACCCGCGATGGGATACAAAGAAACCAAGCAATTGCCAGATGGAACACCAAATAGACACTTCTCTAGGTTGAGTCTCAGACGGATCTTGCATAGATTATCAAATGTCTCTTACAAATCCTGAATAAGGGTGGCCTTATCCTTGGTCATGACCACAATATTCTCCATGTAGGCTTCTATGTTTCTGTGTAACCATGGCTCAAAACCAATCCGGATTACCCTTGCAAAAGTGGACCCAACACTCATTAATCCGAATGGCATGTGGACAAACCAGTACGTACCACAAGGAGTGATAAATGACGTCTTCTCTTCATCTTCCATGGACATGAAGATTTGGTGATACCTAGAGTATGCGTCTAGAAAGGAGAGAAAATCACAACCTCAAGTGGAATCCACAATCTAGTCGATGCACGGCAAGGGAAATATGTCTTTCTAGAAAGCCTTGTTGAGATCTGTGAAATCTATGCAAAGCTTCCACTTCTCATTAGCCTTCCGGACCACCACTGGATTTGCTAACCATGTGGGGTGCAATATTCCTCTGACCATACCAACTGCCTCAAGTTTCTTGATCTCTTCTGCAATGAATTGCTGCCTCTCCAAGGCCTGCCTCCGGAATTTCTGCTTGACAGGTCGGGCTTGTGGGAAGATAACAAGGTGGTGCTCGATTACCTCCCTAGGAACATGGGGGATATTAGATGGTTTCCAGGCAAACACACCGATATTCGCCTGCAGGAAGGCAACGAGCGTGCTTTCCTAATTGCCATCAAGGGTGGCACTGATAGTAAAAGTACCATCAACGTCAGCCAGCCCTGTCGGGACCTTCTTCAATTGGGGTGCAGCAACCTTGGACCTCTTGCTATTAGAACACTCCGACACGTCGTCAATGGGTGTCGTGAACTTGGTGGGGGCACGCTTCTAGGACTCTTTTCCCGGAGTCCCTACAGTCTCTCTTCTTTCCTTTACTTTCCATTGTAGGAGCGACCGCTTCCTCTGCCGCGACCGCGTCCTGGTACATCTTATCCACACAAATGATTGCATCCTTCTCATCTTGCTGGCGTCCTGGGAACAGGGGTACCAAGACTTGCCTGCCTGCGGCCCATGGCGTGGCTCCATCAACGGCCCGGTATGGCCCATCTTTAACGGCGACAACTCAAGACCCTCGCAAGGGGCTGAGCCTCACGAGGCAGACGACACCAAGACCTTCCTGGGGGCAGCCTCACTAGGCTGGCCCCTGAAGAGCGGAAATATCTATGCAAGGGGTGTCAGTGTCATAACCGGCGGATCTCGGGTAAGGGTCCCGAACTATGCGTCTAAGGTTGATGGTAATAGGAGACAGGGGACACGATATTTACCCAGGTTCGGTCCCTCTCTATGGAGGTAATACCCTACTTCCTTCTTGATTGATCTTGATGAATATGAGTATTACAAGAGTTGATGTACCATGAGATCGTAATGGCTAAACCCTAGAAGTCTAACCTGTATGACTACGGTATTGAGTATATCCTTTCCGGACTACACCCTCCGGTTTATATAGACACCGGGGGGATCTAGGGTTACATAGAGTCGGTTACATAAGATGATCTTCATAGTTGTTTGCTAAGCTTGCCTTCCACGCCAAGGATCTTCATAGTCGGTTACATAAGATGATCTTATCCGGACACGGGTACAGTCTTTGGTCTTCATATCTTCACAGCCCATCAGTCCGGCCCATAGATAACAGGCCGGACGCCCGAGGACCCCTTAGTCCAGGACTCCCTTAGTAGCCCCCGAACCAGTCTTCAATAGCAAGGTGTTCGGCACAAAGATTGTCTTTGGTATTGCAAGGCGGGTTCCTTTAATGACTTCCAAGTAGTGCATTCGGCCGTAGATCCAATGTCTCCCATCGGCTTCTGCGCGCTTAATGTCCCCATTTTCCACGTGTTGAGTGAATGCCGACGGTCAAGGTATTTTTTGTGAATAACACCCCAGCCCTGCAAGGAGGAGCATCTATTTAAAGAGCCTGGATCTCAGATCCTTTCGGCACCAAGCGGATAAAATCCTCAGAGACCGCCAGGCAAGACCATACCAATATGGCCAACATTCCCAGCTCCTCTCCCGTTCCAACCTAGAGAGAGGCGAGTGGGAGAGGTGCTCTGTGTCCCATAGCCAATTGGCGAAGTTGCAAATGCAGGGTTAACCTCCTTCAACGGCAAAACCCAGGCGGAGGATTCTCCCAATCCGTCTGCGGGAGAACGAGTGTGCTTCGTCCCCTATCTACTGAGGGGAGTGGGTTTTCCAATTCACCCATTCCTTCGAGGGCTGCTGGAGTACGATGGCCTCCAGCTGCACAATCTCACCACAGCTCCATCCTCCACATTGCGGGTTATGTCGCTTTATGCGAACTATTCCTGGGTTGCGAGGCCCATTTCGATTTATGGAGAAGACTATTCTGCCTCGTCCCTCGTAATCAAGGTGGATCAATTTTTGAAGTGGGCGAGCCGATGTGTGGCGCATCGCAGGGACAGGATACCTGTCTGGCCACCGAAGAAAGCTCCCGTAGAGTGGCCTTCTGAATGGATCTACATTGACGACGTCGCTCTACCCGACCCTGTCCGCATTGGCCTCCCCGAGTTTTCAAATGCTCCGCTGAAGAAACGCCATAGCTGGCATCCTCGGAGCCTGGAGGAAGAGGATAGTGTGGAGATCAGCTTGCTACTAGGCAAGATCAAGATGCTTGCCCAATCCGGATTGTCAATAGTCGAGGTGATGGCGATTTCTATAACGCAGGGGGTCCAGCCACTCCAATACCAAGGACTACCCATGTGGCATTATAACAGAGAAGACGACGCCTCACGTTATGGTCGAAAGGGCCCAAAGACCCCCGCCGCTCTAGCCAAGATTCTAGCTGAGCTGTATAAAGGGGAAAAGGAGGAATTCAGCCGTCTTCAATATCGGGACGGACTTTCCATGTACAATCCTCCTAGCTGGGTAAGGTTCAGCTCCACTATTTTACTCTTGTACCTCGATCATTTGTTGATAGGCAGCATCTTATCTGCTCATAACAGGAATGGCGAAAATTTGTCGAGGGGATCCGTGACCCTGCCCCCCAGCCGGAGAATCGCAACCGGGATCTTGACCCCGGTTATGAAGAAGATCCGGACATATTTGTTGAGCTTGAGGAGGGAATATTCTATAAGATGAGCTACCCCGGGCCTCCTTCCACCTTCACACGTAAGTAATTCGAAGACACCTTGAAGAGATATCTTCTTCCTTCTTACCCACCGCACTGTTCTGTGCTCAAAAGGGGAAGAGTTCAGCGCGTCGTACTGCACCGGTGGTATCTCCGAAGAGAGCATCCCCCACACCAGGCGAGCCTTCCAAGAGGAAAACAAACAAAGAAACGACCGGGCCTTCATCGAAGAGGTATGAATTTGCCAATATGCACCTGGGCCATCACATCCAACCGTGACCTTCCCGTTTTCCATGTGTCAAGAAAATGGTGCGCCGGACTATATCTAGAGGTTCGAGCGGCCGTACTTCCCGCAGCCAGGACTCAAACCCTACCATGAAGACGGTGGCTGATGCGGGGGCGACGCCGGACTATCCTCCAGCCAAGGACTTGGATGATGTATCCGTCACCAACTCGGAAGTGGAGAGTGCCATGAATCATCGTTGCCGCCGGGCCCTTTTACAAGACCCTGTCTTTTCAGAAGAGTCGTTTAACGCCTTCAACTCGGCTGATGCATACGTCCGAGCTGCTCGAGATGGGCTTAACAGGGCCACAAAGAAGCATTGGAAAGATGTGTAGGTAAATTTGTTTTGTCTGACTATGATAACCATATGCCAGTAGCCCCCGAGACTTAAAGGAGTTGAAACACCTGATTTAAGGATCAATGTACAACTAGGTGCTTACGGAGAAGAACACCCTATTAACTCAGGAACTAGAAAAGTGTCAGTGCCGGCTGCTTGCTGTGAATGCCAAACTGGAGAAATACAAGACATCTCCCGATAATATTTCCCTCTATCAAGAATTCAGAATGATACACTGATAGTGTGAATCTGGGAGCTTATCTTTGTATTGGGTCGTTAGACCAATTGCAAGAGTAGCTGGACGCAGCTCGAGGTGAAGAACATGGAGCCAAAAAGCTACTTGCAGCGGGCAAGCGTGTATTAACAAAAGTCGTTCAAGAGAAAAAGAAACTCCAGGATTCGAAAACGAAGCTGGGCGAAGAACTGAAAGATGTGACTGATATAGCTGTAATTGCAGGTGTATTGAGGAACCGCCCCGAAGAGGAGGTGTTCGGATCATCAAGTGATCTTCTGCAAGGGCTGTCGCAGTTGCACGAGCAAGCTCAGCAGGCGATGCAAAGTGTGGCCAAGGCCTTATGGCCAGCCAACTCCCCTCCAGGAAGCATCTAGAAGCTAGTAGAGCTGTTCAAGGGAGCACGGTGGCATATCCGACTGTGGAAGATATCGGCTTGCCGAGAGGGTGCTCGAGAGGCTTGGGCCATGGTGGAAACGCGGTATACCAAGCTAGATCCGAATCACATGGCCCGGGTTGGACCGGTAGGGTCGAATGGGGAAGAAATTCCCGTTAGTTTAGTATATGACCAAGTGGAAGTGGCCGCTAGATTTTCCCAACAAAATTGTATGTTAGACCGCCTGTTAGACGGTATAGAAGAGGAAGTCTTTGAGTCTTGAGTGACCATGTACTTCCTTCTAGCTGGATAATGAAGACAATTTTCATCGCCGACCTTTTCGCTTCAACCTCTGGACCCGAAGGTGCAGAGTGTTTCCGAATACCCTAATGATAGAATATACCGGGGTATGCATGGGACCCAGGCGTAGGGGTCATAATTGCTCGAACAGACAATGTGTATCCGGCTAGTTATGTTATATTACATTATGTAAGAAACATCTTCTAGAGAGAATAGTTCCGTTGAGGGTTCCTTTCCCGGTGTGTGCATGCGTTTAATGTGTATGTCCGAACTGTGACTGAAAAAAATCATAGAGTAAGTAACATCTGGGGTTCACAATGGAATGAATGCGGAAACATCTTTAATTCTCCGACCAAATATTCCCTTAAGAACGCTAGCTTTCGGCTTCCCCCAGTATGAGGTACACATCCGGATGACCCGGCAGTAACAATCGCAGAGGTGCTCCCTTTATGCCCTAGCTGAACTAAAGGGAACACAGGGCATAAGCACAGGAGCCAGGCAACCCAGCTTGGCCAAAACATAAGTCATATCGATGCATATAATGGTGAAGAAAAAGGTACATATTGAAAGACGCATATGTATTGGGCTTGATGCTCGAAAAATAATAGCAAGCTTTTGTACGAGAAGCCCCCAGGTATAATGAACCTACATATGTAGAGATGTACGCATCAGGTAGGGATGGTCTAGCCGTACTGAAGCCGTAAGGCTAAAGAAAAAATGAAACAGGTAAAAAAACAAAAAGAGAGGGAAAAATAACTGTAATAACAGGAGGGAGGAAACGAACACAAAGTTCGGCGCGGGGCATAAAATCGTCGTAGTCTGGCCGCGTCCTAGGGGTTCGGCTCCAGGTGATTGTCTGACGCATCACGTAGGCGGTACACTCCTCCAGTGAGAACTTCGTCAATGATGAAGGGACCCTCCCACTTGGGCTTGAGTTTGTCCTTATTCTTCTCCGGCAAGCGTAGAACGAGTTCACCAACGTTATAAGTCTTGGCCCGCACTTCTATGCTTTGGTACCTACGAGCCTCCTGTTGATAATATGCGGAACGGGCTTTTGCGACATCGCGCTCCTCCTCCAAGGTATCTAAGCTGTCCTGCCGATCTAGCTCGGCTTCTCTCTCTTTGTACATACGCACTTGAGGTGAGTCATGAATAATATCGCAGGGTAACACTACTTCCGCATCGTACACCATGAAGAAGGGTGTATATCCGGTAGTGCGGTTGGGCATGGTCCGCAGCCCCAAGAGTACGGAGTCGAGTTCCTTCACCCAGTGCTTGTCTAATTCCTTCAAAGACTGCACTAGTCTGGGTTTGATGCCGCTCATGATAAGACCATTAGCCCGTTCGACTTGACCGTTTGTCTGTGGGTGATAAACAAAGGCGTAATCGAGCTTAATTCCTAGATTAGCACACAAGATTTTCACTTCATCGGCTGTGAAACTGGAGCCATTATCGGTAATTATGATGTGCGAGACACCGTAACGGTGTACCACGCCGGATATCAAATCTATTACTGGCCCTGCTTCAACTGTTTTGACTAGTTTAGCCTCTATCCACTTAGTGAATTTATCTCCTCGGGCCGTCGGCCAATAAAATCCTATATGGAAGGCCTTGCAAACAAGGGCCCGAGCTGCAGCGTGGTGACCGCCGAGTCCGGCATGAATTTTAGCCAAGAGCTGCCGCCCCTCTCCCTTGGATATACATCGTTGAAGGACTCCGGCAGGGCTCTTCTTATAGATCTCTCTGTCATGAACCTTGTAGGCCTTCGAACGCCGGACAATGCAGCAGGCCTCATTCTGTTGCTGTTTTCCCCCTTGCCACACCACGGATGGCTTCAAAAGCCTTTCCAGGAATATATTAGGTGGGATGGGGTCGCGCTTGGCGCCGATACGACAAGAACATCCGCCGCTTGATTGCTTTCTCGAGCCACGTGACGGAACTCGAGCCCCTCGAACCGGGCCGACATTTTTATGACTGCGTTATGAGACGCTGCCATCTTCGGATCTTTCATGTCGAAGTCTCCATTTATTTGAGATATTGCAAGGTTTGAGTCCCCGTTCACTTCTAGGCATTGTATGCCCATGGAGGCAGCCATCCGGAGATCATGCAATAGGGCCTCGTATTCATCTGCGTTATTGGAGTCTCTGTATAGTATTTGGAGGACGTACTGAATGACATCTCCAGTAGGGGACATTAAAACGATGCCCGCTCTTAACCCTGCCAGCATTTTGGAGCCATCGAAGTACATGACCCAATTGGAATATGTGTCGTACTATTTAGGGAGTTTGGCTTCTGTCCATTCGGCGACGAAGTCGGCCAGTACTTGGGATTTGATAGCTCGACGTGGTTTATATGTGATGTCGAATGGGAGGAGCTCAATGGCCCACTTGGCAATCCGACCCGTAGCATTGCGGTTGTTTATAATGTCATTGAGTGGTACTTCGGAAGCCATCGTGATCGAACACTCCTGGAAGTAGTGACGGAGCTTTCGGGATGCCATGAAGACCGCGTATGCTATCTTTTGATAATGAGGGCACCGGGATTTGCATCGTGTAAGGAGAGTAGATACATAGTATACTGGCTTCTGAAGCGGGAATTTATGTCCGTCCTATTTTCGTTCAATGACGAGTACGGCACACACCACCTGATGTGTTGCTGACATGTATAATAACATTGGTTCACCGGCGTTTGGTGCGGCCAGGATTGGATTACTCGCAAGAAGGGTTTTTATTTCCTCCAGTCCGGCTGTTGCCGCTTCCGTCCACTCGAAGTGGTCGGTTCGCCGTAGAAGGTGATAGAGTGGCAGTGCCTTTTCTCTCAATCTAGAGATAAAGCGGCTTAGAGCTGCCATGCAACCCGCGAGCTTTTGAACTTGTTTAAGGTCTATTAGCTTACCAATTGTGACAGAGCTCGGATTTTGGCTGGGTTTGCTTCAATTCCTCCGGAGACGATGAAGCCCAGCAGTTTTCCGACAGGGACGCCGAAAACGCACTTTTCCGGATTGAGCTTAATGTCATACATGCGGAGGTTCTCGAATGTGAGAAATAAATCGTCTATTAGTGTTTCGATGTGCCCAGTTTTGATGGTGATGTCATCCACATAAGCTTCAACTGTCTTGCTGATTTGTTTCTCCAGTCATGTTTGAATCATGCGTTGGTATGTGGCGCCAGCGTTCTTGAGCCCGAAGGGCATGGTGTTGAAGCAGAATGGCCCAAATGGGGTGATGAATGCTGTTGCAGCTTGATCGGACTCCTACATTTTGATTTGATGGTATCCAGAATATGCGTCAAGGAAACACAATGAGTCGTGTCCTGCGGTGGCGTTGATGATTTGATCAATGCGGGGAAGGGGGAAGGGATCCTTGGGGCATGCCTTGTTGAGGTCTTTGAAATCGACGCACAGGTGCCAGGATTTGTCCTTCTTTGGTACCATCACCAAATTTGCCAGCCAGTCTGGATGTTTTATTTCTCTAATGAATCCGGCCTCGATTAGCTTGGCTAGCTCTTCCCCCATAGATTGGCGTTTGGGTTCGGAAAAGCACCGCAGTGTTTGCTTGACCGACATGTGTCCCTTTATTATGTTGAGGCTGTGTTCGGCCAACTCACGTGGGATTCCTAGCATATCGGAAGGGTGTCAGGCGAATATATCCCAATTCTCGCGCAGGAACTCACGTATAGCGGCGTCAAACGTCGTGTCTAGTTGTGCTCCGATGGATGCTGTCTTCTCGGGGTCCGTTGGATGGACTTAGAATTTGACTATTTCTTCAGCCGGTTTGAATGAGGTGGATTTGGGTCGTTTGTCTAAGACCACATCAGCTCTGTCCACCAAGGAGCGCAGTGCGGTCAACTCTTCGGTCGCGAGGGCTTCAGATAATGCCTCAAGAGCCAGGGACGTAGTCTTATTCTCGATGCGGAGTGCTATGTCCGGATTAGTAACTAGAGTGATTATACTATTGGGCCCGGGCATCTTAAGCTTCATGTACCCGTAATGGGGTATTGCTTGAAAGCGCGTAAATGCATCTCGCCCTAAGAGGGCGTGGTATCCGCTGTTGAAGGGGGCCACCTGGAAGGTTATTTCTTCGGCCGATAGTTCTCCGGAGTGCCGAATACGACGTCGAGGTTGATTTTTCCCGCACACCGTGCCTCCCGACTAGGAATGATTCCTCGGAAGGTCGTGCTAGTTTGCTCGATGCGGCTCCTATCTATTTCCATTTTTCGTATTGTATCCTTGTAGATGAGGTTCAGTCCGCTGCCGCCGTCCATGAGAACCTTGGTGAGCCGAAAGCCATCCACAATTAGGCTGAGGACCAAGGCGGCTGGTGTTCGGACCATCCTATGTTTTTGTTCGTCGCCAGCGTTGAAGGTTATCGCTGTGTTGTTATAGGGGTTAATTTTTGCGGTCTGGCAGACTCCTGTGAGTTCATGGAGTGCCCTTTTGCGCCTATTGTTTGAAGTGAATATCTCAAAGAATGTCAGTACTCTGGGTTCGTCGTGTTCGGGAGGGTGTTGCTGTGGGGTGTCTTTGGTGAGGATGTCCTCGCCGTTTTTGGCAACCTGCCGGAGTATCCAACATGCTCTAAGGCTATGTGTCGGTATGGTATCCGGTGTGGTGTGTATTTTGCATGGGCGATCAAGCCATCCCTCCAGAACGGTTCTGCGCCGCGTGATGGGTTTGCATCTCTTGGCTATTGAACTGGGTGCGTTACAGGGGTGCGCCCTTTTTGCTTGGACCAATGGTTGAGTTGGGACAGATAGCTTCCAAACTGCCTGATCTCTCCAGGCTCTTTCCATTGCGCTGTATTTCTGTACAATAGTTGCCAAGTCAGCGAAGTGTAGTATGTGGTGGCAATTAATGGCGTTGAGGAGTCCTTTCGTGGAATTGTTGCGGGATGCCGATATTGCGTCTTTGTCGCGGCAATCTTTAACCTTGTCCTTGACAAGGAGGAATCTAGCCAAAAAGTGGTGGACCATTTCCTGAGACTGATGTTGTATGCTCGTGAGTGCACTTATGTCTAGGTGGCTGGGCGGAATTGGATCGGAACCCTGACCCGATCGATGATCCGGAGTCTGAGGTTTTTCCGGACTGAACAGTCCGGGCTCCGGAGTATCTTATGATTTTTGAAGTCTGCCTTCCGACTCTAAGTTCGGAGGACGAGGCATGTCTTTCTGCCGGTAGGTATCCGGCTTCTCGAGGTTGGAGATCCGAACATAATTCGTCCTCAAGATAGAGGAAGGCTTATCTTGCTTGTCGACTACCGCTATCTGGTGGGTGATCGGTGGAGAACTAATCTCTCTCTCTGGTCGGGTTTAAGCCCCACCATATCATAGTATGTAGCAACCCCCAAGGTGGCAATGCGATCTAGGAGTTCGTTCAAAGACGATAACTCCGTCGGATCCATCCATTTGGCGTATTCAGAATCAACGAAGATACGTTTTTCGATGACTCGGGAGGTCATCCTTGTCAGCTCGAAGGCCGAGCAGGCGATCATGGTAAAATAGCCCAGATGGAGGGTTTGGCCTGAGGCCAGAGCTCCTTCGGAGGTGATATTTTACTTGACGATAAGTCGAGCCATCAACCTCTACGATGACGGCATAGTGGAACTCTCAATGAAAGCACCAATGTCGGTGTCAAAACCAGCAGATCTCGGGTAGGGAATCCCAAACTGTCCGTCTATGGTTGATGGTAACAGGAGACAGGGGACATGATGTTTACCCAGGTTCGTGCCTTCTCTATGGAGGTAATACCCTACTTCCTGCTTGATTGATCTTGATGAATATGAGTATTAGAAGAGTTGATCTACCATGAGATCGTAATGGCTAAACCCTAGAAGTCCAGCCTATATGACTACGGTATTGAGTATATCCTTTCCGGACTACACCCTCTGGTTTATATAGACACAGGGGGGAACTAGGGTTACATAGGGTCGGTTACATAAGATGGAATCTTCATAGTTGTTTGCCAAGCTTGCCTTCCACGCCAAGGAGAGTCTTATCCGGACACGAGTACAGTCTTTGATCTTCATATCTTCACAGCCCATTAGTCTGGCCTGTGGATAACAGGCCGGACGCCCGAGGACCCCTTAGTCCAGGACTCCCTCAAGGGGCACCTCGCGAGGTTCGCGTGACGTGAGCCATGACGACCAAGGCCAGGTGGGCACCAGCGGGCACAATGTGCCAGTTTCCTCTTTGGTGCTAAGGAGGCAAATGCAGGCGCGGGGTCCTAAGGAATAAGGCAAAGGTTTCCATATCTATGCAAGAAGACCAAGACCAGTAGGACGGCAGGACGGAGGTCATCACGGAGATCACAGCAGCGTCACCACCGGAGCCTTTGGCGGGCAAAGACTACTTTTGAAAGGATAGCTTGTACTAGTGGTCCCCCTTCAAACTTGGCCATTTTTGGATCCCTTCCCGCCTAAACATTTGGGAAGAGGACCAAAGCCACTATAAGTAGGACCTAGCCACCACCGGAGAAGGGGACGGATCATTCAGATCACCTCTCAACCACCAGCTCATCGAGCTCAAGAACACCTCACCTCCTAAGGCTCTTCATCCACTGTACTAGTTCGTCCTCTGCCCCAAGAGGCAATCCACCCACGAACTAGAGTAGGGTATTACACCGCAAGGTGGCCCGAACTAGTATTAACCCACGTATCTCTTGTTCTTTCGGGTTCGTAGAGCTAGGGCATGGAATCATTGAGCAAGCGAGTCGGGCAGACAGTGTTCTTCATGCGCACCCCAGAGTTCGAACCTCTCAAGGGTTTGTCGGAACCCACAATCCGACATTTCGCGTGCCAGGTAGGGGTGCACCAAAGCCTCTCTTCCATCGACGATGCCCCGCTACTCCACCGCTTCCATGGCTAACGCTCGTTGAGCCCGTGCTAAGCGCCGAGCCACTCTCAACGCTCGCGTCACCCTGATGGCGCCCGTCGGTGGGCCTCCCCGTCGCTCCCCATCACCGGCTTCCAGCGCCACCACCGGTTCGGCGGGGAACGAGCAGCAAGCTTCGTCGTTGCACCCCTCCGTGCGGAGGGATGGACACACCACCACCCCGTCGTTGACTCCGTCCAGCTCGTCGTCCCATGCTCACCACGGGCCTACGGACGCGCAGGCTTCACTGCTCATGGAGCGTGAGCTCCTGCGCTACTGTTCCTTCGATGACCTCTACAAGGATTGGCTGGACCGCATCGCCGAGCTCGTCAGCACTACTGGGGGCTCCCCTGCACCGTCCCTTTCGCTGCCTCGTCCGCCTCTTATGGCGGGCGACGTAGCCCATGGAGCACCTCCGCCACCTCCGCATCAAGACATCGCCCTCGTGCCAAGACGCGTGGCCCCGCAGCATGACCCACCACACAGGGCGCCCGCACGTGAAGAAGGAAGGTGCCAGGAAATCTCGTGGCCGCAAGAAGGTGCTCATGCGCTCCCAGCACCACCATGTCAAGACCGCGTGCCACCAGCAGGCGCGACGCGTGGATACCAAGGACCTGGCTACGCCCCCACGATGGGCTCCGGTCACCACCGCGGGCTGCCGAGCCTTCACCCCGAGCTGCGTAGCGTTGTCTGGCACGGTAAATTCAAGCCCGATCTGCCTTCGCGCTATGACGGCACCCCAACCCTGCTGAGTTCCTGCAGCTCTATGAGCTGAGCATCAACGCGGCCAACAGCGACAAGAATGTCATGGCGAACTTATTTCCCCTAGCTCTCAAAGACGGTGCGCGCTCGTGGCTCCTGAACCTGCTCGCGGGATAGATCTCCTCCTAGGGCGAGATGCGCGAGCATTTCGCCTCCAACTTCCAAGGCACTCGCGACCACCCGCCTGCCACTAGTGACCTGGGGCACATTAAGTAGCAGCTAGGGGAAACCCTACATAAGTACATCCAGTGTTTCATGAATGTACGAGCTCTTCAAACGTGTGCTGAACTAGGCCATCCTCTCGGCATTCTCCGATGGCGTCTGTGATGTCAAGATGAAGGAGGAGCTCGGCATACATGAGGACCTGTGCACGGCTCTGGAGATGTTCAATATGGCCACCAAGTGCGCGAGAGTTGAGGAGGTTCGCCTTTCCCTGTTTGAGGTTCCAGCTGCTGACCCAGAAGACAAGAAGGCCAAGACCAAGGATGTGAAGCGCAATGGGATTGCCGTGCTCGCGGTAGAGCGAGAGATGAAGCGCGGCTGCGACCACCCCGAGTCATCCAAGGCCAACCGTCCGTTCTGCGCCTTCCTCAATGTACCCAGCCACAACACCAACGACTGTCAGGAGCTCAGGGTCATCTGTGACGGGCACTTCGGACGGTGCCCAGAGCGCAACGACCGAGGCTACGGCCGTGGAGGAGGCAGAAGTGGAGGGCGCTCGGATGACCGCGGCCTCCGCCCAGAGTGGCGCGACCGCCCTCGCGGGGACTGCTGGCAGGATCAGCCTCGTGAGGGTGCGTGGAGGGACCAGCCTCATGAGGACTGCCCTCAGGGCAACGCTAGCCTCCCTCCACTGCAGCGAGAACCAAGGAGGAACGATGACCACCACCAGGGTGAGGGGGCTGGGGGCTTCCAAGAGCCTCGTGCCATAGCCTGCATCCTGGGTGGCGCTCAGGGCCCAGCCTCCCAGCGCATCTTCAAACAGTTCGCTCATGAGGTGAATGTGGCCCTCACAGGCTCGAGGCCCTGCGCCCATTCAGGTGGTCCAAGTACACCATCACCTTCATCTCGTCCGACTAGCTCAAGTGCGCGGCAACTGCCGGCGCCCTCCCGATGCTCTGCTCGCCCATCATCAGCAATGTCGTTGTCACCAAGACCCTCATTGACCGTGGTGCGGGACTCAATGTTCTCTTTGTCGAGATGTTCGATCGCCTCCAAGTGCCATATGATCAGCTGCAGCCCACCAAGCCCTTCTCAGGCGTGACCGACGGCTCCACCACCCCGATAGGGCAAATTCGCCACCCTATCACCTTCAGCAAGCGCGACAACTACCACACTAAGCTCATCGACTTTGACGTCACCCACATCCGCCTTCCGTACAACGCCATCGTGGGAGTGACCTGGCCAAGTTCATGGCAGTGACCCACCATGGTTACAACGTCCTCAAGATGCGAGGGAGCTGTGGCGTCATCATGGTCCCTTGCGAGGAGAAGGATGTGGTGTGCTCTCTAGAGCGCGCCTACCAGGCTGCGGCGGCCGAAGACCCATAAAACGAAGGTGCCATCTACCCACATGAGGTTGTCCCCAAGAAGTAGAAGCAGTTGCACAGCCAGGAGCTTCAGGAGAGCTGTGTCTCTAGCGGCACCACCTCAGGACCTATGCCCATGGACGGGGTGCCTCCCTCCCTCGCATAGGAAGGCGCGCCCAGCGCCTTCCTCAGGCTAGGCTCGGGGGCTCTTTGTTGGAGGGCCTCTGACTTAGCCAATGTCACGAGGGAGGCGCTCGGGCACCATGTGGAGGCATGCTTCACCGCATGCTTCCCTCATGAGGGCACAAGGCAGGGAGTGCCCAGTACTCAGGAGTTCATTACCAAGGCGACCGAGGAGCTTCAAGAGGTGAGGACCATGTGCGACAATCTCCGCCCGGCGCCTGGCATGGCTCTTTGTCCTGGCGAGGGCAACGAGCAGCGCGTCTGCGTCAACATCCCAGGGCTCAACAGGGCTGCATTCCAGGAGCAGTTCTGGCCTTCACATGTTGGTTGGTGCAAGGGTCCACCTCACAGCTATGTTCGCATGCCATTCGGCCTGCCGAACGCTGTCGTCACCTTCCAGCGCCACCTTCGGAGCACTCTAGCGGCTCAGGAGGCCAGGCATCACGCAGTCCTGGCAGAAATGATGATGGATCTTCCTGAGCCTCCCGGTCCCCCAAAGCCTTCTGGGGCTTTGGACTCAGGAGACTCATGAGGAGCAACTTCTTCAACATGCGTCTTCAGCTACTTCAACATCGCTCTAGCAACGATGCCAGGTGACTCTTTCTAATTCATTCAGTTGGCGGCGCCCCTCGGGCAGCATTATCCCCAAGTTGCATGGGCCTGTCCCTGCGACGTGTATCCTTTTGCGTCTTTAACTTCTCTTGTTGGGGGTGCCCCTCAGGCTGCATCATCCCCAGGCCGCGTGGGTCCGTCCCCGCGGTATGCATCATTCTTATATTTATCCAAGCTAGCTTGCCTCCTTTCGTGAGTTACCATAAGATTATGTCTGTCCGGTACTTCGATACCATGAATGTCATACGCCCTTGCAAACCCACCCACGACCGCCTCATGATTAAGGGCCAGCATGACATCTCTGCTCGGGTCCGTCCATGCAGCGTCAGTAAACCCAAGAGGCTGAGCTTTAGCTTGCGGTCCAGCTCCCATGTACGTCACCTCCCATGGCCGTTGGTGCCTTGTTCTTGCATGAGCTAATCGCGGGCGGACGAGCCAGGGTGCGTGACCTGGTGGCCCGCCACCACGGGAGTTGCGCGCCGGTTGTCTTTCTTCAGGATCTTCCCATGAGAATACTGGGCATGACGTTTGTGCTCAGGTCCATGTCTACAGCTTCGATAAACCCAACGAGTGAGCTTTGTCTAGCAGGTCGGCCCCATTCATTCGGCACAGGTTGCCTAACCATCTCACAGGACCATCACAACTATCAAGAATCAAGTTCAGGCGCAACCCGCCTTGATGTAGGGCCTCGTGAGTCCTGTGCTGGCCCACGAGTGCCCAGATACACCTTGTCTAGCCCTGCCATGCAAGCCATGTGTCAGGGGCGGGGCTGTACATGCCTCGGGGGCTCCACTCAGAGGGGCCCCTCACCCACGCACAAGTGGAAGCACCATGCTCCGCGTTGGCAGTCGACACGGTCTAGGCGCGCCTATGCCCATGCAAGTGTGGAAGCGCCATGCTTCATGTTGGTGATAAACAACTAAGGGCGGCCCCATGGCCGCATCATCCTCGGGGGGCCACTAGGCTCAATGACCAGCCTCATCACAACACTTTCCCTTTGGGGGAGTCGCGCGAGGGGGCTGGGCATGGGGGTTGCGCTCAGGTCACGCCTAGCGCACGCCACCCTGCCAGGTCCCTCAGACCTGGTCGTTGTGCGTCTCTCCCGAGCTGGACCTCGGCAAGGAAATGTATGGAGGTCTGTTTGCGCGTCAAGGGGGACTCCTGAGAACCGCGACTATGGAGCCTAACTAGTCACGTAGCCCCTCACCCCTTGGTCTTGTCCTGGTGATCCGGACAACCCAACGGCAGCTGAGGTACGCGCGGGGTTGGGCCCTGCCGATGCAGAACACTAAGGCCTACTATCGCATTTCCTCTCCGCAGGCCATTTGTGCGTCAAGGGGGACTCCTGAGCATCGCGACTCAGGAGACTAACTAGTCACGTAGCCCCTCACCCCTTGGTCTCGTCCTAGTGATCCTGATGACCCAACGGCGGCTGAGGTATGCACGGGGCAGGGCCCAGCTGTCAGTGTCAAAACCGGTAGATCTCAGGTAGGGGATCCCGTACTGTGCATCTAAGGATCGAAGGTAACAGGACATAGGTGACACGATGTTTACCCAGCTTCGGGGCCTCTTGATGGAGGTAATACCCTACGTCCTGCTTGATTAACTTTGATGAATATAGGGGTTAGAAGAGTTGATCTACCATGAGATCGTAATGGCTAAACCCTAGATGTCTAGCCTGTATGATTATGACTGTGTCTATAGACTAAACCCTCCAGTTTATATAGACACTGGAGGGGCTAGGGTTGTACATAGTAGGTTTACAGAGAAAGGAACCTTCATATTTGCACGCTAAGCTTGCCTTCCACACCAAGGAGTGACCCATCCAGACATGGGGAAAGTCTTCTATCTTGTATCTCCACGGCCCATTAGTCCAGCCCATATCACATAGCCCGAACGCCCGAGGACCCCATAATCCTGGACTCCCTCAGTAGCCCCTGAACCAGTCTTCAATGACGATGTGTCCGCCACGCAGATTGTCTTCGGCATTGCAAGGCGGGTTCCTCCTCCGAATTCTTCAAATTAATTGATTGTCAGTATTGTATCCGGCTTTGTACAACAGTCATAACTCTGAATCACAAGGGCAAAATATAGATAAGTACTGTCCTTTGAAGATTTTATTGGTGGGACATTATGTTCGGCCATTTTATTATTTCAAACCGTTTTTCAGCGTCCCATTTCGCGTTTCGAGACGCAACCTCCGGCGACACGTCTTGTCAATGCAGAGATCGTGCCACCTTATTACGGGATTCTCTTCAATACGAGTTTTGGTATCCTAACCATGCGGTTCACGTGACCCCTTGGGAACAGGCGAGTTTTAAGGCTCAAGGGGGGACGCTTGATATTTGCAGTCCATATAAGTGGATAGAACCCATCTGTTCCACCCCACGCCTCATTCTCTCTGCCTCTCCGTCCCTGAGCTCCGACGCCCAAACTCCAAGCTTTTCTCTCCTTGATAACTCCTCCGACCATGTCTGGCTCTCAAGGAAAGTGGGTGTCCTCCTTCGTCATGGAGGAAAACATCAAGGATCTACGGGAAATTAAGCAAAGGGTTCCCGATTCGGCATAGGTCATCGCCACTCCGGAGCCCAGTGAGAGGGTGGTGTTTATCCCCCACTTCCACCATGGACTCGGATTCACCCTTCATCCCTTTGTAAGGGGCCTCATGTTCTACTAGGGGTCGGATTGTCACGATCTAGACCCAAATTTGTTCCATCACATCTCGGCGTTTATCGTCGTGTGTGAAGCCCTCCTCCGTGTCCCTCCACACTTCGTCTTATGGCTCAAGATTTTTAATGTGAAACCGAAGGTGGTCGATGGGCAACACGCGGAGTGTGGTGGCACCAATGTGAGCAAGCTCCCCAAAGTCAATTGGCCAAAGAGAGTCTTTGTGGACACCGTCAAAATATGGCAACAGGAATGGTTCAATATTATAGAACCCCATGGCTCCAAGTGGGCAGCCGCACCAGCCTTCTGATCCGGACCCCCACTGAGGATTACATCCTGGACCGACAAGGGTCCGGATTGGGGGTCGGTCCCGGAGGGGCTGCTGCTGCAGAAACGCGTCAAGAGCATGAAGGGCGCCACCCTTGCCGATGTAATCCAAGTGATGCTGATCCGCCGAGCACTTCTCTGCCCGACGCAGCCCGTCAAGATGTGGGAGTTCAATCCAGAAGGGCCGCGGACCCTACACCAGTTCTATGGCACAACACATAAGGGGATCTGGAAGCTACTTTTTAAGAAGCAGAAATCGTGGCCGAGGTCCTCAAACGACACCGGCCTCGACTGCAACCATCTGGCCTCTGAGGTAAATTCTAAAAACTGCGAACACCAATAGGCTTCGTTAACCCGAGGGAGTGGTGCCAAGTAATCCACCCCATAACAGGTCTGGATTAAGAAGGCAGAGCAGATCCGGTGTCCGGCTCCACTCCCCAAAGACCCAGCCAATCCCCTTCTAATGAGGATGTTGGTCCCGGTGCCATACCAGGCGCCGGCAAAGAAGGACAAGAAGAAGAAGAAAAAAGAGAAGGGCACTTCGGACGCAGTGTCCGGAGACGCTGATGCCTAGTCCTCTCACGAGGGTGATGACGACAAGGAGGAGGAGGACGACGAAGAAGATCCTGCCCGCAAGGGCAAAAAGAGGGCACCCTCCAAAGACCTGGAGGCCGGAGCGTCCAAGAGGGACAAAATTACCCTCCCCGATGACTTGGAGTTAGAACCCGAGGTTGTCCCGAAGCACCGGCGCCGGACTAAACCCAAGTCGACTCGTAAGTGGTCTAGGATTTTTCGCACTTATTCAATTAATGAATTGTGATGGTAACTATAAGTTCTGTCTTTTAGTCCGGCCTGCGATCTTCTTCCACTATCTTCATCCTTGGGGGATTTTCCATCGGAGATGATGGAGAGCTGAGCATCTCATAGGGCGGATGATGCCGAGGTGTCATCTCATAGGCCCTCCCTAGGCCTTGAAGTGACGCGGAGGGGTGATTTAACGGTGCGAGAGGGTAATGCCTCGGCTGCTGGAGGGCCGAGGGGGGGGGGGGCGGTCTTCATGAAGACCGGCAACGAGGGCCCCGCTCAATCCATCCCCCGGCCGCAGACTACTCCGGAGACCC
Organism: Triticum urartu; assembly: GCF_056163025.1. Taxonomy (NCBI): domain Eukaryota; kingdom Viridiplantae; phylum Streptophyta; class Magnoliopsida; order Poales; family Poaceae; genus Triticum; species Triticum urartu. The sequence continues at coordinate 241,319,269 of NC_141874.1, read as the reverse complement.
ACACGGCCCCAGGGTCTAGTGAACGACCTCCTGCGGTCAAGAGGGAGCGGCGACCTCTACTAATCTGGTCGCGCCGGATATAATGGCGGGTGCACTTCGAAGTGCATTCGTCCTAGACGAGCACTACACCCTGATGGGCACGGTGTCGGAGAAGATTCAGTCCGCCAAGAGTGGGATGAATGAAGCCTTCTCCAGCCTGCTAGAAAGTTTTGAGGTACGCAATGTAACGTTTTTGATCATTTTTTTGAACTATGTGCCTGTACACAGATAGTAACGCCTTAGAGTGTGTTTGTTTTTTGAAAGAAAAGCAAGCAGAGGATCAATAATCAATTATCAAGTGGTAACATATTGTGTTATTTGGATTAAAACAGGCTTCGCTGTTAGCGGCGACTGCCCAATCTACAGAAGTTTCCGAACTCAAGAGGAAACTGGAGCGAGCCGAGGAGGACCTAGTCCTTGTTAACACGCGGCTTGACCAGGCGCAAGGTAGAAGATACATCTTACTGTATGCCTTTTTATGTCGGTGTTTTCTGTGGAAATTCAAGAGATGGAATGTCCGTGTTTGTACACATGGTGCCACCACAGTGGAAACCCTCAGAAGATAGCTTGCTCAAGCCAAGGAGCAAGCAAGGGTAAGCAAGGTAGCCACCAGGTGACCGAGATGGATAGAAAACTCAACGACACCGCCACCAAGTGTGAGTCCTTGGAAACAAAAAATAAGGCGAAGGGGATTGAACTCACCAAGGCCCTTCAAGATGCTTCGGAGGCACGGTCCGAATCCTGTGCAACGTGCGAGGATATCCGTCAAGCCGGCCAGATAGCGCCCGGTAAGCCTTTTCTTTTACAGGCTAAATTTGGGGACCGGAAGTATGACTTGCTTAATTGACTGTGGAGCTATCCAGATGTGTATGCGGATCTGCCGACGAGTGCTGCGGACGCAGCCCAATTCTTCCAGGCCCAGGAGGGTTTTGAGTCGGAGAAGCTCTTCTGGTCGCAGTTTGTGCGGCAGGAGCGTCCGCTACTGCTAAACGACCAGATGGCGCAATGGGCGGAGGTGCATAAGATGTCCGGCGCGGCCATGAAGGACGTCATAGTCTGGTTGTGGTCGGCTGAAGTCATTCCGGACAGCTACTTCGGCCTCGTGCGGCATCTCTTCAATGCGCTGCCCCGGATTGACGCCATTAAGAGGTGGTCATGTATGGAAGGAGCGCGTATGGCTTTCGCCCGTGTCAAGATGCACTGGGCGAAAATGAATGCCAAAAAGGTGGCAGTTGAGGGTCTTCCCGAAAGCAAGGCCCACCGCACACCCAGTGCTATTTTGAGGACGTGCTAAAAGGTGCTCGCCTTATAGAGGGCCAATTCTCTAAGGATGTAGGGTTCGAATAAAAGGGTCCGAACTGTCCTGGGATTTGTGTTATAAACTAAATGTTTTGTAATATATTCATTCCTTGATGAAAAGATTTTTATCCTCCTATGCGGTCGTTTATTATATCTAAGAGTTCCTAGTCGTCGGCTTCAGCCCCCATGTAGATGATACTGGGGTGTTCGGAATTGCACATACCTACACTTAACCCAACGTCTTGGTCCTAGAAGGAGGTCTTAGTGCGGCGAACCAGGCAATCAGAGTATTCGGTTTTATTGCTCCCACATAGCTATAGGAGTTTGACTATTAGGTTGCCCCTAGTATGTACGCGACTACTCTAATGCGGATGCGTTATATACGTGACCGGGAAATGGTCCTTTGTTTAATACGGAAAAATCGCTAAGGATTGTAATGAATCACCGAGTGGCTGAGCAGCTCTCGCCGCATCATCACAATCAGTTTTCGGCTTTCTCTACTGAGGTGCTTAACTGGACGAACCCGAAACACAATCGCAGTAGTTCTCCCTTTACTACCCTAGCCGATCAGACGGAACGTAAGGATGCAAACACAGGAGCCGGGCAACCCAACTATTGACCAAAGACATGATTCGGAGCCGATGCATATAATGCCGAGCTTGGTACGCCAACTGTGTTGTAAAGCTGTTCAGAGTTTTGTTTGGCAACGCATATGTTGCCTTATAGAGCCCCTGGTAATTCTATGTCGAGGTGTGTACGTGGGATGACTTAACATGTGGAATAAAAAACGATACCGAATGAGAATTTTGGTTCACTGAAATCTCATTGATACGTCAAAACGTAATCTTATAGAAGGTAGCATAATCACCAGGGACATTTTACATGCTGGGGGTCTAGGGCTAAGGGAAAATCTCTATAAAGGTTCTTGAGCAAAGTTGTGGTCTTCCTGCCGCACGCTAAAGGAATGGTCTTCGGCCATGTATACAAAACCAGGTTCGGAAAGAGTCCTCGTGGGTCCGAAGTAGGAGTGGATTTTGATACACCTGTGGTAAAAAAGAAAAGATGATTAAATAAGGGGGAAGGTCATATAAGGCCGAACCTTTTTATAGGCTTGTCCGTATATTGCCTCCGCCGATGACCAAGGTATTTTGAGTGCATAATTGTGCACGCGCGGTATGAATTCCGTTGATGTATGTGGCGGTCGACGGAGGCTAGGCTACAAATCCAACCCTGTAGTTGCCAGGCTGCTGGCATGTAGAACTGACTGGTCCTGCATGGAGAACTCCGGTGGCCGAATAGCCAAGGAGCTGTGCGGCTTGAGAGGGCAGCTTTGTACTTCGGCCGCAATGGCCGCTGTATGCTCCTCAGTACGGAGGGAGCGCTCCATGTTTCCATTGATTGTAATGACGCCACGTGGGCTGGGCATCTTGAGCTTCAAATAGGCGTAATGCGGGACCGCACTGAAGCGGGAAAAAGCGGTTTGTCTGAGCTGTGCATGATAGCCATTACGGAAGGGGACGATGTTGAAGATCAAGTCTTCGCTTCGGAAGTTGTCCAGCAAGCCGAAGACTACTTCCAGCGTGATTGAGCCCATACAGCGGGCCACTTTGCTAGGTATTACTCCTTTGAAGGTAGTTGTAGTGGGCTTGATTCTTGACGGATCAATGCCCATTTTGCGGATAGTGTCTTGATTAAGTAGATTGAGACTGCTGCCGCCACCCATGAGGACTCGCGTGAGGTGGAGTCCGCCAATGATCGGATCGAGGACCAAAGCTGCCAAACCTCTGTGATGGATACTGGTTGGGTGGTCCTTTCGATCGAAGGTGATCGAACAAGCTGACCATGGGTTAAATTTGGGGGCGACCGGCTCTATGGTGTAGACGTCTCATAGTGCGCGTTTGCGATACCTCCTAGGGATATGTGTGACATATATCATATTCACCGTTTTTACCTCGGAGGAAATTGCTTCTGTCCCCCTGTGTTCGGCTGACGAGGCTCTTGGTCATCGTTGTCGCTTGGCGATCCTTTTCCCTTGTGTTCGGCGTTAAGTTTGCGAGCCTGCTTAAAGACCCAACAATTTCTGTTGGTATGATTGGCAGGTTTATCAGGGGTGCCATAAATCTGGCAAGGCCGCTCTAGTATTCTGTCTAGACTGGATGTGCCATCTCTGTTTGCCTTGAATGCCTTTTTTCGTTGACCGGGTTTGGGGCCGCTGAATCCGGCGTTGACCGCTATGTCTTGTGCTCCTTCGTATTGTTTCAAAGTTTGTGCTTGTCGCATCGTGGCTTGCCATTGCCGTCCCTGGTTTCGGAGGTGCTGAGGTCACTGGTGCTATTTCTTCTGCGAGCAAGCCAACTGTCTTCTCCCGCGCAAAAAGGGTAATAAGTGCGGTGAGGGCTACCATGGACTTCAGCTTTTCTTGGCCGAGGTGTCGGGCAAGCCATTCGTATCAGATGCTATGTTTGAAGGCCACGAGAGCTTCTGCATCGGAACAATCCACAATCTGGTTCTTTTGATTAGGAACCTTGTCCAAAGCTCTTGGGCCTATTCCCCGGGTTGCTGGATTACGTGGCTAAGGTCATCGGCATCTAGGGGCGAACATAGGTACCATGTAAGATGTCTCTGAATGCGTCCTCCAGGTCCTCATAGCTACCGATAGAATTTTTTAGTAGACCATTCAGCTAGTGCCGTGCTGGTTCCTTAAGTTTGAGGGGAAGGTATTTGATGGCGTGTAGATCATCACTGCGAGCCATGTGAATGTGGAGAAGAAAGTCTTCAATCCATACTGTAGGATTGGTTGTGACGTCATATGGTTCGATGTTCATGGATTTGAATCCTTCTGGGAAATGGTGCTCCATTACCTCATCGATGAAGCAGAGGGGGAGTGCATCACCCCTATATCGGGTCGTGTCACGGTGCAGTTCGGATGAAGTTCGTATGCGGTTATTGGCCGGGGCACGGTTGTGCTTGCCACGCTGGGATTGGAGATCGTCCTCTCGTGCCGGGGCATGCCCCCGCGGTCCATATATTGATCTGGTCGGACCTGCTCTATTTTCCAGGTCCTATCGTAGGTCATATGTGTATCCCCGAGCTGTTGTTTTTCTGTTTTTACAACAAGGTGTAGCGGGCTGGTGTGCGGCTTGAGCTGTCATTCTGCCCTAGCCACGTGGTGGTCGGTAGGGTCCGTTAGCCACATTATGTGCGAGAAGTATGGGTTCCAGCGCCTCGTCATCAAATTGGGATAGCAGCTTGCGCTTCGGGTAATTCTATGTTGGGCGTTGGAGGCAGTACTCTTGGGCTGCCAGGACATTAGTCCATCTATCGTTGAGCAAATCTTGGTTAGCTTGAAGCTGTTGTTGATTCTTTTTTAGTCTTCTGGATGTGGCTATTAGCCGGCACTTGAAGCACTATTGTTTGAGGGGTTCCTCTGGCACGATAAAATATTCGTCGCCGAGGCTTATGTCGTCCTCGGAGAGTGGCAGATAGTTGATGTCCTCCGTGTCGTTGTTCCCTGTTTGTTCGTCAGGGTCAACTTGCCTGTCCTCCCCATCATCCTGTTCGGATGTTGGTTCAATGGGGTTTTCTTGGTCTTCGGCGTTCTCCGGAGTATCATTGTCTCCGGTGCCCAGGTGGCTATTCTTACCGTGACACGATTTAGAGCGGCGCCACTGGCGTCTACGTTTCATCGGTATCCCAGGAGGTTCGTCCTCGACTTGGTTTTTCTAATCGTCGTCGTCACCGTTTTTAGCTGTATCCACCATGTATATGTCATACAAGGAGGTGGTTGTCCATCATCCGGTGAATGGCGGGTTTTGGGTCTGCTCCTCTCCAGCATCGGCATCCATACCGTCGATGTCTTCGGAGGCATAATCAAGCATGTCGGTTAGGTCCTCGATAGTGGCTATGAACTGGGTGGTGGGTGGGAAGTATAATTCCCTATTTCCAGCCCCTAGTCCGGGCTGGGCATGATTCAGAAGCAGTTCCTCTATGATGCCCAGGGATCACATTAAGTCCAGAGCCTCATTTAAGAGCGGGGTTTGGACGGGGTCGGTAGTTTCTGGGCCAAGCTCGCATGACGCGGGCCTCCAGGGTTCGGAAGTAGTATACGGAGAAGAGTCCGTCCTCACAATGATTGCCGGAGATGCTATTCTCTCGGTGTTGAGCTCTAAGGCCGCAGAGAGTCCGGCGGGCTCTAGACTCCGATCTTCGGACCTGATGACACTCTCTGGATCTAAGGCCGGAGAGGTGGTTGAGGCCCTGAACCCTTGCAAGATCAATTCTCCTCGGATATCAGCGACATAGTTGAGATTTCCAAAACTGATCCGGTGATCGAGGGCGTAGCTGTCGATCCGCTCCAGGTGGCCAACCGAGTTGGCACGATGTGCGAAGCCGCGGAATACAAAGATCTGGCCGGGGATAAAATTTTCGTACGTGGCAGCATAGTTGTAGATGATTGATGGAGCCTTCGAGCGTTTTGACCACGGCACAATGGAACTCTCAATGAAAGCACCAATGTCAGTGTCAAAACCTGCAGATCTCGGGTAGGGGGTCCTGAACTGTGCTTCTAAGGATCAAAGGTAATAGGAGACAGAGGACACAATGTTTACCATGGTTCGGGCCCTCTTGATGGAGCTAATACCCTACGTCCTGCTTGATTGACTGTGATGAATATAGGGGTTACAAGAGTTGATCTACCACGAGATCGGAATGGCTAAACCCTAGATGTCTATCTTGTATGATTATGACTGTGTCTGCAGACTAAACCCTCTGGTTTATATAGAAACCGGCGGGGCTAGGGATGTACATAGTCGGTTTACAGATAAAGGAATCTTCATATCTGCATGCTAAGCTTGCCTTCCACGCCAAGGAGAGTCCCATCCGGACACAGGGAAAGTCTTTCGTCTTGTATCTCCACGGGCCATTAGTCCGGCCCATATCACATAGCCCAGACGCCTCAGGACACCATAATCCTGGACTCCCTCACCTGTCGACATAGAACATCAAGCAAATAGGAAGGAAATCGCAGAATCCTAGCAAATTATTACAAGACATGTTGTTCCTTAAGTACCAGACAGAAGTTTAATTCCTCCACGAGGCACGATGCATATCGCAAGGAAGTAAGGTAGAAAGGAGTACCACGAGCAAGCCTCCTCTTCAGCCTTGGGCGTTGCTGTCAGGGAGCGCCCCGTCGTCGGCAGCGTCGCCGTCACCCAGGTCGTCGCCCATGGTTGCTGGAGGTGTAGGGTCGAAGGCAAGGGACTTCTCCAGAAGGTCTTCCACCAAGTTCTTCATGGCATCGGCAGCAGCTGCATAGTTCTTCTCGTCCACAGGTTCAAGCAGAGCTCCAGGGTTGGTGCTTGGGTCACGAAGGTGGAGGTGGCTGAAGACACGTGTCATAGCCGAGGAGGAGAGCGCGCGAGCTTCCCCGTCCACCATAGCACCAACCCCATTGGCAACGGCCTCGAGCACCTCGACAAGCTGAGGGAGCACCTCCGCAGGGCCCTCCTTGGCGGTCACCAACGGCTTCTTCAACCCCCTCCCATAGAATTCCCGCAATGAGTCGCGGGATCTCTTCCCAAGAGAGTCAAAGGCGGCACGGTCATTGGCAAGGATGCTGGCCTTGGCATCCAACAGGGCCTTCTCCCCTTCCACCTCCTTCAGCTTCTCCAAGAGGCCGCGCTCCGCGGCATGCACCCGCGCCAGCTGCTCTAGCTCGATGTGACGGCCGGCAACCGCATCCTCGCAAGTCTTCAGCTTCTGCTCCCATGCCTCATGCTGACGAGCCTTGGCAGCATGTTCATTACGCACAGTCTTTAGCTCAACCTCCACCGCCCGACAGCGCTCCTTGGTGACCTCGGCATCCTTCAACACCACCTCACGGGCGGCTACGGCCAGGTCGGTGTACTGCCGCCATTGGCAACGTCAGAAGTTGCCATGGCCTGCCCCATGTCGCCCTCATAGACGCATCGGATCGTAGCCACCCCGCGATCAACTCCAATCGCCCCGACGCCAGCCGGATGTCAGCACCCTGAAGGTCGTTGAGAATGTGGGTTAGTGTGAGAAGGGCGTCTTCTAGGGTGCGACGGAAGGGGGAAGAAGTGGCATCAGTGCTAGGGTCTGCAGATTTACGGCGGCAGAAGGAGCCGGGGACTCCTGAGCCTTCGTGACCTCAGCCGGTGAGCTGGTGGTGGAGGCCTCAGGAGTCAGCTTGGCCGCGGAAATTGCCTTCTCCTGAGGACGGGCTTCTAGATCTCGCAAGGATGACCCGGATGCAGAGGCTTGGGAGCCATCGCCATCCCTCTGCGCCGGGGGAGGCGCGGCAGCAGCTAGCAGCGGGGCCTCAGGGGCTGCGCTCGCCCCCATCTTCTTCTTCACCACCGACATTGGCCTAGCGGTGCAAGGGAAGCCATCAAGAAACTACGGCAAGGACAGGAACGAAGGATCAGGATGGGGCGCTTACTAGTTTACGGCGGCATACTCCCTCGCCCTCTTTTGAAGCACCAAGCCCGAAGGCTTCGCGGCCTGGGGCACTGGCACGCGAGCCCCTGGAGAAGGCAAAGGCAAGGCAGCCGGACCCGCAGCGGCGCTGGCTGGTGACGGAGCAGAAGCGTCGCCTTGGGAGATCAGCGCTGATCTGCTCCTCTTCGGGACCCAGGCCGACGGCTTCTTCGGAGGGGTGCCCCCAGACCTTGTTGTGACCCTGGTCGGATTCGGTGACTCCCTCACCGGATGCTCGCCGGCCTCGTCGTCGTCAGAGAAGGTGCGGAGGAGATCCAACATGCGAGGAGGATAAGTCTCCCCCGCTCCCTCCCGGGCCGCCTCCGAGACAGGCCTCTCCTCCTCACCAGACTTGCCGGAGGACACCATCATCGGGGCCGCCACCACTGGGGCCTCGGTAGGCGTCGGTGGCTCGATCCTGTGCTCGTTGAAGATGGGCATGGCGGCGGCGATCTTTGCCCCATGAGGACCCACTTGTTCTGGAAGCCATCCGCCTTCTTCCCGGCTCTCGAGATGGGTATCAGGCGGGTACCCATGATCCTCCGCAACTAGGAGGTGGAGAACCTTGTCCAGCTCCTCGTCGGACAAAGCATCCAGGCACGGGCAGAGGTCGCCTCCCTTGTCGGAGAGCTTCCACAAGGGGCGCGAGCAAGCTTGGAGCGGAGCCAGACACTGCGATAGGATCATGGCCCCCATCAGCTTCTCCACCCTCGGATCGTCAGGCTTCAGGTTGGCCGCCATCCTCCCTAACATTTTCTCCGCCTACGGGTTCGCCAGCTTCGTGCTACTCCACCCGTCATGAGGCATGGCCATCCCTGTCGACAGCACCAGCCGAGGGTAGGGGCTCTTCGCATCCATGAGGACCCACTTGTTCTGGAAGCCATCCGCCTTCTTCCCGGCTCTCGAGATTGCATTGCTTCCACTGGCCACAACAAAGTTGGCGCACCCCAAGCATGGGCCATCCTTGTTCCGTCGGTAGAAGAGGTGGTGAAGTAGCGCCAAGGACGGGATCACCCCCACGAATGCTTCATAGTAAAAGGCAAAGATCGACAGGAGGAGGACCAAGTTGAGATGAAGATGGAGGGCGTGGAGTTGTAATGGCGGAGGACAGCGTAGAAAAACTCAGAGAAAGAGGGGACCAGCCCCGCGAAGACACTGTGCGTGAAGAAGGGGTAGAAGGTACTACCCGAGGCCTCCGGCTTGGCGGAGCTGGCCTGAAGCACGGGCTCTCCCCCCTCATTACTATCGCCCGCTGCCATCAGGAGCGCGGTGGCGAAGTTCTTCTTCGAAACATTGGGCACGCTCAGGGTGGGCTCAAACCAGGAAGGCGAGCGCATGGGCATCGCCTTGTCAGACGCCATCGGCTGCAGTCTCTTGGAGCGAAGAATAGGAAAGGGGGTCTGGGGCAAGAAGAAGGAAGGCAATCAAGGCTCTGTCGCGTGCACCAGCCTTTTGTCAGGCAAGAACGGTTGCCAAGGCGGCGTGGGGAAGCGGAGGTGCCCACGTCCTGTTAATCGCCATGCGTCGACCAAGGCCGCAGGTAGTTGGGGCCTGCGGCGCTCTGCGTTTGCCATTTGGCTTCAACTCGAAGCCAAGATCGAGCGCACCTTGGGCCCGGGGACTACTGTCGGCATCTTGGTAACGGGGGTACCCAGACATTCCTGCCTGCGGCTCGTGGCGTGGCTCCATCAACGGCCCGGTACGACCCATATTTAGCTGCAACAACTCAAGACCCTCGCGAGGGGCCGAGCCTCGCAAGTCAGACGACACCAAGACCTCCCTGGGGCAGCCTTACTAGGCTGGCCCCCGAGGAGCGGAGATATCTTTGCAAGGGGCACCTCACGAGCTTCGCGTGAAGTGAGCCATGACGACCAAGGCTAGGCGGGCGCTAACGGGCCCAGTGTGCCATTTTCCTCTTTGGTGCTAAGGACGCAAGCACAGGCGCGGGATCCCGGGGAATCAGGGAAAGGTTTACATATCTGTGCAACAAGACCAAGACCAGCAGGAGGGTAGGACGGAGGTCATCGCGGAGCCCACATCAGCGTCACCACCAGAGCCTTTGGCAAGAGAAGACTACTTTTGTCAGGATAGCTTGTACTAGTTGTCCCCCATCAAACTTGGCCATTGTGGGATCCCTTCCCGCCTAAACATTTAGGAAGAGGACCAAGGCCCCTATAAATAGGACCTAGCCACCACCATAGAAGGGTACGGATCATTGAGATCACTCTCTCAACCACCAGCTCATCGAGCTCAAGAACACCTCACCTCCTGAGGCGTTCATCCACTATAGTAGTTCATCCTCAGCCCCTCGATGCAATCTACCCACGAACTAGAGTAGGGTGTTATGATGTAAGGTGGCCCGAACCAGTATAAACCCCCGTGTCTCTTGTTCTTTGGTTCGTCAAACTATGCCGTGGAATTGTTGAGCGAGCGAGTCGGGGAGAGAGTGTTCTTCATGCATACCACAGAGTTCGAACCTCTCAAGGGTTTGTCTGATGGGATGGTAATGACTCCAAGTGGCCTAGGCATTTCCCATGTGTTGTAGGCATAGTGTGATGCCGCCATGAACTTAGCTAGGGTTGGGCATCCAAGAATCCCATTGTACGGCAGGGGGAGATCAACCACATCAAACACAATCCTCTTAGTCTGGTAGTTCAGTTCTCCCCCAAACGTTACCGACAACGCAATCTTTTCCCTTAGGAAGGCTCCTGCCGGGATTAACTCCTTGAAACATGCCAGTAACCTCTAGCTCTTCTTATCCTATCTGAAGCTTGCTGATCACTGCCGAGAAATCAGATTCAACCCGGCCCCGCCGTCCACCAGCATCTTTGTGACCTTGAGGTTGCGGATTGTTTGAGAGACCAACAATGGCAAACATCCTACCGCAGTGGTACAGCTAGGATGGTCCTCTTCGTCGAAGATGATGGGCGTACGTGACCATTTGAGAGGCTTCCGGGCTTCTAGCGCTGGTTCCATAGCATTGACTTCTCTTGCCAACCGTTTGAGCTGATGGTGAGAATTGTGCAGAGATGCACCTCTGTCGTTGCATATGGCGTCTGTGGCCTTTTGAAATTCCAGCTCACTGGTTTCGTCTTCATCCCCTCCATCTATCTCATCATCACAAGTTTCCTTCTCTCGACATGTGGCGCGTTTTCCTTGGTTCCAAAAGGGTTTGCTGGGGCGGTTTACTTCACCACGTCGGCTCTTACCGCCATCAACCTTCTATCCTTTTTCCTGATCACTCTTCTCATACTCTGCTTTTTTTTTCTTGACAAGCTGCTCAACCTGATAACACTCTTGAAGGTCATGGCCCTTGGTCCGATCAATCTTGCAGTACGACTGATCACCTTTCCCGGCTTTCTCGGCAGCAGCGGCCTCCCGGTAGTCGGTGCACGCAGCAGCTTCCTTGCTGGGGGCCTCAACTTTGGCGTTCTTGCTGGTACTAGGCGTACCAGATCCTTCAACGGTCATTACTGCCTTATCCCTTTGCTTTTTATTGCGCTTCTTGCTCTTCTTTCGACTAGTTGATTCATCCTCATCCTCCGAATCAACATTGGTGCAATCTTCCTCTCCGGGCACCTTCCTCCCCACTTCCATGCGAGCACACTTATCCACCAGAGTGTAAAGCTCCTTCACAGTCTTGGGAAACTACACGTTCATCTTGGAATGAATACGACGGTTGTGCACATTGAACTGGAAGGCAGCTATGATGGCTGCCGGGTGGATATTTGGGATATTCCTCTGAACTTTGCTGTATCTTTGTAAATTCTTATGGAGGGTTTCTCCTCCGTTGTGCTGGAGAAGCTGCAAATCACTAGGTCTGCCGGGTTCCTGATGAGCGCCAGTGAAGGCGCCAATGAACTCGTGGCATAGGTCAGCCCATGCAGGAATGGAATTCTCCAGTAGGTGCATCAGCCAAGACCTCACATTGGGCTTGAGGGCCAAAGGGAATTAGTTGGTGAACACCTTCTCATCTCTTCCCCCAGCAGCCTGAACGGCGATTGTGTAAATGTTTCGGAACTCTATCGGGCTCAGCCTCCCGTCGTACTTCTCAGGTATCTCTGGCTTGAACATGTGAACAGATGGCCAACGGACTTGCCGCAGCTCTTGTGTAAAGGCAGGGCAGCCAACCTCAAAAGGTAGGCACCTGCCAACACCGAGCGTAGGCTCATCGATGTCGAGGCCGCCGTACCCGTCGGTCTGGCGGAGGTCGTCGCGGCGTTGCTCGATGATGCGCGCGTCACCTCCCCGCATATCCTACTGGGCTCGATGTTGGCCTCGACATGCTCGAGGGTCAAAAGAAGCCATCGAGAAGTCGTCGGTGTCTTGATTCGGTTGTGCTCGCGCTGGCTACTGCGGCAGGGACTGCATTGTGGGGATGGCCCCTTCCATACGATCAGCAGCACGAGTTGTTGCTGTCGCTTGGGGATGTCGTGGCGGCTCAACTGGCCATGATCACCCATCTTCCGCGAAACCGAGAAGGTTTTGGATGGTGGCACGCCATTCGTCCATCTGCTCGGCTGCTGGCGGAAACCTCAACAACAGTTGAGCCCGCGCCATGGCCTGCGACGCCGTACTTGGCAGGGATGATGATGAAGTCGATCATACTTTCGCTTGGCTCCTGACGGTGCCAGCGGCGGTAGTACTGCTCCCCCGCTGCTGCTGCAAGGCGACCACCTGGATGTGGTGCGGCGAAAGCGCTTGAGGGCCAGTGACTTCGTTGGGCGCTGCAACCGTACCCGTAGTGGGGGCGTCCGTAGGGCGACGTATCACCCCGGCCTAAGAGCCGTTGCAATGGTTGTGCCCGACGGTGAGGGAGAGGGGTGCAACTGCAGTGACGCCCTCACCTGTACCTTGGGGAGCATGGCCATCGGGGTGCTGCTAATGCTGCTCTCCTCTGGCACCTCCTTCTCCTGCGTCGGCCGCATGGGAAGTGGTGATGGTGCCACCTTCTCCGACCACTTCCCCAGCAGCGTCCGCGCCCTCATGCGCCTCCGCACGCCCCGCAGCGTTAGAGGTCATGGGCAATGGAGCCTTTGAGGTGGACGGGTGAGCTGGAGGACCGGACTTCTTCTTAGGCGCCATGGTCGATGGTGTCGTCAAAGATAAAGATGATGATGAAGCTGACACGCTGCGCAAGGCTTCTTATTCGCACAAGCAAGCCCCCTACCTAGTGCGCTAAAGATGTCGCGGGAAACTACGACCACCTATGGGGCCATGAGCCCCTTTTTGGTTTGGCGGGGGGATATGCACGTTGCACAAAGAGTAGTCGAGCGTGGGGTAGCGTGACAGAGATCACACGAGCAATTTACCCAGGTTCGGGCCACGGTGAGGCGTAAAACCCTACCACTGCTTAGGTGGATTGATGGTGGAAAATGTGGTGGCGAGCGTTGCGCACTTGCCCGGCAAGGTCGCCTCAGGACGGGAGTGGCTATGCTACCTCTTGAGCACGGTGCTGGTTTTCCCTTGAAGGCGTTACAAGTAGAAAGGGTGATGCAGCAAAGCAGCGTAAGTATTTCCCTCAGTTTTTGAGAACCAAGGTATCAATCCAGTAGGAGACCACGTGCGAGTCACCTCGTACCTACACAAACAAATAAGAACCTCACAATCAACGCGATATAGGGGTTGTCAATCCCTTCACGGCCACTTGCAAGAGTGAGATCTGGTAGAGATAATAATAATAAGATAAATATTTTTGGTATTTTTATAATATAGATTGAAAGTAAAGATTGCAAAATAAAATAGATTGGAAACTTGTATGATGGAGAATAGACCCGGGGGCCATAGGTTTCACTAATGGCTTCTCTCAAGATAGCATAAGTATTACGGTGGGTGAACAAATTACTGTCGACTAATTGATAGAAAAGTGGATAATTATGAGAATATCTAGGCATGATCATATATATAGGCATCACGTCCGTGACAAGTAGACCGACTCCTGCCTGCATGTACTACTATTATTCCACACATCGACCGCTATCCAGCATGCATCTAGAGTATTAAGTTCATAAGAACAGAGTAATGCCTTAAGAAAGATGACATGATGTAGAGGGATAAACTCATGCAATATGATATAAACCCCATCTTTTTATCCTCGATGGCAACAATACAATACGTATCGTTTCCCTTTCTGTCACTGGGATCGAGCACCGCAAGATTTAACCCAAAGCTAAGCACTTCTCCCATTGCAAGAAAGATCAATTTAGTAGGCCAAACCAAAATGATAATTCAAAGAGACATGCAAAGATAACCAATCATACATAAAAGAATTCAGAGAAGATTCAAATATTGTTCATAGATAATCTTGATCATAAACCCACAATTCAGCGGATCTTGACAAACACACTGCAAAAATAGTTACATCGAATAGATCTCCAAGAGAAACGAGAACTTTGTATTGATATCCAAAGAGAGAGAAGAAGCCATCTAGCTACTAGCTACAGACCCGAAGGTCTGAGGTAAACTACTCACACTTCATCGGAGGGGCCATGGAGTTGATGTAGAGGCCCTCCGTGATCAATGCCCCATCTGGCAGAGCTCCGGAAAAGGCTCCAAGATGGGATCTCATGGGTACAGAAGGTTGTGGTGGTGGAAATAGGGATTCGTGTTGCTCCTGGATGTTCTCAGGGTATATGAATATATATAGGAGGAAGAAGTAGGTCGGTGGAGCAACGAGGGCCCACGAGGGTGGAGGGCGCACCTAGGGGGTAGGCGTTCCGCTTGCCTCGTGGCCTCCTCGATTGTTTCTTTACATCCACTCCAAGTCCCCTGGATAATGTTTGTTCCAAAAATCACGCCCCCGAAGGTTTCATTCTGTTTGGACTCCGTTTGATATTCCTTTTCTGCGAAACACTGAAATAGGCAAAAAAACAGCAATTTGGGTTGGGCCTCCGGTCAATAGGTTACTCCCAAAAATAATAAAAAAGTGTAAAATAAAGCCCATTAACATCCAAAATAGATAATATAATAGCATGGAACAATAAAAAATTATAGATACTTTGGAGACGTATCAGGCTACGCACATATGCGTCTTTGAGGGTCTGAATCAGCCAATCCTTTCTACGGTCGCCATGGGCCTCCTTTTATAGTTTATGGGGTCACCATAGTGGTAAATCAGTCTTTACGCACTAATTAGATAGCAAATAGTGCTATCGCACCTAACTCTGCAGGGTGACAGAGCGCATTAAATGCGACATCTAGTGTCACGTCACAACATGCCCCGCAAGCCAACTTTGCACCAGCTTGCTTGACACGTCTCAGGACGGGTGTCATATGGAGGTATTTGCTATAGGAAGTGGCTGCCATGTGGCAAGAAGCAGCCACTTAGTCACTCAGGGGCTTGACACCACACTGATCGAGGACTTGGGTCGATCGTGAGGTGGAGCGGTGGTCTGGCTTGCCTCGGCTAGCCCCAGCAGGCCTACCAGGACGATCTGGAAGCTTGCTTCCAGGGCAAACCAAACCTTGCCAGGTTCTCCTGCCCGACAAGGGAGGTTCCTTCCTTAGTGATACCTTGCTCCTCAAGCACTACTTAATCTCCCTGACTTGCATTTGGATCCTTCAAGGGAATTGATCCATCATGCTTGGGTTGGTCATGGTGCTCTAATCTTGTCTTCAGGCTTGTGCATAGTCCAGGCAACGGACCTAGGATTTGTTGCACCGACAGGAGCCCCTGGGCCTAGCACGAGTGCGCCGCTGGGCATCGTCGGGGCAGACCCTAACTAGTGCGCATGCAAGAGTGCAGAGGTGGCTCCGTCCTTTGAGATCTTTTTTGCTTCTTCATTAACCTGAGCTTGGGTCAGCATTCCAGTTTTTACATGCACCGTACAAGGCCAATCATGGTGGGGCCATTCTTTTAATGGCCCGTGAATGACTTTAATGCACGGGAGGGTGACTGTCAATTCACTCTACTCACCACGCCCTTATCCTAAGCAACGTATGCTGCATGAATTGAGTGGGGTAGGTAATGGAGGCGTGTGGTGCAAGGGCCCGGTCTTCTTGGATTGGTGGAGGAGGACGGTGGTTACCCACCGGGGAATCAGCCCCTAGCCGCAGCTTGCCTATAAAAGGAGTGGGGGAGAGGTGGAGGCATTCAACCACATTCCTCTCTTCCTCCATCTTCTTATTTCTCCTGGATATGCTGAGATGGAGATCCCGAGGCCAGGCCCTAGCTTAGAGCTGATGATGCCGAATGCCTGTGCCAATGTTCGGGGAGTGAGTCTGGTCCAGGCCCAGAGGTGGCGTGGTAGGCGAGCCATTCGTGGCGCAGGAGATATCAAGCTTTCCCATTATGGCGAAGTGCTTGCCTCCTCTGCCATGGTCGTCCGCCTGGTGGGAACGTGGTACCTTGCTTGCAGGTTGTTGGCCTGGCGACCAGGTTCTCGGAGTCTTCGGTGCCCGCCCGGGACACAGGGCTCGGGGTCGTTGCTAGTCCCAGCACTGCCCCTCCCTTTGAAACCTGGGTTGACATTGATGAGGAGGGCGCCTACCTGCTCGGTAAGGTGGGGAATGGCGCACCTCGAGCGCCCTGGCTATTGTGGTAGCCCGTCGTCTCCTCGGGGGAGGTGCCGGACTGGTCGGGATCCTCCTGGAGCGATGTTGATGAAGATGAAGTTACAGAAGACGGAGAAGGCGGGAGGCGGGCTGTCAGGTCAGAGAACGGTGGCACCGACACGTTCGTCTCGTACCGGCGACATGCCGCCTCGTCTTTCCATTCTTCCCCTCCCCTCCCCGGCACCATCATCACCAGTCTTCCAGCTGAGCTTCGACGGCCCTCCTTGCCGGTGCTTGCGCTGGGGCTTCTGACTGGTCCCGGAGGTGGTGACCAGGGCATCGCCGAGCTGCTCCTTCATAGCCTCACCATTCCCGGGCTGGGCTACGACCAGCAGGCCATGACTGGACCGGGATGGGCTCCTGCTTGGGCGCTGCTCCTGTCCCCTACTCTTCCCACCGCACTACCTGGGATAAGAGCAACATGGAGAGGAGTTTACAGGGCCCTTATATTTTTTCAATCTTATATCTGTAGGAACTTACCAAATTTTAGTTCAAATAATGTAATATCTTGAATCCATGTTTGTGTCATGTAGGGCTTGTACTTGTTTGATCAGCATATTAATGAAAAAGATAAACCTTGCTGGGGACTCGTGCATGTATATGTCCATGCAGAGGTGGGATGCCTCTATATTTTTAAGTATATTAGCTCCCCTGGCAGGCTCTCTTGCCGGTACCCTCTATTTTGTTGCCGGGGAGTTAGGCCTATTGGGCACATATAATGAAGAGGGACCAGCCCCCCGCAGTCCTTTTCCACCAAAGGCCACTGCGACCACACTGACCAAAGAAACGTTTGAGTCGAAGGCTGGGAGAACCTAAGTTTCAAAGGGTAGCGGGGTTTTCTCATGCACAAGAGCTCACTTACAGAACATGTGTGGATAAAAGGAAGAACTTATCCCTTTGGCTTGTCGGAGATCGCAGTGCTGGCTTGTCTTTTCATCTGCTCTTGGGGACTAAATCCATGGCAGGAGCCTGTAGTTTATGAAGATTAAAACGATGCCAGATGCGATCTTATCTACATGAATATCCAATGCTCGTGATATGCTTATGCATGCATGCAACTTGTCAGGGCCCCCCAGCAGTTCATTTATTTCTCTGTTGTTCAGGTTCTGCACCTGGCTTTGTACAAGGGGTTACATGCAACTGAGGCAAGGCCTGTACAAAAGGGTGGCTGCCAGGCCTGCCCGGCAGCCACGCCTCATGGGTAGAACTTGCAGAGATGCTCAATATTCCACGAGTTCTGCAATCGAATCCCATCTCCGGTCTCCAGACAGACTGCGCTAGGTCTGGTGACACGTACTACCCGGTAAGGGCCATCCCACTTCGGTGTCAACTTGTTTGTACCCTTGGCGGACTGTACCCGCCTAAGGACAAGGTCGCCTTCCTCAAAACACCATCCATGAACCCTGCAGCTATGATAGTAGCGCAGGCTTGCTGGTAGCATGCAGCACGTGTAGCAGCCCAGAGACGGTTCTCCTCGAGAAGCACAACGTTGTCACGCCGGTGTTGTTCCCGCACTACTTCATCATAGCTAAGTACTCGAGGTGACCCGTAAATGAGTTCCTTGGGGATAGCTGCTTCTGCCCCATAGACTAGGGAGAAGGGAGTCTGCCCGGTATCTCGATTTGGTGTCATTCTGAGGGACCAAAGAACCAAAGAAAGCTCATCGATCCACCGCCTCCCGTACTTCTGCAACTTATCAAATGTTCTCATCTTGAGCCCCCATAGCACTTCAGCACTCGCCCTCTTTGCTTGTCCATTGCTTCTGGGATGTGCAATAGAGGCAAATGAGATCTTGTTTCCGAGGGCATGAACATATTGCATCAAGGTGCTGCTCGTGAACTGGGTGCCGTTGTCGGTGATGATCCAAGCAGGAACCCTGAAACGGCATAGCAATCCTTTTGAGAACATGATAGCTGACTGAGCATTCGCCTTTCTCATGGCGTCTACTGCAGCGACTTTGTAAACTTGCCGATGCAATGAACAACAATTCAAAGCCCACGGTAGCTCGGGGGAAATGGCAGAGGATATCGAGCCCCCAAACGGAAAACAACCATGATAAAGGGAGTGTTTGAAGAGCTTGGGTGGGCAGATGGATATTCTTAGAATGGAACTAGTAGGCTTCACACTGGTGACTAGCTCGACCACATCTTGGAGGGCTGTGGGCCAATAGAATCCTTGCCGGAATGCTTTCCCAACCAAAGCCCTTGATCCAATGTGGGGGCTGCACATGCCTTTGTGTATTTCCGCCAACTGTTCCATTCCTTCTTCTTGACAAATACACTTCAATTTCACACCATTGGGCCTTCTTCTGTATAGCGTGTCATTGATAAACTAATGCATACTGGCCCTCCGGGCTACTCTTTCCGCTTGTTCTTGCTCTTCGGGAAGTTCTCCGGTTTGGAGGAAATGGACAATGTGCCTTGCCCAAGTTGGTGCCTGGGGCTCGGCAACGAGGACTAGTAGCACCTCCTCATTTGTGGGAGCGCATCACTCGACCGTGGGGACCGAAGCCCCGGCATGAGGGTATAGCCCGACAAATAAAGGGGAGTTGTTTCCGGTAGGGTCCCTCCCATGTGCCTCGAGAGGCTCTACTGGGAGAGGCTTACTGGAGTCCAATTTCCTCCTCTTTCGGGCCATTGTTGTCGGGGATACAGAGGGCTGAGTACGATGGAGAAAAAAAGTTCCTGGTTTGACAGGAAGCTTCTATGCAGCGCACTTTGACAGATGATCAACAATGATGCTTTCCTCAGAGGGTACGTGCTCTGTTTGCAATCCATCAAAATACTCCTCCAATCTTCTCACTTCCTCGAGTTATGCCTCCATCAATGGACTTTGGTAATCCTTGTTGACTTGTCTCACCACAAGTTGTGAATCTCCTCGAATGATCAGCTTCTTGATCCCCAATTCTGTGGCAATTCTGAGCCCTACAAGGAGACCTTCATATTCTGCTGTATTGTTGGTCGGCTCCTGCCGGGAAAAATATATCTAGACGACATACCTTAGGTGCTCCCCAGTCGGAGCAATGAGAAGCACGCAAGCTCCTGCACCCTGTAGGGAGAATGCACAATCAAAATACATGATCCATTCTTGGGGCGCTTTCTTACCGGGGACAACTATTTCTAGAACTTCTTCATTAGGGGTTGGCGTCCAGTCTGCAATAAACTCTGCCAATGCCCTGCTCTAAATCGTTGATGTGCTTTCAAACTTCAGGCCATAGCTGGATAACTCCAATACCCATTCCACTATCCTGCCTGTAGTCTCTGGGTTTCGGAGTATCCTTTGCAACGGGAAGTGGGTGAGAACCGTGATCTCATGGGCTTGGAAGTAGTGGCGCAGTCTCCTTGAGGCCATGACAAGCCCAAAAATCAATTTTTGCATGCTAGAATACCTGGATCTAGCCCCCTACAACAGGGAGCTGGCGAAGTATACTTAGTGTTGCACCACCTTCTTCCTTGCCACGTCCTTGGGGTTGCCTCTGCTGCCATGCTCCTCTTTGTCTTGATCCACATCTGGCCTTGTTAGGTTGTTCTCTCTATCTTCTGTGGGTGAAACACATGCTGAGGCTGCTATCTCCTCCACTTTCCGCTGCGCCAGTAAAGTTGCGCTAACCACTTGATTAGTCGCTGCCACGTATAGCAGCAACGACTCTTGTGGTTTGGGTGCAACCAAAGTGGGTATATAGGATCAGTAGTTCTTCAAATCTTGGAATGATGCGTCTGCTTCCGGGGTCCACATCATAGCTCCTGCCTTCTTCAGAATCTTAAAGAACGGCAAGGCACGCTCGACAGGCTTGGATATGAACCTACTAAGTGCAACAACGCATCCTGTCAAACGCCTCACATCCATAACTGTCTTGGGTTCCTGTATCTACTCGATGGCCTTGATCTTATCTGGGTTGGCCTCGATCCCATGGTGGGATACAAAGAAACCAAGTAGTTGGCCGGAGGGAACGCCAAACACAGACTTCTCCAGGTTCAGCTTCAAGTTGATCCTATGTAGATTAGCAAATGTCTCTTCTAAATCCTGGGTGAGGGTTGATTTTTGCTTTGTCTTGACCACAATATAATCCACATAAGCCTCAATGTTCATTCAACTGTGGATCAAAACCAACCTGGACTCCTCTTGCAAAGGTGGACCCAGCACTATTCAACCCGAAAGGCATGCGGACAAAGCAATATGTACCACATAGGGTGATGAATGAGGTATTTTCTTCATCTTCCTTGGACATAAAGATCTGATGGTATCCAGAGTATGCATCCAAAAAGGAGAGAAAATCACACCCGAAAATGGAATCCACAATCTGGTCGGTGCGCAGCAAGGGGAATGGGTAATTCGGGCATGCCTTGTTCAGATCCTTGAAATCTATGCAAAGCCTCCATTTCCCATTAGCCTTCCGCACAACCACTGGGTTCGCTAACCATGTTGGATGCAACACTCCTCTAACCAAACTGTCAGGACCCCGATTCCAAGTCACATCGATCTAGCCGATAACACCTCATATCACTTTGCAGCCTCACGCACGGTATTCCCACGGGTGTCGCCTTACCATGGCCCGGGACTGTTTGCGCCTTTTAGCTCAAGTATATGATAGTGTCGCTAGCATCCATATGACGGAGAACCCGGGCCGACATGGCTAGTCGTGAACCTAAAGCGGCACTAACCTATGGGGACAGGCATACATGAATCACATCGAGCATGTCGGTCAGCAGCGTGTGAATCCGGGCTGTAGCACTAGGCTAACAGGACTCCGGGAACCCGGGCTGTAGCAGGCTAGGCAGGACTCCAGATGTCACCGCGTGACATTTCCCCGAAGGGACAGACACAGGAACGAAGTGAAACACATGCCGGCCAGTCAAGTGTCATGAGCAGTAGTGCTAGGCTAGCAAGACTCCGGTGAACCGGGCTGTAGCGGACTACTATGTCTCATGGAAGTACAAGACTACATTTCCCCATAAGAGAGGCTACCAGAGATAAACAACTAGATTGTCGGATCCCACACATACCAAGCATTTCAATCATACACACAATATGCTCGATATGTGTAAATACAACATGGCACCACAACATAACTCTACAACTCAAGTATTTATTCATTAGGCTCCGAGGAGCGAGATATTACAAACATGGGTCTCATGAACCAACAATCATAGGATACAAATCAAAGCACATGCGGAAGCTTAACATGTCTGAGTACGGACATCTACAAATGAAAGAGGCTAAGAAGCCTGACTATGTACCAGATCCTGCCGAGGGCACAAGATCGTAGCTGAGGTATCAAGCTAATGTCGAAGTCCACGCGGAACTACTAGCGAAACGGATGTCTCTCTCTCTGAAAAACATAAATTAAGCAAACGTGAGTACAAAGGTACTCAGCAAGACTTACATTAGAACTAGCTACATATGCATCGGTATCAACAAGGGGTGGTGGTGGAGTTTAACTGCAGCAAGCCAGCTTTGACTCAATGGCTAACCTGAACTACGATTGCAAGCAACTCTTTCGAGATGGCGCACATGAGTCCACATATTCACCATTCAATACACCACTCTGGACCCACCATGTACTCCTACATGGCGTCTCACCGCTACCTTTACCAAATCGTGTTCACACACTAAGCTCTCAACAGTAGGACATGTTTACACACCTCCGATTCATCCCCTATGAATCAGACCTGACTCAACTCTAAGCAGTAGCAGGCATGACAAACAAGCATGAATGAGTAGGCACATCAGGGCTCAAACAACTCCTACTCATGCTAGTGGGTTTCATCTATTTTACTGTGGCAATGACAGGTCATGCAGAGGATAAAGGGGTTCAACTACCACAACAAGTAATAGATGAATCGTTGTTGTCCTAATGCTGTAAAAGAGAGCAGGAGCGAGAGAGTGGGCTTGTATCGGAATGAACAAGGGGGTTGTGCTTGCCTGGCATTTCTGAAGATATCATTGGGTCTTCATCAGTGTCAACGATCACAGCGTCGGTACAACGTCTATCGAGAGGGGACAACCATCGGCAACAGAGAATGAACACAATCAATGCAATGCACAATATGATGCATGATCATGACATGTCAATATGCTGTGTTTTGAGCTAATGGAACTAGCAACATGTTAAATGGAGTTGGTTTGAACCCTAGGTTCAAATTCAAACTCCATATGTGAAATTCAAATGCCATTTAATTGATTTGACCTGATCAGCAGGTATAAGTTGATCTAACATGCTTGAAAGTGGCACAGATGGATTCCTTGAATTTTTTTGATAATTTTTTATATATAATTTATTTCATTTGGAGCTACGGTTGATTTTCTATGATTTTTTGAAGTTTAGGTAATTTTCTGGAATTTTCTGAATTATAATTAATGCAGAAAATGAGTTATGGCGTCAGCACTACGTCACTGTGACGTCAGCAGGTCAACTGAGCTGCCCCGGGTCAAACCTGACTAGCGGGGTCCACTGGTTAGGGACAAAGTGCCGGTCAGTGTCGCTCACAGGTGGGGCCGGGTCAACTGACACGTCATCAAGTCAACCAGACATGTGGCCCAGTCAACAGCCAGGTCAGCCCGGTCAAAGCTGACGCGTGGGGCCACTGTGGTTAGTTAAACCTAAACAGGAACTAAACTAATATTAATTAAGGGCGCGGGGCCCATGTGTCATTGGCTCAGGGGGTTGCTTAGTGGGGTTTTAGCCGTTAATCACGCGGCCACGTCGACTCGCCGGAGTATGGCCGGCGGCGACCTCAAAACGTGGCCGAGGGTCTCGAGCTCGCTCCTCCAGCGTCCATACGAGTAGCGGAGAGCGTCCACGGGGAGCTGGAGCTCGCCCGCATCCATCGCTGCAGGCAGCAGCAGCTAGGGCGGCCGGAGCTCGTCTGAAACGAGCTCGGGGCGGCGCCAGAGTTCGGACACGAGCAGGGACGCGGTTGCGGTGGCCGTGGTGATGTGTGTTTAGCACCTACGGCGTCTACGGGGTGCGGTGAGTACGACGGGCGCATGCCCGGGACCAAATGGTCACCGGAGCATCACCGGCGACGAGCGCGGCGGCGGCGGGTTTCGGTCAACAAGGGGGCGACGGCTACGGCGTGTGAGAGCGAGAATGGAGAGGGGGAGAAGGGGCAGGAGCTCACGGCGAGTGCAGAGATGGCCTCGGCATGCCCGGGGAAGCACCGGAGCGAGCGGGGCGGCGAGAGGAATCTCAGGCGGACGGCGACGAAGGTGATGAAGATGGCGTCGATGCAGGGTCTCCAGCAAGGCGCGGCTTGGTGGGGAGGAAGAGGGGGTCGCGGCGAAGCTTTTGGACACATTGGAGAAGCGAGGGGGAGGCGGTGGCTGCGGCAGCAGCAAGCGGCGGCGATGAGATCCGCTCGGTGGGAGAGAGAGAGGGAGCCAGAGGAGGGGATGGGGACGAGAGAGTGAGCGAGGGGGTTCCAGGGGGTGCGTGGCGTCGTTGGAGACGTCCAGAGCATCGAGGACGCAGGCAAGCAGGGTGGAGGTGGCCGCACGGTGGCGCGCGCGCGTCGGGCACGCGCCCGTCCTCCTGGCAGGGAGGAAGACGACAGGGAGGGCCAGGTGGGCTGGGCCGGCCACTTGGGCCACCAGGTGGCTGCACAGGTGAGTTGGCCCAGGTAAGCTCTCTCTCTTCTCTGTTTTCTAAATTGTTTCAGTTTTCTATTTTTCTCCAATTGTTTTGGGTTTAGTTTTAACACCAAACCATTTTATAAAATCATGAAAATAAATATGTGACTAGAAATAAAATATCCTAAACCACATAAAATGTTCCAGAATTATTGGACATATATTAATTATATAAAGAATATATATCCAATGCAAATAGTTATTGAATTAATTCAAAGGCCCAAAATAATTGTTTCTGAGATACCCAAAACATTGGTTTGAATTTTACTTCTTGCCAATATTTTCGGAGACTAAGAGGAACATTTTCTTGGATTTCTTTGAAGACATTTTAATTTTGATTAATTTTGAACTGGTTTCTGAGGGTTTCAACAAACCTCAACTCAACTTTCAGAAATTTTAGACATGATGCATGAGTGCAGATGGAACTATTTCACTCAGGTATTCTAGGGCTGTGACAACTCACCCCTACTAAACAAAAATCTCGTCCCGAGATCCAGGTCGTGAGGTAAGAAGACAGAGGGGGCACCAACTAACACAATCTCATGATCCACTTTCCCTTCTCGAAGATGTTGATTCATTTCTCCAAATGATCTTGATGTCTTTACGTTTGAGCTCTTCATCCAACATGATGACGACAGAAGGAAACTCTACAGGAAACGATCTCCCCGAAGATCGAGCACTCAAGATCAACTCATGGAGTGAGACGTTAGAACATCTCTTGAGCTGAGACATGAAACACAGAGCAGGAGTGATGAAAAAGGAGGTAGATGACAAGGTTCTATTGGGTAGGCAAAAATTCCACGCTGAAAAGGATGGTGCATGATTTCAAGAAAGCGATGAAATAATTGCCATGAATCCACAATGGGGCACCTTAGGGGAGAAGACCCGTGGGACTTTCCCTTAAGTGGCAGAAAGAATTACTTTTGATACAAAGATCATTGAAACTCTCTATACCAGCCTAAGGCAATCACAAACGATCGTTTGAAGAAGTTCAAAGAATGGCATACTCCGACTAGAATGGATGATGAGGACTATCTTGTTGAATACAACGCAATGGATGGTTTTTGCTTATCATCGGAAATGGATGGGACCAATGGTAAGTCCACTTTTGAAGATGATCATGAACAACAACTACTGAGGTGCAAGCAGGGAACAAAATGCAAATGTTGGGAATGATTCTGGTAACTGGGGAAGAACTCAACAGTCGAGAGTGAGTCCACTGTTTGAAAAGGTTATAACATAACCGAGGAAACTGGAAGCAAATCCCAGTTAACGCCAACGGTAAAACCTGGTGCTTGCGCGTGCTCTCAGGAACTTGAGCATCTCCATATTCATCAAGGTTTTACGAATATCCGTGTCAAGGATCTTGGCAACACAACATACCACCATGATGACTAGTGATGGATGATGCGGATACAAAGGAAGATATCACCTTCTCAGATCTTCCCTTAGCGAGGTTAAGGGAACAGAATCTGGAAGATCGACCGAGAGACATTTAACACTCTACTTCTAATGTTCTCCTTGATGTGCTAGCGTAATCCATTTATAGATATGGTTTGATATCTAGAACATCAAGTAAAAGGTCAGACTTCGGAAGCTCAAGAACCCATAAGGAATAACTATGGAGGCAGATCCTGCGAGATCCTTATGGGGAGGTGACCAACTTCTTCAACCAAGATACTACCATAATAGGCCTTCCGACTAGGTGTGTTGGCCATGACATCCACGTTACTGGTTACAGAGAGACCAACATTATAGTTCTTGGAGTACGTTCCAACCATCATATCTGCGTGAGATTCAGACCTGGTTGGTGTTAGGATATTCCAGACCCATCCAGTCTAGAAAGAAAATGAGAGTTTGCAGCACAATTTGATGAGATGATGTTGCGAGAATCTCGGGGAATGAACTACGATAGCAAGCTCCAAAACATGAGCTGGTTCTGCTACAAACCTGTGAACACGCTATCCAAGACAAGCATGACCACGTAGTAGTCTTATAGTAAAACACTATCGAGTTCAGGTGGGGAACCATCATCAAGGATTTCAAAGTCTTTACGCAAGTCCATGGATTAGATCCCAAGCGTAGACTTCTTTGCCTTGAACAAGTCAATCAGTGGCTTGGTGTGCTGGGGAATACATATGGAGTGGAGGTAATTAATCTACCAAACCATAGAATACATTCACACATGCATAACTGACTTGGGATGGTGCCAGGGGAAACAAAAACAATCTTTCTTGAACTCACGGCGGCAACTTGCACCAAATGCACATGAATTCGAGGAAGTCACTTCTTCCATCCAAGCATAAGCTTCATGAACGGAACACGAAGTTATTGCTTATAAAGTTTCCAACACTAGGTTGATGTTCAACATGAATCATGGGGGAGACAAAATGCTGTTGATGGGCTCAACTACAACTCACCGGAATTTCCATATCACTGGACTTCCACCATCATGTGAGAACGATGATAGTATTGGTCAGACCAAAAGATGTAATGGTGTATGCTCGAGGGATCAACCATGGTAAGACAACATTACGAACATCCTTGGTTCTGATTTGACTTGACAATAGCCCATACTCAAGTCAAAGTTTTGACAAGGCAATAGATCCAACAACTGATCACAAGGACCCATTGGTGAAGATATCATCTTTCTTCAGTACACACACAAACACAAAGATATCCATTCAGAAAGAACCAATTCGGCAAAGTCTTTTATCTTCCAACTCTCCAAGTTGTTGTTTAGCTTAACCAACTAGCTCAGGGGTATCCAACACAGATTCTTAGAGAAGGGGTGGTTTACAAGAACCAACTTGATCACGAACTCAACATAGCGGTCAGGTGAGAACCTGGTAACACTTCCGGGAAGATATCCGGAAAATCACGAACCACCGATATGTTACTAAGCTCGAGAACAATCTTGCTTTTCAGAGCAAGACAATATGATCATATAAGCGAGGAATGGAATAATCCTCACTCATTGATCGAGGAGTGCACCAGAGATAAGGACTAGGTAGCATGATCAGTCCTAGGATGGTGATTCAATAACCAACACGCTAAGAATGAGAATATTGTCCATTTACTACAAAGCAACGAGTTTCTCGGAGTATTGATTTCACACATCACAATTCACTTGTCGGCGTTCCGGTTACAACAACACGGAACCGAGGAATGAATAATGATGGCGAGAAGTATCACTGTATCAAAAATTCATAAGAGATGGTGCAATTCCTATGATATTCTTGGCATGAATAGGGTTGAACTCCAAGGTAGAACAGAGCAAAAGCTGGATTGGCATTTTGATCTATGGGATACAACTACTTTGACCCAATCCTAGATATGGATGAGGTACTGGAGTTTGTTTCTCCTAGTCATTCTGGAATAGAATGGCTTGACGGACCACAAGAATAATAGGCATCAATGAACACAAAAGCACACATACTCTTGGCTATCATCTGATAGAAGATGGTCGGAATACAACTGAAGAGGAACAACACAAGGAACATATAATTTTCTGAGTTGTGGATGCATAGATTAGTATGTCGAGCAAAGCTCAACGTTTCTTCCAGACAACCCATGCAGATAGGTAGGACTGGCAGATTCACAATGCAGAATGGAGAACTCATTAAGAGCACTCTGGTTGTGATCTTTTGATACAACAAACTTTTGCCATAAGTGGTTCATAGTATTTGGAAGAAGGAATTACCACAGACCTCGAGGACTATCGCAAAGGTTACTAATATCCTAAAGGAACTAGCAACACTATCAACATGAGGTTAGTAGGCTGAATCTCGGGTTCAAGAACCCATAAATAGAATACCTACCACTACATGGCATCACGGGATGCTTTTGAGAATAATGGCTAGAATCACACACTTGGGATACAAAACATGGCTAGATCAATAGGTGACTCCCTAAAACACCTAGGGTCATAGTAATAGCTCCAACATATATGTCGAGGCAACAAAGTACCTCAACTGACCGATTAGTGTGATTAATCTAGACCAAATGGACATCAGGAACAGGAGGATGGGATTTGCAAATGCATCAGACTATTTAGAAACCTGGGATGACTCGGACAACATAACGGCTGTGAATGCTCAAAATATTTGAGACATCCTGCAAAATAGTGGCATGACCACTCAACATTACAATATCAAGGTTCTGAGGCCAGCTATGAGCATACGGAGGTAAAAGGAACTGAACTGAGACTTGAATCCAACAATCCTATAAGTCTACGGATTAGTAACACGTCATCCTGATAGATAGATGAGAAGGCCTAGTTCTTAATTCCCGTAGAAAAGAAGAGGATGACTCAGATCAGAGGGCATGAGGTATAAGGAGTAAAAAGAGCCTTACGTTCCCTTCCACAATCAATTCCCTTACATAACTAAAGCATTTCTAGACTCGACTTCGACCAGTTTGGCTTGGTAATCCTACAGGCAGTCAGGCTCTGATACCAACGCTGTCAGGACCCTGATTCCAAGTCACATCGATCTAGCTGGTAACACCTCATATCACTTTGCATCCTCACGCACGGTATTCCCACGGGTGTCGCCTTACCAAGGCCCGGGACCGTTCGCGCCTTTTAGCTCACGTATATGATAGTTTCGCTAGCATCCATATGACAGAGAACCCGGGCCGACATGGCTAGTCGTGAACCCAAAGCGGCACTAACCTATGGGGATAGGCATACATGAATCACATCGAGCATGTCGGTCAGCAGCGTGTGAATCCGGGCTGTAGCACTGGGCTAACAGGACTCCGGGAACCTGGGCTATAGTAGGCTAGGAAGGACTCCGGATGTCACTGCGTGACATTTCCCCGAAGAGACAGACACAGGAACAAAGTGAAACAAATGCCGGCCAGTCAAGTGTCATGAGCAGTAGTGCTGGGCTAGCAGGACTCCGGTGAACCGGGCTGTAGCGGACTACTATGGATCATGGAAGTACAAGACTACATTTCCCCATAAGAGAGGCTACCAGAGATAAACAACTAGATTGTCGAATCCCACACATACCAAGCATTTCAATCATACACACAATATGCTCGATATGTGTAAATACAACATGGCATCACAACATAACTCTACAAGTCAAGTATTTATTCATTAGGCTCCGAGGAGCGAGATATTACAAACATGGGTCTCATGACCCAACAATCATAGCATACAAATCAAAGCACATGCGGAAGCTTAACATGTCTGAGTACAGACATCTACAAATGAAAGAGGCTAAGAAGCCTGACTATCTACCAGATCCTACTGAGGGCACAAGATCGTAGCTGAGGTATCAAGCTAACGTCGAAGTCCACGCGGAACTACTAGCGGGACAGAAGTCTCTCTCTCTACAAAAAATAAATTAAGCAAACGTGAGTACAAAGGTACTCACCAAGACTTACATTAGAACTAGCTACATATGCATCGGTATCAACAAGGGGGGGGTGGAGTTTAACTACAGCAAGCCGGCTTTGACTCAATGGCTAACCTGAACTACGATTGCAAGTAACTCTTTAGAGGTGGCGCACACGAGTTCACATATTCACCATTCAATACACCACTATGGATCCACTCCCGTCTCCCTACGAGAAGGCCATCCATAGCACTCACACTTATCTTGCGAGTTTTAGAGTATCCACTTTCACTTGTCTATGAACTGTTATAGGCAACCCAGAAGTCCATTACCGCGGAAACGGCTATTCGAATAGATGATGTTAACCCTGCAGGGGTGTACTTCTTCACACACGCTCTCACCACTTACCGCCGTTTACACGACATGTACTCGACAAACTTCAAGCGGAAGCCCAACGAGGGTGTCGGCCACCGCCTACCTAAACACTCAAGTCTCTAGTCCAGGTTTATCGCCTATCCAGGTTCCATCCGCAGGGAGTCCGGCCGAGGTTTCCACATAAGGCCCCGAATGATGTGAACAGGGTTCCGGAGACACCAAACGGGCACCCGTTACACCGTGCCACGGTGTATCTACCGCATCATAGCCCACCCCTAGGGTCAGCGCTACGCACGTCCGCCAACACATATCCTATAAACACCAGAAACTAGTTGCAACTCCTGGATAGAGGACAAGGGTGATCAAGAAGCCGAGAGGGTCCATTGGTTTCGGGCCCAATGCGTGGTAGTAACTGTTTCATGGATCACAAACACAGAACTCAAATCCTAAGGACGGCTTCAATGAGACAACCCACCATGTACTCCTACATGGCCTCTCACCGCTACCTTTACCAAATCGTGTTCACACACTTAGCTCTCAACAGTAGGACATGTTTACACACCTCCGATTCATCCCTGATGAATCAGACCTGACTCAACTCTAAGCAGTAGCAGGCATGACAAACAAGCATGAATGAGTAGGCACATCAGGGCTCAAACAACTCCTACTCATGCTAGTGCATTTCATCTATTTACTATGGCAATGACAGGTCATGCAGAGGATAAAGGGGTTCAACTACCGCAACAAGTAACAGATGAATCGTTGTTGTCCTAATGCAGTAAAAGAGAGCAGGAGCGAGAGAGTGGGCTTGTATCGGAATGAACAAGGGGGTTGTGCTTGCCTGGCATTTTTGAAGATATCATTGGGTCTTCATCAGTGTCAACGATCAAAGCGTCGGTACAACGTCTATCGAGAGGGGACAACCACCGGAAACAGAGAATGAACACAATCAATGCAATGCACAATATGATGCATGATCATGACTTGTCAATATGCTGTGTTTTGAGCTAATGCAACTAGCAACATGTTAAATGGAGTTGGTTTGAACCCTAGGTTCAAATTCAAACTCCATATGTGAAATTCAAATGCCATTTAATTGATTTTACCTGATCAGTAGGTATAAGTTGATCTAACATGCATGAAAGTGGCACAGGTAGATTCCTTGAATTTTTCTGATAATTTTTCATATATAATTTATTTCATTTGGAGCTACGGTTGAATTTCTATGATTTTTTGAAGTTTAGGTAATTTTCTGAATTATAATTAATCCAGAAAATGAGTTATGGCGTCAGCACTACGTCACTTTGACGTCAGCAGGTCAACTGAGCTGCCCCGGGAGAAACCTGACCAGTGGGGTCCACTGGTCAGGGACAAAGTGCCGGTCAATGACGCTGACAGGTGGGGCCGGGTCAACTGACACGTCATCAAGTCAACCAGACATGTGGCCCAGTCAACAGCCAGGTCAGCGCGGTCGAAGCTGACGCGTGGGGCCACTGTCGTTAGTTAAACCTAAACAGGAACTAAACTAATATTAATTAAGGGCGTGGGGCCCATGTCTCATTGGCTCAGGGGGTTGTTTAGTGGGGGTTTAGCCGGTAATCACGCGGCCACGTCGGCTCGCCGGAGTATGGCCGGCGGCGACCTCAAAACGCAGCCGAGGGTCTCGGGCTCGCTCCTCCGGCATCCATACGAGTAGCGGAGAGCGTCCACAGGGAGCTGGAGCTCGCCCGCATCCATTGCTGCAGGGAGCAGCAGCTAGGGCGGCCGGAGCTCGTCGGAAACGAGCTCGGGGCGGCGCCAGAGTTTGGACACGAGCGGGGACGCGGTTGCGATGGCCGTGGTGATGTGTGTTTAGCACATACGGCGTCTACTGGGTGCGGTGAGTACGATGGGCGCATGCCCGGGACCAAATGGTCACCGGAGCATCACCGACGACGAGCGCGGCGGCGGCGGGTTTCGGTCAACAAGGGGGCGACGGCTACGGCGTGTGAGAGCGAGAACGGAGAGGGGGAGAAGGGGCAGGAGCTCACGGCGAGTGCAGAGATGGCCTCGGCGTGCCCGGGGAAGCACCGGAGCGAGCGGGGCGGTGAGAGGAATCTCCGGCGGCCGGCGATGAAGGTGATGAAGATGGCGTCGATCCAGGGTCTTCCGCAAGGCGCGGCTCGTTGGGGAGGAAGAGGGGGTCGAGGCGAAGCTTTTGGACACGTCGGAGAACCGAGGGGGAGGCTGTGGCTGCGGCAACAGCAAGCGGCGGCGACGAGATCCGCTCGGTGGGAGAGAGAGGGAGCCAGAGGAGGGGATGGGGATGAGAGAGTGAGCGAGGGGGTTCCAGGGGGTGCGTGGCGTCGTTTGAGACGTCCAGAGCGTCGAGGACGCAGGCAAGCAGGGTGGAGGTGGTCGCACGGTGGCGCGCGCGCGTCGGGCAGGCGCCCGTCCTCCTAGCAGGGAGGAAGACGACAGGGAGGGCATGGTGGGCTGGGCCGGCCACTTGGGCCACCAGGTGGCTGCACAGGTGAGTTGGCCCAGGTAAGCTCTCTCTCTTCTCTGTTTTCTAAATTGTTTCAGTTTTGTATTTTTCTGCAATTGTTTTGGGTTTAGTTTTAACACCAAACCATTTTATAAAATCCTGAAAATAAATATGTGACTAGAACTAAAATATCCTAAACCACATAAAATGTTCCAGAATTATTGGACATATATTAATTATATAAAGAATATATATCCAATGCAAATAGTTATTGAATTAATTCAAAGGCCCAAAATAAATGTTTCTGAGATACCAAAAACATTGGTTTGAATTTTACTTCTTGCCAATATTTTCGGAGACTAAGAGGAACATTTTCTTGGATTTCTTTGAAGACATTTTAATGTTGATTAATTTTGAACTGGTTTCTGAGGGTTTTAACTAACCTCAACTCAACTTTCAGAAATTTTAGACCTGATGCATGAGTGCAGATGCAACTATTTCACTCAGGTACTCTAGGGCTGTGACACAAACTAGCTGCCTCAAGTTTCTTGATCTCCTCGGCAATAAATTGCTGCCGCTCAAAGGCCTGCTGCTGGACTTTCTGCTAGACGGGTCGGGCATGTGGGCAGACACCAAGGTGGTGCTCGATTACCTCCCTGGGAACACCTCGGATATCAAATGGTTGCCAGGGCAAACACATCGATATTCACCCGCAGGAAGGCAATGAGCGTGATATTGTATTTGTCGTCAAGGGTGGCACTGATAGTGAAAGTACCATCAGCGCCAGCAAGCCCTGCCAGGACCTTTTTAACTTGGGGTGCAGCAGCCTTGGATTTCTTGCTATTGGAACTCTCCAGCACGTCATCAACATGTGTGGCGCACTCCGACGAGGTACGCTTCCTGGATTCCTTATTGGTGCCCCTACTAGACTTCTTATTTCCTTCACTTTCCTTGGCAGGAACTGCAACCTCAGCAGCCTCTGCCGCGACTACGTCCCGCTAAATCTTATCCACACAAATAATTGCGTCTTTCTTGTCTGACAGAATGGAAATGACGACCATTAGCCCTGGCATCTTCAAAGTGTTATAAGAATAGTGGGATGCCGCCATGAACTTGTCCAGGGCCGGACGCCTAAGGATTCCGGTGTATTGCAGTGGGAGGTCGACCACATTGAACACAACCTTCTTAGTCGTGTACTTCAACTCTCCTCCAAATGTCACTAGCAACGTGATCTTTCCCTTAGGATGACTCCTATCGGGATTGACTCCTTGAAACTTGTCAGTGGCCTTAAGCTCTTCCTCTACTATCTAGAGTTTGCTGATAACCTTTGGGGAAATCAGATTCAACCCGGCCGCGCCATCGTCCAACATCTTTGTGACCTTGACGTTTCAGATTGTTGGTGAGACCAACAATGGCAAGCACCCTACCGCAGTGATACGGTCGGGATGATCCTCTTCATCAAAGATGATGGGCATGCGTGACCACTTGAGCTGCTTCCGAGAATCTACCGCTCGCTCCATCGCACTGACCTCACATGTCCACTATTTAAGTTGGCGGTGAGAGGAGTGCAAAGATGCACCTTTAGAGAATTCTTGCTCGCTGGTTTCCTCTTCATTCCCTCCATCACTTTCATCATTGCAATCCTCTTTCTCTCGGCCTCTGGCGGGTTTCCCTTTGTTCTGAGGAGCCTTGCCGGGGCGATTTGCTTCACTGCCCTGGCCCTTCCTGCCAGTACCATTCTGACCCTTTTCCTTATCACGATTCTCATACTCAACCCTTTGGCTCTTGACGAGCTACTCAACTTGATGACACTCCTGGAGATTGTGGCCTTTGGTCTGATGAATCTTGCAGTATGGTCCATCACCTTTCCCAGCTTTCTCAGTAGTCGCAACCTCCCCGTAGTCAACCCATGTGGCAGCCTCCTTGCCAGGGGCTTCCACCTTAACCTTCTTGCCGGTACTAGCCATGCCTTATCCCTCACTGGTCATCACCACCTTATCTTTGCGCTTCTTGTTCTTCTTCTTCTGACTAGTGGTCTCGTCGTCATCTTCTGAGTCGATGTCGACGCAATCTTCCTCTCCAGGAATTTTTCTCCGCTCCTCCACTCGAGCAGACTTTTCTGCTAAGGTGTAAAGCTCCTTCACAGTCTTGGGCAACCATGTTCATCTTGGAACGTATCCCGCGGTTGCACACATTGGACTAGAAAGTAGATATCATAACTGTCGGGTGGATGTCTTGCATGTTTCTGTGTACTCGGCTGAATCTCTACAAGTACTTTCATAGAGTGTCTCCTTCCTTCCACTGGAGAAGCTGCAAGTCGCTGGGCCAGCCTAGTTCTCGGTGGCCGCTTGTGAAGGCGCCAATGAACTCATGGCACAAGTCAGACCAGGTCGAAATGGAGTTCTCCAGAAGGTGCATCAGCCAAGACCTCACATTTGACTTGAGTGTCAAAGGGAAGAAGTTGGCGAACACCTTCTCATATCTTCCCCCGGTAGCTTGAATAGCGATTGTGTAGATGCTCAAGAACTCTGCGGGGTATAGTTTCCCAACCTCGAATGTGCGAGTGGACGGCCAACGAACTTGTCGTAGCTCACAGCTCAAAGAAGGGCACCCAACCTCGAAAGGCAGGCACCCGCCACCTCCGAGCGTAGGCCAGTCGATGTCAGGGCCATCGCACCCATTGGACCGGAAGTGGTCGTCACGGCGCTGCTCGACGACGACGTGTGCGGTCCCCTCCTCCTGTTCTCCGAGGATCATCGTTTGCCTTGACGCGCTCGAGGGTCTGAAGAGGCCATCGAGACATCATTGGGCTCTTGGTTTCATGGCTCCCGTGTTTCTTTCCATGGGGTGGATTGCAGCGTGGGGGTGACCCCCGCCGCACGATTGGCCGCACGAGCCGTTGTTGTTGCATGGGGAGGCTGCGGCGGGCTAGCTCA
This sequence comes from Triticum urartu, assembly GCF_056163025.1. Taxonomy (NCBI): domain Eukaryota; kingdom Viridiplantae; phylum Streptophyta; class Magnoliopsida; order Poales; family Poaceae; genus Triticum; species Triticum urartu. The sequence goes on along the minus strand of NC_141874.1, from coordinate 241,284,125 downwards.
CTATGATCCTTCCGCCTTGGCAAAACCAATAAGACTCTGGATAGTGGCTCCCCACTCATTCATATGATCAGTTGCCTTCGAAAATCTCAAAAGTAGCCGGGCTCGCGCCATGTCCTCTAAGGAAGTGCTTGGCATGGGTGATGATGATGTGGATCGCAGTGTCGCCCGACTCTAGATGGTGTCGGTGGCGACCGCGTCGTGCCCTCATTGTTGTGAACCAGCCCCTTGGAGGGCGTGGTGATGTGGTGGAGGCGCTTGAGGGCCTATGGCTACATTGGGCAAAGTAGTTGGGTCAGCCCATCCCGCGGGTGGCGCGTGCCCTCCGGTCGTGCCTACAGTGGGGGTGGTCGGACGGTTGCGATAGGCCCCAGAACGAGCGCCACCATAGTGGATGTGCCCTTCGCCAAGAAGAAGGGTTCAGACGGAATAATCCCTCCGTCTGTACCTCGTGGAGCATGGCCGTTGGGATGTTGGTGATGCTGTCCTTCCCCGGTGCCTCCCGCTCCTGTGTCAACAATGGGGGAGGTGGTAACAGCGCCGCCTGCACCAACCACGTCCCCCCATAGTGTCCGCATCCTCATGCGTCCCTGCATTCCCCGCGTCACTGAAGGTCGTGGGTGGCGAAGCCTTTCAGGTGGATGGGTGGTTTGCAGCACCGGGCTTCTTTTTGGACGCCATAGTCGATGACAAAAATGGCAATGAAGATGACATGCTACTAATGCTCTCAAGTTCGCGCAAGTGATCCCCCTACCTGGCGCGCCAAAGATGTCATGGGAAACCACGACCACCTATGGGGCCATGAGCCCCTTTTTGGTTCGGGGGGGGGGGGATAGGCACGTTGCACAAAGAGCAGAGAAGCGTAGCACAGCGCGGCAGAGATCCCACGAGCAGTTTTACCCAGTTTCGGGCCGCCGTGAGGCATAAAACCGTACCCCTGCTTTGGTGGATTGATAGTGGAAATCTGGTGGCGGACGCAGTGCATTTTCCCGGCAAGGTCGCCACAGGGCGGGACTAGCTACACGCGTATGAGTGTGTTAGGGTATGAATCAGCCAACCCTTTCTCAGGTCGCCATGGGCCTCTGTTTATAGATTAAGGGGTCACCACAGTGGCAAATCAGTCTTTACGCACTGATTAGATAACAAACAGTGTTGTCGCACCTAACACTGCAGGCTGACATAACACATTAAATGCGCCATATAGTGTCACATTGCAGCATGCCCGGCAACACTTGCCGGGTTTTTTGCCATCTTTGCACCTGCTTGCTTGACACGTCTCAAGACGGGTGTCATATGGAGGTGTTTGCTGTTGGAAGTGGCTGCCATGTGGGAAGAAGCAGCCACTTAGTCACTTTGGGCTTGACACCACACTGATCGAGAACTTGAGTCGCTCGTGAGGTGGAGTGGTGGCTTGGCTTGCCTCTGCTAGCCCCGGCAGACCTGTCGGGCCTATCTGGAAGCTTGCTGCCGGGGCAATCCCAACCTGGCCAGGCTTGCCTGCCTGGCAAGGGAGGTTTCTTCCTTAGCGATACCTTGCTCCTCTGGCTCTTCTTGGTCTCCCGGAACTGCATTTGGATCCTTCAACGGAATTGATCCATCGTGCTTGGGTTGATCATGGTGTTGAAATCTTGTCTTCAGGCCTATGCAAAGTCTGGGCAATGGACCCAGGGTTTATTGCACCGACACCAATGGAAGTCCAATGGGTTCTACGCCCGTGGGCCCTGGACATGTCAATACCCCGATCGACCTATTAGATGATGATTCAGAGGATCTCAACCCTCCGTCCGTAGGTATTCCTTCTCCCCAGGATATTGCACGTGATCTGCAGAGCTTTGATGAGATGATTGAAGACCTCCCAGCTCGGTTTTGGGACAGCCAAACTTATTTGGTATGGCCCACACTTTAGCGACATGCACTAACAACGTTAGGTGCCGCAAATGTTTTCGGTCTGGTCACATTAAAAAAATTGCATCCTCCATCCACCTGAGTCGTCCATCTGGGTGCCCAAAGTACCATTGCCAGGCTTTGTTTCTCGCGCCCGGGAAGAACACCTTGCCTCTCCTCCTTCCAATCCAACATAGCCCAAAAAACCCCAATTTGCTTCTCCTCCATTGCCGCCACCACCATTGCAATCTCTCGTCGCTCCTCCACGTTCGCCTGACCTTTCCATGGCGGTCTACGCTCTAGACGCTCGTAGCTTTCTTCCTGCTGGGTATGACATCATCAATAGTAGTGGTGACAGATTGTTGCGTACATGCTTCACTACTCATCACCCACCTCCACAGATGCATGAGAAGTTCATGGTGGCCATTGTGGAGCCTGTGCCTCCTGCTCATGTGGTGGCCATCCAGTGAGAGCAGGTGCTTCACTTCATCACTTAGACGCTACATGTTTCGGTATGTTATGCTCAACCATGGGTCCATGGAGTTGGCGTTTTTGATATGGAAGATCCAACGGTCAGAGGTTCTTTTACTATGCATCCACCTTTCCCGCTGGGTTTAGATGAGGAGGGAGCTGTGTTTTGTCAAATTTATACCCCATGATCAAGGGGAAGGATTTCGTACCTTGCAAGGTTATCATACCAGATGGTTGATGTTTATTGGCATACCTCTTGATTATCGGAACACTCAGGACTTAGCGGATGTGGTTGGTACTTTTGATCAGTTTCATGATTGCACTCATCATGACCGTCACCGTGCTTGCTCGTTTGTCAGAGCATCTTTCTCTGACAATGCTCTTGTTCCTCGTGACATAGTGTTCAAACAGTTCGCCAACTAGGGAGGAACGATTGTATCTTGGACTTCTTCTTGCTATATTATTGATGCGAAATTTGCTGAGACCATGATTGGTACGGATGAGGAGCCAATGCCTCTTGATGGAAACCCACACCCGATGCCTGGAGAAATCCCACCACAACCCTTTTGGGCAATGCCGCCCTACCCGGCATTGGGCAGGAATGTTGTGCCTCAGGATCGTCAGCACCAACAGCAAAACATGAATGTTTGGGGCCAGAATGCTCAGCACGACGATGGCTGGGGTCCGTGGGAGCAACAAGACCAAAACCAACAGATGGAGGATGTGCCTACGGAAGATCTGCATGATGAGGTGGTGGAGCATAACTCCATTGTTATGAACCCACCTTCTTTTGGCTCTTCTGGTTCAGTGCCACAGTTGCCTCATAATGACATGGATGTTGAAGTTCAGCAGCAACTGCATCAGCCTTTCGTGGACCCGATTTGGGTGGTCTATGGGCCAGTATTGCCACCACATATGATCTGGGAACAAACCTTCAATATGATTCTGCCAGAGATTGTCTTATCTGAGATTCAGGTCTCTCCAAGAGTGTCAGTGCTCTCACCATATGTTTTGCCTTTGCGGTTTTGGCCTTGGGAAATTGAACTGAACTTCATATCCAAGATAGCACGCTGTGGTTTCTTCTCCATTACTCCCATGCTTCCTAGATCAATTACCTCAATTACTATTGAGCCACTTTCACCACGGCCGACCTCTCCGACTGTTATTGAGTAGCTTTCACTTCAGAGGCAGGTTGAGCAGGCTAACGAGTTTCAGTTTCAATCACAATCCCCTACAGTGTTGGGCAAGCGTACACGCAGCAGAGCTCATAAGTCAGTTCAGTTGGTGGCTGCAGAGCCAGAGTTCTCCACTCGTAGGATCACTCGAAGCTGTGCCAAGGCGACTGGATACAAGACAAGTTATGCTATCTCAATGAAGTCTTCAAGTCTCCGTTGTCCATGTGCCAAGAAGCCGCGGCTCCCTTAGACGGTGCCTGATGAGGAGAATGCAACACCCCCCCCCCCCGCCTACGCCTATTTCGGTTCTGCAGGAGCTTGGCGCAGCATTGCAGATTCCACCAGAAGAACTTTTAGTGGCAACGCTTATGGCTAGCCCAGTGTTTGAAGATTGTAACAAGTCTCCTAATGTCAAATGATCTCTTAAGATTTTCGTGTGGGAGGGAAGGAGGGTCTCTCTTATTTTGGTTTGCTTTTCATTTAGGCTACAATTTCATGTTTAAGTCTGTGGACCTATGGTTGAACTTTATCTTGTTGCTTAACTGTTGCTCATACTATTATGCGATTATGAGTTCTGGATTTACTTATATCAATGGTAGTGAGCATGATCAAATGGAAGATATTTTATGGAATTCTTTCAAGTCTAGAATGGTCCTGGCATAGGGTATCTCCATGGGGTTTAATCTACCATCACTTATACAGCCAGTTTAAGGTCTTGAGGAGTTAGTACCACCCTTTTCTGATGAGGAAATTTTCGCTGTGCTCAAGGATTTGCCCACTGACATGGCACCTGGCCCGGATGGTTTCAATGGTATGTTTCTTAAGAGATGTTGGAAGATCATTGAGAAGGATTTCATGAAGGAAATATGCCCTAGAGGCAATAAGAAAGTTATTATTTATTTCCCTATTTCATGATAGATGTTTATTATTCATGCTAGAATTGTATTAACTGGAAACATAATACATGTGTGAATACATACACAAACATAGTGTCACTAGTATGCCTCTACTTGACTAGCTTGTTAATCAAAGATGGTTAAGTTTCCTAACCATAGACATGAGCTGTCATTTGATTAACGAGATCACATCATTAGGAGAATGATGTGATTTACTTGACCCATTCCATTAGCTTAGCACTTGATTGTTTAGTATGTTGCTATTGCTTTCCTCATGGCTTATACATGTTCCTATGACTATGAGATTATGCAACTCCCGTTTACCGGAGGAACACTTTGTGTGCTACCAAATGTCACAACGTAACTGGGTGATTATAAAGGTGCTCTACAGGTGTCTCCAAAGGTACTTGTTGAGTTGGCTTATTTCGAGATTAGGATTTGTCACTCCGATCGTCTGAGAGGTATCTTTGGGCCCACTCGGTAATACACATCACTATAAGCCTTGCAAGCATTGTAACTAATGAGTTAGTTGGAGGATGATGTATTACGGAACGACTAAAGAGACTTGCCGGTAACGAGATTGAACTTGGTACTGAGATACCGACGATCGAATCTCGGGCAAGTAACATACCGATGACAAAGGGAACAACGTATGTTGTTATGCGGTTCGACCGATAAAGATCTTCGTAGAATATGTGGGAGCCAATATGAGCATCCAGGTTTTGCTATTGGTTATTGACCGGAGATGTGTCTCGGTCATGTCTACATAGTTCTCGAACCCGTAGGGTCCGCACGCTTAAAGTTCTGTGACGATCTGTTTTATGAGTTTATATGTTTTGATGTACCGAAGGTAGTTCGGAGTCCCAGATATGATCAGGGACATGACGAGGAGTCTCAAAATGGTCGAGACATAAAGATTGATATATTGGAAGTCTATATTTTGATATCAGAAGAGTTCCGGGTAAAATCGCGATTTTACCAGAGTGCCAGAGGGGTTACCGGAACCCCCCGAGGGCTAATGGGCCTTGTTGGGCCATAAGGGAAAGAGAGAGGGGCCGGCCTAGGGCAGGCAGCACGGCCCCTCCCCTCTGTTAGAATTGGAATAGGAGAGGGGGGGGCGATGCCCCCCTTTTCTTCTCTTTCTCTCCCTTCCTTTCCCCCTCCTAGTAGGAGTAGGAAAGGGAGGAATCCTACTCCTACTACGAGGAGGATTCCTCCTCCTGGCACGCCAACAAGGGCCGGCTGGTCTCCCCCTTGCTCCTTTGTATACAGGGGAAGGGGGCACCTCTAGACACACAAGTTGATCACAAAGATCTCTCCCAGCCGTGTGCGGTGCCCCCTCCACCATAATCCACCTCGGTCATACTGTAGCGGTTTTTAGGCGAAGCCCTGCTGCAGTAGCTTCATCAACATCGTCACCACGCCATCGTGCTGACGAAACTCTTCCCTGAGCTCTACTAGATCGTCAGTTCGCGGGATGTCACCGAGTTGAATGTGTGCTGAACGCGGAGGTGCCGTACGTTCGGTACTGAGCATCGGTCGATCGTGAAGACGTATGACTACATCAACCGCGTTGTCATAATGCTTCCGCTTAATGGTCTATGAGGGTACGTGGACGACACTCTCCCCTCTTGTTGCTATGCATCACCATGATCCTGCATGTGCGTAGTAATTTTTTTTGAAACTACTACGTTCCCCAACAGTGGTATCAGAGTCAGGTTTTATGCGTGGACGTTATATGCACGAGTAGAAGACAAGTGAGTTGTGGGCAATAGAAGTCATACTGCTTACTAGCGTGTCATACTTTGGTTCGGCGGTATTGTTGGATGAAGCGGCCTGGACCAACATTACGCGTACGCTTACGCGAGACTGGTTCTACCAACGTGCTTTGCACACAGGTGGCTGGTGGGTGTCAGTTTCTCCAACTTTAGTTGAACCGAGTGTGGCTACACCTGGTCCTTGTGAAGGTTAAAACAACACTAACTTGACAAACTATCATTGTGGTTTTGATGCGTAGGTAAGAACAGTTCTTGCTCAGCCCGTAGCAGCCATGTAAAACTTACAACAACAAAGTAGAGGACGTCTAACTTGTTTTTGCAGGGGTGATATGGTCAAAACGTGATGAAATATAAGTTGTTGTATGAGATGATCATGTTTTGTTAAAGTTATCGGCTACAGGCAGGAGCCTCATGGTTATCTCTTTATTTGCATAAGATGCAGGTGCTATGTAATTGCTTTACTTTATCGGTATGCAATAGCAATAGTTGCAAAAGCAATAGCTGGTGAGATGACCATGTGATGACACGTTGATAAAAGATCAAGATGATTGAGATCATAGTGTCATGCCGGTAACAATGGAGATCATGACAGTACTTTGGAGATGGAGATCAAAAGCACAAGATGATGATGGCCATATCATGTCACATATTATGATTGCATGTGATGTTTATATTTTATACATTTATATTTTATACATCTTATTTTGCTTAGTTTGGCGGTATCTTTATAAGATGATCTCTCACTAAATTTCAAGATAAAAGTGTTCTCACTGAGTATGCACCATTGCCAAAGTTCGTCGTGCCGAGACACCACGTGATGATCGGGTGTGATAAGCTCTACGTCCATCTACAATGGGTGCAAGCCAGTTTTGCACACGCAGAATACTCAGGTTAAACTTGACGATCCTAGCATATGCAGATATGGCCTCAGAACACTGAGACCGAAAGGTCGAGCGTGAATCATATAGTAGATATGATCAACATAGTGACGTTCACCATTGAAAACTACTCCATCTCACGTGATGATCGGACATGGTTTTGTTGATTTGGCTCACGTGGTCACATAGATGATTAGAGGGATGTCCATTTAAGTGGGAGTTCTTAAGTAATATGATTAATCGAACTTTAATTTATCATGAACTTAGTCCTGGTAGTATTAGCATATCTATGTTGTAGATCAATAGGTCGCGTTTAGCTCCCCTGTTTTATTTTTTATGTTCCTAGAGAAAAATAAGTTGAAAGATGTTAGTAGCAAAGATGCGGACTAGCTCCATGATCTGAGGATTATCCTCATTGCTGCATAGAAGAATTATGTCCTTGATGCACCACAAGGTGACGGACCTTTTGCAGGAGCAGATGCAGACATTATGAACGTTTGGCAAAGCTCGGTATGATGACTACTTAATAGTTTAGTGCACCATGCTTTATGGCTTAGAACCGGGACTTCAAAAACGTTTTGAACGCCACAGAACATATAAGATGTTCTAAGAGTTGAAATTGGTTTTTCATACTCATGCCCATGTCGAGAGGTATGAGACCTCTGACATTACTTTGCCTACAAGATGGAGGAGAATAGCTCAACCAGTAAGCATGTGCTCAGATTGTTTGAGTACTACAATCACTTGAATCAAGTGGGAGTTAATCTTCCAGATAAGATAGTGATTGACAGAGTTCTCTAGTCACTATCACCAAGTTGCTGGAACTTCATGATGAACTATAATATGCAAGGGATAACAGAAACTATTACCAAGATCTTCGTGATGCTAAAATCAACGAAGGTAGAAATCAAGAAAAGCATCAAGTGTTGATGGTTAACAAGAACACTAGTTTCAAGAAAAGGGCAAAGGGAAGAAGGGGAACTTCAAGAAGAATGGCAAGCAAGTTGCTTCTCAAGTGAAGAAGCCCAAGTCTGGACCTAAGCCTGAGACTAAGTGCTTTTACTACAAAGGGACTAGTCATTGGAAGCGGAACTGCCCCAAGTATTTGGCGGATAAGAAGGATGGCAAAGTGAACAAAGGTATATTGGATATACATGTTATTGATGTGTACTTTACTAGTGTTTATAGCAATCCCTCGGTATTTGATACTTGTTCAGTTGCTAAGACTAGTAATTTGAAACGGGAGTTGCAGAATGAACAGAGACTAGTTAAGGGTGAAGTAACAATGTGTGTTGGAAGTAGTTTCAAGAATGATACGATCAACATCGCACACTCCCTATACTTTCGGGATTAGTGTTGAACCTAAATAAGTGTTATTTGGTTTTTGCATTGAGCATGAATATGATTTGATCATGTTTATTGCAATACGGTTATTCATTTAAGTTAGAGAATAATTGTTATTCTGTTTACATGAATAAAACCTTCTATGGTTATACACCCAATGAAAATGGTTTGTTGAATCTCGATCGTAGTGATACACATATTCATAATATTGAAGCCAAAAGATGCGAAGTTAATAATGATAGTGCAACTTATTTGTGGCACTGCCGTTTAGGTCATATTGGTGTAAAGCGCATGAAGAAAATCCATGCTGATGGGCTTTTGGAATCACTTGATTATGAATCAGTTGATGCTTGCGAACCATGCCTCATGGGCAAAGATGATTAAGACTCCGTTCTCCAGAACAATGGAGCGAGCAACTGACTTGTTGGATATAATACATACTGAAGTATGAGGTCCGATGAGTGTTGAGGCTCGCGGTGGGTATCATTACTTTATGACCTTCACAGATGATTTGAGAAGATATGGGTATATCTACTTGAAGAAACATAAGTCTGAAACATTTGAAAAGTTCAAAGAATTTCAGAGTGAAGTGGAAAATCATCGTAAGAAGAAAATAAAGTTTCTACAATCTGATCACAGAGGTGAATATTTGAGTTACGAGTTTGGTCTTCAATTAAAACAATGTGGAATAGTTTCACAAACTCATGCCACCTGGGACACCACAGCGTTATGGTGTGTCCGAACGTCATAACCGTACCTTAATTGATGTAGTGCAATATATGATGTCTCTTACCGATTTACCACTACCGTTTTGGGGTTATGCATTAGAGGCAGCTGCATTCACATTAAAAAGGGCACCATCTAAATCCGTTGAGATGACACCGTATGAACTATGGTTTAGCAAGAAACCTAACCTGTCATTTCTTAAAGTTTGGGGTTGCGATGCTTATGTGAAAAAGTTTCATCTTGATAAGCTCAAACCCAAGTCGGAGAAGTGCGTCTTCATAGGATACCCAAAAGTAACTGTTGGGTACACCTTCTATCACAGAGCCGAAGGCAAGATATTCGTTGCTAAGAATGGATCCTTTCAAGAGAAGGAGTTTCTCTCGAAAGAAGTGAGTGGGAGGAAAGTAGAACTTGATGAGGTAACTGTACCTGCTCCCTTATTAGAAAGTAATTCATCACAGAAATCTGTTCCTATGACTACTACACCAATTAGTGAGGAAGCTAATGATGATGATCATGTAAATTCAGATCAAGTTACTACCGAACCTCGTATGTAAACCAGAGTGAGATATGCACCAGAGTGGTACGGTAATCTTGTTCTGGAGGTCATGTTACTTGACCATGACGAACCTACGAACTATGAGGAAGCGATGATGAGCCCAGATTCCGCGAAATGGCTTGAGGCCATGAAATCTGAGATGGGATCCATGTATGAGAACAAAGTATGGACTTTGATTGACTTGCACGATGATCGGCAAGCCATTGAGATTAAATGGATCTTCTAGAGGAAGACGGACGCTGATAGTAGTGTTACTATCTACAAAGCTAGAATTGTCGCAAAAGGTTTTTGAGAAGTTCAAGGTATTGACTATGATGAGGGTTTCTCACTCGTATCTATGCTTAAGTCTGTCCGAATCATGTTAGAAATTGCCGCATTTTATGAAATCTGGCAAATGGATGTCAAAACTAAATTCCTTAATGGATCTCTTAAAGAAGAGTTATATATGATGCAACTAGAAGGTTTTGTCGATCCTAAAGGTGCTAACAAAATATGCAAGCTCCAACGATCCATCTATGGACTGGTGCAAGCATCTCGAAGTTGGAATATATGCTTTGATAAGTTGATCAAAGCATATAGTTTTATACAGACTTGCGGTGAAGCCTGTATTTACAATAAAGTGAGTGGGAGCACTACAACATTTTTGATAAATATATGTGAATGACATATTGTTGTTCAGAAATAATGTAGAATTATTCTGCAAAGCATAAATGAGTGTTTGAAAGGAGTTTTTCAAAGAAAGACCTCGGTGTAGCTGCTTACATATTGAGCATCAAGATCTATAGAGATAGATCAAGACGCTTGATAAGTTTTTTCAATAAGTATATACCTTGACAAGTTTTTTTGAAGTAGTTCAAAATGGAACAGTCAAAGGAAGAGTTCTTGCATGTGTTGCAAGGTGTGAAATTGAGTAAGACCCAAAGCCCGACCACGCAAAAGATAGAAAAAGAATGAAAGTCATTCCCTATGCCTCAGCCATAGGTTCTTTAAAGTATGCCATGCTATGTACCAGATCTATTGTATACCCTACACTGAGTTTGGCAAGGGGGCACAATTGTGATCTAGGAGTAGATCACTGGACTGCGGTAAAAATTATCCTTAGTGGAATAAGGATTTTTTTTCTCGATTATGGAGGTGACAAAGGGTTCATCGTAAAGAGTTACGTCGATGCAAGCTTTGACACAAATCTGGATGACTCTAAGTCTCAATCTAGATACATATTGAAAGTGGGAGCAATTAGCTAGATTAGCTCCATGCTGAGCATTGTTGACATAGAAATTTGCAAAATACATACGGATCTGAATATGGCAGACCCGTTGACTAAACTTCTCTCACAAGAAAAACATGATCACACCTTAGTACTCTTTAGGTGTTAATCACATAGCAATGTGAACTAGATTATTGACTCTAGTAAACCCTTTGGGAGTTGGTCACATGACGATGTGAACTATGGGTGTTAATCACATTGTGATGTGAACTATTGATGTTAAATCACATGGTGATGTGATCTAGATTATTGACTCTAGTGCAAGTGGGATACTGAAGGAAAATATGCCCTAGAGGCAATAATAAAGTTATTATTTATTTCCTTATTTCATGATAAATATTTATTATTGATGCTACAATTGTATTAACCAGAAACATAATACATGTGTGAATACATAGACAAACATAGTGTCACTAGTATGCCTCTACTTCACTAGCTCGTTAATCAAAGATGGTTAAGTTTCCTAACCATAGACATGAGTTGTCATTTGATTAATGGGATCACATCATTAGGAGAATGATGTGATTGACATGACCCATTCCGTTAGGTTAGCACTTGATCATTTAGTATGTTTCCATTGCTTTCTTCATGACTTATACATGTTCCTATGACTATGAGATTATGCAACTCTCGTTTACCGGAGGAACACTTTGTGTGCTAGCAAACATCACAACAGAACTAGGTGATTATAAACGTGCTCTACAGGTGTCTCCAAAGGTACTTGTTGAGTTGGCGTATTTCGAGATTAGGATTTGCCACTCCGATCGTCGGAGAGGTATCTCTGGGCCCACTCGGTAATACACATCACTATAAGCCTTGCAAGCATTGGTACTAATCAGTTAGTTCCGGTATGATGTATTACGAAATGAGTAAAGATACTTTCCGGTAACGAGATTGAACTAGGTATTGAGATACCGACGATTGAATCTCGGGGAAGTAACATACCTATGACAAAGGGAACAATGTATGTTGTTATGCGGTTTGACCGATAAAGATCTTCGTAGAATATGTGGGAGCCAATATCAGCATCCAGGTTCCGCTATTGGTTATTTACCGGAGATGTGTCTCGGTCATGTCTACATAGTTCTCGAACGCGTCGGGTCCGCACGCTTAAAGTTCTGTGGCGATCGGTTTTATGAGTTTATATGTTTTGATGTACCGAAGGTAGTTCGGAGTCCCGGATATGATCACGAACACGACGAGGAGTCTCAAAATGGTCGACACATAAAGATTGATATATTGGAAGCCTACATTTGGACATCGGAAGAGTTCCGGGTAAAATCGGGATTTTACCGTAGTACTAGAGGGGTTACCGGAACCCACGGGGGCTAATGGGCCTTGTTGGGCCATAAGGTAAAGAGAGAGGGGCCGGCCTAGGGCAGGCAGTGTGCCCCCTCCCCTCTGTCCGAATTGGACTAGGAGAGGGGGGGCGCCCCCCTTTCCTTCTCTTTCTCTCCCTTCCTTTCCCCCCCTAGTAGGAGTAGGAAAGGGAGGAATCCTACTCCTACTAGGAGGAGGATTCCCTCCTCCTGGCGTGCCAACAAGGGCTGGCCAGCCTCCCCCTTGCTCCTTTATATACACGGGCAGGGGGCACCTCTAGACACACAAGTTGATCACAAAGATCTCTCCCAGCTGTGTGCGGTGCCCCCCTCCAGCATAATCCACCTCGGTCATACTATAGCGGTGTTTAGGCGAAGCCCTGCTACAGTAGCTTCATCAACATCGTCACCACACCGTCGTGCTGACGAAACTCTCCCCCAAGCTCTACTGGATCGTGAGTTCGCGGGACGTCACTGAGCTGAACGTGTGCTAAACGCGGAGGTGATGTACGTTCGGTACTAAGGATCGGTCGATCGTGAAGACGTACGATTACATCAACCACGTTGTCATAACGCTTCTGCTTAATGGTCTATTAGGGTACGTGGACGACACTCTCCCCTCTCGTTGCTATGCATCACCATGATCATGCGTGTGCGTAGGAATTTTTTTGAAATTACTACGTTACCCAACATTTCAGATAGGTAATTAAGGAATTTTATGAAGGGAATATCAGTCTAAAAAACATAAATTATTCCTTCATTACCCTCATCCCTAAGATGTTGGTGCCCTAGTGCCCCGATGATTTCAGACTTATCTCCTAAAAAAACACTTTCCTCAATTTCCTCACTAAACTTCTGGCTAATAGACTACAGAAGGTTATTCTCAAATGCATTCATAAAAACCAGTATGGTTTTCTCAAGCATAGGTCTATACAGGATTATTTAGCATGGGGCTTTCAGTATATTCATCAATGTAAGCAGTCCAAGTAGCCTATCATCATTTCAAAATTGGATTTTGCAAAGCCTTTTGATAGAGTGGAACATGAGGCTATCTTGACTCTTCTTCGTTTTAAAGGGTAACCTCCCAAGTGGATTGGTTGGATTAAGTAGATTCTTTCTTCTGGTGATTCTCAGGTGCTTCTTAATGGCCTTCCTAGCAATCATTTCAAATGCAACCATGGGGTAAGGCAAAAGGACCCTTTCTTCGCACTACTATTTGTTCTGGCAGCTGACCTCCTCTAGTCTGTAGTTAATAAAATGTTGCATGATGGCCAATTGACACTTCCTATTAAGTGTCATGATCCTGATTTTCCAATCATTCAGTATGCTGATGATACCATCTTGATCTTACCTGCAGTGGAGGATCAGTTAGTTGCTTTGAGAGACATGCTACATGTTTTTACTGGCCCTACATGACTTTGAGTTAATTTTGCAAAATCCGTGATGGTCCCTATAAATGTCGCAGAGGCAGAAGCAGCCAGGCTTGCTCAGGTTTTCTAATGTGCCCTTGGAACTTTGCCATTCACCTACCTAGGATTACCTCTAGGCACCACTAAACCTACAATCCAGGATTATGCCCCTTGTCCATCCCACCTGGCTTCATGAGATAGTGCGTTTGGAGAGGTAATTCTAATACACCAAGACAATCCCTAGCTGCCTGGTATTTGGTTTGCATACCAAAGGAGAATGGTGGTTTGGGTGTAATCAACTTGCCTCTTCAAAATCAAGGGCTACTCCTGAAAATGTCTTTAAAAGGTTAAATGACCCTTGAAATTTTCCAATTTTTCACATGACAGTAGTAGTAGCGCATATTAAATGTAGGAAAAAAATTTAAGGCCGTAATAGGAAGCTATCTCCCGTTCGTTATCAAACATGCATTGTTCCCTCTCGGAACCACGAGCCTTCTAGTGAGTTGCTCCGGTTTGAGAGGGGAGTGTGTCCAAACTTTCGTCAAACAGGCCAATTTTTTACCACATCATCTTAGTGGCATGACATTACATCAAGCAAGGTTTTTGTTTTTTCGATTATTTTTTAATTTTTTCGAATATAAATGCCATGGAACTCCTTCCATATGTCCATCCCGTGAGACCAATATGTTTGAAAATTCCTTCTAATTTACTGCACATGGAATTAACTCGCACACAAGTACACAAATATGATTTTTCAAACCATTATGGTTAGCCATTGCATGTAGATGTAGTTCAAATTTGAATTACGGTCATTAAATTGTTAGAAAATTACTCAAATGTCATTAAAAGGTCAAATGACCCCTGAAATTTTCCAAAATTTCACATGACAGTTGTATTAGTGCACATTAAATGTAGAAAAAAATTGAAGGCCATGTGAGGAAGTTATATCCCGTTCGTCATCAAACATGCAATGTTCCCTCTCGGAACCACGAGCCTTCTAGTGAGTTGCTCCGGTTTGTGAGAGGGGGTGTCCGAACTTTCGTCAAATATGCCAATTTCTTTACCACATCATCTTCGTGGCATGACATTACATCAAGCAAGGTTTCATGTTTTTCTGATCATTTTTCAATTTTTTGGAATTAAAATGCCATGGCACTCCATGCATGTGTCCATGCCATTAGACCAATATGTTTGAAAATTCCTTCTAATTTACTGCACATGGAATTAACTCGCACACAAATACACAAATATGATTTTTCAAACCGTTATGGTTAGCCATTGCAGGTATGTAGTTCAAATTTGAATTACAGTCATTAAATTGTTAGAAAATTACTCAAATGTCTTTAAAAGGTCCAATGACCCCTGAAATTTTCCAAATTTTCACATGACAGTTGTATTAGTGCACGTCAATTGTAGAAAAAATTGAAGGCAATATGAGGAAGTTATATCCCGTTGGTCATCAAACATGCATTATTCCCTCTCAGAACCATGAGCCTTGTAGTGAGTTGCTCCGGTTTGTGAGGGGGCTGTGTCCAAAGTTTCGTCAAACAGGCCATTTTTTTACCACACCATCTTGGTGGCATGACATTACATAAAGCATGGTTTCTTGTTTTTCTAATCATTTTTCAATTTTTTGGAATAAAAATGCCATGGCACTCCATGCATGTGTCCATGTCGTTAGACCAATATGTTTGAAAATTCATTCCAATTTACAGCACATGGAATTTACTCGCACACCAGTACGCAAATATGATTTTTCAAACTGTTATAGTTATCCTAGATGTAGTTCAAATTTGAATTACGGTCATTAAATGGCTAGAAAATCACTTAAATGTCTTTAAAAGGTCAAATGACCACTGAAATTTCCAAAATTTCACTTGACAGTTGTATTAGTGCACGTTCAACATAGAAAAAAATTGAGGGCCGTAAGGGGAAGCTATCTCCCGTTTGTCATCAAACATGCATTGTTCCCTCTCGGAACCAGTTGCTCCGGTTTGTGAGGGGTGCATGACCAAACTTTCGTCAAACATGCCATTTTTTTACCACATCATCTTGGTGGTATGACATTACATCAAGCAAGGTTTCATGTTTTCTGATCATTTTTTAATTTTTTGGAATTAAAATGCCATGGCATTCCATGCATACATATGCATCTGTCCATGTCGTGAGACCAATATGTTTAAAAATTCCTTCAAATTTACTGCACATGGTATTAAATCGCACACAAGTACACAAATATGATTTTTCAAACCGTTATGGTTAGCCATTGCATGTATATCTAGTTCTAATTTGAATTACGGTCATTAAGTGGCTACAAAATCACTTAAATGTCTTCAAAAGGTCAAATGACCCCCTCAATTTTCCAAAATTTGACATGACAGTTGTATTACACTACTAGGAAAAGGCTTATACATAGAAGTTTACCAGTAGCGTGTGTTTTGGTGCCCACGCTACTGATAATTAGCAGTACCGTGTGTTACAAACCACGCTACTGGTACAACTTAGCAGCAGTGTTGGTTTCTAGAGGGCATGCTACTGGTAAGTTAGGCACACCACACACCCCGGCCAAAAAATAGTAGCAGCGTTGGTACCCTAACAAGCGCTACTGTTAAGAAAATATCAATAGCGCAGGGCCACTAAGAAGTGCTACTCCTACTTCTTCTATGTGTAATCTTTTACCAGTAGCGTGTTTTCTGGGCAAGCGCTATAGCTAGTTTTATGTACCAGTAGATATTTTGGTTGGCACACATAGCAGTAGCGCGCTTTGGTGCCCAGCGCTACTGCTATGGTCGCCGGCCAAAATATCTGCCACCTTCCCACCCTCATTCTTCTTCCTCCCCCTTTCTTTCTCTGTCGGGACCAGTTTTCCAATAAAACATTTATTGAAAAGCCGATCCTTGTATTGACCAGTCCAGAAGAATTCTTCTTACTAGCAGACAAAACCTTGATACAGAAGTCCAGTAGTACTAAATATTATACAAGGATGCTCAACAATTTATTACAAGCATGCCGATATTATACATAAAGGCAGATATGACACAAGGGTATGGTGGCATAACTACTGACTCGTAATAAAAGTGGTGGTGGATATGTCACGGTGAAGTGGGTGACATGACTCCTATATCTTACAACTCATCAAGTGTCGGAGTGAGGCTCAATGATTTTATTTGGGTAGCGGAAGCGTGTATAACACAAGTGATCAATTCCAGGATCGCATGGGACTGACTGGGACTCCTCTAGGCGTCGGACTCGCTATCGAACTCTTCATCCATAAGATCGCCTTCGTCAACATCTGGCCAAATGAAGAAGCGAGGTGAGTACTTTGAATGTGTTTGCAAGACAGTTTGGACATAAGATATAATAAATGTAAACATGATGCACATGAGCAGGTTAGTATGCACGATAAAATAATAAATTTGCACTGCACGATAAATAAAAGGAAATCAGGCGGTAGTCCTCCTGAAATCCCATTAAAAATAACTGAAGACCAATCGGGTGTCTGAAGCGACGCCTCGAAAGGTAAAAATAAAATTAAACATTCCCACAGTCGGGCGTCGGGGCGACACCACATAAAGGGCTTATATCAACAGCAAATAACAATAATGCCATAGTTGGATGTCTGAGCGACATCACATAAAGGGCTTATATCAAAAGTAAATAACAATAATGCCACAGTCGGACGTCTCAGTGACATCACATAAAGGTCTTACATCAAAAGTAAATAACGATAATGCCACAGTCGGACGTCTGAGCGACATCACATAAAGGGCTTATATCGAAAGTAAATAACAAGAGTGCCATAGACGGACGTCTAAGCGACATCACATAAAGGGCTTATATCGAAAGTAAATGACAAGAGTGCCACAGTCGGACGTCTGAGCGACATCACATAAAGGGCTTATATTTCATCATTCATATTCAACTATTTCATAAATTTAAATCATCTCAAGGAAATACTTAGCACATAATAATCAATTGGTTGGCCCATTCACAGGAATGACGTTCAGCCGGTTTACCACTCTCGATTGTCCTACTTATACCTCCGGAGACTGACACTGGTGTTGATACCGAGATTGATACTGAGACTGACTCTGATATTGAGATGATGTCCAAGTCCTTGATCGTGGACATGGAAATTCGAATGGTTTTGGCTCTGCGGAGTTTGTACTCTTTAACCACAGCGAACGGATTTCAGTAGTCACAAGGACTAGTTCCGTTTATGGTGTTTTAGAAGAAACACATCTGACCAGTACACACCCATTCCACATTCTGCTGCCAGGGGTCACCCTAGGCAACGTTCAAGAAAAACTTTGAGACGGGGAGGCTACAACCTCGAATAGCATGGGATCAAATTTATATTCGCGCGCTCTAAGGGGTGCCCCCCTCTCGGTCCCAACCGGAAACACCCATGCCCCCTGACCGGATGACAGGCTTTAATCCAGGGCCACGGAACCCTCATCATGGCCCCTCTATTTGGTGTGTACAAGGAGAGAGGTTTGCAACTTACTAAACCGCATTCTTTGTAGAAAGCATGTGGTGGCACGGACGGGGACGAACGGGAACAGAACTTATTCCATGTTAACAATGGAGTTCCGCGGTTGACGTAAGACTGGCATGCTTCAACAATACCAGCTTACAACCTATCATGCCACCACATGATCAGGTTATCTCGTCATCATATGGACATATCAACTTCGAAGCTCACCTGTAGCTTGCCTTGCATGCAATATAACATTCACAAAATGATTATATAAACAAGTCATGAGAAAACTACTCAAGCAAACATGCAAAACACTCATCATATCAAAGGTTCAAACATGCTTGCCTGGTTCAGAGTAGTCGGAGTCTAGCTCGGTGAAGTTCGCGGTTCCGTCACCTCCTCTGGTATCTACGGTATAATGAAAGTCGCATACTAACGTAAATATAGTGTGTGTATAAAAGTTGTTCCAAATTTTTTTCAAATAAATATGAAAAAAAACTAGACAGAAAAATAAAGATGACAGAAAAAGAATCAAGTCAAAATCATCTTTTGTTAAAAAGTTATAAGGGTTTTAGTCCAGGGACTTTTCTGTAATGAAACAGAAAGTTTACAGGGGCTAGATTATAAAAATAGAAAACGTTTCAATTATAAATACGCCAGTCCAGAGTGGAGGTGTATTTTGCCCGAAGGCGTTTTCAGAAAACGGTTCGAATAAACAGAATAGAGGCTGACATGGGGGTCCCACCTGTCAGGTTCAAATATTTGAAAAGAAAAACAGAGTATGCCTGCGCCCGAAGCTCGCGGTGGTCGCTGGTGTTGACCCACGGTGAGGAAGGGGGATCAGAGGGTACCTACGTGCTCACGGAGCTCTTCCACACTTGAGGCTGGTGGAGTTGGCCATCGGCGAGCACCACGTCGGCTGTGGCCTTAGCTCCGGCGGACAACGGTTCGGGAGGTGGTGGATCTCGTCGGGGGAAGCCGCAGACGTCAAATTTGAGGCTCGGGTTAGATGATTGAGTGCACTAGGAGGCTACTGGCAAGATTTGGGAGGCGGGGATGCCCTCACCGGAGCGAATTGTGCCGGAGCCCGAAGAGGATCGGGGCGGCTGGAGACGGAGAAGAAGACCTCCTCGAGGTCCTCCTAGTGGCTGGGCGTGGCTCTGGTGAGGTGGAGGACTGATGCTGAGTCGAGAACGAGCTCGAGGGCTCCTTTTATAGCCGGTCCGAGGCGGTGCCTGAGAACGGGATAACTCCGGCGATTATTACGGCGAGGCAGTGGTCAGTCAGGTGGATTAGGGGGTTAGGCATCATCGCGATGGTCTACTGGTTCCGTTCAAGGGTTTAACTTGGCCTGACTTGGGTGGTACTCCAAGTCCCCGACGGAACGGCTTCACGGGGCTCGTCAGCGGCAGAGAGTGTACTCTGCGCCTCTCTGGCTGTGGTGACTGTGCTGCAGCGTGCACAGGGGAGGGGGTGGACACGCGGAGGCTCCGGGTGGCTTGGGCGGTGCTGGTCGGTGCCGAAAGGCAGGGCTGGCCCCCTGTCGACCGCCACGGGTGGTTCTGCCACCGTAGAAGACGCCGGCGATGAGGTGCCATGTTGCCACCGATACTTGCGCCCAGCCAAGCAACCTTGCAGCGCTCTGGATATGGAGGAGGAGCAGTGTGCAAGAGGCCAGCGCGACCACTGGCGAGATTGACGCTGTGCTCTGAAGAAACGACACCGTCGACTGAACCCAGAAACTGAAACCTCGACTTTTCTGAATTTTGACAGAAACAGTTCATGCCCAGTGTTTGATGAAATGTTTTTGGCATGTGGAAATTTTTTTCTGGAGCTGATCTTTGTTGAGGTGACCTCTCAATGCATCTGGGGGCCGCCTGATTTATCTCAGAATTTTTGGAGAAGAAAAACAATGAATTTCATCAAAATTTGTAAATCAGGTCCAAACTTGCAGCAAACCTATTTTTGAAAATTTTGAACTGTGGGCCAATGGATCTAGATGGATCTTAGTTGAGGGTGCTAAGGACTAGCCAGAGGAGTTTGTTTGGGACGAAAACACAAAAGGAAACCTGTAGTTCCTTTGTAAGTCACCTAGGCCCAAAATAAATGATAGACATTGTTTTGAGGATAATATAAATAGAATAAAAATCAAAAATGGGTTGGAACTTGCTGGAGTTGGATAATTGACTTGAACCAAAGTAGGGAGGTGGATTTGGAAGAAGATATCAACATGTGACATGGTAAAAGAGAAATTTTTGAGTGGGAAAAGAATAAACAAATAATCCCTAGGGTTTCTTTTTAATAGAAGGAATTTCAAGAACTTTCAAAAATAAATTTGTGTTGAGTCAAGACAAAGTGAAAAGCTCTCAAGACCAAAAATCAAGGTTGAGAAGAGCACCAAAAATATTTGTCATAATAGTTTTGAGAAGGAGAGGTTTTTAATAAAAAAATTGAAATAGCCTCCTTCAGATCCAATAAAGAATTTGATAAAAACCAAATCAAAATTTTTGGAGTGTCACAACACCTACCCCCTTAGGAAAAATCTCGTCCCCGAGATTTCAGCTGATCCTCAAATAGGTGTGGGTACTCTTCCCGAAGTGAGTCCTCTCTTTCCCATGTTGCTTCATCCTCGGTGTGATTCCTCCACTGAACCTTGAAAAACTTAATTGTTTTTTGACGGGTCGTCCTTTCAGACTCTTCTAATATTTTTATTGGGTGTTCCCTGTAGGTGAGGTCTGGTTGCACATCAATGCTCTCATGTGACACTTGCTTCTCTGGGTTGCTTACGCATTTCGTCAACTGTGAGACGTGGAACACGTCGTGGACGTCTGACAGCTCTTTGGGTAGGTCTAGCTGGTAGGCTACTGTGCCTCTCCGTGCGACCACACAGAAGGGTCCAATAAATCTTGGTTCTAGTTTTCCTTTAACCTTGAACCATTGCAGTCCCATCATAGGGGATACTCGTAGATATACATATTCACCGGGTTCAAAGCTGACTTCACGGTGCTTTTGATCGTAATAACTCTTTTGTCGGCTTTGAGCTGTCTTGAGTCGGTCCCTGATTTGTCTAACTTTTTCTTCAGCATCCTTGAGCATGTCTGGGCCGAAGATACAGTTGTCTCCTGTTTCGGACCAATTTAATGGAGTACGACATCTCCGCCCATACAAGGCTTCAAAAGGTGCCATTTGTAGACTGGATTGGTAACTGTTGTTGTATGCGAACTCGGTATATGGCAAGCTTTCTTCCCAACTGGTTCCATAGATGACGACACATGCTCTCAACATGTCCTCTAAAATTTGGTTCACGCATTCAGTTTGTCCATCAGTCTGGGGGTGATATGCTGTACTGAATGCTAGTTGAGTTCCCAGAGCCTGTTGTAAATGATCCCAGAATTTTGAGACGAATTGAGTGCCTCTGTCGGATATTATGGTCTTTGGAACTCCATGCAGACAAACTATACGGGATAGATAAAGCTTGGCTAGCTTCTGAGTGGTGTGGGTTGTCTTTACTGGGATGAAATGTGCCACCTTGGTTAGTCTCTCTGTGATGACCCATATGGTGTCATTTCCGTGTGGTGACCGAGGTAGTCTGACAATAAAATCCATCCCAATTTCGTCCCATTTCCACTCAGGTATTCGGTTTGGCTGTAATAGTCCCGCTGGTTTTTGATGCTCGGCTTTAATGCGTTGACAAGAATCGCACCATGCAATGAAGGTGGCTATATCCCTCTTCATACCGTGCCACCCAAATCTTTCCTGAATGTCCTTATACATTTTGGTTCCTCCAGGGTGGATTGAATATGGAGCGGTGTGGCCTTCAGCTAGAATTTGCTGCTTGAGGTCCTCTATATTTGGCATGCAGAGTCTGTCTCCGTACCATAATATTCCCTCATCGTCTACGACGAATTCCGAGGCCTTGCCCATACTCACTTTTCTTTTTATGCCTTCGATGCTAGGGTGTCCATGCTGAGCTTTCTTAATCTGCTCCACAAGGGTGTGTTGTATTTCCAAATTTGACACAGTGCCTTCCGTGACCATCACCAAGTTGAGTTTGGCGAACTCTTGTTGAAATTCAGGTCTCAAGTTATGTGTGTGGTCGTTGCCCGAGCTGGGGTTTCGACTAAGAGCATCTGCCACTACATTCGCTTTTCCTGGGTGGTAGTGGATGCCAACATCATAATCTTTCACTAATTCCAACCAGCGTCGTTGCCGTAAATTGAGCTCTGGCTGTGTGAAAATATATTTGAGACTTTTGTGGTCCGTATATATTTCACAACAATTTCCAAGCAAAAAGTGTCTCCACTCTTTGAGTGCATGAATGACTGCTGCCAATTCTAAGTCATGAGTGGGATAATTTTCTTCATGCTTTCGAAGTTGTCTGGAAGCGTATGCGACTACTTTGCGTTCTTGCATTAGCACGCATCCGAGGCCTTTCCGGGATGCATCACAATACACTTCAAAACTTTTGTGTATGTCTGGTATAACCAATACTGGTGCTATTGTTAATTTCTTCTTGAGTTCTTGGAAACTTTTCTCGCAAGCTTTAGTCCATACAAATTTGTTATCCTTCTTGAGTAACCGTGTCATTGGTTTTGCTATGGTGGAGAACCCCTCAATAAACCTTCAGTAGTATCTAGCCATTCCCAGAAAACTTCGGACATCTGTTACATTGGCTGGTGGTTTCCAGCCAAGCACGGCCTTGACTTTTTCTGGGTCCACGGCAACACCTTCTTGGGTCAATACGTGGCCTAGAAAACCAACCTGTCTTAAGCAAAATTCACATTTGCTGAATTTGGCATATAATTGGTGTTTCCTTAATTCTCCTAGTACAATCCTGAGATGTTCTGCATGCTCTTCTGGTGTCTTAGAGTATACTATAATATCATCAATGAATACAACAACAAATTTTTCCATAAATTTCATAAACACCTTGTTCATGAGGTGGACAAAATATGCGGGGGCATTTGTTAGTCCAAATGGCATTACTGTAAACTCATATAGTCTGTATCTGGAGGTGAATGCTGTCTTAGGGATATCTTCTGTTCGTACTTTTAATTGATGATATCCTGACCTTAAATCAATTTTTGAGAAAACTTTGGCTTGTGCAAGCTGGTCAAATAAATCATTTATCCATGGCATCGGATATTTATTTTTGATGGTGACCATGTTGTGTGCTCGATACTCTATGCATAATCTCAGTGTCCCATCCTTTTTCTTGGCAAATAATACTGGTGAACCCCAAGGTGAGGAGCTAGTTCGTATAAATCCTTTGTCCAGTAATTCTTTTATTTGCTTCTTTAATTCGACCAACTCGGAGGGTGCCATCCTATAGGGTTTCTTGTAAATGGGGGTGGTTCCAGGTGCTAGTTCAATGCTGAACTCTATTTCCTGATCTGGCGGCATGCCTGGTAGTTCTTCGGGAAATACGTTAGGGAACCCACATACTACTGGAACTTTCCTTAGCTCTGAAATGTCCACTTTGTTCAACTTTGGTTGTCGTGATCTTGGTTTTTCTTGTGCTGTGACTTTTATTGTCTTCCCATGGTGATGAGTGAGAATTACAGTCCGGTTGAAGCAATCGATAAATCCTTTGTTGGTGGTTAACCAATCCATTCCTAGTATAAAATCCAGCCCTTTATTCTCCAATATAATGAGGTTTCCTTGAAACTTTTGTCCTTCAAACTCAATAACCGCACCTTGGCAGTAACTCTGAGTGATTTGCTCATTCCCGGGGGACTTGATGATCATGGATTTTTCCAAAGGAAGCATCGAAAAATCATGTTGCAAAGCAAAACTCTTTGAAATGAACGAGTGAGAAGCTCCAGAATCAAACAAAACCGTGGCAGGTATTGTGTTGATAGGGAACGTACCGAGTACGATATTCGGGGCATTCTGTGTTTCCTCCTTGGTCACATGGTTCAAGTGACCCTTCTTGTGATTGTTATTGGGGTTGAAATTGTTACGCTTGGGTGCTGAATTATTTCCATTGTTGTTCGGCTTTGGGGCCGAGTTTCTTGGCTTTGGGCATTGTTTAGCATAGTGCCCTTCCTCTCCACAAGCATAGCAAGTAACACCCGGGCGATATGTGAAATCCTTGTCCCTTGCATGAAATTTTTTGATTGGGCGTGGGACATTGGTTGTGGGTCTGTTTGCTCCAATCTTCTGAGGGTCAGTCTTGTTCCGGTTGTTCTGAGCATGAGTAGTCTTGTCCCTTTTTCGCTTGCGAAAATCCTCCAAGCCGTGGCGCTCATTTTCCAATGTAATGGCCTTTTCCACAAGTGTTTTGAAGTCCGGGAAGGTGTGTACGACCAGCTGGCATTTAAGTGCTAGTGCCAGACCATCCAGAAATTTCTCCATCTTTTTGTTCTCCGACATACACTCTTCGTTGCCGTAACGAGACAATAGAGTAAACTGACTATTGTACTCAGTCACCGTCATGCTTCTCTGCTTGAGGTCATCAAATTCCCTTTTCTTGATCTTCATAATGCTTCTGGGAATGTGCGCCCCACGAAATCCTTCCTTAAAATCTTCCTAGGTGATATCATTTTCATTGGGGTGCATGTGTAGGAAATTCTCCCACCATGATGCGGCTGCTCCCGTGAGATAGTGAGGTGCATAAAGTACCTTCTCACGGTCTGAACATTGTGCAATAACTAACTTCCTTTCAATGTCTCGAAGCTAATCATCAGCCTCAAGAGGTCTATCAGTGTGAGAGAACGTCGGGGGACGCGTCTTCTGTAGTTCAGACAATTTGGAGTGCTGCTGATATGGTTCACGATGGTTTCCCATATTGATAATATGGTTCATCATTTCTTGATGCTGCTGCTGGCTTTGCTCATAAAGGCGGCATACTTAAGAAAATGATGTTTCACTACCTTGTTGACTTGACTGCCCCTGTGTGAAATTGTTACTTGTCTGGGTACCATAATTTTCTTCTGGTAGACTTGGCATAGAACGAGTCCAGGGACGAGGCATATTCCACTCTGGGGTATTTTTGCAAAAAACTCATGAGAAAAACTGAGTGGCAAAAATAAATAATTTTCAAAAGGCGGAAATTTTAAGAACTCCAACATTTTTCAAGAAAATACTTGATTGCGCATGGAGAAGGACTGCTCAGTACATATCTTACACGCAAGCCGTAATTATACAATACATCACTCAGGATGCGCGTACACATTCCTGACATGTTATTTAGGCTAGTGCACTTCTCCAAGTTCCAACATGATGCGCA
This sequence comes from Triticum urartu, assembly GCF_056163025.1. Classification (NCBI taxonomy): domain Eukaryota; kingdom Viridiplantae; phylum Streptophyta; class Magnoliopsida; order Poales; family Poaceae; genus Triticum; species Triticum urartu. Next base: position 241,258,711 of record NC_141874.1, on the reverse strand, counting down.
CACATACAACTTCTCACCAAATCTATGTACATATAAGCATATCATACAAGCTGGCACATCGCATGGCTGCTATGCGTACTCAGTCGGAGATGGTGAAAACTTCCTTTGGCCCGCCGAGGGCAAGACCCAGTGGTGCTGGAGACTCAACCTCCTCCTCATTAATAGGCTCCAGGCGCGAAGTACTGGGTTGCGGAGCTGGCGCGGGTGTGGCAGGTGGTGCAGCTCTGAGTGGAGTAGGAGCAATGACATGGTCAAACTTGTAACGCCCACGATGCGGATATAGCTCCCACGTGTCGAGGCACGACTTAGAGACATAACCGCATTGAAAGCAATGTCGCAAGTTAGGCAATCATCACAGCATCCCATGTAATGTATAATAAAAGGGGGAGATACATAGTTGGCTTACACTCGCCACGTCACAACAAAGTACATAAATAACATCCATCATACAAACACTCATGGCCCGACTACGGCGCCAAAATAGAAAAGAACCCAACATGCGACAAGGCCCCGAATCAAACCCCAACTAGGCACCACTACTGATCATCAGGAAAAGACACGTAGTAACGCTGAGAGTCTTCGTCGAACTCCCACTTGAGCTCGTACTCGTCACCTAGAGCAGAATCACCTGGACCTGCATCTGGAGTTATAGTATCTGTGAGCCACAAGGACTCAGCAATCTCGCACCCTCGCGATCAAGACTATTTAATCTTATAGGAAGGGTAAGGCAAATATATGTGGAGCTGCATCAAGCGACTAGCATATATGGTCGCTATCTTATTCGCAAAAGAGAGCGAGAAGAGGAGGCAAAGCGCGAGCATGAAAAACTAGAGGAACAACCGGCGCAAGCATTACTCCAACACTGTGTCCACTTCCCGGACTCCGCCGAGAAGAGGCCATCACGGTAACACACTCGGTTGATTCATTTTAAATAAGTTTAGTTCAAGTTATCTACAACCGGACATTAACAAATTCCCATCTACACATAACCGCGGGCACGGCTTTCGAAAGTTCAATCCCTGCAGGGGAGTCCCAACTTAGCCCATGACAAGCTCTCACGGTCAATGAAGGAATAGACCTCCTCCCAAGACGTTCCGATTAGACTCGGTATCTCGGTAACTCAAGACACTTCGACAGGTTAAAACAAGACCAGCAACACCGCCCAAATGTGCCGACAAATCCCGATAGGAGCTGCACATATCTCGTTCTCAGGGCACACTCAGATGAGACTAGCTACGAGTAAAACCAACCCTCAAGTTTCCCCGAGGTGGCCCCGCAGGCAGCTCAGTTCGGACCAACACTCAGAGGGAGCACTGGCCCGGGGGGGTTAAAATAAGATGACCCTTGAGTCTGCAGAACCCAAGGGAAAGAAAAGGCTAGGTGGCGAATGGTAAAACCAAGGTTGGGCATTGCTAGAAAAGCTTTAATCACGGCGAAATATCAAGGGGTTCCCATTATAACCCAACCGCGTAAGGAACGCAAAATCCGGGAACATAACACCGATATGACGGAAACTAGGGCGGCAAGAGTGGAACAAATCACTAGGCGAGAGGCCGAGCCTTCCACCCTCTACCAAGTATATAGATGCATTAAGATAACATCGCAATATAATGATATCCCAAAAAGTAAATAAATGTTCCAACAAGGAACGGCCTCCAATCTTCACCTGCAACTAGCAACGCTATAAGAGGGGGCTGAGCAAAGCGATAACATAGCCAATCAACGGTTTGCTAGGACAAGGTGGGTTAGAGGTTCAACATGGAAACTGGGAGGATGACAAGCAAAAGGTAGGAATTGTAGAATTGGCATAGCAAAGAGCGAGCAAACTAGCATAGCAAAGATAGTAGTGATTTCGAGGGTATGATCATCTTGCCTGCACAGTTGTCAGAGTTGACTGGATCCTCACAAGCAAACTCAACGGGCTCCTCGGTAGCGAACTCATCTCTCGGATCTACCCAAAGAAGACAAACAAGCAACAAGGATACAATCAACCACGTGCAAGGATCAAGCGATACGATGCAATGATGATATGCTATGCGGGATGCGATGCGGGATGCAAAATGTAAGATATGCCAGAAAATGCATGAACCTGGCCTCAACATGGAATTCCAAGTGTTCCACTGGAAAGATGAGATGAAATCGCTTGAAAACGATATAAAGATCATCGGAATCGGAGTTACGGTTTGGAAATGGCAAGTGTTTTAAGAATGACACCGGTCTGCGATTTACAGCAAGTAGGCATCTAAACGCAATGAAATGAACATGCTACAGCCACCAAAAATGACAACAAAACACATGGCAGGGATGTACACAAGATTCTTAACAAAAGTCTAGCACTGAGCTACGGCCAATTCATCCATTATGAGGTTCAAACAAGCATGGCAAAAACGCAAATGCAAAACAGATTTCAGACTTAGTGAAATTAACACTTGTCTGAAATTTCAGATCATGAAGCCCTTTTCGGAGCATCAAAACAACATGATACATGACCTGATTATGATAAATAAGAACATGGCATGGAGCTACTCAACAAGCTTAAAAAAAGATCCAAAGTGACCTGGGGCCAAAAGGGGTCGCAAAATATACTAACAAGCACACGAACATAGCTCAAACACAATCAGTTTTCAGACTTAGTGAAAACTGAGACATGCTGAAATCTAACTCACGAAGGCATGTAAACGAGCTCGATGCAATCATTACGGTGCAAGTCATGGCAAGGCAAGCATACATCCATTAATAAGGCACAAAATTCTAGCTAGACATGGCAAGAACAATGGCATAGCATGCACGGATCAACTACAATAGCATCGGCAAAATCGCAAACGAGTTGACGATCTGCCCAGATTCACCACGAAGCAAAAGTAGAGCTCGATTGACTCAAGCTAGGGTGCTCCATAATTGCAAGTAAAGACATGGATGGATAGAGCATAACATGATTAAAAAAACTCCTTTACTGATCATCCTCAAAAGAGGCACGGATCACTAAGAAACATGCTACATATGGCATCATGAACTAAATAATCCCAGACTTAGTGAAAACTACGAAGTCCCTGAAAACAGAGTTACCGGGTGCCTCACTTTGCAAGCTTGCACAAGTCACCACACACATCCTAAAAATGCATGGGTTGCACCTCTGGAAAGATAACAAAATGCTTAACAAAACATATGAAGGACTCACAGGCATAGCATGCACACAACAATCATGGCAAAAATGACAAAAGTCTATGATGAACTAGCAGATCTGACAATTAACTCACGAAGCCTCCTTCTAATAGCATTTCGGGCATCAAGATGAACTCAAATGAAAATGATGCACTGGAATCAAATGATGTACTCATCGAGATGAACATTTTCATATGCTATATGTCCAAAATAGAGCTACGGATGCAAAGTAACAGCAGGTCAAAGATCGCATAAAAATTAGGGGGGAGAGGGGAAAAGTCAACCGGCTAGGGTATTTTGGATCTGGATCTGGCGACACGGATCCCGAGGTTGACCCGCAACACTGTAGCTCGCCGGAGTGCTCGACGTCGCCGGAGAGGAAGGAGAGGCCGGGGCTCGCTGGGGTAGCCGGATCCGGCCCGGTCGCCGGAGTTCGTCGGCGTGGAGGCGGCGGGGCGGCGCCGGCCCGGGGCGGCGAGGAGGCAGCGAGGGGCGGCCGGCCGGGCGGCGGGGAGGCGACCCGCGGTGGTGGAGAGGCGGCCCACGGCGGCGCCGATCGCCGGAGGTGGGAGAGGCGGTGGCGAGGTGGAGGCGCGGGGCGCGGGGGCGCTCGGGCTCCCGGGGGCCCGGCTTGGGCCTCCCGGGCCGCGGTGGCGGAGGCGGCGGAGGGCGACACGTGGCAGGCGGCGGATGCCTGGGCGCGGCGGGGTGGACACGTCCGGCCCGATTCGGACGTGTCCATCGGCGGGGGGAGCGGCGGATCTGGAAAAATTAGGGTTTCGAGGGGGAGAGAGATCCGAAAAACGGGGGGGGGGGCTATTTATAGTCATAAGTGGAGCTAGGAGAGTCCAAATGAGGTGCGGTTTTCGGCCACGCGATCGTGATCGAACGCTCTAGATGATGGAGCTGAGTTTGATGGGTTTTGGGCCAAATTGGAGGTGTGTTGGGCTGCAACACACACGAGGCCTTTTTGGTCCCTCGGTTAATCGTTGGAGTATCAAACGAAGTCCAAATGATATGAAACTTGACAGGCGGTCTACCGGTAGTAAACCAAGGCCACTTGGCAAGTCTCGGTCCAATCCGGAAATGTTTAATCCCCACGCATGAAAGAAATCTAGGAATGACCACCGGAGGAGAATGAAGCGCCGGAATGCAAAATGGACAACGGGAAAAATGCTCGAACGCATGAGATGAACACGTATGCGAATGCAATGCACATGATGACATGATATGAGATGCATGACAAAGACAACAACACACGGAGACAAAGACCCGAACCCGAGGAAATAAATATAACTTAACGCCGGAAACGGCAAGAGTTGGAGTACAAATTAGGGAAAGTTACATCCGGGGTGTTACAACACTCCACCACTATGAAAAGATCTCGTCCCGAGATCTAGGACTGAAAGAACGCCGGGTACTCAGAACGGAGGTGATCCTCGCGTTCCCAGGTAGCTTCACGGTCGGAATGGTGAGACCACTTGACTTTGAGTAATTTGATTGACCTGTTGCGAGTCTTGCGTTCAGTCTCTTCAAGAATAGCAACTGGGTGCTCACGATAATAGAGATCTTCTTGGAGCTCAATGTCCTCGAAGTTAACGGTGCAGTCAGGAGTCTTGAAGCACTTTCGAAGCTGAGAGACATGGAACACGTCATGAACATTTGCAAAGTTTGAAGGAAGCTCGAGTTGATAGGAGAGGTCGCCTCTCTTGCTGACAATCTTGAAAGGTCCCACGTATCTAGGGGCAAGCTTCCCTTTGATACCGAAGCGACGAGTACCTTTCATAGGAGAGACACGGAGGTAAACATGATCTCCGATCTCGAAAGCCAAATCACGGTGCTTACTATCATAGTAGCTCTTCTGGCGGGATTGGGCTGCTTTGAGGTTATCACGAATGACTTTGCACATTTCTTCTGCTTCTGTGATTAAGTCATTACCCAAAAGCTGACGTTCACCGGTTTCAGACCAGTTGAGAGGGGTACGGCACTTCCTGCCATACAGAATTTCAAAAGGGGCCTTGCCCGAACTTGCTTGAAAACTATTGTTGTAGGAGAATTCCGCATAAGGAAGACAATCCTCCCATTTCATGCCGAAGGAGATCACACAAGCCCTGAGCATATCTTCAAGAATCTGGTTGACACGCTCGACTTGACCGCTTGTTTGAGGATGGAAAGCAGTGCTGAAGCGGATGTTGGTGCCCATGGCCTTCTGAAAAGAATCCCAAAACTTAGAGGTAAAGATGCTGCCACGGTCTGAAGAAATCACTTGAGGAATACCGTGCAGAGAGACAATGCGAGAGGTATAGAGTTCCACCAATTGAGATGCAGTGATCGACTCTTTGATAGGCAGAAAGTGAGCCACTTTGGTGAGTTTATCGATGACAACGAATATAGCATCATTGCCACGCTTGGACTTTGGAAACCCAATCACGAAGTCCATTTCAATGTGGTCAAACTTCCATTCTGGAATGGCAAGAGGTTGGAGGAGACCAGCTGGCCTTTGGTGTTCTGCCTTCACTCTTCTGCAGACATCACATTCATTCATGAATTGAGTGATCTCGCGCTTCATTCGAGTCCACCAATAAGCTTGCTTGAGATCCTGATACACCTTCGTACTCCCAGGGTGGATGGAGAGGAGAGAATTGTGAGCCTCATTCATGATCACTTTACGAAGTTCACCTTTGGGTACAACAATTCGATCCTCGAAGAAGAGAGTGTCCTTGTCATCAAGGCGGTAGCACTTGTACTTGGACTGACTCTTGGCAATCCCAATCTTCACCTTTTTCACCATAGCATCAAGAAATTGGGCTTGGCGAATCTGGTCTTATAAGGTAGGAGAGACTTGAAGGTTGGCGAGGAAACCTTGAGGAACAACTTGCAGATTCAGTTTGCGGAAAGCTTCACAAAGCTCGGGTTGATAAGGCTTAAGAATCAGACTGTTACAATACACTTTTCTGCTCAAAGTGTCTGCAATCACATTAGCCTTGCCTAGAGTATACTCAATACTCGGATTATACTCTTGAATAATTTCGACCCATCGAGTTTGCCTGAGGTTGAGATTAGGCTGGGTGAAGATGTACTTGAGACTCTTGTGATCAGTGAAAATATCCACTTTTCTTCCCAACAGAAGATGTCTCCAAGTCAAAAGAGCATGCACAACTGCCGCCAACTCGAGATCATGAGTGGGGTAGTTCTTCTCATTAGGCTTCAACTGGCGAGATGTATAAGCAACAACTTTCTTCTCTTGCATCAAAACCGCGCCAAGACCTTGGAGAGAGGCATCACAAAAGACCTTGTATGGCTTGGATTCATCAGGCGGAGTCAAAACTGGAGCAGTGATCAATTTCTCTTTCAATGTGTTGAAAGCAATATCACACTCCGGAGACCAAACGTACTTGACGTGCTTCTCAAGAAGATTTGAGAGAGGCTTCGCGATCTTAGAAAAGTTTTCAATGAATCTTCGGCAATAGCTTGCGAGACCGAGAAAACTGCGGAGTTGCTTCACATTCTGAGGAGGTTCCCAATTCACAATTGCAGACACCTTCTCGGGATTCACGGCAATGCCCTTGGCAGAATTGATATGACCAAGATAAAGAACCTCATCGAGCCAAAATTCACACTTGGAGAACTTGGCATAGAACTGATGTTCTCTCAGCTTATCAAGAACCAAACGCAAGTGCTTGGCATGATCTTCCTTGTTCTTGGAGAAAACCAGAATGTCGTCGAGATAGACCAAAACGAAGTCATTGGTGTAGGCGTTGAATATGAAGTTCATCATGCGAGAGAACGTCGGAGGAGCGTTGGCGAGGCCAAAAGACATGACAGTGTATTCATATGAACCAAAGCTTGTTCTGAATGCTGTCTTGGGAATATCTTCTTCACGAATGCGAATGTGGTGATAACCCATACGGAGATCAAGCTTGGAGAATACTTGAGCACCTTTGAGTTGTTCGAACAGCTCATTGATGTTGGGAAGTGGGTATTTGTTCTTGATGGTCTTCTTGTTCACTGGACGGTAATCAACACAAAGTCGGTCCGTTCCATCCTTCTTCTTCACAAAAAGAACACCACAACCCCACGGAGAAGAACTAGGCCGGATGAGACCCATTCTTTCTTGCTCATCGAGTTGCTTCTTCAGCTCCTTCAACTCTTCAGGTCCGAGCTTGTAAGGACGTTTGCATACAGGTTCCGTGCCAAGCTCAAGATCAATAACGAATTCAACTGGCCGGTGCGAAGGCATTCCTGGAAGCTCTTCTGGAAAGACGTCTTGATATTCGCAAATGACTGGAATTTGCGAAATAGCGTCCAATTCACCCTTCTCATTGAGAGAAAACAGACGGATGGAATTATCCCGAGCGGCAAAGACAATTACATCCTCAGACGAATGAGTCAATTGAATCTTCCTGGCTGCACAATCAAGCTGAGCCTTGTGCTTAGAAATCCAATCCATCCCGAGAATAAGATCAATATCCGAGTTACCAAGAACCATTGGAGAAGCCAGAAACTTGAAATCACCCATCAAGATAGAAATATCTGGAACCATCAAACTAGAACTCAGACGCTTAGCTGGAGAGACAACTTGCAAAGCTCTAGGTAAAGCCTTAGTACTAAAATTGTTCTCCGATGCAAATGGGAATGACATGAAGGAATGCGATGCACCAGAGTCAAAAAGTACTTTTGCGGGAATATCATTAACAGGAAGGTTACCCATGATCACATCTGACGAGTCCTCTGCCTGAGTTGCATTCATCAAATTGACCTTGGCATGCTTGGGGTTATGCTTGACCACTGTTGTACTTGCCGATCTCACAGGGGGAGGAGGAGGAAGACGCCTCTAGTTGAAACACTTGTTGGCATAGTGACCCTTTTTTTGGCACTTGTTGCACGTGACCTCTGAAAGCGGACGGTGGTATGGAGCACTCGGTCTTGGAGGTTGAGACGAAGACTTGTTCTGAAATCCAGGGTTGGGTGGGTGGGAAGAACCACTGCCACCTTTGCTCTTCTGCTGATACGGCTGACGGAACGGAGGAGGAGGAAGCCAAAACTTCTGCTGCTTGCCCACTTGAGTAGAGGAAGAAGGAGTAACATCTCTGACTTGCTTCTTGGAAGCATCACACCTCAACTGAGCAGCCTCTTGCTTCAGTGCCATGTTGTAGAACTCATCATATCTCAAGGGCTCAAAGAGAACAAGAGCGAGCTGAATATCTTCTCTGAGACCACCCCTGAACTGATATATCATGCTCTTCTCATCAGGCACGTCCTGCTTGGCAAAGCGGGCAAGCTTCTGGAACAACTTGTTGTAGTCATAGACAGACAAAGAGCCATGCTTCAGATTGCGGAATTCCTCACGCTTGCTTTCAATCACGCTCTGGGGAATATGATGAACTCGGAAATCTCGACGGAAATAATCCCAAGTGATAACACGTCCACCTCTGGAATCCTTGTACTGCTGGAACCATTCTACAGCTTGATCTTTGAGTTGGAAGGAAGCGAACTTAACAAAGTCCTCAGGCCTGACGTTACTGCACTCGAAATGCTTACACAGATCCACAAGCCAATCGTCAGCATTGGTTGCCTCAACACAATTGTTGAAAGTCTTTGGCCCGTTAGCAAGGAACTGGTTGAGTGTAGCAAAGTGACTCTGATTGCTACCTTGATTCCCTTGACTGCCTTGATTGCGCTCTTGAAGAATTTGCATGATCAGCTGTGTGTTTGCATTGGTTGCGGCCATCACAGCTTGCCATGCCTCTGGAGGAGGTGGAGGTGGTGGCGGATCAGGATTCGGAGTCATGCGCGTTGGAGGAGCCATCCTGAAGAGGGTGACCACCATTAGCACATTGACAGATAAATATTGAAGCTGAATCCAACGGAATGAAAATTGCAACATATAGTCTTCACATCCGAACAAAATGGACGAATGCATTCCTCTTGAAATGGTCACATATCCATAAATTGAGAAGCCACGTAGAATTAAGGTAGAGAAATAAATCAACAAGGTACGGATCAAGAACGAATAATCGGTAAGAAATCCCAATCTCAAACCAATATCCGTGGAAGAAGAACTAGAGCTACGAGAATTCCCACCTATGAAACTCCCGAACCTTTCCGGTTATGCAATCAGGTGTTGGGGATACAGGGGAAGCATAATATCTCACCCAAACTAGGAATTCCTACATCCATCTGTATCCATCCTTCAACACATAACCAAGAAACCTTCGGAAACCATCTACCTCAACCTTCGAAAAGCATCTGTTATACAAGGTATGGCAATACTCCCGAACTCCCGCCCTAGTACTGGGTGGCGTCGAGGTTATCTCACAAACGAACTGCATAAAAGAGATTTTCGATGTCGGCGAACATATCTCAAGTATTCCAGAATTGCAACGATAAAATTATGATGACAACACCTCAGAGCTCAACTCCCCGGGACACTTCCACTAAACCCCTGACAGGAGGCACTAAGACAATGTTCTCATCATAAGCCATCGGAACGATTCCAAGATACTCGCGTGATCCTAATTTTTTTTTGTGAAATTTGAGAAGAGAAGAGTCAAAACTCTACGTCAGCATGCCTTACCCGAGCGATGAGGAGACTGGGAAGTAAAAAGAATTCCTAATCTCTCCGCTATATAGTTCCTAAATGACTCAAAACATTTTTCCAGACACAACTCGGCCGCTAAAAACGATCAAGCAATGGGGCTCCTAAGGTCGGGAAAGGCTCTGATACCAACTTGTAACACCCTCGATGCGGCTATAGCTCCCACGTGTCGAGGCATCACTTAGAGACATAACCACATTGAAAGCAATGTCGCAAGTTAGGCAATCATCACAGCATCCCATGTAATGTATAATAAAAGGGGGAGATACATAGTTGGCTTACACTCGCCACGTCACATCAAAGTACATAAAATAACATCCATCATACAAACACTCATGGCCCGACTACGGCGCCAAAATAGAAAAGAACCCAACATGCGACAAGGCCCCGAATCAAACCCCAAGTAGGCACCACTACTGATCATCAGGAAAAGACATGTAGTAACGCTGAGAGTCTTCGTCGAACTCCCACTTGATCTCGTACTCGTCACCTGGAGCGGAATCACCTGGACCTGCATCTGGAGTTATAGTATCTGTGAGCCACAAGGACTCAGCAATCTCGCACCCTCGCGATCAAGACTATTTAAGCTTATAGGAAGGGTAAAGCAAATATATGTGGAGCTGCATCAAGCGACTAGCATATATGGTGGCTATCTTATTCGCAAAAGAGAGCGAGAAGAGGAGGCAAAGCGCGAGCGTGAAAAACTAGAGGAACAACCTGCGCAAGCATTACTCCAACACCGTGTCCACTTAGCGGACTCCGCCGAGAAGAGGCCATCACGGTAACACACTCAGTTGATTCATTTTAAATAAGTTTAGTTCAATTTATCTACAACCGGACATTAACAAATTCCCATCTGCCGATAACCGCGGGCACGGCTTTCGAAAGTTCAATCCCTGCAGGGGAGTCCCAACTTAGCCCATGACAAGCTCTCACAGTCAACGAAGGAATAGACCTCCTCCCAAGACGTTCCGATCAGACTCGGTATCTCGATAACTCAAGACACTTCGACAGGTTAAAACTAGACCAGCAACACCGCCCGAATGTGCCGACAAATCCCAATAGGAGCTGCACATATCTCGTTCTCAGGGCACACTCAGATGAGACTAGCTACGAGTAAAACCAACCCTCAAGTTTCCCCGAGGTGGCCCCGCAGGCAGCTCAGTTCGGACCAACACTCAGAGGGAGCACTGGCCCGGGGGGGGGGTTAAAATAAGATGACCCTTGAGTCTGCAGAACCCAAGGGAAAGAAAAGGCTAGGTGGCGAATGGTAAAACCAAGGTTGGGCATTGCTGGAAAAGCTTTAATCACGGCGAAATATCAAGGGGTTCCCATTATAACCCAACCGCATAAGGAACGCAAAATCCGGGAACATAACACCGATATGACAGAAACTAGGGCGGCAAGAGTGGAACAAAACACTAGGCGAGAGGCCGAGCCTTCCACCCTCTACCAAGTATATAGATGCATTAAGATAACATGGCAATATAATGATATCCCATAAAGTAAATAAATGTTCCAACAAGGAACGACCTCCAATCTTCACCTGCAACTAGCAACGCTATAAGAGGGGGTTGAGCAAAGCGGTAACATAGCCCATCAACGGTTTGCTAGGACAAGGTGGGTTAGAGGTTCAACATGGCAATTGGGAGGCTGACAAGAAAAAGGTAGGCATCGTAGCATTGGCATAGCAAAGAGCGAGCAAACTAGCATAGCAAAGATAGTAGTGATTTCGAGAGTATGATCATCTTGCCTGCACAGTTGTCAGAGTTGACTGGATCCTCACAAGAAAACTCAATGGGCTCCTCGGTAGCAAACTCGTCTCCCGGCTCTTCCCAAAGAAGACAAACAAGCAACAAGGATACAATCAACCACGTGCAAGGATCAAGCGATACGATGCAATGATGATATGCTATGCGGGATGCGATGCGGGATGCAAAATGCAAGATATGACAGAAAATGCATGAACCTGGCCTCAACTTGGAATTCCATGTGTGCCATTGGAAAGATGAGATGAAATCGCTTGAAAACGATATAAAGTTCATCGGAATCGGAGTTACGGTTTGGAAATGGCAAGCGTTTTAAGAATGACACCGGTCTGCGATTTACAGCAAGTAGGCATCTAAACGCAAGGAAATGAACATGCTACAGCCACCAAACATGACAACAAAACACATGGCAGGGATGTACACAAGATTCTTAACAAAAGTCTAGCACTGAGCTACGGCCAATTCATCCATTATGAGGTTCAAACAAGCATGGCAAAAACGCAAATGCAAAACAGATTTCAGACTTAGTGAAATTAACACTTGTCTGAAATTTCAGATCATGAAGCCCTCTTCGGAGCATCGAAACAACATGATACATGACCTGATTATGATAAATAAGAACATGGCATGGAGCTACTCAACAAGCTTAACAAAAGACCCAAAGTGACCTGGGGCCAAAAGGGGTCACAAAATATACTAACAAGCACACGAACATAGCTCAAACACAATCAGTTTTCAGACAGTGAAAACTGAGACATGCTGAAATCTAACTCACGAAGGCATGTAAATGAGCTCGATGCACTCATGACGGTGCCAGTCATGGCAAGCCAAGCATACATCCATTAAGAAGGCACAAAATGCTAGCTAGACATGGCAAGAACAATGGCATAGCATGCACGGATCAACTACAATAGCATCGGCAAAATCGCAAATGAGTTGACGATCTGCCCAGATTCACCACGAAGCAAAAGTATAGCTCGATTGACTCAAGCTAGGGTGCTCCATAATTGTAAGTAAAGACATGGATGGATAGAGCATAACACTATTAACAAAACTCCTTTACTAATCTCAAAAGAGGCACGGATCACTAGGAAACAAGCTGAACATATGGCATCCTAAAAATGCATGGGTTGCACCTCTGCAAAGATAACAGAATATGGCATCACTAGGAAACAAACTAAATAATCCCAGACTTAGTGAAAACTACTAAGTCCCTGAAAACAGAGTTACCGAGTGCCTCACTTTGCAAGTTTGCACAAGTCACCACACACATCCTAAAAATGCAGGGGTTGCACCTCTGGAAAGATAACAAAATGATTAACAAAACATATGAAGGACTCACAGGCATACCATGCACACAACAATCATGGCAAAAATGACAAAAGTCTATGATAAACTAGCAGATCTGACAATTAACTCATGAAGCCTCCTTCTAACAGCATATCGGGCATCAAGATTAACTCAAATGAAAATGATGCAATGGAAAGAAATGATGTACTCATCGAGACGAACAATTTGTAATGCTATATGTCCAAAACGGAGCTACGGATGCAAAGTTACAGCAGGTCAAAGGTCGCATGAAAATTAGGGGGGAGAGGGGAAAAGTCAACCGGCTAGGGTATTTTGGATCTGCATCTGGATCTGGCGGCACGGATCTCGAGGTTGACCTGCAACACTGTAGCTCGCCGGAGTGCTCGACGTCGCCGGAGAGGAAGGAGAGGCCGGGGCTCGCCGGGGTAGCCGGATCCGGCCCGGTCGCCGGAGTTCGTCGGCGTGGAGCCGGCGGGGCGGCGCCGGCCCGGGGCGGCGAGGAGGCGGCGAGGGGTGGCCGGCCGGGTGGCGGGGAGGCGGCCCGCGGTGGCGGAGAGGCGGCCCGCGGCGGCGCCGGTCGCCGTAGGTGGGAGAGGTGGCGGCGAGGTGGAGGCACGGGGCGCGGGGGCGCTCGGGCTCGCGGGGGCCCGGCTTGGGCCTCCCGGGCCGCGGCGGCGGAGGCGGCGGAGGGCGACACGTGGCAGGCGGCGGATGGCTGGGCGCGGCGGGGCGGACACGTCCGGCCCGATTTGGACGTGTCCGTCGGCGGGGGGAGCGGCGGATCTGGAAAAATTTAGGTTTCGAGGGGGAGAGAGATCCGAAAAACGGGGGGGGGGGCTATTTATAGGCATAAGTGGAGCTAGGAGAGTCCAAATGAGGTGCGGTTTTCGGCCACGCGATCGTGATCGAACGCTCTAGATGATGGAGCTGAGTTTGGTGGGTTTTGGGCCAAATTGGAGGGGTGTTGGGCTGCAACACACACGAGGCCTTTTCGGTCCCTCGGTTAACCGTTGGAGTATCAAACGAAGTCCAAATGATACGAAACCTGACAGGCGGTCTACCAGTAGTAAACCAAGGCCGCTTGGCCAGTCTCGGTCCAATCCGGAAATGTTTAATCCCCACACACGAAAGAAATCTAGAAATGACCACCGGAGGAGAATGAAGCGCCGGAATGCAAAACGGACAACGGGAAAAATGCTCGAACGCATGAGATGAACACGTATGCGAATGCAATGCACATGATGACATGATATGAGATGCATGACAAAGACAACAACACACGGAGACAAAGAACCGAACCCGAGGAAATAAATATAACTTAACGCCGGAAACGGCAAGAGTTGGAGTACAAATTAGGGAAAGTTACATCCGGGGTGTTACAAAACTCCTCAGTGGTAGGCAGGCGGCGAGCGGTGGCTAAGATAGCAGGAGTGTAGGATGCTGAGCACGAGACGACTGTCAGTGGTGGTGCCATATGGAGGAGCTCCCTCCTGTTGGCGGAGCAGCCACGGATGGAATCCATATGAGCAGCTACGAGGTCGTCCACGAGGTTGTCAAAAGCTGCCTCAAGCGCCTTGAGGTGCTCAACAAGCATCTCAATAGCCTCATCTCTCTCTCCTCTAGGGCAAGCGAATGCATAGTGACAAGTGTATGGCACGTGGCATGGGAGGTAGCGGTAGCGACGAGTCTTCATTGAAGGAAGAACATCCCGGAGGCAGGCTATTGCCTCACGGGAAGCCATCTGCATGGCATGCCTCTCCGTAGGCATGGCCCTTCCTACAAATCGGAAGCGGCGTGTCTCAGAACGTCCTCCCTTGAATTGCACCACGGCCTGGTACATAGATACGCTGTCGCTGATCTTGTGCTGGTAGAGTGTGAACTCTGGACGAGCCGATGGCCCGATCGCGACTTTGGTGATGGAGACGAGAAGCTTGATGAACCCTTCAGGAACATTGGCGAACACCTATGACTCACCGTCGTTGCCAGCCATCTACAAAAGTATACAAAAATTTCGAATAGTCAAGTCATAAATTTATGATGACTAACAGAAAATTGCTACGTTTGCAAAATGCTAAAAAGCACTTATTATGCTAATAACCGATTAGCGATCGCACCTAGTGGCTTCCTACAGTCAGCCTGGCTCTGATACCAAGTTTGTCGGGACCAGTTTTCAAATAAAACATTTATTGAAAAGCCGACCCTTGTATTGACCAGTCCAGAAGAATTCTTCTTACTCGCAGACAAAACCTTGATACAGAAGTCCAGCAGTACTAAATATTATACAAGGTTGAGCTGAGGATGCTCAACAATTTATTACAAGCATGCCAATATTATACATAAAGGCGGATATGACACAAGGGTATGGTGGCATAACTACTGACTTGTAATAATAGTGGTGGTGGATATATCACGGTGAAGTGGGTGACATGACTCCTGTATCTTACAACTCATCAAGCGTCGGAGTGAGGCTCGATGATTGTATTTGGGTAGCGGAAGCATGTATAACACAAGTGACCAATTCCAGGATCACACGGTACTGACTGGGAATCCTCTAGGCGTTGGACTCGCTATCGAACTCTTCATCCATAAGATTGCCTTCGTCAACATCTGGCCAAATCAACAAGCCAGGTGAGTACTTTGAATATACTCGCAAGACAGTTTGGACATAAGATATAATAAATGTAAACATGATGCACATGAGCAGGATAGTATGCACGATAAAATAATAAATTTGCACTGCACGATAAATAAAAGGAAATCAGGCGGTAGTCTTCCCGAAATCCCATTAAAAATAACTGAAGACCAATCGGGTGTCTGAAGTGACGCCTCGAAAGGTAAAAATAAAATTAAACATTCCCACAGTCGGGCGTCGGGGCGACACCACATAAAGGGCTTATATCAACAGCAAATAACAATAATGCCATAGTTGGATGTCTGAGCGACATCACATAAAGGGCTTATATCAAAAGTAAATAACAATAATGCCACAGTCGGATGTCTCAGTGACATCACATAAAGGTCTTACATCAAAAGTAAATAACGATAATGCCACAGTCGGACGTCTGAGCGACATCACATAAAGGGCTTATATCGAAAGTAAATAACAAGAGTGCCATAGTCGGACGTCTAAGCGACATCACATAAAGGGCTTATATCGAAAGTAAATGACAAGAGTGCCACAGTCGAACGTCTGAGCGACATCACATAAAGGGCTTATATTTCATCATTCATATTCAACTATTTCATAAATTTAAATCATCTCAAGGAAATACTCAGCACATAATAATCAATTGGTTGGCCCATTCATAGGAATGACGTTCAGCCGATTTACCACTCTCGATTGTCCTACTTATACCTCCGGAGACTGACACTGGTGTTGATACCGAGATTGATACTGAGACTGACTCTGATATTGAGATGATGTCCAAGTCCTTGATCGTGGACATGGAAATTCGAATGGTTTTGGCTCTGCGGAGTTTGTACTCTTTAACCACAGCCAACGGATTTCAGTAGTCACAAGGACTAGTTCCGTTTATGGTGTTTTAGAAGAAACACATCTGACCAGTACACACCCATTCCACATTCTGCTGCCAGGGGTCACCCTAGGCAACGTTCAAGAAAAACTTTGAGACGGGGAGGCTACAACCTCGAATAGCATGGGATCAAATTTATATTCGCGCGCTCTAAGGGGTGCCCCCCTCTCGGTCCCAACCGGAAACACCCATGCCCCCTGACCGGATGACAGGCTTTAATCCAGGGCCACGGAACCCTCATCATGGCCCCTCTATTTGGTGTGTACAAGGAGAGAGGTTTGCAACTTACTAAACCGCATTTTTTGTAGAAAGCATGTGGTGGCACGGACGGGGACGAACGGGAACAGAACTTGTTCCACGTTAACACTGGAGTTATGCGGCTGACGTAAGACTGGCATGCTTCAACAATACCAGCTTACAACATATCATGCCACCACATGATCATCATATGGACATATCAACTTCGAAGCTCGCCTGTAGCTTGCCTTGCATGCAATATAACATTCACAAAATGCTTATATAAACATGCCATGAGAAAACTACTCAAGCAAACATGCAAAACACTCATCATATGAAATGTTCAAACATGCTTGCCTGGTTCGGAGTATTCGGAGTCTAGCTCGGTGAAGTTCTTGGTTCCGTCACCTCCTCCGGTATCTACGGTATAAAGAAAGTCGCATACTAACGTAAATACCGTGTGTGTGTATAAAAGTTGTTCCAAATTTTTTTCAAATAAATATGGCAAAAAAACTAGACAGAAAAATAAAGATGACAGAAAAAGAATCAAGTCAAAATCATCTTTTGTTAAAAAGTTATAAGGGTTTTAGTCCAGGGACTTTTCTGTAAAGACAGAAAACGTTTGAGTTATAAATACGCCAGTCCAGAGGGGAGACGTATTTTGCCCGAAGGCGTTTTCAGAAAACGGTTTGAATAAACAGAATAGAGGCTGCCGTGGGGTCCCACCTGTCAAGTTCAAATATTTGAAAAAGAAAAACAGAGTACACCGGCGCTCGAAGCTCGCAGTGGTCGTCGGCGTTGACCCACGATGAGGAAGGGGGATCGGAGGGTACCTACGTGCTCACGGAGCTCTTCCGCACCTGAGGGTGGTGGAGTTGGCCGTCGGCGGTGGCCTTAGCTCCGGCGAACAACGGTTCGGGAGGTGGTCGATCTCGTCGGGGGAAGCTGCAGACGTCAAATTTGAGGCTCGGGTTAGATGATTGAGTGCACTATGAGGCTACTGGCAAGATTTGGGAGGCGGGGATGCCCTCACCGGAGCGAATCGTGCCGGAGCCCAAAGCGGATCGGGGCGGCCGGAGATGGAGAAGAAGACCTCCTCGAGGTCCTCCTAGTGGCTGGGTGTGGCTCTGGTGAGGTGGAGGAGTGATGCTGAGTCGAGAACGAGCTCGAGGGCTCCTTTTGTAGCAGGTCCGAGGCGGTGCCCGATAACGGGATAACTCCGGTGATGATTACGGCGAGGCAGTGGTCAGTCAGGTGGATTAGAGGGTTAGGCATCATCGCAATGGTCTACTAGTTCCGTTCAAGGGTTAAACTTGGCCTGTCTTGGGTGGTACTCCGGATAAGGAGAAGGAGCAGTGTGCAAGAGGCCAGGGCGAGCACTGGCGAGATTGACGCTGCGCTCTGAAGAAACGACACCGTCAACTGAACCCAGACACTAAAACCTAAACTTTTCTGAATTTTGACCGAAACAGTGCATGCCCAGTGTTCGATGAAATGTTTTTTGCATGTGGAATTTTTTTTCTGGAGCTGATCTTTGTTGAGCTGACCTCTCAATGCATCTGGGGGCTGCCTAATTTATCTCAGAATTTTTGGAGAAGAAAAACAATGAATTTCATCAAAATTTGCAAATCAGGTCCAAACTTGCAGCAAACCTATTTTTGAAAATTTTGAACTGTGGGCCAATGGATCTAGATGGATCTTGGTTGAGGGTGCTAAGGACTAGCCAGAGGAGTTTGTTTGGGACGAAAACTCAAAAGGAAACTTGTAGTTCCTTTGTAAGTCACCTAGGCCCAAAATAAATGACAGACGTTGTTTTGAGGATAAAATAAATAGAATAAAAATCAAAAATGGGTTGGAACTTGCTGGAGTTGGATAATTGACTTGAACCAAAGTAGGGAGGTGGATTTGGAAGAAGATATCAACATGTGACATGGCAAAAGAGAAATTTTTGAATGGGAAAAGACTAAACCCATAATCCCTAGGGTTTCTTTTTAATAGAAGGAATTTCAAGAACTTTCAAAAATAAATTTGTGTTGAGTCAAGACAAAATGAAAAGCTCTCAAGACCAAAATTCAAGGTTGAGAAGAGAACCAAAAATATTTGTCATAAAAGATTTGAGAAGGAGAGGTTTTTAATAAAAATTTGAAATAGCCTTCTTCAAATCCAATAAAGAATTTGATAAAAACCAAATCAAAATTTTTGGAGTGTCACATTCTCCCCCTCCCTCTTGCATTTGCTTGTCCTTCAATGCTTCCTGCTCTTATTTGCCCCTCCTCCCCCCTCCATTAATTCCCTCCCTCCTTTCTCTTCCTTGTTTTTGCCCCTCCTCCCCTTCTCTTCTTTGCCCCTCAACCACCCCCTCCATTAATTCCCTCCCTCCTTCCTCTTCCTTTCTTTTGCCCCTTCTCTTCTTTGCCCCTCCACCACCCCCTCCATTAATGCCCTCCCTCCTCCCTTTCATAGCTCTATCTAGAGCTACTAGCTAGTTATAAGAAGGTGCTCGATATTCCTCTCGACAAATAGGTGAGCAAAAAAGAGTTGTGCAAGAATGGAAATATGTGTGTTTGCGATTAGGACCGAAACTATGTGCGATATGAATATACCGAATTGTGTGTGGCATGTGAGTGACATGAGTTGCCTATGTTTTGCCGAAATGTCGATTCATTTCCGTTTCGGTGAATTTCGGGCAAACTCAATATGTCCTATGTTTAGGGAAGGTCATGCCGAATTTTTGTATGAGTTTGATACATGCATGCATATATACGTGGTTATAATATTTGCTCCGCGTGCAGGTGATCATGAAGGTCAATGGAAGGATGGTGGAAAGATACTGGCAATCCGCTGTGGATAACATGTATGAAAAAATACTGAGGGATGCTTTATGTCCGGGTCGAAAATGCAAAGGAAGAGTCAGGCTTGACCCCTTTCAGGGTGGCAAATTCAAGGCGCACCTGCTCATGCATGGTTTCATGCATGGCCATACTCGGTGGATAAGTGAAGATGATGATGATGATGATGAGGACGTCGACGGGGCAGGAAACAACGACATGGGGCCACCAGACGTAGAGATGACCGATTATGTGTCCGAAGAGGAAGACGGCCTCGGAAATGTCGATGGCGAAGAGACAGTTCAAGGCGGAGAAGACGCAGACACGCCACTGTCTTCGTCGCTACTAAGTTCAGCCATGCGGCACCCGCATGTCCGAGACCTGCTTCGCAAGAAGATGACTAGCGACAGAGCTGCTTCTAGAGAGGAGGCCAAACTGACACAACTAGAGGTAGACTCGATGACTCCTTTGTATGATGGTTGCAATCCCGAGGTGACCCTCTTGAGTTTCACACTAGAACTTCTAAAGATGAAGGCAAAAAACAAATGGACATATACAAGCCTGGATGAGCTTCTAAAGTACCTAAAGAAGGTTCTTCCCGCGGGAAGCCTGTGTCCTGCTAGTCTCGAGGAGGCAAAGAAAATCGTGTGCCCTCTTGATCTGCCACATATTAGATATCACACATGCATCAATGATTTCATCATATATCGGAACGAGCACGCAGAAAAAACCATCTGTCCAAAGTGCAATGCTTCACAATATAAAAAGGCCGCAAAGAAAGCTCCAAAGAAAGTTGTATGGTACTTTCTGATCAGTCCGCGTCTACAGCGGTATTTCGAAAATCCTAAGGAAGCAAAGCTTATGCGCTGGCATGCGGAGAGGAGGTAGCCAGATGACGGAGATGAGCCGAAGCTGAGACACCTCGCAGATGCTAGCCAGTGGAGAGCATTAAATGCTGAATTTGAATTTTTCACAAATGATCCAAGGAGCATCGTGCTTGGCGCTAGTAGTGATGGCATGAATCTATTTGGCAATTAGAACACCAATCATAGCACATGGCCCATGTTTGTATGGATGTACAACCTCCCCCCTGGTTGTGCATGAAGGAAAAATACATACACATGGCTATGCTTATTCAAGGGCCGAAACAACCGAGAAATGATATAAATCTGTATCTCGGGTTACTGAAAGAGGAGTTACAAACCTTATGGACAACGCTGGGCAAGACATGGGATGCAAGCAAAGGAGAGTATTTCTACATGAGAGGCACGCTGATCATGACAGTGCAGGACTATCTCAGTTACGGCTATCTCTCCGGCTAGGTGTGCCACGGATATTGCGGATGCAGGAGGTGCATGGATGATACAACTTCTCTGCAACTATCGAAAGATCGCGGGTCTTCGAAAATCGTGTACATGGGGCATCAAAGATGGCTCGAGAAGGATGACCCATGGAGAAAACGTGGAGATCTATTCAATGGTAAGGCTGAGCATCGAGGTCCTCCACGTAAGCGTAGCGGTGCAGAAATATATGAGTTACTGAAGAACTGGGAAGAGTGCCCCTCGCCGGGAAAGATGAAGAAAAAGGCGTTGGAGCCTTGCTGAAGATATGGAAGACCAGATCTGTTTTCTGGGACTTGGAATACTGGCCCATACTCGACACGCCTCATAGCCTTGATCAAATGCATATCACAAAAAATATCCTTGAGAGTTTGCTTGGAACATTGATGAACATGCAGGAGAGGACCAAGGATGGTCCGAAGGCAAGGAAAGACTTGGAATTTTTGAAAATAAGGAAATATCTCCAAATGCCCAGTAAAAGGTCGTCAGAGGATACTGAGACGGAGACAGAGACGGAAGATAGCGGAAAAAAGTAAACAAGAAGGAAGAACAATATTGCCCCCCTCTTGCTTCACCTTAGATCCGAAGGAGGTTGATCAATTGTTCAAGTGCCTTGCCGGAATCAAAGTTAGTTCCGGATACTGTGGGAAGTTAAGAAGATATCTGGACACTAAGAAAAAAAGTTTGAGTGGGATGAAGTCTCAAGACTGTCATGTGATGATGATGCAGTTACTCCCGATTATGGACACACATGTGCGTGAGACGCTTACTGACCTATGCCACTTTTTGATGCTATCTCTCGAAAGTCGATCGGTGTGAAGCAACTCCATAGGCTACAGGAAGAGATCATTGTCATACTGAATGAGCTAGAGATGTACTTCCCACCCGCGTTATTTGATGTCATGGTGCATCTATGTGTCCACATCATGGACGACATCATCGACCTAGGGCCGAAATTCCTGCATAGCATGATGCCGTTTGAGAGGATGAATGGGGACATCAAAGGATTCGTTCGTAACATGTCCCATCCATATGGAAGCATAGCCCAGGGATATCTGACCAAAGAGTGCATTTCTTTCTGTGAGAGTTATCTGACCAAAGACCATGTTGTTGGTTTGCCCATCAACAAGCACTGTGGAAGGCTCGAAGGCGAAGGTCACACCAACGGTCATAGGGATGTGAATGTGTTATGCTCGGGCCGACAAAACGACCTTGACAGGGCAAACTTAGTAGTGCTACAACACCTAGATGTGCTAGAGGATTTCATGACACTTCACAAAGAGACCATCGCAAAGAAGTACCGTGACCGTGGGGTGCACAGGACGGACGCTGAAGTTATTAGAGAGCACAACTCCACTTTCGTGTGTTGCTTCAAAGAGCGAGTTATGGCTAATCCCCCGGAAGAGGCTTGTCCGAACGGAACACTCATATACGCCTTAGCACATGGCCCCTCGACCAACCTCGCGACTTATCAAGCATACGATATCAACGGATACACGTTCTACACAGAGGAGAAAGATAAAAAGAGTGATGACCAAAACTCAGGGGTGACGATGGAAGCCATGACCGGGAATGTAATGGAAAGATATTACGGAAGGGTCGAAGAGATATGGGAACTTAACTACTCTGGATTGCATAGCGCGACGATGTTCTGTGTCAGATGGGCTAAGAATGTACAGAGAGAAAACTGACATTTCACTACCATGTGTATACCCGACTCCGATAGCGGTACCGTCAACGCCATCGCCAAAAATGGGCCATGGGTACACGCTAAACACGTGACACAATGTTTCTTCATAACTGATCTGATCAATCCCAGCCGTGTTGTCGTGAGGAGAAGCAAAAGGAGCATCGCCGGAATGGATGGAGTCACCAACGAGGAAGACTATGACCAGTACGGTGATCCGATGAGGGAAGATGATGCTGAGGAAACATATGTCAAAAGAAGAATGAAGACTACATTACATACGAAAGTTCGTAATCCCTGGAGAAGGAAAAGTCACGACCATGGGCTCAATTATTCGACAATGAACAAAAGAGGGAAGAAGATCAGTCTGAAGCGTCGTTGTCGCCCAAGCTGACAAACTAATCCCCAAAGTGGAAAGGAAGAAAAAGAAAAGTGCAAATGAAATAAAAAGTAAAAGAAAAAGAAAGGAACTTTTGCAAAATGAAATGAAAAGAAAAAAGAAAAAGTAACTAATAAGTTGTGGAAAATGAAATGAAAGAAAAATAAAAAAAGAAAGAAAGAAAAAGGAAAAATTAGCAATAGCGCGTTTTGGCCTGGGCAGCACTATAGCTAAGAAAAATAAAAAGAAAAAGAAAAAAAAGAAAAAAAAAGTTAGCAGTAGCGCGTTTCATCCTGGGCAGCACTATAGCTAAGAAAAATAAAAATAAAAATATAAAAAAAGTTAGCAATAGCGCTGTTTTGCTAGACCAGCGCTATAGCTAACTTAGCTATAGTGCGTTTTGCCCACACGTGCTATAGCTAAGTTGCCTACACCACCGGTCCGCTAGCGCCCCTCCTTCCTATCTCTCACTCGCGCCGCTTGTCGATCCCCTTTTCTCTGACGCCACCGCCGACGCCGCACCGCCCACGCTGCCGCCAACGCCGCCCCGCCCGCGCCGACGCCGACGCCCCACCACCCACATCTCCACCGAGGTCAGACTCGACCTCAGACCGACCCCCTCCCGCTCCGGTATGGCCCCCCGCCCCCTCTTCCTTCCTTTCTGAACCCTCAGCCCCGGCTCTATCTCTCTGACCCCCTCCCGCTCCGGTATGTCTCTGTAGATCAACAAGGCTCAGCGACCCCGACGCCGGCCACCGACCCCGACCCCTCAGGGCCTCCCTCCATGAAGCAGCCGGCGACACCCAGCAACGCCAGCGAGCACTTCGTGGACAGGTGCCTTTCCCTCCCCTCCCCCTCCCCCTGCCCCGTGCGTATGAGCTTAATTTAATTGTTGTTAGTGTTAGTTAGTGTTAGTGTTAGCCCAGTGATGGTGCTTAGCTAGTGTTAGCCCCGTGATAGTGATAGTGTTAGTGTTAGTGTTAGTTAGTTGTTAGTGTTAGCCCAAAGAATTAAAATGAGCTTTGACAGAATATTGAAATGAAAATTAGCTTATGTTGCTTTGTTTTTAAACGAAAATGAAAATGAAAATTATAGTTTTTGCAAATTAGCTTATGTTGCTGTCGATTTTGAAAATGAGGATTTGTAATGGAAGTGTATGAAAATTTGGTCTCTCTCTCTTTCTGACCAAATTAGGTCTTTGTGTAGATCGAAGCTAGGCGCAGATCGACGAGGAGGAGAAGGACTCCCTCAACCCCGGTGACCCCGACCCCGATCCCAACCCCGAGGTGTGCCACCCCCTCTTCCCTCCCTCTTCTTATGTCAGCACATAATCATGCAAGGGGGAGTGTTCATAATGTGGCTGTTAAAGTGTTCATAATGATGCAATGGGGAGTGGAGCTGTTAGATTGGTAGTTGATCTTTTTTGCATCAGTTGGCAGCAATGTTCATGATTGTGTATATGTCAGCACCAACAAAGTCTGTGATGTTTGTTTCAGCTTCTTAGAGTGCTCATAATGTGGCTGTTAAAATGGTTATTTGAGTGTTGAAATGCTTGCTGTTAAAAAAGTGACCTATGTTTTGCCGGAAATGTTGATTCATTTCCATTCCGCCAAATTTCATGCTCTCTATATGTGACGCCCGGATAATTAAGCTACAGTAACCCTCTACTAATGTTGCCACGTCACCACGGTTACTGTTGATAAACTCGCATTAATTCAAACCACATTCAAAATCAAATTTAAAATCAACTCAAACTTTAAATGTTTTCAAATATCAAAACTAAAATGTTCGTCATGTGGCAAATAATCCCTAACTAATATTGGTGGTGGAGCCAACCTTTTTTTAAGTATTTAAATGTCCTTAAATAAATAAACCAGTGATCAAAGCAATAAACTAAATGCTTTTTGAATTATAAAAATACTTGACTAACTTAATTACCTACGAAACTAATCGTGGCAGTAACCTAATTTCTATTAATAATTTAGGTTTAAGTTTTGTGTTTAATAAAGCTAGTCTGCTTTAAATGGAATTAGAAGTGGAAAAGGTTCTAAAAGAAAAGGTTAACTGAAAATAAAAAAACTAACAATAAAAAAAAGAGAAGAGCCCTCCCTGGGCCATTTGGCCCACGTGGCCACTAGCAGGCCGGCCCAACCTCCCCCACTGTCCATAACCCCCCCACTGCACCCGAACCCTAACCGCACCCCCACTCCGCCCCCGCACGATCCCCCCCACTCTCTCCTCTCTCTCGCCCCCACCTCGATCTGGATCGGGGCTCAACCCCGACCACGCCGCCCGGCGCTACCCCGTCGTCGCCCAACCCTGACCCCATCGCTCTGACGCCGTCGCCTGGTCCTCACCGCCTCGCCCCCGACGCGATACCTCGAGTCGCCTCCCGAAGCCGCTCAGCGCCCCGCCGCCTTCGCCGCCAACGGCCACCTCGCCGGACGCCCTCGTCGCCTCCTCCCCCTGCGTCGCCTCGTCTCCGTCCTCCTCATCGACCCCCGTTGCCCGTGCCCTACGGCCCTGTGGTGAGGCCCCGACCTCCTCTCTCCCTCTCCCCGCATGCTCACCATGCGCCGTCCGCGCCGTCTCTGCTCCTACACCCCGCCGAAGCCATCGCCCGCGCGCGCCCACGTCGGCCAAGCCCCCGCCTTCCCCTCCATCACACGCGCCGGCCGCGTCCCATGCCACCACGCACGCTTGCGCTGGCCGCGCCCCGCGTCGCCCCCTGCTCGCGCACGCGGCCACCCAGCCACTCCTGCTTCCCCTGCTCGCCGTAGGCTGCCAAGCCGCGCTCACTACTGCCCTCCTCCGCACCGCGCTTACCCATCGTGGCCCTCTGGTGCCTCACGCCCGCCATTGCCGGCCTGCGCCCGCGGACCCCGCCCTTCCTCTCCTGACCTCTGTCGCTCGTGCCCGTCGCGGCAAGCGCGCCACACGAACCCGTTCTCCTCCCCGGTTCCCACCTCCGCCTGTTGCGGCCGGCCGGAGGGCCTCGCCGTGGTCACGGCGACAGTGCCCGGTGCCCCAGCTTCGCCGCTGAACCACCCACGCATGCCTGGGTCCAGGGGACCCGGCGCCCGCCGCATATCCACTGCCCAGTGCCCGTTTGGCCCTAGGGCTAATGACATGTGGGGCCCACGGCCCAGAACGTTTACTAAAAAATTAATTTAAAAAATATTATTAGTTAATTAATTAATTAATTAATTAACTTAATTAGTTAACTTAATTAATTCTGTTAACTAACTATTAAACCTAATTAACCTGCTTATTAATCTAAATAATAGTTAGTTAGTTAGACAATGACAGTGGGACCCACGTGTTAGTTGGACCAATTCAACTGACTGTTGACTGCTGACATCACCCTGATGTCATGCTGACATCATAATGTCATTTCCTAATTAAATTAATTCTGGTAATTCTAAAAATGACATAAATCTTTTAAAAATAATATAAAATAAACCGTAACTCGGATGGGAAAACTTTGTACATGAAAGTTGCTCAGAACGACGAGATGAGTCTGGATAGGCAGCTTGTTCGTCCGCCACGCATCCCTAGCATAGCAAACACGCAACTTTTGCCCTTCGATTCATTTGTCCGAAAACGCGAAACACCGGGGATATTTTCCCACTTCACCGGTACCACCTCATACAGTGTTAGGGCACACCTAGCATCACACTTTATCATGTCATGCATCGTGATGCATCTGTTTGCTTAATATTTATTATTTCTTCCCCCTCTTCTCTCGCTAGACACCGAGATTGACGCCGCTGCTACCCGGTACGACTATGGTGTTGACGACCCCTCTCTCTTGCCAGAGCAACCAGGCAAGCCGCCCCCCTTGATCACTAGATATCGCCTACTCTTCTCTGTACTACCTTCATTAGAGTAGTGTAGCATGTTACTGTTTTCCGTTAATCCTATTCTGATGCATAGCCTGTCCTTGCTTCTATTGTTGTTACCTTTACCTGCAATCCTAATGCTTACTATATGATGCTAGTTTATCATAAGTGGCCCTACATTCTAGTCCGTCTGCCATGCTATACTATCGGGCCGTGATCACTCGGGAGGTGATCACGGTTATATACTTATACATATATACATGATACATGTGGTGACTAAAGTCGTGTCGGCTCATGGAGCACCCGCGAGTGATTCACGGATTGGGGGCTGAAAGGACCTTTGTCCCAATGGCCCTCTGTGTGGATCTTTGTGGCGAAGCGATAGGGCAGGTTGAGACCACCTAGGAGAGAGGTGGGCCTGGCCCTGCTCGGCGTTCGCGGTTATTTCAAGATAACACATTTAACGATATCTTAGTATTTGATCTGAGTCTGGCCACTGGCCTATACGCACTAACCATCTACGCGGGGACAGTTATGGGCACTCGACGTCGTTGTATCAGTCGAAGCCTTCATGACGTCAGTGACTAAGCGGTGCACGCCGGGTTGGACCAGAAAACTCAACTTCCTTTGTAATGGACGTTGCTAGGTATGCTCTCCGGCTGCCCACGCAACATGTAGGTGTGCAATGGGCGATGGGCCCAGACCCCTGCGCGCATAGGATTTAGACCGGCGTGCTGACCTCTCTGTTGTGCCTAGGTAGGGCTGCGACGTGTTGATCTTCCGAGGCCGGGCATGACCCAGAAAAGTGTGTCCGGACAAAGGGGATCGAGCGTGTTGGGAAATGTAGTGCACCCCTGCAGGGAAGTTGATCTATTCGAATAGCCGTGTACCTCGGTAAAAGGACGACCCGGAGTTGTACCTTGACCTTATGACAACTAGAACCGGATACTTAATAAAACACGCCCATCCAAGTGCCAGATACATCCGGTGATCGCTCTCTCATAGGGCGACGAAGGGAGGATCATCGGTTAGGATTATGCTATGCGATGATACTGGGTGAACTTACCCATCTACCCTCTTCTTCTGTTGCAAGATGGACGTTACCAGAAGTGTAGTCTTCGATAGGACTAGCTATCCCCCTCTTATTCCGGCATTCTGCAGTTCAGTCCACATATGTTACCCCCTTTTCCATTTGATACCAATGGATACATATGTAGTGTAGCTCCTTGCTTGCGAGTACTTTGGATGAGTAGTCACGGTTGCTTTGTTCCCTCTTTTCCCCCTTCCTATACTCGATTACTGCGACTAGACGATGGAGCCCAGGAGCCAGAGGCCACTGTTGATGACGACTCCTACTACACCGGAGGTGCCTACTACTACGTGTAGCCCGCTGACGACGACCAGGAGTAGTTTAGGAGGATCCCAGGCAGGAGGCATGCACCCCTTTCAATCTGTAACCCAGTTTGTGCTAGCCTTCTTAAGGCATCTTGTTTATCTTATGTCTGTACTCAGATATTGTTGCTTCCGCTGACTTGTCTATGATCGAGCTCTTGTGTTTGAGCCTTCGAGGTCCCTGGCTTGTAATATAATGCTTGTATGACTTATTTTATTTGTAGAGTTTTGTTGTGATATCTTCCCGTGAGTCCCTGTTCTTGATCGTACACATTTGCATGTATGATTAGTGTACGATTGAATCAGGGGCGTCACAAGTTGGTATCAGAGCCGACTGCCTGTAGTAATCCCCCTTCCACACTCTTTGGCCGAAGTTGAGTCTTGTCGATGAAAATTGTTTTACTAACATGGCTGTGCGGCCCATGGGCCCACGTCGCCATTGGGTGGTATTAGGATCTTTTACTCCTTGATCTTTACTCTGGGATTCTGATCTCTCTTCTAATAGGGTTAAATGATTTTACTAATTATAACTCTAGGTTCTCGTTACTACTTCTCACGGAGAGCCCCTCAATCCAGATGATTGCTTGGTGCACCAAAAGATTCCGAAGATAATCTCCATTGTTCTCTCAAGAGACTTGTGCCCACCGCCATTGCAAATTCCCTACCACTGTTATATCATTATGGATAACTACATACACTTGCCATTTCAATCCCGTTGATCTTGTTATTTAAAGATACCCCGAAATTCTCTCTACTTTTGAGAATACTTTGTTACCACATGAACACCCCTATGGATAATTCCTCACACTTACCGTGTATCCGCTCATCCCTAGTTGTTTATGTGTTTCACTAAGGTTTTCGAAATAATATTCAATCTTCCGAAAATCCTTAGCAGCTTATTGCTCTTGTAAATCTTCCTTGCTTGCATTATGGTTAATCCCATAAGTATAGAATCTTATTGGCATCCTTTGCCACTATCATTTTGTGCCCATTAATTCATTAAGTGCGAATGCTCGCAATGCTCAGCTACATCCTAGAATTCATCCTTCCGGCTCAGACGACATTCTAAACATGAGCTGGCTCTAGACCAATCAAATTTGCGTCCATTGTACCCTTAGGTCTGTTCAACTTATCCACCCTTGATCAGAGCGTATGCTTATGATCCTTCGTTTTGGAAACCATAATTCCTTTGATATCTAAGCATCGAATTATTCAGATGTTTCTATAATCCAATGACTTTGCATTGATTTCTTCCTCTGTTTATGTGTCGATGCTCACATCGGCTCTGTTACGGACCGTCAAGTCCTTTGTTGAATTATCATCCGAAAGTGTCCTTCATATAATAAACCTTGAGTAGTTCTTTCTCTGATATATAATGCCATTGGTAAATCCTATTCTCTGGTTAGCCAACCATGCTCTGCTTTTGAGCTGGTGGTATTTAATATTGAAGCTTGTGGTATATGTTTCCACGATACCCTGACGGGTTGATCCTATGCCTTCCTTAATATGTGTGAACTCGAAAGTTTTCGCGAGTCATACTCTTCTGGTATTTTGCTAGATAAAATTTCAACACTACAACTTCTTCGAAAGTTAGAGGTGAATGGAAGGTTATACATTGAAGAAGTGGGAGTCGACCTTGAACTTTGTGTTCATGCCCATGGACACAATGTAGATCTTATCATTAAAGCTTCTCTTAAATTAATTATTCCCTTGGTATAAGTTCTTATATTTGGGATCCAGCCTTTTTCAATCGTGGTTTTGACCATGTTATCTTTTAAATACAATTTCTCGTGCAAGTTTAAGTACTTGTCTTCTGCATAGAAATACCTGAGTCAGACCTCTACTTTGATCTGTCGTCGAGTATTACCCCCTGGCATCTCGAGATTATCTGGGAACTGCATAACTTCTTATGAGTTCTCCATCAAGTACTACATTCTCACTGATTACAATCTTTCATGGGCTCTGAGTTATTAAACACTCAAAGACACCGATAACTGAACCGAGTCCGCACTACGGTTCAACAACTCTTAGTAATCTTCTTTAAGTACGAGTTTGTACCCGATCACGCCATTCCTACCCTCTTCGGCTATATCCTTGTCATGCCGATTTGAACAGTGCTACCTGGTGCTTCTTCCTGGAGTAGAAATTTCGAAGGTGAGCTAATCTTGCACCGATCTTCCTCGTCATATCAATTGTCCTTGAACAACAAGCTTGATTTCAAGTTTGTGTCATACCTATGGTTTCAATAACTTTGCGCTTCATCATTCTGTTGGCTTGATGTCATCGCCGATCGGTTACATCTTCTTGAAACCTCTCGACAAATGTGTCGTGATCATCATCACCATTCTGAGGTCTTCTAGGATATCAATTGTATTCTTGATGGGTAATACCATCCTTGCCCCTCGATGATTCGTGTATCATCGACCACTTTATTGCCTTCCGTTCAACACAAAGTTGTTTTTTTGTTATACCTTGAGATCCTTGCTACCCAGCAGTTGTTCTTCTTTACCTTGGAAGTATTACCATCTTTTATGTCAAGAAAGTCATGAGAATTTCACCACCTCTTAATAATTCTTGATATAGTAATACTTCTCGCTATCTCCGTTCATATCTTGGTCCCCTTGTTGTTTCTAACCGGGATACCAGCCATTTAACTATGATGTGTGAAGTCAAAACTTCTAGCAACCCTAGTGCTTGTAAGTTATTGGTCGATAGTTTCATTATAAGTCTATTGCTTATTGAATCATCATTCAAACATTGACCGTGCTACCAATCTGGATTTCAGGGTGCACCTTTCTATCATTGTTAACATTATGTATGTTTTCCTCAAGCATACATCATTATACCATTTGACCTTTTTGGAAATCTTGATGAATTATCACTAAGTTCATCAGTCACCTCCTCATCCTCTCCTTGGTTTAATGATGAACCCATGGTTCGGAACTTGCTTCCATAGTTCATTTCCCGAGAATCTTACAATGACATCTCGTCAATTTGTGTTGCACCTTTTCTTCTCAGACCTCCTGAGTCCGAGGTATCCTGACACCAATCAGATCTGAATCTCGGTCAGATATGATGGTTGGGACATATTTCCAAGAGTTATAACATTGGTCCTTATATATCGGTAAGCTGATGCCATGCCTAGCACACCTGGCCGGAGGACGTATTGTTGTCTGTTTCCTCTTTAGCAAGGTTAGACATTCTTCCATGAGGAGATTGTAAGACTTGTTCTACAAGTTATTCCTGAGGAATCCATTGAGTATCCAGAGTCCGACCCCTGCTTGAAGACCATGTCAATGCTATCTCGAAGCATGTCTGTGGTACTTCGATTTTTGACAAGAACATTCGAAGCCCAATGCTAAATGTTTTCTTGCTCAATTATCCAAACACAGTTGTATGGGTAATGTCATGAAATTTCTCTCACCTTACCCAAAGAGTTTTCTACATATCTACCGGATATCATGATCAGTTTGTCCTTGGGAAGGATATACCCCTGAAATATGTGTTCAAACACATTTTTCCTTTCCATTGTTCTGTTTAACCTGGTGATCACCTTTTCCTTTCCATTGGTTTGTTGACCTTTCTTGTGATCTATATAATCTAAGTAGTAATAATTCACTGCTTATGTAAACACCTCGGTGTACAACTCTGTTAGTAAGACCCTGTTACTTTGGTTGAAGACAATTCGGTAACCATCGATGGACGAGAGCTTTGCCTATTGGTCTGCCTCGTTCAACAAGCAGGAAAATGGTTCTCTTCGTCCCTCGCCCTTGGTACTGTTGTTGTTACCGACATAACTGATAGGTTATCTCCTCTAACATGCCTTCCTTGCTTGATCATGCCAGACGTTACCACCCTTCCTACTTTTAACCCACATGGTGGGCCCATAACCCACAGTTCCACAAGATCAAAACCTGACTCTCCTGTACACTCATGGTTTCCAAAGTTATCCCTCGCGTGTGGCCGCTTTTGTAATTCACAGGCCACCGTCCTAGCGATCTATTCTGATAACATACGCCATACTCATTCTCGCTGCTCTGGACCCCTTTCACATGTTGCTTCAGGCATCGAACGATTGCCTACCCGCTTGAAACTTCTCAGGGTACCTCCTTACTTTACTCTCGATATTTTCTTAAGTTTCAGTTCGAGAGTTACTTTCCGCCACCGTCCCCAATGTTAGCTACCAGATAGTCAAACTTGATGAGGTCCGCTCTCCCGGAACATACCCACCTTTTATTCTTTCATAAGTATGATGGAGTTCCCGAGGAAAGGATGCCGACTTCATCATGATGAACTCAAGCAGAAAAATAAAGACATCAATGTAATAGAACAACCACTTCGAGAAGAGCAACCAAGACCGAGAAGATTGGTTAAATTTCATAACAAGACCCCTTAGTCCCCCACTTAAATATCAGGACGAGATTTCTTGTAGTGGAGGAGAATTGTGACGCCCGGATTATGAAGCTACAGTAACCCTCTACTAATGTTGCCACGTCACCACAGTTACTGTTGATAAACTCGCATTAATTCAACCCTCATTCAAAATCAAATTTAAAATCAACTCAAACTTTAAAAGTTTTCAAATATCAAAACTAAAATGTTCGTCATGTGGCAAATAATCCCTAACTAATATTGGTGGTGGAGCTAACCTTTTTTTTAAGTATTTAAATGGCCGTAAATAAATAAACCACTGATCAAAGCAATAAACTAAATGCTTTTTGAATTATAAAAATACTGGAGAAGGTTCTAAAAGAAAAGGTTAACTGAAAAGAAATAAACTAAATTTAAAATCAACTCAAACTTTAAAAGTTTTCAAATATCAAAACTAAAATGTTCGTCATGTGGCAAATAATCCCTAACTAATATTGGTGGTGGAGCTAACCTTTTTTTAAGTATTTAAATGGCCGTAAATAAATAAACCACTGATCAAAGCAATAAACTAATTTCTATTAATAATTTAGGTTTAAGTTTTGTGTTTAATAAAGCTAGTCTACTTTAAATGGAATTAGAAATGGAAAAGGTTCTAAAAGAAAAGGTTAAATGAAAAGAAAAAAACTAACAATAAAAAAAGCAGAAAAGAACCCTCCCTGGGCCATTTGGCCCACGTGGCCACTAGCAGGCCGGCCCAACCGCCCCCACTATCCATAACCCCCCTGTCGGTGTCAAAACCGGCGGATCTCGGGTAGGGGGTCCCGAACTGTGCGTCTAGGCCGGATGGTAACATGAGGCAGGGGATGCCATGTTTTACCCAGGTTCGGGCCCTCTTGATGGAGGTAAAACCCTACGTCCTGCTTGATTAATATTGATGATATGGGTAGTACAAGAGTAGATCTACCACGAGATCGGAGAGGCTAAACCCTAGAAGCTATCCTACGGTATGATTGTATGTTATGGTTGTTGTCCTACGGACTAAAACGATTCAGTTTATATAAACACTGGAGAGGGTTAGGGTTACACAAGGTCAGTTACAAAGGAGGAGATATCCATATCCGTATTGCCTAGCTTGCCTTCCACGCCAAGTAGAGTCGCATCCGGACACGAGACGAAGTGTTCAGTCTTGTATCTTCATAGTCTAACAGTCCGGCCGAAAGATATAGGCTAGCTGTCCGGAGACCCCCTAATCCAGGACTCCCTTACCCACCACTGCACCTGAACCCTAACCGCACCCCCACTCCACCCCCGCATGATTCCCCCCCACTCTCTCCTCCCTCTCGCCCCCACCCTGATCTGGATCGGGGCTCAACCCCGACCACGGCCGCCGGTGCTGCCCCGTCGTCGCCCAACCCTGACCCCATCGCTCTGACGTGGTCGCCTGGTCCTCACCGCCTCGCCCCTGACGCGGTACGTCGAGTCGCTGCCCAAAGCCGCTCAGCGCCCCGCCGCCTTCGCTGCCAACGGCCACCTTGCCGGACGCCCTCATCGCCTCCTCCCCCTGCGTTGCCTCATGTCCGTCCTCCTCATCGACCCCCATTGCCCGTGCCCTACAGCCCTGCGGTGGAGGCCCCGGCCTCCTCTCTCCCTCGCCCCGCGTGCTCACCATGCGCTGTCTGCGGCGTGTCTGCTCCTGCGCCCCACCGAGATCATCGCCCGCGCGCGCCCGCGTCGGCCGAACCCCCGCCTTCCCCTCCATCGCAGGAGCCGGCCGCGTCCCGTGCCACCGCGCGCGCTTGCGCTGGCCGCGCCCCGCGTCGCCTCCTACAAATGCATGCGGCCACCCAGCCACTGCTGCTTCTGCTGCTCCCCGTAGGCTGCCAAGCCGCGCCCGCTACTGCCCTCCTCCGCACCACGCTTACCCCACCTCGGCCCTCTGGTGCCTCGCGCCCGCCGTTGCCGGCCTGCGCCCGCGGACCCCGCCCATCCTCTGCTAACCTCTGTCACTCATGCCCGTCGCGGCAAGCACGCCACACGAACCCGTTCTCCTCCCTGGTGCCCACCTCCGATTGTCGCGGCCGGCCGGAGGGCCTCGCCGTGGTCACAGCCATAGCGCCTGGTGCCCCAGCTTCGCCGCGGAACCACCCGCGCACGCCCGGGTCCAGGGGACCCGGCGCCCGCCGCATATGCACTGCCCAGCGCCCGTTTGGCCCTAGGGTCCATGACATGTGGGGCCCACGGCCCGGAACGTTTATTAAAAAAAATTAAAAAATATATTATTAGTTAATTAATTAGCTTAATTAGTTAACTTAATTAATTTTATTAACTAACTATTAAACCTAATTAACCTGCTAATTAATCTAACTAAACAGTTAGTTAGTTAGACAATGACAGTGGGACCCACGCGTCAGTTGGACCAAGTCAACTGACTGTTGACTACTGACATCACCCTGATATCATGCTGACATCATAATGGGATTTCCTAATTAAATTAATTTTGGTAATTCTAAAAATGACTTAAATCTTTTAAAAATAATATAAAATAAACCGTAACTCGGATGGAAAAACTTTGTAAATGAAAGTTGCTCAAAACGACGAGACGAGTCCGGATACGCAGCCTGTTCGTCCACCACACATCCCTAGCATAGCAAACACGCAACTTTTCCCCTCCGATTCATTTGTCTGAAAACGCGAAACACCGGGGATATTTTCCCACTTCACCGGTACCACCTCATACCGCGTTAGGGCACACCTAGCATCACACTTTATCATGTCATGCATCGTCATTCATCTGTTTGCTAAATATTTATTATTTCTTCCCCCTCTTCTCTCGCTAGACACCGAGATTAACGCCGCTGCTACCCAGTATGACTACGGCGTCGACGACCCCTCTCTCTTGCCAGAGCAACCAGGCAAGCCCCCCCCCCTTGATCACCAGATATCGCCTACCCTTCTCTATACTGCTTGCATCAGAGTAGTGTAGCATGTTATTGCTTTCCGTTAATCCTATTCTGATGCATAGCCTGTCCTTGCTACTACTGTTGTTACCTTTACCTTCAATCCTAATGCTTACTATCGGATGCTAGTTTATCATCAGTGGCCCTACATTCTAGTCCGTCTGCCATGCTATACTATCGGGCCATGATCACTCGGGAGGTGATCACGGGTATATACTTATACATATATACATGATACATGTGGTGACTAAAGTCGGGTTGGCTCGTGGAGCACCCGCGAGTGAATCACAGATTGGGGGCTGAAAGGACCTTTGTCCCAACGGCCCTCTGTGTGGGTCTTTGTGGCGAAGCGACAGGGCAGGTTGAGACCACCTAGGAGAGAGGTGGGCCTGGCCCTGGTCGGCGTTCGCGGTTATTTCAAGATAACACATTTAACGAGATCTTGGTATTTGATCTGAGTCTGGCCACTAGCCTATACGCACTAACCATCTACGCGGGGACAGTTATGGGCACTCGACGCCGTGGTATCAGCCAAAGCCTTCGTGACGTCAGCGACTGAGCGGCACGCGCCGGGTTGGACCGCGTAACGCAAC
Organism: Triticum urartu; assembly: GCF_056163025.1. Taxonomy (NCBI): domain Eukaryota; kingdom Viridiplantae; phylum Streptophyta; class Magnoliopsida; order Poales; family Poaceae; genus Triticum; species Triticum urartu. Next base: position 241,222,712 of record NC_141874.1, on the reverse strand, counting down.
TTCCTTTGTAATGGAGGTTGCTAGGTCTGCTCTCCGGCCGCCCACGCAACGTGTAGGTGTGCAATGGGTGATGGGCCCAGACCCCTGCGCTCATAGGATTTAGACCGGCGTGCTGACCTCTCTGTTGTGCCTAGGTAGGGCTGCGACGTGTTGATCTTCCGAGGCCGGGCATGACCTAGAAAAGTGTGTCCAGACAAAGGGAATAGAGCGTGTTGGGAAATGTGGTGCACCCCTGCAGGGAAGTTGATCTATTCGAATAGCCGTGCCCCTCGGTAAAAGGACGACCCGGAGTTGTACCTTGACCTTACGACAACTAGAACCGGATACTTAATAAAACACACCCTTCCAAGTGCCAGATACAACCGGTGATCGCTCTCTGACAGGGCGACGAAGGGAGGATCATCGGTTAGGATTATGCTATGCGATGATACTGGGTGAACTTACCCATCTACTCTCTTCTTCTGCTGCAAGATGGAGGTTACCAGAAGCGTAGTCTTCGATAGGACTAGCTATCCCCCTCTTATTCCGACATTCTACAGTTCAGTCCACATATGTTACCCCCTTTTCCATTTGATACCAATGCATACATATGTAGTGTAGCTCCTTGCTTGCGAGTACTTTGGATGAGTACTCACGGTTGCTTTGTTCCCTCTTTTCCCCCTTCCTATACCCGATTGCTGCGACCAGACGATGGAGCCCAGGAGCCAGACGCCACTGTCGATGACGACTCGTACTACACCGGAGGTGCCTAGTACTATGTTCAGCCAGCTGACGATGACCAGGAGTAGTTTAGGAGGACCCTAGGCAGGAGGCCTGCGCCTCTTTCGATCTGTAACCCAGTTTGTGCTAGCCTTCTTAACGCATCTTGTTTATCTTATGTCTGTACTCAAATATTGTAGCTTCCACTAACTCGTCTATGACCGAGCTCTTGTATTCGAGCCTTCGAGGCCCCTGGCTTGTAATACGATGCTTGTTTGACTTATTTTATTTGTAGAGTTGTGTTGTGATATCTTCCCATGAGTCCTTGATCTTGATCGTACACATTTGCGTGTATGATTAGTGTACGATTGAATCGGGGGCGTCACACTATATGTGCACTTTCTAGCAAAGGCCATGCCGAAATTTTCTGTGAATTTCAGCATGACTTGTGCTAGAAAGTTGGACATATCGAGTGCTTGAGATTTGTCGCGGCGGGAATGAAACGACATTTCTGGCAAAACAAGGGTCACTTTTTTTGTCATTATTCACTTTATTATATAAAGCTCGATAATTTGCGGTGAACCCTAGGAAACATGACCGACACCGATGAGGCTAGAGGTTCTCAGTCCCAATTAGGTCGAGCACACGCCTACCTCATCTTTCTGGCAGATCAGGAGAGAGAGCAAGCTGGGTGTCCGGACCGCCTTGTCAAGACGGATGACGACGATGGTGGCGCCGGCGCCGACACTGATGCCACCAACGACACCGGCACTGTGACTGGCGCTGATGATGTTCCTAACTACAACAAGGAAGGTGGGACCTCCCAAGCCAGTGAGGGAAATAAGGAAAAGAGGACACGACGCCCAAATGAGCTCGGCACCGGAAGACTGGTGGTCACAGCGGTGCACATTGTCTAGTTCGACCAATAGAGCCGCGAGAAGTGGCAGCGTGTTACGGCAACCAACTAGCATGCATCCTACGGGATACCGCTAACATCAACACCACAAAAATATGGAAGAATGAACATTTGAAGAAGCTGCTTCTAACTAGGTTGCATACAAGATTCCTATTCCCCAGTCGGAATGACGATGACGACCCATGTGATGATGGTGCCATGAAAAAAATTAACAACAAAGCCCTAGGGAAGTTCAGCAATGCATTGACCGCTTGAAAAACTAGGGTGAAAAGGGAGATTCAAGTAGACCATGAAACCTACGCCGAGATTGTTGTAGAAAAATTAAAAATTATGATAGAGGACTTTGAAAGGTTCAAGGAGACTTGCAATGAAGAAGCTGCCAAGGCCAGGTCGGAGAGAGGCAAGCAGCTGCAGGCAAAGAACATGGGGAACCACCGCCTTGGAAGTCGTGGTTACACGGGAAAGAGGCCCGTGTGGGCTAAGGAGGACGCAGAACATGAACGTCAGGGGATCCCAGACCCATTGGCTGAGTTCACCGACCAGCAGGAGCACGACTTCATCAGGGCCCGATTCTCGTGGGACCCTAAGAAAAAGATTTTTTTCACCGATGGGCCGACTAGGAAATTCATGAGAATACTGGTAATTCTCCTTTTACCACCCTACATATTAGGTTCTGATCAATGAATTCTACTACATTCTAGTCGCATTCGAAAATGATTCACGGTCCATTTTGCAGAGAGACCAACACAAGCTTGCGGTCGAGAGCGACTCGTCGACTCAGTCGACTCAGTCGTTGGCAAAGTACAAGTGGGACACTCCTTTCAACCGGGCCATGAACAATATGGACATGTGCACGTCGCCGGGGATGGCGCCACGTGGAAGTAGTATTATAACGAGGACCCCGAGGCCAAAAGACAGAGAAAGAAGTTCAGTCAAGTGACTATTGATGAGAAGGTGGCGCGGGCGATGGAGAAAGCAAAAGCTGAGACCAAAGCTGAGATAATTGCTCCCTATAGAGATGATATGGTGGCAGCCTTTACAAGCTTGATTCCAACAGTGGTCACATGGGCGCAACAAAATCCAAACGTGCCACCAAGTGATTTTCCCATGCCCAGCTTCACCGGGAGCAACTCAATGAACACCGCACCCATACCCATACCTAGTATGGCAACCGCACCCGCACCTCCTCCAGCACCTGCTCCTGCACCCAGCTCTCACAGCAGCCCTAGCTCCGTCTCAGGCTTGAATGTCGGGCCGTCGACATTGGCTGAGCTCGACGCACTCACGTTAAATACACATCGCACCTTCATCAACTCAACTAATTAATTAATCTCCAGTTGCCATTCTTTTTGGTTCTCTGACGCTGCACGTATATGTCTTTGTAGGCCGACTCCACTCCGTGCACCCTCCTTTACAACATGAAGGGCGGGTTGGTGGATGTGGGGAAGGGTATGTGACACTCCCAAAAATTTTAACTGGTTTTCATCAAAAAACTTTGTTGAATTCTTTTTGAGGGCTTTTAAAAATTTCTTTTCCAGAAATCCTTCATCTTAGAAACTTCCTTTTCTTTGGCAAGGATTTTATTTTTTCTTGAAAACTATGGTGTTTGATCTTTTGAAATTTCTTCTCTGTTGGTTTCCCCTCAAATTATTTTGGGAGTTTTAATCTTTTTCTTTTAAAAAGAAACTCTATGAAAATTTGGGATTTTCATATCTTGTTAACCACCCATGACTTGGTATTTTTGCCCATGTGATAAAACCCCTCCAAAACCTCCCCTCCTCCTTGAAATCAACCTAAGATCTTTGTCCCAACTCATCCAAGCAAGTTTTGGATTTTATTCTAATTATTTTTCCCCTCAAATCATTTCTGAAAATTATTTGGAGCCTCAGTGATTTTCAAAGCAAGTACCCTTTTGCTTTTGAGTTTTTACCTCAAACCAACTCTCCTGGATAGTTCTTTGAACCCACAACCCAGAACCATCTTGATCCACTCCTCCCCTTTTCACAATTTTCAAAATTCAGTCTCTGCAAGTTTGGACCAGATTTGCCAAATTTGGTGAAATTCATATCCACACTTCTCCAAAAATTCCACCAAAATTCAGGCAGCCTACTGGAGCAATGAGTAGTCACTCCACCAAAAATCAGCTCAAGGAAAAATCCCCAGAGGCCAAAAACATTCTGTCGAACACCTGAGCTGCACTGTTCCTTTGCAAATTCAGTAAATTCAGATTTTAGTGTTGTTTTTCGTCCGTCAGCTTCACTCACGCGTCGACAGTGCGCTTGGCGCGTTGCGCGCGGCCTCTACTCCCTGGCCAGCACCCCCGCACGCGCGCTTGGCATCTTCCCAGTGTCGGTGGCGCCCCTGGCCGCCCGCGCCGGCGTGTCTTGCGGCGGCCGAAACCCCCGTTACAGCCGACAGGGGACAAGAACGGCGGCTCAACGCCGTTCCGCGCCGCCCATCGCCCCTCTGCTCTCCGCGTGGCCTCATGCGTGCCAGCGCCCGCCCGTGGCACCGCCACCGTGGCCGGCAAGCACAGGACGCGCTCCCTACCACCGACGGGCCCGCGCCGCCCCGTTCTGTCGAACTCACCCCCAAGGCACCAAACTCCAGCTCGATTAGCACCAAAACGGAACCGTGGACCTCCACGATGACGCACAACGTCCTAATTATCCCGACCAAGCCCTGCGCCGCCGTAATCGTCACCGGAGACCCCCGTTCACGGCCACCGCCTCGGACCGCCTATATAAAGGGCCCCCGAGCTCACCCTCATGCACGCATCATCTCTACACCTCACCAACGCCCCGCCAGGCCACCAGGAGGACCTCGAGGAGGTCTCCTCCCCCAACTCCGGCCGCCCCGATCCGCCTCGGCATCCACCACGATTCGCTCCAGTGAGGCCGTCTCCGGCGCCCTAACCCCATCAGTTACTCCCTCTAGCTACCAGGAGCCTAACCCCCTCCTCAATTTGATTACTGCAGCTCTCTCCGACGAGCCCCTCGATCACCCGAGCCGCCGTCCGCCGGAGCAAGGCTCGCCGCCGACGTGGTACTCGCTGGCGACCACCACCACCACCAACCGACGCGGAAGGGTACACTGAACACGGAGGTACCCTCCGATCCCCCTGCCTCGCCGTGGATCGCCGCCGGCGACCACCGCGGCTCTCGGACGCCGACGAGCTTCGTCCCCCCCATTTGAAAGTTTAAACCTGACGAGTGGGACCCCACCGTCAGCCTCTCTGTCAGCTCTATGTGAAACGTTTTCTGGTAGCGCCTTCAGGCAAAATGCGTTTTCCCCTCTGGGCTGGCGTAGTCAATACTGGAATGTCTTCTCTTTTTATAAGCTAGCCCCTGGGAACTTTCTGTTTCATTACAGATGAGTCCCTGTACAAAAACCTTTATAACTTTTAAACAGAATAATATTTTTGATTGATTCTTTTTCTGTTCTCTTCAGATTTTTGTCTAGTTTTTTATCATATTTATTTGAAAAAAATTTGGAATACTTTTTGTGCACCTCGTGGTATTTACGATAGCGCATATATTTTCTTTATACCGTAGATACCGAAGGAGGTGACGGGACCGCAAACTTCACCGAGCTAGGCTCCGACTACTCCGAACCAGGCAAGCATGTTTGAACATTTGATATGATGAGTGTCTTGGCATGTTTTGCATTTTAGTTAGTCTCATGGCATGTTGAAGAGCATACCGATGAAGTTATTTCCATGCATTGATGAGGTAAGTGAGTTCGATGATCCATACGTGGATGGATGTGAGTATGAATAGCCATGTGTTGGCATGAGGATGGGTAAGATGGCAGTGTTGTAGCATGCCACTCTTATGCCAGGCCATATGACTACAGTATCAAACCGTATCAGTCCAGTTCCTCCCATTTCCTTCCCTGTACTACCACATGTTTTCCGCAAGGAATACGGCTTAGTAAGTTGCAAACCGCTTTCCTGGTACACACCAAAAAGGAGAGGCCGGGATGATGGTTCCATGGCCCTGGATTAAAGCCAGTCATCCGGTCAGGGGGCATGGGTGTTTCCGGTTGGGACCGAGAGGGGGGCACCCCTTAGAGCGCGCGTATATAAATTTGATCCCATGCTATTCGAGATTGTGATCTCCCCGTCTCAAAAGTTTTTCTTGGACGATGTCTAGGGTGATTCCTAGCATCGAGAGGTAGGATGGGTGTGTGCTAGTTAGCTGTGTTTTCTTCCGAAATACCGTAAACGGAACTAGTCCTTCGTGACTACGGAAATCCGTTGGCGGTGGGAAATTTTTGTACAACCTCTGCAGAGTCATATATTCCTTGAATCATCTATTCCATGTCCAAGTTCAACATTATCTTATCCTGACAAGTGCCAGTTTTGATGACAGAAACTCCGGTGAATCGTATGAGTGCTAATTCCGGTTAAATGATTATTCCTGTGGATGGACTAACCCTTTTATTTTCATGAATTGAATGTTGATTATGAGTATTATTTACTTGTGAATAAAAGCCCTTTCTGTGATGTCGCTTAGACGTCCGACTGTGGCATTTCTTTAAAGCCCTTTCTGTGATGTCGCTCAGACGTCCGACTGTGGCATTTCTTTTAAAGCCCTTTCTGTGATGTCGCTCAGACGTCCGACTGTGGCATTTCTCTTAAAGTCCTTTATGTGATGTCGCTCAGACGTCCGACTGTGGAATTTCTTTTAAAATCCCTTTCTGCGATGTCGCTCAGACGTCCGACTGTGGCATCATTTCCTTCTATTTATTTGTTAACCTTTCGAGGCGTCGCTTCAGACACCCGATCGGTTTTTCATTTATGTTTTGTTGGGATTTCAGGCGGACTACCGCCCTTTCCCTTTTTACTTACTTCGTTATGCTAATTTTTGAATATACATTGGTGAATTAATCGTGACGCATTCATGCATGCATTTGTTATATCTTACGTCCGAACTGTCTTGCGAGTACTTTCAAAGTACTCACTGGCTTGTTGATTTGGCCAGATGCTGACGAAGGCGATCTCATGGATGAAGAGTTCGATAGCGAGTCCGACGCCTAGAGGAATCCCAGTCAGTCTCGTGCGACCCTGGATTTGGTCACTGTATTATATCTGCTTCCGCTACCAAATAAATTCATCGAGCCTCACCTCGACGCTCGATGAGATGCCAGTTTTAGAGTCATGTATCCCACTCCCCGCTGTATTTTTCCACCACCGCCCTATCCTCGAGTCAGTAGTATGCCTCCACACCACTGTGTCATGTCCGCCATTATGTATAATTATTGGCGTGCTTGTAATAATTTGGTTGAGCTGCCGTGGCTCGACCCTGTAATATATTTTATGCTACTGGCTTATTGTATCAAGAATTTGTCTACCGGTAAGGAGAATTTTTCTCATACCGGACTCAAAAGATTGGTTTCTCAATAAATATTTTTATTGGAAAACCGGTCGTGACAAGCTTGGTATTAGAGCCAGGCTGACTGTAGGAAGCCACTAGGTGCGATCGCTAATTGGTTATTGGCATGTTTGAGCCTTTTTCTTATTTTCTTGATTGTAGTCATTTTCTGTCAGTCAGCATAAATTTATGATCTGACCATGCAGAATTTTTTCGTACTTTTGTAGATGGCCGACAACAGCTGCGAGTCTCAGACCTTCGCCAACGTGCCCGATGGGTTCGTCAAGCTTCTCTCCTTCATCATTCAGGTCGCGATGGGGCCATCTGTGCGCCCAGTCTTCACACTCTGCCAGCACCGAGTCAACGACAGTCTGACCATGCACCAGGTCGCGGTGCAATTCAAGGGAGGGCGTGGTGAGTTACGCCGCTTCCGGTTCTTGGGAAGAGCCATGCCTACGGAGAAGCATGCTATGCAGATGGCAGCCCGCGAGGCGATAGCTCGTCTCAGGGATGTCCTCCCCGTGATGAAGACTCTTCGTTACCGTTATCTTCCATGCCATGTGCCTTACACCTGTCACTACGCATTCTCCTGCCCCAGAGGAGAACGAGACGAGGCTTTTGAGATGCTTATTGAGTATCTCCGGGCCCTGGAGGCAGCCTTCGACAACCTGGTGGACGACTTCGTGGCTGCCCGCATGGACTCAGTTCATGGCTGTGCTGCCAACAGGAGGGAGCTCCTACCCACCACACCGCCACTGACTTGGGTCTCGTCCTCAGCATCTTATGCCCCTACTCGTCGCCTGCCTACCGCCGAAGAGTTCAACCAAGTTATTGCACCCACTCCAGCGCGCACTGCACCACCTTGCGCGCCCACTCCTGTTCGTGTTGCTCCGCCCCTGGCACCCGCTCCATCCACTCAGCGCAACACTACATGTATGGAGCCTATTAGAGAGGAGGAAGTCGAGTCTCCAGCCTCGCTACGCCTCACCCTCGACAGGGCAAAGGAGGTCGTCAACATCTCCGCCTGAGTACGCTTAGCCGCCATGCGTGTACTGCCTTGTATGATATGCTTATATGTACATAGGTTGTGAGAAGTAGCCTGTTTGCGCATCATGTAGGATCTGGAGAAGTGCACTAGCCTAAATAACATGTCAGGATTATGTACGCATATCCTGAGTGACGTATTGTATAATTACCGCCCGCGTGTAAGATATGTAATGAGCAGTCCTTCTCCGTGCGCAAATCGATTTGTTTTTCTTGAGTAAGCTTGGTTATTTAATTTTTATTTGCCAGCCTTATGCATTTATGAAATCGTCTTTGCGACTCTTTTCGTTTTTCTTCTGGATTTTACAAAATATATCCCCAGAGTGAAAAATGTCTCGTCCTTGGACTCGCTCCATGCCAACTCCACCAGAAGAAAATTATGATACACAACCAAGCAACGAGTTCACTCAAGGACAGTCAAGCCAACAGGGCAGTGGATCGGCACTTTCACAAATGTGCCGCCTTTATGAGCAGAGTCAGCAACAACATCGGGAAATGATGAACCAAGTCATCAACATGGGAAATCACCATCGACAGTATTAGCAGCATTCCAAGTTATCTGAGCTACAGAAGACACGCCCCCAAACATTTTCTCATACTGACAAACCTCTTGAGGCCGAGGATTGGCTTCGAGATATGGAGAGAAAATTGATTATTGCAAAATGTTCAGATCTCGAGAAAGTACTATATGCTCCGCACTATCTCACAGGAGCAGCTGCATCATGGTGGGAGAATTTTCTGCACATGCACCCCAACGAAAATGATATAACCTGGGATGATTTCAAGGAAGGTTTCCGTGGTGCACACATTCCCAAGAGTATTATGAAAATCAAGAAGAGAGAATTTGCTGACCTCAAACAAAGGAACATGACAGTGTCAGAATACAACGGTCAATTTACTCTATTGTCCCGCTACACCAATGAAGAACGTATGACTGAAAGCAAGAAGATGGAGAAATTCCTTGACGGTCTAGCACCCGCGCTTAAATGCCAACTGGTCGTTCACACTTTCCCAGATTTTAAGACACTAGTGGACAAAGCTATTACTCTGGAAATGAGAGACGTAGCTTGGAGGATTTACGTAAGCGAAAAAGAGACCAGACTACTCTTGCACGCAACCACCGAAGCAGGACAGATTTTCAGAAAGGTGGGACACACAAACCTATGACAAACACCTCTCGCCCAATCAAGAATTTCCATGCAAGGGACAAAGAGTTCACATATCGCCCATGCGTTACTTGCTACGCTTGTGGAGAAGAAGGGCACTACGCCAAACAGTGCCCCAAGCCAAGGAACTCGACCCCGAAGCCAAACAATGGTGGAAATAATCCAGCGCCCAAGCGCAACAATTTCAACCCCAACAACAACCACAGGAAGGGTCATCTAAACCACGTAACCAAAGAGGAAGCACAAAACGCTCCGGATATCGTACTCGGTACGTTTCCTGTCAACACAATACCTGCAACGGTTTTGTTTGATTCTGGAGCTTCTCACTCATTCATTTCGAAAAGTTTTGCTTTGCAAAATAATTTTTCGATGTTTCCCTTGGAAAAATGCATGATCATCAAGTCCCCTGCGATTCAGCAAGTTACTCAGAGTTACTGTCAGAATGTGGTTATTGAGTTCGAAGGATTGAAATTTTACGCCAATCTTATTGTGTTGGAAAATAAAGGACTGGATGTCATCCTAGGGATGGACTGGTTAACCACCAACAAAGGTTTTATTGACTGTTTCAACCGGACCGTAATTCTCACGCACCACCACGGGAAGACAATAAAAGTATCAGCCAAGGAAAGAAAAATACACCGGCAGCCAAGATTGAATAAGGTGGACGTTTCTGAGTTAAGCAAGGTTCCAGTGGTATGTGAATTTCCAGATGTATTTCCCGAAGAACTACCAGGCATGCCACCGGACCGAGAAATAGAATTCAGCATTGAGCTAGCACCAGGAACCAACCCCATATACAAGAAACCATACAGAATGGCACCATCCGAGTTGATTGAGTTGAAGAAACAAATAAAGGAATTATTAGACAAGGGATACATTCGAGCCAGCTCCTCACCTTGGGGATCACCAATTTTATTTGCCAAAAAAAAGATGGAACACTGAGATTGTGCATAGACTACCGAGCACTTAACATGGTCACAGTCAAGAACAAATACCCGATGCCACGAATAAATGATTTATTTGATCAGCTCGCTCAGGCCAAGGTATTCTCAAAGATTGACTTAAGGTCAGGATATCATCAATTAAAAGTACGAACAGAAGATATCCCCAAAACAGCCTTCACCTCCAGATATGGACTATATGAGTTCATAGTTATGCCTTTTGGGCTAACTAATGCCCCTGCATATTTTGTTCACCTCATGAACAAAGTATTTATGAAGTATATGGACAAGTTCGTTGTGGTATTCATCGACGATATTCTAGTATACTCCAAGACACCAGAAGAGCATGCGGAACATCTCAGGATTGTGTTAGAAGAACTCAGGAAACATCAATTGTATGCCAAGTTCAGCAAGTGCGAATTTTGGCTAAGGCAAGTAGGCTTTCTAGGCCACGTGCTGACCCAAGACGGTATCGCAGTGGACCCGGAGAAAGTCAGGGCCATACTTGACTGGAAGGCACCAGCCAGCGTAACGGACGTACAAAGTTTCTTGGGAATGGCAGGATATTATCGCAGATTTATTGAAAGATTCTCCACCCTAACCAAGCCAATGACGCAGTTACTCAAGAAAGACAAGAAATTTGAATGGACAGAAGCCTGCGAAAAAAGTTTCCAGGAGTTAAAACGGGAATTAACTATAGCACCGGTATTAATTGTACCCGACATACACAAGAATTTTGAAGTGTATTGTGACGCATCCAGAAAGGGTCTCGGATGCGTGTTGATGCAAGAAGGCAAGGTTGTCGCATACGCTTCACGACAACTCCGCAAGCATGAGGAAAATTATCCCACTCATGACTTAGAAATGGCAGCAGTTATTCATGCACTTAAGGAATGGAGGCATTTCTTACTTGGGAATCGATGTGAAATATACACGGACCATAAAAGTCTCAAATATATTTTCACACAGCCAGAACTAAACTTATGGCAACGACGCTGGTTGGAATTGGTAAAGGATTATGATGTTGGTATCCACTATCATCCAGGAAAAGCAAATGTAGTGGCCGATGCTCTTAGTCGGAACCCCAGCTCCGACGAAAATAATCTGCAAAGCTTAAGGCCTGAATTCCAACAAGAATTTGCCAAACTCAACTTGTCAATGATCACGGAAGGCACCATATCAAACTTGGAAATAAAGCCCGACCTTGTGGAGAGAATTAAAGAAGCTCAGCCCGGCCACCCCAGTATTGAAGGAATTAAAAGAAAGGTGAGTATGGGCAAGGCCTCGGAGTTCATCATAGGCGATGATGGAATATTACGGTACGAAGACAGACTCTGTGTGCCAAACATAGAAGACCTCAAACAGCAAATCCTAGCTGAAGCACACACCACTCCATATTCAATCCACCCTGGAGGAACCAAAATGTATAAGGACATTCAGGAAAGATCTTGGTGGCATGGTATGAAGAGGGACATAGCCACATTCGTTGCATGTTGCGATTCTTGTCAACGCATAAAAGCTGAACATCAGAGACCAGCCGGACTACTGCAACCAAACAAAATACCTGAGTGGAAATGGGATGAAATAGGGATGGATTTTATTGTCGGACTACCTCGGTCACGACACGGGAATAATGCCATATGGGTCATCACCGATAGATTAACCAAGGTGGCACATTTTATTCCAGTGAAAGCAACCTACAACACTCAGAAGCTTGCCAGGATTTATCTCTCCCGTATAGTTTGTCTACATGGAGTCCCGAAGACTATAATATCCGACCGAGGCACTCAATTTGTCTCGAAATTCTGGGATCATTTACAACAGGCTCTGGAAACTCAATTGGCCTTCAGTACAGCCTACCATCCCCAGACTGTTGGACACACTGAACGCGTAAACCAAATTTTAGAAGACATGCTGAGAGCATGTGTCCTCACCTATGGAACCAGTTGGGAGGAAAGTCTGCCATATGCCGAGTTCGCATATAACAACAGCTACCAGGCCAGCCTATGAATGGCACCTTTTGAAGCCCTATACGGACGGAGGTGTCGTACCCCGCTAAATTGGTCAGAGACCGGAGACAGCCGTATCTTCGGCCCAAACATGCTCAAAGAAGCCGAGGAAAAAGTCAAGCTAATCAGGGACCGACTCAAGACCGCTCAAAGCCGACAGAAGAGTTATTACGATCAGAAACATCGTGGGGTCAATTTTGAACCCGGTGAATTTGTGTACCTACGAGTATCACCTATGAGGGGACTGCAACGGTTTAAGATTAAAGGGAAGCTAGCACCAAGATTCATTGGACCATTCTGCATAGTGGCACGAAGAGGCACTGTAGCCTACCAGCTAGACTTACCCAAAGACTTGTCCGACATTCACGACGTATTCCACGTCTCTCAATTGAGGAAGTGCGTAAGCAAACCAGAGAAGCAAGTATCCCATGAGAACATTGACGTGCAACCAGACCTCACTTATCGGGAACGCCCAGTAAAAATATTAGAGGAGTCTGAAAGGAGAACCCGATAGAAGACCATCAAATTTTTCAGAGTTCAGAGGAGCAATCACACCGAAAGTGAAGCAACTTGGGAAAGGGAGGATTTTCTTCGGACAGAGCATCCACACTTATTTAAGGATCAGCTGAAATCTCAGGGACGAGATTTTTCCTAAGGGGGTAGGTGCTATGACACTCCCAAAAATTTTAACTGGTTTTCATCAAAAAACTTTGTTGAATTCTTTTTGAGGGCTTTTAAAAATTTCTTTTCCAGAAATCCTTCATCTTAGAAACTTCCTTTTCTTTGGCAAGGATTTTATTTTTTCTTCAAAACTATGGTGTTTGATCTTTTGAAATTTCTACTCTGTTGGTTTCCCCTCAAATTATTTTGGGAGTTTTAATCTTTTTCTTTTAAAAAGAAACTCTATGAAAATTTGGGATTTTCATATCTTGTTAACCACCCATGACTTGGTATTTTTGCCCATGTGATAAAACCCCTCCAAAACCTCCCCTCCTCCTTGAAATCAACCTAAGATCTCTGTCCCAACTCATCCAAGCAAGTTTTGGATTTTATTCTAATTATTTTTCCCCTCGAATCATTTCTGAAAATTATTTGGAGCCTGAGTGTTTTTCAAAGCATGTACCCTTTTGCTTTTGAGTTTTTACCTCAAACCAACTCTCCTGGATAGTTCTTTGAACCCACAACCCAGAACCATCTTGATCCACTCCTCCCCTTTTCAAAATTTTCAAAATTCAGTCTCTGCAAGTTTGGACCAGATTTGCCAAATTTGGTGAAATTCATATCTACACTTCTCCAAAAATTCCACCAAAATTCAGGCAGCCTACTGGAGCAATGAGTAGTCACTCCACCAAAAATCAGCTCAAGGAAAAATCCCCAGAGGCCAAAAACATTCTGTCGAACACCTGAGCTGCACTGTTCCTTTGCAAATTCAGTAAATTCAGATTTCAGTGTTGTTTTTCGTCCGTCAGCTTCACTCACGCGTCGACAGTGCGCTTGGCGCGTTGCGCGCGGCCTCTACTCCCTGGCCAGCACCCCCGCACGCGCGCTTGGCATCTTCCCGGTGTCGGTGGCGCCCCTGGCCGCCCGCGCCGGCGTGTCTTGCGGCGGCCGAAACCCCCGTTACAGCCGAGAGGGGACAAGAACGGCGGCTCAACGCCGTTCCGCGCCGCCCATCGCCCCTCTGCTCTCCGCGTGGCCTCATGCGTGCCAGCGCACGCCCGTGGCACCGCCACCGTGGCCGGCAAGCACGGGACGCGCTCCCTACTGCCGACGGGCCCGCGCTGCCCCGTTCTGTCGAACTCACCCCCAAAGCACCAAACTCCAGCTCGATTAGCACCAAAACGGAACCGTGGACCTCCACGATGACGCACAACGTCCTAATTATCCCGACCAAGCCCTGCGCCGCCGTAATCGTCACCGGAGACCCCCGTTCACGGCCACCACCTCGGACAGCCTATATAAAGGGCCCCCGAGCTCACCCTCATGCACGCATCATCTCTACACCTCACCAACGCCCCGCCAGGCCACCAGGAGGACCTCGAGGAGGTCTCCTCCCCCAACTCCGGCCGCCCCGATCCGCCTCGGCCTCCACCACGATTCGCTCCGGTGAGGCCGTCTCCGGCGCCCTAACCCCATCAGTTACTCCCTCTAGCTACCAGGAGCCTAACCCCCTCCTCAATTTGATTACTGCAGCTCTCTCCGACGAGCCCCTCGATCACCCGAGCCGCCGTCCGCCGAAGCAAGGCTCGCCGCCGACGTGGTACTCGCCGGCGACCACCACCACCACCAACCGACGCGGAAGGGTGCACTGAACACGGAGGTACCCTCCGATCCCCCTGCCTCGCCGTGGATCGCCGCCGGCGACCACCGCGGCTCTCGGACGCCGACGAGCTTCGTCCCCCCCATTTGAAAGTTTAAACCTAACGAGTGGGACCCCACCGTCAGCCTCTCTGTCATCTCTATGTGAAACGTTTTCTGGTAGCGCCTTCGGGCAAAATGCGTTTTCCCCTCTGGGCTGGCGTAGTCAATACTGGAACGTCTTCTGTTTTTATAAGCTAGCCCCTGGGAACTTTCTGTTTCATTACAGATGAGTCCCTGGACAAAAACCTTTATAACTTTTAAACAGAATAATATTTTTGATTGATTCTTTTTCTGTTCTCTTCAGATTTTTGTCTAGTTTTTTATCATATTTATTTGAAAAAAATTTGGAATACTTTTTGTGCACCTCGTGGTATTTACGATAGCGCATATATTTTCTTTATACCGTAGATACCGAAGGAGGTGACGGGACCGCAAACTTCACCGAGCTAGGCTCCGACTACTCCGAACCAGGCAAGCATGTTTGAACTTTTGATATGATGAGT
Organism: Triticum urartu; assembly: GCF_056163025.1. NCBI lineage: Eukaryota > Viridiplantae > Streptophyta > Magnoliopsida > Poales > Poaceae > Triticum > Triticum urartu. Next base: position 241,207,698 of record NC_141874.1, on the reverse strand, counting down.
GTTTTGGCATGTTTTGAATTTTAGTTAGTCTCATGGCATGTTGAAGAGCATACCGATGAAGTTATTTCCATGCATTGATGAGGTAAGTGAGTTCGATGATCCATACGTGGATGGATGTGAGTATGAATAGCCATGTGTTGGCATGAGGATGGGTAAGATGGCAGTGTTGTAGCATGCCACTCTTATGCCAGGCCATATGACTACAGTATCAAACCGTATCAGTCCAGTTCCTCCCATTTCCTTCCCTGTACTACCACATGTTTTCCGCAAGGAATACGGCTTAGTAAGTTGCAAACCGCTTTCCTAGTACACACCAAAAAGGAGAGGCCGGGATGATGGTTCCATGGCCCTGGATTAAAGCCAGTCATCCGGTCAGGGGGCATGGGTGTTTCCGGTTGGGACCGAGAGGGGGGCACCCCTTAGAGCGCGCGTATATAAATTTGATCCCATGCTATTCGAGATTGTGATCTCCCCGTCTCAAAAGTTTTTCTTGGACGATGTCTAGGGTGATTCCTAGCATCGAGAGGTAGGATGGGTGTGTATTGGGTAGCTGTGTTTTCTTCCGAAATACCATAAACGGAACTAGTCCTTCGTGACTACGGAAATCCGTTGGCGGTGGGAAATTTTTGTACAACCTCTGCAGAGTCATATATTCCTTGAATCATCTATTCCATGTCCAAGTTCAACATTATCTTATCCTGACAAGTGCCAGTTTTGATGAAAGAAACTCCGGTGAATCGTATGAGTGCTAATTCCGGTTAAATGATTATTCCTATGGATGGACTAACCCATTTATTTTCATGAATTGAATGTTGATTATGAGTATTATTTACTTGTGAATAAAAGCCCTTTCTGTGATGTCGCTCAGACGTCCGACTGTGGCATTTCTTTAAAGCCCTTTCTGTGATGTCGCTCAGACGTTCGACTGTGGCATTTCTTTTAAAGCCCTTTCTGTGATGTCGCTCAGACGTCCGACTGTGGCATTTCTTTTAAAGCCCTTTATGTGATGTCGCTCAGACGTCCGACTGTGGCATTTCTTTTAAAAGCCCTTTCTGCGATGTCGCTCAGACGTCCGACTTTGGCATCATTTCCTTCTATTTATTTGTTCACCTTTCGAGGCGTCGCTTCAGACACCCGATCGGTTTTTCATTTATGTTTTGTTGGGATTTCAGGCGAACTACCGCCGTTTCCCTTTTTACTTACTTCGTTATGCTAATTTTTGAATATACATTGGTGAATTAATCGTGACGCATTCATGCATGCATTTGTTATATCTTACGTCCGAACTGTCTTGCGAGTACTTTCAAAGTACTCACTGGCTTGTTGATTTGGCCAGATGCTGACGAAGGCGATCTCATGGATGAAGAGTTCGATAGCGAGTCCGACGCCTAGAGGAATCCCAGTCAGTCTCGTGCGACCCTGGATTTGGTCACTGTATTATATCTGCTTCCGCTACCAAATAAATTCATCGAGCCTCACCTCGACGCTCGATGAGATGCCAGTTTTAGAGTCATGTATCCCACTCCCCGCTGTGTTTTTCCACCACCGCCCTATCCTCGAGTCAGTAGTATGCCTCCACACCACTGTGTCATGTCCGCCATTATGTATAATTATTGGCGTGCTTGTAATAATTTGGTTGAGCTGCCGTGGCTCGACCCTGTAATATATTTTATGCTACTGGCTTATTGTATCAAGAATTTGTCTACCGGTAAGGAGAATTTTTCTCATACCGGACTCAAAAGATTGGTTTCTCAATAAATATTTTTATTGGAAAACCGGTCGTGACAGGGTACTATAGTGAAGCCTAAGGATCGATTGTTTCACCGCCGGCAGATGCCTGATAACGCCTTAAGGGTCACCGTGGCTAGTGTGAAAGAGGGCTACGAGGGTCTCCCTCGTCCGATACAAACCGATGGAGAGGATGCCTAGACCCCCACGTAGCTTGGCCAATGCAAAAATTGGCCGATCCTGTGGCCGAAAAATCTTCTTCGTGTCGAGGTGGTCGGGAGCACAGCAACGGGACCTCAGGAAGGTATGACCACAACCCCTCCTACACAAGTACAACCATCATCTGTGCTGCTTGCTGAGATCGAGAGACACGAGGAAGGAGGGCCAACCGTTCCGGCAAATGATGCCATCTGCCCCATGGAAGAGGATAGAGATCATGACATGGAGGAGGCCGATGACCCTGACCAGTATTTCAATACTGCCTTTGACAACGAAGTAACAATGAGTCAACCATATGAATATGAGATGCATGTACCAGAGCCGAACGTCCTCAGGAGTGCAAGAAGTCTTTGTTCATGCAATCCTCACAGGACACGCCTCCAGATGCCAGTTCCACCCAAGCTCAACTACTTAGCCAGAGTCGTCCAATGTTGAGCCTGACAACACTAGGGGTGGTGCTCAGGGAGGGTCTGATAGACCCACCAACACCTCAGCCCACCAAGAAGAAGCAGAGGAAGAGACCGATGGCGAGAAAATCCAATAAAGCTGGCAATGTTGGTTCTAGCAACCAGCTGCCTTCGATCAAGGTTGACAGTATACCGATGAAACATGTGCCATTAATCCATGTCGCGGGACAGCCAATGGTACCAGCAAATGCACTAGCTGCCATAACAGGGGATCTCAGGAGACTCCATAACCATGTGCTTTCGATGAAGAGAAGCCTCCTCGCCTCGGATGATCCAGGATACCCACTTTATACGGTTCATGTGCCGAGCAGTTGCAAGATGTACATCCACACATGCCCCGCGGACCACTTCTTTCCGAGGTTTGATTACATCTTCCAGATGTTTCAAATGAGGACACTCGATTTTACCTTCGTCCGCCTGTATGCGCTGCACATGAACTACATCGTCAGGAGAGAGCAAGTCACTGGTCTTGCGGTCGCGGACCCATACTACATGCATGAGGGATTCTTGTCAATCAACGATGCCAACCATCAATATGCGAGTTAGTACATCGAAGAATTCTTGGTCAACAATAAGGACAAAGAAATGATTCTCCTACCTTATCATCCCGGGTAAGTCATTCGCGGATAGCACTATAACGCATAGAAGGATTTCAATAGTTACTTTGCACGCATGGAGGCTAACTTGATCGTGTATTTTGCGCAGCGGGGTGTGTCATGTCGTTCTCATCGTTCTTTACCCGTGTTACTCCCGCGCTCTATATTTGGACCCATCAAAGAACATAGAGAAGAAAGATTACAAACACATAAAGCATGTTCTAGACAGAGCTATGCTAGGCTTCAGCATGCGGGGTGGCTACATCCAGTGCAAAAAAACAAATAAGGCCGGTCTTTGTTTCAGCCACAAGACTGACTTCTGGTGCATCCAGCAACCGACAAGAAGTGTGAATGATGGATTCTACGTCATCCATCTAATGATGGAGTACAGATGGGATGTGTAATCACTTTGCATGAAATCTTCATCCGATACCCATATTAAGAGATGGGCTGAAGCCTTTGGAGCCATGCCGAATAATCAACTTTGAAATGATTTCTACCGGATCCAGTAGGAAATTGCGTCCATCATCATGAAAGATGTCCTCGAAGAGAATGGGATGTTCTAGGGCGGCCCAATATCGCGAGCTGACGTCCGAACCCGCATTGCCCTACAATGTCAGGACATGACGCCTTTCACTAAGCTTGTTGACACCTTTCCGGAAATGGACATATGGGAAGAGTGCATTGCTCAAAAACAATGTGTCTATTTAGTTACTTGTTACTTTCTGTATGACGAAACTTCGAATGTCTTAGTGTATGATGAAACTATTAGATGTATGGTGCCGCGCTCTAGTTAATTACTTTCGGTACGATGAAATTTGTTAACTATGTTTACTATATATGTTGCTTCTTTCATAACTGTTTCATTCAATTCGCTTCATGATATATATATATATATGCTTGTGCGTGTGTGTGTGTGCATCTCTGACAGGTATATAGATCAACGATGGCGAGGAAGTGGTATGTCGTGTATGTAGGGCATGTTCCGGGTGTGTACAATGAGTGGCCACAGTGTCAGGCCCAAGTCTCTGGCTTCTCCGGCAGAAGCGAGAAAGGGTTTGATAGGAGAGCAGAAGCCGAAGCTAGTTACTTGAGATTCATAGGACAACAGGGCATTTCAGAACCAACTCCGCTGCAAAAACTACTACATAATACCGCTTTTGATGATCGTGATCGCTCTTATCTTCTATGCGGTCATATCATAGTCTACATAGATGATGAAACATGAGTATGTGACCATGTAGTTGCATGTATTGAGAACTTGTAATGACTTGTAACGTTATTTCGAGACATGTGTTCGACCATGATTGATGATGGTGAGATACTTGAGACATGTTGAGACTCCCTTGCTTTTCAATGAATATGCATGTTATTGTATAAACGGTGGATCTGTTTAATTGTGTACAGAGCCAAAACGCAAAAAACTAATACAAAAGTTAGCAGTGGCGTGGGGGTAAACATTACCAGTAGCACTCAAGTAACAGTAGCGCTGGCTAGTGCCACGCGTTGTAGATAATTACCAGTAGCGCTGGTTGGAAGCGCGCTACAGCTAGATTTATATACCAGTAGTGCTAGGCCAAACAAGCGCTACTGCTAAAAATAGCTGTAGCGCCGTAGCAGTAGCGCGCTTGCCCGCGCTACTAATAGCAAAAAAATAGCGCTACTGGTAAGGGTTTTCCTAGTAGTGTTAGTGCATGTTACACGTAGAAAAGATTTGAAGGCCGTAAGAGGAAGCTATCTCCCGTTCGTCATCAAACATGCATTGTTCCCTCTCGGAACCACGAGCCTTCTAGTGAGTTACTCCGGTTTGTGACGGGTGCGTGTCCAAACTTTTGTGAAACATGGCAATTTTTTTACCACATCATATTGGTGGCATGATATTACATCAACCAAGGTTTCATGTGTTTCTGATATTTTTTTAGTTTTTAGGAATTTAAATGCCATGGCACTCCATGCTTATTTATGTCATAGCCGTTAGACCAATATGTTTGAAAATTCCTTCCAATTTATTGCACATGGAATTAAATCGCACACAAATACACAAAATATGACTTTTCAAACCATTATGGTTAGCTGTTGCATGTACATGTGTCCAAATTTCAATTACGGTCATTAAATGGCAAGAAAATCACTTAAATGTCTTAAAAGGTCAAATGACCCCTGAAATTTTCCAAAATTTGACATGACAGTTGTATTACTACTACATATTTTCTTCTACATTTAAAACACCATCTGTTGCCACTTTACTCCAAATTCGTCTTTCACGAGTAATAAAAAATATCTAGAACATCACACACAGTGGTTTTGTAGGAACCATTTGCGATGAAAACATCTGGGTCTATTTAAGTCTTCCTCTTTAAGTTTCGCCTACTCATCTGCTCTAATGTCTGCAACCCCCGAATCCACGAATCCAGATCCCCATTCCCACACCCCCTTCATGCAAAGATGATGCCATGGAAACGCTTCATGAAGGCCCGTACAATGGCCGTGTCCCCCCCCCCCCCCCGAGCACCACCGCCTGCGCCGAGAGAGCGGCCGTCTACGCCAAGAGTACCACCGCATCCGGATTGAGCATGGCCTCTAACGCCGAGAGGGCATCTGCGGCAGCCGACAGAGCTGCTGGAGAGACGGCTATAGCTGCAACTGCGATGGCTGCTGCAAACACAGAGAGCGCTCGAGCTGCCGTCCGTGCCGCCAATGTCGCCCTGGCCCGGGTCGAGGCCATCCATGCCAAGATCGAGGATGCACACGCCAAGATATTCCAGGCCACCTCGGAATCCATCATGCTTCCTCATGAGCTCGCCGAGCGGGAGCTGGAAATGCAGGAGGCGGCAGTGATCGGGGAGCGACAGGAGGAGGAGTTGCGCATGGCTGAGGTCGAGGTAGAGAAGAGACTATCCGTCGAGGAATCGGCGGTGGAGTACCAACGCGAGCTCTGGCGCAACCACTACTACGAGACTACAACCTTGCACTACAAAAAAAGACACATCCATGACATTTTGGGCCGAACGAATTTTTTTTCTGTCATACATATGACACTTCTATGACGATAGTTGTGAAAAAACCCAGTATCATCATAGATTTGGTGGGCTCCTACTTCTATGACAAAAAATCATGACAGAAAATGGGCTTTTCGTCCTGGGCGGGCCGGAGACGTAGCTGCATGACATTCTTTGGGCCGTCCATGACGGAAAAAACCGTGGTAGAAGCGAGGGCGAGGAAAATTTCGGGCAGTTCCCCGTTACGGTGGGAGGTCGGGGACCGAGCGATGCATGTTTCTCTCGTACATGTATGCACGTGTGTGCGAGGCATTGGCTCTAACTGAAGCCCAGTGAGGCTTTGGGCTCTAACTAAAACAGAGCGATTGCACTGCAGGCTACGCGTTACTGAACCCGAGCGATCGCTCGATGGCTGTTAACTGGACCCGATCGAGCGATTCCTTCACTACTGCTGCTAACTGAAGCCGATCGATGCTGCCTCTGGGATGAACAGTGAGCGTTGCGGCGGGGGGGGGGGGGGGGGGTTGGATGAACAGTGAGCCGTGGCGTTGCCTCTGGATGAACAGGACCCCGTGGTGTGGTGGAGGGCTGGATGAACAGTAGACGGTGGAGGGGTGCCCGTGGAGGGGTGGTTGAATAGGACCCCGTCGTGTGGAGGGCTGGATGAACAGTAGATGGTGGAGGGGTGCCCGTGGAGGGGTGGTTGAACAGTACCCGGGGGAGTAGCGCGCGGTGGAGGCTGGATGAACAGGAGCCCGTGGAGGCTGGAGGAGGTCAACGGTAGCCCGTGGAGGCTGGAGGAGGTCGACTGTGGAGATGAACAATATCCCGTGAAGTCCCATTTTGCGGTACGCCACATCCCACCCGATGAACAGGACCCCCGTTTCGACCATAGGAGGTCGTTTCGTCCGTTTTGCGGTATGCCACACCCCTCCCGATCAACAGGACCCCCGTTCCGACCGTAGGAGGTCTGTTTCGTCCATTTTGCGGTATGCAACACCCCTCCCGATAAACAGGACCCCCGTTTCGACCGTAGGAGGTTCGTTTCCTCTGTTTTGCGGTACGCCAGACCCCTCCCGATCAATAGGACCCCGTTCCGAATGTAGGAGGTCCGTTTCCTCCATTGTGCGGTCCAAGCCCTCTCGATGAACACGGCCACGCATTCCATTCCGACCCAGCAGGTTGGCTCCCACGCGTTCCGTTGCCTCCCGATGAACACGACGCATTCCGTTGCCTCCCCATGAAGACGACGCATTTTGTTGCCTCCCCATGAACACGACGACAATGATGTATCTCCGTTCCGACCCAGCCATGTACACGAGCCCTGGATGGATATCCAACAGTCACTGCTCTCGTGTGTTGACTAATTTGACAGGGCGTTGCATGTGCGTCAACCTTTTTTTTATGAAAGCATACGCGTCAACCTGTAGTAGGCGCACAAGTCAGCCTCAAATCTGTGGAAAATAGCATACAACCCATCTGCCATTATTTCTAATAATGTACAGCCCAGTTTCTAATTCTTAAGAACTTTTTTGGAGCCCATCTTCTTTTTGTTAGCATTACACCCCATATTGTGGCCATGGTTAAAAAGTATACGATATTTTGCATATTTCGGTGCGGTCAACTGTTTTTAATCCAGAAATATCGATTCACATTCAAACTATTTTGAAAAATAATTTATATAAATATAAAATCCAAACAATTGTCCACGCATAAAAATCAATGGAATTTAAGATCTTGTAATGAAAAAAAATTGAAACTAATTCCCAGTTTGATGTGTTTTAAAAATGTACAGCCCATTTCTGGGCAAACCGAATGGAACTCTCCTCGTCTTGAAAGATTTGCAGCCCAGCAGGGCCGATAAAGCAAGTAGGCCTTGTTTGGGTATTTCTTTAAAAAATAGAACTGGGCTAGCCATTTTCAGCAAGAAAAAAACACAACTGGGCTCATGATGTGGTAAACATAAATAAAACCCTGGCTAGACGGGCCACAGCCCCCGCACAGCCCCGTTGTTACCCTGATCCGTCGCAAAAACTAGTATAAATAACAACTGCTTGTTCCTCAAAAAACAAAACTGCGCGACTTGCTGGGTCCCTGGTGTCAGCCGCTCGTAGTGTAATTCTCTCGTTTATTGACTACGTTGACAACGGCGTGAGCCCAAGATGTCCAACCATTAGGAGGAACCATATTTTCGGGCTTGTACTATAGAGGCACTTGCTTGCGTACTACCGTGACGCTGGTGGGTCCCTACTGTCATCCTCTCCACGTATAGTCATCTCCTTGTTCCTCTTAGTTGTTGACGACGTTGACAATGCAAGAGGGCGGCACACCGCGCATGGCGAGCAAACCAAGGCCGCAAGGCGGAGGACGACAGTGAGGCCTCAGACGAAACGAACAGGAGCCATTGAAGATGAGCCGGTCCAGTCGCAGGCAGAGGGGAGTACGATGGTTGACTGATTCGGGCGTGGGTGCGTGTTTGGGCTGACATCGCCGGAGAATAACAGGACATGTGGGGGAATAGAGGAAGGGACTAGCCAACGTTGCACGGTACGTACGGTAGGGCGGCGGAGCCGACGGGGTGGTTTGGTTTGGGTGGCTGAAGGAAGAAGACAAGAGATAGAAGATACACGACAGATGTTGGATGTCAATCCAATGGCTGGTAGGCAGAATCATTTGTTGACTGGCTAGTAAGTCGACACCACCTTGGATAGGCTATTTCCTCGCAGGTCCCAAATGTCAGAATCCAAATCTGTCACGGTCATGCAGCCTTTCCTATGAAAATTTATAGCCCATTTGATGTGCTAGTTCGAAATAAGTTTGTGGGTGCTGGTGGGGGCTAATCATTTGGCTTCTGTAATGCACAATGAGCTCAAGCAACCGATGAGAGTGATGTTATTTCCCTTGGTTGGGATTTCGTAACGCCCTGAGACCATTGTGCCAGGTGTCCTCCAGTTATTCGCTGTTGTTGCCTTGTCTTTTGCTAGCGTGTCACATCTTGTCATGTCATCATGTGCATTGCATCATCATGTTCTCGAAACTTGCATTAGTCCGGGTTCCCCCAGTTCCGTCCGTTATCCGTTCTGAGCCCAGTCACACTTGCACGCGCCCGTGGCATGTCCGAAATAGTATTTTTATAAGTGGATGAAAAATGTTCTCGGAATGGGTTGAAAGTTGGCATGTGGTGTTGTTATGTTGTAGGTAGGCCGCCTGACAAGTTTCATCGCATTCGGAGTTCGTTTGATAGCCCAACGGATAACTATAGCGACATTATAGTTGGTCTAACGTCGGACGTTTTCGGTGTCCGGAAATAGATGCAGGGCCCTCCCTCTCTCTTGTCCCCCTCGCAGTCTCGCCACAGCCCACCTAGTCCATCCTCCTTCCCCTCTTCGCTTCCGGAGTTGTCCGATGCGACCGCACGGTCCGAAACCCTCTCTGCACAGTGCATCGAACCCCTCACGTGCGCGTCCGAAATTGTCCTGGACCCGACCCGGGCAGTCGTCACTGTTGGATCCGGATCATCCCCAAACGTCTACAAAATGTCACCGTTTTCTTATTTGAACCTCCTAGCTATTTTTATTCGCGATCGTTCGATTGCGATCGGAGCTACGATATACCCCTAAGTCAACCCACCTAGTATATATATCAGTCTAACCCTAGCCTACCCTATCCAATCCACCGTTTCCCACCACACCGCCGCCAGCCAACCACTCACTCGCCTCCCACCTCGGGATCTTCCCAGATCCAAACCCGCAGCCAACCACCTTCCTGGTTTTCAGCGCCGAGCCAACCCAGTTCCTTCAATCCATCCATCCATCAGCCCGGCCACCTCGTCCCTCCAGGTCGCTGCGCGCCCTTCCCTTCCTCTGGTTCCCTTCTCTCTCTCCCTCGCTCTCTCAATCTATCTCTCTCTCTCTCTCGCCAGGAGCAGGAGCAACAGGAGGACGCCCTGCTGCCATGGCCATCGTTCTGTCGCCCTCTGCAGGTCGAAATCGCCGCCATGGAACCGCAGATGCGCCGTCTGCCTGCTCCTCGCCGGAGTACCTTGCAGCGCCTCGCCTCCCAGCCATGCTTCCCCTCCTGGATGCCGAACAAGCTCGCCGGCGTCCTCATGCCGTCCGCCACCAGCAGAACCAGGGCCCCTGCCTCGCGCCCTCCTCCTCGTCGTCCTTCGTCGTCTGGAGTCGCCGGGAGCCCGCGCCAAGTCCCTCGCTTCTCCACCCCTTCGCCTCGCTCGCCGGAGCTCTGCTCCAGGCGCCGTCGCGGCTCTGATTTTGTCGAGCAGAGGACGCCCGCTCGTCCCTCCTTCGTTGACCGCGTCCAGCTGCTTCGACGGCGACCTCCCACGGCCAGATCCGGCCTTCCAGACGCCCTGCACCCTCGAGCCACCGCAGGACCTCCTTCCCCCACCCAAAGTCCTCGTCGCCGGCCTCTGTTTCTGCGTGAGGGAGACGACGACCAGCACAAGTTCCCTTAACCGCGAACGTTGACCTCAGCCTGCCAAGGCCCAGTGCCAGGGCGTTCTCCAGCTAGACCCCGCCGTGGCCCGGAGTTGCCAGGCCTATTCGGCCATCCAGCGGCCTGCCTCTTGTGCGTCGTGGACCGCACCAACGGGCCAGATCCGTGCCGTCCTCGCTGACCTTCCTCTTCACCAGCGGGCCAAGCCCATGGGTGAGAACGCGCCCAGCACCTCCCCTGTTCCTGTTGGGCCAGGAAGTTTTGGCCCGTAGTATTTTTTCTGTTGCTGCGATTTTAGCTTTTTCCCAAAGAGTGCCAGTTTTATAGAAAAGTCCGTCATCATCATGCATTTAATAACTTCACAATCGTGCATCGGATTAAAACAATTTATATATGAAATATGCTTAGAATACCATGTATATATCATTTCATTCATCTCGAGAGGTAACTATAAAGATGGATGAGGAGTCTACAAAGAAAGGCCATCGTATCACCCACAACAATTTCAAGCACCCTTTAGTGTCAAGGAATATCATAGGAACTCTATATGATATGATTTTTATAGGATTTTTTCCTTTAGAGACAATTGGTTCATAGGAATAGATTCATATACTCCACATTTCAAAGGAAATAAACATGATATCATTTCTATAGCTTTAGAGCCACTTGGTTCATATGAATGGATTCCTATACTCCCTTAATTTCAAAGGAAAATAAACATTAGCGTATATTCAATAGAGAAGTTCCTATGATATGAACCAAATTACATCTCTTTTCTAATCCCTCATCATAGGAATTGAGATACATGTCATCTCTAGATTCAATAGAAAATTTCCTATGATGTGAACCAAATGACATCTCTTTTCCAATCCCTACTCATAGGAATTGAGATGGTCCATGTCATCTCTTTCCCTACAACTTCCATGTATACATCTTCTATTCCTAAATAGATAGTACAACCCACTAGTAGATTTCTTTCCAAAACATGCAACTATGGCACAAGAACTATATGGTGTGCCAATAACTTTGAAAGATGGTCGCTGGATGAAGCTAACCCGACAGTGCAGAGATAGGCAAATCCGAGCACTACTAGCCATTGGATATCATCAACATTCCACCAGATCTGCCACATGTACAATTTAGAAGACTCCATGGTTGAACTTAAGCATAATGCACAAACCTCAAAACACAAGCACTTCTCCTTTGTTCTAGAATCTTCTGTATCATAATTGATTATTTTTTCTAAATGAATTGCCATTATTTGTTTTTTACTTTATGATTTACAATGCACAACCCCATGAATCTTAACATTTTTATGAAACTAATTGATTTTGAATTAGATGAACTATAAGAACTAAACGAACATCTACATCATGCATATATGACTCAAAGCTTTAAATGCTATAATGTGTATTTATTCATAATTTGGTTTCGAAATCTCATGCGTTCAATACATGTGTATGTTACTAGTTTTGAGTAGAGTAGCAAATTTTACGCGGCCCCGGGTATATCAAAATGTAGGGCCCATGCATCATTGCCTTTCGGTCGAACCTACGTCCACAATTTTTTGTACGTACTATATCTCCACTGGTCCCTGACCCCAAAATGCTGCCTCGTTCCCGTAAAACCAAGCGACCCACACATATTTAAGGCGTCGACTCAAACTCGTTTACTACGACGTGGCCCCGCACGCCGTAGTACTCCTACAAACCCTACCGCCGTACTCATCGTCGATTTTCTTCAAGAGGACGAGGGAGAAGCCGATTTGTAGTGGAGGTGCTTTCAAAAATAGGATATGTAGTGGAGACCCCTACCCTAGGGTGCCCTAGGTAGCAGCCGCACGCATCATTGTTTTCCCTTTTCTTTATGCTCTTGCGCCCTATAGTGAAATGATCATTGCTTCGTCCGTCCAGCTTAATGCGGGAAAGGTGGGGCTTTGTGATTTGACCCCGCATCGCTCATTTTCTACTACTACGATGCTACGACCGGGGTGCCTCCAATTCCAACCGCTGCTCCGAACTGTAATTTGGTGCATCGCACGTGGAACAAGACGGTGGATGAGCCACATGTCGGCCAAAGGGGTCCTGTTAAGTGTGTCGCCATTTCGTGTGCGGACTGACCCTGCTTGAGTTGCTACGCCAACACGACAGGAGCAGCCTACCACTTGGTTTTGCTCCTTGGTGAATCCCAACTATATTGATCTAAAAAGATACGTGCTGAACTACCCTCTCCGTCTCGGTTTTTTTATTTTTAGGCGTCTCAGTTTATAGGGCCGGCACGTAGTTCTAGGTCATCCATTTGACTAACTAAATATGAGTTACTATGTCACAAAAAGTATATCATTGGATTCTTAAGCGGATGTAGTTGTATTTAAAAGTCGAGGGCGGGGCTTTTCCTGTGCGGTAGGCGGGGCAGTTCCGCCTAGTCGGTTCGACAGAGATGCGAGAAGACGAGGGAGTAGGCTGCTGCAAACGTAGGGCTGTGTGATTTGACAGCCAGTTACTGCTGGATAGGTGGGGCCCTGTGATTTGACTTGGCTTTATCATTTTAACTGTGGTGCTACGACCGGCATGAGTCTCCCGATTCCTGACCACCTCCATACAGGTGCCTCTCCCAATGCTCCACCATGTAGTAGAGGCTGGCTCTTGCATGAGAGCCCACTTCTCCACTTTTTCCTTGCCTCTCTTTCCTCCACATATGCAAAAATGACATGTAAAGCGCACTATTGTACTTACTTTTACTTGCTCCTACATGTTCTTAAGCTTGCCACATAGGCATAAAGTCTGATGTGGCAAGCTAATCAAGAAGAGAGAGACTAGTGTGGTGACCCAAGAAAGAAACGGTGCTAAGCGCGTGTACCTAGGTGAAAAGGCAATTTTGCGTCTATAGCTAATTAAATGAAGCAAACTTAGCAACACCATTTCATTGGAAGAGGTCACTCCTTGGCAAATGCAATAAATACTACTACTCCCTGTGTCCCATAATATAAGAACGTTTTTGGCACTACACTAGTGCCAAAAACGTTATTATATTATGGGATGGAGGGAGTACGAAGAAAGAGATAGAGAGGAGTAAAAAATACACTTATAGCCAACCTTGTTGTAGTATGAGTGACTAAGTGATGACTATGTATGACATGCCAACATCAGATAGCCTAACGCACCGTGTTAAATCTCCAAGGGCGCGACGGCGCCAGCGATGCGACGGTCGTGGTAGGCGCGACCATGATATGGGCTGCTGGCAGCCCTTGGATCTGAGATCAAATGGTCGCATGCTAAGTTGCTGGAAATTTGAAGAATAACCCTCCAGGATAGGATATTCACCCATAGGTCTAGAATCATTCCATGCAACCGTTCGATCTCAGATCCAAGGGCTCTCGGAAGCCTGTATCATGGGAGAATTGAAAGCCATTACCCCGCCGTTCGCATGCTGGCAGTTCGCTCCTACTTGTCCCCGCACGTCCTTCAATACTACGGAGGTTCGCTCCTAGTCGTCCCGTGCATTCACATTACGGCAGTTCCACTAATCCTAACCCTCCCCCCAAATCCATGGCGTCCCAAATCTCCACGATCGGTGGTGAGTACAAGGTTAGAACCATCTCCGGCAATGAGTTCGACGTCACCTACACCCATTCTTCCACGACGGTGAAAGCATGCCTTTCTCGCTTCAGACGCATGTTCGAAAACTCAGATGATGAGTGGGTCGCTGGGCTAGATGTTGAGTACACCACAGTCCTGGGACCAGAGAAGGATCTAAAGGACGAAGAGAGGAAGAAGCCCGCCGTGATCCAGGTTTGCGTACATAACGTTTGCCTGGTCTACCACATTTACCATGCCGACGTTGAGTGCCAGGATTTTAAGAACTTCCTCAAGGACAAAACAGTGAAATTCATTACTATAGACTTTAAGAATGACAAAGAAGTCCTGGGTCGGATAGGCCTCATTGTAGGTAACCCCTTCGACCTCCAGAAGAATCGGCTGGTGCCCTCTCGTGAGCCTTCAATGCTGACCCTGGCAGGAGCCATGGTTCATCCTTCGTACCGTAAACTGGAGAAACCTCATTACACATTTCATCGTCATGCATGGTAGCGGAATGTACTAGATATAGACCACATCCACTATGCTGCAATGGATAGCTACCTTTGTTTCAATATCTACAAGGGTTGGTTGAAGAGCAACAACCAACTGTGCGGTTCAAGCAAAGAAGTATCGGCCAAGAGGGAGAGCGACAAGGATGAAGTCGAGGATGTGGACGAGGACTCCGAGTAAGGTGGCAGTGTCGTTGCTCATGGTGATTCTAAACTTCTAATGCAGTGTCTACAAGATTAGTTGCATAGTTTAATTTCAGGTGTGCTTAGTTTAATTTGAGGGGTGTGTTGTGCTGAGCCCCCAGCAGAACTATGTTATATTTATTCTCGTTACTTTAACTCTTCAGTATTTACATACTACTAGTATTTCTTTAATAGAATTTAGCACCCCAATTAAGCACGTACTAGCTTTTTTGATAGTATTATATGCATAATTTGGCGACGAGCGCTCTCTATATGTACCACCTTTTTTCAATTTCAATTTTTGCTCCAGGGCCCAATCCATCGATAGTACTACTGTACAAAAGTATACATTTTTTAAAAGGCTAGAGTACTGGTCATCACATATATAGCCAGTTAAATTCTCAACCTAGAACGATGTGCATGCCATGTAGTAAACCGATACGGAGGAAATATAGTAAAAATGAGGTGATTTTACCGAGCGATCGGCGGGGGAGCATGGCCTGTCATGCGGTCCCACGTGTCATGATGTACCAAGGCGATGCACATGTCCCTCTTGAGGCAAAAGCAATACTATGTGGTTTGAGATGATGGCGAAACGATGTGTGAAATAATGGTTGCTTCATCCAGTTGGGAATGTGCGGCATTGTGATTTGACGTCTCATTGCTCATTACTACTACTGGGCCGGTACGAGTGGGGTGTGTCCCCCCTGCTGTTCTGCACTGTTATTTGGTGCTTGACATGTCGACCCGGTTGCTATATGTCCCACATGTCAGCAACAGGAAGTACAAAATTCATGAAAGGGGGCGTCGACGAAGGATTATACTACAGAATTCATGAAAGGGAGCGACTTAGTTTTGGAAAAAATCTGTTTTTACGGAGTACGTACCCACTAGGGTTTATAGGGCTCATCTAAAAAACATTCGTTTTTCCGTTTGATAACTCTCAATTCTACTATACTAGTAGTAGTACCATTACATGTTGGATTTCTAGGTGCGTTAGATCACCCGACGCAAGCAGTGTCAAGAGGAAACTAACCAATGCATGTACAAGTTGATGGAAATTTAGTGGTCATTCATGCATTCGTTCTAATTAATTCCTCGGTAAACATAACTTCTTGAGAAAAACGAGTGTACTAATTACTTGTGCAAACTACGAAATTAATTCGACCACTCACCGTCTACCTTCGTTGGAGAGATTTTGAAATTGTGCCATAAACTGGAAAGGAGGGAGTAGTAACTTTTGTCTCGATTACTATTTGTGGCCTTGTATAGATGCAAAATGTATTTTTTTTATAGTGGCCTTGTATAAGTAAATGGAGGGAGTACTAACCAAAGTACGTATTAGGGATGAGGAGTAAACGGAGGGAGTAGTAAAATTTTCTCCTCGTGTTGCGAGCCACCGCGCGAGTGGGCGAGGGAGCGGGCGTAAAGGCGTACAATAGTAGTAGTAGTAGTACTACTCTCAAGCAAGCTTCACCTCATCCTGCGAGCCACGGCGTACTAAGCAAGCTTCTCCTCGTTCTGCGAGTTGACAGGACACATCAAAAGTACTACAGTGTATAGAGGCTTGCCCTAAGGTAGGCCCCACATGGTTTGCCTTTTTTTTAATTTAACATAACGCGTCAAGTTGCAATTTGTTTGTTCACCCATGGTAGAAGATCCTCCCTCCACCAAGTGGACAACCAGTACACGTGCCAAATTACCACGTGGGCTGCCTTTTTCGTACAGAAATGAGCTCCACCGTGTACCCGCGCGGGTGTGGTTGGGAAGGAGACGGGAGTACGTGCGCCGTGCGTGCACCTCTTCTCTTCGTGCATGTCCCCCACCTGCATGGGTGTGTGTGAGAGAGATACAAACCTAGACATAATGTGCCGTCCATCCCCATGCCTCCGCCCAGTCCGACCACCAGTCACCCCCACGCCCCACTCCTCCTCACCTTATCTCTCATCTTTCTCCCTCCATTTTTATATACAAGGGGCCACTATCAAAATTACAATTTGCAGATATACAAGGCCACTAACACTAGTCGATGCAATATTAATGGTGTTTGCCTCGTGGTACTAGCAAAGGAGGACATTAATTATCCCTTGCATGCATGCGGGAGTTTGTAAAAAAATGCATCTTGATGTTCCGTGCAATGCACGGGCATCTTGCTAGTCCATGAAAACAACACATGGCAAAATTCCACGGCGAACGAGGGATTTGAATCTGTTGGTAGGGGCTGTTTGGATCTTGCCCGGGGTAGCCAAAATATTGGTGACCCTTTTGTCCACCGGTGCCTTTGCCACCGATGAATGAGGAATGGCTCGGGTGCTCATGCTGTCATGCATCCACCAGCGGGAACGTTGGAGACAAGCTTGCACGAGCTGTGTTTTTTGTCCCACAACGCCGCCCGAGCCGCCCACAGACCGACCGGCAACCCACAAATTACGCCATCCAACCGTAGCCGCACACATTATGACAGCAACTCAACCAACCGGACGAAATTCACGCAAACACATAAACAAACTGATATTTCATATAAACAACGACGGAAATCATATAAAATACCAGATTTTCATACAAACTTGACGGATTTCATTACATTCAAATGAACTACGCGGTGCTAGTTCTGGACAGCACAGGTATATAATACCTGGCCTAAATGGTCGCCCGCCGATCGATTTGTGTTCCTCATGTCCGGCAGCATGATCACCGGACTGCCGGGAGCCCCAGAGGTATATGCTTCAGCGCAAAGAATGGCTCGCTTCCCCACTGCCCAACTGATATCATTGTCTGGTGCCGAAGATGATGGTGGCCGGCACCGGTTCGAGTTCATCACCGGCCACTACTTCTCCATGGCCGGCACTGGCTCGAGTTCATTCTAAAATTCCCCTCTTTCATGGAGCCCATGCGGGGTCGACGAAGGTCCTCGCAACAAAAGGATTCACCAAGACACCTGTTGTGTACGCCGCCGTCACCTCCGCGGTGGCCTTCATGGGACGCAAGCGGCGGCGGCCTCCCGTGTTCTACTTCTCCTCGATGATGGTGATGGACGCGGAGGCGCTGGCCACTGACTTGTCGCTCTCCGCGCACAAGGCTTCTGTCGCTGTTTGCATGGCGTGGCCGCCGGCATGGGTGTCTCGGCCACAGAAACGAGAGACGCGGTACGAGGCAGCGGCGTGGAAGGCAGTAGCAACGCCCGTGTGCCGCTCCTCGTCGAGCTGGCCTGGAGCGGCGAGTTGCTGAACCGTGCGCCGGCTTGGGGCGGCAACTGGCTCCGTTAGGAGAGGGGAGGGAGGTGGATCAGCAAGCTGCATAGCTCGTATCCGGTGGGCTACCCAGCCGGCTTGGATGGTGAATAACTACTCTTCATAAGCCATTGTAAGAGTGGACAAAATGGTGGAGGAGATAGGGGAGCGGCGGAGGTGTGCGATTCTTGGCCGGCGTTTGGCCTCGTTTAAATAGGAGATTAAATAGACGGCAGACGGGAGGAGCTCGGCCCGCGTTGCGTTTAATGTCAGCCCGGTCATGAACGGACGTGTGTCTAGAGTGGGTTTCTCGACTTCCACACGGGCGGGTTTCATGGAGGCATTTGAATGCGGCACGGAGGCGTGTTCAGCCGGGCGTGCTGCGAGTGGCGCCCTCGACTCTGACCTAGGACACCGCGCCGTTCTTCCACTGACGTGTGGGTTCTTTGGGTGCATGGCCTGCATGTCAGTGACCCAACGCATGCAGCGCACAGCAGAGGAACCTTTGGTGGGCCAGGGCGGTCAGAAGCAGGCATTTCATAAACCGATGATTGTTCGTTCAGAGTGACGTCATCTTTTTCATGTAGATAAGCCTACTATGTTGATAGCCTGTTCGATACGTTGTGATTCATAAAGACCGCTGCAAACATCAATGTTCTGCTTATCACAGATAAGATTTATTAATACCCGTGACAATCCATGTCCTTAACAAAGGGTGCATGCACGTATAGGTTGAGCATGTGTCTTGCGTCATGTGATGTGTGCATGCAGGCGTGCGAGTGTTGCGTGCGTGCAAGGGTACGTTTCAGTGTTGCATGCATGGGTGCGTACATGCGTGTGTTCGTGAGTGCATGTGTACGTGTCAGTGTTGCACCCCAACATGCGTGTGTGTGTACGTGTCAGTGTTGCACGCCTACATGCGGGCGTGTCTTGCGTGCGTGCATGTGTACGTGCGGGGTGAGGCTACACGTTAGTTGACTGACTTTTTCATCTCTGGTCATTAGATTTTCCAGCCGTTAGATACGAAATCAAGGGCCTCCAGTTTATCATCAAACTCCACCCCCCTGAGCTGCTAGCCACCACCGGCCGAACCACCCGCCCCCGCCGCCCGTGGCCGGCCCGCCCTCCCCGAAACCACTCCCCACCGCCGGTCTGCCGCCGCACCGGCCATCCCTCTAGGCCCCCCCCCCGCCGAGCTTTTTCTCTGGGGATCCCCACCCCACCGCCCAATGAACACCCCCCAACCACCGGTGACTGCCAACCAGAGGTCTCATGACTTCAAATACCCACCGACCACTAATTTATTACCATTTATGTCCTTCATATACGCGCTGATGGGTGGGCCCTATGGTAATGTGCGCTGCGGAATGTGGACCGTTTGACTGGTCAATTGATCGTGTCATCAACAAATTACGGAGTTGTATGGTGAGCCACTGACCATATGATCACCCTAAAATGTACTCCTATTTTATTCACACAGTACGGACTCAAACTACCATTTCTTTCTTTCATATACGGGCTGACAGGTGGGCCCCACGGTTACATGCCCTGATGGTGCAACACTAGTTGTGCCGCGTGGAACGTTTGACAGGTCAATTGATTGTGTCATCAACAAAATACGGAGTTGTACGGGTGAGCCAGTGACCGTATAATCATGATATGTATTTATCTAACACGGTACAGACGCAAGGGCTCATATATATGCGCAAGCACTCACCGCTATAAGCGCACACACGCGAACCCTACCCCTATGAGCACCTTCGAGAGAGTGGGCCAGCATAGATGATCTTGAGATTTTACGAAGTCACCATAGGTGCCTCGTAGTCGAGTGGAACGTCTCCTCCCACTAAATGTACATCACCAGAAAATACTGAAATTAACACAAGATAAATGCGAGCACCGGGACTTTAACCTTGGTGGGCTCGAGAAACCACTGTCCTCTAACTGTCCAACCACATGTTGGTTAGCACGACAAAATGTGTGTGGTGACTGTGATGAGCTTATTCTAAAGTCCAGTGACCATATCGTGCTTTTGCTTCAAATACAATGACTGTAAGTGTATTCAACAAAATACGGAGCACGCATCAAATGCAAAGTCCGTCAGTGTCATCAACAAAATATGGAGACGTATCGTGAGCTAGATACCATAGTACTATTGTATATGCTTATTTTCTTAGTGGCCGATTGCGTGTGAGGTGTGGTGGGCACATCATTTCTAGTTGTGGTGGGTCAACATGAAGACTCGTGGGTCGGTTCCATCCTGCGCCACATATAGGTTGGACCGAGACGTGTTATACGAAGACCCATGTGGAGGACTCAGCGTACAACACGAAGCTACTAGAGTCGCGGAGGACTCTATCCCCACTGGTGGTAAGCCGACTATATATGATTTGTAACCCTAGGCCCTTAGTATGTTATACAAGCTTGGGTCTAGTTTGTCAATAGTATACACACACGCACAATGCCTAGTATTCACGTGTACTTTGTACACACCTCTATCACTAATATATAGTACCAGGAGTAGGCTCTTTCTTCAACTGCAAGGGTCCGATCCGAACTAGGGTAAAACTTTGCCTTGTATTACCATCCAGCCTAGCAGCCAGGGATATCCTACCGAATGTTATGATGAAATCATATCTGCCAACTACTAAGAGAGAGGTATCTCGGGGGTCAATGTGTGCGAGGGAGGCCTAAAGATAATGTGCGTGCGGGAGACACGTAGGCACATATATGTGCGTATAGAGGGCTAGTAGAGACCGTGCATGTGTATATATGCATGTGAGAGCAATAGTGTTTTCCAACTGAGATTAGTGAAAAGAGTGGTACATAGTAGTGAGAAAGAGAGAGAGAAACACAGAGAGCATATGGGCGAGACACCCCGACACCCTGATCGAGAGAGATTGTGAGTATGTGTGAAAGAGAAATGTCGATACATATAAAGTGTGTACACTTATGCATTAGATAGAGAGATATATAACGCGTTTGTGAGAACGGGGCGAGGCATAGTGCATCTATGTGTAAAAGGTGGTTCTACACATTAAATTAAAATATAAATGGCATTATTATTTTTGGATGAGATCATGAATTTTGCAAATTGCGTATGGACGAAAATCGGTCTATCAGACACCCATACTCTATTGAATTCTAGCATGTGCATGTGTTTATTTCATATTATCGATCCATAGAGTGAGAGCGGTTTGAAATACAGGCAATGGATGCTTTTGCAATTCATATATAAACATTAATTAGTGCTCTCCATGTTGTTAGTGTGAAGCACTTTATACATTTGTCACTTGCATGGATACATTCCAAATTGCTAGCTACAAAATAGAATACATGTCAAATTCAACATAAAGGGGTTTCGAAGATTCGAATTCAAAGGAAGTGCATTCATCTATTTGAACCCGAGATAATGGCATTTGTAAATCAGATGTAAAAGGGGGCATCAATCTTTATTGTGAGTTTCAACATGCTATATATATTCATACGCATATCTAAATTTTTTTTGCAACCAAGGAGATTATATCTGGAACCATGCATGAACTGAGATAAGTTGCATATTTTTTTAATATATACTCATGTACAATGTATATTCAAATGTACCACCTCCATTCCAAAATAATCGTAGCTTTAGGATTTTCAAGAGTAAAGATTTGTGAAGTTTGACAAATCCTGAAAGTTCAATTCAAGAGAACCGAAAATGTTAATGCTTCTGCTCACAAAGATTGAATGAAGCGCCAAATAGGCCTCTGGTCACCCGAAACCGCGCGACACTAATGTTTTGGTGGTACGAAATTACTGTCCTGACTCTGGCCCGTGTAGCCTATCGACCTGATGTGCAAAGGTCTAAACCGGGGTAGGTTTGTAACTTCACCAAGACGCCAGTGTCAACTGCCTCCGAGAAGCATTCATACGCCGTGGGCGCCTACCCATGCGCTCTGCCGAAATCTATCCCACCCACATTTGGTACACCTGACATGACTGTCCTACCCCCAACCCGCAATATGTCTGAAATTTTAGATGGGGGCAAAGTTTGTAACTTTTCCCAAATTTCAAACAAGCACGCCTCAAACCGAAACATTGTTCCCCCTTAGTTCCCCGCCTCCCTCCGTTTCCCTATTCATAACCCATGGGCGCGAAAATGCCCTCTCCACCAGCCACGACACCCCAGCCTCCTCCGTCCTCCACCCCATAGTGGCCAATCCACCGCCGCCCTCCTCCATCACGCCGGAGCCGGTACCCCGACGTCGTCCTCCAACGCAAACGCAACTGCAAAGCCCTCAAGGACCTAGCAGCCGAAGCCGAGGCAGAGCTGCCACCACGACGGCGACGCTGACGTGCGCCGTACCAGAACCACTCCGACCACGCCGTCCTGTGCCTCACTGCTGCGGCTCCACTGTCGCAACCGTCCACCGCACCGGAGCTGTTCCCGCTACGCCGTCATTCGTCGCCTCAGATCTGCTTCCCCGCCACCAACAGATGGCCACCGCACCACACTCAACAACTTGGCCATGGGTTCGTCCAAGGCTGCACTGTCCTCCACAACTTCTGGTTTCTGGCGAACAACAAGAAGATCATCGGAAAAAAAGAAGGAGGACACAGCACTACCAGCAGAAAGATGTACTCCTCTTCCCTTACTCGTGTAAATCTTACGTCTCTGCTCACACCGTATTCATCCCATGAAAGAAACTAGTTGAGCGCTTCTTACTGCATCTTCTTCGTGATACTAAATGCACAAGGTTTCCTCCCTTTTACTATTTCACCTTTGCTGGAGGTCAGTTGCCCGCCTGGATTTCAATTCAGGGTCAGTCGAACCGCAATTAAAAGAAGCAGCACCCACTTAGGCGCGTGGAGCACCTAGTCCGCCTATTCCCCAGGGAAGCGGCGCATCGGTGTCTATCATAGTGGTGTGGGGCGCAGGAGCTGCTTGCGCTCGATCTGGAGGTCGGCGGGGCTTGAATGGATGGCCGGGGGGCGGTGCCAAGCACGGCGGTGCGGTGAGGTTGAGGGGAGGGCGAAGGCAGGGGAGGAATACTGGGCCGGTGGTCGCTGGCGTTTCGAGGAGGATCGTCAACACTGACTGGTTGGAGGTAGATGAAGGCGATCTGCCCGTTCTTTGTACATCGGACGGTGCAGAAAAAATGGACTCACCTATTTGCTTTCAGTCGACTGTTATTTTCATAGAATCCTGTAGTAATTTAGTGTGCCATGCATGTTGTACAGCTATCATATGTCTCCCGTCATTTATTTCACACCGACCTGCTATCTGCTACCTTTACACTATACTAATTGTGCACACACTTCGCCCATACTCACACTATTGTTTTTTATGCATGGGTATTTCAGACTCTGACGCAGTGTTTATGAATGCAGAAAAGAAAAGACAGAAGTCGCTCTTGTGTAATTCGAAGATAAGCACTAAGCGTTTCAGCGCTCTAATGGGTGCAGTGTCAGCAGTTGGAGACGGTAAACGTAGCTCTACAGTTGATGATCTCAATTTCCACACACAACCATCCCAGGTGCTTGCTTTAACTTCGCGCTGTCAAATGTGGTTGCATGTTGCATATGGTGTCTAGCTTGTATTGCTTCCAATTTGGTTAAATTGCATTTTCTTACTTTACACATTATACCTTCGATAATGGCATGCCTTCCTCTTTTTGATACATACTACATATGTCTATTAACGATCTTCGTACATCAAACTAATGCTCTTTTGTATCCCTCGTCAATCATTTATGATGAGACAGTCAGCCGAGTGGTTTACTATGAGACGCCCTACTCGTTTAAAGAGTGTAGTGTCATCCTCCCCACATGATTCTCATGAAACAGCAAGGCTAAATGGAGATAGTCAACGTAGCTCTCTAGTTGATCACCGCAATTTCCCCACACCACCATCGCAGGTGCTTGCTCTTACTTGGCAGTGTGATATGTCGTTGCATGTTACATATGGTGTCTACCTTGTAATGCTTCTAGTTAGGGTAAATTGCATCTGCTTAGTGTTAATACATTATACCTGTGAATATGACATGCCTTCCTGTTTTTGGTACATACTATGTCTTTCTATTAACCATGTTCTTACATCAAACTACTTTTCTTGTGTATCCCTCATCAATGGTCCTAATTTGTTAAATTGCATCTCCTTAGCTTACACATTATACATGTGAATATGACACGCCTTCCTGTTTTTGGTACATACTACATCTGCCTATCACACCATGTTCTTACATCAAACTACTGTTCTTGTGTATCTTGCGTCTATCGCTTATGATGAGACAATCGCGCATGTGGGTTAATATGAGACGCAGTACTCTTATAAAGAATGAAATTTCATCCTCTCCACATGATTCTCAAGAAACAACAAGCCTAAATGAAGATATTGAACGTAGCTTTGTACATGAAGACCGCACTTCCCCTACACTACCATCACAGGTGCTTGCTCTAACTTCACAGTGTGATATGTGGTTGCATGTTGCATACGGTGTCTAGCTTGTAATGCTTCAAATTAGGGTAAATTGCATCTGCTTAGTTTACACACTATACCTGTGAATATGACATGCCTTCCTATTTTTGGTACACACTACATCTATGTGTTAACCTTGTTCTTACATGAAACTACCTCTCTTCTGTATCCTGCATCAATCACTTACGATGAGTCACCTTTATTCATTGCATATTGCATATTATTTCTAGCCTGTTGCCATGTATTGCTTCTAATTTGGTCAAATACATTTGTTAGGGCGCCCTTTTAATTTGGGAGAATGATATTGGTTTCATCTTTCATATGGTTTCCAGCTTGCATCGATTCTAACAAGTTCAAGCACCTTGTGCTTAGTTTACACTTTATACATCATACATATCAATATGTCAAGTCGTCCTGTTTTTCATACATATTCCATCCTCCTATCATGCGGTTGCCATACATGAAAGTAGTGTTCGTCAGTATCATGCATCAATGAGTTCTGAAGAGAAAATTTTATTCCTTTTTCTTGTGGATTTGACTTGACAAGGCAAAATCAAGAAAGAGGAAGGAAAAGGGTAAGGAAGGCGATGATGGTGGTCCTCTGTAGCAACGTAAACGGAGCATCTGTACCGATTCTCCTTGTACTGATAGTGCATTACAAGGTCCAAGTCTCCGCTCCCCTACTCCACCATCCAAGGTGCTTGCTCTAACTTGGAAGTGTGATATCTAGTTGCATGTTACATATGGTGTCTAGCTCGTATTGCTCCTAATTAGTGCAAAATGCATCTGCTTAGCTTACACATGATACATGTGCATATGACACGCTTTCCTATTTTTGGTACATACTATATCTGTCTATCACACCATGTTCTTACATGAAACTACTCTTCTTGTGTATCCTGCATCAGTCACTTATGATGGGACACCTTTAAGTTGGCACTACTAGGGAAAAGGCGAGAAGCAGCGCGGGTTTTAGGCCTATCAGCAGCGCGGTTACCCGCGCTACCAATAAGGCGCTATAGCTAACGTATAGCGCTGGAAGTGTGATATTGGTTTGCATCTTGAATATGATTTCTAGCATGTATTGCTTCTAGTTTGATGAACGCCACCTATGATGAGACAATTTTAACATGGCAGAGTGATATTGATTTCACCTTCCATATGGTGTCTTACAGTGTTTCTAATTTGTTGAAGTGCCTTCTGCTTAGTTACCACATCATAGGTGTGAATATGTCAAGCCGTCCATTTTTTCATACATATTCCATCCTCGTATCATGACTTTGCCTTTCACCAGAGTAGTGTTCATCAGTATCATGCATGAATGAGTTCTGAAGAGCGAATGATATTCCTTTTTCTTGTCGGTATGACATCACAATGCAAAATCTATAAAGCTGAAGGAAATTGGCAAGGCATGGGATGATGGTGGTCCTTCCGAGCAACTGAAACGGAGGTTCTCTACAGATTATACTCCGCCATCCTCCCAACAAGATTCGCAAGACACCACAAGGCTAGACAGTCAACGTAGCTGTGTAGATGATGAGCACATCTCCCCTACTCCACCATCATGGGTGCTTGCTCTAACTTGGCACTATTATATGTGGTTGCATGTTGCGTATGATGTCTAGCTTGTATTGCTTCTAACTTTGTTGAATTGCATCTGCTTACTTTACACATAATGACTGTGAATATGACATGTGTTCCTGTTTCTACATCAGACTACTATTCTTGCATATCCCGCATCAGTCACTTATGATAAGGAACCTTTAAGTCGTCACTATGATATTGGTTGTGTGTTGCATATGATTCATAGCATGTACTGCTTCTAATTTGTTGAAACGCCATACAGTTTGAACTTGGTAGAGTGATATTGGTTGCATCTTTCATATGGTGACTAGCTTGAAGTGCTTCTAATTTGTTGAAATGCCTTCTGCTTAGTTACCACATCATAGGTGTGAATATGTCACACCATCCTGTTTTTCATACATATTCCATTCTCGCATCATGTGTTTTCCTTTCATCCTAGTAGTGTTCGTTAGTATCATGCATGAATGAGTTCTGAAGAGCGAATTTTATTCCTTTTTCTTATCGGTTTGACTTCACAATGCAAAATCATTACAGCTGAAGGAAATTAGTCCGGCAGTGGATGATGGTGGTCCTTCGGAGCAACTCAAACAGGGGTTGTCTACAGATTCTACTCCGCCATCCTCCCAACAAGATTTGCAAGACAACACAAGGCTAGACAGTCAACGTAGCTGTGTAGATGATAAGCACATCTCCCCTACTCCACCATCACAGGTGCTTGCTCTAACTTGACAATATTATATGTGGTTGCATGTTGCGTATGATGTCTAGCTTGTAGTGCTTCTAACTTGAATTGCATCTTCTTACTTTACACATAATGCCTGTGAATATGACATGTGTTCCTGTTTCTAGAACATACGTGTACATGATG
This sequence comes from Triticum urartu, assembly GCF_056163025.1. NCBI lineage: Eukaryota > Viridiplantae > Streptophyta > Magnoliopsida > Poales > Poaceae > Triticum > Triticum urartu. The sequence continues at coordinate 241,180,822 of NC_141874.1, read as the reverse complement.
AGCACATCTCCCCTACTCCACCATCACAGGTGCTTGCTCTTACTGGGAACTGTTATACGTGGTTGCGTTTTCCGTATGATTTCTAGTTTGTATCGCTTCTGATTATGTTGAATTGCATCTGCGTAGCTTACAACATATACCTGCAACGATCACTTACCCATAAGACACATTTAACTTGGGACTGTGATGTAGGTTGCATCTTGCATTGTCTTCTAGCTTGTACTGCTTCTAATTTCTTGATATGGCACTTACGACGAGACACCTTTTACCTGATAGAGTGATATTGGTTGCATGTTCATATGGTGCCTAGCTTTCATTTCTTCCAATTTTGTTGAAATACCTTCCGCTTACTGATTTTTCATACATATTCCATCCTCCTATCATACGTGTGAATATGAAATGATGTCTTTTTGTATATATTCCATCCTCCTATCCCGCGCTTGCCTTACACCAAAGCAGTGTTCGTCCGTATCATGCATCAACCAGTTATGCAGAGCTAATTTTATTCATCTTCCTGTGGTTTTGACTTCATAAGGCAATATCAGAAAATAGGAAGGAAGATAGTAAGTTAGGGGATGTTGGTGGTCCTCCGCACCAACGCAAACAGAGACTCTCTAGATTTGCCACTACTACTGCTAATGAAGTTGAAGTCCTAAGTCTACATGATGAGTTCATCTCCCATACTCCACCATTGCAGGTGCTTGCTCTAAGTTGACAGTGTGATAATTGGTTTCATGTTGCATATGTTGTCTAGCCTGTATTTCTTCTATTTTGATTAAATTGCACCTGCTGAGTTTATACATTATACATATGCATATGACATGACTTTCTGTGTCTAGAATACACTGCATCTATATATCATACCATGTTCTTACATCAAAGTACTGCTGTTGTGTATCCCGCATTAGTCACTCATGATTGGACGCTTTTAACATGGCAGTTTGATAGTGGTTGCATATTGCATTGATTTCTACGTTGTACTGCTTCTAATTTTTCGAATTGCCACTTATGAAAAGACACTTTTAACTTGGCAGAGTAATATTGGTTGCATCTTTCATATGGTGTCTAGCTTGCATTACTTCTATTTTCTTGAAAATCCTTCTGCTTAGTTTGCACATCGTAGCTGTGAATATGTCATGTCGTCCTGTTTTTCTTACATATTCCATCCTCATACGGTTGTCTTACATCAAAGTATTGCTTGTTTGTATCATGCATCAATGAGTTCTGAAGAGTGATTTTATTCTTTTGTGTTGTGGGTACAACTTGACATGGCCAAGTCAAAAAAGAGCAAGGAAAATAATATAGTAGGGAGTGCTGTTACTCGTCGGGTGAAACGGAAAGGGTTCTGCCGTTGAGATTCTGCTGGTACTTATAGTGCAGTAGAAGGTCCAGGTCCACCGGCTAAATCTACAAACGCAGTATCACCTGCTCCACCAGCTCTAGCATCCGCTTCAACTGTACCAGCATCTCAACCAGTTACTCATTCGTTTGCTCCGGAACTGGCCAGTTCCCAAGCTTCCTTCACACCTAACACTACTTCTGAAGCACTGCTGACACAAACAGGACTTGGCAAGATCAGATGAACCTCATGAGCATCAACACCAAGACGGTACCTGACCGAGTCAAGTTGCAGTTGCATGCTCCTTTATATGTACTCTCACAGTTTGATGTACACTAACACTTTCCATATTCGTTATTGAATTAGCACCATGGCGCAAGCGGAAACAGACATCAGGGATAATGCTTGACAGATTAACAAAAATCTAAAGGAGGAAGAATGGAGATCCATTTTGGGGCAGGTTTAAAAAGGCCACGTGATGCTACAGAGTTAGCCAAGTTAGTATCAGAGGCAGTCGTTGCGGTTAGGTGTCATGCATGTATCCTCCCAACGTGGATCCAGTACAGGAATGAGAAAGACAATACCCAGTTTAACACCTTCCTTGACCATTTATCCGTAAGTAATGTTATTCATCGCAATTAGTAATATTTTCTTGCTCTGTCCCATACTTTCTAGCTCCCTCCTAATAAGACTCACATTCTTTTTTCAACAGATGAGGTTCAAGTTGGATCCAAAAGATGATGCAACTAAACAAGCATGCACTCATGTTTTTCAGTCTGCTCTGCGACAGTATCGGTACCACCTTAGAAAATCTCACTTTGAAGGCAAGGCTAACAATGAAATCACCCAAACATCTCCAGTGGAATATATTACAGATGAAGACTGGACAACCCTCGTTAAAACACTGGTCTAATCCAAAGTATCAGGTAGGCTATATGTATTTGATCAGACCACATATTGAACATGTATTTATGTATGTGCCTTACGAGTGTATCTTCTTCTAGGCTAACTGTTTGAAGAACAAAACCAATCATTCTAAAGTGAAATTCCAACAGACAACAGGATCTCGTAGCTATATTCCACACTGCGAGGCTCTTGTAAATAGCTGCTACTTCCTTCTTCTTCTGTGCCATATTATCGTATCTATATTGACTTGTTCCGAATACAGAGGAAAGCCCATGCGGACCAAAAAGAACCTGAACCGAATGCAGTGCAAATGTTCAAGGATTGCCACACTAGTAAGATTAAGGGCATGATCACACCAGTTCAAGCCGCTGTTGTAAGTCCTTACTCATCCTGCCTTGAACTGATTAGTACTGTGATGTGTTCATTTAACTACTTGGTTTGCAGCCAATGTCAGTTACTCTGTTCACTTTTATTCACAGTTGTCTTAACGTATCATTTTCACCTTACATGGTTTAAAAGAGATGAAGGATATTCTTTTGGTCTTGATCTGTAATCTAGTTGTTATGTTCATGTGCGCACACAATGATAAAATAGCCTGTTTGTTTTATATCTGTTTGCCCATGATATGAATGATGTCATACTATGTTCATCCTACTTTAAACCATGTCTCTTCATCCTTATATGTCAATGAATCTGAGGAAATAGACAATACAGTAGGCATGCTACATGGACATATGTTCCGAAAGTGATTTTATTATGTAGTTGGCACTACAATACATGCTAATGTAATACAGTAGTTCACCAAAATAAGTTATGTATACATGTTTAACCAACTTTGTTTGTTTTTGTCTCATTAGTAACTTATATGGTACACTAATTTACAAGTTCAAACTTTCAGGAAGCTATGGAACAAATGATTGAATAGCCACAACCACCTGAAGGTGACGAGGCTACTACAGGCAAAATGTCACCTCTTGCTGCAGCGCGTCAGTATCTCTCCACTAACAGTTCAAAAAGCACCTTCCTGCGTAATTCTGGGTTGGTTGTCAAGGTAACCTCGTCCAAATCGCCTACTGAACGAAATCTTCCTGCTAGACAGAGTGATATATATGTGCTCTAGACACAAGTCCAATCCCTAATGGATGTTGTTTCGGAAACAGGAATAGTGGTTGAGAAATTTCGTCAAGATATGAATGGTTTAGAAACCAGACTATCAGACATTCACTTCGTTGTTCAAGAGCAATAGCGGAAAAGGTGGAGATCGTGCTGCTCCATCAGATTCTATAGCCTGAAACATTAGCACTCAGGTCAAATGATCTGTGCTTCTATACATCTGATGGTGCTTTTATCTGGAAGGACTGAAAACTTTATGCCAATAAGCCTTTTGTTGTATGGTTGGAATTTATTTTGTTCTGATACAACATTTATGATGCTGCCTTAGCCTACAGTAATTATGATGCTATTTTTGTATAGTGTAGGTTTATCTTAGTATTGTATTCGGGTGAAAGCTTCATAGGAGCCAACATGCCAACATTCGTCGGGCCCATTCCAATTGGGCTAAAAACGATTACGGGCCGAAATTGGCATGTAGCCCACTAAAAATATCTGGGCCTAAAGAGCATAAGCTTTCATATTTTTCTGTTAGGCCTGTGCCCATAGTGGGCCTTTAACAGGCCTAAGCATAATTTGGGCCCTCAGTAAAAATAGGCCGTTTACAGGTGTAAATATCTCGAGCCCATAAAAACATGGGCCTTTAATAGACCGAAAGTGAGATTGGGCCCTGATTGTGCCAAATAACCCACTGGAATTAGTAGGCCGAAATGGTGGCCCATTTACGATGCAGATCTTTGATAGGCCAAAATTCGGACGGGACCTAAATGCGCCGACCTAATACACGAGCCTTTAACAGGCCGGAACTTCAGTCGGGCTAGATTATCGTCATTTTTATATGGGTCGTTAATGGGCCTGATATGACGGTGGGCCCCATATGGCCCATGGTTTACGTTCGGCATTAACAGGCCGAAAATGACAACAGGCCGAAAGTGGCCCAAAGCTATAGTGGGCCTCTAACAGGCCGAATGTCAGACATGGCCGAATATGACACAAATACTTCATGGTCGTTTATGGGTTGAAAGTTTTGATGGCCTGTAAATGGGCCCAAATGAAGCCGGACCTTTAACAGCCGGAAATACACTAGGCCGTGATTCGGCCCAATTACTTAGGGGACTGTTAATGGGCCTGAAGTGACCATGGGCCGCGTGGCTGACAAGTTTAGGACAGGCCGTTAACGGGCCAATTTGACAGAGAATGTTGGGCCTTTAGCTGGGCCGACCCATTATGGTCCGCTAAATTCTTTGGGCTTTAGCTAGGCCGGCCCATTATGGTCTGCTAAATCTTATGGGCCTTCGGTTGGGCCGGCCCATTTAAACTTTGTGGGCCACTTTTGGGCTGGTCCACGTGTCAACATATCATAGGCCCATCTTGACCGTCGGATGAGTGACACCTGTGCCAACGCGGAGCTGACGCGTGGATCCGTCAGCCAATGAGAATTTTACACATGGAAAATCGGCATTGGTCATGGCTGTTAACGGGTTATCGGATCCAAAATCCGACCCGATAGCTTAAGGGCGTTCCGTTACGGTGGATGCCACGTCTTGGTCACCCTTGACGAAAGCACTTCTGTGATGCGCGATTTATCGTCATTGAAGTGGACACTTCCGTGATGATAATTTTGGCAGTGTCATGAACACTTCTACGACAGCACATGTATGACTATCTTGATTTTGTCATAAATTTGTCATGGATGTACATGCATGATAGAAAACGTGACCTACTGTGACAAACACGTATCATCATGGAAGTGTATTTTTTTTGTAGTGTTGAGGGCAGCATTGAGGACGAGGACAAGGACGCGATCGACTTGAGCAGGGGGGACATGGAGTCCACCAACTATGGCATGTCGCCAGGACAAGTCATCGACGTCTCATCTCACACCGGTGATGCATAGGCTGGTGCTGAGGGAGTCCTGGATTAGGGGGTCCTCGGACGTCCGGGCTATGTGACGTGGGCTGGACTGATGGGCCCTGCAGATACAAGACGGAAGACTTTTCCTCGTGTCCGGATGGGACTCTCCTTTGTGTGGATGGCAAGCTTGGGATGCGAATGTGAAGATTCCTTTTTCTATAAACTGACTTTGTACAACCCTAGTCCCCTCCGGTGACTATATAAACCGGAGGGTTTAGTCCGTAGAGGCAATCATAATCATACATGCTAGACATCTAGGGTTTAGCCATTACGATCCCGCGGTAGATCAACTCTTGTAACCCCTATACTCATCAAAGTCAATCAAGCAGGACATAGGGTATTACCTCGATCAAGAGGGCCCGAACCTGGGTAAACACTGTGTCCCTGTCTCCTGTTACCTTCAATCCTTAGACGCATAGTTTGGGACCCCCTACCCGAGATCTGTCGGTTTTGACACCGACATTGGTGCTTTCACTGAGAGTTCCACTATGTCGTCATTGAAAAGCTCGATGGCTTCATGTGTCATCTACAACAATGCTACTGGGAAGGAGGTTTTTCTCCTTGGCCAGATTCGGCGGCTTTGCACTGTGGGCCAACTTGGTTGGCCACCTGGAGCAGATCGACAGCTACGCCCCTGGTCACCAGATCAGTTTCAAAAATTTGAAGTATATCGCCGACATCCGAGGAGACTTGATCTTCCAAGGGTTCGCGGCTCCAACCACCGCTCCGGCCTTAGACCAGGAGTGCATCACCAGGTCCGGAGACGGGAGTCTAGAGGCCGCCGGACTATTATGGCTATAGAGCTCAACACTGGAGAACCGAAGAGGATAGCTCCACCGACAGCCATCACAAAGCCGGACTCTTCTCCGGACACTAGCTCCAGACCCTCGCAGTCCGTGTCTTGCGAGCTCGGCCAGGGAACTGCGGTCTCCATCCAAACCTCGTTGTTAAATGAGGCTCTTGACCTAATGTGATCCCTCGCCATCCTAGAGCAACCACATCCAAATTGCACCTAGCCCAGACTAGGGGCCGAAAATAGGGAATTTTACTTCCCACCCACCACCCACTTAATAGCCACTGTCGAGGACCTAACCGACATGCTCGACTAGGCCGACGAAGGCATCGACGGTACAAACGACGATGCCAGAGAGGAATATGCCTAAAACCCACCATTCACCGGACGCTGGATGGCCACTTCCTCATACAAAGTGTACATGGTGGACACAGCTAAAGAGGGCGATGGCGATGATGAGAAAGATCCAGTCGAGGACGAACGTCCTAAGATACAACCAAAGCGTCGACGTCAACGACGCCGCTCTAAATCACGTCGCGGAAAGGACAGCAATACCGACACCGGAGACGATGACACTTCGGAGAACGCCGAAGACCAAGAAGACCCCATCGAACCAACATCCGAACAGGATGATCGGGAGGACGGGCAGGTCGACCCTGACGACTAAGCAAGGAACGAAGGCTCCGAGGATAGCAACTATCTAACACTCTCTAAGGACGACGTGAGCCTCGGCGACGAAGATTTCATCGTGCCAGAGGAACCCCTTGAACAAGAGCACTTTAAGAGCCAGCTAATAGCCACTGCTAGAAGCCTAAAGAAAAAGCAGCAGAAGGTTCAAGCTAACCAAGATCGTCTCAACAACAGATGGACTAATGTCCTGGCAGTCGAACAATACGGCCTCGAACACCAAACGAAGAGTTATCCAATCTGTAAACTGCTACCCCTATTCGACAATGAGTCACTGGAGCCCATACCACCCGCACGTAACGCGGCTGGAGGACCTGACCGACCACCACGTGGCCGAGACGGAACGGCAACTCAAGCCGAACACCAGCCCGCGCCACCTCGCCATAAGAGCGGAGAAACAATATCTCGGGGATACACTTATGACCTACGTCAGGACCTGGACAATAGATCCGGCCAAACCAGGTCAATCAACGGATCAAGGGGGTGTTCCCAAGCGCGAGAAGACAGCCATCAGGCCTGGCGCGACAAACACAGCCCCACCAGGGCCGAAAACTGCATACGGACTTCATCCGTACTACGCCGTGATGTTGCCCGATACAAAGGCACCGCACACCCCCTATGCTTCACCGATGAAGTTATGGAGCACCAGTTCCCAGAAGGGTTTAAACCCGTGAACATCGAATCATATGATGCCACAATAGATCCTACAGTATGGATTGAAGAGTTTCTCCTCCACATTCACATGGCACGCTGTGATGATCTACATGCCATCGAGTACCTCCCCCTAAAATTCAAGGGGCCAGCATGGCACTGGCTGAACAGCCTACCAGAAAACTCTATCGGTAGCTAGGAGGACTTGGAGGAAGCATTTAGAGACATGTTCCAAGGTACCTATGTTCAGCCCCCAGACGCCAATGACCTTAGTAATATAATTCAGCAACCCGAGGAATTAGCCCGGTAGCTCTGGACGAGGTTCCTAATAAAAAAGAACAAGATTGTGGATTGTCCGGACACCAAAGCCCTCGTGGCATTCAAACATAGAGTCCGAGATGAGTGGCTCGCCCGACACCTCGGCCAAGAAAATCCGAAGTCCATGGCCGCCCTTACCGCACTGATGACCCCCTTTTGCACGGTAGAGGATAGCTGGCTTGCTCGTAGAAGCAACAGCACCAGCGACCTTGGCACCTACGAAACTAGGGACGACAATGGCAAGCCTCGAAGTGACAAACACAAGCATCTAAACAATAATGAAGGAACCCAAGTCACGGCGGTTAACGCCGGATTCAGTGGCTTCAAACCCGGTCAATGGAAGAAGCCATTCAAGGCAAACAAAGATGGCCCATCCAGTTTAGACCGAATACTTGATTGGCCTTGCCAGATTCGTGGCACCCCGATAATCCCGCCAATCAAAGCAGTAGGAATTGTTTGGTCTTTAAACAGACCGGCAAAATCAACGCCGAACACTAGGGGAAAGGGGCCGCCCAGCGACTACGACGACCAAGAGCCTCGTCAACTGAACACAGGGGGACATAAGCAATTTTCCCCCAAGGTAAAAACAGTGAGCATGATATATGTCACACATATCCCTAGGAAGGAGCACAAGCATGCATTACGGGACGTATATGCCATACAGCTGGTCGCCCAAAAATTCAACCCATGGTCAGCTTGTCCGATCACTTTAGATCGAAAGGACCACCCAACCAACATCCGTTATGGAGGTTTGGCAGCTCTAGTCCTTGATCCAATCATCGAGGATTCCACCTCTCGCAAGGCCTCATGGACGGTGGCGGCAGTCTCAATCTACTTTATCAAGACACTGCCCGCAAAATGGGCATTCATCCGTCAAGAATCAAGCCTACTGAAACTACCTTCAAAGTAGTAATACCCGGTGTAGAGGCCCGCTTCACGGGTTCAATCACACTGGAAGTCGTCTTTGGTTTGCCGGACAACTACCAAAGCAAAGACTTGATCTTCGATATCGTCCCCTTCCGCAGCGGATATCATGCACTGCTCGAACGAACCGCTTTCGCCCGCTTTAATGTGGTTCCCCACTATGCCTATCTAAATCTCAAGATGTCCGGTCTATGTGGCATCACTAAAATCAATGGAAACTCGGAACACTCCCTCCGTACTAAGGAGCATCCCACGGCCATTGCGGCCGAAATACAAAGCAGCCCCGTCAAGCAGCACACCTCATAAGCACAATTCGGCGTCCCTAGTTTGGCACTATATGCATCAGCTCCGAATCATGTCTTTGGTCAATAGTTGGGTTGCCCGGCTCCTGTGTTTGCTACCCTACATTCTGTCTGATCGGCTAGGATAGTAAAGGGAGAACTACTCCTATTGTGTTTCTGGTTCGTCTGGTAAAGCACCTCAGTAGAGAAAGCCAAAAACTGACTGTCATGATGTGGTGAGAGCTGGTCAGCCACTCGGCGACTTATTACAATCTTTGGCGATTTTTCCATATTACACGAAGGACTGTTTCCAAGTCACATACGCAACGCATCCGCATCGGGATGGCCGCGTACATACTAGGGGCTACTCTATAGACCCATCGTCAAACTCCTACGGTTAAGTGAGAGCAATAAAAGCACATAGTCTGATTGACTGGTTCGCCGCACCGGTACCTCCTTCATGGACCAAGATGTTGGGTTAAGTGTATTCGTGTGCAATTCAGAACACCCTGGTAGTATCTATATGGGGGTTGAAGCCGACGACTAGGAACTCTCAGATATAAAAAACAGCCACACAATAGGATAAAACTCTTCCTAAAGGAAAGAATATATTACAAAAGACATAGTGCTTAATACAAATTCCCGAATAGTTTGGACTCATTCATTCGAACACTACATCCTTACAGCATTGGCCTTCTACAAGGCGAGCACCTTTTAGTACATCCTCAAAATAGCGCTCCAGTGTGCAATGGCCCTTGCTTTCGGGCGGACCCTCAACTGCCACCTTTTCGGCCTTCATTTTCACCTAGTGCATTTTAACACAGGCGATGGCCATTCACGCTCCTTCTAAGCAGGACCACCTCAACTGCCACCCCACGCGTCAATTCGGGGCAGACCATCGACGAGACGCCGCACAAGGCTGAAGTAGATGTCTGGAATGGCCTCGATCGGCCACAACCAGACTATGACGTCCTTCATGGCCGCACTGTACATCTTATGCAGCTTCACCCACTGTGCCATCTGGTCAGTTAACAGTGCAGGACGCTCTTCCCCTACAAATTGCGACCATAAAAGCTTCTCCGTTGCGTATCCCTCCTGGGCCCAGAAGAAAAAGGTGGCGTCCGTGTCGACGTCCTAGGAACGGGGGTCTCCAGACTTGCCTGCCTGTGGCCCACAGCGTGGTTGGGCTGGCAGGTCTATACGGCCCGTCTTCATCGACAAGGCATTCAAGACCCTCGCGAGGGGGCAAGCCTCGCGAGGCAGACGACTTAAGACCTCCTCAGGAGTGGCCTCGCCGGGCAGGCTCGCGAGGGGCAGAGGGATCAAGGCAGGGCAAACCTCACGAGGTCCTCATGACGTGAGCCATGACGATCGAGACCAGGTGGGCGCGAGGCGGGCGCCAGCGCGCAGTGTCCTTGTTTCCTCTTTGGTGTCAAGGGGGCAAGCGCAGCCGCGGAGTACCGAGGCATCAGGCAAAGGTTTCCATATTGGTGCAACGAGACCAAGACCTGAAGGACGGCAGGACGGAGGTCACCATGGAGCCCAAGACGGCGTCACCCTAGAGCCTTTGGCAGGGAAGACCACCTTTTGTCAGGATAACTTGTACTAGTTGTCCCCTTTCAAATTGGCCATTGTTGGCTCCCTTCTTGCTCAATATTTGGGGAGGGGACCAGGGCCTATATAGGTAGAACTAGCCTCCATAGTGAAAGGGAGGAGAAGAGAGAGCACAAGGGGATGAGAGATAAGTGAGGATCGGCCTGATCACAAGTCCACCAAGCACAAGAACACCTCAACCTCAGGAGGTTGTTCTTCCCCTTGTAACTGTTCTTCATCGGCCCGAGAGGCAATCTACCACCACCACACTGAAGTAGGGTATTACACCACAACGGTGGCCTAAACCAGTATAGATCTTGTGTCTTTCTGTGTTGTGAGTTCGTTGAGTTCATCTGCGAGATGTTAGAGAGCTAGGGCGTGGATCGATAGGGAGAAAGCCTTCGCACGCACCCAAGTGTTCGAACCTCAAGGGTTTCCTGGAACCTGTGATCCGAGATCTGGCACGCTAGGTAGGGGTGCGCCGAAGCTTCCTTCCGTCACTCCGTGCTCCATTGCTTCGCCGTCTTCATGGAAGACGCGCGCCGCACTCGTGCCGAGCGCCGGGCCGCCCTCGCCGCCCACGTTGCTCAGACGGCTCTCGTCGGCGGGCCGCCTCATCGTTCCCCGTCACCAGCCGCCAACGCCGCCACCGGCCCGGCGGGGAACGAGCAGCAAGCATCCTCGCTGCATCCCTCGGTGCGGCGGGACGGCCGCACCGCCACTCCGTCGCTGACCCCGACCAGTTCTTCTTCCCAAGCACGTCGCCCTCCCTTGGATGCACGGGCTGCGCTCCTCATGGCGTAAGAGCTCCTGGGCTACCGTCCGGTCGATGACCTCTACGAGGACTGGCTCGACCGCATCGCTGAGCTTGTCCGAACCGCATGGGGCTCCCTGTCGGATTTCGGGTTCCGGCAGACCCTTGAGGTTCGAACACTGGGGTGCGCGCGGAGCTTTCGTCTCCTACCTACCTGCACCCCTCCGGCTTGCTAGGATCTAAACTAAGGAAAGAACAACACAAGAGACATAGGGTTTATACTGGTTCGGGCCACCGTTGTGGTGTAATACCCTACTCCAGTGAGTGGTGTGGTGGATTGCCTCTTGGGCTGATGATGATGAACAATACAAGGAAGAACAGCCTCGCGAGGGTCTGTTCTTGGCTGGGGCGATGAACTGCTAGGAGGAGCTCAGTCGCCCTTCTCTCTCTCTCGCTCTTTCTTTTTTCCCTCGGTCCTCTCTCCCCTATCTAGCGGGTGGCCGGTCCTATTTATAGGGGCCCTGGTCCTCTTCCCAAATACCGAGCAGGAAGGGAGCCAACAATGGCGGGCTAATTTGAAGGGGGACAACTAGTACTAGCTATCCTGACAAAAGTAGTCTTCGCCTGCGCAAAGCTCTGGTGATGACGCCGTCTTGGGCTCCACGGTGACCTCCGTCTCGTAGTCCTCCTGGTCTTGGTCTCGTTGCACCGAAATGGCAACCTTTGCCTGATGCCTCAGTACTCCGCGGTTGCACTTGCCCCTTTGCACCAAAGAGGAAAGGAGGACACTGCGCGGGCTGGCACCCGCCTGGCGCCCTCGGTCGTCATGGCTTGCGTCACGGGCACCTTGTAAGGTACCCCACCTTGATCTCTCCGCCTCCTCGTGAGCCAGCCTGACGAGGCCGTGCCTAAGGAAGCTCCGCATCGTCCGCCCCGCGAGGCTTGGCCCCTCGCGAGGGTCTTGGGTTTGTGTTGGTGAAGATGGGCCGTGCTGGGCCCCCTTTTGAGCCACGCCGCAGGCCGTAGGCAGGCAACTCTGGGGACCCCCGTTCCCAGAACACCGACAGTAGCCCCCGGGCCCAAGGCATGCTCGGACTTGGCCGTGGAGGGAGGCGGAAGGGCAAGAGCGAAGCGCCGCGGGCCCTAACAGTCTGCGGCCCTGGGCGCCGCATGGCGGCTGATTGGACGTGGGCGCCTTAGCAACCACGCGAGTTGATTAAGGAGCGGCACCCACCTTGGCTTTGCTCCTTGCTTTCCCCGGTTGCTGCTCAAATCCCTTTTCTTTCACCTCTCCTTCCTTCCTCCAAAATTTCCAGATCCGCTCCGACCGTGTGACCTAGGAAGCCATGGCGCCTCTCCAGCCCCCGGCCGTAGCTTGGTACTCGTCCGCCCTGGACCCGCCGAACGTGTCGGAGGCGAGCCTTGCCCGGTTGCGCTGGATGGCGACGGCGCGGGGCGTCAATGGGGCGAAGATGTTTAAAGCCGGCTCCGCCACCCGTGAGGGTCAAGGGAGCACCTTCTATCCGCTCTTCGTAAGTGCCATTGCTGCTGGCCTGGTGCCTCCCTTCTCCGAGTTCTTCTTCTCTGTCCTCCGCCACTATAAGCTGCAAGCCTTGCATCTCCACCCCAACTCCTTCCTTCTCTTGGAAATCTTCGCCTATTACTGCGAGGCTCACATAGGGGTGCAGCCCTCAGTGGCCTTGCTGCGCCACTACTTCTACCTCCGGACCTCTCGCAGTACTGCTTCCGCGTGCGTGAGCTTCGTCACGTACGGTGGCGCCATTGCCATTTCGAACCCCGGGAAAAGGATTGAGGGCTTCAGGAGCAAGTGGGTCTTGGTGGATGCTGGGCGCATCCACCCTCGGCTGATCTTGCCAATGGAGCAGCCCACGAGCTCCAGCAATTGGGGTCGAGCGGAGCTCACGGACCCCCGCGCGAAGCTGATGTTGGAGAAGATGGACGCGGATCTGAGGCGGCCAATATGGCGGCGGCAAAGCTGACCGGCGCGTTGCTGCTGAGGGAATTCCTGGAGCACCAGCTGGTTCCGCTTCGGCAGTACTCACTTCCGATGTGGAGGCCCCGTCCGAGCCCCGCGGCCTTAGCCGACGGTGATCTGGCTGCAGTCCTCCAATCTCTGGTCGGGGGTGATGTGGCGAGGTTGGAGGGTGCTCCTACGCCCTTGTTCCTCCATGACGACTGGGAGCAGGAAGTGGAGTCCATGCCCGCCTTAACGGGGATGGGCTCGTGCCCATGGAAACTCCCGAGGAACCGGTGGACGTGCCCTCCGACGACTCCAGCGAAGAGGAGGAAGGAGGGGAGCAGGAAACAGGGCCTGACTCCGAGGCGACTGACGGAGAGTCGAGAGCTCCCCTCCCCCGGCGCAGGTCCCGCGTTCTCCGCCTCTCTTCGAGCGATGACGACGAGGTTGACGACGAGGATGACGACGAGTAGGACGGTGGGAGCTTGCCCCCGATCCCGAAGAAGGACAAGACCGGGCTGATCTCCCGCGGGCCTGCCCCGACCCTGGGGCGGACCGCACCTTCCGCTTCCAAGCTTCCCGAGGTTGACCCTTCCAGCCGGCTTTCAGGCTTCAAATTTGGCCGGAGGCCGCTTGAGCTCGCTGGCGACGACCTGTAAGCATTCGATTCCTGTCTTTATCTCTTGCTCTGCTGCAGAGGCTTGACGTCCGCATCTCTTGGATAGGCTGGCGCCCGCAGCAAAGAAGCCGAAGGGGGCTCCTGAGGTTCCATCCGTGGCAGCTCCTCTGCCCGCGAAGGAGGGTGACCGCAACACACAGGCTTCTCCTGCCCGGTCGTCCTCGCGAGGCCTGGCTAAGCCGGCTGGGGCGAGCTCAGCCCCCACGGCCCAAGTGGCTCCCGAGGTGCTCTCGCCTGCCGCCTCCACCACAGCTGTCGGGGCGTAGCAAACTCCGCCTCAGGATGCCGCGGCCGTGCTGCCGCCTTCTCCTCCTACTCCATCGGCTGCTGTCTCTCCGACTCCTTGTGCCATTCTGGATCGTGCTATTGCTGAGCGGGACCGACTGCGGCAGGATCTTCTTGGCGCCGACCCCCGCTTGGTGGCCGGGCGCTTGGAGCTGGCTTCAGGATGGGTTCGATCCGACGCTTCGATTCGGGCGGCGCTGGTCCTGGCCTCAACGGCATGCAATGAGGAGAAGCAGGCCGTCCTTGAGGCGAAGGCTGCTCATGACGTAGCCCTGGGGGAGGTGGTCGTCGTCCGCGGTCGCTACAAGGCATTGGAGGACGAGTTGCAGGGCCTACGGGACCAGCTCACGAAAGAGGTCCGCCTTCGCCTAGAGCAGGAAGAAGGTGTGAAGGCTCACGAGGTGGCCGTCACGGAGAGGGAGGTCAAGCTCAGGAAGCGCCGCGACCGCGTAGGCACGCTGGAGAAGGAGTTGAGGGCGAGGAAGGCTGAGCTAGACGACAAGGCCCGGGTTCTTGCCGAGGACCGCGTGGCCTTCACGGAGATGCAAGCGAAGGCTCGCTCCTCACTGAGGACGCTTTACGACAGTGGCCTCGAGAGCCCACTGGCTGGCTCCGAGGACGGCCCCGCCAAGCTGCTTCCCTTCCTTGTTCGCGCTCTTGAAGATGTCGCCCTTGGCCTTGGCCCCAAGGCGGAGGCCGAGGCGCGTGTCCTGTCTTCTGCAGCACTGACGCGGGTGCTCACCCACATCTACCTTCGCGATGCCGACGTCGACCTCGACGGCCTGCTGGAGCCAGTAAGCGGCGAGCGTGCCGCTGCCACTGCCGAGGCCATGAAGGTTCGTGCGGAGGTTCTGCTGGGGAAGTTCCGGGCCTTCAGCACCAAGCTGAGGCAAGGTGCTGCCGACCCTGCTGCTCCATGAGGCGAAGCCACTCCGCGCTGCTCCACTGCCGACAAGTGGCTCCGCTGTGGCTCCTGTCATGCTTTTAATTCCTGCACATGTATCGTGCCTCGAGGAGGCATTTAAACTTGCGTTTGGTATCGAGATAATAGTGTGAACTGTAATATTTGCTTTGGAATTCCTTGAATTTACGCTTTTCCTTCCTACTTGCTTATGTTCTACGCCGGCAGAGCCCGGCCCCGCGCATACCTCACCCAACATTAGCCCCGACCGGAAACCAGGACGGGACCAAAGGAGTGAGGGGCTACGTGACAAGTTAGGCTCCTGAGTCACGATGCTCAGGAGTCCCCCTTGGCGCACGAACAGCAAGTAGGGTGGTGTGATGAGGGTGGATCTACCGTTCTAGGTCTGTAGAGCCCGGCCGCGCGCGTGCCTCACCCAGCGCTGGTCCCGACCGAAAACCAGGATGGGGCCACGGAGTGAGGGGCTATGTGACCAGTTAGGCTCCTGAGTCGCGATGCTCAGGAGTCCCCCTTGATGGTCAAATGGCCTTCGTACCTTGGCTCCGCTCGGGGAGAGACGCGCGACGAACCAGTCCCGGGGGGACCTGGCTGGGCGGCATGCGTCTGGGTGTGACCCAGGCGCAGCCCCCGTGCCCAGCCCCCTCGCGCGGCACTCCCGAGGGGAGGCGTTACGATGAGGCTAGACACTGAGCCCTGGGCTCCCTAAGGTTGATGCGGCCCGGGGGCCACCCTCAGTTGTTTATCACCAGCGCGGAGCATAGTGCTACCATATGTGTATGGGCATAGCCGTTCCTCGGCAGTGTCGTCAGCCAGCGCGAAGCATGGTGCTTCCACTGGTACATGGGAGGGGGGCCCCCTCCGGGAGGAGCCCCCGGGGCGTCTACAGCCCCGCCCTGACACGTGGCTGGCACGGTAGGGCCTGGCGAGGTGTATCTGGGTACCCGTGAGCCAGCACGGGACTCACGGGGACCTACCTCTAGGCGGGTTGCGCCTGGCACTGGGCCTTATCTTGTGATGCGTTCCTGCAAATTTGGTTAGATGTCGGCACTCTACGTCCTCGGGTCCCGTCCCTCGAGCTGGTCTCAGCCATCGCTGGTATGCCAGGTCACGATGCCATGGACAAGGCCAGAGGGTGAGGGCTGGAGAGCCAGTAAGAGCCCTGAGTCGCGATGCTCAGGTACCCCCCTTTAACGTGCAAGTGGTCGGCATGGAGAAGAAGAGGTGCCGTGGACAGGCATCAAATAATCAAGCATGGTGGGTCTAACGCATAATCGGAAATAAACGCAAATGGGATACATGCCACTGGGCCTGGCCCGAGCGGCTTGGGGATCATGCAGCCTGAGGGGCGCCCCCAACAAGGTAAGCTAACAACATGGAATAAAAAAAGGGATACACGCCGCAGGGACGGACCCACGCGGCCTGGGAATAATGCAGCCCTAGGGGGGCGCTCCAAGCTGGAAGTAAAACTAGAAAGGTGTTACCCGATGATGTTGAGGATGAAGGAGCATTGATGTAGCAGGCTCGGTGGGCTACGGGAGCCGATCCTCACGAGCCCCCAGGCCTAGGGGCCTCGGGAGGCTCCGAAGACGCTGGCAGCTCCTCGCGGGCCATCTCCATCCCTGCCAGGGAAGCAAAACGCCTGGCCTCTCGTGTCTCCGTGATGCCCCTCATGAGGCGCTGGTATGCGTCAGCCGCGCTCGGCAGGCCGTAAGGCATGCGAACGTAGCTGTGGGGTGGGCCTCCGCAGCGCCCCACTCGCGAGGGCCAGAGGCGCTCCAGAGAGGTGACTCGATTGAGCCCTGGTATGTCGATGCAGACGCGCAGCCCACCATCCTCGCCTGGATGGGGAGCCACTGCTGGTAGGCGGCGGCCGCCTTTCATGACTCTTGACTCCTGTAGCTCCTGAATGACCTTGCTGATGAACTCCTGAGGGTCTGGATCTCATTGCCTTGCTCCTTCTTGAGGGAAACGTTCTTCGAAACACGCCTCCATGTGGTGCCCAAGTGCCTCCCTCGTGACCCTAGCTAGGTCGGTGGCCCTCCAGGGGAGAGCCCCCGAGCCCTGCCTGAGGAGGGCGCTGGGCTCGCTTTCCTATGCGATGGAAGGAGGTTCCCCCTGGGCAGGCGCGGGCCCAGAGGGGCCTGCCTCCTGAGTGGTTGGGCCGGACGATGTCTTCTTCTTCTTAGGGGCGGTCTCGGGAGGCCTCCTGCTTCCATGATCCGGGTCTTCAAGTGACGCGGCCTGAAAGGCTCGTTCCAGGGAACACACCGCGTCCTTCTCTTCACAGGGTACCATGATGACTCCGCCACTTCCTGGCATCTTGAGGACGTTGTAGCCGTGGTGAGTTACGGCCATGAACTTGGCCAGCGCTGGGTACCTAAGGATGGTGTTGTAGGGCAGGCGAATGTGAGCGACATCGAAGTCGATGAGCTCGGTGTGGTAGTTGTCACGTGCCCCGAAGGTGACACGGAGGCGGACCTGCCGAATCGGGACCGTGGAGCCGTCGGTGATACCAGAGAAATGCTTGGTTGGCTGAAGCTGGCTGTAGGGCACATGGAGGTTGTTGAATGTTTCCACAGACAGGACATTGAGCCCTGCCCCGCCATCGATGAGGGTCTTGGTGACCACCACGTTGCTGATGATTGGGGAACAAAGCGTCGGGAGGACTCCGGCTGTAGTCGCACACTTGAGCTGATCTGCCAAGCTGAACATGATGGCGCACGCCGACCACCTGAGAGGGCACGTGGCTTCGAGCCTGGGGAGGACTGCGTTCACTTCGCGGGCGAACTGCTTGAAGATGAGTTGAGAGGCTGGGGCTTGTGCCCCGCCCAAGATGCAGGCGATCGCGCGCGACTCCTGGAAGCCCCCAGCCCCTCGTCCTGGTGGCGGTCTTCGTTTCTTCTTGGCTGCCGCGGCAGCGGTGGGAGGCCTGCGTTGCCTTGTGGGCGATCCTCGCGAGGCTGATCCCTCCAGTCCCCCTCGCGAGGCTGATCCCTCCAGCCTCCCTCGCGAGGCGGGTCTTGGCAGCGATCCTCGTGAGCATGGTCGCGCCACCCTTGGTGTGGGCCATAGTCTTCCCAGCGTCCTGCGTTCCTTCCTCGTCCTCGGCCGTAGCCCCGGTCTCTGCTGTCAGGGCGACGGCCGATCCTTCCTTCTCGCATGGCTCGGAGCTCTTGACATTCGTTGGTGTTGTGGGTGTGGAGGTCGTGGTACACACAGTACCGGCCGCCCTTGGAAGGTTCGGGCTGATCTCTGCCTCGCTTGGTGTCTGGTTCTGCCTTGAGCACGGTAGCCCCCTTGCGCTTCACATCCTTGGTCTTGGGCTTCTTCTCTTCTGGGTCTGCGGCAGGCAGCTCGAGGAGGGAGAGACGCCCTTCCTCGGCCCTGGCGCACTTGGTTGCCAGGTTGAACAGCTCAAAGGAGGTGCACGGGTCTTCATGCATCGCCGGCTCCTCCTTCATCTTGATGTCGCGCATGCCGTCGGAGAAGGCCGAGATGATGGCCTCCTCGGTCACCTTGGGAATCTTGAGGCGCGCATTGTTGAAGTGCTGCATGTACTTCTGCAGGGTCTCCCCGGGCTATTGCTTGATGCGGCGCATGTTGCTTACGGTGGGTGGCCGGTCACGAGTGCCTTGGAAGTTGGCGATGAAGCGGGTGCGCATCTCGTCCCAGGAGGAGATTGTGCCTGGAGCCAGGTTCAGGAGCCAGGTGCGGGCCCCGTCCTTGAGTGCCATGGGGAACCAGTTCACCATGACCTTCTCGTCTTCGTTGGCAGCTTTGATGCCCAACTCGTAGAGCTGGAGGAACTCCGTAGGGTCAGTCGTGCCGTCGTAGCGAGGAGACAAGTCTGGCTTGAACTTGCCGGGCCACGCGACGCTGTGTAGCTCGGCGGTGAAGGCGCGGCAGCCTCCTGTGGCCACTGGAGGCCTTGGATGACGGGGAGCTTGGTCTTGCATGACCCCACGCGCTGCAGCTGGGTGCAGCTTGGGGTCTTGACGCGCGGGAGCAGGAGCATTGTAGCGACGTGCTGGAGCAGGGAGCGCCCGGGCAGCTTCTTGCGGGCGAGGGACTTCTTGACAGCTCTGCTCTTGCTGCGCTGGCGCCTGCCGGAGCGGGTTCTGCCCAGGGGCCCCGCGCCTTGGATCCATGGCGCCTTCCTGAGGAGGAGGCGGTCGGGGCGCCGCCGGAGCTTCATTGCCCGCGCGGGGCGGGGTGCGGTGCAGCGGAACGGATGGCGCAGGAGAGCCCCCTGCAGCGCAGACGAGCTCGGCGACACGGTCGAGCCATTCTTCGCAGACGTTGTCGACGGGCCGGTAGCGCAGGAGCTCGTTCGCCGCGATGAGTGCAGCTCGAGCCTCCATGGGCGCGCGGAGCGCGCGGGACGAAGAACCAGCTGGGGTGAGCGAGGGAGTTGCGGTGCGGCCGTCTTGCCGCACGGACGGATGCTGGGACGATGCTTGCCGCTCGTCCCCCGTCGGGCCGGTGGCGGCGTTGACGGCAGGTGACGGGGAACGGTGAGGGCGCCTGCCGACTGGGGCCGTCTGGGCAACGCTGGAAGCGAGCGCGGCCCGGCGCTCGGCGCGGGCCCGACGAGCGTCAGACATGGGCGTGATGGTCGGAGGAGAACGGGGTGGTGGAAGACGAATCCCGGCGCACCCCTACCTGACGCGCCAAATGTCGGATTTCGGGTTCCGGCAGACCCTTGAGGTTCGAACACTGGGGTGCGCGCGGAGCTTTCGTCTCCTACCTACCTGCACCCCTCCGCCTTTCTAGCATCTAAACTAAGGAAAGAACAACACAAGAGACACAGGGTTTATACTGGTTCGGGCCACCGTTGTGGTGTAATACCCTACTCCAGTGTGTGGTGTGGTGGATTGCCTCTTGGGCTGAAGACGATGAACAATACAAGGAAGAACAGCCTCGCGAGGGTCTGTTCTTGGCTGGGGCGATGAACTGCTTGGAGGAGCTCAGTCGCCCTTCTCTCTCTCTCTTTCTTTTTGCCCTCGGTCCTCTCTCCCCTGTCTAGCGGGTGGCCGGTCCTATTTATAGGGGCCCTGGTCCTCTTCCCAAATACCGAGCGGGAAGAGAGCCAACAATGGCGGGCTAATTTGAAGGGGGACAGCTAGTACTAGCTATCCTGACAAAAGTAGTCTTCGCCTGCGTAAAGCTCTGGTGATGACGCCGTCTTGGGCTCCAGGTGACCTCCGTCTCGTAGTCCTCCTGGTCTTGGTCTCGTTGCACCGAAATGGCAACCTTTGCCTGATGCCTCGGTACTCCGCGGCTGCGCTTGCCCGCTTTGCACCAAAGAGGAAAGGAGGACACTGCGCGGGCTGGCACCCGCCTGGCGCCCTCGGTCGTCATGGCTTGCGTCACGGGCACCTCGTGAGGTACCCCGCCTTGATCTCTCCACCTCCTCGTGAGCCAGCCTGACGAGGCCATGCCTGAGGAAGCTCCGCGTCCTCCGCCCCACGAGGCTTGGCCCCTCGCAAGGGTCTCGGGTTTGTGTTGGTGAAGATGGGTCGTGCTGGGCCCCCTTTTGAGCCACGCCGCAGGCCGCAGGCAGGCAAGTCTGGGGACCCCCGTTCCCAGAATGCCGACAGTAGCCCCCGGGCCCAAGGCGCGCTCGGACATGGCCATGTAGGGAGGCGGAAGGGCAAGAGCGAAGCGCTGTGGGCCCTAAAAGTCTGCGGCCTTGAGCGCCGCGTGGCGGTTGATTGGACGTGGGCGCCTTAGCAACCGCGCGAGTTGATTAAGGAGCAGCACCCACCTAGGCTTTTCTCCTAGCTTTCCCCGGTTGCTGCTCAGATCCCCTTTCTTTCGCCTCTCCTTCCTTCCTCCAAAATTTCTAGATCCGCTCCGACCGTGTGACCTAGGAAGCCATGGCGCCTCGCCAGCCGCCGGCCGTAGCTTGGTACTCGTCCGCCCTGGACCCGCCGAACATGTCGGAGGCGAGGCTTGCCCGGTTGCGCCGGATGGCGACGGCGTGGGGCGTCAACGGGGCGAAGATGTTTAAAGCCGGCTCTGCCACCCCTGAGGGTCAAGGGAGCACCTTCTATCCACTCTTCGTAAGTGCCATTGCTGCTGGCATGGTGCCTCCCTTCTCCGAGTTCTTCTTCTCTGTCCTCCGCCACTATAAGCTGCAAGCCTTGCATCTCCACCCCAACTCCGTCCTTCTCTTGGAAATCTTTGCCTATTACTGCGAGGCTCACGTAGGGGTGCAGCCATCAGTGGCCTTGCTGCGCCACTACTTCTACCTCCGGACCTCTCGCGGTACTGCTTCCGCGTGCGCGAGCTTCGTCGCGTACGGTGGCGCCATTGCCATTTCGAACCCCGGGAAAAGGATTGAGGGCTTAAGGAGCAATTGGGTCTTGGTGGATGCTGGGCGCATCCACCCTCGGCTGATCTTGCCAACGGAGCAGCCCACGAGCTCCAGCAATTGGGGTCTAGCGGAGCTCACGGACCCCCGCACGAAGCTGATGTTGGAGAAGATGGACGCGGATCTGAGGCCAGCCAATATGGCGGCGGCGAAGCTGACCGGCGCGTTGCTGCTGAGGGAATTCCTGGAGCACCAGCTGGCTCCGCTTCGGCAGTACTCACTTCCGATGTGGAGGCCCCGTCCGAGCCCCGCGGCCTTAGCCGACGGTGATCTGGCTGCGGTCCTCCAATCTCTGGTCGGGGGCGATGTGGCGAGGTTGGAGGGTGCTCCTACGCCCTTGTTCCTCCGTGACAACTGGGAGCAGGTAGTGGAGGCCATTACCGCCTTCAACGGGGATGGGCTCGTGCACATGGAAACTCCCGAGGAACCGGTGGACGTGCCGTCCGACGACTCCAGCGAAGAGGAGGAAGGAGGGGAGTAGCAAAGAGGGCCTAACTCCGAGGCGACTGACGGAGAGTCGAGAGCTCCCCTCCCCCGGCGCAGGTCCCGCTTTCTCCGCCTCTCTCCGAGCGATGATGACGAGGTTGACGACGAGGATGACGACGAGCAGGACGGCGGGAGCTTGCCCCCGATCCCGAAGAAGGACAGGAGAGGGCTGATCTCCCGCGGGCCTGCCCCGACCCCGGAGCGGACCACACCTTCCGCTTCCAAGCTTCCTGAGGTTGACCCTTCCAGCCGGCTTTCAGGCTTCAAATTTGGCCGGAGGTCGCTTGACCTCGCTGGCGACGACCCGTAAGCATTCGATTCCTGTCTTTATCTGTTGCTCTGCTGCTGAGGCTTGACGTCCGCATCTCATGGATAGGCTGGCGCCCGCAGCCAAGAAGCCGAAGGGGGCTCCTGAGGTTCCATCCGTGGCAGCGCCTCTGCCCGCGAAGGAGGGTGGCCGCGACGCACAGGCTTCTCCTGCCCGGTCGTCCTCGCGAGGCCTGGCTGAGCCAGCTGGGGCGAGCTCAGCCCCCACGGCCCAAGTGGCTCCCGAGGTGCTCTCACCTGCCACCGCCACCACAGCTGTCGGGGCGCGGCAGACTCCGCCTCAGGATGCTACGGCCGTGCTGCCGCCTTCTCCTCCTACTCAATCAGCTGTTGTCTCTCCAACTCCTTCTACCGTTCTGGCTCGTGCTGTTGCTGAGCTGGACCAACTGCGGCAGGATCTTCTTGGCGCCGACCCCCGCTTGGTGGCCGGGCACTTGGAGCTGGCTTCAGGATGGGTTCGCTCTGACGCTTTGATTCGGGCGGCGCTGGTCCAGGCCTCGACGGTATGCGACAAGGAGAAGCAGGCCGTCCTTGAGGCGAAGGCTGCTCGTGATGCAGCCCTAGGGGAGGTGGTCATCGTCCGCGGTTGCTGCAAGGTGTTGGAGGACGAGTTGCAGGGCCTGCGGGACCAGCTCGCGAAAGAGGTCCGCCTTCGCCTAGAGCAGGAAGAAGGTGTGAAGGCTCACGAGGCGGCTGTCATGGAGAGGGAGGTCAAGCTCAGGAAGCGCCGCGACCGCCTAGGCGCGCTGGAGCAGGAGTTGAGGGCGAGCAAGGCCGAGCTGGACGACAAGGCCCTGGTTCTTGCCGAGGGCCGCGTGGCCTTCACAGAGATGGAGGTGAAGGCTCACTCCTCACTGAGGACGCTTTACAACAGCGACCTGGAGAGCCCACTGGCTGGCTCCGAGGACGGCCCCGCCAAGCTGCTTCCCTTCCCGGTTCGCGCTCTTGAAGATGTCGCCCTTGGCCTTGGCCCCACGGCAGAGGCCGAGGCGCGTGTCCTGTCTTCTACAGCACTGACGCGGGTGCTCACCCACATCTACCTTCGCGATCCCGACGTCGACCTCGACGGCCTGCTGGAGCCAGTAAGCGGCGAGCGTGCTGCTGCCGCTACCGAGGCCGTGAAGGGTCTCGCGGAGGTTCTGCTGGGGAAGTTCCGGGCCTTCAGCACCAAGCTGAGGCAAGGCGCTGCTGACCCCGCTGCTCCATGAGGCGAAGCCACTCCGCGCTACTCCACCGCCAACAAGTGGCTCCGCTGTGGCTCGTGTCCTGATTTTAATTCCTGCACATGTATCATGCCTCGAGGAGGCGTTTAAACTTGCGTTTGGTATCGAGATAATAGTGTGAACTGTAATATTTGCTTTTGAATTCCTTGAATTTACGCTTTTCCTTCCTACTTGCTTATGTTCTACGCCGACAGAGCCCGGCCCCGCGCATACCTCACCCAGCATTAGCCCCGACCGGAAACCAGGACGGGACCAAAGGAGTGAGGGGCTACGTGACAAGTTAGGCTCCTGAGTCGCGATGCTCAGGAGTCCCCCTTGGCGCACGAACAGCAAGTAGGGAGGTGTGATGCGGGTGGATCTACCGTTCTATGTCTGCAGAGCCCGGCCGCGCGCGTGCCTCAGCCAGTCCTGGTCCCGACCGGAAACTAGGACGGGGCCACGAAGTGAGGGGCTACATGACCAGTTAGTCTCCTGAGTCGCGATGCTCAGGAGTCCCCCTTGACGCTCAAACGGCCTTCGTACCTTGGCTCCGCTCGGGGAGAGACGCGCGACAAACCAGGCCCAGGGGGACCTGGCTGGGCGGCGTGCGTCGGGGTGTGACCCAGGCGCTGCCCCCGTGCCCAGCCCCCTCGCGCGGCACTCCCGAGGGGAGGAGTTACGATGAGGCTAGACACTGAGCCCTGGGCTCCCTGAGGTTGATGCGGCCCGGGGGCCACCCTCAGTTGTTTATCACCAGCGCGGAGCATAGTGCTACCGTATGTGTATGGGCATAGCCGCTCCTCGGCAGTGTCGTCAGCCAGCGCGGAGCATGGTGCTTCCACTGGTACGTGGGAGGGGGCCCCCCTCCGGGAGGAGCCCCCGGGGCACGTACAGCCCCGCCCTGACACGTGGCTGGCACGGTAGGGCCTGGCGAGGTGTATCTGGGTACCCGTGAGCCAGCGCGGGACTCACGGAGCCCTACCTCTAGGCGGGTTGCGCCTGGAACTGGGCCTTATCTTCTGATGCGTTCCTTGAAATTTGGTTAGATGTCGGCACTCTACGTCCTCGGGTCCCGGCCCTCGAGCTGGTCTCAGCCATCGCTGGTATGCCAGGTCGCGATGCCATGGACAAGGCCAGAGGGTGAGGGCTGGAGAGCCAATAAGAGCCCTGAGTCGCGATGCTCAGGTACCCCCCCTTTAACGTGAAAGTGGTCGGCATGGAGAAGAAGAGGTGCCGTGGACCGGCATCAAATAATCAAGCATGGTGGGTCTAACGCATAATCAGAAATAAACGCAAATGGGATACATGCCACTGGGCCTGGCCCGAGCGGCTTGGGGATCATGCAGCCTGAGGGGCGCCCCCAACAAGGTAAGCTAACAACTTGGAATAAAAAAAGGGATACATGCCGTAGGGACGGACCCACGCGGCCTGGGAATAATGCAGCCCTCGGGGGCGCTCCCAGCTGGAAGTAAAACTAGAAAGGTGTTACCCGATGATGTTGAGGATGAAGGAGCGTTGATGTAGCAGGCTCCGTGGGCTGCGGGAGCCGATCCTCACGAGCCCCCAGGCCCAGGGGCCTCGGGAGGCTCCGGAGGCGCTGGCGGCTCCTCGCGGGCCATCTCCATCCCTGCCAGGGCAGCAGAACGCTTGGCCTCTCGTGCCTCCATGATGCCCCTCATGAGGCGCTGGTACACGTCAGCCGCGCTTGGCAGGCCTTAAGGCATGCGAACGTAGCTGTGGGGTGGGCCTCCGCAGCGCCCCACTCGCGAGGGCCAGAGGCGCTCCAGAGAGGCAACTCGGTTGAGCCCTGGTATGTTGATGCAGACGCCCAGCCCACCATCCTCGCCTGGATGGGGAGCCACTGCTGGTAGGCGGCGGCGGCCTTTCATGACTCTTGACTCCTGTAGCTCCTGAATGACCTTGCTGATGAACTCCTGAGGGTCTGGATCTCCTTGCCTTGCTCCTTCTTGAGGGAAACGTGCTTCGAAACACGCCTCCATGTGGTGCCCAAGCGCCTCCCTCATGACCCTAGCTAGGTCGGTGGCCCTCCAGGGGAGAGCCCCCGAGCCCTGCCTGAGGAGGGCGCTGGGTGCGCTTTCCTATGCGATGGAAGGAGGTTCCCCCTGGGCAGGCACGGGCCCAGAGGGGCCTGCCACCTGAGTGGTCAGGCCGGACAATGTCTTCTTCTTCTTAGGGGCGGTCTCGGGAGGCCTCCTGCTTCCATGATCCGGTTCTTCCAGTGACGTGGCCTGAAAGGCTCGTTTCAGGGAACACACCGCGTCCTTCTCTTCACAGGGTACCGTGATGACTCCGCCACTTCCTGGCATCTTGAGGACGTTGTAGCCGTGGTGAGTTACGGCCATGAACTTGGCCAGCGCTGGGTACCCAAGGATGGCGTTTTACGGCAGGCGAATGTGAGCAACGTCGAAGTCGATGAGCTCGGTGCGGTAGTTGTCGCGTGCCCCGAAGGTGAAACGGAGGCGGACCTTCCCAATCGGGACCGTGGAGCCGTCGGTGATATCGGAGAAAGGCTTGGTTGGCTGAAGCTGGCTGTAGGGCACTTGGAGGTTGTTGAATGTTTCCACAGACAGGACGTTGAGCCCCGCCCCACCATCGATGAGGGTCTTGGTAACCACCACGTTGCTGATGATTAGGGAACAAAGCATCGGGAGGACTCTGGCTGTAACCGCACACTTGACCTGATCTGCCGTGCTGAACATGATGGCGCACCCCGACCACCTGAGAGGGCGCGTGGCTTCGAGCCTGGGGAGGACTGCGTTCACTTGACGGGCGAACTGCTTGAAGATGCACTGAGAGGCTGGGGCTTGTGCCCCGCACAAGATGCAGGCGATCGCGTGCGGCTCCTGGAAGCCCCCAGCCCCCTCGTCCTGGTGGCGGTCTTTGTTTCTTCTTGGCTGCGGCGGCAGCGGTGGGAGGCCTGCGTTGCCTTGCGGGCGATCCTCGCGAGGCTGATCCCTCCAGCCTCCCTCGCGAGACGGGTCTTGCCAGCGATCCTCGCGAGGTTAGTCGCGCTACCCTTGGTGTGGGCCACGGTCTTCCCAGCGTCCTGCGTTCCTTCCTCCTCCTCGGTCGTAGCCCCGGTCACTGCGGTCAGGGCGACGGCCGATCCTTCCTTCTCGCACGGCTCGGAGCTCTTGACATTCGTTGGTGTTGTGGGTGTGGAGGTCGTGGTACACACAGTACCGGCCGCCCTTGGAAGGTTCGGGCGGATCTCTGCCTCGCTTGGTGTCTGGTTCTGCCGCGAGCATGGTAGCCCCCTTGCGCTTCACATCCTTTGTCTTGGGCTTCTTCTCTTCTGGGTCTGCGGCAGGCAGCTCGAGGAGGGAGATACACCCTTCCTCGGCCCTGGCGCACTTGGTTGCCAGGCTGAACAGCTCCAAGGAGGTGCACAGGTCTTCATTCATCGCCAGCTTCTCCTTCATCTTGACGTCGCGCATGCCGTCGGAGAAGGCCGAGATGATGGCCTCCTCAGTCACCTTGGGAATCTTGAGGCGCGCGTTGTTGAAGCGCTGGATGTACTTCTGTAGGGTCTCCCCAGGCTGTTGCTTGATGTGGCGCATGTCGCTTACGGCGGGTGGCCGGTCGCGAGTGCCTTGGAAGTTGGCAATGAAGCAGGTGCGCATCTCATCCTAGGAGGAGATTGTGCCTGGAGCCAGGTTCAGGAGCGAGGTGCAGGCCCCGTCCTTGAGTGCCATGGGGAACCAGTTCGCCATGACCTTCTCGTCTCCATTGGCAGCTTTGATGCCCAGCTCGTAGTGCTGGAGGAACTCCGCAGGGTCAGCCGTGCCGTCATAGCGAGGAGGCAAGTCTGGCTTGAACTTGCCGGGCCACGCGACGCTGCGTAGCTCGGCGGTGAAGGCGCGGCAGCCTGCTGTGGCCACGGGAGGCCTTGGATGACGGGGAGATTGGTCTTGCATGTCCCCACGCGCTGCAGCTAGGTGCAGCGCGGGGTCTTGACGCGCGGGAGCAGGAGCATGGTCGCGACGTGCTGGAGCAGGGAGCGCCCGGGCAGCTTCTTGCGGGCGAGGGACTTCTTGACAGCTCTGCTCTTGCTGCGCTGGCGCCTGCCGGAGCGGGTTCCGCCCAGGGGCCACGCGCCTTGGATCCATGGCGCCTTCCTGAGGAGGAGGCGGTTGGGGCACCGCTGGAGCTTCATTGCCCGCGCGGGGTGGGGTGCGGTGCAGCGGAACGGACGGCGCAGGAGAGCCCCCTATGTCGCGGACGAGCTCGGCGACGCGGTCGAGCCATTCTTCGTAGACGTTGTCGACGAGGCAGTAGAGCAGGAGCTCATTCGCTGCGAAGAGTGCAGCTCGAGCCTCCATGGGCGCGCAGAGCGCGCTGGACAAAGAACCAGCTGGGGTGAGCGAGGGAGTTGCGGTGCGGCCATCTTGCCGCACAGACGGATGCTGGGATGATGCTTGCCGCTCGTCCCCCGCCAGGCCGGTGGTGGCGTTGACGGCAGGTGACGGGGAACGGAGAGGGCTCCCGCCGACAGGGGCCGTCTGGGCGACGCTGGAAGCGAGCGCGGCCCAGCGCTCAGCGCGGGCCCAACGAGCGTCAGACATGGGCGTGATGGTCGGAGGAGAACGGGGTGGTGGAAGACGAATCCTGGCGCACCCCAACCTGGCGCGCCAAATGTCGGATTTCGGGTTCCGTCAGACCCTTGAGGTTCGAACACTGGGGTGCGCGCGGAGCTTTCATCTCCTACCTACCTGCACCCCTCCGCCTTGCTAGGATCTAAACTAAGGAAAGAACAACACAAGAGACACAGGGTTTATACTGGTTCGGGCCACCGTTGTGGTGTAATACCCTACTCCAGTGTGTGGTGTGGTGGATTGCCTCTTGGGGCTGATGATGATGAACAATACAAGGAAGAACAGCCTCGCGAGGGTCTGTTCTTGGCTGGGGCGATGAACTGCTGGGAGGAGCTCAGTCGCCCTTCTCTCTCTCTCTCTCTCTCTTTCTTTTTGCCCTCAGTCCTCTCTCCCTTATCTAGCGGGTGTCCGGTCCTATTTATAGGGGCCCTGGTCCTCTTCCCAAATACCGAGCGGGAAGGGAACCAACAATGGCGGGCTAATTTGAAGGGGGGCAACTAGTACTAGCTATCCTAACAAAAGTAGTCTTCGCCTGCGCAAAGCTCTGGTGATGACGCCATCTTGGGCTCCACGGTGACCTCCGTCTCGTAGTCCTCCTGGTCTTGGTCTCGTTGCACTGAAATGGCAACCTTTGCATGATGCCTCGGTACTCCGCGGCTGCGCTTGCCCCCTTTGCACCAAAGAGGAAAGGAGGACACTGCGCGGGCTGGCACCCGCCTGGCGCCCTCGGTCGTCATGGCTTGCGTCACGGGCACCTCGTGAGGTACCCCGCCTTGATCTCTCCACCTCCTCGTGAGCCAGCCTGACGAGGCCGTGCCTGAGGAAGCTCCGCGTCGTCCGCCCCGCGAGGCATGGCCCCTCGCGAGGGTCTTGGGTTTGTGTTGGTGAAGATGGGCCGCGCTGGGCCCCCTTTTGATCCACGCCGCAGGCCGCAGACAGGCAAGTCTGGGGACCCCCGTTCCTAGAACGCCGACACTCCCCTCTGCCGTCCTCTGTCCGCCTCGCCCTCTGCCAGCTACGGGTGACGTAGCTCATGGAGCGCCTCCACCACCCCAGCCCGAATACGGTGCCCTGGCGCCAAGACGTGCGGCTCCGCGACGCGACTCGCCGCGTCTGGCACCCGCGCGTGAAGAGACAAGCTGTCAAGCAGTCCCTCAGCCTCAACAAAACGCTCCGCCGCTCCTCGCACTACCGCGTCAAGACCAGCTGCTGCGGCAAGCCCGCGCGCCACCTGCTGCGGCAGGGCACGGACCCCATCAAGACCAAGCTCCACCCCCAAGGCGGGTCCCGGTGACCACAGCTGGTTGTCGCGCCTTCACCCCCGAGCTGCGGAGCGTCGCCTGGTCAGGGAAGTTCAAGCCAGATCTGCCTCCTTGCTACGATGGCACCCCCGGCCCTGTAGAGTTCTTGCGACTCTACGAGCTGAGCATCGAAGCGGCCAATGGCGATGAGAAGGTCATGGCAAACTGGTTTCCCATGGCTCTCAAGGAAGGCACCTGTTCCTGGCTCCTGAACCTGCCTCTGGGCTAAATCTCCTCCTGGGACGAAATGCGCACCCACTTCATTGCCAACTTCCAGGGCACTCGCGACCGCCCCCCGGTCGCGGGCGACCTGTGCCGCATCAAGAAACAACTAGGAGAGACCCTGCAGAAGTACATTCAGCGCTTCAATAGTGCACGGATCAAGATCCCCAAGGTGACCGACGAAGCCATCATCTCTACGTTCTTTGATGGCGTCCGCGACGTCAAGATAAAGGAGGAGCTCGCCATCCATGAAGGGTTGTGCACGACCCTGGAGCTGTTCAACATCACGACCAAGTGTGCTAGAGCTGAGGAGGGGCGCCTCTCCCTCCACGAGCTTCCTGCTATGGACCTAGAGGAGAAGAAGGCCAAGGCCAAGGACGTGAAGCGCAAGGGAGCAGCTGTGCTCGCAGCGGAACCAGACACCAAGCGTGGCAGGGACCAACCAGAGTCATCCAAGGGCAGCCGTCCATTCTGTGCCTTCCACAACCTGAACACCCACAACACCAGCGACTGTCAAGAGCTCAGAGCCATTCGCTAAGGGCGCTTCAGTCAATGCCCCAAGCACGGCGACCGGGGCTACGGACGAGGAGGAGGGCGTGGTGGCGGACGCTGGGACGACCGTGGCCCGCGCCAGGAGTGGCGCGATCGACCTCGCGAGGACCGCTGGCAGGATCAGCCTCACGAGGGCGCTTGGAGGGACCCAGCCTGCATCTTGGGAGGAGCCCAGGTCCCAGCCTCGCAGCGTATCTTCAAGCAGTTTGCTCGTGAAGTGAATGCAGTCCTAACCAAGATCGAAGCCACAGGCCTGCTCAGATGGTCCTAGTGCCCCATTACGTTCAACTCGGCAGACCAGCTCAAGTGCGCAGCTACCGCTGGCACCCTCCCGATGCTCTGGTCCCCAATCATCAGCAACGTGCAAGTTACCAAGACCCATATCGACGGTGGCGCAGGTCTCGACGTCCTGTCCATCGACACATTCAACAGCCTCCAAGTGCCGTATGACCAGCTTCAGCTCACCAACACTTTCTCAGGAGTGACCGACGGTTCCACCACACCGATAGGGCAGGTTCGCCTCCCTGTCACCTTCGGTGAACGCAAGAACTACCGCACCGAGCTCATCGACTCGGACGTCGCACACATCCGTTTGCCGTACAATGCCATCCTCGGGTATCCAGCCCTGGCCAAGTTCATGGTAGTGACCCATCACGGCTACAATGTCCTCAAGATGCCGGGAAGCAGCGGGATCGTCCCGGTCCCATGTGAAAAGAAAGATGCAGTGTGCTCCCTTGAGCGTGCCTTCCAAGCTGCGGCAATCAATGACCCCGGCAGCAAGGGTGAGGGTCCTCCTGAGGCCATCCCCAAGAAGAAGAAGCAACTGCGATGCGCAGGACCTCAGGAGGGTGACGCCATGGACGGAGTCTTGTTAGGATCAGCGCCCGCTCCAGGGACGTCTCCCTCCATCGCATAGGAAGGCGCGCCCAGCGCCCTTCTCGGGCAAGGCTTGGGGGCTTTCTTCTTGAAGGCCTCAGACTTTGCCCACATCACAAGGGAGGCGCTCAGGCACCACTTGGACGCGTGCTTCGCGGCACGTTTCACTCAGGAGGGCACAGGGCGAGGATCGCCCGCCGTTCAGGATTTCATCACCAAGACGACCCAGGAGATGCAAGACGCAAGGGCCATGCACGGCGACTGCCGCTCACGAGACGCAGTTTCCCATACAGGCGAGGATGTCGAGCTGCTTGTTTGCATCGACGTTCCAGGGCTCAACAGGGCCGCTTCTCAGGAGCTTATCTGGCCTTTGCGCATGGGACGCTGCGAGGACCCACCGCACAGCTACATTCGCATGCCCTTTGGCCTGCCAAGTGTATCGTTCACCTACCAACGCAACTTGCGGCGCATCCTAGCGGATCAGGAAGCCAGACACCACGCCGTCCTTCAGGAGATGGAGACGGTCCTTAAGGAACCACCGGAGCCCAGAGCCTCCCGAGGCTCAGAGCTCCGGAGACTCGTGAGGAGCAACCCCTTCACCGTACACCTTCAGCTGCTTCAACTCTCCTTCGTCAACATGACCAGGTGACATCTTTCCAAGTCATTCTGCTGGGAGCGCCCCTCGGGCTGCGTTCCGTCCCTGTGGCATGTACCCATTTTCTTATGTCTTTATCTTACCTTGTTGGGGGAGCCCCTCGGGCTGCGTCATCCCCAAGTCGCTCGGGCCTGACCCAGTGACACGTATCTGTCATGCACTCGCTTAAGCCTGCTACTCTCATGTTCGATCTATCTATGATTACTACCTGCTCAATCGTCGCTTCCCACGGGGCCTCAGCACGCTGGCACGGCGCTGGTGCATGGGTCCGTCCCTACCACGTCGATAAACCTGAGCGGTCGAGCGCTGGCTCGCGGCACGCCTCGCGCACATCACCTCACCAGGCCCTCAGTGCCTTAATCCCCTTGCGGAGCAACCAGCGGCAGGCTGGCAACCATAACGGCAGATCATGTTCTACCTTGTGCTGGCTTGCAGGGATCTCACGAGGATAGCACCATGCGGCACCGTGAGCTCCCACCACTTCCATGTAATCCGCTTGCACGTTAAATGGGGGCTCCTGAGCATCGAGACTCAAGAGCTCTTACTGGCTCTCCAACCCTCACCCCCTGGCCTTGACCACAGCACGCGACCTGGCATACTAGCGGCGGCTGAGCTTGCTCGAGGGCCGGGACCTGAGGACGTAGAGCACAAAGGACAGCATTGAAGGGGGAGGACTCGTTTGAGCCTGTCCTAGCTACGCTGCGGATGATCGTGCACCGGTCTGACACATCAGAAAGAATCGACCCCGGACCGCCAAGATAAGTGATGAGCTCAGATCAGCTAATTGTTGGGATCTAGGGGACATGCTCACCACAGCCATGTTGCGGTAACGTCGCCTCCCTTTCTTATCTTACCACAGATGCGTGAGTGCTAAAGGGGAACCCCTGAGCATCGCGCCTCAGAGGCTCTTACTAGACATCGGGCCGCTCACCTCCTTGCCTTGACCACGGCACGTGACCTGGCATACCAGCAACGGCTGAAGCTTGCCTGGGGACCGAGACATGTCAGCGTAGAGCAACAAGTTGTCGCGAGGTGTGATGGCCTGGCTTATTAGGGATGATAGACTACTCAGATCAATAAGGAATTCCTTCTTTTCCGGGAGCCCATTCGGACAGAACTCCAAAGTTAAGTGTGGTCAGCTTGGAGTAGTGTTAGGATGGGTGACTGACCGGGAAGTTGCTCCCGGGTGCGCACGAGTGACGACAAAGTGCGCAGAAAAGACTAGTATTGATCTGTGGGGCTAGTCTAGATCCCGCCAGGAGTAACGACCACTGGCGGGTGTGTCTAGGGCGTTACAAGTTGGTATCAGAGCCAACCCTCGCGGTTACACGGATGTTTGCGGTCAGGTGCGCGGTCATGTTGTTCATAACGTTTGTGACCCGTCGTGGCACACGGCATGGTACATGTACCGGACTGGATGCAGAGACGTATGTGCCAAGAGGGAACGTTCCTGTGGCCCGACGTGGACGTCGGTTCCTCTGAGTGGGGGTGTATGTGATGGCCTGGCTTATTAGGGATGATAGACTACTCATATGAATAAGGAATTCCTTCTTTTCTAGGAGGCCATTCGGACAGAACTCCAAAGTTAAGCGTGATGTGCTTGGAGTAGTGTCAGGATGGGTGACCGACCGGGAAGTTTCTCCCGGGTGCGCACGAGTGAGGACAAAGTGTGCAGAAAAGACTAGTATTGATCTGTTGGGCCAGTCTAGATCCCGCCAGGAGTAACGACCACCGGCGGGTGTGTCTGGGGCATTACACGAGGTTGGAAAGGGAAGACCGAGCCTAAATAGAACCTGTGCTAACAAGGCTTCCTTAATTGGGATAACATCAACAAAGAAATTGCAAACCCTTTACACGCCCCCACGGGGTACTTCTTGGTTCCTCGCAGGGAACAAAAGACACGAACCTAGGAGAATCCTATCTACACACCTCCGCGGACGATGCCATCATCAACAGTGCGCCACGGGAGGCCGGCGCCAACCCCATCCAGATGAGCGACGGCGGTGGCCGGACATTGCAGCCTTGGTCCGGGCGCGGCGAGAGCTCGGGGCACGTAGGTGTCGTCACTCGTCTCCGGAGTCTCGTAGAGATCGGGAGAACTGCTGGACTAGCAGGAATTGCTACTGTTGGAGCAGCCCTGAGTGGGGCGCGCCTCGTCCTGGCGCTCTCCTTCGGGGCAGCACTCTAAGCAGCGACCCTCCGTGTCAAAGACCTTGAAGAACAGCGTGGAGGCACTGCCGTACTCGAAGTGGATCACGAGGACGCGCTCTGCACGGCAAATCCGCGCGCCCTCGCTCCCGCCATGGGTCATGATGATCTTGCCGGTGGCGACCGCTTCAACCTCTGCTCCGGTCGCCGGAGCGTCCCAGTCAGCATGCTGCAACTAGAGCTCGAGAGGCCCCCTCGGTGGCATCACATCAGAGAAGAAGCACGGGAAGCGAATCCAGGAGCTTGGGGGCATCGCCGCCCACATCACGAGCTCGCTTGAGGATTCCGCGGCGTGGACTCCAGGAGCGACGACATTTGTCGCCGGGGAGCGGCGACCTTGGTCGCGGTGCACGCGCCGATGCCCGTCGCTTCTTCCTCCCGAGCTCCCGGCTTGGGCATACAAGGGCAGTGGGTACCCAGGAGGAGGCCGCTCATACCAAGGCCTCACCACCACTTGCATCTTCGCGGCGTCGCGGCGGTGGGCTGACCTCTTCTTCGGCGGGAGCAGCGCCGGCACGTCGAGAGGAACCTTTCCCTTCTCTTTAGCAGAAAACCTACGGATCAGCGCCATTGAAGCTGCTACAGGCAGTGGAGAGGAGGAAGAAGGAGCGAGTCGAATGGGAGAAGATGAGTGACGGGGGCTCTGCCCCCCTCCCCATTTATAGCAGGAGAAGGCCAACTAGAAGCTGCTACAGGCAGTGGAGAGGAGGAAGAAGGAGCGAGTCGAATGGGAGAAGATGAGTGACGGGGGCTCTGCCCCCCTCCCCATTTATAGCAGGAGAAGGCCAACTAGCACCCCCATGATCGTAGGTAATGATGGATTCCCTTGCATGTCGAAGGGACTTCTCAAGTCAGGCAGTTGCCGAAGTAGCATGGGGAAGCAGAGATGCCCACGTCCAATCAACCGCCACGCGTCTACCGAGGTCGCAGGCTTTGGGGGCCCGCGGCGCTCTACGCTTGACCCTTTGGCTTCGCCTCGAACCCAAGCCCGAGCGCGCCTTGGGCCCGGGGGCAACTGTCAGCGTCCTGGGAACGAGGGTCCCCAGACTTGCCTGCCTGCGGCCCATGGTGTGGCTGGGCTGGCAGGTCTATACGGCCCGTCTTCATCAACAAGGCATTCAAGACCCTTGTGAGTTGCCAAGCCTCATGAGGCGGATGATGCAAGACCTCCTCCGGAGCGGCCTCGCCGGACAGGCTCGCGAGGGGCGGAGAGATCAAGGCAGGGGAAACCTTGCGAGGTCCTCATGACGTGAGCCATGACGATCGAGACCAGGCGGGCGCTAGCATGCAGTGTCCTCGTTTCCTATTTGGTGTCAAGGGGCAAGCTCAGGCGCGGAGTACCGATGCATCAGGCAAACGTTTCCAGATTGGTGCAACGAGACCAAGACCAGAAGGACAGTAGGATGGAGGTCACGATGGAGCCCAAGACGCCGTCACCCAAGAGCCCTTGGCAGGCGAAGACCACCTTTTGTCAGGATAACTTGTACTAGCTGTCCCCTTTTGAATTGGCCGTCGTTGGCTCCCTTCCCGCTCAATATTTGGGGAGAGGACCAGGGCCTATATAAGTAGAACTAGCCTCCACAATGAAAGGGAGAAAAAGAGAGAGCACAAGGGGACGAGAGACAAGTGAGGATCGGCCTGATCACAAGTCCACCAAGCACAAGAACACCTCAACCTCAGGAGGCTGTTCTTCCCCTTGTAACTATTCTTCATCAGCCCAAGAGGCAATCCACGGCCACCACACTGGAGTGGGGTATTACACCACAATGGTGGCCCGAACCAGTATAAATCTTGTGTCTTTCTGTGTGGTGAGTTCGTTGAGTTCATCTATGAAATCTTAGAGAGCTAGGGCGTGGATCGATAGGAAGAAAGCCTTCACGCGCACCCCCGTGTTCAAACCTCAAGGGTTTGCCGGAACCTGTGATCCGACAGTCCGCAGCACTCTTCAGCAGATCCGCATATGCGTCTAGAGAACTCCATAGTCGATTAAGCAAGGCATACCCCCAATCCCCAAATTTACCCTGTAATGGAAAAGGCTTACCAGCCGCTATCTGTCCGGCTTGACGGATTTCCTTGCGCACCGCGCGGGATTCGTACCACGCCTCCTTGGCGTCTTGAAGGGCCTTGGCGAGTTCAGTCCCCTTCGCCTTATTTTCCTCTTCTAAGGATTCGTACCGCGCCTCCTTGGTGTCCTCGAGCCTCTGCTCCACCTTAGTCACCCGTTCAACAAAACGGCGCCGAGCGGCCTGTTTGGCCGTTAAATCCACAGCCGCTCTATCAGCGGCCGCCTTGCTCACCCTGGCATGCTCCTTAGCTTTGGTAAGCTCACCCTTGAGGGTTTAAACTCCGGCAGAACCATCTACACAAATGCACACATTCCAGCTCTGGAAATCCTACAGAATACGGACATAAACAGGCATAACATAAGAGTATCTCATACTGTGAGCCTGGTCGAGCCGATTGTTAACAAAGACTAGATCCTCATCAGTCCGCTCTAATTTCCGTTTGAGTTCGGAAATTTCCGCTGATTGGGCAGTCGCCGCTAACAAGGAGGCCTGTTTTAGTCCAAATGAAATAGCATGTTACCACCCGATAACTGACTATTGATCCTCTGCTCGCTTTTCTTTCAAAAACTAAACAGAGTCTTAGGAGATACTGTCTATATACAGGCATATTTCTCATACAAATAACAAAAAATATTACATTGCATACCTCGAAGCCTGCTAGCAGGCTGGCTTTGTTCAGCCCGCTCTCGACGGACTGAATCTTCTCAGCCACCGTACCCATCAGGATGCGGTGCTCGTCAAGGACGGATGCACTTTGCAGCGCGTCCACCATGGTATTCGGTGCATCTGGGTTAACAGAGGACGCCACTCCCCCTTTCCTCGTAGATGGTCTCTTACCAGACTCCGGAGCCGTATCAGTCTATAGAGTAGTATGCGGCTGTGGGTCGGATGGACTGGGGCCCCCGTCGCCAATCTCCATGGGGGGGCGTACCCCCAGCCCTTCGGCAGCCGAGGTGTTGCCCTCCGGTGCCATCAAGTCGCCCCCCACAGCATCTAATCGAGGCCCAGGGATGGCCTATGCGCTGACACCTCGGTGTCATCCACTCTAGGTGGTGTGGAAGCTAGGGGAGGCGATTCGCTCTCCATCAACTCCGGCAGAAGATCCCCCGAGGATGAGGATTGCTGGGGAAGACTGCAGGCCGGACTAACAAAAAATGGAACTTAGAGTTATCATCACAGTCCATAGAGATTGGATGTATGTGGAAATATCTCGGACTACTTACGAGTCGGCTTGGGGCTTGGTCCGGTGAAGGTGTGTCAGGATGGCCTCAGCGTCTGACTCCGAGTCATCGTGGAGGGTAACTTTGTCCCTCTTGGAGGCTTCGGCCTCCAGGTCTTCGGAGGCCACCCTTTTCTTCCCTTTGCGGGGAGGATCTTCTTCTTCATCCTCCTCCTTGTCGTCATCGCCCTCGTGAGAGGACTAGGCATCAGCTTCTCTGGACATTGCGTCCGAAGTGTCTTCCTCTTTCTTCTTCTTCTTCTCATCCTTCTTTACCGGTGCCTGGTATGGCACCGAGACTAGCATCCTCATTAATAGAGGATCGGCTGGGTTTTCGGGGAGCGGAGCCGAACACTGGATCTGCTCCACCTTTTTGGTCCAGACTTGTTTGCAGATAGACTACTCAATACTTCTCCTTAAGATGAATGCACCAATTAGTGTTTGGAGGTTTTTTAACATACCTCAGAGGCTGGATGATTGCAGTCGAGGCCGGTGTCGTTCGATGACTTTGGCCACAACTTCTGCTTCTTGAAAAGCAGCGTCCAGATCCCCTTATGCGTTGTGCCGTAGAACCGTTGTAGGGTCTGTGGCCCCTCTGGATTGAAGTTCCACATCCTGAGGGATCGCCGCTGGCAGGGAAGTGCTTGGCAGATCAACATCACTTGGATCGCGTCAGCAAGGGTAATATCCTTCGCTATCATGCCTTTGACGCCCTTCTGCAGCTGCAGCACCTCATTGACCTACCCGCAGTCTGGACCCTTGTCGGTCTAGGATGTGAGCCTTTAGCAGGGGTCCAAATCTGAAGGCTGGAGCGGCTGCCCACTTGGAGGCACGGGGTTTTGTTATATAGAACCATTCCTGTTGCCATATCCTGACGGTGTCCACAAAGACTCCCTTTGGCCAGTTGACTTTGGGGAGCTTGCTCACCATAACGCAACCGCAGTCCCCATGTTGCCCATCGACCACCTTCGGCTTCACATTGAAAATCTTGAGCCATAAGCCGAAGTGTGGAGGGACACGGAGGAAGTCCTCACACACAATGATGAATGCCGAGATGTGCAGGAATGAATTTGGGGCCAGATCGTGAAAATCTAGCCCGTAGTAGAACATGAGACCCCTCACAAAGGGGTGGAGGGCGAATCCGAGTCCGTGGAGGAACTGGGGGACGAATACCACCCTCTCATCAGGCTCTGGAGTTGCGATGACCTGCGCCGGATCGGGAATCTTGTGCTTGATTTCTGCGGTTAGATACCGCGCCTCCCGCAGCTCCTTGATATTCTCCTCTGTGATGGGGGAAGCCATCCACTTGCTCTGAGAGCCGGCCATGGTCGAAGGAGTCGCGAAGGGAAGAAAAGCTTGGAACTTGGGTGTTTGAGCTCGAGGATGGGGAAGCAGAGAGAGAGAATGAGGCGTGGGACGGAAGAGTTGGATTTTATCCGCTTATATGGATTGCGAATATCAAGCATCCCCCTTCTTTAGCCTTAAAACTCGCCTGTTCCCAAGGGGTCGTGCGTATAGCATGGTTAGATTACCAAAACTCGCATTGATGAGAATCCCACAATAAGGGGACATGATCTCTATTTTGACAAGACGTGCCGATAGAAGTTTCGTGTTAAAACGCGAAGCGGGAGGTCCCAACAATGGTTCGAAATAATAGCATAGCTGAGCATGACGTTTCGCCGGAAAAAGTTGTTGATGGATATACCTTATTTTAAGTATTATGCTTTTATGGTTGGAGAGTTAACTTGTTAAACAGATCTGGACATAGTTCTCGTTGATCAACTACTTTGAAGTATTCGGAGGAGGAACCCGCCTTGCAATCTGAAGACAATCTGCGCACCGGACACATCGACATTGAAGCCTGGTTCAGGGGCTACTGAGGGAGTCCTGGATTAGTGGGTCCTCGGGCGTCCGGGCTATGTGACGTGGGCCGGACTGATGGGCCGTGAAGATACAAGGCGGAAGACTTTTCCCCATGTCCGGATGGGACTCTCTTTTGCATGGATGGCAAGCTTGGCGCGCGAATATGAAAATTCCTTTCTCTACAAACCGACTTTGTACGACCCTAGTCCCCTCCGGTGTCTATATAGATCGGAGGGTTTAGTCCATAGAGGCAATCATAATCATACAGGCTAGACATCTAGGGTTTAGCCATTATGATCTCGTGGTAGATGAACTCTTGTAACCCCTATACTCATCAAAGTCAATCAAGCAGGACGTAGGGTATTACCTCCATCAAGCAGGCCTACACCTAGGTAAACACTTGTCCCTGTCTCCTTTTACCTTCGATCCTTAGACGCACAGTTTGGGACCCCCTACCCGAGATCTGCCGGTTTTGACACCGACAAGCGCGGCAGCGGATTTGTTAAAATTATGCATACTTAGGCTTTGTTTTTAATGCTGGTCTTTTGTTAGATTCAGTAAGGGTGGTCTGTCTACTGTATGCTCTTTTTAATTACTATAATTTCTCGATTCAGTAAGTGTGGTCTGTCTGCTGTATGCTCTTTTGTGTGCCCAAATTTTCGAGCGATGTTAAATTATGCAATGACGTACCCAGGGAAATTTCCACCAAAATTTACATTATCAAACTCATCCCATGCGCGTAAAGCAGAAGAATCGTTTGCGATGCACACAGTCGTTCAAAGTGAATGGTCCGGCGGCACCGCGCACAAAGTTTCCCTCCACATTTCCAAAAAAATTTGGCCTACCGCCAAAATATCTACCCCGCCCCTTCCCCACCCCCTTTTCTCCCAGACAACAAGTCACATTTCCCATGTTTCCTCCTTCCTTCTTTCCTTCCTAAGCTATAGCCGCTTCCTCGCTTGCTTCCTCGCTCTCGCCGTCTCGCATCCTACCGCCGGGGTCGCCATGGTCTTCTTCAAAGACCTCTCCAGCGGTTCCTCCTCCAGTGACGAATCCTTCACCACCTGTGTATGCCTCTCTTCTCTCTCTCAGGCTATGACTTGGAATGAAGGATTTTAACCCACCGGTCGATTTGAGTCATCTGTTCCTCTTGTAGGCTCCCTAGGACCATCAGTGGCAATGAATGGAGCGGGGTGGGTGAAGATCTATCTGCTCATTGTCACCATCAATCTCCATGCATGAAGCTAGTTGTGTTTGAATCTGTCGGCAGTGGGAGAAAGTTTCTGGCATGTGCAGAGAAGGTTAGACTCTCTTTTGTTGTGACAAATCATTAGTTAGATGTGATTCAGACACTGTCATGGTCCCAACCCATTCATAACACACCTTCAACCAAACGCATCCTAAGATAGTGTCAAAGTTTGTACCTAGTATATAAAATTGTTTCCATCTCATTAGAGGTGCCGTTAAAAAATTATTTGTCACCGCTTCAGCAGTTTGTGAAGCCAACTCTGGTCCACACATCTGAGTAGCCAAGCAGTAAAATACTAAATCTTTATGGCACGAAGGAACTGGGCATCGGAGCAACTAGTGTCGGATTTCAGGTTCCGGCAAAACCCTTGAGGTTCGAACACTGGGGTCCACACAAAGATCTCTCCCCCCTAGCTCACGCTCTCACCTTGATCTCAAGGCTCAGCGCGTCGAACCCACGGGACAAAGGGACACAAGACTTATACTGGTTCGGGCCACCGTTGTGGTGTAATACCCTACTCCGGTGTGGTGTGGTGGATTGCCTCTTGGGCTGAGGATGAAAAAGTGCAAGGGATGAACAGACTCCTGAGGAGAGGTGTTCTTTGGCTCAATGATCTTGTGTGGTGGCGTTGGTGGAATGAGTCTCGTTTTTGGATACCCTCACCCTACAGTGGTGGCTAGTCCTCTTTATAGAGGACCTGGTACAACAACGGCCAAATTTGAAGGGATCCAACAATGGCCAAATTTGAAGGGAGACAACTAGTACAAGCTATCCTGACAAAAGTTGGTCTTCGCCTGCTAAAGACTCTGGTGGTGACGCCGTCTTGGGCTCCATGGTGACATCCATCCTCCCGTCCTGCAGGTCTTGGTCTTGTTGCACTGATATGGAAAACTTTGCCTGATGCCTCGGGACTCCTCGCCTGGGCTTGCCTCTTTAGTACCAAAGAGGAAACGAGGACACTTTGTGCGCTGGCACCCGCCTGGCCCAGTCTTCATGGCTTGCATCACAAGGACCTCACGAGGTGCCCCTTGCCTTGATCTCTCCACCCCTCGCGAGCCAGCCTAGTGAGGCCGCCCCCGAGGAGGTCTTGCGTCGTCCGCCTCGCGAGGTTTGGCCCCTCACGAGTGTCTTGAGTATTTGCTGGTGAAGATGGGCCGTACGGGGCCGCTGGTGGAGCCACGCCGTGGGACGCATGCAGGCAAGTGTGGGGACCCCCGTTCCCAAGATGCCAACAGTATCCCCCGAGCCCAAGGCACGCTCGGACTTGGCTTTGAGGCGAAGCCAAGGGGCAAGTGCGGAGCGTCATAGGCCCCAACAGCCTGCAGCCTCGGTTGACGTGTGGCGATTGATGGGACGTGGGCGTCTCCACTTCCCCACGCTGCCTCGACAACTTCCTGACTTGACGAGTCCCTGCTGCATGCAGAGAAAAATCATCATTACTTGTGATCGTGGGGATCGCCGGTTAGCATTTTCCCACTATAAATGTGGAGGGGGCAGAGCGCCCGTCGCTCATCCCTTCCTACTTCGCTCGCTTCTTCTCCCTTGCTTCATCTCTAGCAGCGACACTCATGGGGCCGATACGGAGGTTCTCGGTCCCAGAGAAGGGAAAAACCCCCCACGACGAGCCCGGGCCACTTCCACAGAAGAAGAGGCTGGCCCACCGCCGTGATGTAGTCGTGAGGCCGGAGGTGTCGAGGCCTTGGTGCGAGCGGCCACCTCCCGGGTATCCGCTACCTTTGTACGCCCAAGTCGAGGGCTCCGGTGGGAGAGGCGGTGAGCGGCGGCGCCAATGCCGTGGGCGTGGTCGTCGCACCATGGTGACGCACGCCGTCGCCCCAGGAGCCCATGCCATGGACTCCTCGCGCGAACTCGTGATGTGGGTGCCGATGCCTCCACGCAATTGGATTCTCTTTCCGCAGTTCTTATTCGCCGAGATGCCGCCGAGGGGCCCCCTCAAGCTTTCGCCGCAGCACGCCGACTGCGACGCCCCAGCGACTAGAGCGGAGGTTGAAGCCGTCTCCCCGGGCAAGATCTTCATGACCCGTGGTTGGGGCGAGGTTGCTCGAGTCTGCCGTGTCGAAGGCACCCTCGCCATATATTTTGACTAAGACTGTGCCTCCATGATGTTCTTTAAGGTCTTCGACAAGGAAGGTCGCCGCTTGGAGTGCTGTCCTGAAGGGGGTCGTTAGGACGGCGCAGCGGCCAATGCCGAGCCTGCCGCTGGCTTCGCCAGCAGCTCCTCTAGCAGTAGCGGTGGCACTTGGGAGTCCAACGACTCTCCTGAGGCCTACGAGACCCCGGAGACACGCAACAATAGATACGTGCCCCCGAGCTCTTGCCACACCTGGAGCAAGGCCGCAACATCCGGCCACCGTCGTCGTTGATCTGGATGGGGTTGGCTCCGGCCTCCTGTGGCCCACTATTGATGATGGCGTCGGCCATGCTGGCGTGTGTAGATAGGGCCCCTAGAAACTTCCTTCTTTTGTTCCCTGCGAGGAATCAAGATGGACCCCGCGGGGGCATGTAAAGGGTCTGTAATGTCTTTTGTTGATATTATCCTCATTATGAAAATTTGCGAACGCATGTCCTATTTCGGCTCGGTCTCCCCTTTCCATCCCCGCGGCAGCTTGGTGCTCTACGCTGACAGGTCTCGGTCCCCAGGCAGGATGCAGCCATCGCTGGTATGCCAGGTTGCAATGCCGGGATCAAGGCCAGGAGGTGAGTGGCCCGAGGTCCAGTAAGAGCTCATGAGGCGCGATGCTCAAGAGGTCCCCTTTAGCGCGCAAGCATCCATCGAGAGGTAGGAATGGGAGGCGACGTCACCGCAGTAGGGCTGCGAGAGGTGGGAATCTTATGCCGTAGCACTCGGCCGACCCGGGTGTGAAACTTATCTTGGCAGTCCGGAGTTGATTCCTTGTGCAGCGCCAGGCTTGCGCGTCGACGGGCATAGTGTAGCTAGGTTAGGCCCGTGCGAGCCTCCCCCTCTTGTCAACGCTCTTGTATGTGCACTACGTCCTTAGGTCCCAACCCTTGAGCGAGCTCAGCCACCGCTGGTATGCCAGGTCATGGTGTCGTGGTCAAGGCCAGGGGGTGAGGGCTGGTGAGCCAGTAAGAGCTCCTGAGTCACGATGCTCAGGAGCCCCCCTTTTAACGCGCAGGCGAATTGCATGGGAGAAGAGGGAGCCCGTGGTACGGCCTGCTGTTGTCCTCGGGAGGTTCCTGCAGGTTAGCGCAAAGTGGGACACAAATTGCCACTACGACTGCTGGTTTGCCACTGGTCGCTCCGCAAGAAGATGAAGGCACTGAGGGTCTGGTGAGGTGACGTACGCGGGTGTGCCACGAGCCACAGCTCGACCGCTCAGATTTGTCATTGTTGCAGGGACAGACCCGAGCACAAGCGCCGTGCTAGCATGGGCAGCCCCCGTTCTGGGATGAACGAGGGGCCGATTGGCGACGCGGGTGGCCACGGCGAGTGATAATCAAGCAATGGATGACTATAAATAAATCATGCTTGTGAACCGGCTAGCTTAGATACGTGTGAGAACGATACATGCCATTGGGACGGAACCGAGCGGCCTGGGGATGATGCAGCCCGAGGGGCGCCCCAGTGAGGTAAGCTAAAGAATGTGGTAGGATACTCGCCGCAGGGACAGGCCCACGCAACCTGGGAATAATGCAGCCCGAGTGGCGCTCCCAGCTGAATGAACTTGGAAAATGTCACCTGCTTTTGTTGTCGAAGGAGTGTTGGGGTAGCTGAAGGCGCGCGCTGAAGAAGTCGCTCATCATGAGCTGCCAAAGGCCCTGAGCCTCGAGAGGCTCTGGGGGCTCAGGTGCCTCCCTGAGGACTGTCTCCATCTTCGCGAGGACCGCGTGATGCCTGGCCTCCTGGGTTGCCAGGATGCTCCGTAGGTTGCACTGGATGGCGGCTGCCATGCTCGGCAGGCCAAACGCCATGCAAACGTAGCTATGAGGTGGACCCTCGCACCGGCCCGTGCGATGGCACCCGCCTGGCCCCAGTCGTCATGCCTTGCATCAGAGGAACCTTGTGTGGTGCCCCTTGCTTTGATCTCTCCGCCCCTCGCGAGCCAGCCTGGTGAGGCCGCCCCTGAGGAGGTCTTGCGTCGTCTGCCTTGCGAGGCTTGGCCCCTCACAACGGTCTTGAGTGTTTGCTTGTGAAGATGGGCTATACGGTCCCACTGGTGGAGCCAGGCCATGGGCCGCAGGCATGCAAGTCTGGGGACCCCCGTTCCCAAGACGCCGACAACTAGATGCTCCGGAGTCTGAGTCCCTGATTTTTTTATGCTGCGTCAGCTCGCCAGTGCAGGGCACCGGTGCGAGATGTAGCAACAATTGTCTTTACACTAGTTTTGGCATACATAGTGGACGGCCTTAGTGCTATTAGTTCTATGTTACTAAATTTGTGCATGTACACACCTGTTAGTATCAATTTGCTGTCAAACAAACACAGTCGCTATGATGTTGCAGTTATATTTACCTACCTCATAA
The DNA here is from genome assembly GCF_056163025.1 of Triticum urartu. Classification (NCBI taxonomy): domain Eukaryota; kingdom Viridiplantae; phylum Streptophyta; class Magnoliopsida; order Poales; family Poaceae; genus Triticum; species Triticum urartu. Next base: position 241,135,964 of record NC_141874.1, on the reverse strand, counting down.
AATGTTCAATTTGTTATTTATTGTACATGAGAAATAACTTGTTGTGTTGTTGTAGTTAATTATAGCTTCTGATGTTTCAGAATTTGGTTATTGTCTCAATAGAAATTAATTCATTTGCACATTGATCTTTTTGAGAAGATATGTCATAATTAACATGTTTCCTTAGTTTTTCAAAATAAGCATTGGTGATTTTCTATGTTGCTATAAACCCATTTCCCCTACAATTGTTACTGATCTAGTTTTAAATATTTTAGGATAAATGAAAACGTTCTTACTTGAAGTGGGTTGATCAAGAGTGGCCACCGTCTTTCAAGATGTGCCAAGCAAAGCTCTAGAGCATGTATGAGGAAGAGAACAGAGGTAGGCTTAGAGAAAGTGTTGTCAACGCTGAAGAATATTTGGAGATGCGGGATAAAAAAGGAAGGTGGAGAATGAGCTCAGATTTTTTAAATCAGACTTTGCTAAGATGGTGTTGGCGAAGGAGCAGGCACTTTCCCAGTTGGCCAGTGCTAAATAGGTTCTTACTAAACTGAAAGCAGAGGTGGATAAGATGAGCTAGGATGATCTCGATTAGGAAAACGCATATATTGTTCGAATATTGTTCTTATGAAGTTGAACTAGCTATATGTTGTGTTGTGCTCTTTTCAGATAGCGATCATACTGTGATGTTAAAATATATTTATGTGCCTGATATGAAACATGAATTTGCGTAATACTGGAATTATTAATTGTAAACTAATAAACCTACTAAATGTGTTATGGAACTTTGCAAATGGTTCTAGTAGTAAAAGCGCTTGTGATGGATAGCCCAATGCCATACAGTTTTCTTCATCAAATTATGTGTGATGTAGTTGATGAATGAAAACGGTTAACGAAGGCAGAGTGTGTGTGATGCACATACGAACAAAAACGTTTTCCCTAGATTGACTGCGTGGGATGTACATACGAACGGAAACGTTTTCCCTGGATTGACTGTGTGGGAAGTACATTCGAACGGAAACGTTTTCCCTGGATTGACTGCGTGGGATGTACATACGAACAGAAAAGTTTTCCCTGGATCGACTGTGTGGGATGTACATATGAACGGAAACGTATTCCTTGGATTGACTGTGTGATGTACATACAAATGGAAATGTTTCTCTGGGATTCACCATGTGGGATGTACATACGAACGAAAAGATTGGGTTTCAATGCCTCGCCAGATCGCACACAAGCTAATTTTGCCCCAGCCCGTGTCCCAGGAGGGCCTATCCCCGAAGGTTTCTAGAAGGACCCCCCTATCACCCACACTCACTTGGCGACGGATCCAAATGTCGTCGCGGAACTACTGTTGCACGCTCTTCCTCCCTCCATTTGCCTTCACCCTTCCTTCTACCATTGTTCAATCATCTTCTCCATGGAGGGAACAGGCCAGAAATGACCCCGTTATTCTTGCCCCGATCTAAAAGATGACATTATGGATGAACTCATTGATCGGTGCGACATCATCACCTTGGCTAGCATGGCAGGTTCGTTCAAGACCATCATCGACTCAACTAATAACATCATTACAAGCAAACCAAGGGTCCGGGAGCAGTTTTATCTCCAGTGTCTTCTTCGTCGTGACCCTGCTGACTGGCATGGGGACGACGGAAGCCTCTCCTTGTGCAAGTTTATGCCGCTTGATAATGATACGTGTGATGTTAAGATGCCATCGCTTGAGGGCAAGGCTTGGGCAGGTGCACATGGAGATTGGGTTGTTTATATTGTCTACAACTGCGAGTTGGAACATTTGAATGTGTACACTCGTCACCGGGTTCCACTTCCAAAAATCTCAGACTACCTAGAGGTTGAGTACACCGGTTTTCTACGTGAGTTCAAATACGATCATGGTGACTGTCGTCTACGGAAGATAGCAATTTGTCGAGTTCCCAACCGCTGTTGGGATTACACGAACTATGAAGTTGTTGCTATCTTCGGCAAGCTTGTTGCCGTCCTTACTTCCACACCTCGATGGATATTGCTCAAAAATCAATTTATGTACATGGATGAGTACTATGATGCAATTCAATATGAGGGTCTTGTGTTTGCTGCCACCACTCGTGGCACTGTTTTTCCATGGAATCCTGATACTTTTTGTATGTTTGTCTTCCACCGTAATTATAATTGTTTTATCCACATGCATGCAGGTTAGCTAGTTTCCCTTTACTAATTAACCTTCTTGCGTTTCCAAAGTCCTGTGAACATTGCACCACCTATACTTGAAAGATTTTATAACCAAGGGGGAGATGACAATGCTGATGATCACGAGCATGATGACGAGCAGGACACATATACTCAGTGGCGTCTGGCAACTTATTTCGATGGATCACCTCTTCTTGTCTGTATACAGGGCACTACTGATGTTACTAAGGAAGGAGGTGTTGTCTCGCATGGTCGCACTCTTCGGACCTATTCGAACATCCGTTGCAGGGTATTCGGGATGGATACTAGTGTACTAGCGCCAACACCTTCTCCCTGGTTTAGTATTGAAAGTCTTGGAGGAAATTCACTCTTCCTTGGAGAAAACTATCCAATGATGGTGGAAGGCGATCCAGCTGCAGTTGACACAATGTTACTACCATTTATGAGAAGCAACTGTATCTATACCTCTGACATTGCTATGCTTCCCTACCATCCCAGTATGGGTCCTGACATAGGCTGCTTCAGCCTGGATGATCAGTCCTGCATTGGTCTCGAGATTGATAGTAGATGGCCCTTCCTAGAGAATCACTTCTGGTTCAAAGCAAGTGTTTCCAACGCCGACGAGTGGTTGAGCTGAAGTTCTTTTCATTGCTTTGTTATTTGTTGTGTGAGAAAAACTTTACTTTACAAGAATGTTTTTTTGGAAATGATCTATAATCCAACGTGTATCCTCGTTGTCGTTGTGGCTTGATGACTTGTCATATGTAATCAATGTTACATTTGCATATGCATCCATCAACTCAGGCCTGCTAGTGGTGTCCATATGAACACTGCTAGTGATTTTAGTTGCAAAAATTAGATGGTGCTAGTGATTTTTAGCTGCATATTTTGAAAAATCGCAGTGTTACAAGGTTGACAAATGGCAATGTTTCTAGATAAACAAATGTCAATATTTCCAGTTTGACAAATGGCAACATACCCAAAATGACAGATGCAAATCTTACCCAATTGTTTCTATGTGTTTGCACACGGGTCATGTAAAACTACCGTTTGCGTTGAAGGGATGCACAAATCCCGCACTGCGAGGGTAGACGATAGCTCTCACTTTGCATACGGGTGTTCTATCTAAAATGTTTGCGATCAAGAGCTACAGAAATCCTGCTCGGCACATTTTCCTTTGGCTTCCTAGGAAGTTGTTGGTTTGCATACGGGTGTTTTAACTAAAATGTTTACGATGATTGTTTTATATTTAAATACCATTGACGTTTTTTGAAAAGAAAATCATTTGATAAGTCTGTACATTAAGAGAGAGAAACGCAAGTTCATTCAAAACATATCTTTCATTCTGTCACACTGCGAATTTATATTCATATGATCGAGAATTCGAGACACAGTATTAAACCCCAAAAAAACTATTTCCGGCGGCGGCGGAGGCAGCTTGTCGCATTGTCGTTGTCGTCCTCTGGGACACCGTTGTTGCAGTCTTCAAGGCAGCACAAAATGTTCTTCACTTGTAAATCAAGCATCATGTCATCGCACGATCGACGGGCGGGGCGCGGGAGGATGGCAACTGGCTCCGGTGAGAGGTAGTGGTCGACGACAGTGTCCCATGCCGTTGAGAGGGGGCGGGCACGGGCACGGGCGCGGTGGTTGCAACAAAACGCACGGGGACCGGCGCTGCGTTGGGTGGAGGGGTGCGCACGGGCAGGGGCACGGGTGCGGTGGGTTGAGCCAAATGCATGAGGGCCGACGCCACAATGGGTGGAGGGGCGTGCACAGGCACGGTCACTGGCACTCGCATGTACACGAGCTCGCGCAGGTTCGCGGAGACCTCACTGACGCCCGTGGCTTCCAGCTCTGCGATAGTGCTCGGCGACCAGCCCGTCAATGCTACGGGGATGTTCATTGGCACGGGCGCCAGGATGGGAGCTGGGATGGGAGCGGGGGCAGCAACCCCCGTGGCCAGCTCGATCTGGGCCATGTCCATGAGGCCCCATTCCTCCTTATTTTTTATCTCCTCCGGCTCGGAGCCGAATTCACCAAACTTAAAGACTAGTGGCAGATGATCATTCTGCGCCATGGTGTTGGTGCAGGTCTGCAGGGGGGAGGGGAACGGGAGGCGAACAATAGGGCCGCCCGTATTAAACAGCGGCTCGGGCGTCATTAATGGAGAGGAAGGCGGACGGCCATGGAAGTCAAAGGGCTCGCTTCCCAGTCAGCCTACGCAGCATACAACTCGCACGCTTCCCGATGAGCCTACGCATTGGAGGACAGCTTACATGCCTGTCGGTCAGCCTGCGCACCAGACTTCACTCGCACGCCTCCCGTTCAGTCAAGGTCAAGTAGTTGTCCGCATGGCACCTCATATAGCCATTAAAACAAAGACACATGAGGAAACGTGAAGGGTTAAGAGAACGCACACGATTTGGATTATACAAACGTTTGAGATATTAAAATGGCAGCTATTTTTACAAAATGCCTTTGTTGGCTGATATTCGAGTTTGCCTTCTCTCAAAATGGACACGAAAAATACCACAGCATGTCGAGTGCCATTCCATGAAAGCATGCCATGTTTCATGAATTTTAGACGAGTTTTGGATTTACTAGAATTTAAAAACAAAGTATCTCAATGTTTTTCTGGCAATAAACGATGCCTTGGTGTTTGACATTCATTTCCATTTCTTGCATGGGACCTAAGCATGCACCCAAGGACACATATTTGACTTTAAACCAATTTATATGCATTAGAGCATGTGCATGTTGTTCAAATTTGAATTATGCACATAAATGCATTGAAAACTCAATTAATGCAGAAAAATGTCCAGACGAACCCCGAAAAATCCCAAAAATTGACATACCACTCCTGTTTTTCTATGTTGACATGAGAAAAAAATTGAAAGCAATATGAGGCAATGGATATCGTTTTTTCCCTAAAGGTGGGATGTTCCGTACCGAAACCATTAGGCTTGTTGTGAGAAGCTCTGGTTTGTGAGAAGCATATCCCCAAACCTTCCCCAAATGCGACAAAAAATTTACCACGGCATGTTAATGTCGCTCCATAATAGCATGCCAAGTTTCATGAATTTCGGACGAGCTTTGGATTTACTATAATTTAAAAATCAGGTATCTCAATGTTTGCATCCGAGTGACCATGGCAGGGTGTTTGACATTCATTCCCATTTCTTGCATGGGACCTAAGCATGCACCCAAGGACACATATTCGATTTTTCAACCAATTTATATGCATTAGAGCATGTGCATGTAGTTCAAATTTGAATTATGCACATAAATGCATTGTAAACTCAATTAATGCATAAAAACGTCCAAAACGAACCCTGAAAAATCCTGAAAATTGACACAACACTCATGTTGTTCTTTGTTGACACGAGAGAATTTTTGAAAGCAATAAGAGGCAATTGATATCGTTTCGTCCCCAAAGGTGGGACGTTCCCTACAGAAACCATCAAGCTTATTATGAGAAGCTCTGGTTTGTGAGAAGCATATCCCCAAACCTGCCCCAAATGGGACAAAAAATTTACCACGGCATGTTGATGCCGCTCCATGACAACATGCCAAGTTTCATGAATTTGGGATTAGCTTTGGATTTACTAGAATTTAAAAACCAGGTATCTCAATGTTTGCCGCCGAGTGACCGTGGCAGGGTGTTTGACATTCATTCCCTTTTCTTGCATGGGACCTAAGCGTGCACCCAAGGACATAGATTTGATTTTTCAACCAATTTGTATGCATTAGAGCATGTGCTTGTTGTTCAAATTTGAATTATGCACATAAATGCATTGAAAACTCAATTAATGCATAATTATGTCCAAACAGACCTCGAAAAATCCCAAAAATTGACATAACACTCCAGTTGTTCTATGTTGACATGAGAAAAAAATTGGAAGCAATTAGAGGCAATGGATATTGTTTTGTCCCTAAAGGTGGGACATTCCCTACCGAAACCATTTGGCTTGTTGTGAGAAGCTCTGGTTTGTGAGAAGAATATCCCCAAACCTGCCACAAATGGGACAAAAAGTTTACCACAACAAGTTGATGCCACTCAATGATAGGATGCCAAGTTTCATTAATTTGGGACAAGCTTTGGATTTACTAGAATTTAAAAACAAGGTGTCTCAATGTTTGCAGCCAAGTGACCGTGGCAGGGTGTTTGACATTCATTTCCATTTCTTTCATGGGACCTAAGCATGCACCCAAGGACACATATTTGATTTTCAACCAATTTATATGAATTAGAGCGTGTGAATGTTGTTCAAATTTGAATTATGCACATAAATGCATTGAAAACTCAATTAATGCATCAAAATGTCCAGACGAACGCCGAAAAATCCCACAAATTGACATAACACTCCTGTTTTTCTATGTTGACATGAGAAAAAAATTGAAAGCAATACGAGGCAATGGATATCGTTTTGTCCCTAAAGGTGGGATGTTCCGTACCGAAACCATTAGGCTTGTTGTGAGAAGCTCTGGTTTGTGAGAAGCATATCCCCAAACCTTCCCCAAATGGGACAAAAAATTTACCACGCCATGTTGATGCCACTCCATGATAGCATGCCAAGTTTCATGAATTTCAGACGAGCTTTGGATTTACTAAAATTTAAAAACCAGGTATCTCAATGTTTGCCGCCGAGTGACCGTGGCAGGGTATTCGACATTCATTTCCATTTCTTTCATGGGACCTAAGCATGCAACCAAGGGCACACATTTGAATTTTCAACCGATTTATATGCATTAGAGCATGTGCATGTAGTTCAAATTTGAATTATGCACATAAATGCATTGAAATCTCAATTAGTGCATAAAAATGTCCAAACGAACCCTGAAAAATCCCAAAAATTGACCCAACACTCCTGCTATTCTATGATGACACGAGAGAAACTTTTTGAAAGCAATAAGAGGCAATGGATATCGTTTCGTCCCCAAAGGTGGGACATTCACTACCGAAACCATCAAGGTTGTTGTGCGAAGCTCTAGTTTGTGTGAAGCATATCCCCAAACCTCCCCCAAATGGGATAAAAAATTTACCACGACATATGGATGCTGCTCCATGATAGCATGCCAAGTTTCATGAATTTTAGACAAGCTTTGGATTTACTAGAATTTAAAAACCAGGTATCTCAATGTTTGTGGCCGAGTGACCATGTGTAACGCCCCGAGTCCGTTGTGCCAGGTGTCTTCCAGTTATTCGTTGTTGTTGCATTGTCATTGCTTGCATGCCATGCATTGCATATCATGTCATCATGTGCATTTCATTTGCATACTTGTTCGTCTCATGCATCCGAGCATTTTTCCCGTTGTCCGTTTTGCAATCCGGCGCTCCTATGTCACCCGGTGTCCCTTTCTATCTCTTTTCGTGTGCGGGCGTTAAATGTTTTCGGATTGGACCGAGACTTGTCATGTGGCCTTGGTTTACTACTGGTAGATGCCTGTCAAGTTTCGTGCCATTTGGACTTCGTTTGATACTCCAACGGTTAACCGAGGGACCGAAAAGGCCTCGTGTGTGTTGCAGCCCAACACCCTTCCAAAGTGTCCCAAAACCCACCTAAACCCCCTCCATCATCTCGGTCGTTCGATCACGATCGCGTGGCCGAAACCGCTCCTCATTTGGACTCCCCTAGCTCCCTCTACCTATAAATATGTGCTCTCCTCCGAATTTCTCGCGCAGGCAAACCCTAGATCTAACTCCCTCCACGCCGCCGGACATGTCCGCTCGCCGGCAGACGCGTCCACCCCGCTGCCATGTCGCTCCAACCAATGGGAGTGTGACACATCAGCCTCTCCGCCTCCCGTGCCCAACCGCATGGCGCCACCTATCCCGCCGCCCTCTCGCTGCCGCACCGGCCCGCCGCGGCCCATCGCGGGCCCGCTCGGATCCAGATCGCGCCACCGCCCGGCCCACTCTGCCCCGCCGCCTCGCACGCCCAAGAGCCTCGCCGTCCGGCCACGCCGCCCCGCTAGCTCACCGCCTGTGACCTCCATGCGGCCGCCCGACCGCCTGTCACTAGCACGCCTCGCCACTCCGGCGCCTCGCTCCGCCCCGCGCCACCTTGCCTGCTTCCTCCGCCGCCGGCTTCCCTCCTCAGCCACCGCAGCGCCGCGCTGCCACCTTGCTGCAGAGCTTGCCGGAGACCGCCATCACTTTGCCGCTCCGCCACCTGTCACCGGCCGCCTCCCTCGCCGCCGGAGAGCGCCGCTCGGTCCGGCTCCGACCCAGATCCGGCAGAGACGCGACCGGCGCCGCCCGATCTTCCCTTCGCCGGAGCACCTCGGACCCCGTCGTCTCCACCGCAGCCGGCCATGGCCTCGGCCTCGCCGGAGTTCAGATCTGGACGCGGTCGTCCTAGTTCCTCACCGCGCCTCGATCCAAATGCTTCATCCCTGAGCCGTACCACTTCATCCCGCATCACCCCGTCCAGTTTCCTGAGGGTATATTTTCTTCTAAGTCTTTTCCCAGTGTTATTTTATGCCTCTGTTCATCAGCTCATGATTCATCACCCGTTGCTCCATTTTGGGCGTGTAGCATATCAAAATGTTCGTCTCAGGGAGTGCATCATTTCATCTCATTGCATTATTTTCATTTTAGCTCATCTTGATACCCGAAATGCTGTTGGAAGAGAGCTATTTGAGTTAATTGTCAGATCTGCTGCACCAAATAGCTATTTGTCATTTTTGCCATGATTAATGTGTGCATGATATGCTCCTGGGCTCTACATGTGTTTTGTTATATGCCATGCCATCTTTACAGAGGTGTTATCCATATATTTTTGTGATGTGTGTGGTGACTAGCACAAGCTTGCAAAGTAGTGCATTCGTTAATGCTGATTTCAGGGACTTAGAGAGTTCACTAAGTCCTTGATCTGTTCTTCTCAACATGCCATATGTTCATGTTGTTTCGTAGTGATCCGTGCCTCTTTTGAGGATGATCAATAAGGATGATTTGTTAATATTGTGGTGCTCTATCCATCCATGTCTTTGTTTGAAATTATGGAGCACTCTAGCTTGAGTCAATCGAGCTCTACTTTTGCTATTTCGTGAATCCTGGCAGATTGTCTACTTGTTAGCGATTTTGCCGAGGATGTTGTTGTTGATCCGTGCATGCTACATTCTTGTTCTTGCCATGTCTAGCTTCTATGCCATGTCTTCTTGATGGGTGTATGCTTAGTTTGTCATGCCATTCTCTGTAGTGAGTGCATCGAGCTCGTAAACATGCCTACTCGTTAATCTGATTTGCATGCTCCAGTTTTTCACTAAGTCTGAATCTGTTTATGTTTTTTGCCATGTTCACATGCTTGCAATTGTATTTTCTGATCCCTTTTGGCTCGAAGTCACTAAGGGACTTTTGTTAAGCTCTTTGAGTAGCTCCATGTCATGCCTTGCTTGGCCATGTTAAGTTCCTGTAGCACATATTTTTCACGCTCCAAAGAGTGCTACCTGATCTGAAATTCCAGACTAGTGTTAATTTCACTAAGTCTGAAATCTGTTTATCAATTGCTCTTTTGCCATGCTTGTGTGAACCTGTTAATGGATGAATTGGCCATAGCTCAGTGTTCATCTTTTGTCAAGAATTATGAGTGGATCCCTGACATGTATTTTTTTGTCATGTTTTAGGGTTGTAGCATGTTCAACTTGATGCATTTAGATGGCTACTTGTTGTTTATCGCAGACCGGTGCCATATTTGTTTTGCTTGCCATTTCCAAACAGTGTCTCCGATTCCGGTGTTCTTTATATTGATTTCAACCGAAATCACCTCACCTTTCTAGTGGAACAATTGGATTTCCAAGTTGAGGCCAGGTTCAATCATTCCTTGTCAAATCATGCATATGCATCGCATACCGCATCCCACATATCATACCATGTTCATGTGTTGGTTGTTTACTATGTTGTGTGCTTCTTTCCGGTGTTTGCTTCTTCGGGTTGGTTCTGGTAACGTCGCGTTTGTGAGGACTCGTTCGACTACGTCCGTTTGTCTTCTTCATGGACTCGTTCTTCTTCCTTGCGGGATTTCAGGCAAGATGATCATACCCTCGAAATCACTTCTATCTTTGCTTGCTACTTGCTCGCTCTTTTGCTATGCCTATGCTACGATGCCTACCACTTGCTTATCATGCCTCCTATATTATTAAACGAAGCCTCTAACCCACCTTGTCCTAGCAAACCGTTGTTTGGCTATGTTACCGCTTTGATCAGCCCCTCTTATAGCGTTGTTAGTTGCAGGTGAAGATTGAAGATTGTTCCTTGTTGGAACATGGAGATGTTGTTCCTTATTGGAACATGTTTACTTGTTGGGATATCACAATATCTCTTATTTAATTAATGCATCTATATACATGGTAAAGGGTGGAAGGCTCGGCCTTATGCCTAGTGTTTTGTTCCACTCTTGCCGCCCTAGTTTCCGTCATATCGGTGTTATGTTCCCGGATTTTGCGTCCCTTACGCGGTTGGGCTATTATGGGAACCCCTTGACAGTTCGCCTTGATAAAAACTCCTCCAGCAATGCCCAACCTTGGTTTTACCATTTTGCACTAACAACCTACCACCTTCCCTTGGGTTCTGCAGACTCAAGGGTCATCTTTATTTTAACCCCCCCAGGCCGGTGCTCCTCAGAGTGTTGGTCCAACCGAGCAGACTGCGGGGCCACCTCGGGGAAACTTGATGTTTGGTTTTACTCGTAGGATGTCTCATCTGAGTGTGCCCTGAGAACGAGATATGTGCAGCTCCTATCGGGATTTGTCGGCACATTCGGGCGGTGTTGCTGGATTTGTTTTAACTTGTCAAAGTTGTCTTGTAGAACCGGGATACTGAGTCTGATCGGAATGTCTCGGGAGAAGGTCTATCCTTCGTTGACCGTGAGAGCTTGTCATGGGCTAAGTTGGGACACCCCTGCAGGGATTTGAACTTTCGAAAGCCGTGCCCGCGGTTATGGGCAGATGGGAATTTGTTAATGTCCGGTTGTAGAAAACCTGAAGTTGACCTTAATTAAAATGCATCAACCGTGTGTGTAACCATGATGGTCTCTTTCCGGCGGAGTCCGGGAAGTGAACACGGTGTTGGACTTATGCTTGACGTAGGTTGTTCTAGGATCACTTCTTGATCATAGTTTCTCGATTGTGCTTTGCTTTCTCTTCTCGCTCTCATTTGCGTATGTTAGCCACCATATATGCTAGTCGCTTGCTGCAGCTCCACCTCATACCTTTACCTTACCCATAAGCTTAAATAGTCATGATCGCGAGGGTGCGAGATTGCTGAGTCCCCGTGACTCACAGTTACTTCCAAAACCAGTTTGCAGGTGCCGATGTTACCGAGCAGGTGACGCAACCAAGCTCAAGGAGGAGCTCGATGAAGATCTTGTCCTTTGTCTTGTTTCGTTTCTAGTTGATCAGTAGTGGAGCCCAGTTGGGGTCGATCGGGGGACCTTATCGCATTTGGGGTTCTTCTTTTATTTTGGTTCCGTAGTCGGGCCCTGATTGTATTTGGATGATGTAATGTTATATTCATGTATTGTGTGAAGTGGCGATTGTAAGCCAACTATGTATCTCTTTCCCTTATGTATTACATGGGTTGTGTGAAGATTGCCTCACTTGCGACATTGCTTTCAATGCGGTTATGCCTCTAAGTCGTGCTTTGACACGTGGGAGATATAGCCGCATCGAGGGCGTTACAAGTTGGTATCAAAGCCTTCCGCGACCTTAGAAGCCCCCCTGCTCGATCCAATTAGCAGCCGTTGTTGAGTCTAGAAAAAACTTTTGAGTCATTTAGGAATTATATATCGGAGAGTTTAGGAATTCTTTTTACTCCCCAGTCCCTTCATCGCTCTGGTGAGGCATCCTGACGTAGAGTTTTGACTCTTCTCTTCTCAAATTTCACTAAATTTTTTTTAGGATCACGCAGGTATCTTGGAATCGTTCTGATCGATTTGTGACGAGAACATTGTTCTTGGTGCCTCCTGTAATTTAGGGGTTGTGGCAGTGTCCCGGGGAGTTGAGCTCCGAGGTGTTGTCGTCACAATTTTATCGTTGCAGTTCTGGAATACCTGAGTTTAGTTCGCCGACATCAAAAATATCTTTTATGCAGTTGTTGGTGAGATAACCTCGACGCCACCCAGTACTGGGGCGGGAGTTCGGGAGTATTTCCGTAACTCGTATAACGGATGCTTTTCGAAGGTTGAGGTAGATGGTTTCCGAAGGTTTCTTGGTTATGTGTTGAAGGATGGATACAGCTGGATGTAGGATTTGCTAGTTTTGGGTGAGATATTATGCTTCCCCTGTATCCCCAACACCTGATTGCATAACCGGAAAGTTTCGGGAGTTTATAAGTGGGAATTCAAGTAGCTCTTAGGATATCTTTCTGACGGATGTATGATATGAAATTGGGGTTCGACGTCTAGTGGTCTGCCTATTCACGGTCGGCTTTACAGTGGTCTCGTTGTGTCTTAAAGAGTCGTTGACTATGCCGACTCGGGGACGCTTTGTATGTCATGTGCACAGCCTTGTACATGATGGTGTTGTACGATCGAGCCTGTGTAGGCCCCACCACGAAAACTTTGGACGAAATCTCTATCATATGTTTGTTACGGCTTATTTTGCAAGCCAATCCTTTGTTTCGTTTTGAGTTGTGATATTCGAGTTGCTTCGAAGTCAAATGTTGATTCCATACTTTTCCTAAGTGGTGTTCTCATACTCCGATGTGAATACCAATCCTTCTTGATCATCAAGATTGCCATGTCAATCCTTTTTAACCGGTGTAATTCTCTTCAAGTGGATCTGATTATTGCAACGTCCGCAAGATCAAGTATCGGTTCTTCTCAACGGTGTTTGTTTCATCTGTCTCCAAGTTGCCTTTGTTTTTCCCAACCTCCCACCCTTGTTTTCTTCAAGGACCCAGATTTCTTATTCAAGTATCCATTTTATTGATGGAAGTCTCTCCATTCCTTTTCCGTCAATGTTCTTATCCGGTGATTCTCAGGAAGATTCTAATGGAGCTTCAAGTTCGTCAGTCTTCATTCTTTTTATTCTCCGATGGATTCTATTCAAGCTTTTGGTGTTGATCATACCCTTTTCCTCATTTCAGTGCTTTCTCATGCCGGTGCAATTCTTAAGCATTCACCTCTCGCTATTCAGTTGTTCCGGAGTGCTGAAGATATCTTGGAAGGCTCGTCTTTTCCTTCAAGATCTGTTCAAACCTAATCCGAGGTTTTTATCTCATTCAAGCCATTTTATTTAACCGGTGCTTTCTCTCTTTTAAATCGTTCAACAGTGTATCTTTTGAGTGGGCCCTAACCCACAGGACTTTTCCTAGGATCTTACCTGACTCTTCTCTTTTCCCGGCGTTACTCTCAAATTCTTTTCCAAGTTTGAGTAAGAATGATTTATCATCAGTCAAATGTCCTTCTCCAAGATCTTTCAAATTCTTTTCATCATTGACTCAATCTCTTCATTTTGATTCTTCCGGAGTGTCTAAATAATTAATGGTGGTGTTTCTCATCATCTTTCTCTGCATTTGAAGAACGAAGAAGAGTTTCTCTTTAATCTTGCTCCATTCTCTTCAAGATTCATGGTGCTAGCTTTATGCCATCCTCTCATAATTGTTTTCGAGATGGGAATTCTTTTCACCCATTCGGTGCAATTCAGGAGTCTTTTCAGTTTGATTTTCCGGAGACCATGTTTTCAAATATTATTCATTGCAACTCTCAGTTCTTTTTCTCCAATCTTACCGGTGCATCGTTCAAGTGATCTCTAATTAGTCGTGATCCCTTCGTTCTCATGTATCTAGATTCTCTCAAGTATTTTCATTCATTTGCTAATTCTTCCCAGTGTTTTTTTTATCTTCTCTTCGTCCATTTTTTCAATTCTTACGGTGGTTCGTTCAAGAGTTCTCGTCATTCGTTATCATATCAATTTATTCGTTGTTTTCAATCCTTCCCATGGTTCGTCGAAGACCTTATTAAGTTTGCGCCATATCTATGTTCATCTTTTCTATGAGAATAAGTAGTGTGCCAAATCCGTTGCTTGTCATCAATTTAAGTTGGTGAAGGATACGCATAATGTAATTCTTATTCTTGTTTCAACGAAGTGATTAATTCCTTATTCCGGAGATTCAGAAAAAATCTTGATCTCAATTGTTTCATCTTGTCTTCCTAGGAGTTCCAAGATCTCGCAATTATATCACCACGAAGATCCATCTAAATCATTACAAGGATTCACCTTGTGTTTTTCAACATCTCTTTCCTTTCGTTTGATCATTCTTTTGTTTAGCGGAGTTCTTCATGGAGGTTCTACATAATGGTCCATCAAGGATTTAAATCCTTCTCCAACTTTTTCATCGAGATTTTTTTCTAAGAAGCTCAAGCTTTCTTCTTATTGTAATCTGGAGTGCCATTCTTTCTATCGTATCATTAGAGGTGGTATTATGCCATTCTTGGTAATTTGAGTTCATGTTCCATGATTCACATGTTGTTAAGCATGATATATTTTAAATCCATCAACCTCTTCATTGGAGTTATCTTGGGTTATATTTCACCTAAAACTTTCCCTAAGGATTGTTGCTAATTATGGTGCTTATAAATGATCCAAGTTCTTCTTTTATCCTTCCGGTGAAATAAGTTTCTCATCTACTTGTTCTTATCAATCCAGTTCTTTTTCTCGTGAGTGGCAGAATTTCACCTCATAGTTTTGAGTTGTTCTCCATAAGTCCACTACAAGCTTACTCTTTTCGTTGTTGGTTTTCCCAACAACTCCGTTCGACCCTTCTCCGAAAAATGCCTTTTAAGCTATGTTGTGACAGAAGTCGGCATTTTCTTCTCCATTCTTTTCTTTCAATTATCTATCTTCTATTTCTTTCTTCCGGAGGCCTTGTGATGTTGCTCTTTTCAATCATCATGGCGAATTGTGAAGATCATGTTCAATTTCTTCCATTTACAGTCAAAGTGCTGTCCAAATTATATCAGTATTTTTCCTTCTCTATCTTGTTTAACTAGAGTGTTGTGCCCCTTTGCTCAAACCCTTTTCATCCTATCAAGTCTTGTATCTCTTTTCAACCAGAGTGCTATAAGAAATTGTTTCTTCCTAGTTCCTTTTCCTAACGGAGTGCTTTCAACTTCGTTCATTCTCGTTGCATTCTTTCTTTCAATTGTTCAACCTCTCAAGGTTCGTGGTTTCACTCGTTTTTCAAAGAAGCAACCTAGTTTTAGCTCTTCTCTTTCTCTTCTGTTTTCCCTCCGGTGCCATTCTAGATCTCGGGACGAGATCCTCTCATAGTGGTGGAGTGTTTTAACGCCCCGAGTCCGTTGTGCCAGGTGTCTTCCAGTTATTCGCTGTTGTTGCATTTTCATTGCTTGCATGTCATGCATTGCATATCATGTCATCATGTGCATTTCATTTGCATACTTGTTCATCTCATGCATCCGAGCATTTTTCCGTTGTACGTTTTGCAATCCGGCGCTCCTATGTCACCCGGTGTCCCTTTCTACCTCTTTTCGTGTGCGGTCGTTAAACATTTTCGGATTGGACCGAGACTTGTCATGTGGCCTTGGTTTACTATCGGTAGACCGCCTGTCAAGTTTCGTGCCATTTGGACTTCGTTTGATACTCCAACGGTTAACCGAGGGACCGAAAAGTTCTCGTGTGTGTTGCAGCCCAACACCCTTCCAAAGTGGACCAAAACCCACCTAAATCCCCTCCATCATCTCGGTCGTTCGATCACGATCGCGTGGCCGAAAACCGCTCCTCATTTGGACTCTCCTAGCTCCCTCTACCTATAAATATGTCCTCTCCTCCGAATTTCTCGCGCAGGCAAACCCTAGATCTAACTCCCTCCGCGCCGCCGGACATGTCCGCTCGCCGGCGGACGCGTCCACCCCGCTGCCATGTCGCTCCAACCAATGGGAGCACGACCCATCAGCCTCTCCGCCTCCCGTGCCCAACCGCATGGCGCCACCTGTCCCGCCGCCCTCTCGCCGCCGCACTGGCCCGCCGCGGCCCATCGCGGGCCCGCTCGGACCTGGATCTCGCCGCCGCCCGACCTGCTCTGCCCCGCCGCCTCGCGCGCCCAAGAGCCCCGCCGTCCGGCCTCGCCGCCCCGCTAGCTTGCCGCCGGCGACCTCCACGCGGCCACTCGACCGCCTGTCACCGGCGCGCCTCGCCACTCCGGCGCCTCGCTCTGCCCCGCGCCACCTCGCCTGCTTCCTCCTCCGCCCGCTTCCCTCCTCAGCCACCGCAGTGCCGCGCTGCCACCTCGCTGCAGAGCTCACCGGAGACCGCCGTCACTTCGCCGCTCCGCCGCCTGTCACCGGCCGCCTCCCTCGCCGTCGGAGAGCGCCGCTCGGTCCGGCTCCGACCCAGATCCGGCAGGGACGCGACCGGCGCCGCCCGATCTTCCCTTCGCCGGAGCACCTCGGACCCCGTCGTCTCCACCGCAGCCAGCCATGGCCTCGGCCTCGCCGGAATTCAGATCTGGACGCGGTCGTCCTAGTTCCTCACTGTGCCTCGATCCAAACGCTTCGTCCCCGAGACGTACCACTTCATCCCGCATCACCCCGTCCAGTTTCCAGAGGATATATTTTCTTCTAAGTCTTTTCCCAGTGTTATTTTATGCCTCTGTTCATCAGCTCATAATTCATCACCCGTTGCTCCATTTTGGGCGTGTAGCATATCAAAATGTCCGTCTCAGAGAGTGCATCATTTCATCTCACTGCATCATTTTCATTTGAGCTCATCTTGATACCCGAAACGCTGTTGGAAGAGAGCTATTTGAGTTAATTATCAGATCTGCCACACCAAATAGCTATTTGTTATTTTTGCCATGATTAATATGTGCATGATATGCTCCTGGGCTCTACATGTGTTTTGTTATATGCCATGCCATCTTTCAAGTGGTGCTATCTATGTATTTTTGTGATGTGTGTGGTGACTAGCACAAGCTTGCAAAGTAGTGCATTCGTTAATGCTGATTTCAGGGACTTGGAGATTTCACTAAGTCCTTGATCTGCTCTTTTCAATATGCCATATGTTCATGTTGTTTCCTAGTGATCCGTGCCTCTTTTGAGGATGATCAGTAAGGATGATTTGTTATTATTGTGGTGCTCTATCCATCCATGTATTTTTTTGCAATTATGGAGCAACCTAGCTTGAGTCAATCGAGCTCTACTTTTGCTATTTCGTGAATCCTGGCAGATTGTCTACTTGTTAGCGATTTTGCCGAGGATGTTGTTGTTGATCCGTGCATGCTATGTTCTTGTTCTTGCCATCTCTAGCTTCTATGCCATGTATTCTTGATGGGTGTATGCTTAGTTTGTCATGCCATACTCTGTAGTGAGTGCATCGAGCTCGTAAACATGCCTACTCGTTAATCTGATTTGCATGCTCCAGTTTTTCACTAAGTCTGAATCTCTTTATGTTTTTGCCATGTTCACATGCTTGCTATTGTATTTTCTGATCCCTTTTGGCTTAAGGTCACTAAGGTACTTTTGTTAAGCTCTTTGATTATCTCCATGTCATGCCTTGCTTTGCCATGTTAAGTTCCTCTAGCACATAGTTTTCACGCTCCAAAGAGTGCTACCTGATCTGAAATTCCAGACTAGTGTTAATTTCACTAAGTCTGAAATCTGTTTATCAATTGCTCTTTTGCCATGCTTGTTTGAACCTGTTAATGGATGAATTGGCTCCAGCTCAGTGTTCATCTTTTGTCAAGCATTATGAGTGGATCTCTGCCATGTATTTTTCTGTCATGTTTGAATGTTGTAGCATGTTTAACTTGATGCATTTATATGGCTACTTGCTGTTTATCGCAGACCGGTGTCATATTTGTTTTGCTTGCCATTTCCAAACCGTGTCTCCGATTCCGGTGTTCTTTATATCGATTTCAACCGAAATCACCTCACCTTTCCAGTGGCACACTTGGATTTCCATGCTGAGGCCAAGTTCAATCATTCCTTGTCAAATCATGCATATGCATCGCATACCGCATCCCGCATATCATACCATGTTCATGTGTTAGTTGTTTACTATGTTGTGTGCTTCTTTCCGGTGTTTGCTTCTTCGGGTTGGTTTTGGTAACGTCGTGTTTGTGAGGACTCGTTCGACTACGTCCATTTGTCTTATTCATGGACTCGTTCTTCTTCCTTGCGGGATTTCAGGCAAGATGATCATACCCTCGAAATCACTTCTATATTTGCTTGCTAGTTGCTCGCTCTTTTGCTATGCCTATGCTACGATGCCTACCACTTGCTTATCATGCCTCCCATATTGTTAAACCAAGCCTCTAACCCACCTTGTCCTAGCAAACCGTTGTTTAGCTATGTTACCGCTTTCCTCAGCCCCTCTTATAGCGTTGTTAGTTGCAGGTGAAGATTGAAGTTTGTTCCTTGTTGGAACATGGAGATGTTGTTCCTTGTTGGAAAATGTTTACTTGTTGGGATATCACAATATCTCTTATTTAATTAATGCATCTATATACTTGGTAAAGGGTGGAAGGCTCGGCCTTATGCCTGGTGTTTTGTTCCACTCTTGCCGCCCTAGTTTCCGTCATATCGGTGTTATGTTCCTGGATTTTGCGTTCCTTATGCGGTTGGGCTATTATGGGAACCCCTTGACAGTTTGCCTTGATTAAAACTCCTCCAGCAGTGCCCAACCTCGGCTTTACCATTTTGCACTAACAACCTACCACCTTCCCTTGGGTTCTGCAGACTCAAGGGTCATCTTTATTTTAACCCCCCGGGCCAGTGCTCCTCTGAGTGTTGGTCCGACCGAGCAGACTGCGGGGCCACCTCGGGGCAACTTGAGGTTTGGTTTTACTCATAGGATGTCTCATCTGAGTGTGCCTTGAGAACAAGATATGTGCAACTCCTATCGGGGTTTGTCGGCACATTCCGGCGGTGTTGCTAGATTTGTTTAACTTGTCGAAGTTGTCTTGTAGAACCGGGATACCGAGTCTGATCGGAATGTCTCGGGAGAAGGTATATCCTTCGTTGATCGCGAGAGCTTGTCATGCGCTAAGTTGGGACACCCCTGCAGGGATTTGAACTTTCGATAGCCGTGCCCGCGGTTATGGGCATATGGGAATTTGTTAATGTCCGGTTGTAGAAAACCGGAAGTTGACCTTAATTAAAATGCATCAACCACGTGTGTAACCGTGATGGTCTCTTTCCGGCGGAGTTCGGGAAGTGAACACGATGTTGGAGTTATGCTTAACGTAGGTTGTTCTAGGATCACTTCTTGATCATAGTTTCTCGATCGTGCTTTGCTTTCTCTTCTCGCTCTCATTTGCGTATGTTAGCCACCATATGTGCTAGTCGCTTGCTGCAGCTCCACCTCATACCTTTACCTTACCCATAATCTTAAATAGTATTGATCGCGAGGGTGCGAGATTGCTGAGTCCCCGTGACTCTCAGTTACTTCCAAAACCAGTTTGCAGGTGCCGATGTTATCTAGCAGGTGACGCAACCAAGCTCAAGGAGGAGCTCGATGAATATCTTGTCCTTTGTCTTGTTTTGTTTCTAGTTGATCAGTAGTGGAGCCCAGTTGGGGTCGATCGGGGGACCTTGTCGCATTTGGGGTTCTTCTTTTATTTTGGCTCCGTAGTCGGGCCCTGATTGTATTTGGATGATGTAATGTTATATTCATGTGTTGTGTGAAGTGGCGATTGTAAGCCAACTATGTATCTCTTTCCCTTATGTATTACATAGGTTGTGTGAAGATTACCTCACTTGCGACATTGCTTTCAATGCGGTTATGCCTCTAAGTCGTGATTCGACACGTGGTAGATATAGCCGCATCAAGGGCGTTACACCATGGCAGGGTGTTTTACATTCGTTTCCCATTTCTTGCCTGGGACCTAAGCATGCAACCAAGGGAACAAATTTGAATTTTCAACCAATTTATATGCATTAGAGCATGTGCATGTAGTTAAATTTTGAATTATGCACATAAATGCATGGAAAACTCAATTAATGCATAAAAATGTCCAAACGATCGCTGAAAAATCCCAAAATTTGACACAAAACTCCCGTTGTTTGATGTTGACACGAGAATTTTTTTTTAAACCAATAACAGGCAATGTATATCATTTCGTCCCCAAAGGTGGGACGTTCCCTACCGAAACCATCAGGCTTGCTGTGAGAATCTCTGGTTTGTGAGAAGCATATCCCCAAACCTTCCCCAAATGGGACATGCATTGTTCCCTCTCGGAACCACGAGCCTTCTAGTGAGTTGCTCCGGTTTGGTGAGGGGTATGTGTCCAAACTTTCCTCAAACATGCCAATTTTTTGGAATTATATTGCCATGTCACTCCATGCTTAATTGTGTCATAGCCGTTAAACCAATATGTCTGAAAATTCCTTCCAATTTACTACACATGGAATTAAATCGCACACAAGTACACAAAATATGAGTTTTCGAACCATTATGGTTAGATGTTGCATGTAAATGTAGTTCAAATTTCAATTACGGTCATTAAATGGCTAGAAAATCACTTAAATGTCTGAAAAGGTCAAATGACCCCTGAAATTTTCCCAATTTTGACATGACAGTTGTATTAGTACTACAAAATTTCTCGTACATTTAAAACACCATCCGTTTCCACTTTACTCCAAATTCGTCTTTCACAGCTAATAAAAAATATTTACAACATCACACACAGTTGTTTTCTAGGAACCATTTGCGATGAAAATATCTGGGTCTATTTAAGTCTCCCTCCTTAAGCTTTGCCTTCTCCTCCGCTTGAGTGCCGGCAACCCCCAAATCCACGAATCCCGATCCCCATTCCTGCTCCAGCTTCTTGCAAAGATGACACCGTGGAAATGCTTCGTGAAGGCCCGTACGATGGCCGCATCCCCCCAAGCGCCGCCGCCTGCACCGAGAGCTCTGCCGCCTATGCCGAGAGTGTCGCTACATCCACATTGAGCGCGGTTGCTTCAGCCGAGAAGGTGTCGGCAGCAGCCGACAGGGCAGCTGCAGCAGTCGAGACGGCTGCAGCTGCTACTGCGACTGCAAATGCCGAGAGCGCTCGAGCTGCCGCAAGTGCCGTGGATGTCGCCCTGGCCCGGGTCCAGGCCATCCATGCCAAGATTGAGGATCCACACACCAAGATATTCCAGGCCACCTCGTACGCCAGCATGCAACCCACGTCTGAATAGGCGGCAGTGGCCATGGAGCACCTGCTTCCTCATGAGGTCGCCGAGCGGGAGCTGGAGATGGAGGAGGAGGCAGAGATCAAGGAGCGCCGGGAGGAGGCGGAGATCAAGGAGCGCCGGGAGGAGGAGTTGCGCGTGGCCGAGATCAAGGTACAGAAGAGTTTGTCTGTCGAGGAATCGGCGGTGGATACCAACGTGAGCTCTGGCTCATCCAATACTACGAGTAATACAACCTTGAGGGCAGCACCAAGGACGAGGACATGGTCGACTTCAGCGGGGGGAATGTTGAGTCCACCAACGGCGGCATGTCACCAGGACAAGTCATTGACGTGTCATCTCACACCGGCGATGCACAGGCCAGCGCGGTGGCGGATTTGTTAAAATTATGCGTACTTAGGCATTGTTTTTAATGCTGGTATTTTGTTAGAGAAATGTTTAGGTTAACTGGTTCTGTTTAATTACTAAAATTGCTCAATTCAGTAAGTGTGGTCTGTCTGTTGTACGCTCTTTTGTGTGCCCAAATAAGCAAGCAATGTTAAAGTATGCAATGAAGTAGCGAGGGAAATTTCCACCAAAATTTGAATTATCAAACTCATCCCATGCGCGTAAAGTGGAAGAATCGTTTGCGATGCACACAGTTGTTCAAAGTGAATGGTCCGGTGGCAACGCACGCAAAGTTTCCCTCCACATTTCAAAAAAATTGGCCTACCGCCAAAATATCTACCCCCGCCCCCTCCCCCCTTCCCCATGCCCTTTTCTCTCACACCACAAGTCACATTCCCCCTGTTTCCTCCTTCCTTCCTTCCTTCCTCAACTATAGCCGCTTCCTCGCTCTCGCCATCTCGCATCCTACCACCGGGGTTGCCATGGTCTTCTTCAAAGACCTCTCTAGCAGTTACTCCTCCGGCGACGACTCCTTAACCACCCAGGTAGGCCTCTCTTCTCTCTCTCTCTCTCTCAGGCTATGACTTAGAATGAAGGATTTTTACTCGGCGGTCGATTTGAGTCATTTCTTCCTCTTGTAGCTCCCTAGGACCATAAGTGGCAATGAATGGAGCGGGGAGGTTGAAGATCTATCTTCTCGTTGTCACCATCAATCTCCATGCATGAAGCTAGTTGCGTTTGAATCTGTGGACAATGGGAGGAAGTTTCTCACATGTGCAGAGAAGGTTAGACCCTCTTTTGTTGTTACAAATCATTTGTTAGATGTGATTCAGACATTGTCACAGTCCCAACCCATTCATACCACACCTTCAACGAAACGCATCCTAAGACAGTGTCACAGTTTGTACCTAGTATCTTAAATTGTTGCCATCTCATAAGTGGTGCCATTAGAAAATTATTTGGCACCGCTTCAGCAGTTTGTGCAGCCAACTTTGGTCCACACATCTGAGCAGACAAGCAGTAAAATACTAAATCTTTATGGCACGAAGGAACTGGGCATCGGAGCAACTACGTGCTCCGAAGTCTGAGTCCCTAATTTTTTTCCGCTGCATCGGCTCGCCAGTGCGGGGCACCAGTGCGAGATGTAGCAACAGTTGTCTTTACCCCAGCTTGGGCCTACATAGTGGACGTTCTTAGGGCTATTAGTTCTATGTTACTAAATTTGTGCATGTACACACCTGTTAGTATCAATTTTCTATCATCCAAACACTGTCGCTAGGTTCTTGCAGTTATCTTTATATTCCTCATAAAATGTTCAATTGTTATTTATTGTACATGAGTAAGAACTTGTAGCGTTGTTGTAGTTAATTATAGCTCCTGATGTTCCAGAATTTGGTTGTTGTCTCAGTAGCAATTAATTCATTTGCACATTGATCTTTTTGAGAAGATATGTCATAATTAACATGTTTCTTCAGATTTTCATAATAAGCATTGGTTATTTTCTATGTTGCTATAAACCCATTTCCCCTACAATTCTTACTGTTCTAGTTTTAAATATTATAGGATGATTGGAAGTGTTCTTACTTGGAGTGGGTTGATCAAGAGTGGCCACGGTCTTTGAAGATGTGCCTAGAGAAGCTCTGGAGCATGTATGAGGAAGAGAACAGACGTAGGCTTAGAGAAAGTGTTGTCAATGCTGAAGAATATTTGAAGATGCGGGATAAAAAGATGAAGGTGGAGAAGGAGCTCAGATTCTTTAAATCAGACTTTGCTAAGATGGTGTTGGCGAGGGAGGAGGCACTTTCCCAGTTGGCTAGAGCAAAACAGGCTCTTATTGGACTCAAAGCAGAGGTGGATAAGACGATCATGGATGATATTGATTAGGGAAATGAATATATTGTTCTTATGAAGTTGAACTAGCTATATGTTGTACTGTGTTGTTTTCATGTAGCTATCGTACTATGATGTTATAATATATTTATGTGCCTTCTATGAAATTGGTAAACAGTTGTTCGATATGAATTTTGAATTTGCGTAATACTGGAATTATTAATTGTAAACTAATAAACCTGCTAAATGTGGCATGGACCTTTGCAAACGGTTCTAGCAGTAAAAGCGCATGCGATGGATAGCCCAATGCCACACAGTTTTCTTCATCAAATCATGTGTGATGTAGTTGATGAAAGCAAACAGTTAACAAGGGCAGACTGTGTGTGATAGTTACACCTCTCACAAACGTGCCTACACATTAAACTGTGTGGGATGTACATACAAACGGAAACGTTTTCCCAGGATTGACTTTGTGTGATGTACATAAGAATGGAAATGTATTCCTTGAATTGACTGTGTGTGATATGCATACCTACGGGAATGTTTTTCTGGGATTCACCGTGTGGGATGTACATATCTACAGAAATGTTTTTCGGGGATTCCCCATGTAGGATGTACATACCTACAAAAATGTTTTTCTGGGAGTTACCGTGTGGGATGTACATACCTATGGAAATGATTGGGTTTTGATGCCTCACCCGATCGCACATAGCCCCTGCCTGCATCCCACGAAGGCATATCCCCGACAATTTCTGGGTCATGTGGGAAGGACCCCCTATCGCCGACACTCACTTAGTGACGGTTCCAAATGACGTCGCGGAAAGGGGTTAAAATCCGTTTGTATAGCACCGATGCGTACTAGTGGTTATCTCATAGGGTCAATGATCATATTCGACCTCACCTTTTAAAATTGTTGGAGGGGCTCCCTTGAGCTTTGTAATAGACTGGTAGGTTTAGGTGAGTTTAGCCTTTCTGGATTTTTCTTTCCTAGACTTAGTTTTGTATAGTTTACCTGTCTGGACCTATTTTGCATTTAATAAAAGACTGTGGGGCTGTGCCCCTCAGTATTTAGTAAAAAACACCTCAGATGAGCATACATGTATCAGAAATAAATACCAGAATAGCAGCTTAATAATATTAGCAAGTAATCATTTAACAAACTAGATGCAAATGATCATGGCATAACGATAAGCACGAATTCACAAGCATATATATAAGGAACTCACAAAATATTAGCATGCATAAATTAATTAAATATTCAAGACTCTCTATCATGAAGATCATGGTGCTACTTTGAAGCATAAGTGTGGTAAAAGGATAGTAGCATTGCCCCTTCTCTCTTTTTTCTCTCATTTTTTATTGTTTTTTGGGCCTTCTCTTCTTCTTCTTTTTTCTTTTTTTGTATTTTTTATTTCCTCACATGGGATAATGCTCTAATAATGAAGATCATCACACTTTTATTTACTTACAACTCAAGAGTTACAACTCAATACTAGAACAAAATATGACTCTATGTGAATGCCTTCGGCGGTACCAAGATGTGCAATGAATCAAGAGTGACATGTATGAAAGAATTATGCACGGTGGCTTTGCCAAAAATATGATGTCAACAACATGATCATGCAAAGCAATATGACAATGAAGCGTGTCATAATAAATGGAACGATGGAAAGTTGCATGGAAATATCTTAGAATGGCTATGGAAATGCCATAATAGGTAGGTATGGTGGCTGTTTTGAGGAAGGTATATGGTGGGTTTATGATAACGGCGAAAGTTGTGTGGCACAAGAAGGGCTAGCAATGGTGGAAGGGTGAGAGTGCGTATAATCCATGGACTCAACATTAGTCATAAGAACTCACATACTTATTGCAAAAATCTATTAGTCATCGAAACAAAGTACTATGCGCATACTCCTAGGGGGATAGTGTCGGTGGGAAACGACACCTATGAGGTCACTGGGATGCCTTCTACGTTTGGCGGGCACGCGGTCGTGTAAAGAGCGGGTCTGGCGGTCAGCATGAAAATCGTTTACCCAGGTTCGGGCCACGGAGACGCGTAAAACCCTAGTCCTGCTTCGATGTATATTTGGGTGTTCTTGTGTTCTTGAACTAGCTGCAATGTCTGTCTAGTCCAAAAGATCTGAATCCGCCTCCAGTACGCCTCGGGCCCCCTTTTATAGACAAAAGGGGTCACCAAGTGGCACACAGGAGGTGGAAAGGAGTATAGGGGCTGAGTCTATCCCCTGGCGTCGTCGGAAAAACACATTTAATGCGCTGCCGACATGCCCCTCTTGCTTTATTGGGGACGGCAAAGAAGCTCGTCCCAACTGTCGTCACCTCGCCTAGCTCCGACGTGCGTCCAGGCTGACAAGGCATTCTAGCGCCACATTGGCTGGCTGCTGGGCTGGCACGGTGGTGGAGCTTTCATGAAGATCTGCATGCCACCACGCAGGTGCTTTGCTGAGTTGGTGTGGAGGCCGTGCGCTACCACGCAGATGCCTGCTCATCTGGTCGAGCTAGCAGTTGCGTGGGAGCGGCAGTGGAGTCTTGGCAGGCATGGGCCTGGCTGCGGCCCCGCTGGAGTCTTTAGCAACGGCCTTGTTGGGGGGCCGGCAAGGGTCTTGCCGTGGCACCGCGGTCGTCCTTGGCAAGGATCATGCCGGGGGGTCTCGTGGATTTCCTTGGCAAAAATATCGCCAAGGATCGTCGTCTTCTGGTTCTCGTCTGATCTTGTGTATTTAGGATCCTTACAAAGATCTGCATGCCACCGTGGAGGTGCCTCGCGAGCCTTGGTTCCAATGTGGTTGATGGTGTTGGAACCCCATGTGCTCAAGGGTGGCGCGCTCTACTGGCGTCAAGCAAGTTGCTCCAGCAAGGTTCTTGCCGGGGCTGCGGAAACCGCCCCGGCAAGGGTCTTGTCGGGGGTGTCCACCTCGTCCTCTTTCTCTCTTTGCGTCCTTGTTCTTGGCATTGCTCTGGCTGTCTTCCACTCCGGCATCCCTCCCCTGCCCTGCTCAGTGTGGCCGTGGGCGCGGCTCTGACTGCCCGTGCACAAGTAAAGAGGTGCAAAAAGGAGAACCCCTACTTTTGTGGACCAATAGGAGCCCCGAGCCTGGGCCACACATAAGCGCGATGCGTTGTTGGTCTAGGCCCAGTATTGTACACGGGCAGGTGTTGCGGATTTTTAATGCAGTAACTTCTCCATCCGCTGCGCTTCCCCATGACCCGCGTTGAACGCGTGACGTGGGGGGTCATGTGTGACGTGGGGGTCATGCGTGCGGCGGTTTCCACACGCATTCGTCACATCGTGGTAAAGAGGTGGCTCGCGCCTTCCCCATAAAAAGGGGAAATGCAGAGGTGCGGCTCATTTACTAAGTGGGCTCGGGTCGTGGTCTTCAAGGCGCTCGCGCCCCACGACCACGGGGCGGAGAACGGCCGTCTCATCCATCCCCTCGATTTCTGCTCACCCGCCACATGTCCCCCGTGCTCTGAAGATGGTAGGCGGTGGGTGCGGGCCTTGAATGACGAGGCGGGGAAACGGGCCACTGCTGATTGGGGCAGCGGGTCAGCCTCGATTCCCTGCGCTCCCGATGGTCGGATTGGCTGAGTGGGGAGGCCGAGTCCCGACCCCGCCCCTTTATAAGAATGGGGAGGGGATGGCACCCCACAATCTTTCATCATCCCTCTCCTTCCACCTCGGCTTCGCTCTTTCATCCGCCATGGCGAGAGGGGGCGCCGATCCTTCGATGGTGGCGGCGAGGGTCTCCGCTCGACAACGCGTCCCTCCTTCCCAAGAGCCCGCGGCGGCGGAGCCGGCCACGAGAGGAAGGGGTAGGGGCAAGGCCGAGGCCGGCGTGGCACTCGGGGAAGAGGGGGATGGGGTGGCGCACCGACCTTGACTCCGCCGGTGATGCCTCCCCCAATGGAGGGCCATGTCAGGGACCAGACTCGTGAGTTCTTCATCAGGCTATGTCGGCCACCGCGTCGTCGCCTTTGTCTCCCAGTGCCATTCCCTCGGGAGATGGAGCTCGATCCGCCCCATAACCTGAGGTTGCATATGAGGGGCTCCGGGAACCGTGGCACGCGGGTCGACATCAACTTTCCCGCCCCTCACATCATTTATCTTCGCCATGGATGGAAGACCTTTGCTCGTATCCACAGCCTGACGGCGGGGCTCGTTCTCTGTTTCAAATTAATGGAGAACGGCCTGCTCTCCGTCAAGGTCTTTGGAGACTCTGGAACTCTCCTAAAGTTCTGTGTGCAGATCACCTCCGACGATGAAGACTCCTCCTCAAGCGGGAGTGATGAGGAGGACAGCGACAGCGACGACGAGAGCATCGAGCGAGGGCACATCGACCTCGTCTCCGACTGACTGCGTCGCCCCTCCCTCCGCCGTGCGCTCTGCCAAGGGCTTTCCTCGTCAAGCTCTCCATCTGCACGTTCCCCGTCTCCTACTTTTTGCCTTAACCTGCCGCACCTGGGAGGAAAAGGCCAAGAACGGGGATCACGGGGCGCTTATCTTTTCTAGTTTGTAAGCCTGTGGGCACTCGTTAGATTTCCAAATTTGTAATCCCCTTGCTCGTGTACGCATTCCGTATGAGCTGTACTTGTTTGCAACGTATGAATGAAAGGAAGGGTGTTTGCCGGGTCTCGTTTTTCGCGTGGGCAAAGGCCACACCGAGGAATGCATCCTCGTTATCTTAAGATAAATATGGTATCGTGGCAACAGGCCTTGCCGTCCTCCTGCTTTATGGCCCGACTACACTCACGCTCTTGGCGGAGGTAGGGGCCGAGTAGGATTAGGCCTTTCGTTCACCCTCTTCCCATCGTGCTACAACCAAGTTCTGGTCCAAAGTAGAGTTTTCGAACACGGGGCGGAGGGGGCAAGATGGTACGAGAGCGAGTGGAGCCTTATACGTTCAAGGTTCATACGGGCACACGAAGTGGGGGAGAAAAACTTATCTGACATTGCAGACCCTGGCAACCTTGGCTCGCCGTGGTTAGATCCTTGTGTCTGCAATCCCCAGCAACCTTGGTTTGCCAGAGATGGAGCGCCGGCTTGTTCTTTTTCTTCCCAATAGCTCATCAGAAATGTCCATGTACCCTGCGAACCAAACAGGGCGGAAAGGAACAGAGTGACGCACACTCGACCTCTATGCTAGGGGTTAGCCGCCGCTAAGCACAATGAACCCTAACCGAGGGAGAGACTCGATCCAGCATGCATGCTAAAACTTAGGACGCCAGTGCTTCATTTGTTTATGCTCAGGGTCTGCGCCTAGATTTGTACAAAGGGTTACATGCCTTGCCGGCAAGGCTTGTACAAAAGGTGGTTTAACGGGGGGGCGGCAACCACGCCTTATGGATAAAACTTGTGAATATGTTCGATGTTCCAGGAGTTGCTCACTAAAACGCCATCTTCGGTCTCCAGGCGGACTGCGCCAGGCCTGGTGACTCGTATTACCCTATAAGGGCCTTCCCACATCGGCGTCAACTTGTTGGAATTCTTGGTTGACTGAACATGCCGAAGAACAAGGTCGCCTTCCTCAAAGCTTTGGGGATGACCCTTGCGGCTATGGTAGCGGTGCAAGGCTTGCTGGTAGCATGCTGCTTGTACAGCCGCCTGAAGGGGATCTTCCTCAAGGAGCATTGCGTCATCTTGCCGCAACTGCTCTTGCTCAAGCTCATCGTAAGCAAGCACTCGAGGTGACCTGTATGTGAGTTCCATGGGGAGAACTGCTTCTGCCCCATAAATGAGGGAGAAGGGTGTCTGACCGGTGGCTCGATATGGCGTCGTTCTGATCGACCAAAGAACCGCCGGCAATTCATCAATCCAGCATCGCCCGCACCTACGTAGCCTGTCAAAAGTTCTTGTCCGGAGGCCTCGCAACACTTCAGCATTTGCCCTCTCGGCCTGGCCGTTGCTCCGTGGATGTGCAACAGAAGAAAAACATACCTTGCTGTCGAGGTCCTAGATGTACTGCATGAAGGTGTGGCTCATGAACTGTGTGCCGTTTTCGGTGATGATTCTATTTGGCACACCGAAATGGCAGACTAGCCCCTTGAAGAATTTGACGGCTGATTGTGTTGTCACCTTTCTTACTATCTCCACCTCCGGCCACTTTGTGAACTTGTCGATTGCAACATACAAGTACTCAAAGCCCCCAACAACACGGGGAAAGGGGCCCAGTATGTCGAGCCCCCAGACCAAGAATGGCCAGGAAAAAGGGATTGTTTGGAGCACTTGAGCTGGTTGATGAAGCTTCTTCGAATGGAAATAACACGCTTTGCACTTGGTTACTAGTGTTGTTGCATCCTGGAGGGTAGTGGGCCAGAAGAAACCTTGCCGGAATGCCTTGCCAGCAAGGGCCCTTGACCATGTGTGGGAGCCACATATGCCTCTGTGTATCTCTGCCAACAACTCGAGTCCTTCCTCCCGAGGAATGCACTTCAATTTCACACCGTTTGGTCTTTTTCTGTACAGGACGTCGTCGACTAACTGATACATGGCAGACTGACGGGCTACATTCTCCGCTTCTTCCTGCTCCGCAGGAAGTTCCCCTGTTTGGAGGAATCGGACGGAATGATGTGCCCATGCCGGAGCCTGAGGCTCGACGGCAAGGACTAAAGGGCACTTCCTCTGCCATGGGAGCAGTTGTCTCTACAGCTTGGAGTTGACGCCCCGCCGGAGTCGGTTGCCCCATGGCTGGCTCAGTGTCCACGGCAACATCCTTGCCGCCGGCTCCCGGGAGCTCGGCGGGAAAGTACTTGCCGGGGCCTGATTTCCTTCGCTTGTTCTGCTCGGTTGATGGTTCAATGGATGGTTAAGTCAGCCGAAGCACAAAAGTACCTGGTTCCATAGGTAGTTTGAAGGCGGCGCGGTTCTACAGGTAGTCGGCGATGTCGTTCTCCACTCGGGGAACATGCTCCGTCTGTATACCATCAAAGCGCTCCTCCAGCTTCCTCGCCTCAGCTACGTAGACCTCCATCAACAGGCTTTTATAATCTTTGTTGACTTGCCTAACAACAAGCTGTGAATCACGCCTGACGATGAGCTTCTTGATCCCGAGGTCTTCCGCGATCCTAAGACCGGCAAGCAACCCCTCGTATTCAGCAGTGTAGTTTGTGTTCATCTCCCTGGGAAAGTACATTTGGATTACATACTTGAGGTGCTCTCCGGTGGGTGCGACGACCAGCACACCAGCACCGGTGCTTTGCAGCGAGAAAGCCCTGTCAAAGTACATAATACAGTTGTGACTTGCCTCCTTGCCGAGGAGGGTGGTCTCCTGGATCTCTTCATCTGGCGTTGAGGTCCACTCGGCAATGAACTCTACTAAGACTCTGCTCTGAATTGTCTAAGTACTTTCACACTTCAAACCAAAGCTCGACAGCTCCACGGCCCACTCCACAATCCTCCTGGTTGCGCCTGGGTTATGCAATATCCGTTGCAACGGGAGGCAGGTGACGACGGTGATCTCGTGTGCTTGGAAGTAATGATGCAGCTTCCTCGAGGCCATAAGGAGGCCAAAGAGCAATTTCTGCACACCGGAGTACCTTGACCTAGCCCCCTGCAAGAGGGAGCTGACAACGTAAACCGGGTGCTGCATCACTTTCTTCTTCTGCAGCACTTTGTCTGGTTGTGCAGGCTCTGTCCCACCAGCGTCAGACCCTGCCGGGGGCCTTGCCTCTTCATCCACTAGTGCGGGACTGACCACTTGGTTTGTTGCCGCCAGATATAGCAGCAACGGCTCTTGTGATTTGGGTGCAACCTGTATCGGTGTAGAGGAGAGGTATTTCTTCAAATCCTGCAGCGCTGCTTCGGCCTCTGGGGTCCATTCCATTGGGCCCGCCTTTTTCAAGATTTTGAAAAAGGGAAGGGCACGCTCAACAGACCTGGAGATGAATCTGCTCATGGCGGCAACGCAACCAATGAGCCGATGCACGTCCTTGATCCGCTTGGGTGCCTTAATCTACTCAATAGCATTGATCTTGTCTGGATTCACCTTGATCCCACGTTGTGACACAAAGAACCCAAGAAGTTTGCCGGACGGAACATAGAAGACACACTTCTCAGGGTTCAACTTGAGGTTGATCTTGCGCAAATTCGCAAACGTTTCTTCCAAATCTTGTACAAGTGTCGCCCTGTCTTTGGTTTTGACCACTATGTCATCGATATAAGCTTCCATATTTCTATGTAGATGGGGCTCAAAACCAATCTGGACTGCCCTTGCAAACATCGTGCCAGCACTCTTCAAGCCAAAAGGCATCCGTATAAAGCAATACGTGCCACATGGGGTGATGAACGTTGTCTTCTCTTCATCTTCACTTGCCATGAAAATTTGGTGGTACCCTAAGTAGGCGTTAAGGAATGATAATAGATCACACCCGGCCATGGAGTCAATAATGTGGTCAATGTGTGGCAATGGGAAAGGGTCCTTGGGCCAAGCGTTATTGATATATGTGTAGTCAATACACAGCCTCCACTTCCCATTTGCCTTGCGCACCACCACCGGGTTGGCCAATGATACGTCTCCAACGTATCTATAATTTTTGATTGCTCCATGCTATTATATTATCTGTTTTGGATGTTAATGGGCTTTATTTTATACTTTTATATCATTTTTGGGACTAACCAATTAACCGGAGGCCCAGCCCAAATTGTTGTTTTTTTGCCTATTTCAGTGTTTCGCAGAAAAGGAATATCAAACAAAGTCCAAACAGAATGAAACCTTCGGGAATGTGATTTTATCAATAAACGTGATCCACGAGACTTGGAGTGGGCGTCAAGAAACAATTGAGAAGGCCACGAGGCAGGGGGCGCGCCTACCCCGTGTTTCGCAGAAAAGGAATATCAAACAAAGTCCAAACGGAATGAAACCTTCGGGAATGTGATTTTCTCAACAAACGTGATCCAGGAGACTTAGAGTGGGCGTCAAGAAACAATTGAGAAGGTCACGAGGCAGGGGGTGCGCCTACCCCCTGGCCGCGCCCTCAACCCTCATGGGCCCCTCGTTGCTCCACCGACCTACTTCTTCCTCCTATATAAGTCCACGTACCCCGCAAACATCCAGGAGCACCACGAAAACCTAATTCCACCGCCGCAACCTTCTATACCCAGAGATCCCATCTTGGGGCCTTTTTCGGAGCTCCGCCGGAAGGTGCATTGATCACGGAGGGCCTCTACATCAACTCCATGGCCTCTCCGGTGATGTGTGAGTAGTTTAGTTCAGACCTACGGGTCAATAGCTAGTAGCTAGATGGCTTCTTCTCTCTCTTTGGATCTCAATACAAAGTTCTCCTCACTTCTCTTGGAGATCTATTCGATGTAATCTTCTTTTGCCATGTGTTTATCGAGATCCAATGAATTGTGGGTTTATGATCCAGATTATCTATGAGCAATATTTGATTCTTCTCTGAATTCTTTTATGTATGATTGGTTTATCTTTTCAAGTCTCTTAAAATTATCAGTTTGGTTTGTCCTACTAGATTGATCTTTCTTGCAATTGGAGAAGTGCTTAGCTTTGGGTTCAATCTTATGGTGCTTGATCCCAGTGACAGTAGGGGAAACGACACGTATTGTATTGTTGCCATCAAGGATAAAAATATGGGTTTTATATCATATTGCATGAGTTTATCCCTCTACATCATGTCATCTTGCTTAAGGCATTACTCTGTTCTTATGAACTTAATACTCTAGAGGCATGCTGGATACCGGTCGATGTGTGGAGTAATAGTAGCAGATGTAGAATCGTTTCGGTCTACTGGTTGCGGATGTGATGCCTATATACATGATCATGCCTAGATATTCTCATAATTATTCGCTTTTCTATCAGTTGCTCAACAGTAATTTGTTTAGCCACCGTAATACTTATGCTATCTTGAGAGAAGCCACTAGTGAAACCTATGGCCCCGGGTCTATTTTCCATCATACAAGTTTCCAATCTATTTTATTTTGCAATCTTTACTTTCAATCTATATCATAAAAACTCCAAAAATATTTATCTTATTATTATTATCTCTATCAGATCTCACTCTTGCAAGTGCCGTGAAGGGATTGACAACCCCTTTATCGCGTTGGTTGCGAGGTTCTTATTTCTTTATGGAGGTACGAGGTGACTCGCGCGTGGTCTCCTACTGGATTGATACCTTGGTTCTAAAAAACTGAGGGAAATACTTACACTGCTTTACTGCATCATGCTACCCTCTTCAAGGGAAAACCAACGTAGTGCTCAAGAGGTAGCAAGAAGGATTTCTGGTGCCGTTGCCGGGGAGGCTTACACAAAGTCAAGTCAAGATTTGATCTCCTGCCAACGTGCAATTTCTAGCGCCGTTGTCAGGGAGATCTACGCCAAGTCAAGACATACGAAGTGCCCATCACAAATCTTATCCTCCGCATTACATTATTTGCCATTTCCCTCTCATTTTCCTCTCCCCCACTTCACCCTTGCTGTTTTATTCTCCCTTTTTCCTCTCGCCCTCTTTTTCTGTTCGCTTTCTCTCCGCTTGTTTGCTTGTGTGTTGGATTGCTTGCCTGTCACAATGGCTCCCGACAATACTAAATTGTGTGACTTCGCCAATACCAACAATAATGATTTTATTAGCACTCCGATTGCTCCTCTTAGCGATGCTGAATCTTGTGAAATTAATACTGCTTTGCTGAATCTTGTCATGAAAGATCCCTTTTCTAGCCTTCCTTGTGAAGATGCCGCTTCCCATCTAAACAACTTTGTTGATTTGTGTGATATGCAAAAGAAGAAAGATGTGGACAACGATATTGTTAAACTTAAGCTATTTCCGTTTTGACTTAGAGATCGTGCTAAAGCTTGGTTTTCGTATTTGCCTAAAAATAGTATTGATTCATGGAATAAGTGCAAAGATGCTTTTATCTCTAAGTATTTTCCTCCCGCTAAGATCATCTCTCCTAGAAACGATATTATGAATTTTAAGCAACTTGATCATGAACATGCTGCACAAGCTTGGGAGAAGATGAAATTAATGATACGTAATTGCCCTACACATGGATTGAATTTATGGATAATTATACAAAAAATTTATGCCAGATTGAATTTTGCTTCTAGAAATCTTTTAGATTCGGCCGCGGAAGGCACTTTTATGGAAATAACTTTAGGAGAAGCTACCAAACTCCTAAATAATATTATGGTTAATTATTCTCAATGGCACACTAAAAGATCTACTAGTAAAAAGGTGCATGAAATTGAAGAGATTAATGTTTTGAGTGGAAAGATGGATGAACTTATGAAATTGTTTGCTAATAAGAGTGATCCTACTATCCTAATGATATGCCTTTGTCTACTTTGATTGAGAATAATAATGAATCTATGAATGTGAATTTTGTTGGTAGGAACAATTTTGGTAATAACGCGTATAGAGGTAATTTTAATCCTAGGACGTTTCCTAGTAATTCCTCTAATAATTATGGTAATTCCTACAACAATTCTTATGAAATTATAATAAGATGCCCTCTGATTTTGAATCTAGTATTAAAGAATTTCTTACTTTTCAAAAGAGTTTCAATGCTTTGATTGAAGAAAAAATTGCTTAAGATTGATGAGTTGGCTAGGAACGTGGATAGAATTTCTCTTGATGTTGATTCTTTGAAACTTAGATCTATTACACCTAAGAATGATATCAATGAGTCTCTCAAAGCCATGAGAATTTCCATTGATGAGTGCGAGGAAAGAACCACTAGGATGCGTGCTAAGAAAGATTGCTTTGTGAAAGCGTGTTCTTCTAGTTTTCATGATAATAAGGATGAAGATCTAAAAGTGATTGATGTGTCCCCTATTAAATCTTTGTTTTGCAATATGAATCTTGATAATTATGGGACTAGAGATGAGTCAACTTTAGTTAAAAGGCATTCCAATGATTCGGAGTTTTTAGATCTTGATGCAAAAATTGTTAAAAGTGGGATTGAAGAGGTTAAAACTTTAAATAGCAATGAACCCACTATCTTGGATTTCAAGGAATTTAATTATGATAATTTATCTTTGATATATTGTATCTCCTTGTTGCAATCCGTGCTAAATTCTCCTCATGCTTATAGTCAAAATAAAGCTTTTACTAAATATATCGTTGATGCTTTGATCCAATCTTATGAAGAAAAACTTGAGTTGGAAGTTTCTATCCCTAGAAAACTTTATGATGAGTGGGAACCTACAATAAAAATTAATATTAAAGATCATGAGTGTTATGCTTTGTGTGATTTGGGTGCTAGTGTCTCCACGATTCCAAAAACTTTGTGCGATTTGCTAGGTTTCCGTGATTTTGATGATTGTTCTTTAAACTTGCATCTTGCGGATTCCACCATTAAGAAACCTATGGTAAGAATTAATGATGTTCTTATTGTTGCAAATAGGAATTATGTGCCCGTACATTTCATTGTTCTTGATATAGATTGCAATCCTTCATGTCATATTATTCTTGGTAGACCTTTCCTTAGAACGATTGGTGCAATTATTGATATGAAGGAAGGGAATATTAAATTCCAATTTCCATTAAGGAAAGGCACGGAACACTTCCCTAGAAAGAAAGTGAAATTAACATATGATTCTATTATGAGAGCCACTTATGGATTGCCTACCAAAGATGGCAATACCTAGATATATCATTGCTTTTATGCCTAGCTAGGGGCGTTAAACGATAGCGCTTGTTGGGAGGCAACCCAATTTTATTTTTCTTCCTTGCTTCTTGATCCTGTTTAGTAATAAATAATTTATCTAGACACTGTTTTGTTTGTGTTTTTTGTGTTTAATTAGTGTTTTTGCCAAGTAGAACCGTTGGGAAGACTTGGGGAAAGTCTTTTTGATGTTGTTGTAAAAAACAGAAACTTTAGTGCTCACGAGAATTGCTGCCATTCTTATTTGAAAAGTACTATTTAGTTAATTCTTTTTGCAGATGATTAATAGATAAATTACTCACGTACAGAAATTTATTTTAGAATTTTTGGGGTTCCAGAAGTTTGCGTTAGCTACAGATTACTACAGACTGTTCTGTTTTTGACAGATTCTGTTTTTTGTGTGTTGTTTGCTTATTTTGATGAATCTATGGCTAGTAAAAGAGTTTATAAACAATAGAGATGTTGGAATACAGTAGGTTGAACACCAATATAAATCAACAATGAGTTCATTACAGTACCTTGAAGTGGTGTTTTGTTTTTCTTTCGCTAACGGAGCTCACGAGATTTTGTATTTTCAGTTTTGTGTTGTGAAGTTTTCAAGTTTTGGGTAAAGATTTGATGGATTATGGAACAAGGAGTGGCAAGAGCATAAGATTGGGGATGCCCATGGCACCCCATGGTAAAATTCAAGAACACCAAAAAGCCTAAGATTGGGGATGCCCCGGAAGGCATCCCCTCTTTCGTCTTCGTCTATCGGTAACTTTACTTGGAGCTATATTTTTATTCACCACATGATATGTGTTTTGCTTGGAGCGGCTTGTATGATTTGAGTCTTTGCTTTTTAGTTTGCCACAATCATCCTTTCTGTACACACCCTTTGAGAGAGACTCACATGATTTGAAATTTATTACAATACTCTATGTGCTTCACTTATATCTTTTGAGCCATATAGTTTTTTCTCTAGTGCTTCACTTATATATTTTAGAGCATGGCGGTGGTTTTATTTTATAGAAATAATTGATCTCGCATGCGTCACTTATATTCTTTTGAGAGTCCTTTAGAACAACATGGAAATTTTCTTTTAGGAATAATATAAAAACTTTCATAGAAGTGCATTGAGTACTATGAGAAGTTTGATACTTGATAATTTTTTTGAGATATGGAGATGGTGATATTAGAGTCATGCTAGTTGAGTAGTTGTGAATTTGAGAAATAGGTGTGTTGAAGTTTGTGATTCCCCTAGCATGCACGTATGGTGAACCTTTATGTGATGAAGTCGGAGCATGATTTATTTATTGATTGTCTTCCTTATGAGTGGCGGTCGGGGACGAGCGATGGTCTTTTCCTACCAATCTATCCCCCTAGGAGCATGCGCGTAATACTTTGTTGAGATAACTAATAGATTTTTGAAATAAGTATGTGAGTTCTTTATGACTAATGTTGAGTCCATGGATTATACGCACTCTCACCCTTCCACCATTGCTAGCCTCTCTAGTATCGCGCAACTTTCGCCGGTACCATAAACCCACCACTTACCTTCCTCAAAACAGCCACCATACCTACCTATTATGGCATTTCCATAGCCATTCCGAGATATATTGCCATGCAACTTTCCACCATTCCGTTATTATGACATGCTTCATCATTGTCATATTGCTTGCATGATCATGTAGTTGACATCGTATTTGTGGCAAAGCCACCGTTCATAATTCTTCATACATGTCACTCATGCATCATTGGATATCCCGGTACACCGCCGAAGGCATTCACATAGATTCATATTTTGATCTAAGTATTGAGTTGTAATTCTTGAGTTGTAAGTAAATTAAAGTGTGATGATCATCATTATTAGATCATTGTCCCAGTGAGATGATGGAGACTATGATTCCCCCACAAGTCGGGATGAGACTCCGGACAAAAAATAAAAAAAATAAAAGAGGCCAAAAAGAAAAAAAGAAAGAAGGACCAAATAAAAAAGAGAGAAAAATAGAGAAGGGACAATTTTACTATCCTTTTTCCACACTTGTGCTTCAAAGGAGCACCATGATCTTCGTGATAGAGAGTCTCCTATGTTATCACTTTTATATACTAGTGGGAATTTTACGTTATAGAACTTGGCTTGTATATTCCAATGATGGGCTTCCTCAAAATTGCCCTAGGTATTCATGAGCAAGCAAGTTGGATGCACACCCACTTAGTTCTTTTGTTGAGCTTTCATACACTTATAGCTCTAGTGCATCCGTTGCATGGCAATCCCTACTCACT
Organism: Triticum urartu; assembly: GCF_056163025.1. Taxonomy (NCBI): domain Eukaryota; kingdom Viridiplantae; phylum Streptophyta; class Magnoliopsida; order Poales; family Poaceae; genus Triticum; species Triticum urartu. The sequence continues at coordinate 241,097,543 of NC_141874.1, read as the reverse complement.
CACGTTGATATCTATTGATGGGCATCTCCATAGCCCGTTGATAAGCCTAGTTGATGTGAGACTATCTTCTCCTTTTTTTCTTCTCCACAACCACAATTCTATTCCACATATAGTGCTATATCCATGGCTCACGCTCATATATTGTGTGAAGATTGAAAAAGTTTGAGAACATCAAAAGTATGAAATAATTGCTTGGCTTGTCATCGGGGTTGTGCATGATTTAAATATTTTGTGTGGTGAAGATAGAGCATAGCCAGACTATATGATTTTGTAGGGATAACTTTCTTTGGCCATGTTATTTTGAGAAGACATGATTTCTTAGTTAGTATACTTGAAGTATTATTATTTTTATGTCAATATTAAACTTTTATCTTGAATCTTTCAGATCTGAACATTCATGCCACAATAAAGAAAAATTACATTGAGAAATATGTTAGAAAGCATTCCACATCAAAAATTCTTTTTTATCATTTACCTACTCGAGGACGAGCAGCAATTAAGCTTGGGGATGCTTGATACGTCTCCAACGTATCTATAATTTTTCATTTCCTCCATGCCATTATATTATCTCTTCTGGATGTTAGTGGGCTAAATTTACACTTTTATATCATTTTTGGGACTAACCTATTAACCAGAGGCCCAGCCCAAATTGTTGTTTTTTGCCTATTTCAGTGTTTCGCAGAAAAGGAATATCAAACGAAGTCCAAATGGAATGAAACCTTCAGGAACGTGATTTTCTCTAGGAGACTTGGAGTGGGCGTCAAGAAACAATCAAGGAGGCCACAAGGCAGGGGGCGCGCCTACCCCCCTGGGCACGCCCTCCAGCCTCGTGGGCCCCTCGTTGCTCCACCGACCTACTTCTTCCACCTATATATATAAGTCCATGTATGTCGCAAACATCCAGGAGCACTACGAAAACCTAATACCACCGCTGCAACCTTATGTACCCGAGAGATCCCATCTTGGGGCCTTTTCCGGAGCTCCGCCGGAAAGGGCATTGATCACGGAGGGCCTCTACATCAAATCCATGGCCTCTCTGGTGATGTGTGAGTAATTTACTTCAGACCTTCAGGTCCATAGCTAGTAGCTAGATGGCTTCTTCTCTCTCTTTGGATCTTAATACAAAGTTCTCCTCGATTCTCTTGGAGATCTATTCGATGTAATCTTCTTTTGCGGTGTGTTTGTCGAGATCCGATGAATTGTGGGTTTATGATCTAGATTATCTATGAACAATATTTGATTCTTCTCTGAATTCTTTTATGTACGATTGGTTGATCTTTGCAAGTCTCTTTGAATTATCAGTTTGGTTTGGCCTACTAGATTGATCTTTCTTGCAATGGGAGAAGTGCTTAGCTTTGGGTTCAATCTTACGGTGCTCGATCCCAGTGACAGTAGGGGAAATGACACGTATTGTATTGTTGCCATCAAGGATAAAAAGATGGGGCTTATATCATATTGCATGAGTTTATCCCACTACATCATGTCATCTTGCTTAAGGCGTTACTCTGTTCTTATGAACTTAATACTCTAGATGCATGCTGGATAGCGGTCGATGTGTGGAGTAACAGTAGTAGATGCAGAATCGTTTCGGTCTACTTGTTGCGGACATGATGCATATATACATGATCATGCCTAGATATTCTCATAATTATTCACTTTTCTATCAATTGTTCGACAGTAATTTGTTTACCCACCATAATACTTATGCTATCTTGAGAGAAGCCACTAGTGAAACCTATGTCCCCCAGGTCTATTTTCCATCATACAAGTTTCCAATCTATTTTATTTTGCAATCTTTACTTTCAATATATATCATAAAAATACCAAAAATATTTATCTTATTATTATTATCTCTATCAGATCTCACTCTTGCAAGTGACCGTGAAGGGATTGACAACCCCTTTAACGCGTTGGTTGTGAGGTTCTTATTTGTTTGTGTAGGTACGAGGTGACTCGCGCATGGTCTCCTACTGGATTGATACCATGGTTCTCAAAAATTGAGGGAAATACTGACGTTGCTTTAATTCATTACCCTTTCCTATTCAAGGGAAAACCAACGCAGTGCTCAAGAGGTAACAGCCAACCACGTCGGATGGAGTACTCATCTCACCAAGCCTGCCTCTTCCAACTTCCTGGTCTCCTCTGTAATGAAATCCTGTTGCTCCAAAGCTTGTTTCCTGACCTTCTGCTTGACGGGTCGCGTGTGAGGACAGACAGCAAGATGGTGCTCAATCACCTCCCTAGGAACACTGGGGATGTCAGATGCTTTCCATAAAAAGAAGTCGACATTCGCCCGCAGGAAGGTGACGAGCGCGCTTTCCTATTTGCTGTCTAGGGTGGAGCTTATGGTGAAAGCCCCTCCCGTGCCATCCTCCTCGACGGACACCCTCTTGGTCTCTAGTGCCGCAGCTCTGGATTGCTTGCTCTTGCCGGTGGAGCTCTCTGGCACATCCTCGACAGTAGCACAACACTCCGAAGAGGTGCGCTTGCCGGAGAGGGTGCGAGATGTCTTGCCGGTCTTCTTCCCTGCCGGGGCTCCGGTGGCAGGAGAGAGTGCCTTGGTGGCAGTCGCTGCAACTGCTTCCCGGTAGAGTTTGTTGGCACAGATCAGTGCATCCTTCTTGTTGGAGGGGACTGTGATGATGGTCATCGGCCCCGGCATCTTCAGCGTGTTGTAGACATAATGCGACGCCGCCATGATCTTGGCTAGTGTCGGGCAGCCGAGGATCCCGTTGTAGGGCAAGGGGATCTCGGCTACATCGGAACAATCCTCTTTGTCCTGTAGTTTAACTCGCCTCCAAACGTCACGGGCAGCGTGACCTTACCCTTTGGCTGACTCCTCCCCGGTTTGACCCCTTCAAACGTTCCCGTCTCTTGGAGGTCTCCATCAGGAATCTGTAGCCTTTTGATCATGACGGGTGAGATCAATTTCAGACTGGCCCCGCCGTCAACTAGCATCTTCGTCACCTTGAGGTTGCGTATTGTTGGTGAGACCAACAACGGCAAACACCTGACCGCAGTTGTGCGATCAGGGTGGTCCTCGGCGTCGAAAATGATAGGCGTGCTGGACCATTTCAGTGGCCTATGAGCATCGAGCGATGGTTCCATTGCTGTGATCTCACGCGCCCACTGCTTGAGCTGGCAGTGAGAAGTGTGCAGCGAGACGCCACCATCGACACACATGGCCTCCGTAGCCTTCTGGAACTTGTGCTCGCCGGACTCATCACCTTCGTCATGATCATCATCTCCTTGCTTCTTGTCGCGGCACCGAGCGGGCCTCTCTTGCTGGTTATCCTTTCCGCAGCAGCCTCCTTGGCCACCATGCTTCTTGCCAGACCCCTCGGCATCATCCTGGCCCTTCTCCTTGTCCCGCCTCTCATACTCAGCTTTTTCCTTCTCAGCAAGCAGCTCGACTTGCCGGCACTTTTGGAGGTCGTGGCCCTTTGTGCGGTGGATCTTGCAATATTGCTTGTCGGAGCCTCCCGGCTTGTCGGCAGCTGCCAAGGACTGGCAAGCGGCACACCTGGCAATTTCCTTGCTGGGGTCGTCTGCCTTGGCCTTCCTGGCAGCGCCGGTGTCCTCGGATCCCTCGACGGCAAGCACGGTCTTGCCCTTGTGCTTCCTGTTGCAGCTCCGGCCCTTCTTCGTCGGGTTGGCCGTGTCTTTGTCTGTGGAGTCGGTTTCCGCGCCGGCGTCCTCGCCGGGGTACTTCCTCCCCTCTTCAGCTCGAGCGCACCTATCGGCCAGAACATAAAGTTCGGCCACATCTTTGACCTTGTTCATCACCAGCTCTTCACGCATCTTGTGGTTGCACACATTCTGGTGGAATGCGCTCATCACGGCGGCGGGATGAACATCTGGGATGTTGTATTGCACCCGGCTAAACCTCTGTATGAACTTGCGCAAGGTTTCACCTTCTTCTAGGGGATAATATGCAAATCGCTCGGTTGGCCATGAGCTTGGTGGCCTCCGGTAAAGGCGCTAGTGAACTCATGGCACAAGTCCGACCAAGAAGAAATGGAATCCGCCGGCAAGTGCATCCACCATGACATGACGTTGGGTTTGATTGCCAATGGGATGTAATTGGAAAGCACCTTGTCGTCGCGGGCTCCAGCAGATTGCATCACGATGATGTAGATGATGAGGAACTCCGACGGGTGGGTCTTGCCATTGTACTCTGACGATGGTGGTTCGAGCATCTTCACGGGTTTGCTCCCAAAGAACTTGGCGCTCATCGCGGTGGGTCCGTGGGTCAGACGACGGTATGGAAATGTTATCACAAGCGTCGTTACGATGGATCGACACCCGCGGTTGTCGGCGTCCTGGGAACGGGGGTGCCCAGACTTGCCTGCCTGTGGCCCACAGCGTGGCTAGGCTGGCAGGTCTGTACGGCCCATCTTAGTCAACAAGGCATTCAAGACCCTCGCGAGGCAGACGACGCAAGACCTCCTTAGGAGCGGCCTTGCCAGGCAGGTTCGAGAGGGGCGGAGAGATCAAGGAATGGCAAACCTCGCGAGGTCCTCGTGACGTGAACCATGACGATCGAGACCAGGCGGGTGCCAGCGCACACAGTGTCCTTGTTTCCTCTTTGGTGCCAAGGGGGCAAGCTCAGGCATGGAGTACCGAGGCATCAGGCAAAGGTTTCCATATTGGTGCAACAAGACCAAGACCATAAGGACGTCAGGACAGAGGTCACCATGGAGCCCAAGACGGCGTCACCACCAGAGCCTTTGGCTGGCGAAGACGACCTTTTGTCAGGATAACTTGTACTAGCTATCCACTTTCGAATTGGCCATTGTTGGTTCCCTTCCCGCTCAATATTTGGGGAGAGGACCAGGGCCTGTACAAGTAGAACTAGACATCACAGTAAGGGGGGGAGAAAACGAAAGAGAGGACAAAGGGATAAGAGACAAGTGAGGATCGACCTCATCACAAGTTGACAAAGCACAAGAACGCCTCAACCTCAGGAGGTTGTTCTTCCCCTTGTAACTGTTCTTCATTAGCCCAAGAGGCAATCGACCACCACCACACTGGAGTAGGGTATTACACCGCAACGGTGACCCGAACCAGTATAAATCATATGTCCTTCTGTGTTGTGAGTTCGTTGAGTTCATATACGAGATCTGAAAGAGCTAGGGCGTGGATCGATAGGGCGAAAACCTTCACGCGCACCCAAGTGTTCGAACCTCAAGGATTTGCCGGAACCCATGATTCGACATTTGGCGCGCCAGGTAGGGGTGCGTCGTAGCTTCTCTTTTGTCGATCTGCGCTCCGACGACACCGCGCTCTGCCCGCATGGCAGGAACCCTGCCGTCGACTCTGACAGCCAGTGTGGACGACGGGGCCAGGGGGCTCCAAGCCCTGGCCCCCTCCCTGCGGCGGGTGCAGTGGCCTTCCAAGTTCAAGCCGGAGATACCGCCGCGCTACGACGGCGTGGCGGACCCGTCAGCTTTCCTGCTGGCGTACGAGGAGGCCGTCATCGAAGCCGGGGGAGACGACAAGGTCATGGCCAACTGGCTTCCCATAGCCCTCGCCGGCGAGCCGCGCGCCTGGCTGCTGAACCTTCCCGGATCCACAGTGGCGTCTTGGGAGGAGCTCCGCGTCCTCTTCACTGAGTGCTACGCTGCACCGGCGCACCACGCGATCGCGACCCTGCTAGGCGGCTCGCAAGCGCTGCCCTCAGAGCGCCACATCAAGCCGTTCCTCCGCCAGATCGACGCGGCTTCCACACGCTTGGGGGCTCCGCCGGGCTGGGCCGCGCCCGAGGCCGACCTCACCTTTAGCTCATAAGACCACCCTGTCACCACCACCGGCTCGGGCATGCTTCCGATGCTCTGCACGCCCACCATCTGCAACATGGCCATCGCCAAGAACCTCATCGACGGCGACGCAGGCCTCAACTTGCTCTCCATGGAGGCCTTCAGCCTGCTTCATGTGCCGCTCGAACGACTCAGCCCCAGCTTGTGGCCCAACTTCAAGGGCTCGCTTGCTCTTGGCACTCGAGACTCAAGAGGGATGTTGGACCAAGGAATTCAAGGAATACCTAATGCAAGGGGCGCTACTAGAGAAGGAGGAGGACGCAGAGTGCGTAGCCCAGCAAGCCACGGCGTACTGCATCTAGGACGGTGAGTTGTACAGGAAGCGACCAAATGATGTTTCGTTGCATTGCATTTCCAGGGACCAAGGGAAGGAGTTGCTGATTGACATACACGGCGGGGACTACGGACATCACTCATCGTCACGGACTCTTGTCGCCAAGGTGTTCCGCAGTGGATTCTACTGGCCCACGATGCTCAATGAAGCAGCTGAGCTGGTGAGGTCCTGCGAAGCTTTCCAGTTCCACGCCAAGCAGATCCATTAGCCTGCTCAGGGCCTCCAGACTATACCGTGCACATGGCCGTTCGCGGTCTGGGGGCTGGATATCTTGGGCCCATTCCGTCGAGCGCCAGGGGGCTACCGCTACCTCTACGTCGCAATTGACAAGTTCACCAAGTGGGCGGAAGTGGAAGCCGTCTGCACCATCCCAGTCGGTTCCACGGTTAAATTCATCAAGGGCCTCGTGAGCCGTTTCGGGGTCCCCAACCGCATCTTCACCGACAACGGCTCGCAGTTCACCAGTAACCTCTTCAAAACATACTGTGTTAACCTTGGAACGCAGATCTGCTACGCTTCGGTGGCGCACCCCAGGAGCAATGGCCAGCCTGAACGCGCCAGCGCAGAGGTCCTTAGAGGCCTCAAGACTAGGACCTTCAAGAAGAAGCTCAAGCCCTGCGGCAGGGGCTGGCACGACGAGCTCCAGTCCGTGCTGTGGTCCATCCGCACCACTGCCATGAAGCCGACGGGCGAGACCCCATTCTTCCTTGTCTACAGAGCCGAAGCGGTCCTTCCTCACGGGGTCAAGCATCGGTCCGCACGGGTCCTGGCATTTGATGAAACGCAGCAGGACGCCACGTGCGGGGTGGACCTCATACTGGGGGAGGAACGACGCCGGGAAGCAGCATTGAGGGCGGCAAGGTACCAGCAGGCGCTACGATGGTACGACTGCCACAACAACCTCTCCAGGACGCTTGAGGTAGGCGACCTCGTCCTGAGGCGGGTCCTCTCCAGGGAAGGGTTGCACAAGCTCTCACCCATGTGGGAGGGCCCATTTAGGGTCGTCCATGTCTCCAAGCCTGGCGCCGCGGAGATGCAGGATGGGGTGCCCGTCTAGAACGCCTGGAACATCCAGCACCTCCAGAAATTCTACCCATGAAGCAAGGCCCAGTGCCTATGAAGCAAGGCACAGTGCCTGTGAAGAAGGCCCGGTGCCTGTGAAGAATCGCTGCCCGTGACACTCTCACGTAATAATGAGTGGGGCTGTACACGCCCTCGAGTCTCCGGAGAGCCACCCTCGGGCCTCAGGGGCTCCCTCCAATGCCTTGTGGCAACACTTAGCTCCGCACTGGTGAGGAGACGTCGAAGACTAGACTAGGTGCCAGACGCGCCTTTTCATTTGCTTTCCGTAGTTGGCTCGCCTTCTCTTAATAGAAGTTCGCTTCTGGTTCCCCTTGTTGATTTGGTTTCTTCGCCTTTTGCCGCCTTTTCTGAATTTAGTTCGTTTGTGCTCTCTCTCGCATAGCTCGCGAAGGGACTAGGCCAGTGCCTTCATGAGGGTTTTTTCATCCTGAGTTGGTCCTTCTCACTGACTTCGGTCTGCCTTCTCGTGAGGCACCCTTGTTCGAGCCCGCCACTGACACATCTCTCCAAATCCATGCCCCCCGGGCACGGTGATATGAAGCGCTGGGTCAAGGCTTGGGTGAACGATAAGTCTCCTAGCGAGCTTCCTAACAAGTTTTTTGCAGTTCTTGAGAAACCACTAAGCCAAGACGGGTACGAGGAGACAAGTGCCTCGCGAAGAAGAGGCTGCCGCGAATGCGCCAAGATAAGATTTCTCCGCACAAAATAACAACACAACATAGAAATAACAGGCATAGCGTAATAACTGAGGAATCACAGTTCGATACATGCCCCTCCGGGTCCATACTGGTTTCATTTTGATGCAGGAAAGAAAAGAGGAACAAAGCAAAAGCGACATTGCAAAGAACCACGGGGCAGGCCTCCAGCGACGTCCCGAGCTCAGCCGGATCCCTCCTCGCGCTTCACGGAGGCGCGGCGACGAGACGACCCGCTACCACCTTCGAAGCGGGCACAGCGGCTAGTCGTAGCCGCCATTGCTGGAGCTTTCACCAAGAGAAGAGCCACCGTAGCTAGACGAGGCGCGGCCGGTGGGCTTACCCTCGTCGCGGCCATCGCCAAGACCGAGCACCTCCTCGCCATCGTTCGTCTCGGGGCAGCACCCGGCGCGGCGACCATCTTCCCCAAACGCCCTCACATAGAGGGTCGCATCACTGTCATACTTGAAGTGGAGTGCACCACTTGCCCAGGCCGCGCGCGCGGGTGAATGTCTGCCAGCCACGAGCCAGAGCTATGTTGCCCACGGCGGAGACTTCAACCGCGACCCAGGAGGTCCTACTGCAGCAACCGTCCGCCTACAGCCAGAGCCCGCCTGGACCGGGGGCCGGTAGCTCATTGATGAAGAAGCGCGGAAGCTGGAGCCAGTTGCCGGCCGGATCCACTAACCAGACAATGAACTCCGGCATCACCTCTGCCGAGTGGAAGCGTGGCCGGGGAGGCCGTGCGACCACGGCACGTCTCCCCTCATCGACCGGGCTACCACGACTGGATCGACCCCCGCCACGCGCAGCGGCACCACCCCGAGAGCAGGGGCAACAGCGGGAGTCGAGGTGTGCTTGCGGGGGCGACCACGTCCCCGTTTAGGCGCCGAAGAGCCGGGCCCTTCGTGAGGGGCCCTTCCTTTCTCCGCGGCGGAGAACCTCTTCGATGGTGCCATTCGAGTCGGTGGCGGAGCAGAGGAAGAAGAAGCGAGCGGAATGGGAAGAGATGGGCAACGGGGGCTCTGGCCCCCTCCCCATTGATAGTAGGAGAAGGCCAACCAGCATCCCCACGATCAAAGGTAATGATGGCTTCCCTTGCATGTCGCAGGGACTTGTCAAGTCGGGAAATTGCCGAGGCAGCATGGGGAAGCGGAGACGCCCACGTCCAATCAATCGCCACGCGTCAACCGAGGTCGCAGGCTTTGGGGGCCCGTGGCGCTCCGCGCTTGACCCTTTGGCTTCGCCTCGAAGCCAATCCCAAGCACGCCTTCGGTCTGGGGGCTACTGTCGGCATCCTGGGAACGGGGGTCCCCAGACTTGCCTGCCTGCGGCCTACGGCGTGGCTATGCTTGCAGGTCTGTACGGCCCATCTTCGTGAACAAGGCATTCAAGACCCTCGCGAGGGGCCAAGCCTCGCGAGGCGCACGACGCAAGACCTCCTCAAGAGCGGCCTCACCAGGCAGGCTCGCGAGGGGCAGAGAGATCAAGGCAATGCAAACCTCGCGAGGTCCTCATGACGTGAGGCATGACGATCGAGACCAGGCGGGCGCGAGCGTGCACAGTGTCCTTGTTTCCTCTTTGGTTCCAAGGGGGCAAGCGCAGGCGCAGAGTACCGAGGCATCAGGCAAAGGTTTCCATATTGGTGCAATGAGACCAAGACCAGAAGGACGTCATGACGGAGGTCTCCATGGAGCCCAAGACGGCGTCACCACCAGAGCCTTTGGCAGGCGAAGACCACCTTTTGTCAGGATAACTTGTACTACATGTCCCCTTTTGAATCAGTTGTTGTTGGCTCCCTTCCCGCTCAATATTTGGGGAGAGGACGAGGGCCTGTATAAGTAGAACTAGCCACCACAGTAAGGGGGGAGAAAATGAAAGAGAGGACAAAGGGATGAGAGACAAGTGAGGATCGACCTCATCACAAGTCCACCAAGCACAAGAACACCTCAACCTCAGAAGGTTGTTCTTCCCCTTGTAACTGTTCTTCATTAGCCCAAGAGGCAATCAACCACCACCACACTGGAGTAGTGTATTACACCACAACGGTGGCTCGAACCAGTATAAATCCTGTGTCCTTCTGTGTTGTGAGTTCGTTGAGTTCATCTACGAGATCTAAAAGGGCTATGGCATGGATCGATAGGGAGAAAACCTTCACGTGCACCCTAGTGTTCGAACCTCAAGGGTTTGCCGGAAACCATGATCCGACAACGGTGGCTGGCGTGGAGGAGGGGGAGTGCACCGTGCCCGCAGCACCCCCGATCCTTCCACCACTAGCATGTGGCTGCTCGACGGAGCGCCGGCCTGAGGGCCCCGCCGGTCGTGGCTCATCTTTGTTGGAAACACCGACGAGGCTTCTGATGGTGGCTCTCCACTCGTCGAGCTTTTCAGCAACAGGAGGAAAGTCGAGGAGGAACTGCGCGCGAGCCAAAGGTTCTGCTGGCGTGGGTGGTGGCGAAAGCTGCATGGACCGTGACGCGCTCCGACTTCTAACCATGTTAGAAGGAGCTCTATCATGGCCTGCCGGCTGTACATCGTTTTTGCCAGCGCCTCGGCGTGCGTGCTGGCATTCTACGTCATGCGAATGGTGCATAGGACTCTTCTCACGATAGTGCCCGGTGTCACCAGCATGGTGACGCTGGTCGTCGTGCACAACCTGGGAAGAGCGCGTCGGGGGCACCTGTGTAGGCGCCTCGGAAGTCGCCGCACCGCCCGTGGGTGGCACGACGCCGCCCCTGGATGGCCCCGCGCCGCCTATGGGGGGCCTGGCTCCGTCTTTGGATTTGGTGTCGTGTGGCCCATCGTCTCGCGCACGAACGACGCCGCTCGCCGGGCTTAGGCTGCCAGAGCGATGTGGGTATTCGCGAGCCGCGCCTCGGCTTCCATCCGCGACCGCCCCACCACTCGCCCGTACTGGTACGGGCTGTTCGGCCCCTGACGAACCGATCGCTGTGGTCGTCTTCTTCTTGGGAGCCATGGCGATGAAGAACTGCTGAACTAACTGCTAGACCGGATTTTCACAAGTGCGCACCCCTTACCCGGCGCGCCAGAGATGTCGGTGGGAAACGACACCTATGGGGTCACTGGGATCCTTTTTACAGTAGGCGGGCGCAGGGTCGTGTAAAGAGCGGGTTTGGCAGTCAGCACGCAAATCGTTTACCCAGGTTCGGGCCGCAGAGACGCGTAAAACCCTAGTCCTACTTTGATGTATATTTGGGTGTTCTTGTGTTCTTGGACTAGCTGCAATGTCTGTCTAGTCCAAAAGATCTGAATCCCCCTCCCGTACGCCTCGGGCCTCCTTTTATAGACAAAAGGGGTCACCACAGTGGCACACAGGAGGTGGAAAGGTCTACAGGGGCTGAGTCTATCCCCTGGCATCGTCGGACAAACGCATTTAATGCACTGCCGACGTGCCCCTCTTGCTTTATTGGGGACGGCAAAGAAGCTCATCCCAGCTGTCGTCGCCTCGCCTGGCTCCGACGCATGTCCAAGCTGACGAGGCATTGTAGCACCATGTTGGCTGGCTTCTAGGCTGGCACGGTGGTGGAGCTTTCATGAAGATATGCATGCCACCACGCAGGTGCTTGCTGAGTTGGTGTGGAGGCGTGTGGTGGCCGCGCGCTGCCACGCAGATGCCTGCTCAGCTGGTCGAGCTAGCAGCTGCGTGGGAGTGGCGGCGGAGTCATGGCAGGCGTGGGCCTGGCGGTGGCCCCGTAGGTGTCTTTGGGAAGGGCCTTGCCGGGGGACCGGCAAGGGTCTTGCCACGGCACCGCGGTCGTCCTCGGCAAGGTTCTTGCCTGGGGGGTCTCGTGGATTTCCGTGGCAAGAATCTCGCCAAGAATCATTGTCTTCTGGTTCTCGTCTGTTCTTGTGTATTTAGGATCCTTACAAAGATCTGCATGCCAACACGGAGGTGCCTCCCGATCCTTGGTTCCAATGTTGTTGATGGTGTTGGCACCCCTTGAGCTCAAGGGTGGTGTGCTCTACTGGCGTCAGACAAATTACCCCGGCAAGGATCTTGCCAGGGCTGCGGAAACCGCCCCGGCAAAGGTCTTGCCAGGGGAGTCCACCTCGTCCTCTTGCTCTCTTTGCGTCCCTGGTCTTGGCGTTGCTCTGGCTGTCTTGCGCTCCGACATCCCTCCCCTGCCCTGCTCAGTGTGGTCGTGGGCGCGGCTCTGACAGCCGGCGCACAAGTAAAGGGGTGCAAAAAGGAGAGCCCCTATTGGTAGGAAAAGACCATCGCTCATCCCCGACCACCACTCATAAGGAAGACAATCAAAAAAATATCTCATGCTCCAACTTTGTTACATAACGGTTCACCATATGTGCATGCTACGTGACTTACAAACCTTAACACAAGTATTTCTGAAATTCACAATTACTCACTAGCATGAGTCTAATATCACCATCTTCATATCTCAAAACAATCATAAGGAAACAAACTTCTCATAGTATTCAATGCGCTTTATATGGAAGTTTTTAATATATCTCTCTTGGATGCCCATCATATTAGGACTAAATTAATAGCCTTGGAAAATTACCATGCTGTTTGACACTCTCAAAATAATATAAGTGAAGCATAAGAGTTCATCAATTTCTTCAACATAAAACTACTGTCGTGCTCTAAAATGATATAAGTGAAGCACTAGAGCAAATGACAAACTTCTCCAAAAGATATAAGTGAAGATCAATGAGTAGTTGAATAATTATGTAACTATGTGAAGACTCTCTAACATTTAAGAATTTCAGATCTTGGGATATTATTCAAATAGCAATCAAATCCTCATAAAATAGAAAGATGCTCCAAGCAAAACACATATCGTGTGGTGAATAAAAATATAGCTCCAAGTAAGGATACCGATGAACGAAGACCAAAGAGGGGATGCCATCCGGGGCATCCCCAAGCTTAGGCTCTTGGTTGTCCTTGAATATTACCTTGGAGTGCCTTGGGCATCGCCAAGCTTAGTCTCTTTCCACTCTTATTCCGTAGTCCATCAAAACTTTACCCAAAACTTGAAAACTTGACAATACAAAACTTAACAGAAAACTCTTAAGCTCCATTGGTAAAATAAAGCAAATCACCACTTAGGTACTGTCAAGACAAGATTCATAATTTTTCTCACATGATTCCTACTGTACCCTAACATTTCTACAATTATATTAAGGAATATAAGCCATAGAAACTAGAAAACAATCAAACTATGCATCGAAAACAGAATCTGTCAAAAACAGAACATTCTGTAGTAATCTATAACTATCGAATAATTCTGTAACTCCAAAATTCTGAGAAATTAGGAAACCTGACCAATTTTTTTATTAATTTTCCGCAAAAAGAAATCTGTATTTTATCACGTTTATGGTGAAAACGAGAATTGTTTTCCTGAGCGCAGAAGTTTCTATTTTTCAGCAAGATCAAATTAACTATCACCATAGAGCATCCCAAAGGTCTTACTTGGCACTTTATTGAAACAAAGGCAATAAAACATGATTACTACAGTAGTTTAATCATGTGAACACACAAAAGTAGTAGGTATAAAGGTTGGGTTGTCTCCCAACAAGCGCTTTCTTTAATGCCTTTTTAGCTAGGCATGATAATTTCATGAAGCATATGACTACCACATTTAAGTCTAACCCACTTTCTATGCATAGGGATTTTTTGAGCAAACAACTTATGGGAGCAAGAATCAATTAGAATAGGAAGGTAAAACAAGCATAACTTCTAGATTTTCAACGCATAGAGGGGAAACTTGATATTATTGCAATAAGTAAAAGCATATATTACTCTCTCATAATAATTTCCAGTAGCATCATGAATGAATTGAATAATATAACCATCACATAAACCATTATTTTCATGATGCACAAGCATAGTAATTTTATTACTCAACACATAAGGAAATTTATTCTCATTAATAGTAGTGGGACAAAACTCAACAAAATAACTACCATGTAAGGCATAATCCAATTGAAAATTAAAATCATGATGACAAGTTGCTTGTTTATCATTATTCTTTATAGAATACATGTCATCACAATAATCATCATAGATAGGTGGCATGCTTTCATCATAATAAATTTGCTCATCAAAACTTCGACGACAAAAAATATCATATTCATCAAACATAGCATCCCCAAGCTTGTAGCTTTGCATATCATTAACATCATGGATATTCAAAGAATTCATACTAACAACATTGCAATCATGCTCATCATTCAAAGATTTAGTGCCAAACATTTTAATGCATTCTTCCTCTAACACTTTGGCACAATTATCGGAATCCTTATTTTCACGAAAGACATTAAAAAGATGAAGCATACGAGGCAACCTCAATTCCATTATTTTGTAATTTTCTTTTATAGACTAAACTAGTGATAAAACAAGAAACTAAAAGATTAGATTGCAAGATCTAAAGATATACCTTCAAGCGCTAACCTCCCTAGCAACGGCGCCAGAAAAGAGCTCGATGTCTACTATGCAACTTTATCCTTGTAGACGTTATTGGGCCTCCAAGTACAGAGTTTTGTAGGACAGCATCAAATTTCCCTCAAGTGGATGGCCTAAGGGTTATCAATCTGTACGAGGCGTAGGATGAAGATGGTCTCTCTCAAACAACCCTGCAACCAAATAACAAAGAGTCTCTTTTGTCCCCAACACACCCAATACATTGGTAAATTGTATAGGTCCACTAGTTCGGCGAAGTGATGGTGATACAAGTGCAATACGGATGGTACATATAGTTTTTTGTAATCTGAAAATATAAAAATAGCAAGGTTACTAGTAGTAAAAGTGAGCGAAAATGGTATTGCAATGCTTGGAAACAAGGCCTAGGGTACGAACTTTCACTAGTGCATGTTCTCTCAATAATGATAACATAATTAGATCATATAGCAATCCCTTAACATGCAACAAAGAGTCACTCCAAAGTCACTAATAGCGGAGAATAAACGAAGAGATTATTGTAGGGTACGGAACCACATCAAAAATATTCTTTCTGGTCGGTCTATTGGGCAATTCCTATAAGTGTCACAAACAACCCTAGAGTTCGTACCAAAATAACACCTTAACACACACACATCAACCAAAAACCCTAATGTCACCTAGATACTCTAATGTCACCACAAGTATCTGCGTGTTTGATTATATGATATGCATCACACAATCTCAAATTCATCAATTCAAACCAACATAAAGAACTTCAAAGAGTGCCCCAAAGTGTCCACCGAAGAGTCAAACGAAAACATGTGCCAACCCCTATGCACAAGTCCAGAAGATCACATAACCCGCAAGTTGATCACCAAAGCATACATCAAGTAGATCACGTGAATATCCCATTGTCTCCACAGATAAGCACATGCAAGACACACTAGTATAAAATAGGGCTTTGGTTCGCACAGGGCAAGCCCATTAGTCCCAGTTCAGTCACGAACCGGGACCCATGGGGGCATTCGTCCCGTTTCTTTAGCCCAAGGGGCCGTCCGGGGCCTCATGGGCATTGGTCCCGGTTCTAGGCACGAACTGGGACCAAAGGGCCTCGCTCCTGGCCCACAAACATTGGTCCCGGTTCTTGGCTCGAACCGGGACACAAGGTTGGGCTTTAGTCTTGGTTCTAGCCACAAACTGGGTCAAATGAGTTGCCTATATACACCCCGTCGCCGCAGCAGAGCACTCCATAGTGCTCTTTTTTATGGCCGTCGAGGAGAGGGCATTTGGGTGCTCTAGCTCACCTCCTACGCACATGAGGTGTTTGATGAAATGCCCGAGCCACGCTAGTTAAGCTTTCTCCTCTCGAAGCTCGACCTTTAAGCTTCATTTTCCCCGAGATTTGTCTAGGTTTAGCGGTCTGTCCCGTCCCCGTCTTCACCACCGTCGATCGCCCACGCAGATCTCGTCACATGTACCACCATGGTGAGCCTCTTGTTCTTATCTTCTTCACAAAGAAAAAAATTCTAACTTTAGATAGATACATTTATTATTGCTTGTTATTATATAGTGCGATGGTTTTGGTATCCGCCCCCGTCGGCCCTCGTCCTAGCTATGATTCGGATGTGGTATATATTATCTTTTAGAACTATTTGGTTCAATTATTGTTTATGACAATTATGCCCATCAAGTTGACATAAATTTTATTTATGTAGGAGGTAGTTGAACCGGAAATTCCAACCGACCCTATTGTTGAGAGGTTAAATTTAGTTGAATAAGAAAACAATTACTTGAAGGAAAATATAAAAAAAATTGAGGAGGAGAAGATGATATTGGAGTTGCATGTTGTGGATGTCGTCGATGATCACAAGATCAAGATGGATGCAATGCGATTGAAGATTAGAAAGATCAGAAAATATGCCATTCATACCGAGGCTTGGTATCATTATGCCATTGGATCATTTTTACCTTGGTTGTGATTATGATCGCATTTGTTGTTGCATTGAAAGGTTTTACATAGTTTAAATATATGGTTTAACTAGATGCTCTAGAGAGCTATATGTTGCTCAATGAGAACTATGTATGTACTTTGTTTTTAGTGTGATGATGAACTTCTATTAATTTGGTCACTTATCTATTCATGAGAGCTATATGTACTAAATTGGTGATGTGACTTTGAAAGGTGCAGTTTGAACACAGAAAAACTATGGAGTTCAAACAAGTTAAAAAATGAAATCCCATTGTAACAGACGAGCTTCCGTATGAAACCGTCATACTTCGAAAGAGATTGTCCATTTTGTACACGAAGTGCATCCAGTCTTTGCCGTAACCCTCTCTACTTTCTTGCACATGCTATGCCGGTGAAATGATGATACCATGCCAACTTTCAACCTTTTCAGAGTTCATTTGAAATGCTTTTGAATTTCAGGGTCTTATAGCTCAAAATAATCAGTAAATGCATGAAAAATAACAAATGAAGTCAGAAAGGGTTGAAAATTGATGATGTGGCTTTGAATAGTGCATTTTGAACACAGAAAAAGTCTGGAGTTCAAATAAGTTCAAAAAAAATGAAATCCCTTTGTGACAGACGAGTTTCCGTATGAAACCCTCATACTTCGAAAGAGATTGTATGTTTTGTACACGAAGTGCATCCAGTTTTTGCCGTAGCCCTCTCTACTTTCTTGCACATGCTATGTGGGTTAAATGATGATGCCATGCCAACTTTCAACCTTTTCATAGTTCGTTTGAAATGATTTTCAATTTCAGGGTCTTATAGCTCAAAATAATCAATAAATGCATGAAAAAACCAAATGAAGTCAGAAAGGGTTGAAAATTGATAGTGTGGATTTGAATGGAGCATTTTGAACACAGAAAAACTATGGAGTTCAAACAAGTTCATAAACCTCATACTTCGAAAGAGATTGCCCATTTTGTACACGAAGTGCATCTAGTTTTTTCCGTAACCCTCTCTACTTTCTTGCACATGCTACGTGGGAGAAATTATGATACCATGCCAACTTTCAACCTTTTCAGAGTTCATTTGAAATGCTTTTCAATTTCAGGGTCTTATAGCTCAAAATAATCAGTAAATGCATGAAAAATAACAAATGAAGTCAGAAAGGGTTGAAAATTGATGATGTGGCTTTGAATGGTGCATTTTGAACACAGAAAAACTTTGGAGTTCAAATAAGTTCAAAAAATGAAATCCCTTTGTAGCATACGAGTGTCCGTATGAAACCCTCAAACTTCAAAAGAGATTGTCCGTTTTGTACATGAAGTGCATCCAGTTTTTGTCGTAACCCTCTCTACTTTCTTGCACATGCTATGTGGATGAAATGATGATACCATGCAAAAAGAAAATTAACTAAAAAACTTTTATAAAACTCTAATAGCAAAAGGAATGAACTAAAAATCTTTTAAAAATGTCTAATATTTTTTAAACTAAAATTATATAAAATTCATGCCACTGAAATTATCAAAGTATTTTCTGTTCAAAACATGAAAAGCAGAAAGAAACAAAATAAACGATAATAAAGAAGTAGAAACAAAATGAAATAAGATAAAATTTAATAAAATAAATAAGTAGAAAAAAATAAAAAAAATAAACTTTAATAAATTAAATAAGTAGAAACAAAATAAAAAAAATTACAATTTAATACAATAAATAAGTAGAAACAAAATAAAAAAAAATAAAAAAAACTTTTATAAAATAAAGAAGTAGAAACAAAATAAACTTTATAAAAGTAAAATAAATAAACTTTAATAAAATAAATAAAAATAGCAATAATAAGTTTTTTGTTGTAAGTAGAAATAAAATAAAATAAATAAAGCAACAAAAAATTAAAATAGTGCCAACTACTAGGCCACCACGGCCTGAATATGAATAGAAACTCTACCATGGGCCAGAAATCAGGCCCGCAGAAGGCCTAGTAGGCCCATCAGGCATAGCAGTGACAATTAGGCCCGTAAGCCTGCAATTAAGAGGAGCTCGAGAGGGGTGCGGCAGTGGGGCTTATAAACCACTCCGCGCCCCTCTTAATTAGCGAGGTGGGACTAAAGTTTTGGCCACGGGTAGCACGAGGCCTTTGGTCCCGGTTGGTGCCACCAACCGGGACCAAAGTCCTCCGCTTCCCGCCCTTTGGGCTGCAGAAAAGAGAACTTTGGTCCTGGTTTGTGGCACAAACCGGGACCAAAGGGGGGTATTGGTCCCGGTTGGTGCTACGAACTAGGATGAAAGGTGTGACAATATAAGCCCATAGTTAGAAAAATTTGCCCAACTGCTCCCATTCTTCCCCGACGCCACCAGGCCACTCCTCTCGTCATTGTCACCGACACCGCACCCTGCCCCGATGCCGCCTGATGCCGTCCGCTGCCGCCCGCCACCCGTCCTCCGCCCCGACGCCACCTGACGCCGCCCCGACGCCGCCCGACGCCACCGCCGCCGACGCCCTCGACGCCAACTGCCCCGACGCCGGCCGCCGTGCCCTGCCACCCCCTGTGAGCACACCTGCCACTCCATGTGCCCTTGCGTGCGCCTGCTCAGACGCCGTGCTGCTCCTCGCGCACCTGCGCCCCTGCCCTGCCCCGCCGGCGCCGCCATGCCCTGCCCTGCCCGGCTGGCCCCTAGAGCTTTCCTTTAGTTTTTTTATATATATGTGCTATTTGTTTAGATGTTTTCAGATGTTTTTACTTGTTCATAAAATAAATTTAAATGTCAAAAATGTTTTTTTATGTTCATATATAGAAAGTTTTTATAAAAATGTATATATGTACATATGTTATTTGTGTATATATGTTCATATATGTAAAAATTAGATTTAGAAAAGTTTTATCTATATATGTTCTCTGATTTAGTACATTAATTTTAGGTTAGTTTCATTTTTAGAAAAGTTTTATATATTTAGGAAGAAGGAAGAGAAGGAAAGAAGGAAGAACAAGAAAAAGTTCTATATATGCAAAAGTTACATTTTTAGAAAAGTTTAATATATCTAGCTAGGAACGGAACGAAGAAGAAAAAGAATGAGAGGAAAAAGTAAAATAAGAAGAGGAAGAAAGGAGAAGAAGAGGAGAGGAAGAAGAGGAGAAATAAATAAGAGGAGGAAAAAAAAAGAAAAAGAAGAGGAGAGGAAGAAAGGAATAGAGGAGAAGAAGAGAAAATACAATATTTTCTATTTTCTCTTCTTCTCCTCTTTTTTTTCTTCTTTTTTTCTTCGTTGTTGATATACCCTGTCCCGATAACTTTGTTTAGTTTTAGGATTATTTTAGTTTATGTTTAGTTTAGGAAGAAGGAAAAGAAAAAGGAGAAGAAGAGGAGAGGAAGAAGAGGAGAAATAAATAAGAAGAGGAAACAAGGAAAAAAAGAAGAGAAGAAGAAACGAATAGAGGAGAAGAAGAAAAAATAGAATATTTTTCTATTTTCTCTTCTTCTCCTCTATTCCTTTCTTCTTCTCCTGTTTTTTTCTTCGATCGTCTCCTCTATTCCTATCTTCTTCTCCTCTTTTTATTTCTTCTTCGTCTTCTTATTTTTTATCGGGTATGTCGTTGTCGATATACCCTGTCCCGATAACTTCGTTTAGTTTTAGGATTATTTTAGTTTATGTTTAGTTTAGGAAGAAGGAAAAGAAAAAGGAGAAGAAGAGGAGAAATAAATAAGAAGAGGAAAAAAGGAAAAAAAGTGGAGAAGAAAAATAAATAGAGGAGAAGAAGAAAAAATAGAATATTTTTCTATTTTTTCTTCTTCTCCTCTATTCCTTTCTTCTTCTCCTCTTTTTTTGTTCTTTTTTCTCCGATCTTATCCTATTTTTATTTCTTACCCCCCAGCCCTCTCGCTCGACCAAAACACTCGAGGACACCCAAACACTAGAAAAAATGATGTCGGTCTCCTACCCCCTCCCGTCGCGCCCCTACCCGACAAACTCTCTCGAGGCCACCCAAATTTACCAAGTTAAAAGAGTGTTGTCGTCGAGGGCACCCCAAACCCTTGAAGCATTGCCGAGGCCACCCCAAACCCTTGAACCTTTGCCGAGGCCACCCCAAACCCTATAGAAGCAGCGTCGAGGCCACTAATATGATTCCTTATTGTGATTAGCTAGCTAGTTCTACGTTTGCCACTAATATATCCATCTGTCATGTTTGAATAATAATTGCCATGTTGTAAATATTTGTAGAAACTATGGAGCACCCCCGAGACGAAGCAACAGAAGCGGTGCTGGGGGACATAATCGCACAAGGAAGTGATGCCGTCATGTCGCTTCTCAACGAAACCGATGGTCTGGAAGGACAGGGTGATGAAGCAGGTTGTGATTATGATGGCTCCGGTGACACAATGTCGGTGCAAGAAGGAGACCTTGATGACGGCTCCGGTGACCCAATGTCGATGCAAGAAGGAGACCGTGATGACGGCTCTGATGACCGAACCGAGTCCTGCCAGGTATATATATTAGTTATGCATGTGCTGACTAGGTTTGAGATCACAGCAATTGCGCTCGGATGAAAGGTTTGAGATCACAGCAATTGCGTGCGATGGCATGCCGATTGAACCCATCCGGACAAAGGAAGCATTTGCTGCTCAGTGCGGGGTTCTTGTTAGGGACAAGATCCCGATCAGTATCCACCAATGGTTAAAGCCTAAGAATGAAGACCCCGAGGTGTCTTATGTCTCCGATATGCAGAAAGATCATCTTTGGACCGCGCTGAAGGCAAATTTCACCCTACCGGCAGAAGAGGATCCAAAGAAGCCAGTTAAAGAGAAATTGATCAAGTCTCATGCTCTTAAGAAGATGGCAGATCTATTCAGGAGGTGGAAGAATGAGCTGAAAACATTTTCTATCCTTTGTGGTATGAGAAGACACCAGAATTCACCGGCCGGTATGAGAAGATCAGAGATCACTGGACTGCATTTGTGGCCCACAAGACATCGGACAAGAGTAAGAAGATGTTAGTGACAAACAAGAAAAATGATGCGAAGAAGAAGCATCACCATCGCACAGTGTCAGGTGGCTACCTCAAAGCCCGACCGTTGTGGGCCAAGGCTCAGAATGACCTGCTTGATAAAGGGGTAGAACCAGAGACATTGCACTGGCCAGACCATTGCCGGACTTGGTTCTTCGGGGTTGGAGGAAGCTTGGACCCCGTAACAGGGAAGTGCGTTTGGATGAACGAGCAACTGTGAATACACGTCACGAAGCTTCAGGAGTATATCGTCGCAGCGCAGGAGGGGGCGTTAGTTCCAGACAGAGAGAACGAGGAGCTCACAATGGCCCTCTGAAAGTGCAACTATCCCTAGGTGGTTTTGGTAATTCATAACAACATATAGCTGATTGAGCTAATGCTATTCCAAGATGACTATTTCAGGAAAGCTCAATGATTGGCATGGCATGGATGTGAAAGTGGAACCCTCAAAATGCTAAGGACAAACGATTGGCTCAAGCTCAAAAGCTCAAGACTCTTCCTTTCATATTTTAGTGATCCAAGATCACATTGAGTCTTTAGGAAAAGCCAATACTATTAAGGAGGGATGAGGTGTTGCTTAATGAGCCTCTTGCTTCATGTGCTTAGTGATATGCTCCAAAACCCTCAACTACTTTCCCATATCCACATATGACCTAAACCCAAAGCCAAACTTGGTCCTACCGATTCTTTCTATCCGGCGCCACCGAGTTTCACTTGTCTTAAGCCACTGCCAAACCCTAGCAAATCGGTTCTACCGATAGGGATCTCGGTCTCACCGAGATGGGATTGCAAACTCTCTGTTTCCCTTTCGTAACTTTTCGGTCTCACCGAAAGAGCGAATCGGTCCCACCAAGATTGCAATGTAAATTCAGTGTTTCCTTTTTGTAACTTTTCGGTCTCACCGAAAGAGCAAATCGGTCCCACCGAGTTTGCCTGACCAACTCTCTGGTTAGCTAATTACCAAATTCGGTCTCACCGAGTTTGTGTAATCGGTCTCACCGAGATTACGTTATGCCCAAACCCTAACCATATCGGTCCTACCGAGTTGCATGTCAGTCCCACCGAAAATCTCTAACGGTCACTAGGTTTACATTTTCGGTCTGACCGAGTTTGTTGATTCGGTCCCACCGAGATTGGAAAACTGTGTGTAACGGTTGGATTTTGTGTGGAGGCTATATATACCCCTCCACCTCCTCTTCATTCGTGGAGAGAGCCATCAGAACACATACACAATTCCTACTCATATGTTCTGAGAGAGAACCACCTACTCATGTGTTGAGACCAAGATATTCCATTCCTACCATACGAATCTTGATCTCTAGCCTTCCCAAGTTGCTTTCCACTCAAATCTTCTTTCCACAAAATCCAAATCCTATGAGAGAGAGTTGAGTGTTGGGGAGACTATCATTTGAAGAACAAGAGCAAGGAGTTCATTACGTACACACCATTTGTTACTTCTTGGAGAGTGGTGTCTCCTAGATTGGCTAGGTGTCACTTGGGAGCCTCCGACAAGATTGTGGAGTTGAACCAAGGAGTTTGTAAGGGCAAGGAGATCGCCTACTTCGTGAAGATCTACCGCTAGTGAGGCAAGTCCTGTGTGGGCGATGGCCATGGTGGGATAGACAAGGTTGCTTCTTCGTGGACCCTTTGTGGGTGGTTGCTTCTTCGTGGACCCTTTGTGGGTGGAGCCCTTTGTGGACTCACGCAACCGTCATCCTTTGTGGGTGGAGCCCTTTGTGGACTCGCGCAACCATTACCCTTTGTGGGTTGAAGTCTCCATCAACGTGGATGTAGGATAGCACCACCTATCCAAACCTCGGGAAAAACATCCGTGTCTCCAATTGCGTTTGATTTCTCCAAACCCTTCCCTTTACATTCTTGCAAGTAGCATGCTTTACTTTCCGCTGCCAATATACTCTTTGCATGCTTGCTTGAATTGTGTGATGATTGCTTGACTTGTCCTACAATAGCTAAAATCTGCCAAGAACTAAAATTGGGAAAAGGTTAAGTTTTTATTTGGTCAAGTAGTCTAATCACCCCCCCTCTAGACATACTTTCGATCCTACAAGTGGTATCAGAGCTTTGGTCTCCATTTGCTTTGATCTCCATAGCTTTTGGTGGTCATAGCCTTGGTTTCGCAACCTAGGAGAGTATGGCGTCTAGCGAGGGAAATTATCACCGTAGAGGTCCTTACTTTGATGGTACTAATTTTGCTAGTTGGAAGCATAAAATGAAAATGCATATTCTTGGACATAACCCCGCCGTTTGGGCTATTGTGTGTGTTGGTTTGCAAGGTGACTTCTTTGATGGGAAAGAACCAAACCGTGAAGCTACCGCGGATGAGTTGAAGATGTTGCAATACAATGCTCAAGCTTGTGATATTCTCTCCAACGGATTGTGCCTTGAAGAATTCAAAAAAATCAGCCGTCTTGAGAATGCAAAGGAAATTTGGGACACTTTGATTGATATGCACGAAGGTACCGACTCCATCAAGGAATCCAAGTTGGATGTGCTTCAAAGTCAACTTGACAAGTTCAAAATGAAGGATGGTGAAGGTGTCGCTGAAATGTACTCTAGGCTTGCTCTCATCACAAATGAGATTGCCGGCTTAGGAAGTGAAGAGATGACCGATAGATTCATCATCAAGAAGATTCTAAGAGCCTTGGATGGAAAATATGATACCGTGTGCACATTGATCCAAATGATGCCCAATTACAAAGATCTCAAGCCTACAGAGGTGATTGGAAGAATTGTTGCTCATGAGATGTCACTTAAGGATAAAGAGGAACTTCACAACAAATCAAGTGGTGCCTACAAAGCCTCGTGTGAAGCCCCTACATCATCAAGTGAGAAACAAGACTTCAATGAAAAATTGAGCTTAATGGTGAAGAACTTCAACAAGTTCTACAAGAGTAGAAGCAAATATAGAAGCTTCAAGTCAAGGTCCTACAATGACAAAAGAGCTTCTAGTCAAGAGAGAAACTGCTACAGTTGTGGAAGACCCGGACACTATTCCAATGAGTGTACGGCTCCCTACAAGAGAAGAGAAGATTCTCCAAAAAGAAGAAGCAAAGAATCACCACCAAGAGAGAGAAGGAGTAGAGATGATCGCTATGAATGAAGATACTCACGGAGAAGCAAGGATTCGGAAAGGAAGGAAAAATCATCAAGGAGCTACACAAGACGAAGACATCAAGCTCATGTTGGTGAATGGGTATCCGGCTCCAACTCCGAAAGCCACTCTGAGAGAAGTTATCACTCCGACTTCGAAGACACTCAAGATGAAGGTGTTGCCGGTCTAGCACTTGTGTCAACCAACTCCTACGACATATTTGACTCACCAAATGAAGGAATTGGAAGATGCTTCATGGCCGAAGGTCCTAAGGTAACACACCCCGAGTATGTTGATTTCAATAGTGATGAAGGTGACTTGTTAGGTGATGATTTGCTTGTTGACAACTCTAGTGATGAATACTATGATGAAACGTCAATTAATCATGCTAATCAAGATAAAACGAATGACAATGATAAGGAGAAGATTGAGGCTCTAACTAAAGAACTAAACACTCTTAAGTTAGCTCATGAAACTATCTTCGAAGATCATCGAGAACTTTTAAGAGCTCATGAGAAATTACGCTTTGAAAAGCTCAATCTTGAACAAGAGCATGAGTTCTTAAAAGCAATCAATGATGATCTCCGCAAGAAAAGTTCTTCTCACATTGCCAAGTGTTTACTCTTATCCACTTACATGCCTCAAGTCAAGTCTAATAACAAGAACAAGAAAGATTCTTCCTCTAGTAGTAACAATGATCATGCTAAATCCAATATTGTTGCTTCTAGTAGTTCTCTTGATTCCACTAATTATTCTCTTAGCCAAGTTACACTTGAGCAAGAAAATAGCTTATTGAAGGGAATTATAGAGAAAGGAGTGTACAAAAGCCTTGCCGGGAGTAAGCAATTCGAGGAAATTGTGCGCAAGCAAGGAATGCACCGGAAGAATCAATGTGTTGGTTTTGAACGAAAGTTCAATGCCAATGGAGTTGAGTGGGAAGAAGATCAATACCCCAAGACAAAGTTTGTTCCTCGACAAGAGAAGTATGATACTTCCTTCAAGGGGACACAAGCTCAAGATGATCTTTCACCACAAGACTACAAGCAAAAAGGCAAGGACAAGCTTCAAGAGGAAATTGATGCAATTGAAGAAGCTCCTAAGACCTTAGTCAAGTGGATTCCCAAGACTACTTCAAGTTCCACTTCATTAAGTACGACTACAACTCCAAGGATTCCCATCAAGATGGTGTGGATCCAAAAGAAGAAGAACTAGAGAGTTCTTGAGGGTGACTCCGCCAACATACTTCACTCTTACCATTTTGGCAAGAACAAGTGCAATCAACTTCCACATCTTGCACTAGTTCAAGGAGTCACAAACCCTCTTGTTGGTAAGACAAGGGACAAGGTAACCTAAAAGTTTTCATGGACATCATCTTGTGTGTGCATCACTCTATGTCTATGGATATCCTTGTTTGTTCCTTGTGGGACTAACCCATGTAGGTATTGAAAGTGTAATTCACTCAAATGGATAGCTCCAAGTGATCTACATCAACATTGAGCATCCACATCTTCAACATCTACATGAAGTCATCATCGACAAAACCCAAGGTTAGTTCATCCCTCTAAGGGGGGGTATCACATCTAGGGGGAGCATTACTCTAAGACTTGAGCTAAAGCAACTCTAAAGATGTGAACACAACAATGCTTTATGTAAAAGTGGTAACCCCACTTGAGCTTAAACGATGAGTATGACCTATGATCAAGTGTTCTCACTTGACTCCTAAGTCAATATACTCATATATAGATGACCTAGTCATCGCAAATTGCTTGTTAGATGCTAGAATTGGTTGTGCATGCCTTGTCACATATTTCATTTGCCATCTTATTGTGTGAGCATGCTGGTTGCATATTTTACTCATTCGAGGACATCCACTTGTTGTTTTGATTGTTTGGTTTTATTTCCTTTTGCCAAGTGGATGGACAAGAATGCCTAAGAACCTCCTCTAGCTATCTATGCTTTTCTCGTCTCAAACTCTATTCATGCTGCATCACAAAATTTGATCAAGTCAGATTCGAACCACTCTGTGTGAGGAGCGCTCGGAGTCCCCGATTCGTCATAGACTTAAACTTCCAAAACCTCTTTATGATTCTCGGTATGACCGATACCCCACTTTCGGTCCTACCGAGATCATTAAGTTGATCTAGGTTTTCGATCTCGGTGCAACCGATTTGAACATTTCGGTCACACCGAGTTTCAGTAACTGCTTGCAGTTATGAATCTCAGTGCCACCAAGTTGTTGCACTCGGTCACACCGACAGGGTCGGGCTATATATAGTCACGGGCAAAATTTTGGAAATTTCTCCGAACACCTTCGCCCGCGCGATAGCCTGCTCTGCCAACGTGGTCTCCGGATCGTCTCCTCGCCGCCAGCCGCCTCCAGTCGCTGGTCTCCGTCGCCATCAACGGGAATTCTACCCCACCGTTGCTGCCGTAGCGAGTCTCCGCCGAACTAGGGTATGGACTCGATCTTTGTGCTATTCTCCAATCCGATTCTTAGCACATTGTGATCATCATGATTCTTGCCACGATTGAAACACTCTTGTCTAGTCAATGCGTTCGTAGATTAGGTTTGATTCGAAAATTTTAGGGTTAGGTTTCCGCCGAAACCATCTCGGACCCACCGAGTTGAAAAACTCGGTCCCACCAATTTGGCCTATGCCATTGCACAAGTGAGACTCGGTCTGACCGAGAATTACTTATCGGTGTGACCGGTTTTGGAACTCTGTGAAACCCTAGTAGTCTCGGTGCCACCGAACTGTGACTCGGTCTAACCGAGTTCACTAGTTTAGGTTCCAAAACTGCTTCGGTATCACCGAGTTTGAAAATCGGTAGATCCAAGATGATTTCAGTGGGAAACTAAAACTAAGTTTTTGGATCATTCTTTTTGCAAAGATCTCTGCATTTTGTGATGCTCATCCACTCTACCTCATCTATAAACTATTCACAGGGTCAGCAGTCATCTTGTTCAACATGTCAGATCAGAGTGACAGCCAGAATGTGTCAGAACAACAAGTGGTGATGAGTGAGGGCACTAGTCCCTCCAGCTCTTCAGATGATGGCAGCAGAAGTACCCCAAGCAATCTGCCAAAAGCTGCCACTAGACAGAGGAAGAAGAGAACTTCAGATTCTGAAGATGAAGATTATGTGGCCGAGGAAGAGGCCACATCAAAGAGAGTTGAGCCAGCTCAAGGCACAAAGCCAGGACAGAAGATCAAAAGGCCAGCAGGCAGGCAGCCTATGTCAAAGGCTAGAGCTTCAACTAAAAAGCCTGCACCCATAGAGCTAGTTGCTGCTGAAGGCAAGAAGAGGAAGGAAAGGGTCAAGAAGACCGTAGCCAGAGTGCTTGGAAAGGCTTCCATCATGGAAGAAGAGGAAGAAGAAGAGGTAGCTGCACCAGCACCTAAGGCACCCAAGCTGATGGGTGATGCCATAAGATCAGGGGCAGCTGCTTCCAAGGCCAAGCCAGCTTCAAAGCCAAAACCAAAGAGAAATACAAGAAGCATCCCAGCTGCTGAAAAGAACAAGGCCCAGTGCCTGAAGCTGCAGAATAAGAGGAAGAGAATGTTCTGAGAAAGCTCAAGCCCAAGATCCCAGACCACAATGATGCTCATCCTGTGGCTGAAGACGTGAAGCTCAGGAGAGACTCAGGGCTGAGGAAATGGAGAGAAGCAGATCCGTATGCTTCAAGGAGAAGGACTGCTGTGGATTACAGATTTCACACCAAGGAACAGCAGGACTTCTATGAGACAGTTTTGCTTGACAAGAAGCCAATAGTTTGTGACATGAGATGGGTCGACTGGACCTACATGAAGGAAAATGAGGAACACTACCCTAGAGTGTATAACAGCTCTAGTGTGTGTGGAGTTGCATACTTTCTTGGGAAGAAGCTCACAAAGTGGAACGAGGAGCTAATCATGCAGTTCTACTCCACAACACACTTTTACCCAGATGGAAATATCACATGGATGTCAGAGGGTACGAGGTACCAATCTACTATTGCTGAGTGGGCACAGCTCATCAATGCCCCAGAGGAGCATGAGGATGACTTGGATATCTATGCCAGGAAGAAGATGGATCATAACTCTATATCCAATATGTACAAGGAAATTCCCAATGAAGCTCTTGATACTTTCAAGTTTGGGTCTGTGCATTATCTTCTGTCAGGGCTGCCTACTATAAATTGGATATTGAGGCACACTCTCTTGCCCAAGTCTGGAGATCACAAGATGATCAGAGGCCATGCAATCAATTTGCTTCATGTATTTGATGTACCTCAGAAATTCAAAGTCATGAACCTCATAGTAGAGACTATCAAGAGGACTGCAGCAGACCAGAAGAGGAGCTGTGGGTATGCCCCACAAATTCAGGAGCTCATTAACTCCAAGATGGGCATGGGCATATACCTGTTGGACAAGGAACACTTGCCCATCCGTCCAGATTTTGAGAACAATCAAGTTGTGATGACTGAAAATGAACCATCGTCTGCTCAAGCACAAGCAAAGAAGGAGAAGGCAAGGAAGGAGAAAGCTGCCAAGATGCCAACTCAAGAGGAGGCATCTAAGTATTTCTTGAAGACCAAACAAGAGCAGCTTGGTTACCTGATTGCATCCACCCTGCGGACTGAGAAAGGACTAGCCACCCTAACTCAAAACCAAGCAAGCCTAGAGAGAATCATGGAACAAATGTTCTATGACTTGGATGTCAAGGTGACAGAGATTCAGACTGCAGTGGAGCAGCTCCAGGATGACATGCAGGAGAGGAGAGGCAGGACTACAACTCATGCCTTTGCCAGAGTGCCACGAGGTCCGAGGTCATCTGCCGTGCCAGTTGCTGACACCAGAGCCACCACTTCAGCACCAGCTACAGCCTCAGTTCCACCAGCTCCAGCATCTACTTCAGCTCCAACTCCAGCGTCTACTTCAGCGTCTACAAAAGCCTTCATCCTTTGAGTGATCCGGACTCCACCACCACCAGAAGATCAAGCCTGAGTGTCGATCTAGCACTATGCATTTTCTAGGAACTTTTTGGTAACTTGTTGCCAAAGGGGGAGAAAAATGTATAGATCATAGGCTTCGAGACAGAGAGTGTTGCTTTTTTCTCTCTTGCTTTATTTGGTGGTTTTTCGAACTTTGTTTGCTTTTGAGTGCTTGAGATACTACGTCATTATCTGTGAGACATTGATGATCATGTGTTTGATCATAAGCTACACTTAATGTTTGCTTAATGCTATTATCTTATCTATCTTATGTGATCATTCACTATTCTTGGTGATGAGTGCATGTATTTCATTCTTATCATTTTAAGCGCTCCACCAAGATGTATGTGACAAGGAAGAGTAACCCATGACTCTAACTCTTTGTGCATTTGCAGTCCAAAGCAAATTTAAAATATGCACAAATTTAGGGGGAGCTCTTACTTATCACCTACTTCTCAAAGCGACGATATATTTCATGCTTATTATCATTTGTTGAAGCTTTGATCTATATGTTGTCATCAATTACCAAAAAGGGGGAGATTGAAAGTGCAACTATCCCTAGGTGGTTTTGGTAATTCATAACAACATATAGCTCATTGAGCTAATGCTATTCCAAGATGACTATTTCAGGAAAGCTCAATGATTGGCATGGCATGGATGTGAAAGTGGAACCCTCAAAATGCTAAGGACAAACGATTGGCTCAAGCTCAAAAGCTCAAGACTCTTCCTTTCATATTTTAGTGATCCAAGATCACATTGAGTCTTTAGGAAAAGCCAATACTATTAAGGAGGGATGAGGTGTTGCTTAATGAGCCTCTTGCTTCATGTGCTTAGTGATATGCTCCAAAACCCTCAACTACTTTCCCATATCCACATATGACCTAAACCCAAAGCCAAACTCGGTCCTACCGATTCTTTCTATCCGGCGCCACCGAGTTTCACTTGTCTTAAGCCACTGCCAAACCCTAGCAAATCGGTTCTACCGATAGGGATCTCGGTCTCACCGAGATGGGATTGCAAACTCTCTGTTTCCCTTTCGTAACTTTTCGGTCTCACCGAAAGAGCGAATCGGTCCCACCAAGATTGGAATGTAAATTCAGTGTTTCCTTTTTGTAACTTTTCAGTCTCACCGAAAGAGCAAATCGGTCCCACCGAGTTTGCCTGACCAACTCTCTGGTTAGCTAATTACCAAATTCGGTCTCACCGAGTTTGTGTAATCGGTCTCACCGAGATTACGTTATGCCCAAACCCTAACCATATCGGTCCTACCGAGTTGCATGTCAGTCCCACCGAAAATCTCTAAAGGTCACTAGGTTTACATTTTCGGTCTGACCGAGTTTGTTGATTCGGTCCCACCGAGATTGGAAAACTATGTGTAACGGTTGGATTTTGTGTGGAGGCTATATATACCCCTCCACCTCCTCTTCATTCATGGAGAGAGCCATCAGAACACATACACAATTCCTACTCATATGTTCTGAGAGAGAACCACCTACTCATGTGTTGAGACCAAGATATTCCATTCCTACCATACGAATCTTGATCTCTAGCCTTCCCAAGTTGCTTTCCACTCAAATCTTCTTTCCGCAAAATCCAAATCCTATGAGAGAGAGTTGAGTGTTGGGGAGACTATCATTTGAAGCACAAGAGCAAGGAGTTCATTACCTACACACCATTTGTTACTTCTTGGAGAGTGGTGTCTCCTAGATTGGCTAGGTGTCACTTGGGAGCCTCCGACAAGATTGTGGAGTTGAACCAAGGAGTTTGTAAGGGCAAGGAGATCGCCTACTTCATGAAGATCTACCGCTAGTGAGGCAAGTCCTGTGTGGGTGATGGCCATGGTGGGATAGACAAGGTTGCTTCTTCGTGGACCCTTTGTGGGTGGTTGCTTCTTCGTGGACCCTTTGTGGGTGGAGCCCTTTCTAGACTCGCACAACCGTCATCCTTTGTGGGTGGAGCCCTTTGTGGACTCGCGCAACCGTTACACTTTGTGGGTTGAAGTCTCCATCAATGTGGATGTAGGATAGCACCACCTATCCGAACCACGGGAAAAACATCCGTGTCTCCAATTGCGTTTGATTTCTCCAAACCCTTCCCTTTACATTCTTGCAAGTTGCATGCTTTACTTTCCGCTGCCAATATACTCTTTGCATGCTTGCTTGAATTGTGTGATGATTGCTTGACTTGTCCTACAATAGCTAAAATCTGCCAAGAACTAAAATTGGGAAAAGGTTAAGTTTTTATTTGGTCAAGTAGTCTAATCACCCCCCCTCTAGACATACTTTCGATCCTACACCCTCAGAAATCCTGAGCACCCTGGATGGACACGAGGCACGCCAGGCTCCGTTTCGTGGATGGCCGGGTTTCTGAACGCACGTGGTTACAAATGCCAGGAGAGGAGGAAGAAAGTGGAGCAGATCCAAATTCAGGAGCTGCATGCAAGGGTACAAGCGATAGACAAACGAGAAGCAGATCACAACAAGCGACCCGCCGAAGCTTCCCCCGAAGCTATCCCGCCATCTCGCGGAGAAGCAGCATGGCTTCCACCAAGCTGCAGCAGCTGGAGCTTGTCTTCACGGCTCCTGCTAGCTACCCCGTGGACTTAATCACAAAGTCTCAAAATTGCCACATTATGACGCAGTGGAGGAATTTGAAAGTCAAGGCGACTGTTGGCTCTGTTGCACCTCCTGAACCTGGCGCAACTTTTCACTGCCGGCCAATTCCAGAAGGATATGCTAGGGTGATGGTGGATGAAATAATGGACGGATTTGAGTACCTCGAGCTTGACCACCCTACCGGTGAAGGGGAGACTCGGCTGGGTTCTTCTCTGAAGACTCCATGCCTATGGCGGAAGGAGCTCATCAACCTTCCGAACTGGACGCCTTCGCCTCCTCCTCCTCCTTTGGCGAGTCAGGGTACTCCGCCTCCTCCTCTGGCGAGTCATCAGGGCACTCAGCCTCCTTCTCCGGCGTGTGGCGGCACTTCGCCTCCTACTCCGCCTGCGCCAGCGCGCCCGAGCAGCCAGCCTACTCCTTATCCGCCTCGTCAACAAGGGTGGAAGAGACCCACTTCCGCTCTGGCTACTCCGGCATGTCATATCCCTCCTCCTCATAAGCAAGGAAAGAAGACAGTCGCAGCCACTCCGTCTGCTCCGGCGTCTAGAAGTACATCTAGAGGCGGGAGGCAATACAGATTCGGTCCTTCTCTGAAGACTCCAGAGAAGTTACCATACGAGAGGACCCCGGAGGAAAACGAGAAGATCATGTGAGATGAAGTGAGGAACTTCTTTGAAGGGGTGAAAGCAAAGAAACATCCACCTCCGAAGGAGAAGATAGATCCGGTGAAAGCGAAGCGCACTGTGGAAGCCCTGAAGAAACCACCAAAGTCTCCGCCGAAAGGCAACTATGAGCGCATTATTGAAAGGTCATTTATCAAAGTAGAGCGGTCGAGAAGTATTACCTTTGCCTTACCTAATACCTTTGCCTTACTCTCGTGCAATGACAAGTGAATAAATGCTCATCTTGAGAATAACACATCTAGCATGGAAAATATTAGCCACCCCTCACCGCTCCGCGAGTGAAACAAACACACAAAAGAGAAGTTTATTTTTGAAAATTAGAGATGGCACATGCAAATTTGCTTAGAATGGCAAAAGGATACCGCATAAAGGTAGATGTAGTGGACTCATGTGGCAAAACTGGTTTAAAGGATTTTGGATGCACAAGTAGAGATCATACTTAGTGCAAAATGAAGGCTAGCAAAAGATTGAGAAGCGACCAACCAAGAAACGAATTATCTCATAAGCAAGCATTAAGCATAACTAACACCGAATAATGCACCACAAGTAGGATGTAATTTCATTGCATGACTATTGACTTTCGTTCTTGCATAGGGAATCACAAATGTGGCACCCTGGGTCAGAGAAACCGGAATGCCCCGTATTCTAGCCCAGAGATCGAGGAGAAGTCTCTGGAATACGGCACTGCTTGACACAGAACAAATCAGCTCTTATTACAAGAATAATAATACAATGGTCTGATGATACAAAGAAGCACATCAGCATGGCGACACTACGCCTGTGATACTACACTTGCTCTATGCTAGCAGCGGAACAACTCGTAGCAGCGGAATACTTCTAGCAGCGGAACAACGACGAAGGCGGTGAACTCCACTCCGTAGGGACTCTGGCTGGGACACGATCTAGCTCGCACGAACGAAACCTCGACAAACAAGCAATCAATCACGGCATCACCTGCAATCTGGCATGACACGCTAGGTCAGTACATTGAATGTACTTGCAAGCTCACAACAACCATAAACATCAAGGCAAGACAATCACATTGCATTAAACAGGTTAATTAAAGTAACAACTATTAGGATGAGGCAACTACTAAGCATGGTATGAAACTACTATCATCCTGATAAACCAACACCTCAGATCTCCATAACCATATCACTCTTGGCTAACCGGCCAAGTAATATACCATCTCGATCACCTCATCATCAAAACCAAACGCTGATCGTTCACGGATCACAAACAGAACATCCACATGATCACCTCCTGACCACATCCCAAACTAAATGATCATCCTCAAGATCATCCCAAAATCACCATCAACATCCTGCCAAACTATACTGCTCAATATATATCAACATATAAATCACCTATGAGTCATTCCGTCATGTGATTGTTGATCGAACGGTGTGACCTGGTGTGAACTTGTGCCCATTGACCGAGGACGTGGCTATCGATAGATTAAACACACACACACGCACACACACACTCTCTCTGCAGAGGTAGCGCACTTTACCCACACCACGAAACCCATGGCCTTGCATGCCGATTCGGGTGGACCAACAGCGTTTCGAGAAAACCGATCTACTACCATGACACTCTCCCGACCACTCTGACCAACACCCCGTTTGGGTTCATTTGTGGGTGGCCCCGTGCCTACCAAATGCACCAATGGCCACCGTCGTGGCAAAACAAAAATGGTCCCAAACAGGGACAAAAAGGCGCCTAACAAAAACTATGGGCACACAAGGTTATGTCTGCTTACTGGGCCAGGGTACCGCACGCCCATAACCTTCCCTCGTTGGAGGCACCGGCGAGAGGCATGACAATTGACCGCATTAGGGCCTTCCCATAAAAGGAAAATGCGGTTGCACTGGAAAAAGCTCGGTCCGGTGGTACATGACCAACTTCATGAAGGAATTTATCCCTAAAATATAACAGTAATGACTGATACTCCGATATCATCTATCAACCTATAATCCAAGTCATAGCAATATCCAACAAATAATCCAAAGCTTAATATTGTCTTAAAAAATACTCCGAGGATAGTATAACACTACTATCATGATGAATCCAAGAACGATAATACTACTACTCAAATATCAAGAAGTAACTATCCAGCTATGATTCATATGCTAGCATCCGCTCTAACATCATACTCCAAAACATAATATCATCTAGCATCATGATGAAAATAACACTAGCCACTAATAATCCAAAGGCAACATGATATCCAAAGTAATACTCCAAAATAATACCATATACCATCATGAAAATAATCATAATAGCCACTAAGAATCCAAAGGCACATTTCATCCACATAATCATCAAAACATAAGTCCTAGAACTCCAAGCAATATCATGGCAATATCAAGATCAAAACAATACTCCGAGAAATGCCATGAACAAATCCTAGATAGCAAATTCAATATTTTAAACAAACCATGTCACTGCATTGCAATCATGCCAATGGAGGGTGTGGCTTGCCTGGGGAGGAAGAAATCACTGGGAGAAAGTGTGAGAAGCTCGCGGAACGAATCGCCGGAAAATGTTCTCTCTCGGAGGGGGCTGATTAACCGCAAGGGCAAAATGGTCATTTTTAGAATGTTAACACATCGTGGAAATGATTCCATCAGAATGGGCTCGACGAAACGAAGAAGTGGGCTTTAGAATGACCTCATTTGGAGTTGGGATCAAAAAGTTATGAAATGTTTTCTGCCAGGGACCTATTTGCAAAGAAAAACTTCACAAACTGGGCCTAGACAAAACAATAGAAAGTGTACTCTGCAGAAACACGCCTTCTTCTCCCGAAAACGTTTTCCATGCTGCAACAAAGATAGAATGCGCTTTCAGAAAGGAAAACATACTTTGGCTGAAGGAGGGGGAAAGTATGATTTCTAAAAGCGAAAACATAATCATGGGTTTGCGCCTCCACTTAATCCAGTCAGGAGGGTGCGGGGCTGGAGCTTGGGTCTCTGACGCATGGAGCCACGGGGTCCATGTAATGTCAACTCTCTCCTCCCGCCTCCTTCTTCTTCTTCCCCCGACACCGCACGCAGAGCAAAGGAGAGGCCGCCGGCGCCGACGCTCGTTTCGGCCACTTGGGCCACCTCTGGCGCAGCTTAGACTGCCGGAGTGCTCAGGACGGCGAGGCGCACCCCTCCCACCACCACCCGAACGCCAGGGAGCATCAGGCAGGGCGGGACCATGGTCGCGGCGGACGGGGGTCTCCGGGCTCCGGGGAACTCGTGGCCAGAGGCCACCAAAGAAGTAATGGGGGCACTAGGGTGGATCTAGGGTGGATGAGGAGGCCTCTAGTGGTTATAGAACGGAGGGAGAGAGCTCGACTCGCTCAGATTTAGGCTGGGTGAGCGGTGGCCATGGCGGATGGAGGACAAGCAGAGGGGCTCCGGTGCTCAGGGAAGAGGTTTGGGAGGGGTAGTGGAGTGAGGCAAAGGCGATGGTGAGATTGAGAGGCCTCGGGTGGGCTTATATAGGCGAGGGGAGGGGCTCTTGCGCTTGCGCCGCCAGGGACATGTGGCCGGCGCCACGGACGCGTGTGCAGGCACATGATCTTGGAGTTAGGAGATGA
Organism: Triticum urartu; assembly: GCF_056163025.1. Lineage (NCBI taxonomy): Eukaryota > Viridiplantae > Streptophyta > Magnoliopsida > Poales > Poaceae > Triticum > Triticum urartu. The sequence continues at coordinate 241,061,266 of NC_141874.1, read as the reverse complement.
GAGGGAACATGAGGGAGAGCTCACAGGGAAGAGGCGGCAGACGACGGTCGGTGCACTGTGCTCTCGTGGGCGTTCGGCGGCGAGCATTGGTGAGGGAGCGAACATAGGGGGAGAGGGGTCCAGGGGAACGACAACGGTGAGGTGAAGCCAAGGGACACGGTCAAGCGCGCGAAGACGACGAGAAGGGTGCGGACGAAGCAGAAACGGCGCGCTAGACGTGGCCACTGCGCACAGAGCGCACGCACAGGCTTGCCAGCTGCGCGGTCACCACGGGACAATGCACGCGGAGCTCAGGAGAGGCAAGTAAATGATGTCTAGCATTATGTCCTTCCAAGATGGAGCATTTGTGCAGCCATGGCTGGATCTGGGGTGCTATGATTAAATGGTAATCATCCTCTGAAGTTTACTCCAGCAAACTTGACCGTGCACTGGTGATCAACAGGAACTTGTTTGGGCCAAATTGATTTGCTTGAGGTGATTAACTAAGGAGGAACTACAACCCTGGAGATTTTGAGGGGAAACGGACCAAGGATTAATGTAGTTGCTTTGCAACTGACCAAAATGGTCCAGACATGAGATTAAGATGATGCACTCAAATGGTGATTCCACTTGGGATGAAATTTGGCAAGGATTGATGATTTGGACAAATAGAGAAGTTATTTGGGTATGAGAATGCTATGGTAAATTTTCACACAAAATGAAGCAATATAAAATAAACTTGCTTCACAACCTGAAAATATTAACAGAATCAAATATTTGATCCTATGCTCACATAGATGGTTGGATGGGGCTGAAATTTGGAGGAGTGTGAGAATATAAGCATATGAAGGAGTGTGAAAATTTTCAACTCATTCGGAGTCTCCTACCTAGTACTTCCTTGATAATGCCTTCTATCTGACAGGAAGTTTGAAAAAATAGTTGAGGAAGATTGGCTAGGCAAATAAAGTTGAATTTTGGCATGAGGCAATGATTTGGACATAAGTGAATGCCCAAAAGGTTTGGGAGCGATCAGGAAAGGATAGGTGGCACTTCCTTCACAAAAAGCCACAATGGACAGAAATGAAGAATAATTGTTGGAGAATTATTCTTGTGCTAGGACAGGAAAGTTTGGGAATATTTGAGCAACATATGACCCAAAGAAATTATGAGAATTAATTTCGGATTTTTGTGAGTGACAAAAATATAGGTTGCTTCACAACCTAGGGCAGACAGGGTTATTCCTTTAATAGAAAAAGGAATATTCCCTAGAAAAAGATTTTAGGGGTTGGTCAAGGAGTGAAGTGACATGATCTTGGCAAGGTTTTGAGAACGATGAGCCACTTGGGAGGGGAATGAGGATGATTTCCCAGGTGGCAAGGCCATAGAACCACTCCAAAAAAAAGAAAAACAAAGCAAAAACCAATAAATCAAAAAGAAAAAGAACAGGCCAAAAGCCACGCTGTTACAACAAACCTTAACACCAATATTCTTACTAAAGCATAATTACTCATCAAAATGACTCACATATCACATCATCATATCTCAAAACTATTACTAAGAATCAAATTTATTTTGTCTAATGATCTTCATGAAAGTTTTTATTATATCCTTCTTGGATATCTATCACTTTGGGACTAATTTTCATGTGTTGCTTTTGAAAAGCTCAAACAAATATAAGTGAAGACCATGAGCATAATATTTCTTTCTCTCAAATTAATTTAAGTGAAGCAAGAGAGAATTTCTTGAAAATTTTACTAACTCTCAAATAAACCTAAGTGAAGCAAGAGAGCATTTCTTCAAAAATAGTAAGCACACCGTGATCAAAAGGATATATGTGAAGCACTAGAGCAAGTCCATAGCTCATAAAAATTTAAGTGAAGCATAGAGAGCAATTCTAACAAGTCATGACATAAATTTGGCCCTCTCAAATAGGTGTGTCCAGCAAGGGATCAAGACTTAAAAAGAAATAAAACAAGAAAATACTCATATCATACAAGACGCTGCAAGCAAAACACATAGTGTGTGACGAATAAAAATATAGCTTCGAATAAAATACCGATGGTCCTTAGAAGAAAGAGGGGATGCCACTTGGGGGCATCCCCAAGCTTAGTTGGTTGCTCATTTTTGGATAATATCTTGGGATTCCGGGGCATCCCCAAGCTTAGGCTCTTCTACTCCTTATTCCTTCATCCATCGTAAGATAACCCAACTCTTCAAAACTTCAATCACACAAAACTCAACAAAACCTTTGTGAGATCCATTAATATAAGAATAATAAATCACTACTATAAGTGATGTATCAAGCCAATTCATATTTTTTTCTTGAATTATATCTACCGTATTACAACTTTTCTATGGCAAAAACTCATCAAATAAAACTATAAAGCCATCAAAATAAGCACACAATACAAAGAAAACAGAATCTGTCAAAACAGAACTGTCTGTACTAACTTGACTATTTCGAATACTTCTGTAAATCCAAAAATTCTGAAAAATTAGGAAGACCTGAGCAATTTGTATATTGATCTATACAGGTGGAGTGGGTATTTTATCGCTCTCTGGTAAAGAATTAAAATTATTTTCGTGAGCGCAAAAGTTTCTGCTTTTTTCAGCAAGATCAAACAACTGTCACCCAAGAAGATCCTAAAGGCTTTACTTGGCACAAACACTAATTAAAACATAAAAAACACAATCATAAAAGTAGCATAATTGTGCTAACACTCAAAAACTAGAAATAAAAAGCAAAAATAAATTTTATTCAATGGGTTGCCTCCCAACAAGCGCTATAGTTTTACGCACTTAGCTAGGCATAAGGCAAGGATCTAATTTTTTTCATCTTCGGTTCAAGGTCCATAAGATGACCTCATGATTGATTCATATGGTGGCCTAATTCTTTTCTAGGAAATTGTTCCATACCCTTCCTCAATGGAAATTGAAACTTAATATTGCCTTCTTTTATATCATTCACGGCACCAATAGTGCGTAAAAATGGTCTACCAAGAATAATTGGACAAGACGGATTGCAATAAATATCAAGAATAATAAAACCTATTGGCGCATAATTTCTATTTGCAAGAATAAGAAAATCATTAATTCTTCCCATAGGCTTTTTAATAGTAGAATCCACCAAGTGCAAATTTAATAGTAGATTTCGGAATAGTAGAAACACTAGAACTCAAGACACACAAAGCAAAACACTCATAATTTTTAATTTTTAATTTTGTAGTAGGTTCCTATTCATCATGCAATTTTCTAGGAATTGAAACTTCCAATTCCAACTTTTCTTCAAAAGCTTTCATCACAGCATCAACAATATGTTTAGTAAAAGCTTTATTTCATTCATAAGCATGGGGTGAATTTATCATGGATTGCAACTAAGAAATACAATAAATCAAAGAGCAACTATCGTAATTTTAAAGTCTATGTAATCCAAAAGAGTGGGCACATCACTAGCTAAAGTTTTGACCTCTTCAAACCGACTTTTATCAATTTTCTCAACAAGATTTTCACCCTCCGAAATATTGGGACGCCTTCTACCTAAAGTTGACTCTACTACAGCCCCTTTTTCATCAATATTAACTTTACTAAACTAGGAATCAATAGAAGAAACACCGATCATTTTAAGATCTTCATCACTTTTGCGAAACAAATCACTAGAAAATGCTTTTTCTAACTTTAGCTCTAAGAGATTTAATTGATTCATCAACATTAGGCACAAAAAATTTCATCTTGATACTTTCCACATCATGAGCAATTCTGTCAACACTTCTAGACAAATCATCAATCTTACTCAACTTTTCTTCTATGGAAGTGTTGAAAACTTTTTGTGTATTGATAAATTCTTTAATATTGTTCTCAAGATCATAGGTGTTCCTATTATTATTAAAAGATTGATTTCCATAGGAATTACCATAATTATTAGAGGAATTACTAGGAAAAGGCCTAGTAGTAAAATTACCTCTATAAGCATTGTTGTTGAAATTATTCCAAGAGATAAAATTCACATCTTTGGCATCACTATTTTACTCAATCAAAGTAGACAAAGGAATATCATTAAGATCAATAGGAGCACTTCTACTAGCAACCAATTTCACAAGAGCATCAACTTTTTCACTCAAAGAAGAAATTTCTTCAACCAAATTAACTTTTTTACAAGTAGGAGCTCTTTCGGTATGCCATTGAGAATAATTTGCCATAATATTATCAAGCAATTTGGTGGCTTCACCCAGAGTAATTTCCATGAAAGTACCACCTGCGGAGGAATCTAAAAGATTATGAGAAACAAAATTCAACCCCGCATAAAAAAATTGTATGATCATCCAAAGATTTAACCCATGAGTTGGGCCATTCATTAGCATCTTTTTCATCCTTTCCCAAGATTGTGAAACATGCTCATGTTCAAGTTGCTTGAAATTCATGATCTGGGTTCTAAGGGAAATAATTTTTGCGGGCGCAAAGTACTTTGTGATAAAAGCATCCTTGCACTTATTCCAAGAATCAATACTATTGCGAGGCAAAGAAAAGAACCAAATTTTTGCAGAATCTCGGAAAGAAAACAGAAATAATTTCATCTTGACCACATCATTGTCCACATCTTTTTTCTTTTGCATATCACATAATTCCATGAAGGTATTAAGATGCGATGCGACATCCTCATTAGGAGTACCGGAAAATTGGTCTTTCATAACAAGATTCCGCAAAGCAGTATTAATATCACAAGTTTCCGCACTAGTGGCGGGAGGAGCAAGCGGAGTGTCGATAAAATCATTGTTGTTGGTATTTGAGAAGTCACATAATTTGGTGTTCTCTTGAGTCATGATGACCACACAACAAGATTGCACTCAAAAGAAGATCTGGCAAGAAAACGGCGAACAAAAAGAGGGGCGAATAAAATAGCAAATTTTTGTGAGGCGGGGGAGAGGACAACGAGAGGCAAATGGCAAATAATGTAAATAGCAAGGAGATGAGATTTGTGATTAGGAACCTGGTATATGTTGAAGATCTTCCCCGACAACGGCGCCAGAAATTCCTTCTGATGTCGCTTGAAGCTACATCGGTATTTCCCCAAATAGGAAGGGATGATGCAGCACATCGGCGGTACGTATTTCCCTCAAATATGGAACTAAGGTTATCGAACCAGTAGGAGAACCAAGCAACACAATGTAAACAACCCCTACAGACAGATAACAAATCCTCGCAACCCGACATGTTAAAGGGGTTCACCATCCCTTTTAGGTAACGGCGCCAGAAATTGGTGTGTGACGGTAGAAAGTTGTAATAGATTGAATAAATAGATTGCAAAAAATAAAGTGCAGCAAAGTATTTTTGGGTTTTTGGATTAATAGATCTGAAAATAAAAGCAAATAAAATAGACCCGGGGGCCGTAGGTTTCACTAGTGGCTTCTCTCGAGAAAAATAGGAAACAGTGGGTGAAAAAATTACTGTTGGGAAATTGATAGAACTTCAAATACTCATGACGATATCCAGGCAATGATCATTATATAGGCATCACGTCCAAGATTAGTAGACTGACTCATGCCTGCATCTACTACTATTACTCCACACATCGACCGCTATCCAGCATGCATCTAGTGTATTAAGTTCATGGAGAAATGGAGTAATGCAATAAGAATGATGACATGATGTAGACAAGATCTATCTATGTAGAGATAGATCCCATAGTTTTATCCTTAGTAGCAATGATACATACGTGTCGGTTCCCCTTCTGTCACTAGGATCAAGCACCATAAGATCGAACCCACTACAAAGCACATCTTCCCATTGCAAGATAAATAGATCAAGTTGGCCAAACAAAAACCAAATATCGGAGAAGAAATACGAGGCTATAAGCCATCATTCATAAAAAAGAGATCAAAGAAACTCTAATACTTTCATGGATATAAAAAGATAGATCTGATCATAAACTCAAAGCTCATCGATCCCAACAAACACACCGCAAAAGAGTTACATCATATGGATCTCCAAGAGACCATTGTATTGAGAATCAAGAGGGAGAGACGAAGCCATCTAGCTACTAACTACGGACCCGAAAGTCTACAAAGAACTACTCACACATCATTGGAGAGGCACCAATGGAGGTGGTGAACCCCATCCGAGATGGTGTCTAGATTGGATCTGGTGGTTCTGGACTATGGGGTGGCTGGATCAGTATTTCGTCGACTCCCCTAGGGTTTTGGGAATATAGAGCAAAGAGGCGGTCTGGGGGGCACAACCCACCAGGGCGCGCCTGGGCTTCCTGGCACGCCTTGGTGGGTTGTGCCCCGCTTGGGGCACCCCCTAGGCGCTGCCAGGGCCCATTGTGTTCCTTTTGGCCCATAAAAATTCTCCACAAAGTGTCATGGTATTTGGACTCCGTTTGATATTGATTTTCTGTGATGTAAAAACATGGAAAAACAGTAACTGGCACTTGTCACTATGTCAATAGGTTAGTACCAAAAAAGGATATAAATGACTAGAAAATGATTATAAAACATCTAAGATTGATAATATAATAGCATGGAACAATCGAAAATTATAGATACGTCGGAGACGTATCAGTGATGCAGCAAAGTAGAGTAAGTATTTCCCGCAGTTTTTAGAACCAAGGTATCAATCCAGTAGGAGACAATGCGCAAGTCACCGAATACCTGCACAAACAAACACCAACTTGCACCCAACGCCGTAAGGGATTTTCAATCCCTTCATGGTGATTTGCAAAGTGATATCTGATAGAGATGGATAAACGGTAAAGTAATATTTTTGGTTTATGGAACGAAAAGTAAAAGATTGCAAAGAAAGTAAATTGAAAACTAAAATTGTAGATCAGAAACTTATATGATGGAAAGTAGAAGATTATATGATGGAAAATAGACCCCGGGGCCATAGGTTTCACTAGAGGCTTCTTTCAAGATTGAAAACATTACGGTGGGTAAACAAGTTACTGCCGAGCAATTGATAAAAAAACAAATAATTATGACAATATCTAAGGCAATGATCATGAATATAGGCATCATGTCCATATCAAGTAGACTGACTCCTGCCTGCATCTACTACTATTACTCCACACATCGATCGACTCCTGCCTGCATCTAGAGTATTAAGTTCATAGAACAGAGTTTCACATTAAGTAAGATGACATCATGTAGGGGGATAGAGTCAAGAAAGATGATGAAAACCCCATCTTGTTATCCTCGATGGAAACAATACAATACGTGTCGGTTCCCCTTCTGTCACTAGGATCGAGCACCGCAAGATTGAACCCAAAGCTAAGCACTTCTCCCATTGCAAGAAAAACCAATCTAGTTGGCCAAACCAAATCGATAGTTCGAAGATACTTGAAAAGATATCAAATCATGCATATAAGAATTCAGAGGGGATTCAAATAATATTGATAGATAAGCTGATCATAAATCCACAATTCATCGGATCTCGGCAAACACACCGCAAAAGAGTATTACATCAGATAGATCTCCAAGAACATCGAGGAGGACATGGTATTGAGAATCAAAGAGAGAGAAGAAGCCATCTAGCTATGGACCCGTAGGTCTGAGGTAAACTACTCACGCTTCATCGGAGAGGCAATGGTGTTAATGTAGAAGCCCTCCGTGATCTAACCCCCCTCCGGCAGGACACCGGAAAAGGCCCCTAGATGGTATATCACGGGTACAGAAGGTTGCGGCGGTGGAAAAGAGTTTTCATTGCTCTCCTGGTAGGTTTTGGGATATATGAGAATATATAGGCGGAAGAAATAGGTCGATGGAGTCATGAGGGGCCCACAAGGGTGGGGGCGCACCCTACCCCCTGGGTGCACCCTCCATCCATGTGGCCACCTCGTGGCTTCCATGATGTGTACTCCAAGTCCTCTGGATGTCTTATGGTCCAAGATAAATCATCGCAAAAGTTTCATTCCGTTTGGACTCCGTTTGGTATTCCTTTTTTGCGAAACTCTAATACAAGGAAAAACCAGAAACTGGCACTGGGCTCTAGGTTAATAGGTTAGTCCCAAAAATAATATAAAATAGTATAATAATGCATATAAAACATCCAAAATAGATAATATAATAGCATGGAACAATAAAAGATTATAGATACGTTGGAGACGTATCAATATGACAACAACAAGCTCAAGGTCATGAACTGGGTATTTCTCTTTGTGAGGGCACAATTGACGAGAGGTATAAGCTATCAGTCTACGTTCTTGCATTAGGACACAACCTAAGCCTTGACGTGAAGCATCACAATAAATGACGAAGTCCTTATATCAGGGTGGAGCAAGCACTAGGGTATAAGTTAACTTGTCTTTGAGTGCTTGGAAACTTTCCTCACAGTTTTCAGTCCATTGGAACTTGACGCCTTTGAAGCAGGCCAGTCAGAGGTATGGCGATCTTGGAGAATTTCTCGACGAATCGATGGCAATAGCTGGCGAGTCTAAGGTAACGTCTGACTTGCTTGACATTCTTCAGAGGAGTCCAGTCGAGAATAGCCTAAACTCGGTCGGGGTTGACGAGAATACCATCCTTGGAGATGACATGCCAAAAATAGGTTACTTCGGGAAGCTAGAATGCACACTTGGAATACTTAGCATAGAGCTGATGCTCTCGAAGCTTTTTTAGGACAAGACGAAGATGTTCAGCATGTTCCTCTTTATTCTTAGAATATACACGATTAGCATCCAGATAAACCACAACGATCTTGTCGAGGTATTCCATGAATATGTATTTCATCAGGCGAGAAAATGTAGCTGGGGCATTGGTTAAGCCGAATGACACGATGTACTCGTATGAACCATATCGATTCACAAAGGCGGTCTTTGGGATATCTTCTTCACAAAAACAGATCTGGTGGTAACCCAACCTCAAGTCGAGTTTAGAGAATGATACGTCCATTTTGCATCATGCTTTTATATCGATATTTATTGCATTATGGGTTGTTATTGCACATTATGTCACAACACTTATGACTATTCTCTCTTATTTTACAAGGTTTACACGAAGAGAGAGAATGCCGGCAGCTGGAATTCTGGGATGGAAAAGGAGCAACTATTAGAGACCTATTCTACACAACTCCAAAAGTCATGAAACTTCACGGAAGTCAGCTTTAGAATATATAGAAATATTGGCCGAAGGAAACACAGAGGGGGGCCACCCACCATCCACGAGGGTGGGGGCGCGCCCTACCCCCCGGGCACGCCCCCCTGCCTCGTGTGGCCCCTGGCAGGCCTTCGGTGCCCATCTTTGGCTATATGAGGTCTTTCGCCCTAGAAAAAAAATCATAAGCAAGCTCTTGGGACGAAACTCCGCCGCCACGAGGCGGAACCTTGGCAGAACCAATCTAGGGCTCTGGCGGAGCTGTTCTGCTGGGGAAACTTCGCTCCGGGAGGGGGAAATCATCACCATCGTCATCACCATCGATCCTCTCATCTGGAGGAGGTCAATATCCATCAACATCTTCACCAGCACCATCTCATCTCAAACCCTAGCTCATCTCTTGTATCCAATCTTTGTCTCAAAACCTCATATTAGTACATGTGGGTTGCTAGTAGTGTTGATTACTCCTTGTAGATGATGCTAGTTGGTTTATTTGGTGGAAGATCATATGTTCAGATCCTTTATGCATATTAATACTCCTTTGACTATGAACATGAATATGCTTTGTGAGTAGTTACGTTTGTTCCTGAGGACACAGGAGAAGTCTTGCTATAAGTAGTCATGTGAATTTGGTATTCGTTCGATATGTTGATGAGATGTATGTTGTCTTTGCTCTAGTGGTGTCATGTGAACGGCGACTACATGACACTTCACCATTGTTTGGGCCTAGGGCAAGGCATTGGGAAGTAATAAGTAGATGATGGGTTGCTAGAGTGACAGAAGGTTAAACCCTAGTTTATGCGTTGCTTTGTAAGGGGCTGATTTGGATCGATATGTTTCATGCTATGGTTAGGTTTACCTTAATAATTATTTTGTAGTTGCGGATGCTTGCAAGATGGGTTAATCATAAGTGGGATGCTTGTCCAAGGAAGCGAAGTACCCAAGCACTGGTCCACCCACATATAAAATTATCAAAGTAATGAATAAGAATCATATGAGCGTGATGAGAACTAGCTTGACGATAATTCCCATGTGTCCTCGGGAGCGCTTTCCTTTATATAAGAGTTTGTCCAGGCTTGTCCTTTGCTACAAAAAGGATTGGGCCATCTTTCTGCACCTTATTTACTTTTATTACTTGTTACTCGTTACAAATTACCTTATCACAAAACTATTTGTTACCGAGAATTTCAGTGGTTGCAGAGAATACCTTACTGAAAACTGCATAACATTTCCTTATGCTCCTCGTTGGGTTCGACACTCTTACTTATAAAAAGGACTATGATAGATCCCTTATACTTGTGGGTCATCAGAGAACAATGATGAACCAGCCAATTTATCATACAAATCATTGATCCGAGGAAGGGGGTATTTGTTCAGGATAGTGGCTTGGTTAATAGGGCGATAATCTTGGACCAATCGGTTTGTCCCATCCTTCTTCTTGACAAAGAGAGAAGGTGCTCCCCAAGGAGAGCAACATGGGAAAATTAAACCACTGCAAAGAGATTTGTCGATTTCCTCCTTAAGCGCAATGAGTTCATGCGGCGGCATCTTGTAGGGTCGTTTGGCTATAGGAGTGGTGCCTGGTTTCAAGTTGATGATGAACTCGATAGCTCTGGCAGGGGGAATTCCTAGAAGTTCTTCAGGAAACACATCTTGGAATTCATGAATGAGGGGAATGTTTTCAACGCCCTCGAGTGGCGCAATGTTCAATGCATTAAAGGCATAAAGCCATGCCTCGGCATTTTGCACAAGATGAGCATGGTAGCTTACTATTTCATCAGAAGGGTGTAGTAGATGGACGGTCTTAATGGCGTAAACTCTAGAAGTAGTATGCCCTTTCAACCAATCCATTCCCCGAATGAGGTCAATGTTGGAAGACTTCAGGATAATGGGAGAGGCATGAAAATTCTAGTCCTTCGATCTCAACAGGGACGTCAATGCTAACCATGGAGGTTTGACATTGGCCCGCGGGTTTTTTACCACTACCGAAGTGTTTATCTACACATATTTAACGTCGTGCTTGTATACAAAATCTTCTGACATGAATGAATGTGATGCTCCTGAATCAAATAAAGTTGACACAGGTACTGAATTAACGAGGAGTTTACCCATCACAGTAGTAGGCTGGTCTTGAGCTTCATTCAGGTCAACATGGTTGGCATGAACACAACAGTTGGGGATATAACCCCGAGGTATGACCCGCCCAGGAGGGGCTGGGTTACACCGTTGGTGACTTAATACGAAGAAGTCCCAAGAAGGTCCAAGAATATGGGTTATGAAGACAGGTGGCAGCTTAGGAGCTGGCCTAATGGAGGCCCAAGATCCGGAAGTGTAAGCCGCCGATGGCGACTTGCCTTATAAGCCAAGGCGACTTAGAAACTAAGCTGGTCATGTTGTGTAATCCGACTCGGACTCTTGTAAGCCCTGGAGCCTCGACCTGTGTATATAAAGGCGAGACCCGGCGGCGGGTTAACTCAAGAAACAATGGATCGATAGCTAGGTCATGCGTGCTCGCTCCCTTGTAATCGAGACTCAAGCAATACAACTAGAAGCAGGACGTAGGCTTTTACCTCGTTGTCAGGGGCCAAACCTAGGTAAACCTTTGTGTCGTTTGTCCTATTCAACCCCTTCGAGCTAACCTACGTTGCGATGGCTCCACACCTAAGTCCTTTCACAAGATCATCTGCCGTGGGGCCAGAGCACGGTGGTTTCGAGTTCTTGAAGGGAAACTTCTCAGGGATCGAAGGATACGCTGTGGGTCGAATGACTAAGAGTCGCCGCGGTAAGATCTACATCGACAACGCTGGCTGGGGCCAAGAGGCTGACTCAATAGAGTACGGGTACCGGTCCCCTTTGGCAGAATTCACATCTTCATCAGCAAGATCGGTGAGTCAGAGCCTGAGCCGGATGCCTGCACCGACATCATCGAGATGGCTCAACGCACGTGACCCGTCAGGAGTCAACCCAACCGGAAGCACATCTTTCTTGGCTTCTTTCATGGGGCGGATCTTGAGGAAGGTTCTGCATCTGGTGGAGATACGACCATCTATTCAGGTGATGAGTCCTCGACCAGAGAAACTGAATCAATCTATTAGCTTCGGGATGGCGGGCTTGGGGGCTATTCCGATGGTGACAATATTCTGGACCGTTATGAGCCGCCGAGCAGGGCTGCAATTTTTATGGCTAGTACGCAACCAATGGTAAATTCATCAACGGCCGCGGCTATGACGTCCGGCTCAACTGCTACTGCGACAGCTGGGGCGAGCAGTTCAGTTTGGCCGCCGGCTTAAGTTTTATCTGAGCTCCTGGACACCTTGATGACTCTGTTAGCCACAGAAGTGACTCCGGCGAATCAAGCACAACATAATGCAGAGGTTACAAAGGTGCGAGATGAGGTGGCTAAGGCCCAAGAGGATCTTAATGCAGAGAACGCCACGATGGCGATGGGGCGAGCTTCGATGGAGGCCGAGTCACAGCGGATAAGGGCAGAAGCTTTTCGTCTGAGTCTAGATTAGAAAGCGTCCAATGTTGTTCTTTGAAGGAGGCACCAGAGCCGCCTGCCTTCATAGTTTGTGGGACGGTATCTTTTTAACACACCTGGGGCAAGAACTAGTAACCCGCCCGTTGTGACCCAGGCTGCTGAAGCGCCAGGACCGGGGCGGCGGCTCAGCCTCGTTTGCTAGACCCTCCTCGTAGGGATTTGACCCTTCCACAATGGGTCCATCACCCTCTGGCCATTATTCTGACCCGTTGGACAATATGATAGCCGCAACTACATGGCTGGTGGCTATCCCAATCGAGGGCGAGTCTCCGGCTGCAGTGCAGACCCAGAACGCAATGGAGCTTCTCCAGACGGAGGTGGCGCAATAGGCAACTTATTCATATAGCTGTGATCGTGTTCATTCAACACCTCGCCCGAGTCAAAGCTATAGCCGGCGCATTGAGTTGCCGGCGGTTTCCAGCAGTGAGCGACATCATAACCTGCCTCGTAATGATGACCCGCCCCGAGATGACAATACGCTGAACAATGCTCATGCCCTTGTGAATCAGGATAGAGCCCGTCATGAGGTGGAATTGGTGGCTCAGTTGGGGGCTCATCAGCAGTTTCCAGTAAACCCTTCGGCATCTGTTGAAGCTGGGACGACTTCCAGGATAGCTGGTGTGCCATGTCTAGTACCGACTCTGCGCAATGAACGTTTGCCCAAGGATTTTAAGGGGCCTCGTAAGGTGCATAACCACATAGCTGATCTTCCACCGGAGGCTTGGATTGAGAGCTATGAGCTAGCCATGGAGATGCTAGATGTTAACGATGCTATATGTGCCAAGTACATCACCATGATGTTGGATGGACCGACTCGAACCTGGTTGAAAGGATTACCTGCCAATTCCATCAATTCATGGGGTAAGTTAAAGGCGCACTTCATTCAAAACTTTAAGGGAATGCTTAAGTAGCCTCTGACGATTATTGACTTGGATAACTGTGTGCAGCGGGAGGATGAGTCGACCCACCATTGGGTCCGCCAGGTTTCATGTATTATCAATTCATCCGATAGCATTGCAGTAGATTCAGCTGTCTTGGTCTTGGAGAAGAATTGTCTCTTTACCGCGCTTAAGTAGAAGCGTGGGTGGCTTAAATGTCACTGTAATGGCATGGGAGATCTCATGGCGGCTCTCAGTATGTCGACTCTGATACCACCAAGGATCTTGGATCTGATGATGAAAAATCCAACAAGGTAAAGAAGAGTGGTAATGGTAAGGGTCAGCAACACAATGTGACAGGACATAATGGTCACAACCAGGGTAACGGTGGTAAGCGCAGACACCCCGATGGAGGGTCAGATCTTGTAGCTAGCACCAACACTGGATACGAAAGCCACCGCCATAATGGTAATGGCAAGCAGGCCTTTGGAGGGACAAAATTTAATATTGAGGCAATGATGAACGTGAAGGAAATATGCCCTAGAGGCAATGATGAACGTGAAGGAAATATGCCCTAGAGGTAATAATAAAGTTGTTATTTTATATTTCCTTATTCATGATAAAGGTTTATTATTCATGCTAGAATTGTATTGATCAGAAACCTTAATACATTTGTGAATACATAAACAAACATCGTGTCCGTAGTGAGCCTCTATTAGAATAGCTCGTTGATCAAAGATGGTTAAGGTTTCCAAACCATGGCCATGAGTTGTCATTTGATAACGGGGATCACATCATTAGAAGAATGATGTGATGGACAAGACCCATCCGTTAGCTTAGCATAATGATCGTTCAGTTTTATTGCTATTGCTTTCTTCATGTCAAATACATATTCCTTCGACTATGAGATTATGCAGCTCCTGGATACCAGAGGAAGGCCTTGTGTCCTATCAAATGTCACAACTTAACTGGGTGACTATAAAGATGCTCTACAGGTATCTTTGAAGGTGTTTGTTGAGTTGGCATAGATCGATATTAGGATTTGTCACTCCAAGTATCGGAGAGGTATCTCTGGCCCTCTCGGTAATACACATCATAAGCTAGCAACAAAATGACTAAGGAGTTGGTCATGAGGTGATGTATTATGGAATGAGTAAATAGACTTACTGGTAACGAGATTAAACTAGGTATACCGACGATCGAATCTAGGGCAAGTAACATCCCGATGGACAAAGGGAATTACATATCTTGTCATAATGGTTCGACCGATAAAGATCTTCGTAGAATATGTAGGAGCCAACATGGGCATCCAGGTTCCACCATTGGTTATTGACCGAAGGGGTGTCTCGGTCATGTCTACATAGGTCTCGGACCCGTAGGCACGCTTAATGTTCGATGACGATATAATATTATATTAGTTATGCGATTTGTTGACCAAATGTTGTTCGGAGTCCCAGATGAGATCACAGACATGACGAGGAGTCCTGAAATGGTTGAGAGGTAAAGATTGATATATAGGACGATGGTATTCGTACACCGGAAGTGTTTCGGGGGGTACCAGTTACTTATGGGGTCACCAGAAGGGGTTCCGGGAACCACCGACAAAAGACATGGGCCTTATGGGCCAAGAGGGGAAACACACCAGCCACAAGGGGCCGGTGCACCCACCATATGGGCCAGCCAAGGTGGAGAAGGAAAGGTGAAGGAGGAAAGGAAGGAAAGGGAATAGGATTCCCCCGTCCTTTCCCCTCGCCCTCTTTCCTTCCCCCTTCGATAGATATGGCAGGGGGGCGGCTACGGTGGAGCCCAAGTAGGATTCGGTCCTACTTGGGGTGCCTCCTAGCCTCTCGCCTCCCCCTCCCACCTATATATATGTGGGGAGGGGCGTCTTGCACACACCAGACATTTGTTTAGCCGTGTGCGGTGCCCCCTCCATCGTTTACACCCCCAGTCATATTTTTGTAGTGCTTAGGCGAAGCCCTGTGAGGATCACTTCACCATCACCATCACCACGCCGTCATGCTGATGGAACTTATCTACTACCTCGACGTCTATCTAGATCAAGAAGGCGAGGGACGTCACCGAGCTAAACGTGTGCAGAACGCGAAGGTGTCGTACGTTCGGTACTTGATCGGTTGGAGCGCGAACAAGTTTGACTACATCAACCGCATTGTTAAATGCTTTCTCGTATGGTCTATGAGGGTACATAGACACACTCTCCCCTCGTTGCTATGCATCTCCATGGATAGATCATTGTGTGTGCGTAGGAATTTTTTTTGTTTTTCTATGCAACGATTCCCAACAATGGCATCATGAGCCAGATCTATGCGTAGATGATATGCACGAGTAGAACACAAAGATTTGTGGGCGGTGATAGTCATGCTTCTTACCACCAATGTCTTATTTTGATTCGGCAGTATTGTGGGATGAAGTGGCCGAGACCAACCTTACATGTCCATGCACATGAGACCGGTTCCACCGACAGACATGCAACTAGTTTTGCATAAAGGTGGCTGGTGGGTGTCTGTTTCTCCTACTTCAGTTGAATCAAATTTGACTGCGTCCGATCCTTGAAGAAGGTTAAAACAACAAACTTGACAAAACACCGTTGTGGTTTTATGTGTAGGTAAGAACGGTTCTTGCTAGAAGCCCGTAGCAGTCACGTAAAAATTGCAACAACAAAGTAGAGGACGTCTAACTTGTTTTTGCAGGGCATGTTGTGATGTGATATGGTCAAGACATGATGTGATAAACATTATTGTATGAGATGATCATGTTTTGTAAGACATCTGACGACTGGCAGGAGCCTTATGGTTGTCTCTTTATAGTATGAAATGCAAACGCCACGTAATTGCTTTACTTTATCACTATGCGTTAGCGATCGTTGTAGAAGCAATAGTTGGTGAGACGACCACGACGCTACGATGGAGATCAAGGTATTGAGCCTATGATGATGGAGATCATTACAATGCTTTGGAGATGGAAATCAAAATCACAAGATGATGATGGCCATACCATGTCACATATTTTGATTGCATGTGATGTTTATCTTTTGCGCATCTTATTTTGCTTAGAATGACAGTAGCATTATAAGATGACCCCTTCACTAAATTTTAAGGTAAAAGTGTTCTCCCTGAGTATGCACCATTGTTACAGTTCTTCGTTTTGACACACCACGTGATGATTGGGTGTGATAGACTCTATGTTCACATACAATGGGTGTAAGACAGTTTTACACATGCAGAATACTTGGGTTAAACTTGATGAGACTAGCATGTACAAACATGGCCTCAGAACACTGGAGACCGAAAGGTCGAACATGAATCATATAGTAGATATGATCAACATAGAGATGTTCACCATTGATGACTACCCCATCTCACGTGATGATCGGACATGGGTTTGTTGATTTGGATCACGTATCACTTAGATGATTTGAGGGAGGTATATTTAAGTGGGAGTTCATTAGTAATTTGATTAGTTGAACTTAATTTATCATGAACTTAGTCTTGATAGTTTTGCATATCTATGTTGTAGATCAATAGCTCGTGACATAGGTCCTATATATTTTTTGATATGTTCCTACAGAAAACTAAGTTGAACGATGATAGTAGCAATGATGCAGACTGGGTCCATGATTTGAGGATTATCCTCATTGTTGCACAGAAGAATTATGTCCTTGATGCACCGCTAGGTGACAAACCTATTGCAGGAGCAGATGCAGACGTTATGAATGTTTGGCAAGCTTGATATGAAGACTACTTAATAGTTTAGTGCACCATGTTTTACGGCTTAGAACCGGGACTTCAAAAACATTTTTTAACGCCATGGAGCATATGAGATGTTCCAAGAGGTGAAATTGGTATTTCACAATCAAGCCCGTGTCGAGAGGTATGAGACCTCTGACTAGTACTTTGCCTACAAGATGGAGGAGAACAACTCAACCAGTGAGCATCTGCTCAGAATGTCTGGGTACTACAATATCTTGAATCAAGTGGGAGTTAATCTTCTAGATAAGATAGTGATTGACAGAGTTCTCTAGTCACTATCACCAAGCTACTAGAACTTCTTGGTGAACTATAATATGCAAGGGATGACAAAAACGATTCCCAAGCTCTTCATGATGCTGAAATCATCGAAGGTAGAAATCAAGAAAGAGCATCAAGTGTTGATGGTTAACAAGACCATTAGTTTCAAGAAAAAGGGCGAAGGAAACAAAGGGAACTTCAAGAAGAATGGCAAGCAAGTTGCCACTCCCGTGAAGAAGCACAAAGCTAGACCCAAGCCTTAAACTGAGTGCTTCTACTACAAAGGAAACGGTCACTGGAAGTGGAACTACCCCAAAAATTTGGCAGATAAGAAGGATGGCAAAGTAAACAAAGGTATATTTGATATACATGTTATTAATGTGTATTTTACTAGTGTTCGTAGTAACCCTAGGTATTTGATGCCGGTTCAGTTGCTAAGATTAATAACTCAAAATAGGAGTTGCAGAGAGTAGTTAAAAGCGAGGTGATGATGTGTGTTGGAAAGGATTCCAAGGTTGATATGATCACCATCGCACACTCCCTCTACCTTCGGGATTAGTGTTGAACCTAAATAAATGTTATTTGGTGTTTGCATTGATCATGAATATGATTAGATCATGTTCATTGCAATACGTTTATTCATTTAAGTCAGAGAATAATTGTTGTTCTGTTTACATGAATAAAACCTTCTATGGTCATACACCCAATGTGAATGGTTTATTGAATATCGATTGCAGTGATACACATATTCATAATATTGATGCCAAAAGATGCAAAGTTGATAATGATAGTGCGACATACCCATGGCACTGCCATTTAGGTCATATTGGTGTAAAGTGCATGAAGAAACTCCATGCAGATGGACTTTTGGAATCACTTGATTATGAATCATTTGATACTTGCAAACCATGCCTCATGGGCAAGATGACTAACTCTGTTCTCCGTAACAATGGAGCGACCTAATGACTTATTGGAAATAATACATACCGATGTATTTGGTCTGATGAGTGTTGAAGCATGCGGGGGTATCATTATTTTATGACCCTCACAGATGATTTGAGTAGGTATGGGTATATCTAGTTGATGAAACACAAGTCTGAAACATTTGAAAAGTTCAAAGAATTTCAGGGTGAATTAGACAATCATCGTAACAAGAAAATAAAGTTTCTACGTTCTGTTCACGGAGGCGAATATTTGAGTTATGAGTTTGGCCTTCGCTTAAAATAATGTGGAATTGTTTCACAACTCACGCCACCTGGAACACCACAACGTAATGGTGTATCAGAACATCGTAACCATACTTTATTGGATAGGGTGCATTCTATGATGTCTCTTATTGATTTACCACTATCATTTTGGGGTTATGCATTAGAGACAGCCGCATTGACGTTAGATAGGGCATCATCTAAATCCGTTGAGATCATCGTATGAACTATGGTTTGGCAAGAAACCTAAACTGTTGTTTCTTAAAGTTTGGGGTTGCGACACTTATGTCAAAAAGGCTTCAGCATGATAAGCTTGAACCCAAATCAGAGAATCCTTTCTGCATAGGATACCCGAAGGAAACAAATAGGTACACCTTCTACCACAGATCCGAAGACAAGATTTTTGTTGCCAAAAGAAGTGAGTGGGAAGAAAGTAGAACTTGATGAGGTAATTGTACCTTCTCTCAAATTGGAAAGTAGTACATCAAAGAAATACGTTCCCATGATGCCTACACCAACTAGAGAGGAAGTTAATGATGATGATCATGAAACATCAGATCAAGTTACTACTGGACCTCATAGGTCGAAAAGAGCATGTTCCGCAGCACAGTGGTATGATAATCCAGTCCTGGAAGTCTTGTTACTAGACCATGACGAACCTACGAACTATGAAGAAGCTATGATGAGCCCAGATTTCGAGATAGGAGCCATGTATGAGAACAAAGTGTGGACTTTGATGGATTTTCCCAATGATCAGGAAGTCATTGAGAATAAATGGATCTTCAAGAAGAAGACATATGCTGATGGTAATGTCACCATCTACAAAGCTTGACTTGTTGCAAAAGGTTTTTGACAAGTTCAAGGGGTTGACTATGATGAGAACCCCTCACCCGTATTGATGCTTAAGTCATTCTGAATCATGTTAGCAATTGCCGCATTTTATTATGAAATTTGGCAAATGGACATCAAAATTGCATTCCTTAATGGATTTCTTAAAGAAGAGTTGTATATGATGCAACCAGAAGGTTTTGTCGATCCTAAAGGTGCTAACAAAGTGTGCAAGCTCCAGCGATCCATCTATGGACTGGTGCAAGCATCTCGGAGTTGGAATATACGCGTTGATGAGGTGATCAAAACATATGGTTTTATACAGACTTCTGGTGATGCCTGTATTTACAAGAAAGTGAGTGGGAGCTCTGTAGCATTTCTGATATTATATGTGGATGACATATTGTTGATTGGAAATGATATAGAATTTCTAGATAGCATAAAAGCATACTTGAATAAGAATTTTTCAATAAAAAGACCTCGGTGAAGCTACTTGCATATTGAGCATCAGGATCTATAGGGATAGATCAAGATGCTTAATAGAACTTTCACAAAACACATACCTTGATAATATTTGAAGAAGTTCAAAATGGTTCAGTCCAAGAAGGGGTTCTTGCCTATATTACAAGGTGTGAAGTTGAGTAAGAATCAAAGCCCGACCACGACAGAAGATAGAGAGAGAATGAAAGTCATTCCCTATGCCTCAGCCATAGGTTCTATACGATATGCCATGCTATGTACCACACCTGATGTGTGTCTTGCCACTTATCTAGCAAAGAGGGTACAATGGTGATCCAGGAGTGGATCACTGGACAGTGGTCAAAATTATCCTTAGGTGCCTAAGATGACTAAAGAAATGTTTCTCGGTTATGGAGGTGATAAAGAGTTCGTCGTAAAGAGTTATGTCAATGCAAGCTTTGACACCGATTTAGATGACTCCGAGTCTCATTCTAGATACATATTGAAAGTGGGAGCAATTAGCTAGAGTAGCTCTATGCAAAGTATTGTAGACATAGAAATTTGCAAAATATATATGGATCTGAATGTGACAGACCCGTTGACTAAACCTCTCTCACAAGAAAAACATGATCACACCTTATTACTTTTGTGTGTTAATCACATGGCGATGTGAACTCGATTATTGACTCTAGTAAACTCTTTGGGTGTTGGTCACATGGCGATGTGAACTATGGGTGTTAAATCACATGGTGATGTGAACTAGATTATTGATTCTAGTGCAAGTGTGAGACTGAAGGAAATATGCTCTATAGGCAATAATAAAGTTGTTATTTTATATTTCCTTATTCATGATAAAGTTTTATTATTCATGATAGAATTGTATTGATCAGAAACCTTAATACATGCGTGAATATGTAAACAAACACTGTGTCCCTAGTGAGCCTCTACTAGACCTAGCTCGTTGATCAAAGATGGTTAAGGTTTCCTAACCATGGACTTGAGTTGTCATTTGATAACGGGATCACATCAGTAGGAGAATGATGTGATGGACAAGACCCATCCGTTAGCTTAGCATAATGATTGTTCAGTTTTATTGCTATTGCTTTCTTCATGTCAAATACATATTCCTTTGACTATGAGATTATGCAACTCCTGGATACCAGAGGAATGCCTTGTGTGTTATCAAACGTCACAACGTAACTGGGTGATTATAATGATGCTCTACAGGTATCTCCGAAGGAGTTTGTTGAGTTGTCATAGATCGAGATTAGGATTCTTCACTCCGAGTATCGGAGAGGTATCTTTGGGCCCTCTCAGTAATACACATCATAAGCTTGCAAGCAAACAACTAAGGAGTTGGTCACGAGGTGATGTATTACGGAACGAGTAAAGAGACTTGCCAGTAATGAGAATGAACTAGGTATGAAGATACCGACAATCTAATCTCGGGCAAGTAACATACCGATGGACAAAGGGGATTATGTATGTTGTCATAACAGTTTGACCGATAAAGATCTTCATAGAATATGTATACTAGAAAAAAAAGACACATCCATGACATTTTGGGCCGAATGAATTTTTTTCCTGTCATGCTTATGACACTTCTATGACGATAATTGTGAAAAAACCCTGTATCGTCATAGATGTGGTGGGCTCCTACTTCTATGACAAAAAATCATGACAGAAAATGGGCTTTTCGTCCTGGGTGGGCCAGAGACATAGCTGCATTACATTCTTTGGGCTGTCCATGACAGAAAAAAACGTGGTAGAAGCGAGGACGAGGAAAATATCGGGGAGTTCCCTGTTACGGTGGGTAGTCGGGGCCAATCGATCCACGGAGGTTTGCGTGTTTCTCTAGTACACATACACGCATGTGTGGGAGGCGTTGCGCTCTAACTGAACCCGAGCGATGCATTGGGCTCTAACTAAACCCGAGCGATTGCACTAGCTACGTTACTAAACCCCGATCGATCCCTTGCTGTTAACTGAACCCGAGTGATTCCTTTGCGAGTACTGCTAACTGAAGTCGATCGATGCTCCCTCTAGATGAACAGTGAGCGTTGTTGGGGGGTGGACAAATAGTTCCCGATGGGGGGTTGGATGAACAGGACCCCGTGGTAGTAGAGGCCGTTGCCATTGGATGAACAGGACCCCGATCGAGCCGGTTGGGGGTGGATGAACAGGACCCCGTGGAGGGCTGGATGAATAGGACCCCGTGGAGGGCTGGCTGAACAGTAGCCGTTGGAGGGCTAGATGAATAGTAGCCCATTGATGGGTGGTTGAACAAGACCCCGTGGAGAGGGCTGGTTGAATAGTAGCCAGTGGAGGAGCGGTGGAGGCTGGATGAATAAGAGCCCGTGGATGAACAATCGTAGGTGGAGGCTGGAGGAGGTCGACGGTGGATGAACAGTAGCCCATGGAGGCAGTCGACGGTGGAGATGAACAATATCTTGTGGAGTCCCGTTTTGCGGTACACCTCCCGATGAACAGGACCCCCGTTCTGACCGTAGCGCTCCAACACAAGTCTGTTTCCTCCGTTTTCCGGTATGCCACACCCCTCCTGATCAACAGGACCCCTTTTCGATTGTAGGAGCTCCAAGCGAAGTCTGTTTCCTCCGTTTTGCGGTACACCAGACCCCTCCCTATGAACAGGATCCCATTTCGACCGTGACCGGTCGAACACAAGGCTGTTTCCTCCGTTCTCTGGTACGCCAGGCCTCCTTTTGATTGGTTGTTCCGTCCAAGCCGGTTGGCTCCCGATGAACACGACGACGTTGCCGTTTCTCCATTCTGACATAGCCACGTACATGAGCCCTAGTTGTACGTATGTGCAAGTAGGCGTTCGAGACCCCGCCCATATGTACGTATGTGGTGGTATTTACTTGATATTAACGGGACTGCGTGACATGCTACGTGCGTGCCTCTGCCAGGACATGTGCGCTCCTCTACTACGACACATGCCCATCCTTACACGGCCACGGTTCATCGTTGCGGCCTGCAGACAGACCGATCGACCAGTATGTACATACATGTTCGCGAGCAGAATGACAACACTACGTACGCTTCGACCAGGTGGGTCCCGATTGTCAGACACTTCCTTGCGTGCGAAGATGTAGCTGGTGGGTCCCACAATCAGGGGGTGAATCATTTTTTTTGCTCGTAATATGGACACACTTCCTTGCATGAGAAGATGTAGCTGGTGGGTCCCAGCAGTCAGGGTGAAACGTTTTTTTGTGAAATACGGTGGCCCATCCGGTGGGTCCCTGCTGTTAGGTGGGGGGAATCATTATTTTCCGTGTAATAAGGAGGCACTTCCTTGCTGCGGCTATGGACCTAGCTGTCAGCCTCTCTACATACAGTACTCTTATGATTGAAGTTGTTCGTTGACCACATTGACCATGCCGAGGAAGACGCGGCAGTGGATGCCCACGCGGAGAGGAGTACGAGGGTTCTCTGGTTCGGCTTCGGTGTGAGGCTGCCGTCGGCCCAGAATAACACGTGAGTGGAGGGATGGCCTGGTGTAGGATCGAAAGTATGTCTAGAGGGGGGTGATTATACGACTTGACCAAATAAAAATCTAGCCTTTTCCCAATTTTAAGTTTTGGCATATTTTAGCAACTTAGCACAATTCAAGCAATCAACCTACACATTCCAGTCCAAGAGTATAGCAGCGGAATGTAAAACATTGCATATGAAGGTAAAGGGAGGAGATTGGAGGGAGCAAACGCAATGTAGACACGGAGATTTTGGTGTGGTTCCGATAGTTGGTGCTATCGTACATCCATGTTGATGGAGACTTCAACCCATGAAGGATAACAGTTGTGCGAGTCCATGGAGGGCTCCACCCATGAAGGGTCCATGAAGAAGCAACCTTGTCTATCCCACCATGGCCATCACCCACGAAAGACTTGCCTCACTAGGGTAGATCTTCACGAATTGGTGATCTCCTTGCCCTTACGAACTCCTTGGTTCAACTCAACTATCTTGTCGGAGGCTACCAAGTGACACCTAACCAATCTAGGAGACCCCACTCTCCAAAAGGAAATAGATCGTGTGTCGATGCTAAACTCCTTGCTCTTGTGCTTCAAATGATAGTCTCCCCAAAACTCAACTCTCTCTCATAGATTCGGATTTGGTGGAAAGATGATTTGAGTGGAAAGCAACTTGGGGAAGCTGTCGGATATCGGGTTCCGGCAAAACACTCAAGGTTCGAACACTGGGGTGCACATGAAGATCTCCCCCTACCGAATCACGCCCCCAGCCTCGCCGGGATCTCTAAGCTTAGCTCGATGGACTCGCAACGCAAGAGACACAAGATTTATACTAGTTCGGGCCATCGTTGTGGTGTAATACCCTACTCCAGTGTGGTGTGGTGGATTGCCTCTCGGGCTGAGGATGAACAGTACAAGGGGAAGAACAGACTCCTGAGGCGAGGTGTTCCTGTGCTTGGTGGGTGCGTGGATGGGTTGGATCTAGTCCAAGATGAGATGGCTGAAGGCCCCCCCCCTTTCATACTGTGGTGGCTAATCCTATTTGTTGAGGCCCTGGTCCTCTCCCCAAATATTGAGCGGGAAGGGATGCCACAACGGCCAATTTGTAAGGGGACAACTAGTACAAGTTATCCTGACAAAAGCAGTCTTCGCCTACAAAAGGCTCTGGTGGTGACGCCGCCTTGGGCTCCATGGTGACCTCCGTCTTGTCACCTTGCTGGTCTTGGTCTCGTTGCACCGATATGGAAACCTTTGCTTGATGCCTCGGTACTCTTCGTCTGCGCTTGCCTCCTTTGCACCAAAGAGGAAACAAGGACACTGTGCGCGCTGGCGCCCGCCTGGTCTCTGAAAGTGCGTTAAGTCGACTAGAGGGGGGTGAATAGGCAATTTTTATGAATTCTTCACTAAGGAATTTTAGGGTGAGGAAATTCCTAAGAGAAAAACAACTTGCAGCGGAATAAGTACTTAGAAGTAAACATAACAGAGCATGAGCATGGTCTTCATGATGAAATGAAAACAAGCATAGAGTACCGAAAGCGTAAACACAGGATAATCAGAATGAAGACAAACAGACTGAAGAAAATTGAGCTGAGGAAATACAGAAAGTCTTCAGTCAAAGTCTTCAAACAGATATGAACAAGCACACAACACAGAAATGAGGAAATGGATGGGTTGAGGAAATGGAACCAGTTAGCTCAGTGAAGACAATGATTTTGTAGACCAGTTCTAACTGCTGTGACAGTTGTACGTCTAGTTAGGGCAGATAGGTATTTAAACCTGAGGACACACAGTCCTGGACACCCAGTCCTGAACACGCAGCTTAGGACACTTAGTCCTCATCGTATTCCCCTTGAGCTAAGGTCGCACAGACCTCGCCCAATCACTCGTGGTAAGTCTTCAGGTGACTTCCAAACCTTCACAAACTCGGTCACTCGGTGATCCACAATTTCCTCTTGGATGCTCTAGACCATGACGCCTAACCGTCTGGAAGATGCACAGTCTTCAAAGGTAACAAACGTCGGATCCACGTAGGATCAATCTCTTCAATGATGCTCAATCACTTTGGGTTTGAAGTTGTTTGGGTTTGGGTATTCCACACTTGATGATTTTTGCTCAAAGTCCTCGGAGGATGGGATGCTCTCAAATGACAAGTGTCAGTTTCTCTTAGAGCATCCATCCAGCTAGTGGTTGTAGGGGGCGGCTATTTATAGCCTAGGGAGCAGCCCGACATGATAAGACATAAATGCCGTTCAATGATATGACCGTTAGGTGGAAGGATATTTTGGCACAGCTGGCGCGCAGCAACGGTCGGAAATTTGACTATCAAATTCCTTAGGGATATCATGTTCCTCACTTGTAGGAAATTCGCACTGGTGAATTCCTAACTCCTTAGTCAGCACAAATTCCTCAGAGACCAGAAGAGCTTCGTCTCTGTCACTGAAGAAATTTGACTGAACTGTATGAGATTTCTAATGGCTTCACTCGAAGGGATTGGTAGGTGTACGATTTTGAGTTGAGTATCACTTGGCAATTTTTCCTTAGTATTTCCTCGACCCCCTTAAATAGTACGGTGTTTCCTATGACTCAAGAAAGAGAAAATGAAACTATGAAAACAAAAGTCTTCATGCTTCATGTTCCTCTAATGAATATCAAGTCTTCAGGATCACACCAATTTCTTCACATTCAGAGTCTTCAGAAAGTCTTCAGTAATCCAAAGTCTTTAGTCGAAGATCTTCATTTTTAGGGGTCGAATTTCTCTGTAAATATCAAACTCCTCATAGACTTATAGACCTGTGTACACTCAGAAACACATCAGTCCCTTAACCTATAAGTCATCAATACACAAAAATCACTAAGGGGCACTAGATGCACTTACAATCTCCCCCTTTTTGGTGATTGATGACAATATAGGTTAAGTTTTCAACGGGGATAAACATATGAAGTGTAAATGCTGATATTGAGGAATTTGGTTGCAAGATATAGAAAAACTCCCCCTGAAGATGTGCATAGTGAGGAATTAGCTTTTGAAGCAATGCACACTTGAAGAGTAGAATCATGGAGATCTCCTCCTATATCTTGTAATCCATACACACATTTAACAAATAATATGAAGAATTTGAAATGCATGATGAAATATGGTGACTGATATAATTCAACATGCGTGCATTAACATATATGAGAGTCGTAAAATTGAAAAAAAAACGCCCATATAAGTAGACCTGCTTGAAGACTAACTCAAATGTCTTGCCCTTTGTCATCAAATGACCAAAAGGGACGAAAAATGAGGACTAACGCCCCTGAAGAATATCATCACTGAGTCAATGAAGGAGCGCCAGCATTGTTGGGGTCGGTTGTTGAAGTAGGGCCTGCCGAAGTGTCGTCCAAGTCTTCATGTTCATCCGTCGCGCGTAATGAAGAATATGAGCTGGCTACCAAGGAAGGAACTTTAGTCTTCTTGAATTTCTTCACCGGTGGTGGCTGAGACCATTCAAAGTCCTGCTTGAAATCCATTTGCTTCAGATCATCTTCACCATACAGATGTGACAAAATAGCCCAGGTGCGATCGAAGACTTCATGGAGGTAGTAATGGTTTTTCTTCACTGCATTGTGTGTGGCAGTCATGTTGTGAAGAATAGAATCAAACTGACGCTTAACCCATTTGTGGTTGCGATCGACCTTCTGGTGAAGACCGAGGAGAAGCTCACGATCAATCATCACCCTTGGAGCTGTGCCTTGAGGATTTTGCTTTGAAGCATTTGCGGTAGAGTAATGAGTGGCAGAGTCATCATTGGTGGAGTAGGATGCAGCTTTTCGGAACAGACCATCCAATGGACGAATGCCTTCATCAATAATTGCAGTAGCCTTGCCCTTTTCATCAGATGAGGAAAATGTCCGCTTGAGGACTTCAATGTGGTGCAAGTAACTGACATGATTCTGAAAATCAGCCTTGTAGTTGAGTGAAGACCTTGTTATGAGAAATCTCATAATCCAAGGAGCATAAGGCTTCAACTCAAATGGAGAGAGGGCAACATTTGCCAGAGTCCTCATGAAGAAATCATGGTATTTGATAGGGATGCCATGTATGATATTGAATAGAAGATTCTTCATGATGCCAACAACTTCTTCATCATTTGAATCGTGGCCTTCGATTGGACTCAATGTCTGCATCAGAATGCGATAGACAGTTCTAGGCACAAACAACAATTCCTTCACGAGGAATTTGGTCATTGGAGCTTGGCCGGGCTTCGGCGGCTTCATCAACACTTGCATGTAGTGAGCATGAGTTCAAGTTCACGATAGATGCAACGAGCGCCTTCAAAGGGAGGACTGACAGGCAGTGCATGAAGTAATTCAGAGGCCGGTGCTTTGAAATATGTGTTCTCTGTCATCTAGTCCAATACCCAAGTGTTCACATCTTCAGCTTCTCCTGTGATGTGCAGCGTTGCATAGAAATGAAGAATTATCTCTTTATTCCAATCAACAATATCCGTGCAAAAGTTGAGCAGTCCAGCGTCATGAAGAACACTAAGGACTAGCGCGAAGCAAGGCAGTGATTCCATGTCCACGTGAGGAATATGCTCATGGTCGAAGACTTTGTCTTTGTTGAAAAGCAGGGAAGAATAGAAGTTTGCTTGGCTAGTAGTCCAGAAGCGCTTCCTTCTAAAGCGAGCAGAGTCATAGGGGTTGTAGTCTGTGAAGAAAACATGCTCGTGGAAGAAGTCATCAGCCTTGAATTTTTGCTTCATTGAGAAAGGATCCATTGGCTTGGGGTGCAGAGTGTCAGTCAATTGCATCCTGGGACTTCAGTTTTTCTTCAGTGGCAGCCTGGGACTTCAATTCTTCAGCAGCAATGTCATCAGCGCTACTGGTTGGAATCTCTTCAGGGATGGACGGATTGGGGTGTGGTTCTTCAGAACCCATTTGAACTTCAGTAGTCACTTGGGACTGAGGAATTTGTTGCAGAGGAGTGAACAATGGAGAATTGGGGTGCTGAGTTTCCCAAAAGTCATTACTCAGAACTGGCGTTGTGCACCCAATGTCCACATCCTCATCTTCTCCATTGATTTCTTCAACGCCGGCCTCTTCAGCAGTAAACTTAGGCATGGGCGATGAAACAACTGGGGTTGAAGGGATTGCATCCACTTTAATTTCTTCATCCAACTGCTATGACGAAGCAGCAGAAGGAATGTCTTCATCGGATCCGCTTGGGATCATGTATTATTCATCAAAAGGAACGAGTTCCTTTGATGGCATGCTTGAGACTAGAACATCATCAATAGGACTTTCAAACGAGCTGGTCAATTTCTTCATCTTCTTTGGAGCTGAAGAGTCTGATGAAGTTGATGCTTTCCTTTTCTTGACAGCTACACACTCCGCATCCTTGGTCTTCTTAGCTTATGATGCAGAAGGAAGAATTGGACTTGGTGCATGTGCTGGAGGAGCAGAGGAAATTGGTTCCATTTCTTCAGGCACAACTGATGCAGTTGCGCTGGTATAAGCAGTTTCTTCAGGCACAGCGGTAGAAGCTTCAGCTGACCTGGCAATTTCTTCAGGCGCAACACTAGTGGTTGCCCTGTCAGTTTCATCAGCGGCTAGAATGAAGTCATCAGCCCTGGTACTAGCATTTTCTTCATCAACCTGAGTATCATCAGCGGTGCTGGCATTTTCTTCAGTAGGATGAGCATATGCTTCAGCCTGAGTAATTTCTTGTTGCATAGGGGCAGCAACATTGGCAGTAAACATTTCAGTTATATTTACAAATCTGACTTTGGCTCCAAGCCAGTCGGCATAGTAGCAATCAAATTCATCACTCAATTTCTTGATCTCTGATTGCAGAGCAACACGTTCTTCAGGTGAAAGCTTCAAGAAGTTTTGCTTCAGAAAGCGCTCTTTCTTGTACTGCGCTTTCTTCACCTTCCTCCCCTGTTCATATTTCCATTTTTCTTCATCAATGAATTGAGTCAGCACATGACTTTGACAAGGAGTGAGGTTCAGCTCAGGCAGAGGTGTGTTGGGGTCCTTGTGCCACAATTTAATGAAGTTGAGGATCAACTTTGGGTCCAGCCTCAATGACACATTACTGCCTTTGGCTCTAGATGATTTCAGCGAGTTCTTCATCATCAGCTTCGTTGTCATCGGACGGTACTTGGAAGGCGACCTGCTTCTTTTCAGGACTTGGTCTAGTGCCTCGTCCTGCAGCGGCCTTGGTCTTCAGCAGAGTGGGGCCAGTTGAAGAGTGCAGAGGAGCTGATGAACTTGCAGAGGCTCCTGAGGCAATAGAGATGCTTGTTGTCCTTGGGCACAAGGCAAGATGCGCAGGTGCTGAGGACTTGGAAGGTGGAGCTGGGGATTTTGAAGGAGCTGGTGTGGCTTGAGGAATTGGCTGTGAGGGCTTAGCAGACGTTGGCCGTGAGGGCATTGTAGAGGAGCCTGGCCATGAGGGCATTGAAGAAGAAGGAGCACTGGGCTTATGTGTGGGTTTCTTAGGCATGGCCTTCTTCTGCTTGCTAGGAGAGGCCTCAGTAGTGGCAGCAGCAGCAGCAGAGTCTTCATTGAATTTCCTCAATGCTTCTTTTGCTACTCTGGCCAACTTAGCTTGACGCTTGGCCCATTCATCAGGATAGTCCTCATCGCGCTTGAGGCTAGTGGGGTCAGCTTCTTGGCCAAGTGCCAATGGAGGTCTTGGGCAAGGAGGGTGAAGAGCAAATTTCTTCATATATTTTGGAGTGACATATTTGTATTCTCTCCATTCTCGTGCCCATCTCCTCTCTATCCTTTGTATGCGCACCTTGCGTTGATTTTTGTCCTCCTTTCCATGTGTGGCCTCATGAGGTGTGCAATAATCCTTGTAAATGTCATTAGGGATCTCAAAAGTTGTGTTGACTTCCAGTTTCTTTCCTCACTTCTAAGGTTTCTTGCCATCTGCCATTTTCTTCAGCTGAGGGTTTTGAACAATCGAGTTCTTTGAAGAGGTATGCAACTTTTCTTCGAGGAAAGCTGCAAATGAGTTAAGTTGATGAGAACCTAGAGATTCAGCAGCGGACATGAGTACCTGTGAACGGAGTATATGTGCGAATAATTTGGAGAGGTCATATGTGAATGGAGAAGTTTTTGCAAAAAGAACAAGTTTGAGGAATTTGACCGGTTGAGTCTTGAGGAATTTCACTAAGCGTTCTTTGACTTAGGTTCCAGAGTTGTACAGATTTGAGAATCCACACAATTGAGGAATCTTGAAGAAAAATGTTGCTTAGAGAAACAGATCAAGAGAAGATGATATGTGAGGTGTTTAGTGTGTGAAGAGTTGAGGAATAAACACCTTTTGAAGATTGGAGGAGAACAACAGAACCAACAAGGGCAGTACAAGTAACTTTTAATTACCCTTGACGAAGAACACGACGAACTATGAAGTGTAGATTTGAAGCTCGTCGGTTCAGATCTTCGACGTCCTAACTTGGCCGAGGAAGACAGCTACGGCGGCGGCAGAGTGAAGAAATCCGCGACCGGCGTGAGTACGGCGGTGACGAGGTCAAGGCAGTGAAGCTCTTCCTCACCGGCGATGATGGAAGTAGCGGCGGAGCTAGGGTTTGAGAGCTCGAGCGAGGGAGTGAGGTCGAGCGGAGTAAAAATGAAGTGAGGAAGGGAGAGGGGTATTTATAGCTGAAGTGAAAAACTGCTCGCCCGAGGAAATTGGACAAACGTGCCCCTGACCCTTCTCATTCGCATGACATGTGTCACCCACCTACTGAGAGGTGACGATCGTGTGTGATCGTGGGTGAATAGGATAAGTATTATCGTGGAATGCGTAACGGTTTGAGCGGCAAAAGCCGAAAATTCAGATAAGATAAGTTTAGAGTTCCATTCTCGATTTCTTCAGCTGACAAGGACACAGTGAAGATTTTGAACGAGTTTCAAATAGAACTCACATGAAGAATTTGTGAATAGACTGGGTTGAGTTTAGCATAGAGGGGTAAGGGTCCGAGCACATTCACTTAGCAGAACAAGCAACTTGAAGAAATAGCAATAAGTAGATGCTGTAGAGGACATAAACTCATATATATATATACCCAATGAAGAAATATGATGGAAAGAGTGAAGACAATGCAAGTTGAGGAACAACTGGGGAATTTCAAAGTGAGGGAAAACTCAGATTGAGGATTTTCAACTTTTGGTGGTGGCGTGACCCACCGTATAAGAATCATAGTATCAGACACCACGTACAATTGTCGTAGGGTTCTGATAATCAAATTCTTCGTCAATTTCTTCACACTTAGAGGGTTAGTCTTCATTGATTGAAGAAAAACGTTACTTTGCTTGTTGCACATCTAAGTCATCAATTTTGCAAAAGTGTTAGGAGGTGTGTCCTTTTCAAAGGACATTCGAAGATTCTAGGATATTTAGCTCACACCTCAACTTGCTAAATCTCTTCTCATCCAAGGGCTTAGTGAAGATATCGGCTAGCTTTTCTTCAGTCTTCACATGCTCTATAGAGATGTCGCCCTTCAACACATGATCACGAAGAAAATGATGACGAATCTGAATGTGCTTTGTCATCGAGTGCTGAACCGGGTTATGAGCAATCTTGATGGCACTCTCATTGTCACAGTAGAGAGGTACATTCTTCATGTAGACGCCGTAGTCATTGAGGTTTTGTTTCATCCATAGTAATTGAGCACAGCAAGAACTAGCAGCAATGTACTCAGCTTCAGAAGTAGACAGTGATACGCAGTTCTGTTTCTTCGAAGACCAACAGACCAAGGACCGTCCGAGCAAATGGCATGTGCCAGATGTTGACTTGCGGTCCACACGATCACCAGCATAGTCAGAGTTTGAATATCCAATTAGATCTAGAGCTGAGCTCATAGGATACCATAATCCAAGTGTTGGTGTGTGAGCTAGATATCGAAGAATATGCTTCACAGCCTTATGGTGTGATTCCTTCAGTGTAGCTTGAAATCGAGCACACGTGCAAACACTAAGCATAATATTTGGCCTAGATGCACATAAATACAATAGAGAGCCAATCATGGAGCGGTATACCTTTTGATCAAAGTCAATACCTTTTTCATCAGTTCATAGATGGCCATTTGTGGGTATAGGGATTTTGACTCCTTTGCAATCTTGCATGCCGAATTTCCTCAGTACATCCTTGAGGTATTTCTCGTGAGATATGAATATGCCATTTCGCTATTAACGAATCTAAAGACCTAAGAAGAATTTCAATTCTCCCATCATGAACATTTGATATTCTTCACTCATCATATAGGAAAATTCATCACTATAATGTTGGTGAGTATAGCCGAAAATGATATCATCAACATATATTTGGCACACAAACAATTCACCATCATAAGATTTAGTGAAAAGAGTTGGGTCAAGTGAACCGGGTTAGAATCCTTTCTTCATAAGGATTTCCTTCAAAGTATCATACCACGCCCAAGGGGCCTGCTTGAGGCCATCGAGGGCCTTATTGAGTCTAAAGACTTTGTCGGGATACTTTGGATCTTCAAAACCTGGGGGCTGAGCAACATATACTTCTTCCTCAAGCTTACCATTGCAGAATGCACTTTTCACATCCATTTGATATAAGATGATATCATGATGGTTAGAATAAGCAAGTAATATGCGAATAGCTTCAAGTCTAGCAACAAGTGCAAAAGTTTCATCGAAGTTAATTCCTTCAACCTGTGTGTAGCCTTGCGCTACAAGTCATGCCTTATTCCTCACCACAAGGCCATTTTCATCTTGCTTGTTGCGGTAGATCCACTTTGTGCCAATGATATTGTGCTTATGAGGATCTGGACGTTTGACCAGTTCCCAGACGTTGTTGAGCTTGAATTGATGTAATTCCTCTTGCATAGCTTCAATCCACTCAGGCTCCAGAAATGCTTCATTAACCTTACTGGGCTCTGTGATAGAGACGAAGGCAAAGTGCCCACAAAATTTAGATAAATGTGAAGCTCCTGAGCGTGTGAGAGGACCTGGAATGTTGATGTCGCTGATGATTTTCTCAATTTGCACTTCATTTGCAACGCGAGGATGAGCTGGTTGTCGTTGAGGAATTTGATCAGCATTTTCTTCAGCACCATTTTCCTCAGGTGCATTAGCATGACGTTCTTCACGTTCTGGAACGACTTCTTCAGCAGGTTCTTCGGTAGGAATTACATCCTTAGTAGCTTTGAACTTAATAGATTCCTCAGGAGGTATTTCATCTATCACAGGAGGTAGGTGCTCTCTTTGCGAGCCATTAGTCTCATCGAACCTCACATCTGCAGTTTCAACAACCATGTGGTGATGGGTGTTGAAGACTCTGTAGGTGTGCGAGTCCTTACCACAACCAAGCTTAAAACCTTCATGTGCTTTCGGTGCAAATTTAGAATTGTGATGAGGATCTCTAATACAGCATTTAACACCAAAGACTTTGAAATAACTCACATTGGGTTTCTTGTCAGTGAGGAGTTCATATGCAGTCTTCTTGAAGAATTTGTGAGGATATACCATGTTGATGATGTGGCACGCAGTGTCAATTTCCTCAGGCCAGAAGTGAGGAGGCGTCTTGTACTCATCAAGCATAGTACGGGCCATCTCAACAAGAGTCACGTTCTTGCGCTCCACGATTCCATTTTGCTGAGGAGTATAAGGAGCAGATAACTCATGAGTAATACCAAGTTCATCAAGATAGTCATCAAGACCAGTATTCTTGAACTCAGTTCCATTATTACTTCTGATGTGCTTGATCTTCACACCAAAGTTGGTTGAAGCCCTCGAGGAAAATCATTTTAAGACTTCCTGCACTTCAGTTTTGTAAGTGATGATATGCACCCATGTATATCGAGAATAATCATCAACAATGACAGAGCCATATAAAGATGCAGCATTAGTAAATTTGGCATAGTGAGTAGGGCCAAAGAGATCCATGTGAAGCAATTCAGATGGACGAGTGGTAGTCATGATGGTCTTTGAGGGATGCTTGGCCTTGGTCATCTTTCCTGCTTCACAGGCTCCACACAAATGGTCCTTGAGGAATTTGACACCCTCGATGCCAATGACATGCTTCTTCTTCGCGAGCGTGTGTAAGTGCCTCATCCCAGCAAGACCAAGTCATCGATGTCATAGCCAGCCTTCTGAAGCTTTTGCAAGTAGACATGTAGCAGGTTGTGGTCCTGTAGAGAAATCAACAATATACAAATCTCCTCTCCTAAAGCCTTCGAAGACTTTGGAATTGTCAGCTTCCATGATCACAACACAATGATACTTGCCAAAGACAACAACCATATCAAGATCACAAAGCATTGAGACAGACATGAGGTTGAACCCTAAGGACTCTACAAGCATGACTTTGTCCATGTGTCGATCCTTTGAGATTGCAACCTTACCTAGACCCAATACCTTGCTTTTGCCTTTGTCAGCGTAGGTGATATGCTTCAGATTTGATGGAGATAAAGTAGAGTCCATCAATAAGCTCCTGTCACCATTCATGTGATTTGTACATCCACTATCGAGGACCCACTCAGTGGCTTTGGCTTGATCATCCTGCAGATGAATTAGTGCAACTTACGAACTCATATACTTCATCAGTGAAGAATATGATATCAATTTCATCAGATCAATTTCATCAAGCAATAGAATAGATAAGGCGGTATGAGGAAGTGAGAAATGAAAATTCATTTCTTCATGATTAGCTTGCGTCCTTTCAAGCATATTCAGGTCTCCAGCAAATTCTTCAGACGATTAAGTTTGTCTGGAGACCTGACCCTGCATAAGAGATTAGTTCTTTTTCTTCACCACCCACATCTGAAGGGGTGGCAAAGAGTTCAGCATTCTGTGAGCTCCATCAGAGAAATGTGGCATAGATGCCAATCCACTTTGTTTCACATAAGAGGGATTAGGGTAAGCATAAGAGTAAGCAGAGAAATTCGTCGAGGACTTATGAACATAATGATTTGAAGAATAATGCACATATCCATAATCCTTAGATCTTCCCTGCAAAACAGACGGGTTAGCACGATGATGTTCATATGAGGACTTTGATCCTTTTGAGGAATTTGATCCTCATGAGGAGTTTGGTCCGTATGAGGACTTGGATACGTATGAAGAATTTGATCTGGGGTTCCTATTCTTCACAAGTGGGGTCATTGAGGGAGTCCTGGACTAAGGGGTCCTTGGGTGTATGGCCTATTATCTATGGGTTGGACTGATGGGCTGTGAGGATATGAAGACCAAAGACTATACCCGTGTCTGGATGGGACTCTCCGTGGCGAGGAAGGCAAGCTTGGCGATGGAATATGTAAATCCCCTTCTTTGTAACCGACCTTGTGTAACCCTAGATCCTCCCGGTGTCTATATAAACCGGAGGACTTAGTCCGGATAGGATATACTCAATATTGTAGTCATACGGGCTAGACTTCTAGGGTTTAGCCATTACGATCTCGTGGTAGATCAACTCTTGTAATACTCATATTCATCAAGATCAATCAAGCAGGAAGTAGGGTATTACCTCCATAGACAGGTCCCGAACCTGGGTAAACACCGTGTCCCCTGTCTCCTGTTACCATTGATGACCCACAAGTGTAGGGCATCTATCGTAGTCCTTTCGATAAGTAAGAGTGTCGAACCCAACGAGGAGCAGAAGGAAATCATAAGCGGTTTCCAGCAAGGTATTCTCTGCAAGTACTGAAATAAGTGGCAACAGATAGTTTGGTGATAGGATAATTTGTAATGAGCAACAAGTAACAAAATTAAATAAAGTGCAACAAGGTGGCCCAATCCTTTTGTAGCAAAGGGCAGGCCTGGACAAACTCTTATATGATGTAAAGCGCTCCAGAGGACACATGGGAATATCGTCAAGCTAGTTTTCATCACGCTCATATGATTCACGTTCGGTACTTTGATAATTTGGTATGTGGGTGGACCGGTGCATGGGTGCTGCCCCTACTTGGACAAGCATCCCACTTATGATTAACCTCTATTGCAAGCATCCGCAAATACAACAAAGGTATTAAGGTAAACCTAACCATAGCATGAAACATATGGATCCAAATCAGCCCCTTACGAAGCAATGCATAAACTAGGGTTTAAGCTTTTGTCACTCTAGCAACCCATCATCTACTTATTACTTCCCAATGCCTTCCTCTAGGCCCAAACAATGGTGAAGTGTCAGGTAGTCGACATTCACATAACACCACTAGAGGAGAGACAACATACATCTCATCAAAATATCGAACGAATACCAAATTCACATGACTACTAATAGCAAGACTTCTCCCATGTCCTCAGGAAAAAAAGTAACTACTCACAAAGCATAAACATGTTCATAATCAGAGGGGTATTAATGTGCATATAGGATCTGAACATATGATCTTCCACCAATTAAACCAACTAGCATCAACTACAAGGAGTAATTAACACTACTAGCAACCTACTAGCACCAATCCCAGACTTGGAGACAAGAATTGGATACAAGGGATGAACTAGGGTTTTGAGATGAGATGGTGCTGATGAAGATGTTGATGGAGATTGCCCTCTCCCAATGAGAGGAGCGTTGGTGATGACGATGGCGATGATTTCCCCTCCGGGAGGGAAGTTTCCCCGGCATAACAGCCCCGCCAGAACCCTAGATTGGCTCCGCCAAGGTTCCGCCTCGTGGCGGCGGAGTCTCGTCCGAGAAGATGGCTTTTTTGATTATTTTCCCATCGAAAGAGTCCATATAGCAGAAGATGGTCACCGGAGGGCCACCAGGGGGCCGATGAGGTAGGGGGGCGCGCCCAGGGGGTAGGGCGTGCCCCCACCCTCGTGGGCAGGGTGTGGCCCCCCTGGTGAAGTTCTTGCATTCAATGTTTTTTATATATTTGGAAAACATCTTCCGTGAAGTTCCAGGACTTTTGGAGCTGTGCAGAATAGGTCTCTAATATTTGCTCCTTTTCCAACCTAGATTCCCAGCTGCCGGCATTCTCCCTCTTCAT
The DNA here is from genome assembly GCF_056163025.1 of Triticum urartu. Lineage (NCBI taxonomy): Eukaryota > Viridiplantae > Streptophyta > Magnoliopsida > Poales > Poaceae > Triticum > Triticum urartu. The sequence continues at coordinate 241,023,813 of NC_141874.1, read as the reverse complement.
GTAAACCTTGTACAATAAGAGAGAATAGGCATAAGTATTGTGACATAATGTGTAATAACAGCCCATAATGCAATAAATATCGATATAAAAGCATGATGCAAAATGGACGTATCAACTCCCCCAAGCTTAGACCTCGCTTGTCCTCAAGCGAAAAGCCGATAAAAATAAAATACGGACTTGAGGGCATCATGATCATTCTTAGCACAGCAACTTATATAATTCTTGTCATATGATTTCTTATGCTAGAGTAATAATTCAATCACAATTTCAAGTATGAATCATAAACTTCATTGACAACTAACAAACTATAATCTCAGTCATTGGAGCAATTGCAATTTATCATAACATAGGAAAGAGTCAATGTATAAGAGCTTTTCAGCAATTCCACATACTCAACTATCATATAATCTTTCACAATTGCTGACACTCACGCAATACTTATGGGTATGGAGTTTTAATCGGACACAGAGAAAGATAGGGGCTTATAGTTTTGCCTCCCAACGTTTTACCTCAAGGGTAATGTCAACAGTAATAGTCATGAAAACCCACATCCAATTAGCCATATATACCAGAATCTTTCCAACATATTGTGCTTTCCAAAGGATAAAATGTAAAAAGGAAGGGTGAAGATCACCTTGACTCTTTTGCAGTATAGGAGATAAAAGTAAAAGATAGGACCTTCGCAGAGGGAAGCAGAGGTTGTCATGCGCTTTTATGGTTGGATGCACAAAATCCTAATGCGAAAGAATGTCACTTTATATTGCCACTTGTGATATGGAACTTTACTATGCAGTCTGTCACTTTTATTACTTCCATATCACACGATCGTATAAAGCTTATTTCTTCCACACCAATCAATCATACATATTTAGAGAGCAATTTTTATTGCTTGCACCGATGACAACTTACTTGATGGATCTTACTCAATCCATAGGTAGGTATGTTGGACTCTCATGGCAAAACTGGTTTGAGGGTATTTGGAAGCACAAGTAGTATTTCTACTTGGTGCAACGAATTTGGCTAGCATGAGGGGTAAAGGCAAGCTCAACATGTTGGAGGATCCAAGACAATATAATTTATCTCAGATGTAAGAAAGCATAACCCATTACATTGTCTTCCTTGTCAATTGTCAACTCTTTAGCATGTCATATTTTAATGAGTGCTCACAATCATAAAAGATGTCCAAGATAGTATATTTATATGTGAAGACCTCTCTTTCTTTATTACTTCCTATTAATTGCAATGATGACCAAAACTATGTTTGTCAACTCTCAACAACTTTTATTCATCATACTCTTTCTATGTGAGCTCATTACTCTCCATAAGAGTCACATGATCTCCTTGTTTCTTTTTATTTCTTTCTCTTTTCTTTTATTCACTTGGGATCATGGCAAAAATAATCAAGCCCTTGACTCAACACTAATCTTTATTATATAGCTCACAGACTCGATTACCTAGAAGGATAATAAAGCGAAACTCACAACCAGATCATACTAAGAACTTTTATTCTACTAGATCAAGATATTACCAAAAGGATCGACCTAAGAAAAACGGTAAAGATGAAAGTGATGGTGATACGATACCAGGGCACTCCCCCAAGCTTCGCAGTTGCCAAGTGGAGTGCCCATACCCATGTGGTTATGTCTCTCTTTTCGGGGATGGTGATGTGATGTTCTTGGCGATGATGCCCCTCGGGATATGATTCTCCTCCTCAAGCTTGTTGACTTGCTGCTTGAGGTCCATTATTTCCTTCCGGAGTTTTCCTGGAATGGCCAAAGCTCCCTGCACCCAAGGGTGTTGCATAGCTGCGGGAGAACCAGTGACACTCTTTTTCATATTCTCATAAGAAAGAAATCTGACATTGGAAGGGATAACCACGTTTGGAATAGCTGAGCTCTGCAGTTCTCCCATTGTGAATCCAGCTCGGAGGCGGGAAGTGACTTCTTGATCCTCCATGGCATCTATCCTCATCAAATCAGCCTCCATCTCTTCCTCCGTTGCTTGCCCAAAGTGGTCAGCATTGTTGTTTGCCCTTGGTTCCGATGCCGGATGAGACACCCAGCTCTCCCCGACTGACTCTTGAGAAGACATCTTGCTCTAATCTGCACTAGCAACAGCTTGAAACAAAAACAAGAGAATTTTGCGTGATACAGGAGCCAAACCCCCCGGGAGGTTATATAATGATTTTTTTTCTGACCAAAATACGTGTCTTGTAAGAAAACAGAGTCCGGAGAGCACACGAGGTGCCCACGAGGTAGGGGGCGCGCCCAGTGGGGTAGGGCGCGCCCTCCACCCTCGTGGAGCCCTCGTGTCCTTCCCGGACTGCTGCTTATTTTTCTATTTTTCTAAATATTCCAAAACAGAGAAATATTGCCTTAAAAACTGTTTTGGAGTCGGTTTACTTACCATACCACATACCTATTCCTTTTTGGAGTCTGAAATGTTCCGGAAAGTGTCCCTTATGTATTCCTCTGGGGTTACGGTTTCAATAACATTGGTTTCAACATTTATAGGATTACCTGAGATATAGTGTTTGATTCTTTGACCGTTCACCACCATCGGATTTGTGCCTTCGAAGTTGTTGATTTTTATGGCACCGAAACGGTAGACCTCCTCGATAACGTAAGGACCTTCCCATTTAGAGAGAAGTTTTCCTGCAAAAAACCTTAAACGAGAGTTTTATAGCAATACATAATCACCTACATTAAAATCACACTTTTATATCCTCTTGTCATGCCACCTTTTAACCTTTTCTTTATACAACTTGGCATTTTCGTAGGCCTGGGTTCTCCATTCATCAAGTGAGCTAATATCAAATAACCTCTTCTCACCGGCAAGTTTAAAATCATAATTAGGTTCTTTAATAGCCCAATAAGCCTTGTGTTCTAGGTGGAGAGGTAAGTGACATGCGTTTCCATAGACCATTTTATATGGAGACATACCCATAGGATTTTTATATGCAGTTCTATAGGCCCATAATGCATCATCGAGTTTCTTGGACCAATTCTTTCTGGACCTATTAACAGTCTTTTGCAAAATTAATTTGAGTTCTCTATTACTCAATTCTACTTGACTACTAGACTGAGGATGATAAGGAGATGCAATTCTATGATTAACATCATATTTAGCAAGCATTTTACGGAAAGCACCATGAATAAAATGTGAGCCACCATCAGTCATTAAATATCTAGGGACTCCAAACCTTGAAAAAATAACTTCTTTAAGAATTTTAATAGAAGTGTTATGATCAGAACTACTAGTTGGAATAGCTTCTACCCACTTAGTGACATAATCAACAACAACTAAAATATGTGTATAACCATTAGAGGAAGGAAAAGGTCCCATATAGTCAAAGCCCCAAACATCAAATGGTTCAATAACAAGTGAATAATTCATAGGCATTTCTTGACGTCTAATAATATTACCAATTCTTTGACATTCATCACAAGATAAGACAAACATATGGGCATCCTTGAAGAGAGTAGGCCAATAAAAACCAGATTGCAGTACCTTATGTGCAGTCCTATCTCCAGCATGGTGTCCTCCATAAGCTTTGGAGTGACACCTACGTAGGATCTGTTCCTGTTCATGCTCAGGTACACAACGTCTAATAACACCATCTACTCCTTCTTTACAGAGATGTGGGTCATCCCAGAAGTAATTCCTCAAATCATAGAAGAACTTTTTCTTTTGCTGGTATGTGAAACTAGGTGGTATAAACTTAGCAACAATGTAATTAGCATAATCAGCATACCATGGAGCAGTATGAGAAGTATTTATGACATTTAAGTGCTCATCAGGAAAGCTATAATCAATAGGTAGTGGGTCATCAAGCACATTTTCTAGCCTAGACAAGTTGTCTGCAACGGGGTTCTCAGCTCCTTTTCTATCAACAATATGTAAATCAAATTCTTGAAGCAAGAGAACCCATCTAATAAGTCTAGGTTTAGCATCTTTCTTTTCCATAAGATATTTGATAGCAGCATGATCAGTGTGAATAGTTACTTTAGAATCAACAATATAAGGTGTAAACTTATCACAAGCAAATACAACTGCTAAGAATTCTTTTTCAGTAGTAGCATAATTTCTTTGAGCATTGTCTAGAGTTTTACTAGAATATTGAATAACATTTAGTTTCTTATCAACTCTTTGTCCTAGAACAACACCTACAGCATAATCACTAGCATCACACATAATTTCAAAGGGTAAATTACAATCAGGTGGCTGAACAATAGGTGCAGAGATCAATGCTTTATTAAGTATTTCAAATGCTTCTACACAATCATCATCAAAGACAAATGGTATATCTTTTTGTAATAAATTAGTTAGAGGCCGAGATATTTTGGAGAAGTCCTTGATGAACCTCCTATAAAAACCGACATGACCAAGGAAACTTCTTATACCTTTGATGTCCTTGGGACATGGCATCTTTTCAATAGCATCAACCTTGGCTTTATCAACTTCGATACCTCTTTCAGAAACTTTATGCCCCAAGACAATACCTTCATTAACCATAAAATGGCACTTTTCCCAATTCAAGAAAGGATTAGTTTCTTCACATCTCTGCAAAACTCGATCAAGGTTGCTCAAGCAATCATCAAAAGAAGATCCATAGACAGAAAAGTCGTCCATGAAAACCTCACAAATCTTTTCACAGAAGTCAGAGAATATACCTGTCGGTGTCAAAACCGGCGGATCTCAGGTAGGGGGTCCCGAACTGTGCGTCTAGGCGGATGGTAATAGGAGACAAGGGACACGATGTTTTTACCCAGGTTCGGGCCCTCTCGATGGAGGTAAAACCCTTCTCCTGCTTGATTAATATTGATGATATGGGTAGTACAAGAGTAGATCTACCACGAGATCAAGGAGGCTAAACCCTAGAAGCTAGCCTATGGTAAGATTGTTGTATGATGAAGTTGTCCTACAGAATAGAACCCTCTGGTTTATATAGACACCGGATAGGGTTAGGGTTACACAGAGTCGGTTACAATGGTAGGAGATCTTGAATATCCGCATCGCCAAGCTTGCCTTCCACGCCAAGGAAAGTCCCATCCGGACACGGGACGAAGTCTTCAATCTTGTATCTTCATAGTCCTGGAGTCCGGCTGAAGGTATAGTCCGGCTACCCGAACACCCCTAATCCAGGACTCCCTCAGTAGCCCCTGAACCAGGCTTGAATGCCGATGAGTCCGGCGCGCAGATTGTCTTTGGCATTGCAAGGCGGGTTCCTCCTCCAAGTCCTTCAAGAAGATTTTAAACACCAAGGATAGTGTCCGGCTCTGCAAAATAAGTTTCCACATATTTCCATAGAGAGAATAATATCAACACAAATCTAATCTGCTGACGTATTCCGCCGCGTGACATCACACTATGGCCAAGTCCTTGACTCGAATCGTTTTTACTTTTCCACCTCAGCACGTTTAGCGAGGCGGTTTCCTTGGCACGTCTTGTCAAAGCAGAGATCGTGTCCCCCCTTTTACGGGATTCTCATCAATACGGACGTGGGTAACCCAATCGTGCCCGTTAGCATGTCTTCTCGATTAAAGGCGAGTCCCAAACGGTTACGGGGAGGGCTCCTGGTATTCAACCTCTTATAAAGAGACCAGGGCCTTACTCCTTTTCCCTAATCTCAAAACAAGTTCGCCCGTTGCCTCGAGTTCCAACACCCTAGGCTCCAGATTCCAGGCGCTTCGGACCTTCGACAATGTCCGGTTCCGACCTTCAAGGCCGATGGATGCCCTCCTCCGTCACGGAGGAGGACGTGCTAAAGTTGAGAGAGGCTAAGTTCTTGACCGCCGAAATTTCGCATAGGTTGCCTGCTCAAAGGCAGGCTATTCCCAGTCCCCAGCCCGGTGAGAGCGTAGTGTTCATGTCTCACTTCCTTCGGGGGTTAGGCTTCCCGATGGATCCCTTCGTGAGGGGGCTGCTGTTTTATTACGGACTGGAATTTCATGACTTAGCTCTGGAGTCCATCCTCCACATTTCCTCATTCATCGTTATGTGCGAAGCGTTCCTCCGTGTTACTCCTCACTTCGGATTATGGCTCAGGACTTTTGGACTGGAGCCGAAGATGATCGAGGGACGGCACGCAGAGTGCGGAGGCGCTGTCATAAGTAAGAATGCTGATGCTCCATGGCCCGAGGGCTCCTTTCAAGAGGAGCTCGGCTTGTAGCAATGAGAGTGGATCTACATCACCCCTCCCAGGAGCGCCAAGTGGGTGGCGCCTCCTGCCTTTCGCTCGGGTCCCCCATCACGGCTAGCATCATGGGTCAACAAAGGATTAGATTGGGGGTTATCCAAAGACGTGCCCTTGTTGTAGGGCCGCATCAGGGATCTCTTAGAAAGAGACCTCAACCTGGTCAAGGTGACGCAGGTCATGCTGATTCGCCGAACACTGCACGGCAAACGTCGCTCCCTTCGTCTGTGGGAGTTTAATCCGGAGGGACCACGAGCTCTCTAGCATTTTATGGGCGCAACGCCCATGGAGATGTATAAAATGTTCTTTGGATCACAAGCAATGTGTCCGGAATTGACCGAGGACGCAGGTTTAAGCTGCAATCGCCCGGATACTCAAGTAAGTAACCTTGTTCCCGGAGTCGCTATCCGTAAAATTGTCATAAATTCTCCCCTAAAAGAGCTATCCTTTTAAATAGGAGTGGATAGCAAAGGCAAAGCTGATCAGGTGTCCGGCTCCCCTTCCTGAGACCAGGCCGGATCCCGTGCTAGTCAGGATGTTGAAGATCGTGCCTTTGGATGGAAGTGAGGGGGAGGACAAGGAAACTATGGCCTCCTCGAAGGAGGCTGCTCCGAAGGGAGGAACCGACAATTCCTCTCCTAAGGGGAAGAAGAGGGCCGCCTCTGATGACCCGGAGACCATGGCCTCAAAGTGGGGGAAAAAGTCCTCATCAGAGGGTCCGACGCCGGGGAGATCCTCGGCCGAACTATGCCCTCAAAGGGATCAGCCCTCCAGCGAGCCGTAAGTAGAGAAAGATTTTCCTTTAGAGGGATGAGAGAAATCCTTGCTTTTTATCTGAGAAGATTAACCAAAATTTTACTTTGTAGCTCGGACCTTAGCCCTTCTTAGCAGAGCTTGTCTTTGGGGGATCTTCTTCCGGAGATGATGGAGAGTGGAACGCCTCCCCCCGCCGTACCGCCTGGCGAGGCGGGCGACCCTGAGGTGTCGTCACGGAGGGTTTCTCCGAATCCGGCAGGGGTGGAAGGTAGCCATATGTCCCCCCAAGGTTCTCCGTGTCCGGCCTTCGATGGAGGTCATAGGAAGAGCCCGGCACCGCCCGGTGCGCGGTCGGAGGAGCTGATGATTCTGCTGGGGCGAGCTTCTATCTCAGAGGAGCACCGTGCATTGATGGGTACGGTGATTGGAAGGATTTCGTCCGCGGAAAGCGGATTGCATGAGGCCGTCAGAAGTTTGCGGACGGGTTTTGAGGTACGTTTGATAATGTACTTCTTCGTCAGTTGCGCATAAAACAAGATGCGCCCTGTGTAGATAGTAGCCCCTGAGACTCTGCACGTTGTCAAGAAATGACGGCACGCAGAGGATCTTAATCCCAGGTCTAAGATGTCGCCTTTGAATGTAGGTGGCGAGGTGTCCGGAATCAAGACGAACTGATGATTTGGCCGAACTAAAGCGGCAACTGGACGTGGCAGATGCCGACATCGCACTTGTCAACAAGCAGCTTGATGAGGCTCAAGGTATGTAATTCCTCGGGCGACATCAGGTAAGAGGAGCTTCATGCCAGTGTCTTACAATGTGTGTGCTTGACGCAGATGGTACGGACGCCGTGGAGAATCTTAGGGCAGAACTTGCCCGAGCTAAGGAGCAAGCCAGAAAAAGCGATGCGGCTGCCGAGAAGGCCCTTGAAGAGCTGAGAGCCGAACAGGCTGCTCACTGCCGAAGCACAGAAGAGACGGCCGAGATGGACGAGAATTTAAGGAGCGCTGCAGACTGTTGCAAACTTCTTGAGAAATAAGACCGGGCGAGATAGACGGACTTAGAGAAGGCTGTTGCTGATGCCAAGGACGCTCGCTCTGCGATGAGAGCTGCGAAGGAGGAGCTGCGTCAGGCCGAACAGATTGCGGCTGGAAAGCCCTTTATGCTGCGGAGGAAGTTTTGCGATCCGAAGTTTGCTCCGTTGGACCGTATGTGGAGTGTGGAGGACACCTATCTGGATTTGGCAGCAAGTCCTGCTGATGCGACCGAACACTTTCGAGATCTAAAAGATCGCGAAGTGGAAAATCTTTTCTGGTCACAGTTCCACAATCCAGAGCATCCACTGGCAGTGGACGATCGCCTGGCTCAATGGGCCGAACTGAATAGATTGTCCAGACTCGCCATGAAGTACGTCATGGGTCATCTGTGGCCTGGGAGATCGGAGCCAAAGAGTTATTTCAGCTTGGTGCAGCAATTCCTTGACGCGGTGCCGCGTATCAATGCGATGAAGAGGTCAGCATGCATAGAGGGCGCACAGATGGCTCTTGCCCGTGTCAAGACATACTGGGAAGATATGGAGACCACCATTGCTGCGTCGCGAGATTCGGACAAAAGCCGAGTACCCTCCGAGCACTATTTTCAGGAAGTCCTTGAAGGCGCTCGTGTAATAGAGACGCAGTGCTTGAAGGATGCTATGTTATGATAGCATATGTAATTATAAAGCAATATTTTGATAAATTGTAGTGGCCTTTTATACTTGTGCCTTCAAGTATTTGGAACACCTCCTGTGCAGCCGTTTTAAGATATATATATATAAAATCTGAAAGATGGCAGTCGTTGGCTTCAGCCCCCACGCACATAGTGCGGGGGTGCTCACAGAAGACGCATTTTCACACTTAACCCAACGTCTTGGTCCTACAAAGGACGTGATAGCGCAGCGGGCCAGGCAACCGGACTATAATGCTTTAACACTTTCACTTAGCCATAGGAGCTTGACAGTGGGACTATTTAGGTAGCCCCTTGGTGGCGACTGCGCTCGCCCGAGTTCGGGGCGCGTATGTGCCTGGCCGGGAAACGGCCCTTCGTTAAAACGGAGGAATCCTATAGATTCCGATAGGTCATCGGGTGGCTGACCAGTCTCACGCCACATCATGACAGTCAGTTTTCGGCTTTCTATACTGAGGCGCTCGCCCGGCCTAACCGGGGCACAATCGCAGTAGTTCTCTTGGTGCTACCTTAGCCGATAGAGCGGAACGTAAGGTAGCCGAACTCAGGAGCCAGGCAACCCAACATTTGACCAAAGACATGATTCGGAGCTGATGCATATAATGCCAAAACCCGCGACGCCGAACACTCCCTAAGGTGTTCGGTCTTTATGAGTGCGGGGAAAACAACACTCTTTACTAAAAAGCCCCTAGTGTCCAGGTACGGGCAAAAATTCTGACGTGGCCACATGCCAAGACGCCAGCCTCCTCCTTGGTTATATTAGAGAAAACCAGGGGATATGTAGCAACAAGAGACAGTAAAAAAGGTTTATGCAGGGTCTTAATCTAAAAAGAATCCTTAGGACGGGTCCCTACTGCACATCTGCGCATGTGCCTCCGTTGTGCCGTATCCTGGACGGGCGCCGCACGACGTTCATCTGCGAAAGAGAGGAACTGAGCTGAAAATGGGTCATGCCGAACAAAAGTTTGAAATAAGCAAAGTATAAAGTAAAATATATAGAACTGAGCTTTATTGTCTCTTATTGTATATGTACGGAGCCCCTAGTGCGGGGGTATATGGCCACTAAGTCTGCATCAATGATGATTGTGTACCAAACTCGTCTATCCGCGTTCGTGGTCTTTAATGACCTATTCCGAAATTTTTGGCTGGTGAAGCCATTTTACTGTGGGGCTGTCAAAGCGGCCGCACAGTCCTCCGCTTGGGGGAGGGGCACATCAATGCTTCCCCTTTAAAGAGATGAAGCCTCGTGGAGGGGCACATCAATGCTTCCCCTTTAAAGCCGCTTGGGGGAGGGGCACATCAATGCTTCCCCTTTTGACAACCAATGGCGGGACCCCTTTGGGATAGGTCGTGTGGTGCGTACCTTTATGGGCGCCGCACGTTTTGTTATGTGAAGTAAGTTTACTGTTTTTACTTCTTGTGGGAAGTTCTTTTGTTTCCTGGTGCTGTCTTCGCTTGGTGTGTCAAGCCCCTTGTGTTCGGCGTTCAGTCTGCCGGATTGTTTGAAAACACAACAATCTCTATGGGTATGGTTAGCAGGCTTACCGGGAGTACTGTGTATTTGACATATCCTGTCCAGGATTTTGTTTAAGTTGGATGGATCATCCCTGTTATCCTGGAGGGGTGGCTTTGTCTGATTCTGTCGTGAGCTCTTGAATCCGGCGTTGACTGTCGTGCTCTTCGGACTTTTTTCCTTAGTCCAGCGACGGTCCTTGTTGCGTCACGGTTTTCCATTTCCATCCCTAGTTTCGGATGTACTTGGGTCGCTGGGGCTGCATCTTGCCAACTAGCTGTCCTCTCCTGCACAAAAGCGGGTCATGAGGCTTGTTAGTGCGGCCATTGTTCTTGGCTTTTCTTGGCCGAGGTGTCTGGCGAGCCATTCGTCTCGGACGTTATGCCTGAAAGCTGCTAGGGCTTCGGCGTCCGGATAGTCGACTATCTGATTCTTTTTAGTGAGGAATCTATTCCAGAATTGCCGAGCTGATTCTCCGGGCTGTTGAGTTATGTGACTAAGATCGTCTGCATCCGGAGGGCGGACATAGGTCCCTTGAAAATTTGCTCGGAAAGGGTCCTCGAGTTCTTCCCAACTTCCGATTGTGTTTTCAGGAAGGCTTTTAAGCCAGTGCCGGGCTGGCCCTTTAAGCTTAAGGGGTAAGTATTTTATGGCGTGGAGGTCATCTCCTCTAGCCATATGTATGTGGAGGATATAATCCTCGATCCAGACTCCAGGGTCTGTTGTTCCATCATATTCCTCTATGTTTACGGGTTTGAATCCCTCTGGAAATTCATGGTCCAGGACCTCATCGGTGAAACATAGGGGGTGTGCGGCGCCCCTGTATTTGGGTATGCCGGATTCTGATGATGGCTTTATTGCATTGCTTATGAGAGCTTGCTTTCTTGGCCCGTAAATGGACCTGACTGGGCCCTGATGCGAATCCTTAAGTGGGTCGCATGCCGATTTAAGTGCGGAACCGCTTGCCGCTTTGTGCTGGCCATGGGGTCGTCTATCCGACCGTGTGGCTTTCTTATTTTTTGAATGCGAGGGCTCTAGGGCCTCTTCGTCAAATTCGGGAAGTAGCCTTCTCTTCGGATAGCTTTTAATGCAGTGACTGTCGCCGTATTTATCTGCGGTATTGATTACTTTGCTCCATCGGATCTTGAGTGCATCTTCCGCTGTTTTTAGCTTCCGCTTCTGCTTTTTCAGGCTGCGTGCTGTTGCAACGAGCCTCTTGTGGAGATTCTTCTGCTTCGTGGGTTTATCCGGCGTACGGTCGTCCGGAGTGCTATTTTCACCGGGGGAGGGTTGTTCGGTTTCTCTATCCGTGTTGCCCTGTTCGGACGGTTGCTCTAAGGCCTGCTCGTCGTCTACCGGCTCATCCAGCTCTATGGCTGGGTCTTTGTCGAGGTGGGGCTTGGGTCGGCGTTTACGCCAACGCTTTGATTGCTTTTTGAGGAATCAGTCCGCCGTTCCATCCCCTTTTTCCTCGTTGTCGTTTCCTTTAGGGGTATCCACCATGTACACATCGTGAGATGGGGTGGCTGTCCAATGCCCTATGGGCGTTGGCTCATCTGTATCTCCTGCATCGTCGTCCATGTTGTCGATGTCTGCGGAGTCGAAGTTGAGCACGTCGTTTGAATTGTCGACAGTGGCTACCAAGTGGGTGGTGGGTGGGCTTTGAATTTCTTCATCATCCGTATCCCATCCTCGCTGACCGTAGTCCGGCCAGGGATCTCCTGATAAAGAGAGAGACTTTAGAGAATTTAGGATGTCGCCAAAAGGCGAGTGCTGAAAGATGTCCGCGGCGGTGAACTTCATTATCGGCGCCCAATTGGATTCGATCGGCAGGGGCACGGGGGGTTCGGAGTTCGGAGAGGAATCCGGCTCCTTGGAGTCATGGGCCGTGCGGAACGCGGGGTGGATGTTCGTCTTGATCCCCTTTGAGATCGTAGCCCCCGAGGTGACGTCCAACCGCTCATCCTCGATTGGCGCAATAGGCTCCGAATAAAGGGTCGGAACCGGTGCTTGTGCGGCCTCCAGGGCACTGTTCGGTGGCAGAGCTAGATCATGCCTCTCGACACAGTGCGGCGCACTCAGCTGTGGCTTGAACCCGTCGAAGATCGAATCCCCACGGGTGTCTTCCGTGTAGTTTAAGCTTCCAAACCTGACCTGATGGCCAGGGGCATAGCTTTCGATCTTCTCCAGGTGGCCAAGCGAATTGGCCCGCAGTGTGAAGCCGCCGAAGACGAAGATCTGTCCCGGGAGAGAAGTCTCACCCTGGACCGCATCGTCATTGATGATCAAAGGAGCCATCGAGCCCAAAAGTGACGACACAGAGGAACTCTCAATGAAAGCACCAATGTCGGTGTCAAAACCGGCGGATCTCGGGTAGGGGGTCCCGAACTGTGCGTCTAGGCGGATGGTAACAGGAGACAAGGGACACGATGTTTTTACCCAGGTTCGGGCCCTCTCGATGGAGGTAAAACCCTACTCCTGCTTGATTAATATTGATGATATGGGTAGTACAAGAGTAGATCTACCACGAGATCAAGGAGGCTAAACCCTAGAAGCTAGCCTATGGTATGATTGTTGTATGATGAAGTTGTCCTACGGACTAGAACCCTCCGGTTTATATAGACACCGGATAGGGTTAGGGTTACACAGAGTCGGTTATAATGGTAGGAGATCTTGAATATCCGCATTGCCAAGCTTGCCTTCCACGCCAAGGAAAGTCCCATCCGGACACGGGACGAAGTGTTCAATCTTGTATCTTCATAGTCCTGGACTCCGGCTGAAGGTATAGTCCGGCTACCCGAACACCCCCTAATCCAGGACTCCCTCAATACCCATCATGCATCTTTGAAAGGTAGCAGGTGCATTACATAAACCAAAAGGCATACGTCTATAAGCAAAAGTACCAAAAGGGCATTTAAAAGTAGTTTTTGATTGATCTTTGGCTGCCACAGGTATTTGAGAGAAACCAGAATAACCATCTAGAAAGCAGAAATGTGTATGTTTAGACAATCTTTCTAGCATTTGATCGATAAAAGGTAAGGGGTAATGATCTTTTTTAGTAGCCTTATTTAATTTGCGGAAATCAATTACCATCCTATAACCAGTAATAATTCTTTGAGGAATCAATTCATCTTTATCATTAGGAACAACAGTAATACATCCCTTCTTAGGGACACAATGGACAGGACTTACCCACTTAGTATCAGCAACGGGATAAATTATACCTGCCTCAAGGAGCTTTAGTATCTCCTTTCTTACCACTTCTTTCATTTTAGGATTTAGACGGCGTTGATGATCATGAACTGGTTTAGCATCTTCTTCCAAATTAATTTTATGTTGACATAGAGTGGGACTAATGCCCTTAAGATCATCAAGAGTATACCCAATAGCAGCACGGTGCTTCTTCATAGTTTTTAATAATCTCTCTTCTTCATGTTCTGAAAGGTTAGCACTAATAATAACATGGTATATCTTTTTCTCATCAAGATAAGCATATTTAAGAGTAATAGGTAACGGTTTAAGCTCAAACATGGGATCACCCTTGGGTGGATGAGGATCCATAGGATTTCAACAGGTAAATTGTTTTTCAGAATAGGTTCCTGTTTAAAGAATACTTCATCTAATTCCCTTCTTTCATTCATAAACATATCATTTTCATGGTCTAGCAAATATTGTTCTAAAGGATCACTAGGAGGTATGGCAATAGAAGAAAGACCAATAATTTCATCCTTACTAGGTAATTCTTCTTCATGGTGTTGTCTACTAAATTTAGAAAAATTAAATTCATGAGTCGTATCATCTAAACCGACAGTAACAACATCCCTTTTGCAGTCTATGGTAGCATTAACAGTATTTAAGAAGGGTCTACCAAATATAATGGGACAAAAACTATCTTATGGGGAACCAAGAACAAGAAAATCAGCAGGATATTTAGTTTTCCCACACAAGACTTCAACATCTCTAACAATTCCCATTGGTGAAATAGTATCTCTATTAGCAAGTTTAATTGTGACATCAATATCTTCTAACTCAGGGGGTGCAATGTCATGCATAATTTCTTTGTATAAGTCAATAGGTATTGCACTAGCACTAGCACCCATATCACACAAGCAATGATAACAATGATCTCCTATTTTAACAGAAATAACAGGCATGCCTACCACTGGTCTAGGTTTATCTGTATCACGGGGTTTAGCAATTCTAGCAGTTTCATTACAGAAATAAATAACATGCCCATCTATATTATCAGACAAGAGATCTTTTAACAGTATCAACATTAGGTTCAACTTTAACTTGCTCAGGAGGTGTATATGTTTTAATATTGCTTTTACAAACCACAGATGAATCTTTAGCATTATCCTTTATCCTAACAGGGAAAGGTGGTTTCTCAACATAAGAAGTAGGAACAATAGGATCATTATAAGTAATAGTCTTTTCTTCAACTTTAATAGGTGCAGCCACTTTTACTTCTATGGGAGGTTGCTATTTAAACCACTTCTCCTTGGGGAGATCAACATAAGCAGCAAAAGATTCACAAAAAGAAGCTACTATCTCAGAGTCAAGTCCATATTTAGTGCTAAATTTACGAAAAATATCGGTATCCATAAAAGATTTAACACAATCAAAACTAGGTGTCATACCTTACTCCTTACCATTCTCGAGGTCCCAATCTTCGGAGTTGCGTTTAATTCTTTCCAATAAATCCCATTTGAATTCAATAGTCTTCATCATAAAAGAGCCAGCACAAGAAATATCAAGCATGGTGCGATTGTTACCTGAAAGCTGAGCATAAAATTTTTGAATAATCATTTCTCTTGAGAGCTCATGATAGGGGCATGAATATAACAATTATTTAAGCCTCCCCCAAGCTTGAGGCGATGCTTTCTCCTTCATGAGGCCAAAAATTATATATATAATTGCGATCACGATGAACAAGATGCATAGGATAAAACTTTTAATGAAATTCCAATTTCAATCGTTTGTAGTTCCAAGACTCCATATCATCACATAGACTATACCATGTCGATGCATCTCCCCTCAATGATAAAGGGAAGACCTTTTCTTAACAACATCTCCGGGTACACCTGCAAGCTTAAATAATCCACAAACTTCATCCACATATATTAGATGCTCATCAGGATGTTTTCTTCCATCTCCTAAAAAAGGATTAGCTAGCAGTTTTTCTACCATACCCAAAGGAATTTCAAAGCAAGCATTTTCATTTTCAGTAGGTTCAGTAGGTTGAGGAGCAACTCTTTGCTCTACTGGTCGGGGTGAAGATTCCCCGAACAAGCCCCTCAGAAGATTACTTTCCATAGTAACAAGTGACAGTAAATTTCAGCACATTATATAAAATTTTCCTTACCAAATTCCACCTACCAAAGGCGCTTCACTCCCTAGCAATAGTGCCAGAAAAGAATCTTGATGACCCACAAGTGTAGGGGATCTATCGTAGTCCTTTCGATAAGTAAGAGTGTCGAACCCAACAAGCAGCAGAAGGAAATGATAAGCGGTTTCCGGCAAGGTATTCTCTGCAAGTACTGAAATAAGTGGTAACAGATAGTTTTGTGATAGGATAATTTGTAATGAGCAACATGTAACAAAAGTAGATAAAGTGCAGCAAGGTGGCCCAATCCTTTTGTAGCAAAGGACAGGCCTAGACAAACTCATATATGATGTAAAGCGCTCCCGAGGACACATGGGAATATCGTCAAGCTAGTTTTCATCACGCTCATATGATTCGCGTTCGGTACTTTGATAATTTGGTATGTGGGTGGACCGGTGCTTGGGTGCTGCCCTTACTTGGACAAGCATCCCACTTATGATTAACCTCTATTGCAAGCATCCGCAAATACAACAAAGGTATTAAGGTAAACCTAACCATAGCATGAAACATATGGATCCAAATCAGCCCCTTACGAAGCAACGCATAAACTAGGGTTTAAGCTTCTGTCACTCTGGCAACCCATCATCTACTTATTACTTCCCAATGCCTTCCTCTAGGCCCAAACAATGGTGAAGTGTCAGGTAGTCGACGTTCACATAACACTACTAGAGGAGAGACAACATACATCTCATCAAAATATTGAACGAATACCAAATTCACATGACTACTAATAGCAAGACTTCTCCCATGTCCTCAGGAAAAAAGTAACTACTCACAAAGCATAAACATGTTCATAATCAGAGCGGTATTAATGTGCATATAGGATCTGAACATATGATCTTCCACCAATTAAACCAACTAGCATCAACTACAAGGAGTAATTAACACTACTAGCAACCTACTAGCACCAATCCCGGACATGGAGACAAGAATTGGATACAAGAGATGAACTAGGGTTTTGAGATGAGATGGTGCTGATGAAGTTGTTGATGGATATTTCCCTCTCCCGATGAGAGGAGCGTTGGTGATGACGATGGCGATGATTTCCCCCTCTGGGAGGGAAGTTTCCCCGGCAGAACAGCCCCGCCAGAACCCTAGATTGGCTCCGCCAAGGTTCCGCCTCGTGGCGGCGGAGTCTCGTCCGAGAAGATGGCTTTGTTGATTATTTTCCCATCGAAAGAGTCCATATAGCAGAAGACGGTCACCGGAGGGCCACCAGGGGACCCATGAGGTAGGGGGGTGCGCCCCCACCCTCGTGGGCAGGGTGTGGCCGTCCTGGTGAGGTTCTTGCGCTCAATGTTTTTTATATATTTGGAAAACATCTTCCGTGAAGTTTCAGGACTTTTGGAGCTGTGCAGAATAGGTCTCTAATATTTGCTCCTTTTCCAGCCCAGAATCCCAGCTGCTGGCATTCTCCCTCTTCATGCAAACCTTGTAAAATAAGAGAGAATAGGCATAAGTATTGTGACATAATGTGTAATAACAGCCCATAATGCAATAAATATCGATATAAAAGCATGATGCAAAATGGATGTATCAACCATCAACCTTAGACGCACAGTTCGGGACCCTCTACCTGAGATCCGCCGGTTTTGACACCGACATTGGTGCTTTCATTGAGAGTTCCTCTATGCTGTCGCTGAAAGGTTCGATGGCCCCTTCAATAGTCAATAATGACGCTGTCTGCGGAGAAACTTTCCTTCTCGGACAGATCTTCGTGTTTGGCGGCTTCGCACTGCGGGCCAACTCGTTTGGCCATCTAGACCAGATCGAAAGCTATGCCCCTGGCCATCAGGCCAGATTCGGAACCTTGAATTACATCGCGGACATCCGTGGAGACTTGATCTTCGCCGGATTCGATACTGCGGTGGTCGCTCCCAGTCACCCCGATGACCATGACCTAAATCTACCATCGGGCCGCATCCAGGAGATCGCTCCTGTAACCGCTCTGGCCCTAGAGCCGGAGCAGGCCACACCATCCAAGGACGGGAGGATCAACCCCACCGCAGAGGCCGCAGATTCCTCAGCGTCGGAGCCGCACACAGACTTAACCTCTCACGGCGTCTTTGTCATCAGAACTCCAGATTCGTCTCTGGGCATAAGTTTCGAACCATGTGAGCCGGCGGACGCCGAGCTTGATTGTTTATCGATCTTCCAATTAAGCGCCCCAGACATCTTCCAGCACTCGCCTTTGGGTGATGTGTTAAATTCCTTAAAAAACCTGTCCTCGGCGGAGGACTCACAGCCAATCTATATCCCGCTCGAACCAGGGGCTGACGGTGGAGAATTGTTCTCCCCACCCACCACCCACTTCATAGCCACAGTCGAGGATTCGACCGATACACTTGATTACGACTCCGAGAATATCGATGGCATGGACAATGATGCCGACGACAACGAAGACCCCGTTGATACAACTAATGAACAAGGTGAACGAGAAGATGGGCAGGTTAGCCGTGCTAAATAGGCCACACACGAAGATTCAGAGGATGACAATTACCTTCCGCTCTCTGAGGATGACGTGGGCCTCGGCACTAAGGATTTCATCATGCCTGAGGAACCTCGTGAGTAGGAGTGCTTTAAGCGCCATCTAATAGCCACTACAAGGAGCCTGAAAAAGAAGCAGCAGCAACTTCAAGCTGACCAAGATCTGCTCAATGATAGATGGACCGAAGTCCTAGCTGCCGAAGAATACGGCCTTAGTGGACCAGTCAAAAGCTACCCGAAGCATAGATTGCTACCCCAGGGCGACGATGAGGCGCTGGAGCCCGTACCATCATCGCACAATGCGGCAGGTCGACCACAACTGGGCCCAGGTAAAGCGGTAACTCAAGCCAAACAGCAGACCGCCCCACCTTGCAGTAAAAGTAAGAACAAAACAACTCGGGGTTATACATACGACAATCAACAAGACATGCGTAGCAAAGAAGGACACTCAAGAGCGATCTACATATCGCAAGGACATACCTCGACACATGACGATGGCCACCTATTCAGACATGACAAACCTAGCCACACACCTGAGCTGAAAACCGCAAATGGACTCTGTCGAAGATACGCCGCAGTGTGGCACAACATAGAGGCATTGCACACCCTCTTTGCTTCATAAATGAAGTAATGGAGCATGAATTCCCAGACAGGTTCAAACCCATGAATATCGAATCGTACGATGGAACAACGGATCCCGCGGTATGGATCGAGGACTTCCTCCTCCATATCCACATGGCCCGCGGAGATGATCTTCATGCCATCAAATACCTACCACTAAAACTCAAAGGACCAGCTAGGTACTGGTTAAACAGTCTGCCAGAAAATTCTATCGGCAGCTGGGAGGATTTGGAGGATGCCTTTCGCAACAACTTCCAAGGAACATATGTCCGGCCACCATAGCCGATGACTTAAGTAACATTGTCCAACAGCCCAGAGAGTCAGCCAGGAAGCTCTGGACCAGGTTTCTAGTTAAAAAGAACCAAATCGATGACTGTCCAGATGCGGAGGCCCTTAAGGCCTTTCAACATAGCGTCTGGGATGAATGGCTTGCACGCCACCTCGGTCAAGAAGGACCTAGATCCATGACAGCCCTTACTGCTCTAATGACCCGCTTTTGGGTGGGAGAAGACAGCTCGCCCGCTCATAGAAGCAACAGTGCCAGCGACTCGGGCACTTCCGAAATAGGAGACGGCAATGGCAAGCCACGACAAAGCATACACAATAGTCGCAATGATAATGAAATATCACGCAACACAATGGTCAACGCCGGATTTAGCAATCCCAAGCCCAACCAGCGGAAAAAGGCATTCAAGGCAAACAGAGACGGACCATCCAAACTAGACAGGATATTGGATCGGCCATGTCAGATTCATGGCCACCCCAATAAACCAGCTAATCACACAAACAAGAGTTGTTGGGTCCTCAAGCAGGCCGGCAGGCTCAACGTCGGACACAATGGAGATGGGCCACCAGGCAATAGGGACAACGGAGCAACTCACCAGCTAAATGCCGGAGGGCGGAAGCAATTTCCCCCTGAAGGTCGATCAAATCCAGAATAGAAATAGCAGTTCGGCTTCCGCTGCCCATCTCGTATACCCATTAAAACTATACCGTGCATACATAATTACGCACTCAAGATACCATGGGCATTGACGGAAGCACAATATGGACAAGTCTGTAGGCACTCCGGTAACATTCTTTCACCGCTTTCCTATTTTCTTTTGTTTCATTACCTCTTGAAAGCACCTACGACCGACCCCATAGGAGTTCGGACCCGTACACTCACCTACGGGGCTACTCCCTTCAAGGATTCCCCTCGTTGAGGACAGGCGGCGCAGACGTGCAACAGGAGGTCAAAAATAACTTTTTATAGACCACACTCTCTTTTCGAGCCTGTAACATGCCTTTTTCCTCTTCCTTCGACCCAAGGCATATAAAATTTCTGGGGTCATGGCCCTTATGTATATAAAGTAACCATTGGCATATCACTCATGTCCCAGTTCAAATTATCCGAATTAATCACTCGCGTCTTTTCGCAAAATGGATACGCCTCCTATGGTCGTTTCATAGATATACCTCGGCTTAACATGCCAGGGGCTCTGTACGGGAACAAATGGGTTGCCAACAAAGTTCGAACAGCTTTTACAGCGTACTTCGGCGTCGCGAGTTTGCCCTTATATGCATCAACTCCGAATCATGTCTTGGGTCAATAGTTGGGTTGCCTGGATCCTGTGCTTGCTACCCTACGTTCCGCTCTATCGGCTAGGGTAGTAAAGGGAGAACTACTGTGATTGTGCTACCGGTTCACCCGGTGACGCACCTCAGTAGAGAAAGCCGAAAACTAACTGTCATGATGCGGCGAGAGCTGGTCAACCCCTCGATGACTTATCGGAATCTCTAGCGATTCCTCCGTGTCAAAGGACTTCTTTTCCGGTCAATTATGTAAACGCATCATATGAGTAAGCCGCATACATACTAGGGGCTATGTCGTAGACCCACCGTAAAACTCCTATGGCTAAGTGAAAGTGTTTATGCCCTATTGTCTAGTTTCCTGGTTCGCCACATTGACACCTCCTTCACGGACCAAGACGTTGGGTCAAGAGTGATTAGATGATTTTTTGAACACCCAAGTACTTCCTACAAGGGGGCTGAAGACGACGACTGGAAAACTTTCGGATTATATTAAAACGGCCGCACAGGAGGAACACAAGCTTTCGAGCAAAATATACAAATAGATTTACTATAAAATTGTCTCATACAATTCTCATACACTTCACTCGAACATTATGTCTTTCGAGAATTGACCCTCTATCAAGCGGGCGGCTCCAAGGACGTCTTCAAAATAATGCTCTGGTTCATGGCGGTCCTTGCCCTTGGGTGGACTCTTCAGCACAACGTTGATGGCCTTCATATTCCCCAAGAACGTCTTGACTCGGGCAAAAGTCATCCGTGCACCTTCGATACACACCGATCGCTTCACAGTGTCGATACGCGACACTATGTCAATAATCCGCTGCACCAAGCTGAAGTAACTGTTTGGAACAGGCTCAGTTGGCCATAACCGGATTATGACATTCTTCATGGCAGCACCGGATATCCTATGAAGCTCGGCCCACTGGGACATCTGCTCATTCAGCAACAGGGGGCGCTTCGAGGCGCCTAATTGTGACTAGAAAAGCTTCTCCATTGCGTACCCGTCTCGCGCCTGATAATACTGTGCCGCATTGGAAGAACTCTTCGGCAAGTCTAAAAATTCGTCCGTAGAACTCCACAATTGTTTAAGCTGAGCATAGTTCGGATCGCCGAACTTAGCCTGTAGCAAAAATGGCTTACCAGCTGCCATCTCCCCAGCTTGCCAGATATCCTCATGGGCTACTCTGGATTCAGACCACGTTTCTCTCGCCTCTCGTAGGGCCTTGTCAATTTCAGCCATCTTGGCTTCATTCTCCTTCTCAAGGAGTTCACACCGGCTAGCAGCAGTTTTTAGCTCGAGCACCATCGTGGATATCTTCTCCTCGTCTTGACGCCGAGTAGCTCGTTCGGCTTTTAACTCAGCCGATGCCTTCTCGGCAGCCGCATTACTACACCGGCCTGATCCTTGGCCTGGGCTAGCTCTGCCCGAAGAATTTCAACGGCGGCAGCCCCATCTGCAGCCAGGCACAACTTTCAGCATCATGCTTATATCACAAAAATGTATGTGCAGGGACTGCTCCGAATACATACCTTGCGACTCATCAAGACGCATATTGATTAACGTAATGTCATCCCCGGCTACATCAAGCTTCTGTTGCAGCTCAGCAATATCTGCAGTGTGGGAGGAAGCCAGGGGGAAGCGGCCGGTGTTCAAAGTTAATCAGATTAGTCCTCAGATATTTCTTTTGATCCTCCGTTCGCTTCCTATGGGAAGCCAACCTGAGTCTCAGGGGCTACTGTCTATACATAGCTGTATTTTCTGAATAAAACACAATTGTACATATTACATTACAAACCTCGAAACCTCTCAGCAGACTCGCAAAGGCCTTATTCAATCCGCTCTTTGCGGATAGGACTTTTTTTTACCACCGTACCCATCAAGGTACGATGTTCTTCTGAAATGGATTCCTGCCACAGCATGTTCGTCAAGATATCCGGCGCCTCTAGGTCTCCGGAGGCAGCCGCAGGAGTACGGTCACCCTTTCAAGCGATCCGTTTGTTTGTATCCGGCTGCATTCGGGATTGTTCGGGGTCTTTATTGTTGTTCCCCGGACCACGGGCCGCCGAAGTATCACCTTCGTGTAGCATCTTCGTCATCCCTGGCACCACTTGTTGGTCTGGGGAGACCCTCCGCGACGACACCTCAAGGTCGTCTGCCCTATTGGATGGAGAAGCCGGTGGGGGAGTCTCGCTTTCCATCATCTCTGGGAGAAGGTCCTACGAGGAAGAGGATTGTTGAAGGGGACTGCGCACTAAGCCGCAAAAAGATATATATTCCTGGCATCATAAGAAAAGAACTGGATAGGTTTAAAACAACCTTGTTCACTTACGATTTTGCCGGAGGCTTGTCCTCATCATTAGTCCGTGCTTTGACTTCCTCCAGGCCCAGGCCTCCCCCAGAGGCATCTTGCCTCGTTTAGGAGCCTGCTTCTCCCAATCTTCGGAGGCGGCCCTCTTCTTCCAGGGAGGGAAGGAGATAGTGGCCCCCTTCACTTTTGTCTTCGGATGAGGGGATTTTTATTCCTCCGGACACAAAGTTCGAGGTTCCCTGGGAATAGAGGCCATCCTTGGTCCTCTTGCCCTCTGCCTCGTCCTCCTTCTCCGGCATTGGTATGGTGTTGGGGCCAGCATCCTTGTTAGGATAGGATTCGCTGGACCCTCGGGCAGAGGGGCCGAACACATAATCAGTTCCGCCTTCTTTATCCAGCCCTGGAAAAAGATAGCTTGCTCAGTACCATATTACTATATGAATGACCACAAAGTATTCGAAAATCAAGTGCTTACCGGGGTATCCAGACGATTACAGTTAAAGCCAGCGTCCTCAGCAGTATCCAGCCAATGTTTCCGCTTCCCAAAAAATAACTTCCACATCCCTTCATGTGTGGCACCGAAGATGTGTTGGAGGGTTTGTGGTCCTTCTAGATTAAAATCCCACATGCGGCGAGGCCTGCGCTGGCAGGGAAGGATTCAGCAAACTAACACCACTTGGATCACACTGACGAGATCGATATCTCTCTCGAGGAGGGTCCAGATGCAGCTTTGTAATGTCCGCACTTCATCCACTAATCCCCAGTCTAGCCCCTTGTTGACCCATGACGCGAGCCGTAATGGTGGGCCGGGATGGAAGGTGGGGGCAGCTACCCATTTAGCACTACAGGGCTCTGTAATATAAAACCACTCCCGCTGCCAGTAATTGGAAGCCTCGGAAAAAGAACCTTTTGGCCAGGGAGTGTTGGCGAGTTGGCTGATTGTAGCACCGCCGCACTCCGCCTGTTCCCCGTCGACTACCTTCGGCTTCATACTAAAGGTTTTGAGCCATAAGCCGATGTGTGGGGGGATTCGAAGGAAGGCCTCGCATGTAATGATAAACGCCGAGACATGGAGGTTAGAGTCCGGGGCAAGATCGTGAAAATCTAGTCCGTAATAAAACATTAGCCCTCGAACAAAGGGGTGAAGAGCAAACCCTAACCCCTGGAGGAAGTGGGATACGAATACCACCCTCTCGCCGGATCTGGGGGTCGGGATAACTTGTCCTTGAGCAGAAAGCCGGTGGTGGATTTCTGTGGTGAGATATCTAACTGCCCGAAGCTTTGTGATATCCTCCTCTGTAACAGAGGAAGCCACCCATCGGCCTTGGGAGCTGGATCCAGACTTGATGGGAAGGCTGAAAGCAATGGAGTCGAACCTTGGGTGTTGGAACTCGGGGTTGGGGAGGCTTAGGAGAGGTTTGGCATAAAAGGACGGCCCTTGGTTCCTTTATATACACCTCCGGTATTGAACATCTCCTCCTAAGCCTAAGAACCTGCCTATTCCGGAGGAATCTTTCTCGCAGGACGGTTGGGTTACCCACGCACCTATTGATGAAAATCCCATAATATGGGGACACGATCTATGCTTTGACAAGACGTGCCAATGACAACCGTGTCTCGAAACGTGGGGCAAAAAACGGTTTGAAATTATGACCGGGCAGGCGTGACGTCACATTACTAAAGTTTTCAGTAGATTGGACTCGTGTGTTATTATATTCCCTTTGCGGTGTGTGTTACAGGTACAGACACGATCAATTCGTCTGGAGTCTATTCGGGAGTTCGGAAGGAGGAACCCGCCTTGAAATGCCGAAGACAGCTCTACGCGCCGGATACCTTGTCATTGAAGCCAGGTTCAGGGGCTACTGAGGGAGTCCTGGAGTAAGGGGTCCTCGGGCGTCTGGCCTGTTATCTATGGGCCGGACTGATGGGTTGTGAGGATATGAAGACCGAAGACTGTACCCATGTCCGGATGGGACTCTCCTTGGCGTGGAAGGAAAGCTTGGCGACGGAATATGTAAATTCCCTTCTTTGTAACCGACCTTGTGTAACCCTAGATCCTCCCGGTGTCTATATAAACCGGAGGACTTAGTCCGGATAGGATATACTCAATACCGTAGTCTTACAGGCTAGACTTCTAGGGTTTAGCCATTACGATCTCGTGGTTGATCAACTCTTGTAATACTGATATTCATCAAGATCAATCAAGTAGGAAGTAGGGTATTACCTCCATAGAGAGGGCCCGAACCTGGGTAAACATCGTGTCCCCTGTCTCCTATTACCATCAACCTTAGACGCACAGTTCTGGACCTCGTACCCGAGATCTGCCGGTTTTGACACCGAAAGTCATGATGACATTCACCTGAAGATTTTCAAGGCACCTTTTGGGAACCGAGATTTTCTTCATAGGAGAGTCGTTCCTACAGTTAGTGCCAACATATCTAGCAAATACTTCACCATTCTGATTTTCAAACAGTTTATAGTTGGAGTTAAATGACTATCAGATGAATATGAAGATTCACATGTAAAGCCAGATAAAGTAGGTGGATCCACCAAAGGTCCCTTTGCAGCAACCCATGAGGTTTTGGGATACTGCTCAGGTTTCTAGTAGGTCCCATCAGCATTGAGTTTCTTCTCAAAGGCAATACCCTCTTTCCTAGGGTTCCTGTTCATGATTTGCTTTTTAAGCACATCAGAAAGAGCCTGATCCCCTTTGAGGCTTTTGTACATGCCTGTCATATAGAATTCCTTAAGCCCTGCATCATCACTGATACTAGCAATGTCCTCAGATGAGGAATTAGTAATAGCAGAGACAGTTGAAGAAATTGCAGCAATGGAAGCATTTGAGCATTCAGGTGAAGAATTAGCATTTTCACGTTCAATGCACTTCAAACATGGAGGAACAAATTCATCCTAAGTAGCGCTGATTTGTTGAGCAAGTAATGAACCGCGCACCTTCCTAAGATCTTCATAACTCACTCTTAACTGCTGAAGATCTTGCTTTATTTGAAGAAATTCACAAGAAAGCTTGTCATGATCAGATAAGAGGGTGTTATGATGACCTTGAAGATTGTCAAACTTGGACTGCAGTCCCTGAAAACTTTTAGCCAGGGCTTTAGAACGATCCATTTCTTCACCCAACATATCATCACTCTCATTCAACATGTTTTGAACTTTTTCCAAAGCTCTTTGTTGTTTAGTGGCAAGGGAAGCAAGTTTGACATAACTGTGTCCAAATTCATCACTAGATTCATCATCACTGGACTCAGACAAGTAGCATTCAGTTACCTTGGCACCTTTTGCCATAAGACATGGTGCATAGGATGATGATTTTGGATTGAAAGTCATAGCCTTGCACGATTCCATCAATTCTTCGAACCAGGGTTCATGGTGAGATCGTTGACCTTCTTAGACCTCAGAGAGTCGGTCCCATATGAGTTTCGCATGGCTGGGATGCATAACGTTCCTGAACTGATTTTGTGACAAGCTGGAGCAGATGATGTCCTTCGCCATGAGGTTGAGAAGCGTGTATTTGCGAATATCATCAGCCTCCACCATCTTGCATAGTTTAGTAAGACCAATCTCGGTGACGGTCCAGAGTTCCTTGTTCATCGCCATGAGACGCTTCTTCATCATGGCCTTCCACTTGGGATAATCATGACCGTCAAAGATGGGGCATGTCACAGTCTTCATTCCTATGGTCGACATAACTAAAACTCCAGGCGATTAAACCAAAATCACAGAGAACAAGGGAGTACCTTTCTCTGATACCAATTGAAAGTGCGTTAAGTCAACTCGAGGGGGTGAATAGGCGATTTTTATGAATTCTTCACTAAGGAATTTCAGGGTGAAGAACTTCCTAAGAGAAGAACTACTTGTAGCGGAATAAGTACTCAAAAGTAAACATAACAGAGCATGAGCATGGTCTTCATGATGAAATGAAAACAAGCATAGAGTAATGAAAGCGTAAACATAGGATAAATAGAATGAAGACAAACAGACTGAAGAAATTGAGCTAAGGAAATACAGAAAGTCTTCAGTCAAAGTCATGAAACAGATATGAACAAGCACACAACACAGAAATGAGGAAATGGAAGGGTTGAGGAAATGGAACCAGTTAGCTCGGTGAAGACAATGATTTGGTAGACCAGTTCCAACTGCTGTGACAGTCGTACGTCTGGTTAGGGCGGCTAGGTATTTAAACCAGAGGACACACAGTCCCGGACACCCAGTCCTGAACACGCAGCTCGGGACACTTACTCCTCACCGTATTCCCCTTGAGCTTAAGTCACACAGACCTCGCCCAATCACTCATGGTAAATCTTCAGGTGACTTCCAAACCTTCACAAACTAGGTCACTCGGCGATCCAAAATTTCCTCTTGGATGCTCTAGACCATGATGCCTAACCGTCTGGAAGATGCACAGTCTTCAAAGGTAACAAGTGTCGGATCCACGGAGGATCAATCTCTTCGGTGATGCTCAATCACTTTGGGTTTGAAGGTGTTTGGGTTTGGGTTTTCCTCACTTGATGATATTCGCTCAAAGTCCTCGGAGGATGGGATGCTCACAAATGACAAGTTTCAGTTTCTCTCGGAGCAGACAACCAGCTAGTAATTGTAGGGGGCAGCTATTTATAGCCTAGGGAGTAGCCCGACATGATAGGACATAAATGCCCTTCAATGATATGACCGTTAGGTGGAAGGATATTTTGGGACAGCTGGCGCGTAGCACATCAACGGTCGGAATTTGACTATCAAATTCCTGAGGGCTATCATGTTCCTCACTTGTAGGCAATTCGCACTGGCGAATTCCTAACTCCTCAGTCAGAACAAATTCCTCAGTGACCAGAAGAGCTCCGTCTCTGTCATTGAAGAAATTTGACTGAACGGTATGATATTTCCAATGACTTCACTCGAAGGGATTGGTAGGTGTGGGATTTTGAGTTGAGCATCACTTGGAAAAATTTCCTTAGTATTTCCTCGACCCCCTTTAACAGTACGGTGTTTCCTATGACTCAACAAAGAGAAAATGAAACAACGAAAACAAAAGTCTTCATGCTTCATGTTCC
Source organism: Triticum urartu (assembly GCF_056163025.1). NCBI lineage: Eukaryota > Viridiplantae > Streptophyta > Magnoliopsida > Poales > Poaceae > Triticum > Triticum urartu. The sequence goes on along the minus strand of NC_141874.1, from coordinate 240,996,182 downwards.
TCGAATGAATACCAAGTCTTCAGGATCATACCAATTTCTTCACTTTCAAAGTCTTCAAAAATTCTTCAGTAATCCAAAGTCTTCAGTCCAAGAACTTCATTTTTAGGGATCAACTTTCTTTGTAAATATCAAACTCCTCATAGACTTATAGACCTGTGTACACTCACCAACGCATCAGTCCCTTAACCTATAAGTCTTCAATACACCAAAATCACTAAGGGGCACTAGATGCACTTACAGTCTCGATCGTCATGGCTCACGTCATTGGAACCTCGCAAGGTTTGCCTTGCCTTGATCTCTGTGCCCCTCGTGAGCCAGCCTGGTGAGGCCGCTCCCGAGGAGGTCTTGTGTCGTCCGCCTCGCGAGGCTAGGCTTGGCCCCTCGCGAGGGTCTTGAATGCTTGTTGGTGAAGATGGGCCGTACGGGCCAGCTTGCAGAGCAACACCGTGGGCCGCAGGCAGGCAAGTCTGGGGACCCCCGTTCCCAGAACACTGACAGTAGCCCCCGAGCCCAAGGCGCGCTCGGGCTTGGGTGCAAGGCGAAGCCGAAGGGAAAGTGCGGAGCGCCGCGGGCCCCATTAGCTGGCGGCATTGGTCGACGTGTGGCGATTGATTTGGACGTGGGCGTCTCCGCTTCCCCACGTCGCATCGGCAACTGTCCGATTTTCCGAGTCCCTGCCGCATGTAAGGAAAAACCGTCATTACCTGTGATCATGGAGGGCACTTGTTGGCCTTCTTCTGCTATAAATGGGGAGGGGATAGAGCTCCTGTCGCCCATCTCTTCCCATTCCGCTCGCTTCTCCCTCTTTGCTCCATCGCCAGTTGTGACACCAATGGCGTCATCGAAGAGGTTCTCTGCCGCGGAAAAGGGGAAGGCCCCTCGTGAGCGTCCCGGATCTCGGGTGCCCAAGCATGGACGCGACCGTCCTTGCAAGCACACCGCGACTCCCACTGTGGCCCCCCGCAAACCCGGCGCTACCGCTTCGCGTGGCAGGGGCCTCTATGGTCGTGGCAGCCTTGTTGATGAAGGGAGACGTGACGAGGACGCGCGGCCTCCCCGGCCATGCTTCCACTCGGCGGAGGTCCTGCCAGAGTTCTTCGTCTGGTCGGAGAACCCGGCTGGCAACTGGCTTCAGCTCCCGCGCTTCTTCGCCGACGAGCTGCCGACCTCAGGTCCATGTGGGCTCTGGCTACAAGCGAACGGCTGCTATAGAAGGGCTTCCTGGGTCACGGTTGAGGTCTCTGTCGCGGGCAACATAGCCCTGGCCTGCGGCTGGCAGACGTTTGCCCGTGCGCGGTGCACCCTCCCTTTAAAGTATGATGGTGACGCGACCCTCTACGTGAGGGTGTTTCGGGAAGATGGTCGCGGCGCCGGGTGCTGCCCCGAGGTCAACAATGGTGAGGAGGTGCTCGGCTTTGGCGATGGTCGTGATGAGGATGAGGGCGAACCCGCCCTAGGTGCCGACCAGGTCTTGTCCAGCTACAACGGCTCTTCCTCCGGCGACAGCTGCAGCAGCAATGGTTACGACCAGCCGCCACGCCATCATACCCGCTTCGAAGGCGGTAGTGGTTCGTCTTGTCACCGCGCCTCCGTGAAGCGCGAGGAGGGGTCTGGCTGAGCTCGGGATGGCGCCAAGAGCCCGCCCTCGCGGACCGCTGTAGGGACACGCACCGCTTTTATTCCGTTCTTCCTTTCCTTCCTGTATTAAGAAAGAAGCCAGTATGGGCCCCGGGGGGCGTGCAGCAAACTGTGATTCCTCAAGTATTATGCTATGTTTACCGTTCCTGTGCTGTGTCGCAACATCGTCGTTTTATCTAGAGATAACTTATCTTGACTTGCTCGGAGTAGTCTCCTCCTCACTAGGCGCTTGCTTCTTAGTGGCGCTTAGGAACTGCAAAAAATTCGTTAAGAGGCTTATCATTCACCTGAGCCTTGGTCACACGCGCCGCTGGCCTTGACACAGTGCTTCGTATCGCAGTACCCGACGAGCATGGATTAGGAGAGGTGCGCCAGCTTGTGGGCTCGAACGAGGGTGCCTCGCAAAAAGAAGATAAAAGGCAGAAAAGGAAAAATGCTCACGAGGGCGCCCATCCAGCCCCCTCGCGAGGAATGCGAGAGAGAGTACAGGCTACAATGAAGACGGAAACATAGGCAGAAGGCGACGGAACCAAATCAGTGAAGAACACTAGAAGCAAACTTCAATTAAAAGAGGGCGAGGCAACTACGGAAATCAAATGAAAAGCCTCGTCCGGCACCTAGTCTAGTCTTCATGTCTTCTCACCAGCGCGGAGCTAAGTGCTGCCACTAGGACGTGGGAGGGAGCCCCCGAGGCCCGAGGGAGGCACTCCCGAGACTCCGAAGCGTGTACAACCCACTCATTATTACGTGAGAGTGTCACGAGCAGAGACCTTCACAGGCACTGGGCCTTGTTCACAAGTGCTGGGCCTTTCTTCATGGGTAGAACTTCCGGAGGTGCTGGATGTTCCAGGCGTTCTGGATGGGTACCCCGTCATGTGTCTCCAGGCGCACGACGCTAGGCCTGGAGACATGGACGACCTTGAACGGGTCCTCCCACATGGGTGAGAGCTTATGCAGCCCTTGCCTGGAGAACACCCACCTCAGGACGAGGTCACCCACCACGAGCGTCCTGGAGCGGATGCTGCGACAGTGGTACCGCCGCAGTGCCTGATGGTATCTTGCCGCCCGTAGTGCAGCTTCGCCGTGGCATTCATCCCCCAGCACGACGACCATCCCCCGTGTGGCGTCCTGCTGCGTCTCATCAAACGCTAGGACCCCTGCGGAGCGATGCTTGACCTCGTGAGGGAGGACCACTTTTGCTCCGTAGACGAGGAAGAACGGGGTCTTGCCCGTGGGCTTGGTGGAGGTGGTGCGATGGACCACAACACGGACTGTAGCTCGTCATGCCAGACACTGCCGCAGGCTTCGAGCTTCTTCTTGAAGGTCCTGGTCTTGAGGCCTCTCAGGACCTCCGCGTTGGCGCGTTCAGCTTGGCCATTTCTCCGGGGGTGCGCCACTGAAGCGTAGAAAATCTGTGTTCCAAGGTTAGTGCAGTATGTTATGAATAGATTACTGGTGAACTATGAGCCATTATCGGTGATGATGCGGTTGGGGACCCCAAAACGGCTCACGAGGCCCTTGCTGAACTTGACCGTGGAGCTAGCTAGGACGGTGCGGACGGCTTCCACCTCCACCCACTTGGTGAACATCTCGATGGCAACATAGAGATATCGATAGTCCCCAGGCGCTCGAGGGAACAGGGCCAGGATGTCCAATCCCCAGAATGCGAACGGCTACGAGAGTGGAATGGTCTGGAGGCCCTAAGCTGGCTGATGGATTTGCTTGGCGTGGAATTGGCAGGCCTCGCAGGATCTCACCAGCTCAGCTGCGTCGTTGAGCGCCGTAGGCCAGTAGAATCAGCTGCGGAATGCCTTGCCGACGAGGGTTCATGACGATGAGTGGTGCCCGCAGTCCCCGCCGTGTACGTCGGCTAGCAGCTCTTTCCCCTGTTCCCTGGAGATGGAACACAGTGAAACTTCATTTGGCCGCTTCCTGTATAACTCACCGTCCTAGATGCAATATGCCGTGGCTTGCCGGGCCACACGCTCCGCGTCCTCCTCCTTCTCCGGCAACGTCCCTTGCATTAGGTATTCCTTGAATTCCTTGGTCCAGCATCCCTCCTGGGGCTCGAGCGCCAAGAGTAGACGCGCTCCTGAAGTCGGGCCACAGGCTGGGGCTCCCATGGCAGGTGGCTGCGGGAGCTCCTCCCGAGGCCGCGCTGTCCTTGAAAGCGGTGGTGTCGCTGATGGCTTGATGAGCCGCTCCTCGAAGACGCCAGGCTCTTGGGGCTGTCGCTTGGATGCCCTTGTGGCGATGTCGTTGGCTTACTTGTTGGTTCCCCGGGGCACATGCTGCAACTCCAAGCCCAGGAATGGCTTCTCTATCTTGCGCACTTCCCCGAGGTATGCCTCCATATATTCATCCTTCGGCTCATATACCTTGTTGGAGAAGTTGACGAGGAGCTACGAGTCGCCCCTGATGGTGAGACGCTTCACCCCCAGTGCCGCCATAGCCTTCAGGCCGGCTATGAGGCCTTCGTACTCTGCAATGTTGTTGGAGACCTTCTCGCCCTGCTAGAAGCAGAGCTGCATGGCATAGTAGAGCTTGTCCTGAGTGGGCGAGATGAGCACTGCTCCAGCCCCCGCGCCTTGGCGTGAGAAGGCACCATCGAAATACATGACCCTGCCGTCAGGCGCCTCACTTCCCGGTGAGAGGGACCGGTCCTCGCCTATTTCGAGTACCGGGGCGTCCGTCCATTTTGACACGAACTCGGCAAGCGCGGCTCCCATGATGACCCTGGTGGGGCTGAACTCCAACTGGAATGCCTGCAGCTCGATGTTCCACTCTGCGACCCTCCTGGTGGAGTTGGGGCTCTTGAGCACCCTCTCAAGTGGGTAGGCCGAGACGACCTTGATGGGGTGGCCTTGAAAGTAGTGTCGCAGCTTATGTGAGGCCACTAGGAGCATGAGTAGGAGCTTCTGAGGCATGGGGTACCGTGCTCTTGCATCCCGCAACACCGTGCTGACGAAGTATACCGGGTGCTCGACGAGGGCAGGTGCGCTGATGAGGCTTGCGCCTTCTGGGAGTTGGGGTGCCTCCTGAGGTGGTGGAGCCCCCAACGCTTGATCGCTTGTCGGTGCCTTTGCGGGTTCGGGGGCGTCGTCCTGCTGAGCCTGATCCTATGTTGTCACTGATGTGACCCTTGTGGCACCCTCCTGGTCTTGCGTCGTCGCTGCTGGGGGCGTAGCTCGGCGCGATGCGCCCTTGGCTTGGTGTTCTTCCTAAACCGCCACTAGAGGCTCGAGATGTCGCGGCACCACCATCACTGGAGGGCTGGTCAGGTATCTCTTGAGGTCTTGAAATGCTCGGTCGGCCTTTGGGGTCCACTCGAATGGGCCCTTCTTCTTCATCAGCTTGAAGAAGGGTAGAGCGCGCTCTCCCAGCTTGGAAATGAAGCGTCCCAATGCAGTCTCCCATCCAGCAAGCTTCTGCATTTCCTTGAGGGTCTGCGGTGGACTCATGTCTTCAATGGCCTTGACCTTCTCTGGGTTGGCCACGATCCACCTGTGGGACACAAGGAAGCCCAGCAGCTTACCAGAAGGGACGCCAAACACGTACTTCTCCGGGTTGAGTCGCAAGTCTACCCGGAGGAGGCTTTCAAAGGTCTCCCAGGTCTTGGATCAAGGTCCTCGCCTCCCGAGACATCACCATGATGTCGTCGATGTAGGCTTCAGCGTTTCTCCCGAGCTACCGACCCAAGGCAATGTGCATGAGCCGCTGGAAGGTTGCGCCTGGATTGCGCAGCCCGAAAGGCATGCAAGTGTAGCAGTACACCCCACATGGGGTCAGGAAGGCTGTCTTCTCCACATCTTCCACCGCCATCTTGATCTGGTGATATCCTGAGAACGCATCCAGGAAGCACAGGAAGTCGCATTCAGCAGTGGAGTCGACGATCTGGTCGATGTGTGGAAGAGGAAATGGATCTTGAGGGCAGACCTTGTGGAGGTTGGTGAAGTCAACGCACATTCGCTCCTTCCCGCCTTTCTTGGGCACGACGACGGGGTTTGCTAGCCACTCGGGGTACCGAACCTCGCGAACGACACCCGCAGCCTCCAACTTGCGGGTCTCTTGGACGATGAAAGCTTGCTGCTCCGTGGACTGTCGCCTTGCCCTCTACTTTACGGGGCGTACGTTGGGACACAACTTCAGGTGGTGCTCTATCACCCCTCTTGGGACCCCTACCAGCTGATTGGGCTCCCAAGTGAACACTTCCTTGTTTGCGTGCAAGAACTTCACCAGCGCCTCCTCCTGATTAGGCTCGAGGTTGGCACCTATGGTAAAGGTTGCCCTCGAGGTCCCGTCCTCCTCGACTGGCACTTGCTTTGTTGGTGCCTTGTCTTGAGTAGAAAACTGCTTCTTCTTGGTAGGTGCGGCTCCCTTGGCCTTGGAGGTATTCGCGTCGGTGGGCTGCGCTGTCGCGGCAGTCTTGAGGGCGAGCTTGAGTGTCATCAAGCCTTCCTTGGTGTCCCCAACTACTGTGAGGGCACCCTTGCTCCCGGGCATCTTCATGAGGTTGTGGGCCGGATGGGTCGCCACCATGAACTGAGCCAGGGCCGGGTACCCGACGATGGCGTTGTATGGGAGGCCGATGTGGGCGATGTCGAAGTCGACCTGCTTGGTGTGGTAGTTGTCGCGCATGCCGAAAGCCACGAGGAGGCGGATCTGCCCCAGAGAGCGGGCAGAGCCTCCACCAACCCCTGAGAAAGGCTTGCTAGGGCGGAGCCGCTCGAGCGGTACGTGAAGAAAGCTAAAGGCCTCGACGGTGAGGACGTTGAGGCCGGCGCCGCCGTCGATGAGCGTCTTGGTGACGGACACGTTGCAGATGGTGGGCGTGCAAAGCATTGGGAACACACCCGAGCCGATGGTGGAGACGGGATGATCCCCTGAGTCGAAGGTGAGGTCGGCCTCGGGCGCGGCTAGCCCGGCGGAGCCCCCGGGTGCTTGGAAGTGGCGCCGATCTGGCGAAACAATGGCTTGCTGTGACGATCCGAGGGTGGTGCTTGTGAGCCGCTGAGGAGGGCCGCAACCGCGTAGTGCGCCGGCGCCGTGTAGCGTGCAGCGAAGAGGCCGCGCAACTCCTCCCAGGATGCCACCGTGGATCTGGGGAGGTTGAGCAGCCAGGTGCGCGGTGCGCCAGTGAGGGCCATGGGAAGCCAGTTGGCGATGACCTTGTCGTCACCCCGGCCTTAAGGACGGCCTCCTCATACGCCAGCAGGAAAGCCGACGGGTCTGCCGCGCCGTCGTAGCGTGGCGACGTCTCCGGCTTGAACTTGGGTGGCCACTGCATCTGCCGCAAGGCGGGAGCAAGAGCTCTGTGCCCCCAAGTATCACTGTGGACGCCCCGTAGATCCGATCGGAAGGGCGGTGCCAGCCATGGAGAATGGGCGTGAAGATGGTGGAGCGTGAATCGACGGAAGGAAAACTCCGGCGCACCCCTACCTAGCGCGCCAATTGTCGGATCTCGGGTTCCGAAAAAACCTTCAAGGTTTGAACACTGGGGTGCGCACGAAGATCTCCCCCTACCGAATCACTCCCCCAGCCTCGCCGGGATCTCTAAGCTTAGCTCGACAGACTCACAACGCAAGAGACACAAGATTTATACTGGTTCAGGCCACCGTTGTGGTGTAATACCCTACTCTAGTGTGGTGTGGTGGATTGCCTCTTGAGCTGAGGATGAATAGTACAAGGGGAAGAACAGCCTCCTGAGGCGAGGTCTTCTTGTGGTTGGTGGGTTTGTGGATGGGTTGGATCTAGTCCAAGATGAGATGGCTAAGGGTCCCCCATTCGTACTGTGGTGGCTAATCCTATTTGTAGAGGCCCTGGTCCTCTCCCGAAATATTGAGCGGGAAGGGATGCCACAACTGCCAATTTGTAAGGGGACAGCTAGTACAAGTTATCCTGAACAAAGCAGTCTTTGCCTGCCAAAGGCTTTGGTGGTGACGCTGCCTTGCGCTCTATGGTGACCTCCGTCTTGCCGTCCTGCTAGTCTTGGTCTCGTTGCACCAATATGGAAATCTTTGCTTGACGCCTTGGTACTCTTCGTCTGCGCTTACCTCCTTAGCACCAAAGTGGAAACAAGGACACTATGCGCGCTGGCGCCCGCCTGGTCTCGGTCATCATGGCTCACGTCATTGGAACCTCGCGAGGTTTGCCTTGCCTTGATCTCTCCGTCCCTCGCGAGCCAACCTAGTGAGGCCTCTCCCGAGGAGGTCTTGTGTCGTCCGCCTCGCGAGGGTCTTGAATGCTTGTTGGTGAAGATGGGCCATACGGGCCCGCTTGCAGAGCCACGCCATGGGCCGCAGGTAGGCAAGTCTGGGGACCCCCGTTCCTAGAACGCTGACAGAAGGCTAGAGATCGAGATTCTTGTGGTTGGAGTGGAATATCTTGGTCTCAACAAATGAGTAGGTGGTTCTCTCTCAGAAAATGTATGTTGGAAGTGTAGAAACATTTTGATGGCTCTCCTTACTAATGAAGGGTGGAGGGGTATATATAGCCTCCACGCAAAATCTAACCGTTACACACAAATCACCAAACTCGATGGGACCAAATCATGAAACTCGGTCAGACCGATTTAGTTCAAAATGTGAATGTTAGGATTTTCGGTGGGACCGACATGTCAACTCGGTGGGACTGATTTCCTTAGGATTAGGGCAGAACGTAATCTTGGTGAGACCGAGCACATAAACTCGGTAGGACCGATTTCTGTAATAGGCAAACAGAGAGTTGGTCTGGCCAACTGGGTGGGACCGATTCGCTCATTTCGGTGAGACTGAAATGTTACAAAAGGGAAACAAAGAGTTTGCATGACGAACTCGGTGGGACCGATCGCTCATCTCGGTTGGACCGAGATGTTACGAAGGGAAATAGAGAGTTTGCAATCCAATCTCGGTGAGACCGAGATCCCTATCGGTGAGACCGAAGTGACTAGGGTTTTGGCAGTGGCTATGTAAAGTGAACTCGGTGGCGTCGGATAGATCAAATCGGTAGGTCCGAGTTTTAGTTTTGGTTTGGGACATATGTGGATATGAGAAAGGGGTTGAGGGATTTTCTAGCATATCACTAAGCATTTTGACCAAGCAAGCCATTAAGCAACACCTCATCCGCTTTCAATAGTATTGGCTTTTCCTATGGACTCAATGTGAACTTGGATCACTAAAATGAAAATGTAGAGTCTTGACCTTGAGCCCATATGTGTCCTTAGCATTTTGAGGGGTCCACATTCCTAATCCATGCCATGCCAATCAGTGAACTTTATGAAATGATCATCTTGAAATGGAATTAGTTCAATGAGCTATATGTTGTTAGGAATTACCAAAACCACCTAGGGATAGTTGCACTTTCAGTCTCCCCCTTTTTGGTAATTGATGACAACATATAGATCAAAGCTTCGACAAATGATAATAAGATTTAAAGTACATTGTCGCTTTGAGAAGTATGTGATAAGCAAGAGCTCCCACAAAATTTGTGTATTATTTAAGATTTGCTTTTGAATGCAAATGTACAATCGATTAGGATCATGGGTCACTCTTCCATGTCACATACATCTTGGTGGAGCGCTCAAAATGATAGGAATTAAAACATGCACTCATCACCAAACAATGTGAATGATCATATATGAGATATAAAAGATAATATCATCCAAGCATAAGCATTAAGGTAGAATATGATCAAACACATGATCATACAAGTATGTCACACACAGACATAAAATATCAAACGAGCACACACAAAAGTATCAAGCAAATAGCAATAAAGACAAAGAAGCACTCTCTCTCGAAGCCTAAGATCTATACATTTCTCCCCCATTGGCAACGAGTTACCAAAAAGTTTGAAAATACATAGTGCTATGCGTCTCTCTAGGCTTCATCTTCAGGAGGTGGTGTAGAAAGGACTCCAAGGATGAAGGCATCAGTAGATGATGTTGGAGCTGGTGGAGTGGCAACTGGAGGTGGCACTGAAGCTGTTCCTGCTGGTGCTGAACCAGTTGCTCTAGTGTCAGGCACTGGCACTGCAGCAGATCTCTCACCTCTAGCACTCTCTGAAAAGCATGTTTAGTAGCCTTCCCTTTCTTCTCCTCTGCTTCCTCCAGGTAATGCTCAATAGATGTCTGCATCTTAGTTACTTTAAGATCAAGATCATAAAATTTGGTCTCTATGATCCTCTCCAAGCTCTCTCGATTCTTGTTCAGGCTGGCCAAGCCCATCTCAATCCTCAAAGTTGCTTGAATTAGATATGCAAGCTGATCTTGTTTTGACTTCAGAAAAAATTGGGATGCCTCCTCAACACATGGCATCTTTGCACCCTTCTCAGCCTTTGCCTTTGCTCTCTTCTCTTGTGCTTGCACAGATGTGGGATCATCCTCATTCATCACAATTGTGTTATCTTCAAATTCTGGTCTCAAATGTAAGTGCTCCTTGTCCAACAAATAAGTGCATGTTCCCATCTTGGAGTTGATGAACACCTGAATGTGTGGAGCATACCCACAAGATCTCTTTTGATCAGAAGATGTCCTCTTGTTTGCCTCAACAATCAGACTCATGACCTTGAATTTCTGTGGAACATCAAATATCTGCAGCAAGTTGATTGAATGGCCTCTGATCATCTTGTGATCTCCAGACTTGGGCAATAATGTATGCCTCAAAATAGTGTTGATTGTAGCTAGACCAGACAACAAGTAATGTACAGATCCAAGCTTATGTGTTTCCAAAGCTTTGTCTGGGATCTCTTTGTACATGTTGGCCATAGAGTTGTGGTCTTTCTTCTTCATGGCATAGACATCCAAGTCATCTTCATGCTCTTCAGGGGCATTTATCAACTTGGCCCACTCATCAACAGTTGACTGGTACCTTGTACCCTCAGACATCCATACAATCCTACCATCTGGATAAAAATGAGAAGTGGAGTAGAATTGCATGATGAGTTCACCATTCCATTTTGTCAGCTCTTGACCCATAAACTCGTCAACACCACATGATCTGAAGCTCTCATGTACACCTGCAAAATGATATTCATTCTCATCAATGTACTCCCAGTCAACCCACTTCATGTCACAAACTATAGGCTTCTTGTCCAGTAGAATTATTTCATAGAAATCTTGTTGTTCTTTGGTGTGGAACCTGTAGTCCACAATAGTCTTCCTCCTCACAGGATATGGATCAAACTGTCTCCAAAGTCTCAGACCTGCATCCTTCCTGATGCTCATATCCACTGCCACTGGATGACTGCCATTATGATCTGGAATCTTTGGTTTAAGTTTCCTGAGCACTTGGGCTTCAGCATCTTCTTCTTCCATTTCAGGCACTAGGGCCTTGTTCGTCTCTTTAGCTGGAATGTTCCTAGTGCTTATCTTGGGCTTGGAAGTCTTTTAATCTTGAGCAACAACTTTGGGGGCAGACTTGGGTGCTGGTGCAGCATCCTCTTCCTCTTCATCTTCTTCAGCTGGATCTCTCATTATAAAGGATCTACCAATGACTCTGGTAGTGGTCTTCTTGACCCTCTCTTTTCTTGCTCTCTCCAGCAGCCTCTTTAGTTGGCTTAGAAGTTCCAACAGTTGAGACCCTGGCCTTTAAGGTTGACACCCTCTTGGCAGGGGACTTCTTATGCGATCCAGGCTTTGTTATAGCAGCATTACCATATTCCTTCTTCAGCACTTTGTTTTTGGAGCTCACTTCTTCCTCAACAGCCACACAGTCGTCATCCTCAGAGTCTGAGGTTCTCTTCTTCCTTGATCTGGTGGCTGCCTTGGGCAGATTGCTTGGAGTCCTCCTGCTGCCCTCATCATAGCTACTTGAGGGACTAGTGCCCTCAGTCATGTGCACTTGCTCTTCTGATTTGTTATGGCTATCACTCTGGTCAGACATTCTGGCAAGCAAACTGATAGCAGACCCTCTGAATAGATATAGATGAGGTAGAGTGGATGAGTAAAAAACTTAGTGCAGAGTTTTTGCAAAGTGCAGAGTTTTTGCAAAACATATGAGTCAAAAACTTAGTTTTATTTCTCCACAGAAAGCATTTCAGAGCTATCTATTTGTTAAACTCAGTGACACCGAAGCAACTTTTGGAGTCTAAACTAGTGAACTCGGTCGGACCGAGTCACAATTCGGTGGCTCTAAGATTTCTAGGGCTTAATAGAGAGTCGAACTCGGTCGCACCGATTTGCAACTTTCGGTCAGACCGAAAAGTACAAGTGCAATGGCCTAAGCCAAATCGGTGAGACCTAATCTAAATTTTCGAATCAAACCTATTGTAAGGAAAGTTTTCTCTGGATACACTACAAAAAAATACACTTCCTTGATGATACATGTTTGTCACAGTAGGTCACGTTTTTTGTCATGCATGTACATCCATGACGATGTTATGACAGAATCAAGATAGTCATACCTGTGTTGTCGTAGAAGTGTTCCATGACATTACCAAAATTATCATCATGAAAGTGTCCACTTCCATGACGATAAATCGCGTGTCATGGAAGTGCTTTCATCGAGGGTGACCGACACATGGCATCCACCCTAACAGAACGCCGTTAAGCTCTCGGGTCCGGTTTTGGATCCGATAAGCCGCTAACAGTCTAGACCAATGATGATTTTCCACGTGTAAAATTCTCATTGGCCGGAGGAAACACGTGTTGGCTCACCGTTGGGACAGACGTCATCCATTCATTGGATAGGAGGCGCCTATGATAGGTCGACATGTGGCATGGCCGAATAGTGTCCCATTCCGGTGAAAAAGTCTGGCCCAGTAAAAATTAGCAGGCCAGCCCATACAATGCCTACTTGTGTCAGGTCCATTTAAGCGCACGACCCATATGAGATGTGCCAATTCGGCCCGTCAAAGACCCGTTAAAGATTTGACACCATTTCAGCCCATCATCAGTTCGAGCCCGTTAACAGCCCGCTATATATTTGGGCTCAATATCGGCCCGATGTGATTTCGGCCTATTAAAGGCCCATTCAAGGGATGGGCCAATTTTCAGGATGTGCATCTTTCGGCCTTTTAGTGACACATTTAAGTGTTGGGTCAATTTTCGGAGCGGTGTGTGTTTCAGCCTGTTGACGGCCCATAAATGAGTTGGGCCATTTGTAGTCGGACCTTAGTTTTGGCCTTTTAGCGACCCATTTAAGTGTTGGGCCAATTCCCGGCCCGGTATGTCTTTCAGCCTGTTGACGGCCCATAAATGATTTGGGCCATTTGTAGTTGGACCTGAGTTTTGGCCTTTTAACGGCCCATGCTCTTCATGGTCCAATACCAGCCCGGTTTCTCTTTCAGCCTGCTAAAGGCCCACAACACAGTTGGGCCATTTACAGTACGACCTGACTTTCGGCCTCTTAGCGGCCCATGCTCTTCATGGTCCAATACGAGCCCGCTGCCTCTTCCGGCCTGCTAAAGCCCCATAGTATAGTTGGGCCATATGTAGCCCGGCCTTAGTAACGGCCTGTTAACGGCCCATGAAATCAAATGGGCCCACCTGTTGCCCGCTTCAATGTTGGCCTGTAAACGACCCAGCAGGTAAGAAGGCCGACCATTAACTTTCGGCCTAGTAACGGCCCATTAACTTAATGGGCCCGCTAAACTTCGTACATGTCTTTAGGCCCAATTAGATAATTTGAGCCCATTATGACGAGCAATTATGCACAAGACCAAAACCGATCAAGCAAAGGTATGGCATACAGGGGAAAACGTTGCACATCCAGCATATATTACAGGAAATTACATCCACTGGGCAATCAAAGATTGATGCCAGTGCAAACAAAACCTAACGATCTACAACGTCACAATCTGCAACCTCAACGCGGATGATGCCCATAAGCATGTGGGCAAGTTCTTGCTACTTTGCTACACTCTTTGAAAACATTTATCAGTTGTTGTTGCGCATGAATGTGCAGCTCTGATTCCTCCACCATTTCCATCATTGCTTCAGCCATTAATTGGTTCACAAACATACATTTTTTTGGTTGCATTCGAGATAGAGGAAACTGAACAGATCCAGATGGCGATTTTGGCAGGTTTGTATTATTGATAGTGGAGAGTATCGCGACCACTACATCATAACATAAATTAGGAGGGGAACCGAATAGATTAATCATGAGTTATTGCCATATTACCTGGCCTATATTTATTAGAAAAATAATAATGGGGTTGCCTTGCTGTTTTCAGAGTTTGTTCTCTTATCTTCAACAGCCTGCACCAAATTAGCACACTAGCATTGCTATCATTGGCCAGATCAGATAATAGGAAAGCAACATTGACACAACGAACGTTTGGGCAACCATACCACACCAGCCTACACAAAATTAACACAATATGGCACATCTATCATTAACCAGGTAAAGTAATACGAAATCAACATTGACACGTTGAATGAATGGGCAACCAGAGCAGCACAACAATTCAGTAATGTGCATGATATGAGATAGTACACTCATTCAGCTCAGTATCCAAAACTACCAGGCAGTTTTCCTTACAAAAATCAACATTGTCACCTTTAACATTTTTCTACAACTGAATTTAGATCAGATAAAGGTTGGATTCACACCGATTAACAAAATACATGCTGATGTAAAAATATAGGGATATATAGCAGGTACTTACATCAGCATTGGAGCACAAAGAATTCCCGCAAGATACTTTCCTCGAATACGATCCCAGTATAGAAAGTCTTCTATCCTTTAAGATTATTTTCTAAAAGAGAGATGGGTAAGAAACATGTAAAAAATATGATCAGAATGCTATAAATGTCATGATGCGAGGATACGCACACGTTTTTTGGAATGGAGTTCACATATTTTTGCTGGACTGGAGCAAACTAGTTCTTTCGCCACTGGAATCTTCTTATTATCAGTGGGAGACGGGTTTCTCTGTGATGGAGCACTATCTATGAAAACTAGAGTTGGTTTATTATCTCCTGGCGTTTGGATCTTTTGCAAAGACCTGGTTTTTAACCCTTCAGATTCTAACATAGCTGTCTTCCCCTTGCATGCCTTATATTGAAGAATGGTGCTTCAATTATAAAACATGCTACAACAGAGATGGAATAGGTACTGAAGAATAGAAAGGCATGACATATTGACATGTATTCCCTCCATCCAGAAATAAATGGATGGGTCTAGGCGTATTTCAGTTCTAGATATATCCAGTTTTATCCATTTCTGCGACATGTAATCCGGACGGAGGGAGTATGATGTAAAAGCTAGGGATACGACATGACAAGAGTGTAAAAACACTACTTGAATGTAAAATTATAGGCTAGCGGAATACATTACAAAAAACACTAAGGCAACATATGCGTGTATGATTGGGAAACTAAGATGGCATTGCAAGAGACCACTAGAACAACACTTCAATGTAAAAAAAAGAACATGGTATGGTAGACAGATGAAGTACATACTAATGAATAACAATGCATAAGATATTGAGAAGCATGATGTCCAAACTAAGCAAATGGTATTGCGATAGAGTATAATGAAAGTACTTGAATTTCAAAACATGTTATCATTAATGGAATAGGAACTGAAAAATAGGAAAGCATGCCATATTTACATGCATGATCAGCAGGCAAAGCACAAGGCATTGCAATAGAGTAGATGCACTCCAGGACATTATATGCATGATGTACCCATATCAAGGGCCAAGTTAGAGCAAGGACCTTATGGGGTGAATAGGATTCATCATCTTTCTGCAAGTCTTGTGAAGAACTGCCTTTACATGTTCCATCATATTGGGTATCATTTACTTTAAGTTTGTTGGCCATTACATTGCTCCATGAGGTTCTTGTGGATAAATCAGTGTGTTCAATTATATCTGACATGCATGGAAGACAACTAGTAGTTAGATTTATGTAATGAATGCCTGTAGGAGACGACATAAATAGTAGGACTGGGTTAACTAGCAGCAACAGGTCTCAAAAACTAAAGGGAGAACACAGATAAAAGCTACATAATATGTATCGTTTGTACTCGAGATTAACTAGATGGCACACAAAAGTATTAAGGAACAACATAGGTTATATTAGAAGTGGTATAAAACTATAATCACCAGCCTGTGGGATAGCATTGGCTGATGGATGATAACTATGGAACAACATTACCTAAAGAACAAGTCTCTTAGCTGAACTATGGAACAACGTTAACTCCTGAACAAAACCCGTATGAGATCAGCATGAACATACAGTGAAATGTGATAATCTATTTTCAATGCTTAGATGAATAACAAAGCCATAAATGTTGCACACAAGTAAGATGAGGGTACAACCTATCTGGCCGCCATCCATAGGAGTGAGCATCATGTAGTGACTTGTCAATGGCCCTGAAGTTGTTGTGGCTGTCCATGTCAGGCACGCGCATTCGATGCAGGAAACTATTGAGTGGGGACTATAGCTCCCTTCTGGTGCATGCTTCCCTTGTTGGAGCAGTTGCGGTGAGTCGGAAGACGGTGTGGATGAAGATGCAGAAAATGCATAATGTTAAGAACAAAACATCTCTTTGATCTAAAGAAATACCCTAACAGATCAACAGCAAGGTACAAGAGTGGTCACAGGTCTATTGGCTGAAGACTAAATTGGGGTCGATTTTATTTTATTTTGGTACTGTCTGATCGATGCCGGATGGCTTGATGGCTATCTTGTGCCTCCCGGCTGACACTGTTCAGAATCTTCCCCGAAGAGCCAGCGACCACCTGCAGAGCAGCCTGCCTCCACCATTCGTGGCCCCGACCAAAACACCGCTCCCCGCCCCACTGCACTGTTGTGGTTTCGCCGCCCCAGGGCCAATCCACAAAGACTCGCGGTCATCCCGATCTGGCGGCGGCAGTACCTTCAACCCACGCAACACTAAGGTAGCCATCTAAGCGATGCTTTCACGACGAACTTGCGCCCCCGTACCCTTACGTTAGACACCAGCCAACCGGTAGCCTAGGATC
This sequence comes from Triticum urartu, assembly GCF_056163025.1. Taxonomy (NCBI): domain Eukaryota; kingdom Viridiplantae; phylum Streptophyta; class Magnoliopsida; order Poales; family Poaceae; genus Triticum; species Triticum urartu. The sequence goes on along the minus strand of NC_141874.1, from coordinate 240,979,631 downwards.
TCCGCCGGCTCGAGGGGTGCTGCTTCCCATTGGGAATCGATTGGCCCAGAATAAAAATTCAGAAAACTGACACCTAAATAAAGTGATTTGAGATGAGGGTGCGACCTATCTAGCTGCCTGGTTAAGTAGGTAGATCTAGCTACCTAGTCGGTGAGGCCGGCGCGGTTACGGTGGTTACCGGCGGCAGGGAAGTAGAGATGCCACGATGGTCGACGGCTATAGGGAAGTAGCGTCGAGGCTATGGACGGGTGCAAAGTTGGAGCCGCTCCGGCGCCGTGAACAACGGCGGGGGTGAATCGGCTCCAGTATGGTTCAAGCGGCCGTCGTCGAGGCAGCTCCGGCAGCACAGAGTAAGAGGCACACGGCCCAGTGCACAACGGCAAATGGACAACGTCTCCGGGATTAGAGAGGAGGGTGGATGTGAATTTGGTGCGGTGGGGCACCATGTAGGAGGGGCTGAGGTTTCGCAGCTCGGGAGAAGGGAGCTTCCGGGGAGAAGGTGATTTGGCCCCCACGAGGTATGAATGGGGAATTGGGAGGGGGAACCATGTCTTATGGACGCATTTGTCTGAAATGTGGGGGAGTTACAGTTCTACCCCTGCCTTTAGGCTTCTCGGCTTGGGTCTGTGTACTAAGGGTCAGGGATAGTAGGGTAACTTTGCTTCTCCCAAATAGTGGGCTTGAGTGATTTCGGGCGAGGAGAGCGTGGTTTGAAATAGACTAGGCGCGAGCGATTTTGGGCGAGGAGGGCGTGTTTTGAAATATAGTGGGCGCGAGCGATTTCGGGTGAGGAGGGTGTGTTTTGAAATATAGTGGGCGTGAGCGATTTCGGGTGAGGAGAGCGTGTTTTGAAATAGTGGGTGTGAGCTATTTCAAGCAAAGAGAGGATGTTTTGCTGAACATGGTTTATGAATTATTCAGCACATGTCATTTTGGCCGAGGAGAAGGCACACTTGGATGAAGTTACGAACCTACCCCTCGATCTACAACGGGACAATTGACGCGTGTCCCACATAGGCCGGTAATTTCGCGTCTCCCATTTATTTGCTCAGGCAAATTCCACCGAGCAAAGGGTGTTTAACAGTTCCTTCAAATTTTGGGAGAACGAGCATCCACGTCTACCTTACCAAGTCGATTTGAATCAAATTTTGAAATATTAGCTTGCCACTTCTTTTTTAGATGGAGACATGATGCTTGGGAATAATGTGTTTTCACATGCTCGTTGCTAGCTATTTACTATATGACAAATAGTTGACCCACACAAAAACGGGAATCAAACCCAAAATGAAATATCTCGATTCAATGAAATAGCTCGTTCACCAGGTGAAAATAGTGAACTAAATCCAAAATTAAACACCTCAATTGAGTAGCATGTTGTACAGTATTATAGTACTCCATGAACATGTTGGGAGTCAAATTAATGAACTTGTTTGATATACGCATATCTCCGTTCATGTGTGGATTGCAGACAACATGTTCTCCAATTTAAATATTTGAATGCAAGTTTATATCGAAACATGGTTTATATCAGTCTTTGATGCAAAAAACGCGACCTCCCCTCTCCCGGACTCCTGCTCTCTCTCTCTCTCTCTCTCACTCCGACAATTTTCAATTCTGTCGCACGTATCCAACACACAAACCTTGTCGGTCCCTCTCCCTCTCTCTCCATCTGTCTCTCTTTGTGTGTGGGGGGTATTTCTAGTTCGCATGCATATATACTCCATCTATAGGTCTCTCTTGCACAGTATGTATGATTCTCGAGTCCAAGCTAAATATCTTGGGTGCACTCATCTTACGAACACAAATTCCTCGCTCGTTGCCTGTAACTTTCTCACGCACCACTCTGTCATCTCGGAGATCTTCTCTCTCTCTCTCAAACTCTCCATCTACCTGGGTCACACATAAACATGCATATCTCACTCGCACTTGATAGACCCATCTAAAACTTTATCTCTATCCCTCATTCTCTCTCCATCTCACACGCACACACACACACAATCTCATGCCTAGCCAAGTATGATGGTCTCTCACTCAAATGTAGGCACACGTAGTCCCCCCTATATGTATATGACTAGCTAATTGTAGTCTCCATCACAAACATGTGCATAGTCTATCTTGATTTATCTCGGGGCATCTTTCTATCTCGCACGCACCTCCCTCGATCTCCTGTCCATACAAGTCCCCTCATGATCTCGAGGGGATCTCTCTATCACAAACACCCTCTCTCCCTCCCCATGCATCCATGTCCTCCATGTGTCCCTCTTGACCTTTGTTCCTTGTTGGCCAGACATCTATTGGACATGTGCTATAGGGGTGTCTCTCTCCGTTGCAAACAATCACGCACTAGCTATCTTCGTGTATCTCCTCACCTCACTTTTCTATCTCGGAGATGCATGCATGATATGTTTGGACAAGAAACGAAAAAACACACACTCTCTCTAATTTATCGTTTGTTGTCCCTTTCTCTTTCACACACATACTCTTTTTGCACACTCACTCATTATCCTTCACACCCACTTGATCTCTCTCAACTTAGGCACTCTCTTCGGTCCATAGCATATAGATTTATTGAAAAGTCAAACATCACAAAGTTTGACCATGTATGTGGAGAAAAACATTTACATCTAGAACGGCAAACATATACCATTAGATTCATCATGAGATGTAGTTTCATATGATGTATCTTTGGTATTGTAGATATAAATAACATTTGCGTAAACCTGATCAATGTTTCCAAAGTTCGACTTCTAAAAAATTTACATGCACTGCATTATCGAGCGGATGGAATATCTCTTTCCCCATCTCAGCTATCTGACACACCACTCAGCCTTATTGGGCTCCTCTATCTCTCTCAAACATTATATCTCCCTGGTTCACACATATACATGTCTCGCTCGCGCTACATATAGACCCATCCAACACTCTCCGCCCTTGTTCTCTCTCTATGTAACATGCACCCCCCTAAGTACCGTAATCCCTCACTCCATCATAGGCGCACACACTCCCCCCTAAGTATGATTATCTCTCACTAGCCATCAGGAACACACGTATTGTCTCCTTCCATCGATACGTCTATCTCGATATCTCTCGGGGTATCTTCTATCGCGCACACAGCTTATCACTGGATCTCCCACCCATGTAGTCCCATCACGATCTCCAGGGGATCTCTCTATCACAAACATACACTCTCTCCTCCCCATGTCTGCATTTTCTCTATACGTCTCTCTCGACCTCTCTCCCTTGCTCGTCAGACCCCTGTTGGCCACGTGCTAGGGGTCTTTCTCTCTCGGTTGCAATCAACCACACACTATCTCCTCACCTTGCTTCTATTGTCGAAGATGCATGTGTGATATGTTTGCATAAGACACACATGCCTTTTCTCTACTTTTATCGTGTGTTGTCCATGTCTCTTTCACACACGCACACACACTTTTTTCACTCACTCTTTTTATTTCACACACACACTCTCTCTCTCTCTCACTCTAGTTAGGGACTCTCTCACGTCCATAAGAATATGGATGTTTTGAAAAGTCAAACCTAAGAAAAATTTGACCAGGTATATGTGGAGAAAAACATTTACATCTGGAACGATCATTAGATTCATCACAACGTGTATTTACTTCATACTATCATTTATCTTTGGTATCATAGATATAAGTAATTTCTTTATAAACTTGGTCAAAGTTTAAAATGTTTGACATTAAAAAAATGTGGGCACTACATTATCGAACGGAGGGAGTAGCTCTTTCTCTCTCTCTGCTATCTCTCAAGGGCCTCCCCTCTCACTCAAACTCTCTATACTGACGGATTATACGCTCAATGTGTTAGCGTATAGCTCCGTATATTGTTTAGTCGACCGGTCAACCAGTTCACATGTTGCCTTGCCAGCTCGTGTTCTCTATCTTCGTGTGTTGGCCCATGTGGTAGTGGGTGAAAATAAGTAAACTAGAGGCCCATCTGACACACGGTGGAGTAAACAAAGTTGAAACCACCCGGGGTAGCACCCTGCACGCTAGTAAATTGAGGGCGCATTGAGGACACACTTCTTCCGCGTGAAGGACGCCCTCGCGCACAATTCACCACTGCGCGGCGGCATGCATAGAAGGATGCACTCGCGCACACCCAGCAGTCCAACACACAACACAGACCAGCACATGTGTACACCGGCATCGTTGCCAGTTGAGATGGACGGCGAGGCAGCCAACAAGCGGAGGCGGCTCGAGCGAAAACCGCATGCGAGCCTGGACTTCATCAGCAGCCTCCCCGACAACATGCTGCTCATCATCATCGGCCTCCTCCCCACCAAATCTGCTGTGCGGACCGCCCTGCTCTCTCGGCGGTGGCGCCCCCTCTTGCGCCGCGTCCCCGTCAACCTCACCGTTAACAGATCCCTCTACGACGGGGACTGCAACGCATGGTCGTAGTCTCAAAGATCCTTTCCTCGCACCCTGGGCCAGCCAGACACCTTGACATCCGCATGTTCAGTACCAACTGCAAGGTCCAGGCCAAGTTCGACGAGTGGTTCTTATCCCCCGCCCTAGATCAGCTCGAGGAGCTCAGCTTTGAAGCTGGACGGTGTCGCTCTCTGTCGCCGTCCGCGCTCCGCCTCACGCCAACGCTGCGCCACGCTAGCTTCAACTCCTGCTATCTTCCCCAGATTAATGCCACTCCCGCCCTTCTTCTCCCTCAACTCAAGCTGGTCGACCTCTTCGACGTTGGCATCTCGAAGTAGGCTATGGAGCACCTGCTCCACAACTGTACCGTGCTCGAGTACCTTCGTCTTGAGCAGATCCATGAGTTCATTAGCGTCCACATCGCCTCGATGAATCTCCAATGGATTTTTGTGTCTTACTGGCCCTGCAACAAGACATCAATTGGGAAGATATCTCTCCAACTGTTCCATGTTATGGTCATTGAGTATGCGCCTTTCCTTGAGAGATTGCTTGTATCTGATCTAGAAGGTCCAAAAAAATAGGGTCGTTGACGCCAAAATTGACAGCGTTGGTGTACTCGTCTGCCAAATTCTCCGAACTCTTTGATGGATCCGTAATTGTTCAGGTACATCAATCATCTTCTTTTCCGTCTTCTTGAAATTCACATTTTTAAATTTCTTCTTGATATATTTACGATCGTCTTCCAGAAAATGATTCCCACAAGCTTGACCCAGTCTATGCGCACAGTGAAGATCTTGGCAATAAAATCTATCGGCCCCAATCTGGATCAAGTTGTTGGATTCCTTACATGCTTTCCATGCACGGAGAAGCTACTCATCGAGGTGAAACTTCTTTATCACAACGTAGCTAAATTTTTTCATAGCTTTCCATATTACGATGACAAGTGTAGTTTTCAATATTGCATCTACGCATTGCACCGAAAGAAATGGTTTTAGTATTTTTTTTTCTCACATGATCACCTACATCATTTTTTTGTTGTACTACTATAGTAGCCTAGGCTAGTCATAGTGGAAGGTAACTTAGACTAGTAACTCTATGGTTACCCTAAGAGCAAGTACTACCTCCGTCCTGGTTTACTCTTCCTATTTTGTAGTATCAAAATTTGACCATAGATTTAACTGACAAAATGCTAATGCATGTCACTAAAAAATATATCGTTGGATTCGTATTTGAACATAATTTCAAATGGTATAATTTTTGGTGACATGCATTGGCATTTTCTTAGGTAAATCTATGGTGAAAATTTTACACTAAATACGAGGTAGTACAAAAGTGGGCTATAACAGCCCTCCACTATGTAGGCCAAAACACATGCCAAATTCACTTGTGATGCATTTGGCACCAATGCCCTCCATTGCTCACCTGGTGCCCCAATCTGGATCACCTACTTTGCTCCGATGCCAAATTAACTCACACAATGAAAAAACACTTGCGTGGGAGAGAGAGAGGACTAAGGAAATAAAAAATCTTGTTTGGGAGAGTGAGAGGCTGGTGTAGTTGGTTTGATTGATTTGTTTATACATGTGGGTCTATGTGCACATCGGTGCCAACTCTCTTACATCGCGAGAGCAGTGCCAAAATCTTTTGATTTGACATCGATGTGTATTATGTGGCATACTTTTGAGAAATATGGCATCAGCCACATAGTGGAAGGCAACAAATGCCCAAGCTCTTCACGTGCTCCTAGGTAAAATGAGAGGAAAGAGAAACAGAGAGAGAGAGAGTGAAAAAATATCACTAGCCAACCAACCCTATCGTATGAGCGAATGATATTGTTACCTCTTGATGACACGGCAATCTTATACAGCTAGCTGCTCTAATATGTTATCTTCTTTTGCAGATAAAAAAAGAACCTAAAGTGAAAAATGTGCTACACTATAACAATCTCATCGAATGCCTTGATCTCCATCTTACAGAAATTGATTTGATTGACTCTGAGGCAGCACATCTGAGATTAACTTGGCCAGGTTCTTTGTTCTGGAGGCAAGTGTGCTCAAGGTAATGAGGTTTGGAGTTCTCTGGCGCAATAATGAATGGCGTGCTGATCACTGCAAGCATGTAAGCCTAAATGACAAAGTCTCCGCCGAAGATGAATTTGTTTTGGAAACAACAAGTGGCCAGAGACTCGAAAATTTATTTGCCCATTAGTGACTTGTCAAGGCGGTGGATTTTAGTTTGTACGATAATGCTGCATCCACCTAAAGTAAAGAAAGTTCATACGTAAACTTCCCAGTAATTCCCTCTTCGTAGGTGCAGCATTACTCCTAACATTTGTAATTTCAGTTTGAAACTTGTAATATTTTCATGTCCTATTCCTGTGTTTTCAAAATCTTGTGAATCAAAGAGGTCCTAAGTTGGTGATGATGTTGTGTCTGCCATCTTTCAACAATAGCTGTCGGATCTAGATCTGACGCATACAAACAAAACTTCTCCAGTTTTGCAAAAAGATGCCCGCACTTGTTCCCTATTTACAAACAACTCCTTGTCTCTCACAATCAGCCTTATCTCCTCCCCACCACATCTAGAAGGCCATGGAAAAATCTGGCGCGATGGCCGCTGCCGGCACCGTCCACCCCCAATCTTGGTGTTTTGTGCAATGCACGAGCATCTATACATGGGATATTATGTTCAACACGGCTAGTTGTAAGCAGGTTAGCTCTACAGCCATGATGATAGTGACTGCAGATGGTGAGGCTGACTATGTTATGCCGAACACGGCGCCTATACTCAGGTGTCATCTCTGGTGCAGGGTCTTGTCACTTCACTGTGAGGAGCATCATGTAATAATTTGACCAACGGGTAGTACAGTACTACTAGTACATTAGTAGTACTACTATTTGTACTAGCACCACCGTCTCGATTTAGTAGTTCAACCCACCAGGGCATCTTAGGAACATATACCACAAACTTCGGAGTAAATAATACAAGCACAAAAGTAGAGCATGGTTAACAAAGTAGAGGATACAATTTACCAAAGGCATTATATACCCATGGAAAGGCTCACAAGGTTATTGAATATGAAGGACACTGTCGGATAATAATCCAACAAGGGGTCTTATGGTCAAAAACGGAGCTGATACGAGTATCAGTACTCTATCAGAGGAAGAAAGAATGCAAGGAGAACAGATTATAGAAACAACTAACTAACTCAAAGCTCAATTACAAAGGAATTATGAATTCTAAGACAAGGGATCAGAAGCAAACGCTCTGATTAAGGATGGATATGTTGATTAGACTTAGGGGTACAATCGAGGCCATTTGATTGGTTATGAACCAGCTCATGTTCAAAATGACGTCTGATCCGGAAGGATGAATTTTGGGGTTCGACTGAGGATTGCGAGCATCCTTAACATAATGAATCAACGGACTCAAAATGATAGTGACAAAGGATACCAATAAGATTACTGGACTTATGGGATTAACCATAATGCAAGCAAGCAAGAATTTCAAGAGCAATAGGCTTCTGAGGATTTTCGGAAGATTGGATAGTATTTCAAGGTATCTCGTGAAACACCTGAACTACTGGGAATGAGCAGATACTCGATAAGTGCGAGGAATTATCTGTAGGGGTATTCATGTGGCAAAGAACTATAAGGAAGTAGGCACATAGTATTCTCGGAGCAATAGAGGGAATATCGGGGTATCTTGTAATAACAAGATCAATTCAGAGTAATTGTATGAACAACAAGTGTATGTCATTATACATATTGATATATCGGTATTAGGGAATTGAAAAATAAAAGGGCACAAGGGTCTCGGGAATGATCGAAGAGTATCTTCAATATCTTCTGGGAAGCAGTCGATCATCTGGAATGAAGGGGGTCTTCGGGTGGATGTGATCGCGAGATCCTAAATTTACATTTTAGCAAAATCATTTAACCCGAATAGTAGAGAGATCAGATTCCCAGAGCATAGATCAAGGAGTAAAAGATCCTAATACCACCCAAATGGCGAGGTGGGCCTATGGGCGACACAGCCATGTTAGTAAAACAGTTTTCATCGACTAGACTCAACTTCGGCCAAGGAGTGTGGAAGGAGGATTCCTACAGGCAGTCGGCTCTGATACCAACTTATGACGCCCCCGATTCAATCGTACACTAATTATACACGCAAACGTGTATGATCAAGATCAGGGACTCATGAGAAGATATCACAACACAACTCTACAAGTCATACAAGCATCATATTACAAGCCAGGGGCCTCGACGGCTCAAATACAAGAGCTCGATCATAGAAGAGTCAGCGGAAGCAACAATATCTGAGTACAGACATAAGTTAAACACGTTTGCCTTAAGAAGGCTAGCATAAAATGGGTGTGGGAGTCCTGGATTAGGGGGTCTCCAGACATCCGGAGTATCTCCATTGGCCGGATTGTTAGACTATGAAGATACAAGATTGAAGACTTCGTCTCGTGTCCGGATGAGACTCTACTTGGCGTGGAAGGCAAGCTAGGCAATACGTATATGGATATCTCCTCCTTTGTAACCGACCTTGTGTAACCCTAACCCTCTCCGGTGTCTATATAAACCGAAGGGTTTTAGTCCGTAGGACAACAATCACAACATACAATCATACCGTAGGCTAGCTTCTAGGGTTTAGCCTCTCTGATCTCGTGGTAGATATACTCTTGTAACACCCATATCATCAATATCAATCAAGCAGGATGTAGGGTTTTACCTCCATCAAGAGGGCCCGAACCTGGGTAAAACTTCGTGTCCCTTGCCTCCTGTTACCATCTGGCCTAGACGCACAGTTCGGGACCCCCTACCCGAGATCCGCCGGTTTTGACACCGACATTGGTGCTTTCATTGAGAGTTCCTCTGTGTCGTCGTCGTTAGGCTTGATGGCTCCTACTATCATCGATAACGCTGCGGTCCAGGGTGAGACTTTTCTCCCCGGACAGATCTTCGTATTCGGCGGCTTTGCATTGCGGGCTAATTCGCTTGGCTATCTGGAGCAGATTGAAAGCTACGCCCCTGGCCATCAGGTCAGATTTGGAAGTTTCAATTACACGGCCAACATCCGTGGGGACTTGATCTTCGACGGATTCGAGCCACAGCCGGGCGCGCCGCACTGTCGCGATGGGTATGACCTAGCTCTGCCATCGGACGGTACCCCAGATGCTGCGCCCGCATCAGCTCCGACCCCTAGCTCGGAGCCAGCTGCGCCAATCGAGGATGGGTGGCTAGACACCGCCTCAGGGGCTGCAGTCTCGACGGCGATCGAGCCAAACAACAGCATAATCCTCTGCGCAGCCCGTGACTCCAAGGTGCCGGACTCTCCTCCAGACCCCGAACCATCCGCGCCCCTGCCAATCAAATCCGATTGGGCGCCGATCATGGAATTCACCGCTGCGGATATCTTCCAGCACTCGCCCTTCGGCGACATTCTGAATTCACTAAGGTCTCTCTCTTTGTCAGGAGAGCCCTGGCCGGATTATGGCCAACAGGACTGGGATGCGGACGACGAAGAAAATCGACGCCCACCCACCACCCACTTTGTAGCCACTGTCGATGATTTAACCGACATGCTCGACTTCGACTCCAAAGACATCGACGGTATGGACGATGATGTAGGAGATGAACATGAACCAGCACCTATAGGGCACTGGAAAGCCACCTCGTCGTATGACATATACATGGTGGATGCACCCAATGAAGGCAACGGCGACAAGATAGCGGAGGATGACCCCTCCAAGAAGCAACCCAAGCGCCGACGTCAGCGGCGCCGCTCTAAGTCCTGCCAAAGCAAAAGTGGTGATACCGGCACAGGAGATAATAACACTCCGGATAGCGCCGAAGACAACAAAAATCCCCTCCAGCAAGAGTTAGATCAGGAGGATGAAGGAGCCAGCTCTCCTGAGAGAGCGGTTGGCGGAGAGGAGGAGGATGACAATTACATGCCCCCCTCCGAAGATGAGGCAAGCCTCGGCGACGATGAATTCACCGTACCAGAGGATCCCGTCGAACAAGAGCGCTTCAAGCGCAGGCTTATGGCCATGGCAAATAGAATGAAGAAAAAGCAGCAGCAGCTTCAAGCTGATCAAGATCTGCTAGCTGACAAATGGACTCAAGTCCTCGCAGCCGAGGAATATAAACTCGAGCGTCCCTCCAAGAGTTACCCAAGGCGCAGGTTACTACCCCGACTGGAGGAAGAAGTGTATGATATGGCTGATCGGCCACCTCGTGGCCGCGATAGAGAGGCATTCCAGCCAAAAGCTCAGCCTCCACCCCAACGCCATCCAAATAAAAAGGCATGGGGAGATACGCCAGACCTGGGAGACATATTGGAGGACAAAGCAAAGCATTCAAGATCGATCTATGGATCACGAGGGTGCACCACTCTACGAGACGGTAAACGTCAGACCGGATATAGTAAAAGCAAATCCGGCCGGGCCGAACATAGCGGGCAGGACCCATACGAGATGCGTCGCGATATAGCCCAATACAGAGGTGCCGCACACCTATTATGCTTCACAGATGAAGTAATGGAACATCAATTCCCAGAAGGTTTCAAACCTATAAACATTGAATCATACGACGGCACAACATATCCCGCGGTATGGATTGAGGACTTCCACCTCCACATCCACATGGCCCGCGGTGATGACTTACATGACATCAAATACCTCCCACTAAAACTCAAAGGACCAGCGCGGCATTGGCTTAATAGCTTGCCATCGGACTCCATTAGCTGTTGGGAAGATCTGGAAGCCGCATTCCTCGACAACTTTCAGGGCACTTATGTGCGACCACTAGACGCCGATGACTTGAGCTACATAATTCAGCAGCCAGAAGAGTCGGCCAGGCAATTCTGGACTCGGTTCCTTACAAAGAAAAATCAAAACGTCGACTGTCCGGATGTGGAGGCCTTAGCGGCTTTCAAGCACAACATCCGAGACGAGTGGCTAGCCCGGCACCTTGGTCAGGAAAAGCCGAAATCTATGGCAGCCCTCGCGACGCTCATGACCCGCTTTTTTGGGAGAGAGGACAGCTGGTTGGCTCGCAGTAACAACATATCAAAGAACCATGGTACCTCAGATACCAAGAATGGCAACAGCAGGTCATGTCACAACAAGCATAAGCGCCACATTAACGGCAAAAGTACTGAGGATACGGCAGTCAATGCTGGATTCAAAGGCTCTAATCCCGGTCAGCGGAAAAAGCCATTCAAACAAACTACGCCGGGTCCGTCCAACTTGGACCGTATACTCTATCGCTCGTGTCAAATACACGGCACCCCAGACAAGCCAGAAAATCACACCAACAGGGATTGTTGGGTGTTCAAGCAGGCCGGCAAGTAAATTGCCGAAAACAAGGACAAGGGGCCGCATAGCGATGACGAGGAAGAACCCCGGCAGCCGCACACTGGAGGACAGAAGAGGTTTCCCCCGCAAGTGCGGACGGTGAACATGATATACGCAACCCACATCCCCAAGAGGGAGCGGAAGCGTGCGCTCAGGGACGTATATGTGTTGGAGCCAGTCGCCCCAAAGTTCAACCCTTGGTCCTCCTGTCCGATCACCTTCGATCGCAGGGACCACCCCACTAGTATCCGTCACGGCGGATTTGCCGCACTGGTCTTAGACCCAATCATCGACGGATTTCAACTCACTCGAGTCCTTATGGACGGCGGTAGTAGCCTGAACCTGCTTTATCAGGACACAGTGCGCAAAATGGGTATAGACCCCTCAAGGATCAAACCCACAAAGACGACCTTTAAGGGCGTCATTCCAGGCGTAGAGGCCCACTTCACAGGCTCAATTACACTAGAAGTGGTCTTCGGATCCCCGGATAACTTCCGAAGCGAAGAGTTAATCTTCGATATAGTCCCGTTCCGCAGTGGTTATCACACGCTGCTCGGACGAACCGCATTCGCTAGATTCAATGCGGTACCACATTATGCATACCTCAAGCTCAAGATGCCAGGACCTCGCGGAGTTATTACATTCAATGGAAACACAGAGCGCTCTCTCCGAACAGAGGAGCACACTGCGGCGCTCGCAGCAGAAGCACAAAGCAGCCTCTCAAGGGAACCTACCAGTTCGGTGTTTCAACACCTGGACAACTTCAAGCGCACTCGGGGCAATCGGCAAACAGACCGCCTGGCGCGATCTGAGCCCGCGTAGCAATAAGGCGGACACCCCAATCCCAGCCCAACAGCGTTGTTCGTGTCGCGCGTACATAATTACGCATTAAAAATACCATGGGCACAGGTGGGGAGGGGGGGCGCACAACTACGGCACGCCCCAAAACGCGGCCTAAACCGTACCAGGGGCTTCCCGTTTGGTTATTTTTCTTTTTCTTTCAGGACTTCAATCTCTGGAAACACTGTCCGGCAGTTCTATTGCCGAACACATGATACAGCAATCAAGGAGGCCGACAACTACGGAATTCCCAGGTGGATTACATATTTCATATAATTCCTCAGCCCGCCCTTGGAAGGGACATAGTCCTACTCTTTTGCTTATTACACTATCTGTATCACTCTGCTTTAATGCAATTTTTTAATATACAACACATGACATTACGACTATTATAGCATTTTTGTTATATGTATACATATCTATGTGTTCATTAATGACGCCTAGCAACCGTACACTCTGGTACGACCAATGCACCAAGGGCTTACGTACCCACGATATGGTGTGAAAAGTCCGAACACTTTCACAAGTGCGGCACCCCGAACTTATAGCATTATATGCATCAGCTCCGAATCATGTCTTTGGTGAAATGTTGGGTTTGCCCGGCTCCTATGTTTTGGTACCTTACGTTCCGCTCTATCGGCTAAGGTAGCGCTAGGAGAACTACTGCGATTGTGCCCCGGTTCTGCCGGGCCGAGCACCTCAGTAGAGAAAGCTAAAACTGACTATCATGATAAGGCAAGAGACTAGTCGCTGTTCGGCGAGGTTTTTCGAGTCCCTAAAGACTTATGCCGCTTAGGGCGAGGGGCCGGCTCCGTCCGGCTTACAGGCGTGTATCGCGCCCCGAATTCGGCCTTTTGAATACCAGGGGCTTCGCCAAAGTTTAAAATTATAGAATTCTATGGCTAAGTGAGAGTGATAAAGCATTATTAGTCTGGTTGCCTTGTTCGTTGTGCTGAGCACCTCCCTCAAAGGACCCAAACATGGGAACAAGAGTGCTCAGGTTTATCCCGAACACCCCGGCACTCGTGGCATGGGGGCAGAAGCCGAGGACTAGCCATCTCTCAGGTTGGAAAAACAGCTAAACAGAAGGTAATATTTTGAATTCACACAAGCGTTGCATAGCGAATACGATACAAGTTCTCATACATACAGGAAAAAATGAGCAAGTCTCATTCGAATATTACATTTTGCGAACACTCATCCGCGATAAGACGGGCGCCCGGCAGAACACCCTCGTAGTACATCTCGGGGTGGCGGTGCTCCTTGCCCTCTGGCGGCCCCTCCTTGATCAGCTTCACGGCGTCTAGCTTGACCCACTGCGTTTTTACACGGGCGAAGGCCCGGCGTGCACCTTCAATGCAGATGGATCGCTTGACGACCTCCAGCCTTGGGCAGGCATTCACAAGCCGCCTCACCAGGCCGAAGAAGCTGTTTGGAAGGGCGTCGCCAGGCCACAACCGGACTATGAAGCCCTTCATGGCCTGATCGGCTGCCTTATGTAGCTCGGCCATCTGCTTTAGCTGGTCGCTCAGTGGCACCGGATGTTCGGCCTCCGCATACTGAGACCAGAACAACTTCTCCGTCGAGCTTCCGTCCTCGGCCTGGTAGAATAATGCGGCATCGGACACACTGCGGGGCAAATCTGCGAATGCTCCTGAAGAGCTCCGGATTCGGGTAAGTAATCGGTAATTCACCTTTACATGCTTGCTTTGCATATAGAAAGCCTTACTCGCCGCTATCTTCTTCATTGCGTCGATCTCCTGAAGGTCCTTCTGGGCCTCGTCCTTGGCACTCTTTGCGCTCCCACGGGCCACGGCAAGCTCAGACTCTCTTGTCTTCAAGTCAAGCTCCAACGCCTCGTGCTTTGTCACGAGAGCCTGGAGCTCTTGTTGCACCTCGCCCACCCGAGCCTTGTGCCTCTCTCGCTCGGTGCGCTCCTGGGCCGCCTTTTCTTCGGCCTGGGACAACTCTTGCTTCAGGGTCGCCACCTCGGTCGTGGCCCTTGGCAAACATACAATGATCCTGTCATTTAGCAATCGTGTCCTTTTTCTCATCTACAGACGGGGTATTACTTACCCTTGTTCTCCTCGAGCTGCCTCTTAGCAAGATCGAGCTCTTTCTGGGACCCCTCGAGGGCCTCCTTCAGTACGGCGACCTTCGCAGTTAGTGCGGCGGACGCCAGCAGCGAAGCCTGCATATGCATATTGACATACTTATATTAGACTCCTGCGATATTATTTGATCCTTTGTTTGGCTTTTCTTTGTGAACACCGAACAAAGCATCAGGGGCTACTGTCTATGCGGTAATATTTCTACTACATTTTAAAACACATACCTCGAAGCCTGTTAGAAGGCTAGTACAGGCTTCAGTCAATCTGCTCTTGGCGGACTGAACCTCCTGGATCACCGCACTCATGATAGTGCGGTGCTCCTCCTCGATGGAGGCGCTGTGAAGCGCTTCCAACATAGTGTCCGGCGCCTCTGGATGTACAGAGGTCACCGGCACAGGCGTCTCACCCTCCTTAGAAGGGGACCGCCTGCCCGAGCTTGGATCCGTTGGAGGATCCGGCGCGGTGTTCGGGTGAGGGCCGAACTCGGAGCTCTCGGGGACCCCTTCCCCTCGGCTCCCGGAGTCCGGAAGGTTGTCTTGAGGTGCCTCTGGGACTGTCCCCCCTTGATCCGGTGCCTCTTCAGACAGCCCCTCGACATCGTCGGCTGGATGAGGGGAGGTGGCGGTCGGGACTGGATCGCTATCCATGTCCGACGAGGCTAGGGAGACGTCCGAGGATACCTCGATATTAGCTCGGGGCGGCCTGCACAATTGAGTTTGGCGTTAGGGCATGCACAATTGAGATCACTCTTCTTCCTCTTCCTCGTCTTCAGGGGAAGAGTGCGCCGTAGACTCATCGTACAGCGAGTCCGACGACGCCTGGCATCGGGAACTCTTTCGAGCTCCTTTGGCCTTCTGGGTCTTCTCCGGCAACTTATAAGGGGTCGGAGTCAACATCTTCGCTAGAAGGGCGTCTGCAGGGCCTTCACGATAGGGAGCCGGATAGTCGATTTGTCCGGCCATCTTCTGCCAGTCCTGTTAACGGCACGGGAGTTTAGATCCCACATAGAATCAATCTATAGAGAAAACAAGTATCCTGTGAAAGGTAAAACAACTTACCGCACTGGCGTGGCACTTCGCGCTGAATTCGCGATCCTCAGTAATGGGGGAGGGACCGCGGCGCCTTTGAACAGCACCCTCCAGGCATCTTTATGAGTCGTTTCGAAGAGCCTGTTCAGAGTTCGGTGCTGCGCCGGATTGAACTCCCACAAGGTAAACTCCCGTTGTTGGCACGGGAGTATCCGGCGAACGAGCATAACCTGGACTATGGTCACAAGCTTGAGCTTCTTATCCACCATGTTCTGAATACATGACTGGAGTCCGGTCAGCTCTTTTGAATTACCCTAGGACAGGCCCTTCTCTTTCCAGGAGGTGAGCCGCATGGGGATGCCAGATCGGAACTCGGGGGCCGCTACCCATGCGGGGTCACGCGGCTCGGTGATATAGAACCACCCCGATTGCCACCCCTTTATGGTGTCCACGAAGGTGCCCTCAAGCCATGTGATGTTGGGCATCTTGCCCACCATGGCGCCTCCGCACTCCGCCTGGCGGCTGCTCACTACCTTCGGCTTGACATTGAAGGTCTTCAGCCATAAGCCAAAGTGGGGCTTGTTGCGGAGGAAGGCCTCGCACACGACGATAAACACCGAGATGTTGAGGATGAAGTTTGGGCCAGATCGTGGAAATCCAGGCCATAATAAAACATGAGCCCTCGGACGAAGGGATGGAGAGGGAATCCCAGTCCGCGGAGGAAATGGGTGAGGAATACCACCCTCTCATGGGGCTTGGGGGTGGGGATGAGCTGTCCCTCATCTGGGAGCCGGTGCGCGATGTCGTCGTGCAGGTATCCGGCTCTCCTCAGTTTCTTGACGTCTCCCTCCGTGACGGAGGAGACCATCCACTTGCCTCCCGCTCTGGACATGGTCGGAGAAGGTTGAGATGGAAGTGAGAGCTTGGGCGTTAGAGCTCTAGTGTGCGGGAGCGGATGAGCTGAGGAGGAAGGAGTGGATAGAAAGGTGAATCCTTATCCCTTTATATGGGCGGACAAAATTAAGTGTCCCCACTTTCCTGGTAAAACTCGCTTATCCCCCAAGCACCGCAATTGATGGCACAGTTGGGTTACCCACGCCCGTATTAATGAGAATCCCGTAATAAGGGGACATGATCTCTGCTTTGACAAGACGTGTCAAAAAACTGCCTCGCGTTATGTGTGGGGCTGGTTAAAAGAAACGGTTTGAATAATCACCAGGCCATGACATAACATCATGTTGCCAAAACAAGCTAGCAAATTAGATCTACGAAAACATTATTCTCTCTATGGTGAAATGTGGAACTTATTTTGCAGGGTCAAACACTATCCTCGTATTCAAATTCTTCTGTGGTGTATTCGGAGAAGGAACCCGCCTTGCAATGCCGAAGACAACTGCGCGCCGGACTCATCATCATTGAAGCCTAGTTCAGGGGCTACTGTGGGAGTCCTGGATTAGGGGGTGTCCGCACAGCCGGACTATCTCCATTAGCCGGACTGTTAGACTATGAAGATACAAGTTTCAAGACTTCGTCTCGTGTCCGGATGAGACTCTACTTGGTGTGGAAGGCAAGCTAGGCAATACGTATATGGATATCTCCTCCTTTGTAACCGACCTTGTGTAACCCTAACCCTCTCCGGTGTCTATATAAACCGAAGGGTATTAGTCCGTAGGACAACAATCATAACATACAGTCATACCATAGGCTAGCTTCTAGGGTTTAGCCTCTCTGATCTCGTGGTAGATCTACTCTTGTAACACCCATATCATCAATATCAATCAAGCAGGACATAGGGTTTTACCTCTATCAAGAGGGCCCGAACGTGGGTAAAACTTCGTTTCCCTTGCCTCCTATTACCATCCGGCCTAGACGCATAGTTCGGGAACCCCTACCCAAGATCCACCGGTTTTGACACCGACACTGGAATACAGATCGAAAGAGGCGTCGGCCTCCTTCCTGGGATCCTCCTAAAGTATTCCTGGTCATCGTGAGTGGGCTGCACATATTAGTAGGCACCTCTAGTGTAGTAGGAGTCGTCGTCAACGATGGCGTCTAGCTCCTGAACTCCATCGTCTGGTCGCAGCAAATGGGTATAGGAAAGGGGAAAAGGGAGAGCAAAGCAACCGTGAGTACTCATGCAAAGTACTTGCAAGCAAGGAGCTACACTACATATGTATGCATTGGTATCAAATGAAAAAGAGGTATCATATGTGGACTGAACTGCAGAATGCAGGAATAAGAGGGGGATAGCTAGTCCTATCGAAGACTACGCTTCTGACCACCTCCATCTTGAAGCATGTAGAAGAAAGCAGAAGGTAAGTTCACCAAGTAGCATCGCATAGCATAATCCTAACCGATGATCCTCCCCTCGTCTCCCTGTGAGAGAGTGATCACCGGTTGTATCTGGCACTTGGAAGGATGTGTTTTATTAAGTATCCGGTGCTAGTTGTCATAAGGTCAAGGTACAACTCCAAGTTGTCCTGTTACCGAAGGTTAAGGTACAACTCCAAGGTTAACTTCCCTGTAGGGGTGCACCACATTTCCCAACACGCTCGATCCCCTTTGTCCGGACACACTTTCCTGGGTCATGCCCGGCCTCGGAAGATCAACACGTCGCAGCCCCACCTAGGCACAACAGAGAGGTCAGCACGCCGGTCTAAATTCTATGCGCACAGGGGTCTGGGCCCACCGCCCATTGCACACATGCACCTTGCGTGGGCGGCCGGAGAGCAGACCTAGCAACCTCTATTACAAAGGAAGTTTCATTACACGGTCCAACTCGGCGCGCGCTGCTTAGTCGCTGACGTCACGAAGGCTTCGACTGATACTACGACGTCGAGTGCCCATAACTATTCCCGCGTAGTTGGTTAGTGCGTATAGGCCAGTGGCCAGACTCAAATCAAATACCAAGATCACGTTAAGCGTGTTACCTTGAAGTAACCATGAACGCCGATCAGGGCCAGGCCCACCTCTCACCTGGATGGTCTCAACCTACCCTGTCGCTCCGCCACAAAGATCCACCCAGAGGGCCGTCGGGACAAAAGTCCTTTCAGCCCCCAATCCGTGAATCACTCACGGGTACTCTACGAGCCGACCCGTCTTTAGTCATCACATGTATCAGTTATAAGATATATAATATATACCTGTGATCACCTCCCTAGTGATCACGGCCCGATAGTATAGCATGGCAAGCGGACAAGAACGTAGGGCCACTGATGATAATCTAGCATCCTATACTAAGCAGTTAGGATTGTAGGTAAGGTATCAACAGTTGTATCAACAATGACAGGCTATGCACCAGAATAGGATTAACGGAAAGCAGTAACATGCTACACTACTCTAATGCAAGTAGTAAAGAGAAGAGTAGGCGATATCTGGTGATCAAAGGGGGGCTTGCCTAGTTGCTCTGGCAAGAGAGAGGGGTCGTCAACACCATAGTCGTACTGGGTAGCAGCAAAGGCCTGCAGCAAGCGGGCGCAAGCAGCAATGGGGCACAGCTAGAGCGCAGCCCTAGGCTACAATGGCCCTGGTGGGCGCAGTTAGTAGCGGGAGACGAGGGGTGAGCATGAGCGGGGAGCGGGGCTCCGCCGAGGTCGGTAGCGGCAGCGCCGGTGCGGTAAGAGGCACATCCCGCGCACGAGAGCAGAGCTTCGACGATGACGATGATGCAGGACGGGACGCGGTCACGGCTGCGGTAACCGTGGTCGCTGGACAAAGACCGGGCGGCGCGGCGGGCGGCCTACGGCGGGAGATAGAGGGGGAAACCGAGGGAGGGAACGAAAGCTCACAACAGAGCTCATGGAGCGCTCGACGGAGGTTGTAGAAGCAGAGCGGAGGGGCTCGACGCGAGCATCATTGGAGGAGCTATGGGGCGGAGGCGGCAGTCCTCGGGCACGGGCGCGCTCGCCAGGGCCGCCGGGACCAGCGGCTAGGACCCTCGGCAGCTTGTCGTCGAGGTCGCCAGGGCGGACGGGCGCAGGAGATGGGGCATGGCGATGGGGGCACCAAGGGGCGGCTCGTTGAAGGTCTCCCCGGTGCAGGCACACGGGAAGGAGGAGGGTGAGGGGCGCGGGGCGGAGCATGAGCAAACGGAGGGAGGAGAGGTTGTCGGCGCCGGCATCTGGCGGGTCACGCGAGGGGCGAGCCTCTCCTGCGTAGTGTGTGTCGTCTATGTGCGGGGGGTGGTGGCGCTAGGAGGGAAACGAGGGAAGAGATGGGGATCGAGTGGGGGTTGGCTGTGGGCTAGGTCATAGGAGGGGGTGGGGGTTATGGAGGCAACGGGGTGGGCCGACCTAGGTGGTGCCCTGGTGGGCCGAGGCCCATGAGGGGAGGGGGTTGGCCTTTGTTTTTATTTTAGTTTGTTTTATTCTATTTATTTTCTTTTTATTTATTTTCTTTTACTGTTTTATTTATTTTAGAGCGTATTAGCATTTCCTAAACAGGTGTTTTGTTCACTACAATTACCTGTGCAATATTTGGCACAAACCGAACGTTTTTGTTTTAATGTTTGAAATTTTTTGATGTTAGACAAAAAATCAAATTTTCATTTGAACAGTTTTGATCCAATGCGAGATTAGCAATAGTAACCGAGGTGACGTGACATCGTTAACGTGGGATTACTGTAGCCTAATTATCCGGGTGTCACACTCACACTGTGGCCAAATTTCCTGGAGTCTGTGCTAGGTTAAAAAGTGTTCCTTATGAGGGTGGATGGCTGGTCTCAAGTTTAAAACTTGTTGTATTACATACGTAGACGTAGAGATAGTGCAGCATGTGAAGCTAGTACACATAGTGTACTATTGTTGATTGGCCTCATCCGATAACCTGTTGCAATGCATGTACAATTATGTATTTGGAAAATATTTTTTTGCCTCGTCGCAGCACCCACTCAGAGAAGCGACTCGAAAGCCATTCATAAATTTAGTAAGTTTATCACTGGCATATCATTTTATTACATACAATAGGTCATCAACCCACAACGACAATGAGGATACCTTATAAATACTAAAGTTTTCATCACACAACAAATAGCAAGCAATGAAATGAATTTCAACTCAACCAATCCTCGGCGTTAGAAACGCTTGCTTTGAACCACAAGTGATTCTCTGGGAAGGGCCAACTACTATCAATCTCGAGACTAACGCATGACTGATCCTCCAGGCTGAAGCGGCCTACTATATCATGACCAAGGTAGGGAATCACCGCAATGTCCAAGGTATAGATATAGTTGCTTGTCATAAATGGTAGTAACGTTGTGTCAACAGCAGTTGGATCGCCTTTCACCATCATTGGATAGTTTTGTCCAAGGAAGAGCGAGTTTTCTCCAAGACTATCAATACTGTACCAGGGAGAAGGAGTTGGTGCTAGCACACTAGTATCCATCCCGAATACCATGCAACGGGTGTTGGAATAGATCCGGAGAGTGCGACCATGGGAGACAACACCTGCTTCCTTAGTAGTAACATCAGCAGTGGGTTGTATATAGAGAAGAAGGGGTGATCCATCGGAATTAGTTTCCAGGCGCCACTGAGTATATGGGCCCTCCTCTTCCTCATGCTCGAGATCATCACCATCGTCATCTCCCCCTTGGTTATAAAATTTTTCAAGTATAGGTGGTGGAATGTCCACATGCCCTTGGAAACACAAGAAGAAGGTTAATTAGTAAAGGGAAACGTGCTTACCTGCATGCATGTGGATGAAACAATTATAATTACGGTGGAAGACAAACGTACCGAAACTACGAGGATCCCATGCAAAAACAGTGCCATGAGTGGTGGCAGCAAACACAAGACCCTTGTATTGAATTGCATCACAGTACACATCCGTGCATAGAAACCGATTTTTGAGCAATATCCATCCAGTCGAACCACGAAGGACGGCAACAAGCTTGTCGAAGATAGCAACAACTCCATAGTTCCTGTAATTCTAAGAGCGGTTGCAAACTCGACAAATTGCTATCTTTTGTAGAAGACATTCAACATGATCGTGTTTGAATGTGCGTAGAATACCGGTGTGCTCAACCTCTGGGCAGTCTGAGATTTTTGGAAGTGGAACCCGGTGATGAGTGCACACATTCACAAGTTCCCACTCGCAGTTGTACCCAATATAAAAAACCAATCTCCATTTGCGCCTGCCCAAGCCTTGCCCTCAAGCGATGGCATATTAACATCATACGTATCATTATTAAGCGGCATCAACTTGCACAAGGCGAGGATTCCCTCGTCCCCGTGCCAGTCAGCAAGGTCACGGCGAAGAAGATAGGGGGCATCAAACTGCTACTGGGCCCTTAGGTTCCTTGTAATGATGTTATTAGTTGAGTGGAGAATGGTCTTGAATGAACCTGCCATGCTAGCCAAGGTGATGATGTCGCACCGATCAATGAGTTCCTCCACCACTCATCTTTCAGATCAGGGCAAGAATAATGGGGTCGTTTCTGGCGTGTTCCCTCCATAGAGAAGATGATCGAACAATGGCAGAAGGAAGGGTGAAGGAAAATGGAGGAGGGAGGTAGAGTGTGCGACAGCAGTTCCAAATCGAGAGGGAAAGGTGAAGAGTTGGTGGCTGGTAGCCAGTTTGCCACAGTACACGAAGAGGCGCCCTGGCGTACATGTCCGTTCGGAAATTGTTCAAAAGGTCTCTCAGTCGTCTCACTGACATGTTGGAATGGGACAACATGTCAACGAAATATGGTGTGTAATTTCTCGTGCACAATGCGATCTGGCCGCGTTGGCCGGAGGTGCCGCATTAGTTATCGACCTTTATTTTTTTAACATACAATCTGAATGGATAGCTCCTGTGGTCATCACACGTGAGCGGATATATAGGTGGGCTAGGAGGGCAGGTGCCAACAATCTAAGTGCTAAAAGAGTTGATCCAATGCTTGGTTTTGTTTGGATTTTCCAACTATGACCATTGGATAGAGTGAATGAATGGCTTACGTTCAAAGTTATTCTCATACTATGGAATGGTATAGGAACATGGAGAGATTTGGTTGATTTTATATCGCTAAATAATATAAAATATTATGATTGCAGATGCTCCACTACGAGGTTTGTTGCTCCTTCTCGGTCGTCGGGAATCTATGTTATTCCACTCTTTCGTTTAAGACATGAGCTTTGTTCATCCTTTTGCCGACACGCGGGACATCTATATGCCTCCATTTTAAAAATCATACTATATGCCTCCATGACACGCAGGACATCTAGCATCAAGGTGGCGTGTCATGCAAGAAAATGGACATATGCGGTGCGTAAGTGAGTCGTGCGCTTCGATGGAACCTAGTACTACGCAATATTTTTTCTCCTCGATGGCACGTGAATAGTGCACGTACTCAATGATAGAGCATGGGATGGTAGCCATGGACATGGTGTAATGCCCCGAGACCGGCGCTCCAGATGCATTGTGATTTGTTTGGTTCGTTGCATTCATATTTGCATGATGTGCATTGCATCATGTCATCATGTAATTTCTTTTTTTTAAACTCAACTAAATAAAATGCATAGATCCTTGATCTATTTAAATCGAGGGAATTCACATGGTGATTTCTCTTTATAACATATCTCCCAATATGTCTAGGGAGCTATAATAAACATTCCACTATTTGGAATTCACCTTAACATACTTGCAATTTAATTCTCATGCCCATTCTACCTCAAGCTCTTCCTCAAACTTTCCCAACAATTCTTGTCACTTCTTATCGAGGCTCCTCTAAAACCTCACCAATTATGTACCTTCCTCACCAACTTCCTATCCAAACCCATTTGAATTAAATTGAAATGAGTGCGGATTTAGTTTGCCAAAACCTCTTCCAACCATTTTTGTTCAATCCTTCATATTTTTCTTGGTCCAAGAAAAATATCCCTATTGGTCTAATTCTTTTTCTAACTCTCTCTTTCTTTTCTCGAAAGTTTTATTTTTAAAAATAAAATAAAAGCCCAATTCAGCTTTCCAGGGTGGCCCCTCTCCTTCTCTCTCTCTCCCTAGTCTTCCTATAGCCCGGCCCACCTAATCCCTAGGCTATCTGCACCTCAGGCCCAAGGCCCAACCAGCTCTAACCCTAGGCGCCCGAACCACCTTTCCTGATCGATCCCCTCATCCTTGTCACCCTACTCACGCCGCTAGGAGAGGAGTGCTCTCGCCCGATGCCCTCAGCGGCCAATCCTTTCTCTCCATCGACCCCGCTCCTCCTACCCCACTACCAAACCGCCGCCCTGGAGCTCCACCATCGCCAAGCGCCGCAAGCTCCTCCTCCACCTCGCCTCTCCGCAACCCCCCGCAGATGTTTCTTTTAGCATCGCCGGCTTGTCGTCAATCTAAATTGGTGAAGGATACGCATAACGTAATTCTTATTATTTCTTCGTCTAAGTGATCTAGTTTCTTCTCTCCAGAGTTGTTCTTCATGTCACATTCTCGGTTCAAGTGCTTCATACTTTCCCGGAGTTCTTTTTAACTTTCCCTTTCGTTTGATTATTCTTTTATTACCGGAGTTCTTCATGGAGGATCAACATGGTGGCTCATCAAGGATTCTTTTCATTCTTCTTTTGTTCTTCAAGATTTCTCTCGAAGTTATGATCCTCTAAGCTATACTTCAAATAAACATGATGCTCAACACATGTTTAGTTTTGAGGAGGTCAAGTATTCTTCATCTTGCATTCCAAAGTGCAATTCTTTCATATCTCACCTTTGAGGTGGTATCATATCATTGTTGATAATTTCCCTTCGTGTTTCATGATTCACAAGTTTTCAAGAGTGACATTTCTAAATCCATCATTTTCTCTTCACTCAAGACATCTTTTCAACCAATCAATCTCATCATTGGAGTTAGATTGGGTTATATTTCACCTAAAGCTTTCCCTAAGGATTATTGCTATTTATGGTGCTTATAAATGACCCAAGTTCTTCATTTACCCTCCCGGTGAAATAACTTTCTCGTCTCCTTGCTGATATCAATCCAATGTATTGTTTCCGTTAGTGGCAAAAAATTCACCTCATAGTTTTGAGAGGTTCTCCAGAAGCCCACCACAAGCTTACTCGTTTCGCTGTTGGCTTTCCAACAACTCCATTATAAACTTCTCGGAAGGGTTCTTTCCAAGCTCATTTGTGGAAGAAGTTGGCATTTTCTTCTCCATTCTTTTATTTCAATGATCTATCTTATATTCTTTCTTCCGGAGTAATTGTGATGTTGCTCTCTTCACTCGTCATCTCGAATTGTGAAGATCATGTTCTTTTCAATGCTTATTCCGTTTCAACCGGAGTGGTTACATGTCCTTCCTTGTCGCGGGAGCTCTTCATTCATGTCTTTCAACCCACAAGGTTCCTGTAATGTTCCTTGTTCCTCTTTTCAAACGGAGTGCTTTCAACTTTGTTCTTCTTTCTTGTATTCTTCCTTTCAAGTTGTTCAACCTCGCGAGGTTCTTTGGTTTCACTCATTTTCCAAAGAAGCAACTTTGTTTTACCTCTTCCTCTTCCGCTTCCCTCCGGTGCCATCCTAGATCTCGGGACAAGATCCTCTTGTAGTGGTGGAGTGTTGTAACGCCCCGAGACCGGCGCTCCAGATGCCTTCCTTGTTTTTCGAGATTCGTCGTGTGCTTTGTTTGGTTCATTGCATTCATCTTTGCATCATGTGCATTGCATCATGTCATCACACCATTTCTTTCTTTTAAACTAATCTAAATGAAATGCATAGATCCTTGATCTATTTAAATCAAGGGAATTCACATGGTGATTTGTCTTTATAAGATATCTCCCAATATGTTTAGGGAGCTATAATAAACAGTCCACTATTTTGGAATTCGCCTTAACATACTTGCAATTTAATTCTCATGCCCATTCTACCTCAAGTTCTTCCTCAAACTTTCCCAACAATTCTTGTCAATTCTTATCGAGGCTCCTCTAAAACCTCACCAATTCTAGACCTTCCTCACCCACTTTCTATCCAAACCCATTTGAATTAAATTCAAATGAGTGCGGGTTGAGTTTGCCAAAACCTCTTCCAACCATTTTTGTTAAATCCTTCATATTTTTCTTGGTCCTAGAAAAATATCCCTGTTGGTCTAATTCTTTTTCTAACTCTCTCTTTCTTTTCTCCAAAGTTTTATTTTTTTTAAACATAAAAGCCCAATTTAGATTTCCAGGGTGGCCCCTCTCCTTCTCTCTCTCTAGTCTTCCTATAGCCCGACCCACCTAATCCCAAGGCCTAACCAGCTCTAACCCTAGGCGCCCGAACCACCTTTCTCGATCGATCCCCTCATCCTTGTCTCCCTGCTCATGCTGCTTGGAGAGGAGCGCTCACACCCGATGCCCTCAGTGGACGATCGTTTCTCTCCATCGACCCCGCTCTCCTCCTACCCCGCGACAAAACCGCCGCCCTGGAGCTCCACCGCCGCCAAGCGCCGCCAGCTCCTCCTCCACCTCGCCTCTCCGCAACCCCCCGCTGATGCTTTCTTTTAGCGTCGCTGGATGCCGTCCAAGGAATCAATCCCCATGGCGCCGTCGTCTCAAGGCCACGCCGCCGACGGGAACATGCGTGCCTCCGCCCGGATCGGCCTGCGCGCCCGTTCCCGCCGGCGTCGACCTCCTCCCCCGCGCGGCTCTTTCCCCGCCTCCACCGCGAGCCCACCATGGCGGTGCTGCCTCGCTGTAGCTGCGGCTATGCTTGCTGCTTCACCTCCTGCCGGCCCCTGCTGATGCATGGCCGCCTCATCAGCAAGGTCACCTCCGTCCCTCCTGTGCTACGCCCCAGCCGGCCTCGCCAGAATTCGTCAAGTTCAGCACCGCCGCGCCCCCTGACCTCCCCTGTTACCCGCCCTATCGCCGTTTGTCTTCAACCGCGGGACCGCTACTTCGTCATCCACCTTGGCTCTGGCCACCATGGACGCCTCTTTCCCAAGCTCTTCCTCGTGTGGGGTGTAGAGCTGCACCACCACCACCCCGAGGCACCTTGCAGTGTTCGTTTCGAAACGCTAAGAAGCCGATGGCACTAGGGTGCGCCAAGTTCCACTAATGTTGACCCCGGACATCTATGCTACGTGGACCTCTATGATCGATGTGGAACCGTCAAGTACAACTACCCTGGACCATCGGAGCATGTACGACTACCATCACGAGGACCGGTGGACCATACCACGTCAAGTTCCACTACCGTCACGAGTACCACTACCGTCGACCCTCGAAGCCTCTATGGACGTCAAGTTCCTAGCTGTGACCCCGAACACATACAAAAAATTATGCGACTAAGAACGTGAACGACTACCATCGCTGTGAACCACTACCATCGCCGACGACCGATAGTACCACTACTTCCAATACGACCGTCCTGGGAACGTCTACTTGCTCTACATTGCACTGAACCTGAACCGTCCCGTTTGCACGCTTCGAAGGTATAACCGCCGAGACGATGACCCGTGGATGAATGCATGAGTGTATGAGATGCATTTTCGGATGTTGTACCCGCACGTGAACGTTAGTTGTTCCTCCTTGTTTCCACGCCGTCGATCCGTGGGAACCCGGTATCCGGGATCACCCCACCATCCGTGCATGACACGCTCCCGTCATTTCTCCTTTTGCACCGGTATCTCCATGAGCTACCGGAACCAATATGTTGTCGTGGAATCATTTTCAGATTCGTTGTCGTGGCATCCCTTTTGATTCCGCCACGATGACAAATGCCTCTTAACCAGCTCATGTCAACGTTTTCATAAAATTGCATAAACTTTAACATGTCATCCGCATCATGATAATAACATTTAAAATGCTTAAATTTGTTGTTGCATTAAATTGCTAAATGCATGTGGGGGTTATCAGAATTGTTGTTTGTTGTTTATGTCCTCATTTAAAATGCCTAACTGTGTATTTTACTCATGCTTCACCTCTTGCCATGCTTAACAACATTTAATATTGTTGGATACCTGAACGAGAGAGAACTAAATAAGTCGTGTGGTGTTTCGTCAATATGCAACTTGTTGCATATTGAGCTCCACTTAATTTGTAGTGTTGTTTGTTACACTTTGCCATGCCATGCCTCATTAATCCAGACATGCATCATACTTGGTTGTGCATCATGCCATGTTTATGTGATGGTTGTTTACTATGTTGTTTGCTTCTTTTCGGGTTGTTTCTCTCATTAGCTTCGGTTTCGTTCCGGAGTTGTGAGGATCCATTCGACTATGTCTATTTGTCTTCTTCATGGACTCGTTCTTCTTCCTTGCGGGATCTCAGGCAAGATGACCATACCCTCGAAATCACTTCTATCTTTGCTTGCTAGTTGTTCGCTCTATCGCTATTTCGCGTTACCTACCACTTGCTAGACCATGCCTCCCATATTGCCATGTCAAGCCTCTAACCAACATTTCCTAGCAAACTGTTGTTTGGCTATGTTACCGCTTTTGCTCAGCTCCTCTTATAGCGTTGCTAGTTGCAGGTGAAGATGAAGTTTGTTCCATGTTGGAACATGGATTTGTTGGGATATCATTATTATATCTTATTTACTTTAATGCATCTATATACTTGGTAAAGGGTGGAAGGCTTGGCCTTATGCCTGGTGTTTTGTTTCACTCTTTCCGCTCTAGTTTCCGTCATACCGGTGTTATGTTCCTTGATTTTGCGTTCCTTACGTGGTTGGGTGTTATGGGAACCCCTTGACAGTTCGCTTTGAATAAACCACCTCTAGCAAGGCTCATCCTTGGTTTTACATTTGCCTAACAACCTATTACCCTTCCCTTGGGTCGGTCAACCCGAGGGTCATCTTTATTTTAACCCCCGGGCCAGTGCTTCTCTAAGTGTTGGTCCGAACTAGAGCACCGTGCGGGACCGTCCCTTAGCAACTTGGGTTA
Source organism: Triticum urartu (assembly GCF_056163025.1). Taxonomy (NCBI): domain Eukaryota; kingdom Viridiplantae; phylum Streptophyta; class Magnoliopsida; order Poales; family Poaceae; genus Triticum; species Triticum urartu. The sequence continues at coordinate 240,951,062 of NC_141874.1, read as the reverse complement.
TGTTGGTACATGTACTCTTAGCTTCTCCGGTGTGCCCTGAGAACGAGATATGTGCAGCTCCTATCTGGATTTGTCGGCACATTCGGGTGGTTTTGCTGGTCTTGTTTTAGCATTGTCGAAATGTCTTGTAACCGGGATTCCGAGTCTGATTGGGTCTTCCCGGGAGAAGGAATATTCTTCATTGACCGTGAGAGCTTGTGATGGGCTAAGTTGGGACACCCCTGCAGGGTATAAACTTTCGAGAGCCGTGCCCGTGGTTATGTGGCAGATGGGAATTTGTTAACATCCGATTATAGAGAACTTGACACTTGACTTAATTAAAATGCGTCAACCGCGTGTGTAGCCGTGATGGTCTCTTTTCGGCGGAGTCCGGGAAGTGAACACAGTTCTTGTGTTATGTTTGAACGTAAGTAGTTTCAGGATCACTTCTTGATCATTTCTAGTTTCACGACTGTGCGCTGCATCTCTTCCCGCTCTCTTTTGCATATGTTAGCCAACATATATGCTAGTGCTTGCTGCCGCTCTACCTCACTACCTTTTCCTATCCATACGCTTAAATAGTCTTGATCTTGCGGGTGTGAGTTTGATGAGTCCTCGTGGCTTGCATATACTTCCAAAAAGTTGTCAATGCCGATGATACTAGTGCAGATGACGCAACTGAGCTCAAGTGGGAGCTTGATGAAGATCGTGTTCGTTGTGTTGTTTTGTTGAGAAGTAGTGGAGCCTAGTTGGGATGATCCGGGATCTAGCATTTGGGGTTGTCTTCTTTTATTTTGGTTCCATAGTCGGATCTTTGTTTGTACTTTGGATGATGTATGGATTATTTATGTATTGTGTGAACTAGCGATTGTAAGCCGACTCTTTATCCCTTTCTTATTCAGTACATGGGATGTGTAAAGATTACCCCTCTTGCGACAAGCCTACCATGCGGCTATGCCTCTAAGTCGTGCCCCGACACGTGGGAGATATAGCCGCATTGTGGGTGTGACAAGTTGGTAATCAGAGCCATCCCCGACTTAGGAGCCCCCTGCTTGATCGAATCACTGACGTTGTTGAGTCTAGAACAAAATGTTTTGAGTCTTAGGATTATATATATCGGAGAGTAAGATTCTTTTTACTCCTCAGTCCCTTCGTCACTCTGGTGAGGCCTCCTGACGTAGAAGTTTTCACTGTTCTCTCCTCAAATTTCACGAACAAATTTTAGGATCACGCGGGTATCTTGGAGTCGTTTTGATAGTTTTGTGACGAGAACATTGTTCTTGGTGCCTCCTGACATTTAGGGGTTGTGGCAGTGTCCCGGGGAGTTGAGCTCCGAGGTGTTGTCGTCACAATTTTATCGTTGCAGTTCTAGAATACCTGAGTTCGCCGACATCGAAAATCTCTTTTATGAAGTTGTTGGTGAGATAACCTCGACGCCACCCAGTACATGGGCGAGAGTTCAGGAGTATTTCCATAACTCGTATAATGGATGCTTTTCGAAGGTTTAGGTACACGATTTCCGAAGATTTCCTGGTTATGTGTTGAAGGATGGATACAGCTGGATGTAGGAATTATTAGTTTGGGTGAGATATTATGCTTCCCCTGTATCCCCAACACAAGATTGCATAACCAGAAAGTTTCAGTAGTTTATAAGTGGGAATTCAAGTAGCACCTAGGATATCTTTTCGACAGATGTATGATATGAAATTGGGGTTCAACGTCTAGTGGTCCGCCTATCCACGGTTGGTTTTACAGTGGTCTCGTTGTGTCTTAAAGTGTCCTTGGCTATGCTAACTCGGGGACGCTTCGTATGCCATGTGCACTACTATAACGCCCTCGATGCGGCTATATCACCCACGTGTCGAAGCACGACTTAGAGGCATAACCGCATTGAAAGCGATGTCGCAAGTGAGGTAATCTTCGCAAACAACCCATGTAATACAATAGGGGAAAAGATGCATAGTTGGCTTACAATCACCACTTCACACAAATACATGAATACAACATTACAACATCCAAATACAATCAAGGTCCAACTACGGAACCAAAATAAAAGAAGAACCCCAAATGCGACAAGGTCCCCGATCAACCCCAACTAGGCTCCACTACTGATCAACTAGAACGAAACAACACAAAGGACAAGATCTTCATCGAGCTCCTCCTTGAGCTTGGTTGCGTCACCTGCTCGGTAACATTGGTACCTCCAAACTGGTTTTGGAAGTATCTGTGAGTCACGGGGACTCAGCAATCTCGCACCCTCGCGATCAAGACTATTTAAGCTTATGGGTAAGGTAAAGGTATGATGTGGAGCTACAGCAAGCGACTAGCATATATGGTGGCTAACATACGCAAAAGAGAGCGAGAAGAGAAGGGAAAGCACGGTCGAGAAACTATGATCAACAAGTGATCCTAGATCAACCTACGTCAAACATTACTCCAACACCGTGTTCACTTCCCGGACTCCGCCGGAAAGAGACCATCACGGTAACACACGCTGTTGATGTATTTTAATAAAGGTCAACTTCAGGTTTTCTAAAACCGGATATTAAGAAATTCCCATCTGCCCATAACCGCGGGCACGGCTTTCGAAAGTTCAAAACCCTGTAGGGGTGTCCCAACTTAGCCCATCACAAGCTCTCACGGTCAACGAAGGATATTCCTTCTCCCAAGACAATCCAATCAGGCTCGGCATCCAGGTTACAAGACATCCTCGACAATGGTAAAACAAGTCCAGCAACACCGCCCGAATGTGCCGACAAATCTTGATAGGAGATGCACATATCTGTTCTCAAGGCACACTCAGATGAGACATCCTACGAGTAAAACCAACCCTCAAGTTTCCCCGAGGTGGCCCCGCAGTCTACTCGGTCGGACCAATACTCAGAGGAGCACTGGCCCAGGGGGGTTTAAATAAAGATGACCCTTGAGTCTGCAGAACCCAAGGGAAAGAAAAGGCTAGGTGGCGAATGCTAAAACCAATGTTGGGCATTGCTGGAGGAGTTTTATTCAAGGCGAACTGTCAAGGGGTTCCCATTATAACCCAACCGCGTAAGGAACGCAAAATCCGGGAACATAACACCGATATGACGGAAACTAGGGCGGCAAGAGTGGAACAAAACACCTGGTGTAAGGCCGAGCCTTCCACCCTTTACCAAGTATATAGATGCATTAATTAAATAAAATATATTGTGATATCCCAACAAAATATCCATGTTCCAAACATGGAACAAGCTCCAATCTTCACCTGCAACTAACAACGCTATAAGAGGGGCTGAGCAAAGCGGTAACATAGTCAAACAACGGTTTGCTAGGACAAGGTGGGTTAGAGGCTTGGTTCAACAATATGGGAGGCATGATAAGCAAGTGGTAGGTATCGCAGCATAGGCATAGAAAAAGAGCGAGCAACTAGCAAGCAAAGATAGAAGTGATTTCGAGGGTATGGTCATCTTGCCTGAAATCCCGCAAGGAAGAAGAACAAGTCCATGAAGAAGACAAACAGACGTAGTCGAATGGGTCCTCACAAACGCGACGTTACCGGAACCAACCCGAAGGAGCAAACACTGGAAAGAAGCACACAACATAGTAAACAAACCACACACGAACATGGTATGATATGCGGGATGCGGTATGCGGTGCATATGCATGATTAGCAAGGGAATGAATGAACCTGGCCTCAACTTGGGAATCCAAGAATGCCACTGGAAAGGTGAGATGATTTTGGTAGAAATTGATATAAAGATCACCGGAATCTGATGCACGGTTTGGAAATGGCAAGCAAAACAAATATGGCACCGGTCTGTGATAATCAGCAAGTAGTCATCAAGATGCATCAAGATAAATATGCTACAGCACTCAAACATGGCAACAAAATACATGGCAGTGATCCACTCATAATTCTTGACAAAATATGAACACGGAGCTACGGCTAATTCACTCAATAAGAGGTTCAAACAAGCATGGAAAAAGTGCAAAAGATAACAGGTTTCAGACATAGTGAAATTAACACAAGTCTGGAATTTAACATTAGGAAGCACACTTTGGAGCATGAGAACTACATGCTACAGGAACATAACATGGCAAGGCAAGGCATGGAATGAAGCTACTCAAAGCACCTAACAAAAGTCCCTTAGTGACCTTGAGCCAAAAGGGATCATAAAATACAATTGCAAGCATGAGAACATGGCAAAAACATAAACAGATTCAGACTTGGTGAAAAACTGGAGCATGCAAAACAGATTAGCGAGTACACATGTTTACGAGCTCAATGCACTCACTACAGAGCATGACATGACAAACTAAGCATACACCCATCAAGAAGAAATGTCATAGGAGCTAGACATGGCAAGAACAACATCATAGCATGCACGGATCAATAGCAACATCCTCAACAAAATCGCTAAACATGTCAACAATCTACCAGGATTCACGAAATAGCAAAAGTAAAGCTCGATTGACTCAAGCTAGGGTGCTCCATAAATGCAAACAAATACATGGATGGATAGAGCACCACAATGTTAACAAAACCTCCTTACTGATCATCCTGAAAAGAGGCACGGATCACTAGGAAACAACATGAACATATGGCATACCGACAAAATCAGGACAAGGACTTAGTGAAATTCTAAGTCCCTGAGATCAGCATTACCGATTACGCTACTTTGCATGCTTGTGCTAGTCACCACAAATATCACAAAAATACATGGCAAGCACCCCTGTAAATATGGCATGGCATATAACAAAACACATGTAGAGCTCAACATCATAGCATGCACACATTAATCATGGCAAAAATGACAAATTGCCATTTGCTGAAACAGATCTGACAAAATACTCACATAGCCCTATTCCAACAACATTTTGGGCATCAATATGAGCTCAAATGAAAATGATACAATGAGATGAAATGATGTACTCGTCGAGACGAACATTTTGATATGCTACACGCGCAAAACGGAGCTACGGATGCAAAGTTATGACATGATGAACATGGGCATATGAATCTGGAAATTTCGGGGACTTAGTGAAATTTTACCCTCGCAAAAAATACAACGGGCCGGGGAAGTGGGTCGGCGGGGACAGATCTGGGCCGCGAGGAGGGAGACGCTGGGCCGTGGCGAGGTCGGCCCAGGAGGAGGTCAACGGAGCCGAGCGGCGGAAACGGTTGGATCGGGCTCCTCCCGATCCATGGCAGTGGCGGCGCTGGAGGACTCCGGCGAAGTGCAAGCTCCGACGAGGTGCGGTGGTGCACGCGGGGACCGGCAGGCAGCACGCAGAGCGGTGTGGCGGCGGCGGGCGACGAGCGGAGCGGGCGCGCTGCGGTGGGGAGCTTCCGGCGAGGACCGGTTCTGGCGAGCGCGGTGGCCGGCGCCGGCGTACTGCGAGGCGGCGGCGCAAGTGAAGGGTGGCAGCTGGGCGCCGGAGAGGCGACGGGCAGCTGGAGGCACAGGATCTGGCCCGATTCAGCCCCGCGCGGGCCGGATCTGGGCCGGCGGGTGGCGCGGCGAAGTGGGGAGTGGGGAGGTGAGGTGGCGGCTCTGGATTGGATAGCGGCGGCGGCGGGGGTGACGTGGCGAGCTCCGATTCATCGGAGTGAGGTGGCGGTGGCGGTGGACATTATCCGGCACGGAGAAGAAATGTCCGGCGGCGTGCGGAGGAGGAAGTTAGGGTTCCATCTGCGCGAAAAATCCGGGAGGGACACAAATTTATAGGTAGAGGGAGCTAGGAGAGTCCAAATGAGGTGCGGTTTGTGGCCACACGATCGTGATCGAACGACCGAGATGATAGAACAGGTTTAGGTGGGTTTTCGGCCAGCTAGAGAGGGTGTTGGGCTGCACCACACACGAGGCCTTTTCAGTTCCTCGGTTAACCATTGGAGTATCAAACGAAGTCCAAATGATACGAAACTTGACAGGCGGTCTACCGGTAGTAAACCAAGGCCGCATGACAAGTCTCGGTCCAATCCGAAAACGTTTAACACCCGCACACGAAAAGAGGTAGAAAGGGGCACTGGGTGACATATGAGCGCCGGATTGCAAAACGGACAACGGGGAAAATGCTCGGATGCATGAGACGAACACGTATGCAAATGAAATGCATATGATGACATGATATGCAATGCATGACACGCAAGCAATGACAACACAACAACAACGAATAACTGGAGGACACCTGGCACATCGGTCTTCGGGCGTTACAACTACCTTGTACATGATGGTACTGTACGATCGAGCCTTTGTGGGCCCCACCACGAATACTTCGGACGAAATATCTTTCATATGTTTGTTTCCTTCTTATTCTGCAAGCCAAATCCTTTGCTTTGTTTTGAGTTGTGGTATTCGAGTTGCTTCGAAGTCAAGTGTTGAGTCCATACCTTTTCCTAAATGGTGTTTTCATACTTCTATGTGAATACCAATCCTTCTTGATCATCGAGGTTGTCATGTTAATTCTTTTCCAGCCGGCGTGTTTCTCTTCAAGTGGATCCGATCATTTCAACATCCGCAAGACCAATTCTAAGTTTTTTTCTCAACGGTGTTTGTTCCATTCCAAATGCTCCAAGTTGCCTTTGTTTTCCCGCCCTCCCACCCTTTTTCTTCGTGGAGCCAGAATCCTTAATCTAGTATCCATTGTATCGATGTGAAGTCTCATCATTCTTTTCCGTCAACGTTCTTATCCGGTGATTCCCAGGAATGTTCTAAGGAAGCTTCAAGTTCATCATTCTTCACTCTTTTCTTCTCCAATGTATTCAATTCAAGCTTTCAGTGTTGATCACATTCCTTTCCTCGTGTCAAATGCTTACTCATGCCGGTGCACCTCTTAATCATCCACTTCTCGCTAATCATTTGTTCTGGAATGTTGAAGATATCTCAGAAGATCCGTGTTTCCATTCTTAATCCATTCAAGTTATTTCGTGGTTGTTACCTTATTTAAGCCATTTAAATCAACTAGTGCAATATCTCTTCAAAATCGTTCAACATTGATTCTTTTGAGTGGGCACTAACCCACAAGTCTTTTCCCAGGATCTTACCTGACTCTTCTAATCTTCCCGGAGTTACTCTCAAATTATTTCTCCAAGATCGGTCAAATTCTTTTCATCGTTGGCTCAACCTCTTCGCTTTCGATTTTCCCGGAGTGTCTAAACAATTCATGACGGTGTTTCTCATCATCATTCTCGGATTCTGAAGACTGAAGAAGAGTTTTTCCTCCAAATCTTATCCGCTCTTTCAAAGATTCGTGGTTCTAGCTTGCACTACTAGGGAAAAGCCTATACACAGAATCTTACTAGTAGCGTTGTACAAAATCAAACGCTACTGCTACTTAGTAGCAGCGCGCGTAAATAAACAGCGCTACTGCTATGACTTTTGAAGTAGCGCATACTGGCGAAAAGCGCTGCTGCTATGTTTGAACTGGGCGCGCATGGCTAGCCCAACCTAGCAGTAGCGCGTATACTGGCCCAGCCCTACTGCTACTCTCCTTAGCTGTAGCGCGCTTACGCGTAAGGCGCTGCTGCTACCGGAAATAAAATAAAGTGAAAAACAAGTAGAAAAGTAAATGAAAATGGAAGAAATAGAAAAAGGAGAAAGGACAAAAATAAAATGTAAAGAAAAATAAAAGAAAAAAGGGAAAAAGGAGAAAGGAATTGCAGTAGCGGGTTTCAGGAACCGCGCTATAGCTAACTTAGCTATAGCGCGTTTTCGGAAACGCGCTACCATTACGTTTCACTTAAACAGCGGTTTCCCCCCCGGCCCCCCGGCCACCACTTCTTCCCCAAATCCCTCGCCCTCGCCGCCGTCTCCCCAATTCGCCGTCGCCCCACTTCGCCGCCGTCTCCTGCCAGCGTGGACGCCCGCAACCTCACCGTCTCCCCCCGAGGCTGCCGTCATCCTCACCGCTGCCGCCCGAGGCCGCCCTCAGCCTTACCGCCGCCGCCCGAGACCGCCCTTGACGTGACCGTCGGCGCCCTCCACCTCATCGCCGCCCGAGCCCGCCCAGGACCGCCATTGCCCGAGCCCGAGCCCGCCCTCTCCGCCCCTGCCTCCATCACCGAGCACCTCCCCACCACCGTCTCTCCCCTCTCTGTAAGTCCACCACCCCTCCCCCCACTCATCTCTCTCTGCATTCTAGAGAAAAAATTAGTAGAGCAAAAGTTTGTTTATAGCAAAAAATTTAGTTTAGAGCAAAGGATGTTAAGTAGTAGATGTTAGAGCAAAAATTAGTTTAGAGCAAAAAATTTGGTTTACAACAAAAGTTAGTTAGGGCAGTAGGGTTTAATTAGGGTAGATGTTGCATGTATAGTATATAGTGATACTAGTAGATGTTAATTAAGTTAGGGCAATAGTGGTACTAGTACATGTTAATTAGATGTTTTTCAGTTAGGGCACTAGAGTTTTGCTAGGTTAATTAGGTTAGTAGTGCTGCTAGTAGTATTGGTACAGTAGGTTAATTAGGTGATGTTAAATGAATAACCTAAATGAATGAAATTAGTAGTTAACTGAATTTTTTTTCCTTTCATCATTATAGAGCTCTAAAGTTAACTGAATTTTGTTCTATTAGTAGTTAAATGAATTTTCTTCTACACTGTTTGCACATCTGGTTGCTCGTGTATATTTGGACACTGTTTGCAGGGAATGATGCTTAGTGGCCTATGTTTTGCCGGAAAGTTGATTCATTTCTTTTCCGGCAAATTTCAGGTTCTCGATTTGTCCACTTTTTAGCAAAGCTCATGCCGAAATTTTCCGTGAATTTCGGCATGACTTGTGCTACAAACTAGGACATATCGAGTGCCCGTGATTTGCCGCACCCAGAAGGAGTCAACATTCCTACAAAACAATAGGCCTTTTTTATGTCATTATTCATTTTATTAGGTCTAGAATTAATTGACTAGATTTAATCATAGGAAACATGGCTAGCAACGATGAAGGACAGGGTTCTAGTGATTGCGACGACGCCTACCGAGCGGCAGACGAATTTTTTAGCCTTACCAATGATCAACAGATGTTATTGCTGGGCCCACCGGTGGCATCGGGGACTGAGACCGACACGCCGACCGGTGCTGAGACTGAGACCGGTGCTCAGACTCAGACCGGCATCGAGACCGGCGCTGCCTCGGGGAGCAGAGCCGGTGTAGAACCGAAAGCAAAGAGGCAACGGGTTCCTAACAAACTCAGGACTACTAGAGTGGTGGTCATGGAGGTGGACGACGGCAATTTTGAGCCAACGGCGCCCGAGGAAGCGTGTCGTTGCTACGGCAATCAAATAGGCTGCATCGTACGGACAACCGCCACCATCAACGATGAGAAACTACAGAAGATAGAAAATATGAGGAGCTCCCTCCTAAAGAAGTTTCACCAGATATTCTTGTTCCCGGGCCGGAATGAGAAGGATTATAAAGATCCAGATGAGGACCCGGCAATGAAGAAGATAAACAAACACTCCATGACCAAGTTTAGCGACGCGTTGGCCGCCTGGAAAAATCGAGTGAAAGCAAGGATCATCGACAAGAAGGAACCCTACTCCGAGATTGTAAAGGATAATCCGACAATCACGGAAGAGAAGTTTCAAATATTCAAGGAGGCTTGCGAGGCCGAAGATGCCAAAAAAAAGTCTAAGTACATGAAGGGGCTTCAAGAGAGGAACATTGGGAGCCACCACCTCGGAAGCCATGGTTACGGCGGAAAGAGGTCCAAATGAGCCAAGGAGGACGTGTAAGCCGTGAGTCTGGGCATCTCAGACCCCTTGGTGGAGTTCACCGTCCCGCAGGATCAGGACGTCCTCAGGGCCCGGCACCGTTGGGACCCAGTGAAAAAGGTTTACGAGCCAACACCGGTCATTACGGAGTTCATGAGACTGCTGGTAATTTTAGTTTCTGATCAATTCGACTGCACACGTTAGTCATATTTGTAAACGATCATTGTGCCTTTTGCAAAGAGAGCAGCACAGGATTGCGGCCAAAAGCGACTCGCCGTCTGAGGCATTGGCGAGGCCCAAGTGGGACACTCCATTCAACCGGGCGTTGAACATATTGAAACAACAACCGGTGGATACTCGACTGTCGTATGGACGCGTGCACGGTGTCGGAGACGGCGCCACGTGGAAGAAGTACTATCATGAGACCATGAAGGAGAGAAAGGAAAGACGGAGGTTAAATGAAGAAAACATCGACACGAGGGTTGAGATTGCGGTTGAGAAGAAATCAACTAAGATAGTCGCAACAGCGGTAGCTACCGCAAAATAGGTGGCTTTAGATATTTCTACTACCTTGGTTCCGGCCGTTTTCAATTGGACTAGGCAAAATCCAAAAAAATATGCAGCGGACTTTCCACTTGCTGACTTCTTGGCGGGGAGCAGCTCGACTAGCGTTGCACCAGCACCTGCAGCTACACCTGCTCCCGCACCAGACGTGCTAGGCGGTGCTTCATCTTTGGCTGAGCTCGACGCCCTCACGGTATCTGTCACACCGCCCCCCTTCAATATAAATGTATAATCTCCTGTTTTCGTTGCCTCTCGGATGTCTCACGGCACAGACTTTTCTTTGCAGGCCGACGAAACCCCGTGCACCATATTGTACACCATCGGCGACCAGAAGGTGGACGTGGGGAAGGCAACGATAATGGAGCCAAAGGAACCATTGTTCCACAGCCGGCCGATCCCCCCGAACGTCTTCAAGGTTTCCGTGGCCACTGTCAAACCGGGCCACGAGAATTTGCCTCCTCCAGTACTACTGGGGGATGACGATGAGACACCGCGGCGGCTTGGTGATTGTTGCAATGCTGGGTGGGTCCTGTTGTGGCCATATAGTCTGCTTCGTCTGGAGGTGGCCGGGAGCACACCCACGAGCACGCAGCCTCAGCAAGGTATGAACATCAACACCCCACCTACCCAATTATCGTCGGGTGTCGGGTTGGGTGATAGCGGACGGGGTAAGGAGGAGGCTCCATTAGTTGCTGATGACATCGCCATGGATGAGGATGAGGACGACGATGGCCCTGCTGAACAGTATGTCTATACTGGCGCCTCCTCGGGGTTTGAGCGTCATGAGTCGGTGCCTGAATTGCCGTCTCAACATATTATGGATGACCTTCCGGTAGTAAAGAAGTTTAGGAAGAGAGCGAGGAAAGGCAAAAAAGCTGTTTCTATGATCCAGCCGCCTCAGCAGCCTCGGCTTCAGGACCGTATAGATATCCTCGGTGCGGATAAATGGAATATCCCCGGTCAACCAATCCTACCTGCAACAGCTCTACGGGCCAGATTCGGTGATCTAAAGAGACTTCATGACGATGTGCTGCGGGTAGAGAAAGACCTCATCGCCTCGAAAGATCCAGGATACCCACTCTACGTGGTTAACGTTCCACAGCAAATGTCGTACGTCGACAGCTTCCCCGCGGATAAGTTCTTCCTCCGATTCGATTACATATTCGACATGTTTCACGTGAAGAAGCTGGATTTTACGTTTGTCCGCCTTTATGCCTTGCACATGAAAAACATCATCGGGGTTGAGCAGATATCTCATATTTGTGTCGCTGACCTGTACTACATGCACGAGGGCTTGTTGGGAGTCTGCGCAAATCACCGTGAATACACGAGGGATTACATCGTCAATTTCATGCTCGCCAATAAGGACAAGGAGGCGATTCTCGTGCCTTATCATCCCGTGTAAGTCATCCGCGCTGCTATCCTTCCTTCGATTTCAATCATTCATTTGCACGGTGGAGGCTAATTAATTTGAGGACTTATTTTGCGCAGCGGCAGGCGCGCCATCCTCATCATCCTCTACGCCCGATTCTCCCACGCTCTTTACTTGGACTCGTCGAAGAACATTCACAAAAAGGATTACACCCACATAAAGGATGTTCTCGACATTGCTATGTTTTACTACCAAGCAAGGGGTGGAGAGGTCAGGGACAAGAAGAGAAGGGGCGGCAGGGTCGCCTTCGGCCATAAGACTGACTTCTGCTGCATCCAGCAACCGAACGATTCTCTTAATGATGGATTCTATGTCCTACACCAGATGCTGGAGTACAGACGGGATCACCAGAACCTTCGCTTGTCACCTAGATCCGGCGATGCCCATATTCTGCAATGGGCAAAGGACATAGGAGATATCGAGGATCATCAACTTCGAGCTGAGTTCTATAACATCCAGCGCGAACTTGCCCAAATCATCATGAAAGAGGTCGTCGGAAAAACAGGGATGTTCTATGGAGAAGGACAAATGTCGCGGGAAGACGTCCGAACATGGATAGCCTCTCAGCGTCTCGACCTGAAGCCTTTCACTAGGCTCGGGGACTATCTCCCTGACTTGGATCGATGGAACGACATGTTGGAGTGATTGTCAATATATGACAATGTGTCCGTTTAGTCCATACTTTCTGTATGACAAAACTTTGAGTTATGCACGGTGAAACTTTATTTGTGATGTAATTAAACCGTCCTCCTCCTCGACTAGCAAAAATCACTCTAGTTAGGGCATTTTGGGGTATGATGAACTTTGTTATTTATGCTTATGATATGTTGTTTTTATTTTTGCCAAGTCTGTCTCTTTCTGTTGCTCAACTATATATGTTGCATATCATCGACTCATGTGATGATGCAGGTGCATAGATCATAGATGGCGAAGAAGTGCTATGCCAGGAGTATATATACGACAAGTGGCCGGAGTGTCAGGCCCTTCCGGTTTCCGAGCGACAGGCAGTAGTTAGTTTAGAGGTTCACGCTAATGCGAAAGAGGGATACAAACTCATGTTCTCAAAGTGATAGCTCTTCTCGCGTATATCATTGTTTAGATGGATGACGATGTATTTGCATATCATTCGAGACTTGTATCGCTATTTTCAAGATGATGACGAGAGACCACTTTGTGTTGGATGATGATTATGATGATGACATGATTTGATGAGACTAATTGTATGTATATGCTATGATTACATTTGTATGTGTATGATATGCTAAAGATTATTGTATAAAGCCTATTCAAATACAAAACAAATACAAAACAAATATGCAGGAAAAAACTAATAAATAAACTAGTAGTAGCGAGGGGGGAAATTTAGCAGTAGCGCCGCATTGTCAGTAGCGCGTCCCAGCAAACAGCGCTGCAGATAATATCAGTAGCGCCCTTTCCCAAAGAGCGCTACAGCTATTCATGTATAGCAGTAGCGTGGGACAACCGGTGCTACTGCTATACGTTAGCTGTAGCGCCTTATTAGTAGCGCCAATGCCCGCGCTACTGAGAGGCCCAAAACCCTCCCTGCTAGTAGGCTTTTCCCTAGTAGTGTTGTTTCCACCCTCTCTTAATTATTTTCGATTGTGAGAATTCTTTTCAACAATCCGGAGCAATTCAAGAGTCCTTTCAGGTTGATTCTCCATAGCCCATCATCTCAGAATTATTCATTCCAGCTTTCAGCTCTCGTTCCCCAAATCTTACCGGCGCATCATTCAAGTATTCTTTAACCAGCTCGTGATCCATTCGCTCACATGTATCTATATCCCCTAAAGTATCTTCGTTCGTTCTCTAATTCTTCCCGGTGAATTGTGCCTTTTCTACTTTCATGTTCAATTCTTATGGTGGTTTGTTCACGATTCCTCTTCCTATGTTCTCATATCAATTCATTCGTTCTTTCAAATCCTAACGGTGGTTCGTTGAAGACTTTTCCCAAGCTTGCACTATATCTATCTTAATCCTTTTTATGAGAATAAGTAGTATGCCAAATCCTTTGCTTGTCATCAATCTAAATTGGTGAAGGATACACATAACGTAATTCTTATTATTGCTTCATCCAAGTGATCTAGTTTCTTCTCTCCAGAGTTGTTCTTCATGTCACATTCTCGGTTCAAGTGCTTCATACTTTCCCGGAGTTCTTTTTAACTTTCCCTTTCATTTGATTATTCTTTTATTACCGGAGTTCTTCATGGAGGATCAACATGGTGGCTCATCAAGGATTCTTTTCATTCTTCTTTTGTTCTTCAAGATTTCTCTCGAAGTTATGATCCGCTAAGCTATACTCCAAATAAACATGATGCTCAACACTTGTTTAGTTTTGAGGAGTTCAAGTATTATTCATCTTGCATTCCAAAGTGCAATTCTTTCATATCTCATCTTTGAGGTGGAGTTATGTCATTGTTGATAATTTCCCTTCGTGTTTCATGATTCACAAGTTTTCAAGAGTGACATTTCTAAATCCATCATTTTCTCTTCGCTCAAGACATCTTTTCAACCAATCAATCTCATCATTCGAGTTAGATTGGGTTATATTTCACCTAAAGCTTTCCCTAAGGATTTTTGCTATTTATGGTGCTTATAAATGACCCAAGTTCTTCATTTATCCTCCCGGTGAAATATTTTGCTCGTCTCCTTGCTGATATCAATCCAGTCTATTGTTTCCGTTAGTGGCAAAAATTTCACCTCATAGTTTTGAGATGTTCTCCATAAGCCCACTCCAAGCTTACTTGTTTCGTTGTTGGTTTTTCAACAAGTCCATTATAAACTTCTCAGAAGGGTGCTTTCCAAGCTCATTTCTGGCAGAAGTTGGCATTTTCTTCTCCATTCTTTTATTTCAATGATCTATCTTATATTCTTTCTTCTGGAGTCATTGTGATGTTGCTCTCTTCACTCGTCATCTCGAATTGTGGAGATCATGTTCTTTTCATTGCTTATTCCGTTTCAACCGGAGTGGTTACATGTCCTTCCTTGTTGCGGGAGCTCTTCATTCATGTCTTTCAACCCACAAGGTTCCTGTAATGTTCCGTGTTCCTCTTTTCTAATTGAGTGCTTTCAACTTTGTTCTTCTTTGTTGTATTCTTTCTTTCAAGTTGTTCAACCTCGCGAGGTTCTTTGGTTTCACTCATTTGCCAAAGAAGCAACTTTATTTTACCTCTTCCTCCTCCGCTTCCCTCCGGTGCCATCCTAGATCTCGGGACGAGATCCTCTTGTAGTGGTGGAGTGTTGTAACGCCGGAAGACCGGCGCTCCAGATGCCTTCCTTGTTTTTCAAGATTCGTCGTCTGATTTGTTTGGTTCATTGCATTCATCTTTGCATCATGTGCATTGCATCATGTCATCATGCCATTTCTTTTTTTAAAACTCAACTAAATAAAATGCATAGATCCTTGATGTATTTAAATCGAGGGAATTCACATGGTGATTTGTCTTTATAAGATATCTCCCAATATGTTTAGGGAGCTATAATAAACATTCCACTATTTTGATATTCACCTTAACATACTTGCAATTTAATTCTCATGCCCATTCTACCTCAAGTTCTTCCTCAAACTTTCCCAACAATTCTTGTCACTTCTTATCGAGGCTCCTCTAAAACCTCACCAATTCTAGACCTTCCTCACCCACTTTCTATCCAAACCCATTTGAATTAAATTCAAATGAGTGCGGATTTAGTTTGCCGAAACCTCTTCCAACCATTTTTGTTAAATCCTTCATATTTTTCTTGGTCCAAGAAAAATATCCCTATTGGTCTAGTTCTTTTTCTAACTCTCTCTTTCTTTTCTCCAAAGTTTTATTTTTTTAAACATAAAAGCCCAATTCAGCTTTCTAGGGTGGCCCCTCTCCTTCTCTCTCTCCCTAGTATTCCTATAGCCCTGCCCACCTAATCCCTAGGCCATCTGCACCTCAGGCCCAAGGCCCAACCAGCTCTAACCCTAGGCGCCCGAACCACCTTTCCCGATCGATCCCCTCATTCTTGTCTCCCTGTTCGCGCCGCTAGGAGAGGAGCGCTCGCGCCCGATGCCCTCAGCGGCCAATCCTTTCTCTCCATCGACCCCGCTCTCCTCCTACCCCGCGACCAAACTGCCGCCCTAGAGCTCCACCGCCGCCAAGCGCCGCCAGCCCCTCCTCCACCTCGCCTCTCTGCAACCCCCCGCTGATGCTTTCTTTTATCGTCGTTGTGTGCCGTCCAGGGAACCAATCCCCATGGCGCCGTCATCTCAAGGCCACGCCGTCGACGGGATCCTGTGTGCCTCCGCCCGGATCGGCCTGCGCGCCCGTTCCCACCGGCCTCGACCTCCTCCCCCGTGCGGCTCTTTCCCTGCCTCCACCGCGAGCCCACCATGGCGCCGCTGCCTCACTGTAGCTGCGGTTGTGCTTGCTGCTGCACCTCCTTCCGGCCCCTGCTGATGCATGGCCACCTCATCAGCAAGCTCACATCCGTCCCTCCTGCGCTGCGCCCCTGCCGGCCTCGCCGGAATTCGTCAAGTTCAGCACCGCCGCGCCCTCGGACCTCCCCTGTTACCCGTGCCATTGCCGTTCGTCTTCAACCGCGGGACCGCTGCTTTGTCATCCACCTCGGCTCTGGCCACCATGGACGCCTCTTGCCCAAGCTCTTCCTCCTGTGGGGTGTAGAGATGCACCACCACCACCTCGAGGCCCCTTGCAGTCTTCGTTTCGAAACGCCAAGAGGCCGATGGCACTAGGGTGCGCCAAGTTCCACTAATGTTGACCCCGGACATCTACGCACTACGATCGATGTGGAACCGTCAAGTACAACTACTCTACGTTGATGCGGGAATCACTACCGTCGCAAGAACCGAGACCGGCAAGTACGAAGACCCCAAGTACCACGACAATTGACGCGTAGTACCACTACTTTTGCCGTGTACATCTATCGTCGCCGATGACCCATGTAGCACAAACGCGAGATGTGTACCACTACTTCCCCCATCGTTGTGATTACCTCTGCCGACCCCGACCATCGGAGCATGTACGACTACCATCACGAAGACCGGTGGACCATACCATGTCAAGTTCCACTACCATCACGAGTACCACTATCATTGACCCTCGAAGCCTCCGTGGACGTCTACTTCCTCGCCGTGACCCCGAACATATACAGAAAATTATGCGACTAAGAACGTGAATGACTACCATCGCCGTGAAACACTACCATCGCCGAGGACCGATAGTACCACTACTTCCACTACGACCGTACCGGGAATGTCTACTTGCTCTACATTGCACTAAACCTGAACCATCCCGTTTGCACACTTCGAAGGTATAACCGCCGAGATGATGACCCGTGGACTAATGCATGAGTGTATGAGATGCATGTTTGGATGTTGTACCCGCCCGTGAACGTTAGTTGTTCCTCCTCGTTTCCACGCCGTCGATCCGTGGGAACCCGATATCCAGGATCACCCCACCATCCGGGCATGACACGCTCCCGTAATTTTTCCTTTTGCACCGGTATCTCCATGAGCTACCGGAACCGATATGTTGCCGTGGCATCATTTTCGGATTCATTGCCGTGGCACCCCTTTCGATTCCTCCATGATGACAAATGCCTCTTAACCTGCTCATGTCAACATTTTCATAAAATTGCATAAACTTGAACATGTCATCCGCATCATGATAATAACATTTAATATGTTTAAAATTGTTGTTGCATTAAATTGCTAAATGCATGTGGGGGTTATCGGAATTGTTGTTTATTGTTTCCGTCCTCATTTAAAATGCCTAACTATGTATTTTACTCATGCTTCACCTCTTGCCATGCTTAACAACATTTAATATTGTTGGGTACCTAAACGAGAGAGAACTAAATAAGTCGTGTGGTGTTTCATCAATATGCAACTCGTTGCATATTGTGCTCCACTTAATTTGTAGTGTTGTTTGTTGCACTTTTCCATGCCATGCCTCATTAATCTGGATATGCATCATACTTGGTTGTGCATCGTGTCATGTTTATGTGATGGTTGTTTACTATGTTGTTTGCTTTTTTCCGGGTTGTTTCTCTTGTTAGCTTCGGTTTCCTTCCGGAGTTGTGAGGATCCGTTTGACTACGTCCATTTGTCTTCTTCATGGAATCGTTATTCTTCCTTGCGGGATCTCAGGCAAGATGACCATACCCTCGAAATCACTTCTATCTTTGCTTGCTAGTTGTTCGCTCTATCGCTATGTCGCGTTACCTACCACTTTCTGTATCATGCCTCCCATATTGCCATGTCAAGCCTCTAACCCACCTTTCCTAGCAAACTGTTGTTTGGCTATGTTACCGCTTTTGCTCAGCCCCTCTTATAGCGTTGCTAGTTATAGGTGAAGATGAAGTTTGTTCCATGTTGGAACATGCATTTGTTGGGATATCATTATTATATCTAATTCACTTTAATTCATCTATATACTTGGTAAAGGGTGGAAGGCTCGGCCTTGTGCCTGGTGTTTTGTTCCACTCTTGCCACCCTAGATTCTGTCATACCGGTTTTATGTTCCTTGATTTTGTGTTCCTTACGCGGTTGGGTGTTATGGGAACTCCTCCAGCAAGGCCCAACCTTGGTTTTACATTTTCCTAACAACCTATTACCCTTCCCTTGGGTCAGCCAACCCGAGGGTCATCTTTATTTTAACCCCCCGGGCCAGTGCTTCTCAAAGTGTTGGTCCGAACTAGAGCACCGTTCGGGACCTTCCCTTGGCAACTTGGGTTATGTTGGTACATGTACGCTTAGCTTATCCGGTGTGCCCTGAAAACGAGATATGTGCAGCTCCTGTCAGGATTTGTCGGCACATCCGGGTGGTCTTGCTAGTCTTGTTTTAGCATTGTCAAAATGTCTTTTAACCGGGATTTAGAGTCTGATCGGGTCTTCCCAGGAGAAGGAATATCCTTCGTTGACCGTGAGAGCT
Organism: Triticum urartu; assembly: GCF_056163025.1. NCBI lineage: Eukaryota > Viridiplantae > Streptophyta > Magnoliopsida > Poales > Poaceae > Triticum > Triticum urartu. Next base: position 240,932,465 of record NC_141874.1, on the reverse strand, counting down.
TGTGATGGGCTAAGTTGGGACACCCCTGCAGGGTATAAACTTTCGAGAGTCATGCCCGCAGTTATGTGGCAGGTGGGAATTTGTTAATGTCCGGTTGTAGAGAACTTGACACGTGACTTAATTAAAAATGCATCAACCGCGTGTGTAGCCATGATGGTCTCTTTTTGGCGGAGTCTAGGAAGTGAACACGGTTTTTGTGTTATGTTTGAACGTAAGTAGTTTCAGGATCACTTCTTGATCATTTCTAGTTTCATGACCGTGCGGTGCTTCTCTTCTCGCTCTCTTTTGCATATGTTAGCCACCATATATGCTAGTGCTTGATGCCGCTCTACCTCACTACCTTTTCCTACCCATAAGATTAAATAGTTGATGACCCACAAGTATAGGGGATCTATCGTTGTCCTTTTGATAAGTAAGAGCGTCGAACCCAACGAGGAGCAGAAGGAAATGATAAGCGGTTTTCAGCAAGGTATTCTCTGCAAGCACTGAAATAAAAGGTAACATATAGTTTTGTGATAGGATAATTTGTAACGTGTAACAAGTAACAAAAGTAAATAAAGTGCAGCAAGGTGGCCCAATCCTTTTTGTAGAAAAGGACAAGCCTAGACAAACTCTTATATAGAGAAAAGCGCTCCTAATGACACATGGGAATATCGTCAAGCTAGTTATCATCATGTTCATATGATTCGCGTTCGGTACTTTGATAATTTGGTATGTGGATGGACCGGTGCTTGGGTACTGTCCTTACTTGGACAAGCATCCCACTTATGATTAACCTCTATTGCAAGCATCCGCAACTACAACAAAAGTATTAAGGTAAACCTAACCATAGCATGAAACATATGGATCCAAATCAGCCCCTTACGAAGCAATGCATAAACTAGGGTTTAAGCCTATGTCACTCTAGCAACCCATCATCTACTTATTACTTCCCAATGCCTTCCTCTGGGCCCAAATAATGGCGAAGTGTCCTGTAGTCGACGTTCACACAACACCACTAGATGAGAGACAACATACATCTCATCAAAATATCGAACAAATACCCAATTCACATGACCACTAATAGCAAGACTTCTCCCATGTCCTCAGGAACAAACGTAACTACTCACAAAGCATATTCATGTTCATAATAAGAGGGGTATTAATATGCATATAGGATCTGAACATATGATCTTCCACCAAATAAACCAACTACCATCAACTACAATGAGTAATCAACACTACTAGCAATCCACAGGTACCAATCCCGGACTTGGAGAAAAGAATTGGATACAAGAGATGAGCTAGGGTTTTGAGAGGAGACGGTGCTAGTGAAGATGTTGATCGAGGTTGCCCTCTCCCGATGAGAGAAGCGTTGGTGATGATGATGGCGATGAATTACCCCTCCCGTAGGGAAGTATCCCCGGCAGAACAGCTCCACCGGAGCCCTAGATTGGTTACGCCAAGGTTCCGCCTCGTGGCGACGGAGTCTCGTCCGGAAAGATGGCTTATGATTTTTCCTCATCGAAAGACTCCATATAGCAGAAGATGGCCATCAGAGGGCCACCAGGGGGCCCACGAGGTAGGGGGCGCACCCAGGGGGTAGGGCGCACGCCCCACCCTCGTGGGCAGGGTGTGGACCCCCTGGTGAACTTCTTCTGCTCAGTATTTTTTATATATTCTGAAAATGACTTCCGTGAAGTTTTAGGACTTTTGGAGCTGTGCAGAATAGGTCTCTAATATTTGCTCCTTTTCCATCCCAGAATCCCAGCTGCCGGCATTCTCCCTCTTTATGTAAACCTTGTAAAATAAGAGAGAATAGGCATAAGTATTGTGACATAATGTGTAATAACAGCCCATAATGCAATAAATATCGGTATAAAATCATGATGCAAAATGGATGTATCAACTCCCCCAAGCGAAAGCCGAAATCGAAAAATATGTCCACATGTTTAGAGATAGAGGTGTTGATAAAAATAAAATACGGACATGTAACACTCCGGATGTAACTTTCCCTATTTGTACTCCAACTATTGCCGTTTCTGGCGTTAAGTTATATTTATTTCCTCGGGTTCGGGTTTTTGTCTCCGTGTGTTGTTGTCGTTGTCATGCATCTCATATCATGTCATCATGTGCATTGCATTTGCATACGTGTTCGTCTCATGCATTCGAGCATTTTTCCCGTTGTCCGTTTTGCAATCCGGTGCTTCGTTCTCCTCCGGTGGTCATTTCTACCATTCTTTCATGTGTGGGGATTAAACATTTCCGGATTGGACCGAGACTTGCCAAGCGTCCTTGGTTTACTACCGGTAGACCGCCTATCAAGTTTCGTATCATTTGGACTTCGTTTGATACTCCAACGGTTAACCGAGGGACCGAAAAGGCCTCGTGTGTGTTGCATCCCAACACCCCTCCATTTTGGCCCAAAACCCACCTAACTCTGCTCCATCATCTAGAGCGTTCGATCACGATCGCGTGGCCGAAAACCGCACCTCATTTGGACTCTCCTAGCTCCTTCTACCCCTATATATAGATCCCCACATTCCAAATCCCGGGCAAAACCCTAAATCCGCTCCTCCTCGCGCCGCCGGACACCGTCCACGCCGGATCGGATGTGTCCGACCTGCGCGCCGCCCGCCCGCAGCCACTCCGGGCATGCCACGTGGCCGCCGCCTCCCACCGCCGCCGGAGCCCGCACGGGCCCGTAGCCGGCCCTCCCCGGCCCATCGTCGCGCCGCCCGCGCCCTCCTCCTCCACAGCGCCGTGCCCGCGCCCGCCGCAATCTGCCGCCTTCCCGCCGGCGCGCCGCCGCTCGCCGCCCGCCGCACCGGAGCAGCCGCCGCCCCGCGCCGCCTAGGTCGTCGTCGGCCGCTCCGACCGCCACCACCGCGGCGACCCGAGGCGGCGCCGCCACCGCCATCGCCATCGCCGGCCCCGCCTCCTTCTCTACTCCAGCCGCCGCCTCGCGTCCCCCTCCGGCGACTCCTCCGGTCGACGAACCTCGGGCTCCGTGCGATACCGATCTAGATCTGGCGTGAACAGTAAACCCTAACCCTAGGTCGTTTTTTTCACCAAGTCCCAGAAATTTCAGTCCATGTGCACATGTTCGCGGCTCCGTAACTTTGCATCCGTAGCTCCGATTCATGCAAATAGCATATAAAAATGTTCATCTCAGAGAGTACATCATTTCATTCCATTGCATCATTTTCATCTGAGTTCATCTTGATGCCCGAAATTCTGTTAGAAGTGGGCTACTTGAGTTAATTGTCAGGTCTGCTACTCCGTTTAGCACTTTTGTCATTTTTGCCATGATTATTGTGTGCATGATATGCCCGTGAGTTATACATATGTTTTGTTAAGGGTTTCGTCATCTTTCCAGAGGTGTAACCCATGTATTTTTAGGATGTGTGTGGTGACTTGTGCAAGCTTGCAAAGTGGTGCACTTGCTAATTCTGTTTTCAGGGACTTAGTGATTTCACTAAGTCCTGGAGCTGTTTATCTCATGATGCCATATATTCATGTTGTTTCCTAGTGATCCGTACCTCTTTTGGGGATGATCAGTAAGGATGTTTTGTTAATATTGTAGTGATCTATCCATCCATGTCTTTGTTTGCAATTATACAGCACCCTAGCTTGAGTCAATCGTTCTCTACTTTTGCTACTTTTTGAATCTGGGCAGATTGTCAACTTGTTTGCAATTTTGCCGGTGATGTTGTAGTTGATCCGTGCATGCTATGCTATTGTTCTTGCCATGTCTAGCTTGCTTTTGTGCCTTCTTGATGGATGTATGCTTGTCTTGCCATGACTTGCACCGTAGTGAGTGCATCGAGCTCGTAAACATGCCTACTTGAGTTATATTTCAGCATGTGTCAGTTTTCACTAAGTCTGTGAGCTGATTATGTTTTTGCTATGTTCAAATGCTTGCAATTGTATTTTCTGATCCCTTTTGGCTCAAGGTCACTAAGGTACTTTTGTTAAGCTCTTTGAGTAGCTCCATGCCATGCTTTACTTTGCCATTTTCAGGTCCTGTAGCATGTAGTTTTGTTGCTCCGAAGAGGGCTACCTGATCTGAAATTCCAGGCAAGTGTTAATTTCACTAAGTCTGAGATCTGTTTGCCATTTGCATTTTTGCCATGCTTGTTTGAACCTGTTAATGGATGAATTGGCCATAGCTCAGTGCTAGACTTTTGTTAAGCATCTTGTGTGCGTCCCTGCCTTGTATTTTGTTGTCATGTTTGGGTGCTGTAGCATGTTCATTTCGTTGCATTTAGATGCCTACTTGCTTTAAATCGCAGACCGGTGTCATTTTTGAATCGCTTGCCATTTCCAAACCGTAATTTCGATTCCGGCGTTCTTTATATCGTTTTCAAACGATTTCATCTCATCTTTCCATTGGCACATTTGTTTTTCCAAGTTGAGGCCAGGTTCATGCATTTCCTGTCATATCTTGCATTTTGCATCCCGCATCGCATTCCGCATAGCATATCATCTTTGCATTGTGTTGTTTGAGTTTGCACGTGGTTGATTGTATCCTTGTTGCTTGTTTGTCTTGTTTGGGTAGAGCCATTAGACGAGTTCGCTAACGAGGAGCCCGTTGAGTTTGCTTTTGAGGATCCAGTCAACTCTGACAACTGTGCAGGCAAGATGATCATACCCTCGAAATCACTACTATCTTTGCTATGCTAGTTTGCTCGCTCTGTTGCTATGCCAATGCTACGATGCCTACCACTTTCTTGAAAGCCTCCCAAATTGCCATGTAAAACCTCTAACCCACCTTGTCCTAGCAAACCGTTGATTGGCTATGTTATCGCTTTGCTCAGCCCCTCTTATAGCGTTGCTAGTTGCAGGTGAAGATTGAAGGCCGTTCCTTGTTGGAAAATTTATTTACTTGTTGGGATATCATTATGTTATCTTGCTACCTTAATGCATCTATATACTTGGTAAAGGGTGGAAGGCTCGGCCTCTCGCCTAGTGTTTTGTTCCACTCTTGCCGCCCTAGTTCCCGTCATATCGGTGTTATGTTCCCGGATTTTGCGTTCCTTACGCGGTTGGGTTATAATGGGAACCCCTTGATAGTTCGCCTTGATTAAAGCTTTTCCAGCAATGCCCAACCTTGGTTTTACCATTTGCCACCTAGCCTTTTCTTTCCCTTGGGTTCTGCAGACTCAAGGGTCATCATTATTTTAACCCTCCCGGGCCAGTGCTCCTCTGAGTGTTGGTCCAAACTAGAGTCCTGTGCAGCGCCCCCTCGGGCAAACTCGAGGTTTGGTTTTAGTTGTATGGAGAGCTCATCTGAGTGTGCCCTGAGAACGAGATATGTGCAGCTCCTATCGGGATTTGTCGGCACATTCGGGCGGTGTTGCTGGTCTTGTTTTAACCTGTCGAAGTGTCTTGAATTACCGAGATACCGAGTCTGATCGGAACGTCTTTGGAGGAGGTCTATTCCTTCGTTGACCGTGAGAGCTTGTCATGGGCTAAGTTGGGACTCCCCTGCAAGGATTGAACTTTCGAAAGTCGTGCCCGCGGTTATGGGTAGATGGGAATTTGTTAATGTCTGGTTGTAGATAACTTGAACCTTAACTTAATTAAAATGAATCAACTGAGTGTGTTACCGTGATGGCCTCTTCTCGGCGGAGTCCGGGAAGTGGACACGGTGTTGGAGTAATGTTTGCGCAGGTTGCTCTCTAGTTTCTCGCTCGCGCTTTGCCTCCTCTTCTCGCTCTCTTTTGCGGATAAGTTAGCCACCATACTTGCTAGTCGCTTGCTGCAGCTCCACCTATATTTTACCTTTCCTTACCTACAAGCTTAAATAGTCTTGATCGCGAGGGTGCGAGATTGCTGAGTCCCTGTGGCTCACAGATTACTATTACACCAGATGCAGGGCCTGATGATTCCACTCCAGGAGACGCGTATGAGCTCAAGTGGGAGTTCGACGAAGACTCTCAACGTTACTATGTTTCCTTTCCCGATGATCAGTAGTGGTGCCCAGTTGGGGGTGAACGGGACCGTTGTCGCATGTTGGGTTCTCTTTTATTTTGGCGCCATAGTCGGGCCACGAGTGTTTGGATGATGTAATGTTATTTATGTACTTGATTGACATGGCGAGTGTAAGCCAACTATGTTATCTCCCCTTTATTATTTATATTACATGGGATGTTGTGAACATTGCCTAACTTGCGACATATGCCTTCAATGCGATTATGTCTCTAAGTCGTGCCTCGACACGTGGGAGCAATAGGCGCATCGAGGGTGTTACAAGTTGGTAATCAGAGCCTTCCCCGACCTTAGGAGCCCCATTGCTTGATCGTTTTTAGCGGCCGAGTTGTGTCCAGAAAAATGTTTTGAGTCTTTTAGGAATTATATATCGGAGAGATTAGGAATTCTTTTTTACTTCCCAGTCTCCTCATCGCTCTGGTAAGGCATCCTGACGTAGATTTTTGACTTTTCTCTTCTCAAATTTCGACAATTTTTTTTTAGGATCACGCGGGTATCTTGGAATCGTTCTGATGGTTTTATGATGAGAACATTGTCTTGGTGCCTCCTGTCAGGGGTTTAGTGGAAGTGTCCCGGGGAGTTGAGCTCTGAGGTGTTGTCATCATAATTTTATCGTTGCAGTTCTGGAATACCTGAGTCTAGTACGCCGACATCGAAAATCTCTTTTATGTAGTTCGTTGGTGAGATAACCTCGACGCCACCCAGTACTGGGGCGGGAGTTCGGGAGTATCGCCATAACTTGTATAACGGATGCTTTTCGAAGGTTGAGGTAGATGGTTTCCGAAGGTTTCTTGGTTATGTGTTGAAGGATGGATACAGCTGGATGTAGGATTTGCTAGTTTGGGTGAGATATTATGGTTCCCCTGTATCCCCAACACCTGATTGCATAACCAGAAAGGTTCGGGAGTTTCATAGGTGGGAATTCTAGTAGCTCTAGTTTTTCTTCCACGGATATTGGTTTGAGATTGGGATTTCTTACCGATTATTCGTTCTTGATCCGTGCCTTGTCGATTTATTTCTCTACCTTAATTCTACATGGCTTCTCAATTTATGGATATGTGACCATTTCAAGAGGAATGCATTCGTTCATTTTGTTCGGATGTGAAGACTTTATGTTGAAATTTTCATTCCGTTGGATTCAGCTTCAATATTTGTCTATCAATGTGCTAATGGTGGTCAACCTCTTCAGGATGGCTCCTCCAACGTGCACGACTCCGAATCCTGATCCGCCACCACCTCCACCTCCTCCAGAGGCATGGCAAGCTGTGATGGCCGCAACCAATGCAAACACACAGTTCATCATGCAAATTCTTCAAGAGCGCAATCAAGGCAACCAAGGGAATCAAGGCAGCAATCATAGTCACTTTGCTACACTCAACCAGTTCCTTGCTAACGGGCCAAGGACTCTCAGCAATTGTGTTGAGGCAACTGATGCTGATGATTGGCTAGTGGATCTGTGCAAGCATTTCGAGTGCAGTAACGTCAGGCTTGAGGACTTTGTTAAGTTCGCTTCCTTCCAACTCAAAGATCAAGCTACAGAATGGTTCCAGCAGTACAAGGACTCTAGAGGTGGACGTGTTATCACTTGGGATGATTTCCGTCGAGATTTCCGAGCTCATCATATTCCCAGAGCGTGGTTGAAAGAAAGCATGAGGAATTCCGCAATCTGAAGCAAGGCTCTTTGTCTGTCTATGACTACAACAAGTTGTTCCAGAAGCTCGCTCGCTTTGCCAAGCAGGACATCCTTAATGACAAGAGCATGATATACCAGTTCAGGGGTGGTCTCAGAGAAGATATCCAGCTCGCTCTTGTTCTCTTCGAGCCCTTGAGATACAATGAGTTCTACAACATGGCACTGAAGCAAGAGGCTGCTCAGTTGAGGTTTGATGCTTCCATGAAGCAAGTTAGAGATATTACACCTTCTTCCTCTACTCAAGTGGCCAAGTAGCAGAAGTATTGGCTTCCTCCTCCTCTGTTTCGTCAGCCGTATCAGCAGAAGAGCAAAGGTGGCAGTGGTTCTTCCCACCCACCCAACCATGGCTTTCAGAACAAGACTTCGTCTCAAGCTCCAAGATCGAGTGCTCCGTATCACCGTCCGCTTTCAGAGGTCACGTGCAACAAGTGCCAACAGAAGGGTCACTATGCCAACAAGTGTTTCAACCAGAGGCGTCTTCCTCCTCCTCCTCCTGTCAGATCGGCAAGTACAGCTGTGGTCAAGCATAACCCCAAGTCCGCCGAGGTCAACTTGCTGAATGCAGCTCAGGCAGAGGAATCACCAGATGTGAACATGGGTAACCTTCCTGTTAATGATATTCCTGCAAAAGTTCTTTTTGACACGGGTGCATCGCATTGTTTCATCTCGAGGCCATTTGTTTCTAAGCATGAGTTGCCTTTACAAGATTTGCCTAGACAGTTATCTGTTGTTTCTCCGGGTAAATTCATGAATGCAAGTGCTATTGCCCCAGATGTTTCTATCACTTTGGGCGATTACAAGTTTCTCTCTTCTCCGGTGGTTCTTGGTAACTCGGATATTCATCTTATTCTCGGAATGGATTGGCTTTCTAAGCACAAGGCTCACCTTGATTGTGCAGCCAGGCAGATTCAATTGACTCATTCGTCTGAGGATGTAATTTTCTTTGCCGCTCGTGACGATACCATCCGTCTATTTTCTCTCAATGAGAAGGGTGAATTGGACGCTATCTCGCAAATTCCAGTTGTTTGCGAATATCAAGACGTCTTTCCAGAAGAGCTTCCAGGAATGCCTCTGCACCGGCCAGTCGAATTCGTTATTGATCTTGAGCCTGGCACGGAACCTGTGTGCAAACGTCCTTACAAGCTCGGACCTGAAGAGTTGAAGGAGCTGAAGAAGCAACTCGATATTCAAGACAAAATGGGTCTCATCCGGCCCAGTTCTTCTCTGTGGGGTTGTGGTGTTCTTTTTGTGAAGAAGAAGGATGGAACGGACCGACTTGGTGTTGATTACCGTCCAGTGAACAAGAAGACCATCAAGAACAAATATCCACTTCCCAACATCAATGAGCTATTCGAACAACTCAAAGGTGCCCAAGTATTCTCCAAGCTTGATCTCCGTATGGGTTATCACCAGATTCGAATCCGTGAGCAAGATATTCCCAAGACTGCCTTCAGGACAAGCTTTGGTTCATATGAATACACTGTCATGTCTTTTGGCCTCGTCAACGCTCCTCCGGTGTTCTCTCGCATGATGAACTTCATCTTCAACGCCTACACCAATGACTTCGTTTTGGTCTATCTCGACGACATTCTGGTTTTCTCGAAGAACAAGGAAGATCATGCCAAGCACTTGCGTTTGGTTCTTGATAAGCTCAGGGAACATCAGTTCTACGCCAAGTTCTCCAAGTGTGAGTTTTGGCTCGATGAGGTTCTTTATCTTGGTCATATCATCTCTGCCAAGGGCATTGCCATGAATCCTGAGAAGGTGTCTGCAATTGTGAATTGGGAACCTCCTTAGAACATGAAGCAACTCCGCAGTTTTCTCGGTCTCGCAAGCTATTGCCGGAGATTCGTTGAAAACTTTTCTAAGATCGCGAAGCCTCTCTCAAATCTTCTTCAGAAGCACGTCAAGTACGTTTGGTCTCCGGAGTGTGACATTGCTTTCAACACTTTGAAAGAGAAATTGATCACTGCTCCAGTTCTGACTCCACCTGATGAATCCAAGTCGTACGAGGTCTTTTGTGATGCCTCTCTCCAAGGTCTTGGCGCGGTATTGATGTAAGAGAAGAAAGTTGTTGCTTATACATCTCGCCAGTTGAAGCCTAATGAGAAGAACTACCCCACTCATGATCTCGAGTTGGCGGCAGTTGTGCATGCTCTTTTGACTTGGAGACATCTTCTATTGGGAAGAAAAGTGGACATTTTCACTGATCACAAGAGGCTCAAGTACATCTTCACTCAGCCTAATCTCAACCTCAGGCAAACTCGATGGGTCGAAATGATTCAAGAGTATAATCCGAGTATTGAGTACACTTCAGGCAAGGCCAATGTGATTGCTGACGCTTTGAGCAGGAAAGCTTACTGCAACAGTCTGATTCTCAAGCCTTATCAACCCGAGCTTTGTGAAGCTTTCCGGAAACTTAACCTGCAAGTTGTTCCTCAAGGTTTCCTCGCCAACCTTCAAGTCTCTCCTACCTTGGAAGACCAGATTCGCCAAGCCCAGATTCTTGATGCTATGGTGAAAAAGGTGAAGATTGGGATTGCCAAGAGTCAGTCCAAGTACAAGTGCTACCGCCTTGATGACAAGGACACTCTCTTCTTCGAGGATCATATTGTTGTACCCAAAGGTGACCTTCATAAAGTGATCATGAACGAGGCTCAAAATTCTCTCCTCTCCATCCACCCTGGGAGCACGAAGATGTATCAGGACCTCAAGCAAGCTTATTGGTGGACTCGAATGAAGCACGAGATCGCTCAATTCGTGAATGAATGTGATGTCTGCAGAAGAGTGAAGGCAGAACACCAAAGGCCAGCTGGTCTCCTCCAACCTCTTGCCATTCCAGAATGGAAGTTTGACCACATTGAAATGGACTTCGTGACTGGGTTTCCAAAGTCCAAGCGTGGCAATGATGCTATATTCGTTGTCATCGACAAACTCACCAAAGTGGCTCACTTTCTGCCTATCAAAGAGTCGATCACTTCAGCTCAATTGGCGGAACTCTATACCTCTCGGATTGTCTCTCTGCATGGTATTCCTCAAGTGATCTCTTCAGACCATGGTAGCATCTTTACCTCAAAGTTTTGGGATTCTTTTCAGAAGGCCATGGGCACCAACATCCGCTTCAGCACAGCTTTCCATCCTCAAACTAGCGGTCAAGTCGAGCGTGTCAACCAGATTCTTGAAGATATGCTCAGGGCTTGTGTGATCTCCTTCGGCATGAAGTGGGAGGATTGTCTTCCTTATGCTGAATTCTCCTACAACAACAGTTTTCAAGCAAGTTCGGGCAAGGCCCCATTTGAAATTCTGTATGGCAGGAAGTGCCGTACCCCTCTCAACTGGTCTGAAACCGGTGAACGTCAGCTACTAGGTAATGACTTAATCACAGAAGCAGAAGAAATGTGCAAAGTCATTCGTGATAACCTCAAAGCAGCCCAATCTCGCCAGAAAAGCTACTATGATAGTAAGCACCATGATTTGACTTTCGAGATCGGAGATCATGTTTACCTCCGTGTCTCTCCTATGAAAGGTACTCGTCGCTTCGATATCAAAGGGAAGCTTGCCCCTAGATACGTGGGACCTTTCAAGATTGTCAGCAAGAGAGGCGACCTCGCCTATCAACTCGAGCTTCCTTCAAATTTTGCAAATGTTCATGACGTGTTCCATGTCTCTCAGCTTCGAAAGTGCTTCAAGACTCCTGACCGCACCGTCAACTTCGAGGACATTGAGCTCCAAGAAGATCTCTCTTATCGTGAGCACCCAGTTGCTATTCTTGAAGAGACTGAACGCAAGACTTGCAACAAGTCGATCAAATTTCTCAAAGTCAAGTGGTCACACCATTCCGACCGTAAAGCCACCTGGGAACGCGAGGATCACCTCCGTTCTGAGTACCCGGCGTTCTTTCAGTCCTAGATCTCGGGACGAGATCCTTTCGTAGTGGTGGAGTGTTGTAACACCTCGGATGTAACTTTCCCTATTTGTACTACAACTCTTGCCGTTTCCGGCGTTAAGTTATATTTATTTCCTCAGGTTTGGGTTTTGTCTCATGTGTGTTGGTGTCGTTGTCATGCATCTCATATCATGTCATCATGTGCATTGCATTTGCATACGTGTTCGTCTCATGCATTCGAGCATTTTTCCCGTTGTCCGTTTTGCAATCCAGCGCTTCTTTCTCCTCCGGTGGTCATTTCTACCTTTCTTTCATGTGTGGGGATTAAACATTTCCGGATTGGACCGAGACTTGCCAAGCGGCCTTGGTTTACTACCGGTAGACCGCCTGTCAAGTTTCGTATCATTTGGACTTCGTTTGATACTCCAACGGTTAACCGAGGGACCGAAAAGGCCTCGTGTGTGTTGCAGCCCAACACCCCTCCATTTTGGCCCAAAACCCACCTAACTCTGCTCCATCATCTAGAGTGTTCGATCACGATTGCGTGGCCGAAAACCGCACCTCATTTGGACTCTCCTAGCTCCCTCTACCCCTATATATAGATCCCCACATTCCAAATCCCGGGCAAAACCCTAAATCCGCTCCTCCTCGCGCCGCCGGACACCGTCCACGCCGGATCGGACATGTCCAACCTGCGCGCCGCCCGCCCGCAGCCACTCCGGGCGTGCCACGTGGCCGCCGCCTCCCACCGCCGCCGGAGCCCGCACGGGCCCGTAGCCGGCCCTCCCCGGCCCATCGCCGCGCTGCCCGCGCCCTCCTCCTCCACGGCGCCGCGCCCACGCCCGCCGCCATCCGCCGCCTTCCCGCCGGCGCGCCGCTGCTCGCCGCCCGCCGCACAGGAGCAGCCGCCGCCCCGCGCCACCCAGGTCGTCGTCGGCCGCCCCGACCGCCACCACCGCGGCGACCCGAGCCGGTGCCGCCACCGCCATCGCCATCGTCGGCCCCGCCTCCTTCTCTACTCCGGCCACCGCCCCGCGTCCCCCTCCGGCGAATCCTCCGGCCGACGAACCTCGGCTCCTTGCGATCCCGATCTAGATCTGGCGTGAACAGTAAACCCTAACCCTAGGTCGTTTTTTCACTAAGTCCCAGAAATTTCAGTCCATGTGCACATGTTCGCGGCTCCGTAACTTTGCATCCGTAGCTCTGATTCATGCAAATGGTATATCAAAATGTTCATCTCAGAGAGTACATCATTTTATTCCATTGCATAATTTTCATTTGAGTTCATCTTGATGCCCGAAATGCTGTTAGAAGTGGGCTACTTGAGTTAATTGTCAGGTCTGCTACTCCGTTTAGCACTTTTGTCATTTTTGCCATGATTATTGTGTGCATGATATGCCTGTGAGTTCTACATATGTTTCGTTAAGGGTTTTGTCATCTTTCCAGAGGTGCAACCCATGTATTTTTAGGATGTGTTTGTTGACCTGTGCAAGCTTGCAAAGTGGTGCACTTGCTAATTCTGTTTTCAGGGACTTAGTGATTTCACTAAGTCCAGGAGCTGTTTATCTCATGATGCCATATGTTCATGTTGTTTCCTAGTGATCCGTGCCTCTTTTGGGGATGATCAGTAAGGATGTTTTGTTAATATTGTAGTTATCTATCCATCCATGTATTTGTTTGCAATTATAGAGCACCCTAGCTTGAGTCAATCGAGCTCTACTTTTGCTACTTTGTGAATCTGGGCAGATTGTCAACTTGTTTGCAATTTTGCGGGTGATGTTGTAGTTGATCCGTGCATGCTATGCTATTTTTCTTGCCATGTATAGCTTGAATTTTGTGCCTTCTTGATGGATGTATGCTTGTCTTGCCATGAATTGCACCGTAGTGAGTGCATCGAGCTCATAAACATGCCTACTTGAGTTATATTTTAGCATGTGTCAGTTTTCACTAAGTCTATGAGCTGATTATGTTTTTGCTATGTTCACATGCTTGCAATTGTTTTTTCTGATCCCTTTTGGCTCAAGGTCACTAAGGGACTTTTGTTAAGCTCTTTGAGTATCTCCATGCCATGCTTTACTTTGCCATGTTAAGGTCCTGTAGCATGTAGTTTTGTTGTTCCGAAGAGGGCTACCTGATCTGAAATTCCAGACAAGTGTTAATTTCACCAAGTCTGAGATCTGTTTGCCATTTGCATTTTTGCCATGCTTGTTTGAACCTGTTAATGGATGAATTGGCCGTAGCTCAGTGCTAGACTTTTGTTAAGCATCTTGTGTGCGTCCCTGCCATGTATTTTTTTGTCATGTTTGGGTGCTGTAGCATGTTCATTTCATTGCATTTAGATGCCTACTTGCTGTAAATCGCAGACCGGTGTCATTTTTGAATCGCTTGCCATTTCCAAACCGTAACTCCGATTCCGGCGTTCTTTATATCGTTTTCAAGCGATTTCATCTCATCTTTATAGTGGAACATTTGGTTTTCCAAGTTGAGGCCAGGTTCATGCATTTCCTGTCATATCTTGCAATTTGCATCCCGCATCGCATTCCGCATAGCATATTATCTTTGCATTGTGTTGTTTGAGTTTGCACGTGGTTGATTGTATCCTTGTTGCTTGTTTGTCTTGTTTGGGTAGAGCCATTAGACGAGTTCGCTAACGAGGAGCCCGTCGAGTTTGCTTTTGAGGATCCAGTCAACTCTGACAACTGTGCAGGCAAGATGATCATACCCTCGAAATCACTACTATCTTTGCTATGCTAGTTTGCTCGCTCTTTTGCTATGCCAATGCTACGATGCCTACCACTTGCTTGCAAGCCTCCCAAATTTCCATGTCAAACCTCTAACCCACCTTGTCCTAGCAAACCGGTGATTGGCTATGTTACCGCTTTGCTCAGCCCCTCTTATAGCGTTGCTAGTTGCAGGTGAAGATTGAAGGCCGTTCCTTGTTGGAACATTTATTTACTTGTTGGGATATCATTATGTTATCTTGCTACCTTAATGCATCTATATACTTGGTAAAGGGTGGAAGGCTCGGCCTCTCGCCTAGTGTTTCGTTCCACTCTTTCCGCCCTAGTTCCCGTCATATCGGTGTTATGTTCCCGGATTTTGCGTTCCTTACGCGGTTGGGTTATAATGGGAACCCCTTGATAGTTCACCTTGATTAAAGCTTTTCTAGCAATATCCAACCTTTGTTTTACCATTTGCCACCTAGCCTTTTCTTTCCCTTGGGTTCTGTAGACTCAAGGGTCATCATTATTTTAACCCCCCCCCGGGCCAGTGCTCCTCTGAGTGTTGGTCCAAACTAGAGTCCTGTGTAGCGCCCCCTCGGGGAAACTCGAGGTTTGGTTTTAGTTGTATGGAGAGCTCATCTGAGTGTGCCCTGAGAACGAGATATGTGCAGCTCCTATCGGGATTTGTCGGCACATTCGGGCGGTGTTGCTGGTCTTGTTTTAACCTGTCGAAGTGTCTTGAATTACCGAGATACCGAGTATGATCGGAACATCTTGGGAGGAGGTCTATTCCTTCTTGACCGTGAGAGCTTGTCATGGGCTAAGTTAGGACTCCCCTGTAGGGATTGAACTTTCGAAAGCCGTGCCCGCGGTTATGGGCAGATGGGAATTTGTTAATGTCTGGTTGTAGATAACTTGAACCTTAACTTAATTAAAATGAATCAACTGAGTGTGTTACCGTGATGGCCTCTTCTCGGCGGAGTCTGGGAAGTGGACACGGTGTTGGAGTAATGTTTGCGCAGGTTGCTCTCTAGTTTCTCGCTCGCGCTTTGCCTCCTCTTCTCGCTCTCTTTTGCGGATAAGTTAGCCACCATACTTGCTAGTCGCTTGCTGCAACTCCACTTATATTTTACCTTTCCTTACCTACAAGCTTAAATAGTCTTGATCGCGAGGGTGCGAGATTGCTGAGTCCCTGTGGCTCACAGATTACTATTACACCAGATGCAGGGCCTGTTGATTCCACTCCACGAGACGCGTATGAGCTCAAGTGGGAGTTCGACGAAGACTCTCAATGTTACTATGTTTCCTTTCCCGATGATCAGTAGTGGTGCCCAGTTGGGGGTGAACGGGACCGTTGTCGCATGTTGGGTTCTCTTTTATTTTGGTGCCGTAGTCGGGCCATGAATGTTTGGATGATGTAATGTTATTTATGTACTTGATTGACGTGGCGAGTGTAAGCCAACTATGTTATCTCCCCTTTATTATTTATATTACATGGGATGTTGTGAAGATTGCCTAACTTGCGACATATGCCTTCAATGCGATTATGTCTCTAAGTCGTGCCTCGACACGTGGGAGCTATAGTCGCATCGAGGGTGTTACAAGTTGGTAATCAGAGCCTTCCCCGACCTTAGGAGCCCCATTGCTTGATCGTTTTTAGCGGCCGAGTTATGTCCAGAAAAATGTTTCGAGTCTTTTAGGAATTATATATCGGAGAGATTAGGAATTCTTTTTACTTCCCAGTCTCCTCATCGCTCTGGTAAGGCATCCTGACATAGAGTTTTGAATTTCTCTTCTCAAATTTCAACAAGTTTGTTTTTAGGATCACGCGGGTATCTTGGAATCGTTCCGATGGTTTTATGATGAGAACATTGTCTTGGTGCCTCCTGTCAGGGGTTTAGTGGAAGTGTCCCGGGGAGTTGAGCTCTGAGGTGTTGTCATCATAATTTTATCATTGCAGTTCTGGAATAACTGAGTCTAGTACACCGACATCGAAAATCTCTTTTATGCAGTTCGTTGGTGAGATAACCTCGACGCCACCCAGTACTGGGGCGGGAGTTCGGGAGTATCGCCATAACTTGTATAATGGATGCTTTTCGAAGGTTGAGGTAGATGGTTTTCGAAGGTTTCTTGGTTATGTGTTGAAGGATGGATACAGCTGGATGTCGGATTTGCTAGTTTGGGTGAGATATTATGCTTCCCCTATATCCCCAACACCTGATTGCATAACCAGAAAGGTTCGGGAGTTTCATAGGTGGGAATTCTAGTAGCTCTAGTTTTTCTTCCACGGATATTGGTTTGAGATTGGGATTTCCTACCGATTATTCGTTCTTGATCCGTACCTTGTCGATTTATTTCTCTACCTTAATTCTACGTGGCCTCTCAATTTATGGATATGTGACCATTTCAAGAGGAATGCATTCGTTCATTTTGTTTGGATGTGAAGACTTTATGTTGCAATTTTCATTCCGTTGGATTCAGCTTCAATATTTGTCTATCAATGTGCTAATGGTGGTCAACCTCTTCAGGATGGCTCCTCCAACGCGCACGACTCCGAATCCTGATCCACCACCACCTCCACCTCCTCCAGAGGCATGGCAAGCTGTGATGGCCACAACCAACGCAAACACACAGTTGATCATGCAAATTCTTCAAAAGCGCAATCAAGGCAACCAAGGGAATTAAGGCAGCAATCAGAGTCACTTTGCTACACTCAACCAGTTCCTTGCTAACGGGCCAAAGACTCTAAGCAATTGTGTTGAGGAAACCGATGCTGACGATTGGCTTGTGGATCTGTGCAAGCATTTCGAGTGCAGTAACGTCAGGCCTGAGGACTTTGTTAAGTTCGCTTCCTTCCAACTCAAAGATCAAGCTGCAGAATGGTTCCAGCAGTACAAGGACTCCAGAGGTGGACGTGTTATCACTTGGGATGATTTCCATCGAGATTTCCGAGCTCATCATATTCCCCAGAGCATGGTTGAAAGAAAGCGTGAGGAATTCCGCAATCTGAAGCAAGGCTCTTTGTCTGTCTATGACTACAACAAGTTGTTCCAGAAGCTCGCTCGCTTTGCCAAGCAGGACGTCCCTGATGAGAAGAGCATGATATACTAGTTCAGGGGTGGTCTCAGAGAAGATATCCAGCTCGCTCTTGTTCTCTTCGATCCCTTGAGATACGATGAGTTCTACAACATGGCACTGAAGCAAGAGGCTGCTCAGTTGAGGTGTGATGCTTCCAAGAAGCAAGTCAGAGATGTTACTCCTTCTTCCTCTACTCAAGTGGCCAAGCAGCAGAAGTATTGGCTTCCTCCTCCTCTGTTTCGTCAGCCGTATCAGCAGAAGAGCAAAGGTGGCAATGGTTCTTCCCACCCACCCAACCCTGGCTTTCAGAACAAGACTTCGTCTCAAGCTCCAAGATCGAGTGCTCCGTATCACCGTCCGCTTTCAGAGGTCACTTGCAACAAGTGCCAACAGAAGGGTCACTATGCCAAAAAGTGTTTCAACCAGAGGCGTCTTCCTCCTCCTCCTGTCAGATCGGCAAGTACAGCTGTGGTCAAGCATAACCCCAAGTCCGCCAAGGTCAACTTGCTGAATGCAGCTCAGGCAGACGAATCACCAGATGTGATCATGGGTAACCTTCCTGTTAATGATATTTCTGCAAAAGTTCTTTTTGACACGGGTGCATCGCATTGTTTCATCTCGAGGCCATTTGTTTCTAAGCATGAGTTGCCTTTACAAGATTTGCCTAGACAGTTATCTGTTGTTTCTCCGGGTAAATTCATGAATGCAAGCGCTATTGCCCCAGATGTTTCTATCACTTTGGGCGATTACAAGTTTCTCTCTTCTCCGGTGGTTCTTGGTAACTCAGATATTGATCTTATTCTCCGAATGGATTGGCTTTCTAAGCACAAGGCTCAGCTTGATTGTGCAGCCAGGCGGATTCAATTGACTCATTCGTCTGAGGAGGTAATTGTCTTTGCCGCTCGTGACGATACCATCCGTCTGTTTTCTCTCAATGAGAAGGGTGAATTGGACGCTATCTCGCAAATTCCAGTCGTTTGCGAATATCAAGACGTCTTTCCAGAAGAGCTTCCAGGAATGCCTCCGCACCGGCCAGTCGAATTCGTTATTGATCTTGAGCCTGGCACGGAACCTGTGTGCAAACGTCCTTACAAGCTCGGACCTGAAGAGTTGAAGGAGCTGAAGAAGCAACTCGATATTCAAGAGAAAATGGGTCTCATCCGGCCTAGTTCTTCTCCGTGGGGTTGTGGTGTTCTTTTTGTGAAGAAGAAGGATGGAACGGACCAACTTTGTGTTGATTACCGTCCAGTGAACAAGAAGACCATCAAGAACAAATATCCACTTCCCAACATCAATGAGCTCTTCGAACAACTCAAAGGTGCCCAAGTATTCTCCAAGCTTGATCTCCGTATGGGTTATCACCAGATTCAAATCCGTGAGCAAGATATTCCCAAGACGGCCTTCAGGACAAGCTTTGGTTCATATGAATACACTGTCATGTCTTTTGGCCTCGTCAACGCTCCTCCGACGTTCTCTCGCATGATGAACTTCATCTTCAACGCCTACACCAATGACTTTGTTTTGGTCTATCTCGACGACATTTTGGTTTTCTCGAAGAACAAGGAAGATCATGCCAAGCACTTGCGTTTGGTTCTTGATAAACTCAGGGAACATCAGTTCTATGCCAAGTTCTCCAAGTGTGAATTTTGGCTCGATGAGGTTCTTTATCTTGGTCATATCATCTCTGCCAATGGCATTGCCGTGAATCCTGAGAAGGTGTCTGCAATTGTGAATTGGGAACCTCCTCAGAATGTGAAGCAACTCCGCAGTTTTCTCGGTCTCGCAAGCTATTGCCGAAGATTCCTTGAAAACTTTTCTAAGATCGCGAAGCCTCTCTCAAATCTTCTTCAGTAGCACGTGAAGTACGTTTGGTCTCCGGAGTGTGACTCCACCTGACTCCACCTGATGAATCCAAGCCGTACGAGGTGTTTGGAAGCACAAGTAGTATCTCTACTTGGTGCAAAGAATTTGGCTAGCATGAGGGGGAATGGCAAGCTCAATCATGTTGGGTGATCCGTGACAATATAATTTATCTCAGATGTAAGAAAACATAACCCATTACGTTGTCTTCCTTGTCCAACGTCAACTCTTTAGCATGTCATATTTTAATGAGTGCTCACACTCATAAAAGATGTCCATGATAGTGTATTTATATGTGAAGACATCTCTTTCTTTATTACTTCCTATTAATTGCAACGATGACCAAAACTATGTTTGTCAACTCTCAACAACTTTTATTCATCATACTCTTTCTATGTGAGCTCATTACTCTCCATAAGATCCATATGATCTCTTTGTTTTTTTATTCTTTCTCTTTTCTTTTGTTCACTCAAGATCATGGCAAAATAATCAAGCCCTTGACTCCACACTAATCTTTATTATATATGGCTCACGGACTCGATTACATAGAAGGATCATAAAGCAAGACTCACAACTAGATCATACTAAAACTTTATTCTACCAGATCAAGATATTACCAAAAGGATCGAACTAAGAAAAGACGGTAAAGATAGAAGTGATGGTGATACGATACCTGGGCACTCCCCCAAGCTTGGCAGTTGCCAAGGGGAGTGCCCATACCCATGTGATTATGTCTCCTTTGTTCGTGAAGAAGTTGATGGTTTTGTTGATGGCGTAGGCTTGTCATCCTTCTTCCAAGGCATAGGTTCACCATCATAGAAGGATGATCGAGTCTCCTGAAACCTCAAATCTGCAGCCAAACTCGTCCTCTTGAATATATATTCATACTCATAGTTTTAATTTTGCAGGTCATAGATCTGGGCTTGGAGGTGCTCGATTCTCATGAAGCTTGAAGATGGCCTCCCCAATGTCCTTGACGTCCATCTTGTGGTTGTTGTGAACTCTGTGATCATAATGTTATTGGAATCGAGTCCATGCTCCACCATCTCCTGGCACCTAAAACCTTCTTGCTCCAATGCCTTGGGCCTTGCCTCCGTGGTTCTGGTCTTCCTTGGTCCATCAACATCACGGATGTGTAACAACCCCTCATGCATCTCAATGGTTTGAGGGTGTTGCAGCACTTCCGCGAGGTAGGGGTTGATGACCTTCTCGAAGAACTGGTCCTTGGGGGCACTTGAAGACGACATGACGACCTGGATCTATCAGAAAAACAGCTCGAAACAAAGACGGGAGATTTTGCGTGATACGGTGGTTAAAACCTTCGGGAGGTTATATAATGAATTTTTACCGACCAAAATACATAACGTGTAAGAAAACGGAGTCCGGAGAGCACATGAGGTGCCCACGAGGTAGGGGTGCACGCCCTCCACCCTCGTGGAGCCCTCATGTCCTTCCCGGACTGCTTCTTATTTTTCTATTTTTCTATTTTTCTAAATATTCCAAAACGGAAGAAAATTGCCATTAGAACTATTTTGGAGCCGGTTTACTTACCGTACAACATACCTATTCCTTTTCGGAGTCTGAAACATTCCGGAAAGTGTCCCTTATGTATTCCTCCAGGGTTACGGTTTCAATAACATTGCCTTCAACATTTATAGGATAACCTGAGATATAATGTTTAATTCTTTGACCGTTCACCTCCTTCGGATTTGTGCCTTCGAAGTTGTTGATTTTTATGGCACCGGAACGATAGACCTCCTTGATAACATAAGGGCCTTCCCATTTAGAGAGAAGTTTTCCTGCAAAAAATCTTAAACGAGAGATGTATAGCAATACATAATGACCAACATTAAACTCACGCTTTTGTATTCTTTTGTCATGCCATCTTTTAACTTTTTCTTTAAATAATTTGGCATTCTCATAGGCTTGGGTTCTCCATTTATCAAGTGAGCTAATATCAAATAACCTCTTCTCACCGGCAAGTTTGAAATCATAATTGAGCTCTTTAATAGCCCAACATGCCTTATGTTCTAGTTCGAGAGGTAAGTGACATGCTTTTCCATAAACCATTTTATACGGAGACATACCGATAGGGTTTTTATATGCAGTTCTATAGGCCCATAATGCATCATCAAGTTTCTCGGACCAATTCTTTCTAGATCTATTAACAGTCTTTTGCAAAATTAATTCGAGTTCTCTATTACCCAATTCTACTTGACCACTAGAATGCGGGTGATACGGAGATGCAATTCTATGATTAACATCATACTTAGCAAGCACGGAAAGCACCATGAATAAAATGTGAACCACCATCAGTCATTAAATATCTAGGGACTCCAAACCTCAGAAAAATAACTTCTTTAAGCATCTTAATAGAAGTGTTATGATCAACACTACTAGTTGGAATAGCTTCTGCCCACTTAGTAATGTAATCAACAGCGACTAAAATATGTGTGTAACCGTTAGAGGCAGGAAAAGGTCCCATATAATCGAAGCCCCAAACATCAAATGGTTCAATAACAAGTGAATAATTCATAGGCATTTCTTGACGTCTACTAATATTACCAATTCTTTGACATTCATCACAATATACAACAAACTTACGGGCATCCTTGAAGAGAGTAGGCCAATAAAAACCGGATTGCAATACCTTGTGTACAGTTCTATCTCCAGCATGGTGTCCTCCATAAGCCTTGGAGTGACACTTGCGTAGGATCTGTTACTGTTCATGCTCAGGTACACAACGTCTAATAACACCATCAACTCCTTCTTTATAAAGATGTGGGTCATCCCAAAAGTAATGTCTCAAATCATAGAAGAACTTTTTCTTTTGCTGGTATGTGAAACTAGGTGGTATAAATTTAGCAACAATATAATTAGCATAATCAGCATACCATGGAGCAGTGTGAGAAGCATTTATGACATTTAATTGTTCATCAGGAAAGCTATCATCAATAGGTAGTGGGTCATCAAGAACATTTTCTAACCTAGACAAGTTGTCTACAATGGGGTTCTTAGCTCCCTTTCTATCAACAATATGCAAATCAAATTCTTGTAGCAGGAGAACCCATCTAATAAGTCTAGGTTTAGCATCTTTCTTTTCCATAAGATATTTAATAGCAGCATGATCAGTGTGAATAGTTACTTTAGAATCAACAATATAAGGTCTGAACTTATCACAAGTAAGTACAACTGCTAAGAATTCTTTTTCAGTAGTAGCATAATTTCTCTGAGCATTGTCTAGAGTTTTACTAGCATATTGAATAACATTTAATTTCTTATCGACTCTTTGCCCTAGAACAACACCTATAGCATCATCAGTAGCATCACACATAATTTCAAAAGGTAAATTCCAATCTGGTGGCTGAACAATAGGTGCAGATATCAATGCTTTCTTAAGTATTTCAAATGCTTCTACACAATCATCATAAAAAACAAATGGTATATCTTTTTGTAATAAATTAGTCAGAGGCCAATATATTTTTGAGAAGTCCTTAATAAACCTCCTATAAAAACCGGCATGACCAAGGAAACTTCTTATACCTTTGATGTCCTTGGGACATGGCATCTTTTCAATAGCATCGACCTTGGCTTTATCAACCTCAATACCTCTTTCAGAAACTTTATGCCCCAAGACAATACCTTCATTAACCATAAAGTGGCATTTTTCCCAATTCAAGACAAGAATAGTTTCTTCACATCTCTGCAAAACTCGATCAATGTTGCTCAAGCAATCATCAAAAGAGGATCCATAAATGGAGAAATCGTCCATGAAAACCTCACAAATCTTTTCAAAAAAGTCAGAGAATATAGCCATCATTCATCTTTGAAAGGTAGCAGGTGCATTACATAAACCAAAAGGCATACGTCTATAAGCAAAAGTACCAAAAGGGCAAGTAAAAGTAGTCTTTGATTGATCATTGGCTGACACAGGTATTTGAGAGAAACCAGAATAACCATCTAGAAAGCAAAAATGTGTATGTTTGGACAATCTTTCTAGCATTTGATCGATAGAAGGTAAGGGGTAATGATCTTTTTTAGTAGCTTTATTTAATTTGCAGAAATCAATTACCATCCTATAACCTGTAATAATTATTTGCGGGATCAACTCATCTTTATCATTACGAACGATAGTAATACCTCCACTCTTAGGGACAAAATGGACAGGACTTACCCACTGACTATCGGCAATGGGATAAATTATACCTGCTTCAAGAAGCTTTAGTATTTCCTTTCTTACCACTTCCTTCATCTTAGGATTCAGCCGTCGTTGATGGTCACGAACTGGTTTGGCATCTTCCTCCAAATTTATTTTGTGTTGACATAGAGTGGGACTAATGCCCTTAAGATCATCAAGAGTATATCCAATAGCAGCATGGTGCTTCTTCAGAGTTTTCAATAATCTCTCTCTTCATGCTCTGAAAGGTTAGCACTAATAATAACAGGATATGTCCTTTTCTCATCAAGGTAAGCATATTTAAGAGTATTAGGTAACGGTTCAAGCTCAAACATGGGATCACCCTTGGGTGGAGGAGGATCCCCTAGGATTTCAACAGGCAAATTGTGTTTCAGGATGGGTTCCTGTTTAAAGAATACTTCATCGATTTCCCTTCTTTCATTCATAAACATATCATTTTCATGGTCTACCAAATATTGTTCTAAAGGATCACTAGGAGGTACGGCAATAGAGGCAAGACCAATAATTTCATCTTTACTAGGCAATTCCTCTTCATGGTGTTGTCTACGAAATTTAGAGAAATTAAATTCATGATACATATCACCTAAACCAATAGTAACAACATCCTTTTTGCAATCTATCTTAGCATTAACTGTGTTCAACAAGGGTCTACCAAAAATAATGGGACAAAAGCTATCTTGTGGGGAGCCAATAACAAGAAAATCTGCAGGATATTAGATTTCCCACACAAGACTTCAACATCTCTAGCAATTCCCATTGGTGAAATAGTATCTCTATTGGCATGTTTAATTGTGACATCAATATCTTCTAACTCAGCAGGTGCAATATCATGCATAATTTCTCTGTATAAGTCAATAGGTATAGCACAAGCACTAGCACTCATTCACATAAGCCATGATAACAATGATCTCCTATTTTAACAGAAATAACAGGCATGCCTACCACAGGTCTAGGTTTATCTTTAGCACAAGGTTTAGCAATTCTAGCAGTTTCATCACAGAAATAAATAACATGCCCATCATTATTATCAAACAAGAGATCTTTAACAATAGCAATATTAGGTTCAACTTTAACTTGCTCAGGAGGTGTATAAGTTCTAATATTGCTTTTACGAACCATAGTTGAAGCTTTAGCATAACCTTTTATCCTATCAGGAAAAGGTGGTTTCTCAACATAAGTAGTAGGAACAATAGAATCATTATAAGTAATGGTCTTTTCTTCATCTTTAATAGGTGCAACTAATTTTACTTCTATGGCAAGATGATATTTAAACCACTTCTCCTTAGGGAGATCGATATGAGCAGCAAAAGATTCACAGAAAGAGGCTACAATCTCAGAGTCCAGTCCATATTTAGTGCTAAATTTATGGAAAACATAGGTATCCGTAAAAGATTTAACACAATCATACTTAGGTGTCATACCTGACTCCTTACCTTCGTCGAGGTCCCAATCTTCAGAGTTGCGTTTAATTCTTTCCAATAAATCCCATTTGAATTCAATAGTCTTCATCATAAAAGAGGCAGCACAAGAAGTATCGAGCATGGTGCGATTGTTATCAGAAAGTCGAGCATAAAAATTTTGAATAATCATTTCTCTTGAGAGCTCATGATTGGGGCATGAATATAACATTGATTTAAGCTTGAGCGATGCTTTCTCCTTCGCGAGGCTAGATATTATATATATAATTGTGATCACGATGAACAAGATGCATAGGATAAAACTTCTGATGAAATTCCAATTTCATTCGTTTGCAGTTCCATGACCCCGTGTCATCACATAGCCTATACCATGTCAATGCATCTCCCTTCAAAGATAAAGGGAAGACCTTCTTCTTAATAACATCTCCGGGCACACCTGCAAGCTTAAATAATCCACAAACTTCATCCACATATATTAGGTAGTCATCATGATTTAATGTTCCATCTCCTGCAAAAGGTTTAGCTAGAAGTTTTTCTATCATACCCGAAGGAATTTCAAAGCAGACATTTTCATTTTAAGTAGGTTTAGTAGGTTGAGGAGCAACTCTTTACTCTACTGGTCGGGGTGAAGATACCCCGAACAAGCCCCTCAGAGGATTACTTTCCATATTAACAAGTGGCAGTAAATTTCAATACACTATATAAATTTTTCCTTACCAAATTCCACCTACCAAAGGCGCTTCACTCCCCGGCAACGGTGCCAGAAAAGAGTCTTGATGACCCACAAGTATAGGGGATCTATTGTAGTCCTTTCGATAAGTAAGAGTGTCAAACCCAACGAGGAGCAGAAGGAAATGATAAGCGGTTTTCAGCAAGGTATTCTCTGCAAGCACTGAAATAATAGGTAAAAGATAGTTTTGTGATAGGATAATTTGTAACGAGTAACAAGTAACAAAAGTAAATAAAGTGCAGCAAGGTGGCCGAATCCTTTTTGTAGCAAAGGACAAGCCTGGACAAACTCTTATATAGAGAAAAGCGCTCCCGAGGACACATGGGAATATCGTCAAGCTAGTTTTCATCATGTTCATATGATTCCCGTTCGGTACTTTGATAAATTGGTATGTGGGTGGACCGGTGCTTGGGTACTGTCCTTACTTGGACAAGCATCCCACTTATGATTAACCTCTATTGCAAGCATCCGAAACTACAACAAAAGTATTAAGGTAAACCTAACCATAGCATGAAACATATGGATCCAAATCAGCCCCTTACAAAGCAACGCATAAACTAGGGTTTAATCTTCTGTCACTCTAGCAACCCATCATCTACTTATTACTTCCCAATGCCTTCCTCTAGGCCCAAATAATGGTGAAGTGTCATGTAGTCGACGTTCACATAACACCACTAGAGGAGAGACAACATACATCTCATTAAAATATCGAACGAATACCCAATTCACATGACTACTAATAGCAAGACTTGTCCCATGTCCTCAGGAACAAACGTAACTACTCACAAAGCATATTCATGTTCATAATCAGAGGGGTATTAATATGCATATAGGATCTGAACATATGATATTCCACCAAATAAACCAACTAGCATCAACTACAAGGAGTAATCAACACTACTAGCAACCCACAGGTACCAATCCCGGACTTGGAGACAAGAATTGGATACAAGAGATGAACTAGGGTTTTGAGAGGAGATGGTGCTGGTGAAGATGTTGATTGAGATTTCTCTCTCCCGATGAGAGGAGCGTTGATGATGATGATGATGGTGATGATTTCCCCCTCCCAGAGGGAAGTGTCCCTGGAAGAACAGCTCCGCCGGAGGCCTAGATTGGTTCCGCCAAGGTTCCGCCTCGTGGCGGCGGAGTCTCGTCTGGAAAGATGGCTTATGATGTTTTTTCCTCATCGAAAGACTCCATATAGCAGAAGATGGCCACCGGGGGGGCCATCAGGTAGGGGGCGCGCCCATGTGGCCCCCCTGGTGAACTTCTTGCGCTCAGTATTTTTTATATATTCTGAAAATGACTTCCGTGAAGTTTCAGGACTTTTGGAGCTGTGCAGAATAGGTCTCTAATATTTGCTCCTTTTCCAGCCCAGAATCCCAGCTGCCGACATTCTCCCTCTTTATGTAAACCTTGTAAAATAAGAGAGAATAGGCATAAGTATTGTTACATAATGTGTAATAACAGCCCATAATGCAATAAATATCGGTATAAAAGCATGATGCAAAATGGACGTATCAATAGTCTTGATCTCGCATGTGTGAGTTTGCTGAGTCCTCATGGCTCACAGATACTTCCAAACAGTTCCAGGTGTTGATGATACTAGTGCAGATGACGCAACTGAGCTCAAGTGGGAGCTCGATGAAGATCGTGTTCATTGTGTTGTTTCGTTGATCAGTTGTGGATCCCAGTTGGGACGATCGGGGATCTATCATTTGGGGTTGTCTTCTTTTATTTTGGTTTCGTAGTCGGACATTTGTTTGTACTTTGGATGATGTATGGATTATTTATGTGTTGTGTGAACTAGCATCACGGTGGTCGAACTTCACGGAAATGTATGAAAATTAAGAGGGGGGGGGGGTTTCTCCAACAGTGTTCCTCTGCTAACACCTAGCATCACGGTGGTCGAACTTGGAGTCATTCATCTGGTACACGTGGCATCTCAGATCTGGACACAAGGTGACGCAACCTCTCACTTCATCCGCCATTTGAAGCGGCGCGCCGGTGGAGGGCTAGCATACTCCAATATTAGGTTGGCTCTATGTGATGTGGCAACTTCATATACTAACCGGACGCTGGCTATAGTACTACGGTACTCACACTCCAAGAAGTGACTCAAAAACCATTCATAAATTGACTCTATGACATGCATTTGCAAATGTACCATTCATTACATACAACAAGTCATCAACGCACAATGACAATGAGGATACATGTTGGATTATAGATTATTTCCAACAAAACATTCAAGTAAATACTGAAGTTTTCATCACACAAAAAATAACAAGCAATGAAATGAAATTCAACTCAACCAATCCTCGGCGTTGGAAACGCTTGCTTGGAACCATAGGTGCTCTTGGAAGGGCCAACTATTGTCAATATCGAGAGCAACACAGGACTCATCATCTAGGCTGAAGTGACATATATCAGGACCAGGCTAGGGAACCACCGCAATGTTTGAGGTATGGAGATAGTTGATTCTCATTAATGGTAGTAACGTTGTGTCAACAGCAGCTGGATCACCTTTCACCATCATTGGATAGTTTGGTCCAAGGAAGAGCGAGTTTTCTCCAAGACTATCAATACTGTACCAGGGAGAAGGTGTTGGCGCTAGCACACTAGTATCCATCCCGAATACTCTGCACGGGGTGTTGGAATAGGTCCGGAGAGGGCGACCATGGGAGACAACACGTGCTCCCTCAGTAGTAACAATCTCATTGCACTGTATACAGACAAGAACATGTGATCCATCAGAAGTAGTTGCCAGGCGCAACTGAGTATATAAGTTCTTCTCGTCCTCATGCTCGTGATCATCACCACCACCATCTCCCCCTTGGTTATAAAAATTTTCAAGTATAGGTGGTGGATGTTCACAGGACCTTGGAAACACAAGAAGGTTAATTAGTAAAGGGAAACTTGCAAACCCGCATGCATGTGGATGAAACAATTATAATTACGGTGGAAGACAAACGTACTGAAACTATGAGGATCCCATGCAAAAAAAGTGCCACGAGTGGTGGCAGCAAACACAAGATCCTCGTATTCAATTGCATCACAGTACTCATCCGTGTACAGAAACTGATTTTTGAGCAATATCCATGGATGAACCGTGGAATAAGTAACGACGACAACAAGCTTGTTGAGGGAGTCTTGGATTAGGGGGTGTTCGGATGGCCGGACTATACCTTCAGCCGGACTCCTGGACTATGAAGATACAAGATTGAAGACTTCATCCCGTGTCCCGGAGGGACTTTCCTTGGCGTGGAAGGCAAGCTTGGCGATACGGATCTGTAGATCTCCTACCATTGTAACCGACTCTATGTAACCCTAACCCTATCCTGTGTCTATATAAACCAGAGGGTTTTAGTCCATAGGACAACATACACATCAACGATCATACCATAGGCTAGCTTCTAGGGTTTAGCCTCTCTGTCTCGTGGTAGATCTACTCTTGTACTACCCATATCATCAATATCAATCAAGAAGGACGTAGGGTTTTACCTCCATCGAGAGGGCCCGAACCTGGGTAAAACTTCGTGTCCCTTGCCTCCTGTTACCATCCAGCCTAGACGCACAGTTCGGGACCCCCTACCCGAGATCCGCCGGTTTTGAAACCGACATTGGTGCTTTCATGGAGAGTTCCTCTGTGTCGTCGCCATCAGGAAGGATGCCTTGCCCCGTCTTTAAAGACGGCACCGTTGCTAAGGGAGCTTTGGCTGTCGGCCAAACCCTCCGGCTAGGTGGTTTTCTTATGACCGCCTGTTCGGCTTCTATGCCGACGATGACCTCTCGAGCCATCGAAAACAATCTTCATGTCAGCTCGGAACTCGCCGAGCAGTTAGATCCAATGGAGGTCTCCTCCATAAACGAGCTCTTGGATCGCTTCACCGCCCTGGGAGTCGCCACGGATTACGACCAGATTGGGCCTAAACCCGATCTGAGAGAGATTAACTCTCCCCAAGTCACCCATCACGTTGCCGTGGTAGAGGGACAGTGCGGCGACCCTTCATCTATCTTAAAGACTCGCTACGTCTGGATTCCCGATCCCTCCAAGCTGGATACCCGCAGATGGGAGGATATCACTCAAGACCTGAATTTAGAGTCAGGCGACGGGCTGGATTCATTGGACAACATCCAGGAATCCAAATTTTCGAGTTTGGAAATTCCTTGGCCTCTGAGCCTTAGATGGGGTGAGGCTTCGGATTTAATTCCACCCACCCAGCCCAACATAAGTGATCTATCCAAAATCAGGCAGGAACCCGATGAAACAGTACATCATTACTTGGCCAGATTCCTCCTGGTTAAGAATAGGCTAAGGGACTACCGCGAGGAAGACGCAATCTCATTCTTCTGCAATAATTACACGGACAAGGGAATATTCAACGCCATAAGCCGCCATGATATTACACGCTTCGCTGACTTGGCGTCCATTGTACGAAAATACTGTGCGATGGAAAGCGCCTGGAAAACTAAAATAAAATTTTGGGACAATCCGGCCCTGAATACAAACCGAATACGAAATAAAAGGGTGCATCATCACCAGTCACCCGGGTCAAGCACCAAAAAGCAAAAACCCTCTACAGGGCATGGAACCGTAATGGAAGGATGGCTTAATGGACCCTGTAAAATTCACAATACAAAGGACGCCACACCAACTCACAGCCTTAGAGCATGTTGGATACTCTGGCAAGTGGCCAAAATTGGCGAAAATCTCCTAATTCCGGAGGCCACAGAAAGCCACCCCAGAGACACCAATACGGTATTAACAGTCTTTGAGACTTTCGCATCAAATAATATGCGAAAAAGGACACTCCGCAGCCTTGCCGAAGTCTACCAAGTAGCGACAATAAACCCATGGAGTGGCACGGCTATTACCTTTAATGCCAGTGATGAACCTAAATCCCGAACAGCCCGAGCACCAGCCGCATTGGTCCTCAGTCCAATAGTGGATGGCTTTCGTCTTACCAAGGTACTCATGGACGGCGGCAGCGGATTGAACCTCATTTATGAGGAAACCCTTCAAAAAATGGAAATAGACTGGAACCGTATTGAGCGTAGTAGCCCAACCTTTAGAGGGATAATCCCCAGTCGGGAAGCGCGCTGTACAGGAAAAATCACACTAGATGTGGTGTTCGGCACGCCGGATAATTATAGGTCCGAAGAGGTCATGTTCCATGTGGCTCCGTTCAGCAGCGGTTATCACGCTCTGCTAGGGATGGAAGCGTTTACAGTCTTCCAAGCAATACCCCGTTACGGGTACATGAAGCTCAAGATGCCCGGGCCTAACGGGATCATCACTCTCGCTAGTGATCCGGACATAGCACTCCGCGCCAAAAACAAGACAGCCGCACTGGCCCTTGAGTCACTATCCGAAGCCCTAGCGGCTGAGGAGCTAACTACGCTGCGCTCTACGGTGAATAGGGACGATGTGGTACTCGACAAAAGATCCAAGTCCCCCTCCTTTAAACCGGCGGACGAAATAGTCAAATTCCAAGTCCATCCAACGGACCCCAATAAAACAGCTTCCATCAGGGCACAATTAAACCCTGCCGTCGACGCCGCATTGCGAGAGTTCCTACGAGAGAACTGGGACATTTTTGCCTGGCACCCTTCAGACATGCCAGGAATCCCACGCAGGCTGGCCGAGCACAGCTTAAATATCCAAGCAGGATTCAAACCTGTCAAACAGGCTCTTCGGCGTTTTTCCGAACCTAAGAGACAGGCCATGGGAGAGGAGCTAGCAAAGCTATTGGAGGCCGGATTCATCAGAGATATAAAACATCCAGACTGGCTAGCAAACCTAGTGATGGTACCAAAGAAGGACAAATCCTGGTGCCTGTGTGTCGATTTTAAAGACCTTAACAAGGCTTGTCCAAAGGATCCCTTCCCCCTCCCCCGCATCGATCAAATTATCGACGCTACCGCAGGACACGATTCGTTGTGTTTCCTTGACGCATATTCTGGCTACCATCAAATTAAGATGGCAGAACCAGACCAAGCCACAACAGCATTTATCACACCATACGGGCCATTCTGCTTCAACACAATGCCCTTCGGGCTCAAAAATGCCGGCGCAACATATCAGCGCATGATTCAGACATGTCTGGCAAGCCAGATCGGCAAAATAGTGGAGGCATATGTAGATGATGTGGTCGTCAAAACAAGACACGTTGAATCTCTAATAGACGACTTGAGGCTCACATTCGATAACCTCCGAACATACGACATCAAGCTCAACCCGAAAAAATGCGTTTTCGGCATTCTAGCCGGAAAGCTCTTGGGCTTCATAGTATCCGGTAGAGGAATTGAAGCAAATCCAGCCAAGATCCGAGCTCTGTCGCAACTGGATATCCCAAAGGACCTCAAACAAATACAAAAGTTAACCAGATGCGTGGCGGCTCTAAGCCGCTTTATCTCCCGCTTGGGAGAAAAGGCCCTACCCCTTTACCGCCTCCTTCGGCGCACCGAACATTTCAAATGGACGGATGCAGCCACGGCCGGACTCAACGAAATAAAAGCCATACTGGCAACAAACCCAGTCCTGGCTGCGCCAAACATCGGCGAACCAATGCTATTATACATTGCAGCAACACATCAGGTTGTAAGCGCAGTACTCGTCGTCGAACGAGAAGCGGACTGACACAAATTCCCTCTTCAAAAGCCGGTCTATTACGTTTCCACTGTCCTCACTCCCTGCAAATCACGGTACCCGCATTATCAAAAGATTGCGTACGCTGTATTCATGGCATCCTGGAAGCTACGACACTACTTTCAAGAGTGTTCAATAATAGTAGCCTCGGAAGTACCACTTAACGATATTATAAACAACCGTGACGCAATGGGCCAGATTGCAAAATGGGCCATTGAGCTCCTCCCGTTTGACATAACTTATAAGTCACGATGAGCCATCAAATCGCAAGTCTTGGCTGACTTCATCGCAGAATGGACGGAGGCCGAACTCCCTAAATAATAGGGTACATATTCAAATTGGATCATGCATTTCGATGGCTACAAGATGTTGGGCGGACTGGGGGCTGGCATCGTTTTGATGTCCCCCACAGGAGACACAGTTCAATACGTACTACAGATTATGTACACGTACTCCAACAATGCAGCCAAATATGAGGCCCTTTTACATGGTCTCCGGATGGCAGTATCCATGGGCATCCAATGCCTAGAGGTGCGCGGGGACTCGAACCTCGCAATATCCCAAATAAATGGAGACTTCGATGCCAAGGATCCAAAAATGGCAGCTTACCGCAACGCCATCCTAAAAATTTCAGGTCGGTTCGAGGGGCTTGAATTTCACCATATAGCCCGGGAAAGTAATCAGGCGGTAGATGTCCTGGCACGCATCGGCGCAAAACGCGATGTAATCCCCCCCAACATCTTCTTGGAAAGGCTGTTCAAGCCATCCGTAGTATGGGAAGGGGAGCCAAACAATAATAGCCCGGACCCAACCGCCCTGCCCGACACCGAACATTCTGACAATTGTCGTCACCGCTCTGCCAATGAAATAACACCTTCAGCCCACGTAATAATGGTCATCATCGCCCCGTGGACAGAACCATTCCTTGCCTACCTTACTAGGCAGGAACTCCCCAAGGACGAAAATGAGGCACGCTCCATAGTGCGGCGATCTAAAGCCTACAGAATCCACGAGGGAGAGCTTTATAAGAAAAGCACTACCGGAATCCTACAAAGGTGCATCTCCGAAGATGAGGGGCGGAACCTCCTGGCTGAAATTCATGCCGGACTCGGCGGTCATCACGCTGCAGCCCGGTCCCTTGTAAGCAAGGCCTTCCGTACAAGCTTTTATTAGCCGACGGCCCGTGCAGACGCTCAGGACTTAGTCCAACGATGCACCGGTTGCCAGCTCTTTGCAAACCAAAGCCATATGCCACCCACCGCCCTCCAAACTATCCCCATTACTTGGGCCTTCGCGGTCTGGGGGCTTGACATGGTTGGACCCATTAAAGGCGGAACCCACAAGCAAAAATACTTACTGGTCATGGTGGATAAGTTCACAAAATGGATAGAAGCCAAGCCTGTTAAGACGGCCGAATCCGGACCGGTGATAGACTTTATATCCGGGGTTGTACACCGTTACGGCGTCCCCCACAGCATGATCACTGATAACGGCACAAACTTCACGACCGACAAGGTAAAACTCTGGTGTAAAAACATGGGCATCAAGCTCGATTATGCTTCCGTCTATCACCCACAAACTAACGGCCAGGTCGAACGTGCAAATGGTCTTATCATGAGCGGCATCAAACCCAGATTAGTGCGGTCCCTCAAGCAATCTAACACGCACTGGGTAGAGGAGCTCGACTCCGTACTCTGGGGGCTGCGGACCACGCCGAATCGCACCACCGGATACACACCATTCTTTATGGTATACGGCGTAGAGGCAGTTTTTCCATGCGACGTAATTCTTGACTCACCTCGAGTGCGCATGTACGAAGAAAGAGAAGCCGAACTTGATCGGTAGGACAGCTTGGACGCATTGGAGGAGGAGCGTGACGTGGCAAAAGCCCGTTCGGCATTCTATCAACAGCAGGCTCGAAGATACCAAAGCAGAGAGGTACGGGCCAAAAATTACAACGTTGGCGAATTAGTTCTACGACTACCGGACAAGAAAAAGGACAAACTCAAGCCCAAGTGGGAAGGTCCCTTCATAATTGACCAAGTCCTGATTGGTGGAGCGTACCGCCTGCGGGATGCATCGGATAACCGACTCGAGCCAAACCCATGGAACGCAGCCCATCTCCGAAGACTCTATGCCTAGCGCCGGACTCTGTGTTCGTCTCCTTCCTCTGTCCATTTTTTATATATTTTCTGTCTTACATTTCTCTTCTTCTCTCTCTCTCTCTCTTATAACCTCTGAAGGCTCATAGAGTGACGCGCTATCCGCGCTCATTAAACCTGGGGGCTTCTTTAAACAGAAGCTTATTCATACGGGCTTCATGCCCAACACATGTGTCACACTTCCGCATGTACCTTTTATTCACCATTATATGCATCGATATGACTTAAGTTTTGTCCAAGCTGGGTTGCCTGGCTCCTGTGCTTACCCCTACGTTCCCGATTGTTCGGCTAGGTGGTAAAGGGAGCACCTCTGCGATTGTTACTACCGGGTCAGCCGAACATGTACCTCAGACTGGGTGAAGCCGAAAGCTAGCGTTCTTAAGGGAATATTCGGTCGGTGAACTAAAGATGATCTTTTTTTATTTTTATCTACACGCCCCCAGATGTTTTTCCTGCGTTTCTTTTCGCAGCATGGACATGCACATTAGGGCATGCCTCCTAGGGAAAGGAAACCCTAATGGAACAATTCTCCCTGGAAGATGTTTCTTACTAACCATGTAATATAACATAACTAGTCGGGCACTTGTCTGTTCAAGCCCTAATGACCCCTACGCCTGGTCTCCATGCATTCCCCGGTTCCTATATAACCGCATGGGAATTCGGACACACTCCAGACTGCCAGGTCCCGAGGCTGAAGCGAAAAGGTCGGCCATGAAAAATGATCTACAATCCGGCTAGAAGGCATTATAAATGTCAATTAAATTACATAGTCATTTTGACTGGTTGTATTCCTCTTCAATACCATCTAACAGGCTGTCTAATTTACAGTCCTGCTGGGAATACTTTGCGGCCAACTCTACTTGGATGTATACTAAGCTTACAGGGATCTCCTTCCCATCGGGCCCTACAGGACCGACCTCGGCCATGTGGTTGGGGTCAGCCTTTGCATACCGCGTCTTAACCATGGCCCAGGCCTCCCTAGCGCCTTGACGGGAGGGTGATATCTTCCACAATCGGAAGTGCCACCGCGCTCCCTTTAGCTTCTCCGCAAGCTCTCCAAGACCTTCGGTCATGGAGACGAATGGCCATAGGGCCTGGGCGACGCCTTGCATCGCCTGCCGAACTCGATCGAGGAGTTGCGAGAGCTCGGGAAGAAGGTCACCCGTAGAACCGGGCATCTCCTCTGCAGGACGACCTGTTAGCACACCTACAGACATTGCTCTGTTAGTCGACTTCCCTGCCAAACTTTCTTTCAAAGTTTCGTTCAAGTACTTACTAAATATGTCGCGCCGAAGCCGCTGATTCTCCTTCACGGAGTCTGACAGCTGGGCACGAACATCTTTCAGCTCGACGCCCAGCTTGGTGCTGGCATCTTGGAGATCGTTCTTCTCCCGCCTCACCTTTGTCAGCACCTTCTCACCAGCCTTTAGCTGGCGTAGGAGGTGTTGCCTTTCCGGATTCAATCCGGCGCCATCTGCAATTTCATTTGTCGGATTCACACCAAAGCCGTGCTTCGCAAAATATTTATCTTTCGAAGTGTATATTACCAAGGAGCACGAGTGTCAATATGCCTCGAATCTATAACACCTGGGATAAGGGGGCGCGCCATACCTTTACGCTGATGCCTCGGTCCGGACTGCACTTCTTTTCTGCCCGCGGGGCCCTACGGCCCCTCGTTGGCTTGTCGCCGCAGGTTCGGCCTTCGGCCTTAAATACCTCCCCTGCCAAGTTGTCACACCCTGATTTTCATGCCACAACACTTAAGCTAATACATCTTGATAAAGTGTGGTTTGACAAAAACTTTTGCATTATTTGGCTTTTATTTGGAGTTGGTTTTCTCTCTGTGTTTTCAAGTGCTCTTTAAAGTCAACACAACTCCACCTTCTATACTTCATCTCCTTGCTCCAAACTTCCGCCCAATGATCATAACAGGTGTATAGTGCAATATAGTATTTTCTTACAAAAATAATTTGGCCAAAAAGTATTTTCTAAAATTAGATTTCCAAAAACCCTTGAATTGAGATTTGTACTGCTAGTACTTAATTAAGGGCAGCAAAAATATTTCCAAAAGTATTTTTGACTCCTATTAGATATAGGATACCTAGAAACCACAAAAAAATATAATTTTAAAAGTTATTTTACTATTTTATTTAAAGGATTTTTCTTAAGTCCAGAAATGGTCTTTAATAGGTTAAAATTATTTTAAAGCCTTAAAAATATTTGGCAAAATTTAGGGAAACTCACAGGACATATACTGTCCATATATAAGAGTTTCAACACATGGTCATGTTCAAAATATTGGTCAAATCCCTCAAAAACCCTTTCTGGATATTTCAGGCTTTTGAAATATTTACAAAGGAAATATTCCCCAAATATTCCAAGAAAATTCTATCATGTCACATAAGACATGTTTGATGATCTTGCCAAGCCTCATGTCATGGAGAATAGTATAACCCCATGAAACCCTCTCAAAACCACTTCTGTCCTTTTTCAAGTTTGAAAAACTTTGCACTGTCAAACATGTCCAAATGCTCTCAAACTTGGTACACATGCTCAAATGGTGTAATAATGCATCTAGACCAAATGGCACAAGTTGGAGAGAATGTTATCTTGATCAAAGTACCCCAAAACCCTCTCTGACCAGAATCAAATTTGAACAACTCTACATTGCCAAGTGTGTCCTTTTGATCTGAATTTTTGTGGACATGTTCAAATCCTCAAATGATGACACTACACCAAGTGGTGCATCAAGGAGAATAGATTTGCATGACTAAATCTTGGTAAAGCCATTTCTACTCATTTCTAGGGTTTACCAAAGTTACATTGGCTACTTTGCCCAAATGAGCTCAAACTTGGTGGAACATCCTACTTCTATGTGCCATTCCATCCTGTTAATTCTCATGGCAAGTGGAATTAATTTTCTTGCCCAAACCAACAACAAACACCTTCTGCCATTTTCCCAAAATCATCATTTTGACCTCTTCCACTAATCTCCTTGAGCTCAACTTTTTACCACAGCTCCTCCTAGTCCCCTTTCACCTCCAGTAACAAGGGCAAATCCACAGCTCACTTATTGTATGGGTAAAACCCCACTTTCTCTCTCCGGACAGCCCATTTGCACACTTCTTCTTCCTCTCCCCTCACCCAGTGGCCATCCATGGCATCCAATGCTTCCTCCCCTTTCTTTACTCCCTCCTAGAGCTACCAAACATTAGTGGCCACGCCCACAAGGCATATAAAATGCCATGGCATGCCATTTGTGCGCTCTGGAGCACGCTACAGTGCGCTCCCGCACTGTAGCCGCCCCCTTCCAACCACCTCCGGCCACCTCGGGCCTCCCCCGCGCGCCTGCCGATGCGCCTCGGTGTCCGCAGCATGCTACGCGGTCGGCCCCCTCCTCTCTCCTCCTCCCCACACCTCCGCGCTAGCGAACAGAGGCCGCCCGAGTGCGCCAATGGAGCGGCTCACACGCGCGCGTCTCTGACCTCTCCCCACCCTCTCCCTTAGCTCCCCTCGGCGTAGTCCATGCCCAGGAACACCCCAGACACGGCGCCAGCTCCTCCCGAGCCCTGCAGCAACGAGCGTGAGCTCGCCTGCGCATGGGTCTACTAGACCTCGCCGTTCGCCTATTTAAAGGCCTCCCCGAGCCCTTCTCTCCTCACCACTCGCTCTCTCACTCCCCTAAACACCCCCGTACACCACTCGCCCCTCTCTAGACGAGCCCGAGCTCGAGATCGAGCTCGAGCTGCGCCGCCTCGGGTCGCCGTCGATGCCACGGTACAGGCCTCCCCTGCTCCTCCTCTGCCTCGATCTGGATCCCCCGAGCACCCCTGACCATTTCCCCCTTCTTCCCCGCCTCTTTTGTAGCCAGAAACGGCCGGAGCCGTCGATGCCCGAAGCTTCTCCACCGCGGGACCTCATCGCCGGCGAGCCAGGCAACTCCGGTGACGTCCACCACCTCCACCCGAACGGCGACTCGACGCTGAGTCCAGCCGTACCCTCGCCCGACCTCACCGTGGCCTACGTCATCGCCGGTGAGCTCGCCGTCCCCTCTGACCTAGGGTTGACAACGACGACCATGGGGCCCGTCCGTCAGCCTCTCGCCCCGACGCCTGGGCCCCGCCCATCAGGTTTGAACCTGGCGCGCGCGCGTGCACCAGTGTGCTGGGCCGCCTCTCTGGCTGGGCCTGCTGCCCTGCGGCTGTTCTGGCCTAGCAGGCACAGGGCCCTTTTTCCTTTTCTTTTTTGTCATTTTTCCAAAAATTCCACAGGACAAAATATATGTCCAAATAAATTAATTCCAATTCCTAAACTCCTAGAATATTGCATCCTATTTGATGGTGCAACTTTCATTCAATTCCAGCAACCTTTTCTTCACTGTAAATATTTAAATGTGATTTTAAGCATTTAAATATGCCTTTGTAAATCCATTTCTCCTATTCTGCTACACCAAGTCCAAAGCTAGGAATTTTCCCCTTCTTAGTTTTCAACTTAGCATTTTACAAAAATAGGTTGACATTTTTCTGAGCACTTTGGTTTTTCTGTTTAATTATTGCCTTATTTTCTCATTATTATTTTGCGACGATAGATTGCGTTGCTGACGAAGGAATTGGACCAGAAGACTTTGAAGACCAAGGCAAGCAGCCCTTTGACCATGTCTATGAAACCCTTTTTATGCATGTCATATAGCACTTTATTAGTGTTGCTTCGGAATCATGATGAGAGGGTAACCACTCTGGTGGATTGCCTTCGTTACTTCCTCGTTGATACCTACATTGTGCATGACCCTACCTTCTTATGAGGGTTATGCCGGTGGGAGTAGATAGGATGCTAAGTAGTGCTATGCAAAGGGATGGGTATATGCATGGTGATGGAGACACAGTATTTTCAAAAGACTTTTCAAAAACCCCATCAAGTGCCACTTATGCCCGAGGGAGACAATGAGATGGGTAACCACTTGATGACGAAGTGGTGTACCGAGGCAAGTATGTGTTGTTTTCGAAAACGGATTAGATTTAAGATTTGTCGACTGCCCCAACCTTACATGCGCAACCACTCTACCCTTATATGGGGAAGGGCATTATTGATTACTTAGGTCGATACTAGCTTGGAGCCCGCATTACTAGTGATGGGGGAGAGTTGGTGCTCTCTCTCGGGACAGGGTCGTGCCAGGTAGGGCGGCCATGACTATTTTTACATGGCGCCGGATACACCGTTGTGTCCCCTCTCGGATGTTACGATCTCAAGTGAGTCTCGCATGATGTACATCGTGAGGATATGGAACGACGAGTGGACTCCTTGTTAGTGTCGTCTAGAGAAAGATAATGATCGGGTGCTTACCCCGGGTACTTGAGGTATCGCGGGTCGTGGATGACACGGAAGTTCCCCAGATCAAATGGGTAAAGTGTGCAACCTTTGCAGAGTGTAAAACTATTCGAATAGCCGTGTCCACGGTCAAGGACAGTTGGGCGGTGCTGCTTAAACTACGTCCATGTGTATACAAACCAGTGTGTGTCTTGGATAAGTGGGAAGAACTACTCGGGTCAAACCCAAGAACTTGACATGATTGAGTTGGGTTGGTGCCCACTCTATTTATGTTGATATCTGTAACCTGTCCTCATGGTTACTTAAATTCTCCTGATGCATGTCTTACACGTTGTTGAACTTGTCATTGCACTCAAAACTAGCTTTCCGCAAAAAAATTTACCTATATCATGCATTGTTGTATCTTGAACCAAAACATGGGTTGCTTGCGAGTACATTCAAAGTACTCATTGGGTTGCCATTGGTTATTTAATTGGCCAGGCATGGAAGAACAGGAGTTCGAAGAAGAATTCTTTGGAGAAGAACATGCGAACTAGGACGCTTCCCAGTCAGAATGCCTGTAGGGTTAAGGCAGATGGCATGGGTTCTACTTATCGATGAATATTTCCGCTGATTGTGTTTCATTTGATGTTCATCCCTTAAGGCTTTATCTATGTAAGACTTGACCATAATGGTCATGATTTGTGTAAGACGGTATGTATGGATGTAAAACTCTTGTTATTCAGCTTCTGTGTGTTCAGTGAGCATTGATCTCTGGGATCACTGTACACGTGCATTCGGTGATCTCGACTTATGAGTCGGGGTCCTCACAAAAGTTCGGTTGCAATCAGGAAACTGAACACGAGTGGGCGGACACCTATTCGGGGTACTGGGACTTTGATCTCAGGTACCTGGGGGGTCAGGGTTAGCCCTGGGTAATCGTCCATAATGGCCACCAAGGCGTTGTCCCTGCTCAATTGATGGAACACTCCATCAATCAGCTCCACAGATATGTCCGGATCCTCTTGGGAGGCCGGGTCGAGGGACCGTCCTGGGTCATCGGGTTGTGGAGGAGGGCTGCTTATTTCCTTAACAGCCCGGCGCAGTTCCTGCGTTGAAGTTGTCAGACTGAATATTTAACAATGGGAATACAAAACGGATGGACAAGTAAATACGGCCGCTTACCCAACTCGGGGGATTGTGCATGGAGAATCCACCCTGAGGGTTGACGCAGAGAAATTCCTCCTCTTCTCCCTTATACAAAATGGACAAGATCTTTAGTAGAGCGGCAGCTGAATCCGGCCCCTTACGGCCGTAGCGGGTGGCGTCGTCCTCCCGGTTGAAGTCCCACATGGGGTGGCTTCTATACTAAAGCGGCTGCACCCCCCGCATAATGCATTCGACCATAACCCCGATCATGGTTAGTCCGGAATGGGCTAACAATCTTATTCGGCCCTTCAGGTAAATGATGTCCCTGTCGCCTCCCCTCTGAGGGCTCCGTGGGTGCCAGCTTAGGCGCTTCTTTAAGGGAGCACTGTTGAATTCAGGGAGGCCGATCCGGACAGGATCCGGCAGCGGGACGTCTTCTATATAAAACCACTCCGAGGCCCAGTCTTCGGACACCTTCTTTGGGGTTCCGGACAGATATCCGGTCCCGGCAATGCGCCACACTTCGGCTCCGCCCACTTGATACATTGACCCCTTCTTGGAATGGGGCATGAGGCAAAATAGCTCCTTCCACAGTCCGAAATGAGCTTCGACACCCAAGAACAGCTCGCAGAGGGCTACAAAGCCCGCGATATGCAGTACCGAGCCAGGCGTGAGATTATGTAGCTGGAGGCCGTAGAACTCTAGCAACCCCCGGAGAAATGGATGGATTGGAAATCCAAGCCCCCTTATTTAGTAAGGGACGAGGCACACCCTCTCTCCTTTGGAGGGATTAGGGGCATTCTCTGCTTGCTCTCCGCCGTTGTAGACGGCAAGACCGGCTCGAACCGGGACCATATAGGTCGGGGGGAGAAATCCCTTGGTCTCGAGTGTCACTAGCTCGCTATGCGGGATGGAACATCTCTCCCAATATCCAGGCTTAGGGATGGAAGGGCGAGGGGAGGAGTTGCGACGGCTGGCCATGGTGGAATGGACCTTTGTCGGATGCGCTTTGATGAACACTCTTGGAGGGGAGAAGGTGTGGATTGGATCCAAATCCTCGTCCCCTTAAATAGGGCATCTCATTTACGCGGCTAGGGGTGTGAATGTAAAAACACTCAGACTTTTCATATTCGTTTGACATGTGGGAAGCGGCCATTATTGGGCGTAGAAGCCAAGGAGCGCAG
Organism: Triticum urartu; assembly: GCF_056163025.1. Classification (NCBI taxonomy): domain Eukaryota; kingdom Viridiplantae; phylum Streptophyta; class Magnoliopsida; order Poales; family Poaceae; genus Triticum; species Triticum urartu. Next base: position 240,890,455 of record NC_141874.1, on the reverse strand, counting down.
CATCTACAAGAAACCGGACTTTATTCAAATAGGTACACGGAATTTGGAGGAGAACCCGCCTTGCAATGCTGAAGACAATCTGCGCGCCAGACTCATCGTCATTGAAGCCTGGTTTGGGGGCTACTAAGGGAGTCCTGGATTAGGGGGTGTTCGGATGGCCGGACTATACCTTCAGCCGGACTCCTGGACTATGAAGATACAAGATTGAAGACTTCATCCCGTGTCCCGGAGGGACTTTCCTTGGCGTGGAAGGCAAGCTTGGCGATACGGATCCGTAGATCTCCTACCATTGTAACCGACTCTATGTAACCCTAACCCTATCCTGTGTCTATATAAACCGGAGGATTTTAGTCCATAGGACAACATACACATCAACGATCATACCATAGGCTAGCTTCTAGGGTTTAGCCTCTCTGTCTCGTGGTAGATCTACTCTTGTACTACCCATATCATCAATATTAAACAAGCTGGACGTAGGGTTTTACCTCCATCGAGAGGGCCCGAACCTGGGTAAAACTTCGTGTCCCTTGCCTCCTGTTACCATCCGGCCTAGACGCACAGTTCGGGACCCCCTACCCGAGATCCGCTGGTTTTGACACCGACACTTTTCGAAGATAGCAACAACTTCATAGTTCTCGTAATTCCAAGAGCGATTGGGAACTCGACAAATTGCTATCTTCGGTAGACAACAGCCACCATGATCGTATTTGAACGTACGTAGATCATCTGTGTGCTCAACCTCAGTTCACTCTGACATTTTTGGAAGTGGAATCCACAGACGAGTGTACACATTCACAAGTTCCCACTCGCAATTGTAGCCAATATAAACAACCCAATCTCCATTTGCTCCAGCCCGGGCCTTACGCTTAAGCGATGGCATCTTGACATCACACGTATCGTTATCAAGCGGCATCAACTTTCACAAGGCGAGGCCTCCGTCGTCCGTGCCCATGCGAACATGCTTATAGCGAAGAAGATAAGGGAGATCAAACCGCTCCTGGACCATTGGGTTCCTTGTAATGATGTTATTAGTTGAGTTGAGAATGGTCTTGAACGAACCTGCCATGCTAGCCGAGGTGATGACGTCGCACCGATCAATGAGTTCCTCCACCACGTCATCTTTCAGATCGGGGCAAGAATAACGGGGTCATTTCTGGCTTGTTCCCTCCATGGAGAAGACGATCGAACAATGGAAGAAGGAAGGGTGAAGGCAAATGGAGGAGGGAGGAAGAGCGTGTGACAGTAGTTCCAAATCGAGAGGGGAAGGCGAAGAGGCGGTGGACGGTTGCCACGGTACACGAAGAGGCGCCCCGACCTACATAGATGTCAGTTCGGAAATTGTACAAAAGGACTCACCGTTGTCTCACTGACATGTTGGAACGGGACCACATGTCAACGAAACATGGTTTGTCATTTCTCGTGCAAAAATGTGATCTGGTCGCGTTCGCCCGAAGTGCCGCATTATTTCTCGACTTTATTTTTTAATGGCGTGCCATTTACTTTTCAAGCACGACTAACTGGTACTGTATGTAGAGAAAATATAAACTACTCTACCACTACTCCACCTCTAGTACTAGTAGTATAAAAAAGATATATAGGTTGGAGCTTCAGCACTTTCTTGCTAAGGGCTGCACACTTGCTTCTCACACTATCATCCTCTCTGCAGATCTAAAAAGACGGCCTCTCTGTCCCTCCTCACCGGTGGTCACAGATCCGTCGAGGAAGAAAAGGACGTGCAGTGTTGACGCACTCCTCGTCGGTGACCACGAGCGGAGCCACTTCCCACCGACCCTCTCAGACCTAGCACCCGCGCGGGATGGCCTCCGTCCCCAAGCTCGCTTCCATAGTGTGTGCGGAGGACGACGACCACGAGCGGAGCCACTTCCCGCCGACCCTCAGATATGCTACCTCTTTTTGAACCATACCCTTGTTCTATTGCCCCATCTGCCACGTCGCTGCATGTGGATCTTTTTCCACTCCACCATCTTCCTAACTTCATCCTCTGCTCTGCTGGTCACGTAAACGAAAACCTTAATTTTTCACTATTAAAGGAAACCCTACTTCATGCAGACTAATCCATGTCTGGGTTGAATAAGGAAAGGAAGGGAGACTGTACTGTCCAAGAGAGTAGGCATCGAACCCGCATCTAGGTTGAAAAGGGGAAAATCAGTAGCCAAGGAACGAGTCTCGTGTCTTTTGGTTGAAGAAAGGTAGAAAGGCATGACAACGTAATAGAGAATGACCAGGTCAATTGGTTTGTTGTTCTCACATAGGAAAAAGGTGGCTAAAGAGAACAAAAATGGGACGTAATCCACATATGCTACCTGGATATTTGTTGCTCTGGGCAACCATACCTCCCTCACCACTCTATGCGTCCGTGGAGGTACATCGTACTGGTGCGCCCACTCTATGAATGGGCCTCCCATGCACTTATTGCAACTTTTTTGTTGTTAGTATAACGCCAACAACCAAGTCAAGCAATGCTATTGCTAAAGTGATGCCACATTTAACTAATGCCGCACTCAGTCTAATGCTACCGATAAATTTAAGCAATGCCATTTAATGTCACTGGATTATTTTAGGGTTAGCTATTGATTGTGGATGTATTAAATATTTTTCAGCTAAGGCATTCTAATGTTGTTGCATAGCCAATATACCAAAGATGAATCTTGTTACTACCTTCAGATTTTTGCATTGTTAATGCTTATAGATTACATACCCTAATTTTCATGAGATAAGTCAAATTTTTGTACAGTGTCAAGAGGAAAGGTCCAGAGTGGGCACCTCCTCCTCCGGCTATTCTGTTGATTCGTTCGATCAAGTTTTTATGTTTGACCGATTATCAAGATTGGGACAACAATTTTTAGGTCCCCTCGAGTTCGAAATGATATTTACCTTGAAGGTACATGGTTTGCAAATTTTTTATACTGTCATTAGTTAATAATGCTAGTTACCTTCAGACTATTGTATTTGGTTTAATGCTCATGCACAGCTAGTATACCAATTATGAAACTTGTTACCTTTACATTTTGTATTGTTAATTCTTATAGAAATCTTCCAATGCTAGTGTTTATTGAAATCTGTTTAGTAAAACCCTTGTACTGTACCCTGTAATAAAATAACTACTCTACTGTTGCACTAGCCACTGGATTAGTGTATATTTGTACTATTCGAATGGTTTTGCATTAGCGTATGTACATAAATAAAGTGTGGCAAGCTTTCCCAGATATGTGCTCAAGAAAACTACTACCTGTTTTTCTAAATACTAGACGTCTGGGTACTTCAAACTGAACTGCGAAAACGTCTTATATTAAGAACAGAGGGTGTAGAGTTCACTCAAATTATCCCAGTAAAGCTAGTCACACCTTTGTTAAAATTAATGTTCATTATGTTATCAGAGGAGGTCTGTATGTTTGTCTCTAATGCCTGTCGACTACATATCTGACATCATGATGTAATATTAAGTCATTTCCTTTTGTATAGTGTCACTGAATTGTCAAGGTGGTGATGGCATTTTATTTTAGTTGAACTGCATAAAATATGCTTAAAAGAAGAGGAAAGGTCAGGAATCGATCATTCTTTCATAAAGAACTATATATGCCTTCCTGACATCAGCCGATGTTGCCTTATTTATTCCTTCAAACAGGTGGCTAGAAACAGTCTTGCTACCTTTTCCCATTAAGAAATTGGAATGCTTATATTTTTGAGTCTATGCTTCAACTAGTGCCACTTTTATAGTAATAACACTATCAATATCTATGCAAACAGGGATGTTCGATTTTAGTGGAACTGCACAAAAAGTCCAAATGGTTCAACATTAGGAGCATGTTTTCTTCCAAACCTTTATATCCAATTGGTGGCACTATGAGCTGTTCATTATGAATGTACATGGTTTGCTAATATCTTGCTACTCTTTTTGTACTGTCATTAGATAGTAATACTAGTGGTTTGCATGTGAATTTATTGGCACGGTGGACCTACATTGGAGGTGCAGGACATGATTCAATGATTGGATGCTCAATTTCGGTTGTATCGATTTCACCTCTTCCATCACTGCGAACATGGATATCCTTGGTCTGATGAAGAATAGGCACTATATTTCTGCTCTGAACCAGCAAATCAATTCAGCATGAAATTGTCCAGGGAAAAACATGACTGTATCAATTTGTCCAGTGCAAAACATGACAGATGCTAAGCGGAAGAGATGTGTTTAAACCGAAAATATAAGGTGGGTATATGTTTACTAGCTTCTTGATATTTGTGCAGACAGAGATGTCTGCCCGTTGCTATTTGGAAAACAAACAAAGTGACCGCAATTTTGGTTGACCTGCACAAGAGAATAGTATAGTCACTACATGCAGTGCCATTTGAAAATAGACACTGAAAGATTGGATAGTCACTTCATGGACTGTAGAAAAGTAGTACTATACTATTTATTGGCCAACACTAGGTGCTTCATTGCTTTGGTCTGATTATACAATGGGCATCATTTTGCCTAAGTTAAAGTTTGTATTCCGAAAATAGTCTCGCCGTGTGATCGAGAGAAGACCAAATCATAATGTAGTGGATGTTCCTCCATCATGTGTGGTTCATTCTCATGGTTCCAGCTGTTGGTGAAACCACTTATGTTTGCAAGAGGAATTGTATACTTCACAAACAAATTTGTCTTTTAGTCTGTACTGAATGTTGGCCAAGAGAAGCATCCATGTTAGTAGGAAGAACAAATGTTTTTTCTAGATCTTTGCTTTTGGAGCTACATATTTGTATATGATATGTGAATCATTGAGATGCTTTAAGATGTTGATCTTATGTATGGGAATCGTACTAGTTGGTTTTGAATTAGGGATACTAATGTGAACATATTACAATGGCAGGGCTGTGAGTCTCGTGTGAAAATTTCGAATGGATTGGCTCTTACTGCTATGCACAGCATCATCCTTATTTCTGTTTTCTCAGTGTTTACAAGTTACTAACAGTTCCTTATTTCTGTTCGCTCAGTGTTTACAAGTTACTGATTGATCACTAGCTAACATACTAATGCACTCCTGGCAGTTTTAGTTGCGACACAAGATCCGAAGTGGCAGTTTTTTGAATAAAAATGCCTACCTGTGAAGAAACTGACAAGCTACTCTGAAGAAAATGCCATGCGAATCTGAAGAAACTGCCAGCAAAAGCGTTCGCAAATGCCTTATCTCCCAGTGAACGTTCATCAGCTAATGCGATCCTACACGTACACCATCCGACCTACTCGATCCTACACATACACTATCCGACCTACTCGATCCTACAAGGATAAATAGCGGATCACGCATGTACTACCTCCTTCCTGGTTTGCAGGGCTCAATTCAAAAAACGACTTACTCGATCTTAAGCGAATAAATAGCGGATCACGCACGTACTACCTCCTTTCCAGTTAGCCGGGCTTAATTCAAAAATCTCACCAACCAAGGTAGATGATGAGCGGTGGAATCATTTTTGAAAAGGAGGGAGTACCTCATCTAGATGATTCGAGTGCACTCGTTTGACCGTCATGACGGCGTGCGACCCAACACGGACGGGACGCACCACTGACGGGACGGGATGGCACAGTCATAATTCAGTTTTTCTAGTTTCCACGGCAAGCTGGCATGCTAAGCCATGCCTGCTTATGCATTGAATTCTGATGACCACGATGACCGTCGCGTTTCCCGTGACACGCTGGTTCTCCTACCTTCCGCCTATAATTACTGTTTTCCGGACTTCTCTAGTGGCACCATCACCCAACTCGACCTATCCTCATAAGCCCCCACTGGCCCGATGTCGCTCGCCACTTATCCTCGCTCTCGCCACATCAGCCATGCCCCCGCCCGTCCGCGAGAGGCGACGCCAGAGGCGGTCACCGCCGGAACTAGTGTTTGGTTTTTCACCAGAAGGCAGACGGACGGAGGAGGCATTCTATCAGTCTTTAGATGTCAATGTGGAGTATGAGGAGTTGTTGGAGCGCGACCACCTTGCGGAGGAGCAGCGTATCGCTGATTTGCTCCACCAGCAGGACATGGAGAAGCAGTGCACCGATGCTCTGAGTCGCGAGCAGAGCGCCCGTAGCTGGGCCGACTACATGGAGGTCGGCGCCCGACAAATAGCCCTGGAGGCTGTCGGGTAGGCATGCATTTGCGACGCCGAATTTTACTACAAGCTCGTCAAGTGGGTTTCCTCTTAGAAGCCGAAGCTTCGGTGGACCACGCCGGCTCGTCTAGTTACCTAAGAGTAAGTTAGTACTTGTATACTACTAGAGTATTAGTGGGAGTAGAGAGTTAACTTGGTTATGATGGTTGTCAACGTGGATGTTCAGTACTCTATATCTGGATCAAACCTGTTACTTTGCTCTGAATGTTGAACTTTCTGTTTGAACATATGGAATGGGTTGTTATTTTTTAAATGGGTTGTATTTGTCCGCCACGGGTTTAGAGGCTGACTTGTGGGCCTACCAGGTTGACGCGTACACTATCATGAGATGATTGTACGTGGAGAGGATGACAGTGGGGACCCACCAAGGTCATGGCAGTATGCAAGCAAGTGCCTCCTTATTTCAAGCCAGTAAAAAATGGCTCCTCCTAATGAATTTTTGACATCTGGGTCCCATGCCATTGTCAACGTAGTTAATAAACGAGATAATTGCACAACGGGCGGCTAACACCAGGGACCCAGCAGCTCGCCCAATTATTTTTGTTTTGGGTTAATTTGATAAACACCACTCCAAATATGGTGATTCCGAGAAATGCTACTGCAATTTCCAAACTTTGAAAAATGCCATTTCATGCCATTTCCAGTGGCATTTTTCGAAGTTTGGAGTGGCGTTTTTCAAAGTTTGCAAATTGCCGTGGCGTTTTTCAAAGTTTGCAAATATTGCAGTGGCTTTTTTCAAAGTTTGAAAATTGTAGTGGCCTTTTTATGAATCACCATAATTGGAGTGGCATTTATCTAATTTGTTTTTGAGACGGAAGCAGGGTGTCAACTGGGCTGTGTGGGGCACTCTGGCCTGTCTAGACAACCTTTTCTTTTATGTTTACCATAAACCAGCCTAGTAGGTTTTTTGTTCTTTTTGAAAATGGCTAGCCCAGTTTTTTTGTGATTTTTCAAGTAAGTCGCTTTGTCAGGCCTGTTGAGCTGCAAACCTTCAAGACAAGGAGAGCTTCATTCGACTGGGCGAGAAAATGGCCTATCAGTAACGAGAAATGGGTTGTACATTTTTAAAACACATCAAAGCGACAATTAGTTTCAAAATTCTTTTTTTTTTCATTTCGAGATTTTAAATTGCATTGAGTTTTATGCATGGACAATTTGTTGGATTTTATATTTATATACATTTATTTTTAAAATCAGTTTGAATATAACTCGAAATTTTGGGATTAAAATTGTTCGGACCGTACCAAAATTGCAAAATTTCGTATAATTTTTTAACCGTGGTCACAATATGGGCTGTAATGCTAACAAAAATAATATGGGCTCCAAAAAAACCTTAAGAATTAGCAAATGGGTTGTAAATTATTAGAAATAATGGCAGATGGGTTGTATGTTGTTTCCCACAGATTTGAGGCTTTCCTAAAAAAAAGTTGAGGCATAAGCAGTGACTGTTGGATGTCCATCCAATGCCCGTCGTGCTTCTTCAATCTGCGCTCTTCCTGCTCCAGCCACTCAAACAAGCGCCAACGGGACTGCCTGCTCCCTCCTCCCATGGCTGGCTGTGCTGCCGCGCAGGCCTCACCGCCCCACCGTACTCCCATCGCTGGCCTAGCCATCCCTCTACTCACCCACACCTGCTGTTATTCTCTGGCGACGGTAGCCGAAGCAGTCAACCCTGATACTCCCCACCGCGTGGGCAACCACTGCCGTGTTTTCCCCGGCTCCATGTCGTTCCCTTCGTAGGCCTCACCATCGTCCACCGCCCTGGTGCTCTCGGCGCGGCATGGTCAATGTGGTCAACGAACGACATCCATCAGAAGTGGACTATACGTGGAGAGGCTGACAGCTGGGTCCATGGCCGCACACAAGGAAATGCCTCCTTATTACGCGCAAAAAAATGATTCCTCCACCTGACATCTAGGACCCACCAGAAGGGCCTCTGTATTTCACAAAAAATACGTTCCCCCGCTGACAGCTCGGACCCACCAGCTATATCTTCGCACGAAGGAAGTGCCTCATTGCGCACAAAAAAATGAATACTTCCCCTACTAGCTGGGACCCAGCATAGTGGGAGGTCTTTGTCAACTTAGTCAATATGAACGATTCTAGCTCCAGTGACCTTACGATGTCCATCCAATGGCCGTAGTGTTTCTTCAACCTCCGCTCTTCTTGCTCCAGCCGCCCAGAGCAGCGCCGGTCGTGCCGCCTGCTCCTGCCTCTCGTGGCCGGTTGTGCTGCCACGGAGGCCTCACCACCCCTACTACTCCCACTGCTGGCCAGGCCTTGAGGCGACAGTAGCTTCACACCGCAGCCGAACCAGTGAACCCGCGTACTCCTCTCCACACGGGCTACCACTGCCGCCTCTTCCCCGGCTCCGCATCGTCCCCTTCCTAAGCCTCGCCGTTGTCCACTGCCCTGGTGCTCTCGGCGCGGCGTGGTCAATGTTGTCAAGGAATGACTTCCATCGAAAGAGTACTGTATGTGGAGAGGCTGACAGCTGGGTCCATGGCCGCAGCAAGGAAGTGCCTCCTTATTACGCGCAAAATAATGATTCCTCCACCTGACAGCAGGAACCCACCGGACAGGCCACCATATTTCATGAAAAAAACGTTTCCCCCTGACTGTTGGGACCCATCATCTACATCTTCGCACAGAAGGAAGTGCCTCACAGTCGGGACCCACCTGGTCGAAGCATGCATAGCGTTCTCATTCTGGTCGAGAACGTGTACGTACATACGACCGGTCTGTCTGCAGGATGCAGCGATGAACCGTGGCCATGCAAGGAAGGGCACCTGTCGTAGTAGAGGCGCACACGTAGCATGTACACGTACGTACAGCGGCTAGGGTGCAAGAATGAAAATGCGGCCACGTACGTACATACGGGCGGGGTCTCGAACGCCTACTCACGCATATGTACGGCCAAGGCTCGTGTACATGGCTGGGTCAGAATGGAGAAACTGCGTCGTCGCCGTATTAATGGGGAGGCAATGGAATGCGCCGTGTTCATCAGGAGGCAACGGAACGCGTGATGTTCATCGGGAGCCAACCGGCTTGGACAGAACAGCCGATGGAAACGAGGCCTGGCGTACCACAGAACAGAGGAAACGGCCTTGTGTTCGACCGGCCACAGTAGAAACGGGATCCTATTCATCGGGAGGGGTCTGGCGTACTGCAAAACAGAGAAAACGGACTTCTGTAGGACCTCCTACGGTCCAAACGGGGTCTTGTTGACCAGGAGGGGTGCAGCGTACCGCAAAACGGAGGAAACGGACTTGTGTTGGAGCGCTAGGGTCAAAACGAGGGTCCTGTTTATCGGGAGGGGTGTGATGTACCGTTAAACGGGACTCCACGGGATATTGTTCATCTCCACCGTTGACCTCCTCCAGCCTCCACGGGCTACTGTTCATCCACCGTCGACCTTCTCCAACCTCCACCTGCGACTGTTCATCCACGGGCTCCTGTTCATCCAGCCTCCACCGAAAACTGTTCAACCAACCCTCTCCACGAGGTCCTATTCAGCCACCCCTCCACGGGCTACTTTTCATCCAGCCCTCCACCGGCTATTGTTCAACCAACCCTCCACAGGGTCGTCCTGTTCATCCAGCCCTCCACGGGGTCCTGTTCATCCACCCCTTCACCGGCTCGATCGATCGGGGTACAGTTCACCCAGCGGCAACGTCCTCTACTACCACGGGGTCCTATTCATCCAACCCCCCACCCGTAACTATTAATCCAAACCCCCCAACAACGCTCACTATTCATCCAGAGGCAGCATCGACCGGCTTCAATTAGCAGCAGTAGCGAATGAATCACTCGGGTTCATTTAACAGCAAGGGATCGATCGATTGCTCGGGCTTAGTGTAATGCGTAGCCTGCAGTGCAATCACTCGGGTTCAGTTAGAGCCCAACGCCTCGCTCGGATTCAGTTAGAGCCCAACGCCTCGCACACACGCGCGTACGTACAAGAGAAATGCACATCGCTCGGCCCCCGACCACCCACCGTAACCAGGAACTCCCTGATATTTTCCTCGCCCTCGCTTCTACCATTGTTTTTCCGTCATGGACGGCCCAAAGAATGTCATGCAGCTGTGTCTCCGGCCCGCCCAGGACGAAAAGCCCATTTTCTGTCATGATTTTTTGTCATAGAAGTAGGATCCCACCACATCTATGATGATACCGGGTTTTGTCACAATTATCGTCATAGAAGTGTCATAAATATGACAGAAAAACTTTTCGTTCGGCCCAAAATGTCACGGGTGTGCCTTTTTTTGTAGTGATAGATTGATTTCATACGTGGTAAAGAACATGGCATTGCATTGTGCTAAGAATCGGAGTAATGAATTAGCACAAAAGATCGAACTCATACCCTAGTTCGGCGGTGAGTTCTCTACAGCGGCAGTGGAGGGGTTGAATCCCGTTGACGGTCATGGATACCAGTGGCGGGAGGTCGCTGGCGAAGAGAAGATGATCCGGAGACCCGAGACGACAGAGAAGGACACGCGCGGGCTGAGGAGTTTTGAAGAAATTTTGAAAATCTCACCTGTGGGTTTATATATCCCAACCCTGTCGGTGTGACCGAGTGGAATAACTCGGTGGCACCGAGATGCAGAATCACAAGCGGTTACTACAACTCGGTGTGACCGAAAAGATCAAATCGGTTGCACCGAGATTGAAAACCTAGATCAACTCAGTGAATTCGATGTGACCGAAGTGGATGAATTGGTCAGACCGAAATGCATAGAGAGGTTTTGGAAGTTTAAGTGTATCACGAATCGGGGACTCCGAGTGCTCCTCACACAGAGTGGTTTGAATCTGACTTGATCAAACTTTGTGATGTAGCATGAACAGAGTTTGAGACGAGAAAGGCATATATAGCTAGAGGAAGTTCTTAGGCATTCTTGTCCATCCATTTGGCAAAAGAGAAAAATCCAAACAATCAAAGCAACAAATGGATGTCCTTGAATGAGTAAAATATGCAGTCAACATGCTGACACAATAAAGTGTCCAATGAAATATGTGACAAAGCATGCACAAACACTCTAGCATCTATCAAGCAATTGGCGATGACTAGGTCATCCATATATGAGTATATTGACTTAGGAGTCAAATGAGAACACTTGATCATAGGTCATACACATCATTTAAGCACAAGTGGGGTTACCACTTTTACATAAGGCATTGTTGTGTTCACACCATTAGAGTTGCTTTAGCTCAATTGATTAGAGTAAAGCTCTCCCTAGATGTGATATCCCCCCTAAGAGGGATGAACCAACCTTGGGTTTGGTCGATGATGACTTCATGTAGATGTTGAAGATGTGGATGCTCAATGTTGATGTAGATCATTCGGAGAAATCCATTGGAATGAGTTTCACTGTCAATACCTACACGGGTTAGTTCCACAAGGAACAAACAAGGATATCCATAGAAATAGAGTAATGTTCACACAAGATGATGTCCATGAAAGCATTAGGTTACCTTCTCCATTATGTTACCAACAAGATGGTTTGTGACTCCTTGAACTAGTGCAAGTTGTGGAAGTTGTTTGCACTTGTCCTTGCCAAAATAATATGAGTGAAGTATGTTGGCGGAGTCACCCTCAAGAACTCTCTAGTCCATCTTCTTCGGGATCCACATCATCTTGATGGGAATCCTTGGAGTTTTAGTCGTACTTGATGTAGTAGAACTTGATGTAGTCTTGGGAACCCACTTGACCAAGGCCTTAGGACCTTCTTCAAATGCATCAATCTCCTCTTGAAGCTTGTCCTTGCCCTTTCACTTGTGGTCTTGTGGTGGAAGATCATCTTGAGCTTGTGTCCCTTGGAAAGCAGTAGGGTCATACATCTCTTGTTGAGGAACAAACTTCGTCTTGGGGTATTGATCTTCATCCCACTCAACTCCATTGGCATTGAACTTTCATTCAAAACCAATACCTTGATTCTTCCAGTGCCTTCCTTGCTTGCATACAATTTCCTCAAATTGCTTACTCCCGACAAGGCTCTTGTAAACACCTTTCTCTATAATTCCCTTCAATAAGCTATTTTATTTCTCAAGTGTAACTTGTCTAAAAGAATCATTAGTGGAGTCAAGAGAACTAGTAGAAGTAACAATATTGGATTTATCATGATTGTTGTTGTTAGTACTAGAAGTAGAATCTTTCTTACTCTTGTTGCTAGATTTAACTTGTGGCATATAAGTAGACAAGAGTAAACGCTTGGCAATGTAAGAAGAACTTTTCTTGCGAAGATCATCATTGATTGCTTTTAAGAACCCATGCTCTTGCTCAAGGTTGCACTTTTCAAAGCGTAACTTATCATGGGTCTTTAAAATTTCTCGATGATCTTCCAAGGTAGTTTCATGAGCTAACTTAAGAGTGTTTAGTTCTTTAGTTAGACACTCAATCTCCTTCTTATCATCATCATTCATTTTATGTTCATTAGCATGATTAATAGCACTTTCATCATAGTTATCATCACTGGAATTGTCAACAAGTAAATCATCATCACCTGCAAGGCATCTTCATCACTATTGAAATCAACAAACTCGGGGTGTGACACCTTTGGGCCTTTAGCCATGAAGCATCTCCCAATTCCTTCATTTGGTGAGTCAAATATGTCGTAAGACTTGGTTAACACAAGTGCTAGACCGGCAACACCTTTATCTTGAGTATATTTGGAGTCGGAGTGATAAATTCTTCAGAGTGATGGTCGGAGTCGGAGCCGGATACCCGTTCACCAACATGAGCTTGATATCTTCGTTTTGTGTAGCTTCTCCGAGAGGTTCTTTGTTCATAACGATCATCTATACTCCTCCTCTGTCTAGGTGGTGATTCCTCTCTTCTGCTTCTCCATTTGGGTGAATCTTCTCTTCTTTTCTAGGGGGGGCGTACACTCATTGGAGTAGTGTTCGGGTCTTCCACAATTGTAGAAATTACGCTCATGACTCGAAGATCTTTTGTCATTGTAGGACCTTGACTTGGAACTTCTTTCCTTGCTTCTAGTCTTGCAGAACTTGTTGAAATTCTTCACCATTAGGCTCAATTCCTCATTGAAGGTTTGTTTCTCACTTGATGATGTAGGAGCATCACATGAGGCTTTGTAAACACCACTTGACTTGTTGTGAAGCTCTTCCTTATCCTTGAGTGACATCTCATGAGCAACAATTCTTCCAATGACTTCCGTTGGCTTGAGATCTTTGTAATTGGGCATCATTTGGATCAATGTGCACACTGTATCATATTTTCCATCCAAGGCTCTTAGGATCTTCTTGATGATGAATCTATAGGCCATCTCCTCACTTCCTAAGCCGACAATCTCATTTGTGATGAGAGCAAGCCTAGAGTACATTTCAGCGAAACCTTCACCATCCTTCATTTTGAACTTGTCAAGTTGACTTTGAAGCACATCCAATTTGGATTCCTTGACGGAGTCAGTACCCTCATGCATATCAATCAAAGTATCCCAAATTTCCTTTGCATTCTCAAGACGACTAATTTTGTTGAATTCTTCGGGGCACAATCCGGTGAAGAGGATATCGCAAGCTTGAGCATTATATTGCAGCATCTTCAACTCTTCCTTGGTAGCTTCATGGTTCGGTTTTCTCGCATCCAAGAATTCACCTTGTAAGCCAATACACACAATAGCCCAAACGGCGGGGTTATGTCCAAGAATATGCATTTTCATCTTATGTTTCCAACTAGCAAAACTAGTACCATCAAAGTAAGGACATGTATGGTGGTAATTTCCCTCGCTAGACGCCATACTCTCCTAGGTTGTGAAACCAAGGCTATGATCACCAAAAGCTATGGAAATCAAGGAAAATGGAGACCAAAGCTCTGATGCCACTTGTAGGATCGAAAGTATGTCTAGAGGGGGGTGATTAGACTGCTTGACCAAATAAAAATCTATCCTTTTCCCAATTTTAAGTTTTGGCAGATTTTAGCAACTTAGCACAAGTCAAGCAATCAACCTACACATGCAAGTCTAAGAGTATAGCAGCGGAATGTAAAACATTGCATATTAAGGTAAAGGGAGGAGATTGGAGGGAGCAAACGCAATGTAGACACAGAGATTTTTGGCGTGGTTCCAATAGGTGGTGCTATCATATATCCATGTTGATGGAGACTTCAACCCACAAAGGGTAACGATTGCACGAGTCCACGAAGGGTCCACGAAGATGCGACCTTGTCTATTCCACCATGGCCATCGCCCACGAAGGACTTGCATCACTAGGTTAGATCTTCACGAAGTAGGCGATCTCCTTGCCCTTACAAACTCCTTAGTTCAACTCTAGAATCTTATCGGAGGCTCCCAAATGAGACCTAACCAATCTAGGAGACACCACTCTCGAAAAGGTAATAGATGGTGTGTTGATGATGAACTCCTTGCTCTTGTGCTTCAAAAGATAGTCTCCCCAACACTCAACTCTCGCTCACATATTTGGATTTGGTGGAAAGACGATTTGACTGGAAAGCAACTTGGGGGAGGCTAGAGATCAAGATTCTTGTGGTTGGAATGGAATATCTTGGTCTCAACACATGAGTAGGTGGTTCTCTCTCAAAAAATGTATGTTGGAAGTGTAGGAACGTTCCGATGGCTCTCCTTACTAATGAAGGAAGGTTGGAGGGGTATATATAGCCTCCACACAAAATCTAACTATTACACACAAATCACCAAAGTTGGTGGGACCGAATTATGAAACTCGGTCAGACCGATTTAGTTCAAAATGTGAACGTTAGGATTTTCGGTGGGATCGACATGTTAACTTGGTGGGACCAATTTCCTTAGGGTTAGGGCATAATGTAATCTTGGTGAGACCGATCACATAAACTCGATAGGACCAATTTCTATAATAGGCAAACAGAGAGTTGGTCAGGCAAACTCGGTGGGACCGATTCACTCATTTCGGTGAGACCAAAATGTTACGAAAGGGAAATAGAGAGTTTGCATGCGAACTCGGTTGGACCGATCGCTCATCTCGGTTGGACCGAGACTTTACGAATGGAAGTAGAGAGTTTGCAATCCCATCTCGGTGAGACCGAGATCCCTATCGGTGAGATCGAAGTGACTAGGGTTTCTGGTAGTGGCTATGTCAAGTGAACTCGGTGGCGCCGGATAGATCGAATCGGTAGTGCCGAGTTTGACTTTTGGTTTGGGACATATGTGGATATGAAGAAGTGGTTGAGGGCTTTTGGAGAATATCAATAAACATTTTGAGCAAGCAAGCCATTAAGCAACACCTCATCCCCTTTTAATAGTATTGGCTTTTCCTATGGACTCAATGTGATCCTGGATCACTAAAATGAAAATGTAGAGTCTTGAGCTTGAGCCAATATGTGTCCTTAGCATTTTGAGGGTTCCACATTCCTAATACATGCCATGCCAATCATGGAACTTTCTGAAATGATCATCTTGAAATAGCATTAGTTCAATGAGCCATATGTTTTTTTGCGGGTCAATGAGCTATATGTTGTTAGGAATTACCAAAACCACCCAGGGATAGTTGCACTTTCACCTAGCCATCAGTGGGAGTAGTAGGGGCGGTGAGGCCTCCGCGGCAGCATAGCCAGCCATGAGAGGCAGGAGCAGGCGGCACAACCGGCGCTGCTTTGGGCGGCTGGAGCAAGAAGACCATAGGTTGATGAAGCAATATGGCCGTTGGATGGACATCGTACGGTCAGTGGAGCTAGAATCGTTCATATTGACTAAGTTGACAAAGCCCTCCATCCCCGTCAACTTAGTAGGCCCACAAGTTAGCCTCCCACTATGTTGGGTCCCAGCTAGCAGGGGAAGTATTCATTTTTTGTGCGTAATAAGGAGGCACTTCTTTGTGTGCGAAGATATAGCTGGCGGGTCCGAGCTGTCAGGGGGGGGGGGAATGTTTTTTTTTGTGAAATACAGAGGCGCTTCCGGTGGGTCCTAGCTGTCAGGTGGAGGAATCATTATTTTGTGCATAATAAGGAGGCATTCCCTTGTGTGCGGCCATGGACCCATCTGTTAGCCTCTCCACGTACCGTCCACTTCTGATGGATGTCTTTCTTTGACCACGTTGACCATGTCGCGCTGAGAGCACCAGTGCGGTGGATGACGGCGAGGCATAGTAAGAGAACGACACTGTCAGGACCCCGATTCTAGCCTGTAACACCTCATATCACTTTGCGACCTCATGCACGGTATTCCCACGGGTGTCGCCTTACCATGGCCCGGGACCGTTTGCGCCTTTTGGCTCACGTATAAGATAGTGTCGCTAGCATCCATATGACAGAGAACCTGGGCCGACATGGCTAGTCGTGAACCCAAAGCGGCACAAACTTACGGGGACAGGTATACATGAATCAACATCGAGCATGTTGGTCAGCAGTGTGTGAATCTGCGCTGTAGCACTGGGCTAACATGACTCCGGGAACCCGGGCTGCAGCAGGCTAGGCAGGACTCCGGATGTCACCGCGTGACATTTCCCCGAAGGGATAGACACAGGAACGAAGTGAATCACATGTCAGCTAGTCAAGTGTTCCGGACTACTATGGCTCATGGAAGCCCGGTGAACCGGGCTGTAGCGGACTACTATGGCTCATGGAAGCACTAGACTACATTTACCCATAAGAGAGGCCGCCAAGGATAAACAACTAGATTGTCAGATCCCACACATACCAAGCATTTCAATCATACACACAATATGCTCGATATGTGTAAATACAACATGGCATCACAACAAAACTCTACAACTCAGAGTACTTTATTTAAAGGCTCTGGAGAGCCATACATAACATGTTCATACAAGTAGGGGTCACATGAATTGACACTCAAGTCATACAAACATACAAGCACATGCAGAAGCAAACTTGTTTGAGTACAGACAACTAGAAAGAAAGAAGGCCTGACTAAGCCTGTCTATCTACATAGGCCCTCCATGGCTCGGAATCACCATCTGCGTGGCAAGTCACTCATCGACGTCGAGATCTACATAAAACCCGTCGGAGGGGGCGGTGTTGTCGTCTGAAACAATAATTAAAGCAACATGAGTACAATGGTACTCAGCAAGCCTTACAACAGATCCTACTATACATGCACATTCTCAAGAAGGTAGTGGAGTTATAGCAGCAAGCCAGCTTTGACTCTTGGTTAAGCTATCCTATGAGACACCGGTTGTAAAATAGTTTTCGCACACGAGTCCACTAATCACCATCACAATACTCCATCATGGATCCTCTCTCGTCATCCTACGAGAGGGCCATCCGTGGTACTCACACTTATCTTGAGTCTTTTAATAGTAACCATTAACTTGTCTACGAACTGTATAGGCAACCAAGTAGTCCTTTACCGCGGACGAGTCTATTTGAATAGATGACATTAACCCTACAGGGGTGTACTTCTTCATACACGCTCTCACCACTTATCGTCGTTTACACGACATGTACTCGGCAACCATCAAGCGGAAGCCCAACGAGGGTGTCGGCCACGGCCTACCTAAACACTCAAGTCTCTAGTCCAGGTCTATAGCCTATCCAGGTTCCATCCTGTAATGCCCCAGATACGACTTTCCCAATTTGTACTCCAACTATTGTCGTTTCCGGCGTTAAGTTATATTTATTTCTCGGGTTCGGGTCTTTGTCTCCGTGTGTTGTTTTTGTTTTCTTGCATCTCATATCATGTCATCATGTGCATTGCATTTGCATACGTGTTCGTCTCATGCATCCAAGCATTTTCCCCGTTGCCCGTTTTGCATTCCGGCGCTTCGTTCTCCTCCGGTGGTCATTTCTAGCTTTCTTTCGTGTGTGGGGATTAAACATTTCCGGATTGGACCGAGACTTGTCATGCGGCCTTGGTTTACTACCGGTAGACCGCCTGTCAAGTTTCGCATCATTTGGACTTCGTTTGATAGTCCAACGGTTAACCGAGGGACCAAAAAGGCCTCGTGTGTGTTGCAGCCCAACACCCCTCCAATTTGAGCCAAAACCCACCAAACTCTGCTCCATGTCCTAGAGCGTTCGATCACGATCGCGTGGCCGAAAACCGCACCTCATTTGGAGTCTCCTAGCTCCCTCTATGCCTATATATACCCCCTCCATTTTTCGGATCTCGTCTCCCCCGTCCAAACCCTAAAAAAAAGATTCAGATCTGCCGCCGACGGACGTGTCCGGTGCGGACCGGACAATGTCCGCCCCGTCGCGCCCAGCCACTCCCGTCCTGCCATCTGTCCCCGGGCGGTGCCCACATCGCCGCCGGCCCGCAGGCCCGTGCGGGGCCCTCCCGGCCCGGAGCCGCCGCCGCCCAGCACCCGCGCCCCGCCGCCTTCGTCTTAGAGCCCGGCCGCCCCGCCGCCGCGCCAACTCCGGTGACCGGCCGCCGCCTCGCCCCCTCGCCGCACCATCGCCGCCCGCGCCGCTCCGGCGGGCCACCGCCGCCGTCCGCGCCCGCCGGCGCCGCCGCACCACGCCCCGGCCTCCCCCTCGCCGCACCACGCCGCCTCGGCCTCTCCCCGCGGGCTCCAACTCTGGCCAGCTCGAGCTCAACTCCGGCGAACTCCTCGGCAAACGCGCCAGATCTAGATTTTTATGCCTACTTTGACCGCCCGTAACTTTGCATCGGTAGCTCCGTTTTGGACATATGATATATCAAAATCTTCGCCTCGACGAGTATATCATTTCATTCCATTGAATAATTTTCATTTGAGTTTATCTTGATGCCCTATATGCTGTTAGAAGGAGGCTTCGTGAGTTAATTGTCAGATCTGCTAGTTCATCTTAGACTTTTGTCATTTTTGCCATGATTATTGTGTGCATGCTATGCCTGTGAGTCCTTCATATGTTTTGTTAAGCATTTTGTATTCTTTCCAGAGGTGCAACCCATGCATTTTTAGGATGTGTGTGGTGACTTGTGCAAGCTTGCAAAGTGAGGCACCCGGTAAATCTGTTTTCAGGGACTTAGTTGTTTTCACGAAGTCTGGGATATTTTCGTTCATGATGCCATATGTTCAGCTTGTTTCCTAGTGATCCGTGCCTCTTTTGAGGATGATCAGTAAGGGACTTTTGTTATTCATGTTATGCTCTATCCATCCAAGTATTTGTTTGCAATTATGGAGCACCATAGCTTGAGTCAATCGAGCTCTACTTTTGCTTCGTGGTGAATCTGGGCAGATCGTCAACTCGTTTGCGATTTTGCCGGCGTTGTTGTAGTTGATCCGTGCATGCTATGCCATTGTTCTTGCCATGTCTAGCTTTTACTTTGTGCCTTATTAATAGATGTATGCTTGCCTTGCTGTGACTTGCACCGTGGTGAGTGTATCGAGCTCGTTTACATGCCTTCGTGAGTTATATTTCAGCATGTCTCAGTTTTCACTGTCTGAAAATTGATTGTGTTTTAGCTATGTTCGTGTGCCTGTTAATATATTTTGTGAACCCTTTTGGCCCCAGGTCACTTTGGGTCTTTTGTTAAGATTGTTGAGTATCTCCATGCCATGTTCTTACTTGTCATGTTCAGGTCATGTATCATATTGTTTTGCTGCTCCGAGGAGGGCTTCGTGATCTGAAATTTCAGACTAGTGTTAATTTTACTAAGTCTGGAATCTGTTTTGCATTTGCGTTTTTTCCATGCTTGTTTGAACCTCATAATGAATGAATTGGCCGTGGCTCAGTGCTAGTCTTTTGATAAGCATCTTCTGTGCATCCCTGCCATGTATTTTGTTGTCTTGTTTGGTGGCTGTAGCATGTTCATTTCGTTGCATTTAGATGCCTACTTGCTGTAAATCGCAGACCGGTGTCATCTTAAAACGCTTGCCATTTCCAAACCGTAACTCCGATTCCAATGATCTTTATATCTTTTTCAAGCGATTTCATCCCCTCTATCCAGTGGCACCCTTGGAATTCCATGTTGAGGCCAGGATCATGCATTTCCTGTCATATCTTGCATTTTGCATTCCGCATCGCATTCCATATAGCATATCATCATTTCATCATATTGCTTGGTCTTGCACATGGTTGATTGTATCCTTATTGCTTGTTTGTCTTGTTTGGGTAGAGCTGGGAGACGACTTCGCTACCGAGGAGCCCGTTGAGTTTTCTTGTGAGGATCCAGTCAACTCTGACAACTGTGCAGGCAAGATGATCATACCCTCGAAATCACTACTATCTTTGCTATGCTAGTTTGCTCGCTCTTGCTTTGCCAATGCTACGATGCCTACCATTTTCTTGTCAGCCTCCCAATTGCCATGTTGAACCTCTAACCCACCATGTCCTAGCAAACCGTTGATTGGCTATGTTACCGCTTTGCTCAGCCCCTCTTATAGCGTTGCTAGTTGCAGGTGAAGATTGGAGGCGTTCCTTGTTGGAACATTTGTTTACTTGTTGGGATATCATTATATTGCTATGTTATCTTAATGCATCTATATACTTGGTGAAGGGTGGAAGGCTCAGCCTCTCGCCTAGTGTTTTGTTCCACTCTTACCGCCCTAGTTTCCGTCATATCGGTGTTATGTTCCCGGATTTTTGCGTTCCTTACGCGGTTGGGTTATAATGGGAACCCCTTGATAGTTCTCCTTGATTAAAGCTTTCCCAGCAATGCCCAACCTTGGTTTTACCATTTGCCGCCTAGCCTTTTTCCTTCCCTTGGGTTCTGCAGACTCAAGGGTCATCTTATTTTACCCCCCCCCCCACCGGGCCAGTGCTCCTCTGAGTGTTGGTCCAAACTAGAGCCCCTTGTAGCGCCACCTCGGGGAAACTCGAGGGCTGGTTTTAGTTGTACGGATTGCTTATCTGAGTGTGCCCTGAGAAAGAGATATGTGCAGCTCCTATCGGGATTTGTCGGCACATTCGGGCGGTGTTGCTGGTCTTGTTTTAACCTGTCGAAGTGTCTTGTTGAACCGGGATACCGAGCCTGATCGGAATGTCTCGGGAGAAGGCCTATTCCTTTGTTGACCGTGAGAGCTTGTCATGGGCTAAGTTGGGACTCCCCTGCAGGGATTGAACTTTCGAAAGCCGTGCCCGCGGTTATGGGCAGATGGGAATTTGTTAATGTCCGGTTGTAGATAACTCAAACCTTAACTAATTAAAATGAATCAACTGTGTGTGTTACCGTGATGGCCTCTTCTCGGCGGAGTCCGGGAAGTGGACAAGGTGTTGGAGTTATGTTTGCGCAGGTTGTCCTTCTAGATTCTCGCTCGTGCTTTGCCTCCTCTTCTCGCTCTCTTTTGCGTATAAGTTAGCCACACATATGCTAGTCGCTTGCTGCAGCTCCACATATATTTGCCTTATCCAGTCCTATAATCTTAAATAGTCTTGATCGCGAGGGTGCGAGATTGCTGAGTCCCTGTGGCTCACAGATACTATAACTCCAGATGCAGGTCCAGGTGATTTCGCTCCAGGTGACGAGTACGAGCTCAAGTGGGAGTTCGACGAGGACTCTCAGCGTTATTATGTTTCCTTTCCCGATGATCAGTAGTGGTGCCTAGTTGGGGTTTGATTCAGGGCCTTGTCGCATGTTGGGTTCTCTTCTATTTTGGCGCCGTAGTCGGGCCATGAGTGCTTGTATGATGGATCTTATTTATGTACTTTGACGTGACGTGGCAAGTGTAAGCCAACTATGTTCTTCCCCCTTTTGTTATATATTACATGGGATGTTGTAATGATTGCCTGACTTGCGACATTGCTTTCAATGCGGTTATGTCTCTAAGTCGTTCCTCGACACGTGGGAGCTATAGCCGCATCGAGGGCGTTACAAGTTGGTAATCAGAGCCTTCCCCGACCTTAGGAGCCCCATTGCTTGATCGTCTTAGCAGCCGAGTTGTGTCTAGAAAAATGTTTTGAGTCCTTAGGAATTATATATCGGAAAGTTTAGGAATTCTTTTTACTTCCCAGTCTCCTCATCGCTCTGGTAAGGCATCCTGACGTAGAGTTTTGACTCTTCTCTTCTCAAATTTCACTAAAAAAAATTTTTAGGATCACGCGAGTATCTTGGATTTGTTCCGATGGCTTATGATGAGAATACTGTCTTGGTGCCTCCTGTCAGGGGTTTAGTGGAAGTGTCCCAGGGAGTTGAGCTCTGAGGTGTTGTCATCATAATTTTATCGTTGCAATTCTGAAATACTTGAGATATGTTCGCCGACATCGAAAATCTCTTTTATGCAGTTCGTTAGTGAGATAACCTCGACGCCACCCAGTACTGGGCGGGAGTTCGGGAGTATCGCCATAACTTGTATAACGGATGCTTTTCGAAGGTTGAGGTAGATGGTTTCCGAAGTTTTCTTGGTTATGTGTTGAAGGATGGATATAGCTGGATGTAGGATTTGCTAGTTTGGGTGAGATATTATGCTTCCCCTGTATCCCCAACACCTGATTGCATAACCGGAAAGGCTCGGGAGTTTCATAGGTGGGAATTCTAGTAGCTCTAGATTTTCTTCCATGAATATTGGTTTGAGATTGGGATTTCTTACCGATTATTCGTTCTTGATCCGTACCTTGTTGATTTATTTCTCTACCTTAATTCTACGTGGCTTCTCAATTTATGGATATGTGACCATTTGAAGAGGAATGCATTCGTTCATTTTGTTCGGATGTAAAGACTATATGTTGCAATTTTCATTCCATTGGATTCAGCTTCAATATTTATCTGTCTATGTGCTAATGGTGGTCAACCTCTTCATGATGGCTCCTCCAACGCGCACGACTCCGAATCCTGATCCGCCACCGCCTCCACCTCCTCCAAAGGCATGGCAAGCTGTGATGGCCGCAACCAATGCAAACACTCAGCTGATCATGCAAATTCTCCAAGAGCGCAATCAAGGCAGTCAAGGGAATCAAGGCAGCAATCAGAATCACTTTGCTACACTCAACCAGTTCCTTGCTAATGGGCCAAAGACTTTCAGCAATTGTGTTGAGGCAACCGATGCTGACGATTGGCTTGTGGATCTGTGTAAGCATTTCGAGTGCAGTAACGTCAGGCCTGAGGACTTTGTGAAGTTCGCTTCCTTCCAACTCAAATATCAGGCAGCAGAATGGTTCCAGCAGTACAAGGATTCCAGAGGTGGACGTGTTATCACTTGGGATGATTTCCGTCGAGATTTCCGAGCTCATCACATTTCGCAGAGCGTGGTTGAAAGCAAGCGTGAGGAATTCCGCAATCTGAAGCAAGGCTCTTTGTGTGTCTATGACTACAACAAATTGTTCCAGAAGCTTGCCGGCTTTGCCAAGCAGGACGTGCCTGATGAGAAGAGCATGATATACCAGTTCAGGGGTGGACTCAGAGAAGATATTCAGCTCGCTCTTGTCCTCTTCGAGCCCTTGAGATACGATGAGTTCTACAACATGGCACTGAAGCAAGAGGCTGCTCAGTTGTGGTGTGATGCTTCCAGGAAGCGAGTCAGAGATGTTACTCCTTCTTCCTCTACTCAAGTGGCCAAGCAGCAGAAGTTTTGGCTTCCTCCTCCTCCGTTCCGTCAGCCATTTCAGAAGAAGAGCAAAGGTGGCAGTGGTTCTTCCCACCCACCCAACCCAGGCTTTCAGAACAAGACTTCGTCTCAAGCTCCAAGATCGAGTGCTCCGTATCACCGTCCGCTTTCAGAGGTCACGTGCAACAAGTGCCAACAGAAGGGTCACTATGCCAACAAGTGTTTCAACCAGAGGCGTCTTCCTCCTCCTCCTCCTCCTGTCAGATCGGCAAGTACAGCTGTGGTCAAGCATAACCCCAAGCATGCCAAGGTGAATTTAATGAATGCAGCTCAGGCAGAGGACTCGTTAGATGTGATCATGGGTAACCTTCCTGTTAATGATATTCCTGCAAAAGTTCTTTTTGACACTGGTGCATCGCATTGTTTCATGTCGAGACCTTTTGCATCTAAGCATGATTTTGTTACTCAAGTGTTGCCGAAGCCGTTGGCTATTGTCTCTCCGGCCCGTCAAATGACATCTCTAGTATGCGTTCCGGATGTTGCTATCACTTTGGGTGACTATAAGTTCTTGTCCTCTCCAAATGTTCTTGGTGACTCGGATATTGATCTTATTCTCGGGATGGATTGGCTTTCTAAGCACAAGGCTCAACTTGATTGTGCAGCCAGGCAGATTCAATTGACTCATTCGTCTGAGGATGTAATTGTCTTTGCCGCTCGGGATAATACCATTCGTCTGTTTTCTCTCAATGAGAAGGGTGAATTGGATGCCATCTCTCAAATTCCAGTCGTTTGCGAATATCAAGACGTCTTTCCAGAAGAGCTCCCAGGAATGCCTCCGCACTGGCCAGTTGAATTCGTTATTGAACTTGAGCCTGGCACGGAACCTGTGTGCAAACGTCCTTACAAGCTCGGACCTGAAGAGTTGAAGGAGCTGAAGAAGCAACTCGATGAGCAAGAAAGAATGGGTCTCATCCGGCCTAGTACTTCTCCGTGGGGTTGTGGTGTTCTTTTTGTGAAGAAGAAGGATGGAACGGACCGACTTTGTGTTGATTACCGTCCGGTGAACAAGAAGACCATCAAGAACAAATACCCACTTCCCAACATCAATGAGCTGTTCGAACAACTCAAAGGTGCTCAAGTATTCTCCAAGCTTGATCTCCGTATGGGTTACCACCAGATTCGCATTCGTGAAGAAGATATTCCCAAGACAGCATTCAGAACAAGCTTTGGTTCATATGAATACACTGTCATGTCTTTTGGCCTCGCCAACGCTCCTCCGACGTTCTCTCGCATGATGAACTTCATCTTCAATGCCTACACCAATGACTTCGTTTTGGTCTATCTCGATGACATTCTGGTTTTCTCGAAGAACAAGGAAGATCATGCCAAGCACTTGCGTTTGGTTCTTGATAAACTCAGGGAACATCAGTTCTATGCCAAGTTCTCCAAGTGTGAATTTTGGCTCGATGAGGTTCTTTATCTTGGTCCTATCATCTCTGCCAAGGGCATTTCCGTGAATCCCGAGAAGGTATCCGCAATTGTGAATTGGGAACCTCCTCAGAACGTGAAGCAACTCCGTAGTTTTCTCGGTCTCGCAAGCTATTGCCGAAGATTCATTGAAAACTTTTCCAAGATCGCGTAGCCTCTCTCAAATCTTCTTCAGAAGCACGTCAAGTATGTTTGGTCTCCAGAGTGTGATATTGCTTTCAACACTTTGAAAGAGAAGTTGATCACTGCTCCAGTTCTGACTCCGCCTGATGAATCCAAGCCGTACGAGGTCTTTTGTGATGCCTCTCTCCAAGGTCTTGGCGCAGTATTGATGCAAGAGAAGAAAGTTGTTTCTTATACATCTCGCCAGTTGAAGCCTAATGAGAAGAACTACCCCACTCATGATCTCGAGTTGGCGGCAGTTGTGCATGCTCTTTTGACTTGGAGACATCTTCTATTGGGAAGAAAAGTGGACATTTTCACTGATCACAAGAGTCTCAAGTACATCTTCACTCAGCCTAATCTCAACCTAAGGCAAACTCGATGGGTCGAAATGATTCAAGAGTATAATCCGAGTATTGAGTATACTCCAGGCAAGGCCAATGTGATTGCTGACGCTTTGAGCAGAAAGGCCTATTGCAACAGTCTGATTCTCAAGCCTTATCAACCCGAGCTTTGTGAAGCTTTCCGCAAGCTTAATCTGCAAGTTGTTCCTCAAGGTTTCCTCGCCAACCTTCAAGTCTATCCTACCTTAGAAGACCAGATTCGCCAAGCCCAACTTCTTGATGCTATGGTGAAAAAGGTGAAGATTGGGATTGCCAAGAGTCAGTCCAAGTACAAGTGCTACCGCCTTGATGACAAGGACACTCTCTTCTTCGAGGATCGTATTGTTGTGCCCAAAGGTGAACTTCATAAAGTGATCATGAACGAAGCTCACAATTCTCTCCTCTCCATCCACCCTGGGAGCACGAAGATGTATCAGGACCTCAAGCAAGCTTATTGGTGGACTCGAATGAAGCGCGAGATCGCTCAATTCGTGAATGAATGTGATGTCTGCAGAAGAGTGAAGGCAGAACACCAAAGGCCAGCTGGCCTCCTCCAACCTCTTGCCATTCCAGAATGG